>NC_067196.1:25915865-27212115 GCF_000699445.3 Schistosoma haematobium | reverse complement strand
AAATATATATATATATATATATATATATATATATATATATATATATTTGCTAACCAACTTTTTTTGCTTTTTGATGTTTTAATAAAAGTTAATGGTTATTTATTCCATTCTGTCCTGTGTATGTTAATGCTTACAATAGGTTCTCTAGCTAGTTCTGTTACTGACTCGTTCTCCCTGATGTGTGGAGCTAGTGGCGGCTGTTATGCTCTGATTGGCGCTCATTTAGCTACTGTAATAATGGTATGTTAGGTTTTCTCTCTTGTAGCTGAATATTTCTAAGAAATCTCAACATAAAATTAAAGATTGTTGGTATATAAAATCTAGTGTAATGTAAAATGAATGGTAGTAAGAGGTTCCATCGTTTCGACAATGAATGTGCCTGGCCCTACATTGTAGCTGACTGACTAATGAAAACCTAGAAAGGGATTACCAATCGGACTAGCAGCATAAAATGATCCCTAGTATGAAACACCGAGTTAGAGGCACCATTATAAAAAATGCCATCTCTAGTTAACTTGACTTAAAGCCAGTCAGACAAGTGGATATGTTTTCGAATTCCAAAGGTAAAATGTATGCAAAACAGCATTTCGTTCGCATAAGTCATTTTGAATAAAGAATTCATTTCGGATCTGCGTAGGTAGATTTTCTCTTCGTCGATGTTGACTTGCGATCTTGGTTTGGTAAAATTAGTCTCATGATAGATCTATTAGATGTGATACATTTACTGTAGTGACTGATGTGGCCAAACTGATCATTCACTCACGTGACAGGTTCGGAAAATCGTGTTGTACGAGAACAAAGATAATTCAGCGAAGGACATTTACTTTTCGACGATTTCGTTTACCGAAACTGTACAGTCGTATTTATAATTAATGTTTGCTAAAAATGACGGTCTATGGAAATGATATCGAATAAATAAGAAGGAATTGAAGTCTCTTATCGACATAAATTTCCTACGAAAATCGGGTATCGGAACGAAGTTAATAAATAATCCAACAGCCAATGAAAAACGTTAAGGTAAAGATAATTGTACATTTAATAAATATTAGAAACAAACTAATTGAAAGTTGTCATAATAGTTGTGAGAAATCTCTGAAGAGGAGTGTAAAAAATGATAGTTTATGGAAGATAGAAAGAAATTTTAAGAGCACGATAGAATGAGGGACTGCATATATTGTTTTCGTACACAAATCTTAGGGTTAAATTGGTGGGTAGCTATAGCTTTCGCTGTACGTTGGTTTTTCATTTGTATTTTTTTCGAGCCTATTATTCTGACTGTATGGATGATTTTGAAGGAGGATTCTGGTGGGACAGAGGAACCAGGATTAAATAAGTGTTCCTTTAGATAGCCCGACAGTGTAATATCTGGAGATACGCTTCAAAAGAGCTCTGTTTGTTCAGCCATTATAACTTGCTTCAAACGGGCAAGTTAACCGATAAATACAGATTAATTTGCCCTAAAGCGGCAGCTTATTTTTCACACAACTACGGATCAAAGGCCAACTAGAGAATAAAATTCGAATTCCTGCCGAACAAAATGTTTTTCTGAGAGATCTCAAAAATATTTTCAGAATTTCTGCTTCAATCTAAATGTTCGAAAAGAGGGTTTTTCTTTGTTCCATAGACATTCCTTCACGTCGTTCCTTTGGCTTAAAATTGTTATCGATGAATCTATGTTGATATCTGTTCTTGACTAGTATCTACCGTGGTTTATCAAGTTTAATTTAAATTCTATCATTAATAGAGATTTACCTAACCCTCGTGCTTAGGCTTCCATTTTGGTAAAGTGGGATCCAAACTTTGAGAAGTTGTGTACTCCAGTCAGTCAGCTACAACGTAGGACCAGGCACATATGTGCATCGGTCCAGGTTGCCATACCGCATCAGCACAACAAGATGAACACCGGATTCATAGCAGTGGTTAGGTCAAAGGTGGTAATAAATAAGAGGAAGATTGCATGTAGAGATATAGTACAAGAAGAAAGAATTGGTTCGTAGAAAGAAAGATATGAAGTGATTTTAATCTCTTAGTTTAAGGGAAGACAGGGAGTGTACACACCTACGCCATTGTGATCGATTCTGAGCCATGTCACCAAGAGTCTCCAACCATTGGTTACGAAAGTCACGCGGACCCCAACCAAGTAGTCTGCATCTACCAACATGGCTCAGACTACAAGTTAGTGTCTTCAAGCACTGATGCCACGTTTTGGTTTGGCCGCCCCTAACTTTCTTCCAACCATCTCCAATACCGGATAGCATTGCACGTCGTGGTAATCGGTGTTCAGGCATACACAACACGTGGTCCAACCATCTCAGTCGATGAAGATTCACAACCTCATCAACTGCATTACTATCATTCCCTAATACCCCACGTCTAACTTCACTATTACTTACCTGGTGATCCCAGCAATATTTCTAAGGCATCTGTGGTCAAATGTTAGTAGCTTACGAATATCTTCTACTCTTAATGGCCACGTTTCGCAGCCGTAAATAAAAACGAAACGGACTGCAGCGCAGTATACTCGTCCGTTAATTGGTAGACGGACATCTCGCCTGCGCCATGGGTGACGTAAATTGGCAAAAGCCAAACGATCTTTTCGAATCCATGTTGAGATTTCGTCAGATACCAACCCATTAGGGCTAATCAGACTTCCAAGATAAGTGAAGTTGTCAACGCGTTCGACTACTTCGCTCCCTATCCTTAGTTCAGGTGTTGACGCAGGCCAGTCCTGAAGCAATAACTCGCATTTAGAGGGAGAGAAGCGCATTCCAAACATTCTGGCATTGTTGCTTAGTGCTACCAAAAGACTCTGCATTTTGTCAGCGTCTTCACCAAACAGGACTATGTCATCTGCGTATTCTAAGTCGACAAGTGCACCTCCTGGATGGAGATCAATACCCGAGAACTCAGTTGACGAGAAAGTTATTTCCATCAGTAGATCTATGATGAAGTTAAACAAAAATGGGGAAAGTGGACAGCCTTGACGGACACCACTTGAGGTTGCAAAAGTAGATGACAGTTCGCCATAAGCTCTGACTCGACTAGTAGTGTTCGAGTAAAGAGCCTTCACAAGGTTTATGTACTTCTGAGGTACGCCTTTCAATGACAGACACTGCCACAGAATCTCGCGGTCTACGGAGTCAAATGCTGCTTTTAGATCAAGAAAGATCACCATTGTCGGACGCCGATAAGTATGCCTGTGTTCTAGAATCTGATGAATGGTGAATATGTGGTCGATGCAGCCACGACCAGGTCTGATGGCAGCTTGAGTCTCTCGTGCTTGCAGTTCACGAGTCTTAGTTAGGCGTCTGATAATTATCGAAGCTAGTATTTTAGATATTATATTAGTTAAACTAATCCCTCTGTGGTTGTCACAGGATGATTTTGACCCTTTCTTATATATTGGGACGATAAGTGATTGTGACCAGTTAGATGGGATAACGTCTAATTCCCAGACCTTAGCTAAAATATTAGTCAACCTGATCGCTAAAATTGGACCACCATCCTTAAAGACCTCTGGAGCCAGTCCATCTGGACCAGCTGCACTTCCTCGCTTCAGATTAACTATAGCCTTTTGAACTTCAGCAAGAGTTGGGGGACCTACTTCAATGTTCCATTCACACTGTCTGGGAATGGAGGGTAGTTGTAGAGTAGCTGAAGGCCAGTTGAACTGTTCTCTAAAATGTTCCGCCCATCGTTCTAAACGTCTGGACTGGGAGCAGATGAGGGTGTCGTCTTTTTCCGAAATAATCTCACTTACACTTGACTTACTAATTCCAGTTTCTTTTATTAGTCTGTAAAGCTGTCTTGTGTTCCATATAGTCGCCGCCTTTTCCATCTCTTTTGCTTTCATTGCCCACCACTGCTCACGGTCGTTTCTTAGACTTTTTCTTAACCTAGATCTGATTTGTTGTCGCTCTTCATCATGTTCGGAACCTGATGGGACGAGTTTGCGAGAATCCATCAGTGTGATAGACTTTGAAGAAATCCACTGGTTCTTTGTAACTCTGTGGTTTAAGTCGCTAATAGATGTCACTGCTGTTTCCATAGCTGCTTGCATATCTTTCCAAGCAACTTCTGGGTCAGCCTCGTTTTCAGAACTACCTAATTGTGACCTCAGTTGTTCCTGGAACCTACTTTTGGTTTTCTCACTGCTCAATTCAGTTCTAATGGGTCTTTTTACTGTGGCTTTTTTGCGTCCAGTGAGGCGCAAGCAGATGCGTGCCCGTATTAGGGCATGGTCAGAGTCCAAGCAGGTACTCCAGAATGAGCAACAATCTTCTACCGACCCTCTCCAACGATGACTGGTGGCAACATCATCTATTTGAGTCCATCATTGGTTTGGTGAAGGGGATCACCATGTTAGACGATGTCTCTCCTTATGCTTAAAATCTGTGATTGCTAAAAATAAACGATTGTCTGAGCACAGTTGCAGCAGACGATCACCATTATCTGTTCGTTGTGCTGGAATACTAAAATACCCACCTAAATGCCTTTCTATTTGGTTTAAACTACCTATCTGGTCATTAAAGTCACCTGCTACGAGTACTATGTCTGAGCGTTTAGCTTTCTGAAGAAGTTCAGATAGCTTTCTGTAAAATTCATCTTTCATTTCCTGCCAATCCACGAGAGCTGGCCATCGGGTCACCAGATACACGGGGGGTGTATCTCGTTGGCTCTCCCTTTTGCCGAGGTGAGGTCAAGTGGATGACCACACTGGGATCCTGTATGCGTGTTTCGGAGACACAGCATACATCAATTGTACGAGATTCTAGGGTTTTAGCCAAGGAAGCCTGCTGACCGATTTGACATATGGATCGTACGTTGAAGGCTTCAATGTGTAGTTCGGAGCGAGGTTTCAGTAAACCTGGGACAGTGTTTTGAGCACTAGAATCGTTGGCTATGGTGACACTTGAGGAGGAAGTTTAGAGTTGAAAGTCGATGTAGGAGGAATAATAGGAATTGAAGAGGAAGGTTGATCATGAATACAGTGGTCTCGAGTGCTGTTAGAGGTATGAAGGTTGCCCACACCGAGGAAGGGTTCTTCTGGAGGTACCTGAAAAGGTAATTGGATTAGAGGTGGTCTCAGTGACCTGAGAGCGTGACCGCAGTACCCAAGGGGCAACTGCTTGAGGCCGGTCGCGCACGGCCTTTTCGTGGGAGGTTTTTGACGTGTTAGCTCCGTTCTTCAAAGGGCCTTACCGCCGGAGACGGAAATCCGTAAGGTAAGGTGAGGTGTTCATTTTTAGGGTCGACCTTTTCTAACCACACTCCTTCTTGTGGGAAGGCAGCATCGCTGTCATGCTGGTTGCCTGAAGGAAACACCTTACTGCTGTCACACCTCTGTACAGTCAGCAATACAACTTCGCCTTCAGACCTTGGATTTATTGCTTTTAGTCTTACCGCTCTTCAACTGACTTTTCTGGCATAGTAGGACCTTGAGGAACGGTTGTTTCAGCCAGTATAGCTTGGTTGCTTCATCACGATAGGGAAGCCCGACCACCACGTCAAGGTAGCAACAACGGTCGGGTGTGTACTCCCCGTTCAGGGCAAACTTTCTGTATGTCGATCTTTGTAGAGAATCATCAGGTCTCCTTTTAACGAAAGAATCAGAAGAGTAAAATTCTGAACCTGACTCTGATTTCATTGTGAATGCAATTAATTGATGACAAGAACTGAACTTGTCTAGGGTGTTGTTGAAATTAATAGTGTCACAAATAGTGAAAGTATGATCCAACTATCTCTTGTATGAACAAAAACTGTCAGTCGTAGGTCTGAGTACAGTGTTTTCATGATTGGCAGTAACACAACTAAAATTCGGTCAGTTGGCGATCCTATCCCTACGCCATCAGTTTGTCCATAGAATCCATTATCAAGTTTAGATTGGATGTTAGAAGTGTATTGGAAAACTAATATCAAACATTATCTGTTTTCAGTGTGATCACATAGTAGGCAGATTGTTTCTGTGAGACGGGAACATGTGTAAAAAAGAGAGGTAACATCAAATAAAATCATTTTTCCAGCTACGTTATCGTCGGATATTAAATCAACAAAACTGATCGGACCAACATTTGCAAATGAATTTCGGTTATTAGTGCCTATTTAACTTTGTTAAAATTCATACTGTTTTCTTTGAATTATTGTTTTATTTTCCGAATACTTCAGAATTGGGATATAATGCAGGAGGGATGGTTAAATAACCCTTTGAACTTTATATCAAGTGGTGTTGTCAGATCAATTCTAATTATTGTACTTGGTAGGTTTTATTCGTCATATACTTATTGGTAACATAAATTACTGCACATCATAGACCTATTTATATAGTTTTTTCATCTATACAATTGATTTGTTTAGTTATAGTCCGTTTTTATTTATTTTCCCTTTGCTAATTTACATATTTATTCTTGCGTGTGCTATTCTTTTTTTGTCAATCTTCACTTATGTAGACAGACGGGTACTTTCTGTCGAATATAGTTTCTTTATAAAACGTTTTCTGATTTCAAAAGAATTCATACAGTACTCTTACTTACGGGTTAATAAAAAACACATACAGAGGAGATAGTAAATATGTGGAAGCATCACCGATGAACAAGGAGGATCGGATGCAGATGTAAAGGGCGAGGATTTGCAGGTCAAGGGTCACATTCCTACACTTGAGGAATACGTGGAACCCAAAACAACTGTTTGCAAGACAACACCAGAGTTATAATCTTCAATACGAACGTCAAGACAATTCTATTGTACAGAGCTGAAACTTGGAGAACTAAAACAACCATCATCAAGAAAGTACAAGTATTTGTGAACAATTGTCTACGCAGAATACTAAGTGTCTGTTGACCGGAACCTATCAGCAACAGCCTACTGTGGGAGGGAATAAAGCAGCTTCCAGCTGAAAAGGAAATCAAGAAAAGACGGTGGAAGTGAATAAAACATATTTTTCGGTAATCATCAAACTGTGCATTATGAGGCAAGTGCTTACTTGGAATCTTAAAGGGAAACGGAAAAGAGAAAGAACAAAAAAAAACACTGCATCGGACATTTAAAGCAGACATGAAAAGGATGAATTGCAACTAGAAAGGACTGGAAAGTATTGTCCAGAACAGAACTGGACGGAGAATGCTGGTGAGCCGCGAGGGGAAACAAGTATGAGTAAGTAGGAGTAAATGTCTTTTAATTTAGGAGTTTAATTAAGATTAGTATAAAGTAATCTTTATTTCTGTCTGTAGAACATCATACTAATAATTTATTTTGTCGGTTATTCTAATATTTTTTTCTTCTGAGCAGTATGATATGCTTGAATGCTATTACGAGTTCACCTTACTCGGTAAACGGAACGATGGTCAAGGATACAGTGACACGATACGCTATTCTAATCCATTGTCCCCGGCCCTGCTAACTAGATCAAGAAGTCTTGATGAGGCGTAGAGAATGTATTCTACAAGCACCCAGGAAATACGAGGTCACTAAGCACACAAATCAAGCTTATTTATACAATCATAGAAAACGCCCTTGGGAGAGCCATAAAATAGTGTACTAAAAAATCCGTCAACAAATGACAGTCAAGGACTTCCGAGTGGAAAATCTAAGCTGTAGGTCAACTAAGCGTCTCTTGGCGCGAAAACATAAAATTCAAATTTCGAAATAAAATTACAAAATTAGGACCTTTTCTAAGTGAGTTCTGGGGATCTAACACAGTATTTTAATTCTTCAATAAAGTTGTCACAACAGTATTTATTGTTAGCAGCATTTCGTTGTGCTATCTTTCAATCAACAGATCTTAGTTTTGGACTGTGCCGTATCTTTTATGTTTATTCGGTTGACATCACTAGTCTCACATATAACAAGCCTTGATCATAATCTAATGAAAATGTTTATGATGTATTACTGTTCAGATTTCATACTACAGCCCACAAATTTTATATATTGGTGTTTTATTTTAGGCTGTAAATTTGTTCATGGTTATAAATCTCACTATGTTATCATAAGCCTCGAACAAAAGTAGTAGGCCTGTTGAACACCATTGTTTGTGAGATTGAGTTTCACTTAGACTGTACTTCCGCAATAATACCTGTTATCCAATTAACTGGAATTAATGGCGAAATGTCAGTACTGAAATTAGGTCTCGTATTTGGTCAGAAAAAGCAGACTTTTTGAAAGGTCATGTGAAGACTATTTTAAATTGTTACTCCGACTAGCGCTGTAATCGTTTTTTTGAATTTATATTATTTTCATCGACATTAATATAAGTTCTCTGTTGATTTTTTCTTTTTAATTGTTTCTGAGGTGGTAGTGATACTGCACTTGCTATATATGATCGATTTTCAAATCCAAATGGAAAAATACGTGTTGGTTTCTCCGCTCATTTTGGTGGTTTTATAGCAGGTTAGCGATTTAATCTTGTTTCTATTCCTTTTATTTGTGATGCTTTTTATTACATCTGCTTATTTATTCATTTACTGGTGGTAACTAATTAATAATGTCTTTAAATAACTACAAGCTGTTTATTATTATTCATTGAGCTGTTTTTGTTTTCAACGTGACTCAGATTAACAATTACCACTTACTTCATTTCATGTTTGTATTACCTTTGAATTGAAAAGAAACCTGACTTTCAGCTTTGGGATAGCATACTCGCTTACGAATATAGAACATTTCTGAATCATTTCTATGTGGACTAATTTTTACAACGGTCTTATTTAACTCGATGTGTATGACTTTAGATATTCATTAGACGCATTTATTTATTTAGCTTATTACTATTAAGGTCAAAAACAAAAAGAGTATTGTAATTGTATGTATTTATAGATTTGTTTTAATACTAAAAGAAATATCTGTCCACCTTATTTTGTGCTCACAGAAAAATTTTATTGAAATTTTTCTTGGACAGTGGATACATATTGAATGTACTTGTGTGTTGTATTGAATAAATAAGATGAAAGGACTTGATTATCAAACAAAGTTTTAGATTTGTAAATCATACCGTGTAGTTCAATATATTTGACGAGTGTGAGTTTCCTTTATGTTATTGGTTCTGATTTTGAACAAAGAACAATATATTTGAAAGTTTTAGTTGTGGATCCCAAGAGTTGTAAGATTTTGTGCTTATTATCTTTTAAATTACCACTAACAATTACAATGCGTTGACAGTATTCAATAGTGCAAACGATGTGGTCCATTAAGGTTCTTGGTACTTGTGTAACTGTTTCACGAGAATGTGCTGTGCGGTTCCAATCGTAACGAGATTAGATGAGGTTTGTTTCCCCTTTAAACTAGTGTAAAAGTACCCAGTTTCAGTGTATATTTGTAATCGTAATGTGGGGTGGTTGTTCAGGAGTTGAGGTGTTTGTGTTTCAGCTACTGAGCTTCGGGATTGCAACCCTGCATCTAGTTCGTTTCGATCGACCGGCTGAAAGTCGAGTACACGAATCGGTGCCTGTTGGTTTGCAGAAACGAATAAATCACTTAGTCATTGCATTTAAATCAGAAAAACTTGCAATCAAGTGACCATGTTGTAATTTTTGCGACTCATTGTCGTTATACTACGAGGTGCTTGACATAACGTTGACACAGATTGTCGTTTTCAAGTAACCGATATATGTAAGAAAATGTAAGATTGTCCTTTTCAAATAGTTTCATTGGGAAAACATATCATCAAAATGTTTTCAGATTTAATTTTGTTGAGATTTCATTACCTATTTCTCACATATATGTCTTTTTTTTTTCATTTCTAGGTCTTTTATTAGGTGTAGTTATTTTGCGCAATTTAAAGGTAGAAAAATGGGAAAAATATTTCGTTTGTAATTGTGTTCTAATTTTCCTCCTATTTGTTGTAGCAACTATCCTATTCAATGTATATTGTTACAGAATTAATGAATGTCCTGCATGTGAATGGGATATTTAAATGATGATCAGATTTCTTCATTTATAAAGAAAGAATACTGAGATCTTTCTCTTTTATTTTGTTAGTTGGGATTGTAAATATAATTGTTTTTTTTTCTTCCTGTATGACTTATTAACACATTTCATATTTTATATTCTCTGTATTTTTGCCCTTTTTGTATTTCTTCTTTGTTGAGTATTATCTCACTATTGAGTTGTTAAAGGCATAATTTAAAATACAGAAGGATTTGGTGTGAATTAGAATTTGTTTGCTTTCATCTAGTTTTAACATCTTTCTTTGAAATCATGATTTTTATTTAACACAATTAGTTCTAAGATCATTAATGAAAGATGAAAATTTATGTTTGTTTTTTTTGGTTGACCTTTCACATATAATTCTGGTATTTGAAAATATTCTCATAGATTTTTGCATATCTATACTAGTGTTTTAGACTGTAAACAATGAACTACAAATTTGTGTTGTTTTGTTTTGAAAATTACTTTTGATTCTTTTTATTTGTTAGTTTTGCTTTCAGTCTGTGATCATCTACGCATAGTTCTGTAGAGTTATATATATATATTTTTCATTCCTAAACATTTTTTAATTGACTATATTTGGTTTTACATCAAACAATTCAATATTATCTTTGTGACCTTTCATCTTGTGATTTACCAGTTTATCAAATATGGGGTTTATGTTTAATTAGTGTATGAATGCTAATAAGTTACTGTCCGTAATAGTTTCTTCTTGAGAAGCAAACGATAGGTCATGGCAAATGATGGACGGTGAACAATTAAAACGGCATGTTTTTTGTCAAGAATTTTGTTCTCAGTTTTTAATTAGAATAAATTCCTGTTCCCAATGATAAAATTACGATATTAAGTTAAATTTTCTTACGTGTTGTTTTATGTTGAAAATGAGGTAATAAATGTGTATTTCGGACGGTATGTAACCTTCCAAAATTGAATAAATGCTGAATACAAACAGTACATTTTCTGGAGTAATTGCTAGTACATAGAAGTCTACAAACTCGCATTATGTCTCTGTAGACCACTGTAGAATTCCGTTGTTTCATTGCATACGGTCACTGTTCATTAGGCGTAAAGAAAAACAATTTTTTATACACAAGTTACATTATAAGCACTTAATGGCCATGACACAGTCTATTAGTTCTAAACAGTTAAATCAGTCAGTATTATTCTAATCAATTACATTATCAAGTTCAAAGACATTCATTTACATGCTTCCTATTGGAAACTAGTAATGGACGTCTAGGGATAAAGCACTCCACTTTTAACCAGTAGTTTCAGTTTAGAGCAACTGAGGTTCTTGTATAGTCTACAAATAAGTGTTTCAAATGGTGTAAAATATTTAACAAGTGAAAATGTTTTATTTTATAAGAACCGTGGTTACAAATGATTCCTTTTCTGAAGTCGGCATTTAAGGCGTTACTGTACGTGTTTGTGTAGTCTATGGGGCTTGTTTGATGTTGTTATAATGTTCTAATACTTTTCATATACTTTTTACTTATCCCATCTGCAAACTTACTGGATAAGACAATTCCAAGGACTATTTATAGTAAAATTTTAGTGGTTTTATGAAGACCTAATGAACATTTCGTCTGTCTAGTTTAATTTTAAGATGAGTTCAGTATAAAGTTCATATCGCAGTAGTTTCATTCCGTTTAGAAAAGTTGAATTTATACTACTGACAAGTAGTCCTAAATGATATTCATTATTTTTAACTGTAAGTGTAAATTGCCTTTTACCCTAACTAATCAGAAGAAATCTTTTCTTACCATACATATATGATACAGTTATACTTATTTAACACTTTATTCCTTTGCTATGGAAATGATTTCATTTTCACAAGAAAAGCATAGATTTAAATCCTATGTAACCTGGTTAGTTGTGTTATTTATTTCTATATTGAATAGCCAATTAGTTTCTGTCCTTAGTTAGGTGTAATTTCTCATTAAAGAGAAGGTCGTTGACTTGGTTAGTTAAGTATTTTTAAGGTTTTTGAACTAAACAGTAATAAATTTATTCATTAGGAAGGGTAGTATAATCTTGTACCATAAAATTATCATTTCCTGGTTAAATTAGATTAAACGGAGAAACATCCCGATATGTCGTTTATCATCTCTCTGAAATTAACAACTAGAGCGTAAAGAACAAATCATATTCAGCCTCCAAATGCCCTGGCATGGCCGAGAGCGGGGTGGGTTCGCCCTCCCTCTCGAAATACTCCCACACGGCCACGCGTATACAGCCTCTGCCAGGGAAGTCCTACTCACTGCCTTCTCGTGGTGGGGTTGTTTACGAAAATGAGAGGACGAAAAGCAAATGTCCGGCGCTTTAACCGGATCCCAAACCAATGGTGCACATGGGCTCCAGTATCCTGAATGAACAAATGGCACATGAACCAATTTTCGGTCACCGGCTACCACGGGACTGCATCTCCTCACGATGCTCCACTGTTTTGTGGGTCAGACCTTTAGGTCAAAGGCTTGGGGTGTGGCCCCCCGAGGTAACCACCTGCTTCTGTGTGGGCACCCGGGTAGTATCACAGCCCACACACAAATGATGAATTGTCTATACTTATTTTTTTTCTACTTATACAACAGCTCGTCTGTGGTGGAAATTCGACTGTATCTAAACGTTCTCGAGTCACTGTCCGGTTGAAAATTGTATGTTGCCACCGAATATGAATACTGAGGCAGTTTTTCTGAAACCACATGCACCATTCAAACTGGCTGCCTTCAATGTTTGCACACTTATGCAGGTTGGACAACAGATAGGGCTAGCTATGTCTTAGGAAAGTCTTAATATTGATGTTTGCTGTCTATCCGAGACCCGTATTCAAGACTCTGGCGAAGTACTACAAATTCGCTCCTCATCTGTCGCTTCGAAAAGCTTGTTTTACGTGCGTTTATCCGGGGACCCTGTGGCATCTTCGTCTGGTCTTGCTGGCGTTGGTGTCGCACTAAGCGCTAGAGCTGAGGTAGCACTAGTCGATTGGATCCCCATTGACAGTCGGTTATGTGCTGTTAGATTAGAAAGTTCCATCAAAGTGAGAAGAAATCGGTGTGAGAAACGATGTCTTTTCGTCATCTCCGCCTATGCCCCGACAGATTGCAGCCCGGATGCAATCAAGAATGGGTCTTACCACCAGTTATCAGTTCTTCTCCTGAAAGTGCGTTCGACAGATATTGTAGTACTAGCCGGAAACTTGAATGCTCAGGTCGGGCGTCTAGGCACAGAAGAGAGTCGTTCAGGTGGCCGATGGGGACTTGTTGGTCGCAGGACAGATAACGGGGACCGTCTACTGCAACTGTGCACAGACCACAACCTGTTTCTGGCTAGCACTAACTGTCGGCACAGTCATCGCCGATGTTCCACCTGGCGTCCTCCCTCTGCATCTCAAGCCTGGACTCAGATTGATCACATCGCGATCAGATACCGCCGGCGTACTTGTGTACAAGACTGACGCTCCTTTTGGAGTACCTATCTAGACTCTGCGCCAATCTTACCTTACTTTTCAGTGGCCAACGAAGTGACCGCCACCAACGGATTGGTGTTAGCAAGCTGGTTGCAACTCCTGTTGCAAGTAAGTATCGAACCAAGCTATCTTCTAGGCTAGGTTTCATTCTGGTCGAGGATGTATTAATCATATGTTCGCCCTCCACCAAATGTTAGAACACCGCCATACTTACCACCGGCCAACAATCGTAGTGTTTCTTGACATCAGGGCTGCCTTCGATTCGTTGGATAGGACTTCTCTGGGATTGTCTATTGAAGAAGCGTGTGCCTGAGAAGTTTATTGACACCCTAAAAGCCCTATATACAAACACCTCAGACAGAGTGAGGGCATACAACCACCTTTCTCCATTGTTCCATTCGAGCAGTGGGGTTAGGCAGGGTTGACCAATCTCACCATTCCTCCTCAACTTTGCCATCGATGACATTCTGGAAACAGCTCTGATGGATGAAAGTAATGGCGGTGTGGATCTGTTGCCTGGAGAAAGACTTCTCGACCTTGAGTATGCGGATGACATTGTCCTGCTGTGCGATAATGCCCAAGGCATGCAATCCGCACTTAATCAGTTGGCAATCAGTGTCCGTAGGTACGTTATGAGCTTTGCACCTTCGAATTGCAAAGTACTTCTACAAGACTGGCAGGATTCTAATCCTGTACTCACTCTGGATGGTGAGCAGATAGAAGTAGTTGAGAAGTTCGTGTATCTAGGTAGCTGCATAAGTGCTGGTGGGGGTGTGAGTGATGAGATCAATGCACGTATAGTGAAAGCCAGAGCGGCTTATGCCAATCTGGGCCATCTTTGGTGCCTTCGTGATGTTAGTCTGGCTGTAAAACGTCGGATTTACAACGCGTCGGTGAGAGCAGTTTTGCTCTAAGCTTGTGAAACCTGGTCTCTCCGAGTTGAGGACGTTAGACGACTCTCTGTGTTCGATCATCGTTGTCTCCGAAGGATTGCTGACATTCAGTGGCAACACCATGTTAGTAATGCAGAGGTTCGGCATCGTGTGTTCGGGCACAGAGATGATAACTCAATTGGTGTCACCATCTTGAAACACCGACTTCGGTGGCTTGGACATGTTCTACGAATGTCGTCCCAGAGGATTCCACGTCGTGTATTATTTGCCGACTCTGGGACTGGTTGGAAGTAGCGGAGAGGTGGTCAGTGCATGACATGGTGTCGTGGTATGAAAGAAAGCTGTAAAGGACTGGCTTGTGTTGGTCCTTCACGACTCCCTGGTTGGGGTCCGAGAGATGGTGCAACAGTGGCTAGAGACGTTATCAGATATGGCTCAGAATAGAAGCCAGTGGCGATCCTGCTGTAACCTTCTTTTACTTTCTTCATAAAAAAATGGTTGTATCTTCTTTAACTGAAGGGTTTCTTCTGATTGTACCTTTCTGTTCCTCCATTATTACCACTATTATTATTACACTACCTTGCACCAATCTCTTCGTTATTGTTCTCTTTTTTTTCTTTTTAAGCTCCTTACCTTTTTTCTTTTTCCTTCTCTTTAAATTCTCATTGTTTTGTGTCGCGCATATATGTTTGGCACACTCTTGTACCAATATTTATGTATTCAAATAAATAAATAATCCAAGAAGAGCAACAAATAGTGAATATGTAGGCATATTCAAATAAACTGTTTGAAATAAGTACGTAATAAAGATATATGTTAAAACACCATGTTTATTATAAATTTGTTCTAACTGATGCATGGCATCTTAAAAATTAAATCAAACGAATGAATGAATGCTGAAATCTAGAGCCTCTGAAGCCTATTATGCTATTTATCTAAAATGGGTCGCATTATCTATCTTATAAAAATCATACATTTAACTGTGAATTCTATTATAATAATTCGAAAACAATTTAAGAAAATCAGTATTTTTTGATAATTCTTTGCGAAGCATTGATATTACAAGTAGTAACAATTATGCAGAACAAATCTGAGCAAACGGCATTACTTGGGATTTATTAAAAATATATGTTAAATTGATTAGAATTTGGATAATTTACTTGAAGGATACATGAAGCTTTACATCGAAATCGAAAATATCAAGAAGAAAACACTACATAGCTACGTAGTGTGGAGTGATATTATTTTAAAGAATATATTGTGGGACTCCGGGATGCAGGTGCATCCAACTGATGAGTCCTAAGTAGGAAGAAACGTGCGTTCTGAATTCCATTGCTAGCCACCATCCGTCTCTGCTTGTACTGTGAAATAGTTGATTATTTCTCGACTTTACTCGGCAATCATGTCAGTAATGAAATCTTATATGAACAAATAACTTAAAAATGTATGCAGGTTTTAAAACTAACTTTTCACCCTTACTCTATTAGTCTATGTCTCTTCATGAGCACATGTGTTTCTCAAGAAAGGTGTAAACAGTAAACCTGCTTTAGTCTCACATTCAATTGTCGTCACCAACCAGGCAGGAATCAATATTGGAAAAAACTGTTTTAGAAACTTTGGAAAATTAATCATACTTATTTTGGGGCATTAGGTACACTGACAGTTTCATTCGCAGCAACCGGGCCTGACAACGACAATTATTAAAATACGCATTGAGATAGTATTTACACTCGTCCCATGTAACTGGGACTACTTTACTAATTCGGAAATATATGGTTTGGTGTATGCATAAACTGAATTAGGGAACATCTTTATTCAAAATAACTTATTATTTCATATTTATATATAGATCAGTTAGGAATTCGCAGAGATAAACGTTTAACGAAAAGTAATTTCTCAACTATAATCTGCATGTCATTTCAATTAAGTGAATATTTAATGATTTAGTTTGTCATAAATTTACTGATCAGCATAAAATTGTTATAAACTAGTTTTGATTGAATAGTTCGGAAGTATCAATGCAATTAATGTAATTAATGTTCAGTACTGTGTCCTTATAACTCTTGACACAGACCTGAACTATCAAGAATACTTGAAGGAAAGCAAATTCTTGTATGTGAAGAATGTACTTTACGAAAAAAATAACACTTTTCATACACAAATTTTCTTTTCAATGATTAATAATTTCATTCAAATAATTATAAAATGAAAATGAATGCCATACTAAAAATATATTAAACCATAGTTAATGCATAAGAGAGGTTATCAAAATACAATGGGAAAACACAGTCAAATAATGAACAATGGAATATATCAGAATTTAGTCATATGGTTAGTTAAGTGGACAGCTATCTTACTGAAATAATCAATAATCTCTTCATACCGACGATTAAGAATATGTTGTGTTGACCACAATCTTTTTACAACTATTTTGTAATTCATTTCACTGATAGACATTTATGAGATAAACCAGTTAGTTATATGCTTACTAACAGATTTTATTTATTAAAGTTAGAAATAATAATACCAAGAAACCACAAATTGAATTATCTTCTGTTTTAAATCACTATCTATTGCACTACTAAAATGCAAATGTTTTCCATGCTATTGCAAGTTTTTCTCCCTCTCTCTCTCTCTCTCTCACACACTTTTAAATTTAAGCGTGAAAAAGCTTCAGTCTACCATTTTAGCGTGTAATTAATATTCTTAGGATAGTGACGGTGTAGCTTTAAAAACTGAAGTAATTGTAGTAGTGAACAATGTGAATAGGATAATACAGCGGATTTTCAACACGAAATTATATGTGTTTCCGTAGGCACTATTATCATGAATATATATATGCAAGAAAGCCATTGGTAAAAATTGCAACTGTAAACTAATTTTTTTACTCAGATATATGTTGTTTTCTTGTTTTTCGATTCTTCCAGTTTTAAGTTTCGCTCTAATGATTCTAATATGAATTGAGTTAGAATATTATTTCCCTAAGAACAATTGATAAATCACTTCACTAGAAAAGTGTTTTGACTTATTATTGTTAATGTTTATGCTACTATATATGATTTGAACATTTTTTATTCGTTTCGTTATTGTTTTCTGAAGCTAAATCGCATTTGAATCTTATATAAAGTATTCCTTGATTGACTTTCATGTAATCTGAACGTTTGATGTGTCTACTAGTAAGACAATTCAAGATAATTCTAATAGTTACCTTCTACTAGATTCACTTATGAATTGAATACCTTTGGTGATTATTATTTGTAGTGTTTAGCTAGAACAGACTACGTTTCAGTGAATTTTTTCACTATAGATAACATTCGTCAAATCACTATAGATATTTTAGCCTTTAAAGTAATGATCAAACAAAATTTCTACAAATGGACACAACTTCTACATTAACTTGTATGGAACTTTATTTGGCTTCCAGATGACACTAATTTGTTTAAAACTACTAGGACAGCGTGAAGAAGCTTCATACCAATTTCGGTATTATTAACCTACACCCATATTTTATGCAGGATTTAAATTTTATGTATCATAAATAAATAGATATGGAATATTACAGGCCTTAATTTCGTGTTTGTGTCCGATTCTCTAAATGTTGCAAACTGCCAAATATTTTCTTGAATCGACCACTAAAACAACTGATCAGTGTAGACTTATTTGATGGGCTGAAACAATTTAAATATTAGGCATGGATGTATTATGTGTAAAAATTGGCGCTTGTACTGCTAGTTGATCTGGATTTAATTTTAAGATACAGTTTAACTAGTTCTGGTAGGTTAGTTTTATACTTAAAGATTGATGTGCATCATCGCATTATATGTGCATTAGCGACTAGTATGTTTTAATTTCTAAGTTGTCAATACCCCATATCCGTATACACGTCATTGTCTAGGGTTGAAATATAATCAGATTAGTACTATGGATGCTATTTTATTGATATATATGTTGTAATTAGAAATTTTACTACTTCTGTGACAATGTTCATTTATTTTTTGTATTTATCACATTGAAATTTATCACCCTATTAGTTAAATATATGGTACATCTATTGTATGTATTTGTAATCAACTGATATGGTTTTGAACCATATTATCCAGACCAGTATGAAGTTGTATTTTGATGACTTTTGAGTCTTTTCAATCAATACTTTTGTGTTGTAAAATTGAATGATTGAAATAATAATAATTTATCATTTTTTCTGAATAATGTACACTGTCTAATTGTATCGTGTTACATAAGTTCATTTAGTGCCTGGTATTCTTATACCAATTAGTATCTTTAATTTCTAGTTGATTTACATTTTTTTTCAGCTACTTAATTGTCAAACAAGAATTTTTAAACAAATTCCATTGATATTTCCAATAACTGATAGATGAGAGTTTTCATATTTTTTTTGTGACTTAAATAAAAGTGAAGATTTCTCTTCACAGATTTCACAATTATACGCATTACTCTGTAAGTAGGTTATCTTGTGGTGTGTGCTACTTATACTGAAATAAGTAGTATATGATGTTAGTCGTAAACAGAAGGTCTGGAAGCAGAGAGACAAGAGGATAGAACAGTAAAGAATAGAAACAAAAATGCAATTTGTATGAAAATGCAAGAACAATGAATTATGAGTCATTTTGAGACAATCGATGGACATTTTGCAAATTAGGCATTTACTTTATGATTGTTAGCTTTTATTAACGAGTCCTGTAATTTTGTGTTAAGTACATTCGACTGTCCCCACTAATGTTCGTGTTCACTATATTCTTACATTGATCTTCAGAAGATATATACATCGTCCAGGATTCTACTCTAAGATATAAAGGACATGGCTCAATCCTGTGAAACAGCCACTTAGGTACCTAGAAATCTGGTGGAACAGACAGTTTCTTTCAGAGAAGAACAATCATAGTTTCGATCTTATTTAGTATTTTTGGGAAATATCAGGGATTTGTATCAAATCATATTGCTTTCGCAGGCTGGTCAAACAGAAACAGACAGATGGTAATTGAAATCCTTGTATGCAGCGGTTGACAGCCAGGTTTATTCTTTAAAACTAAATAACAGTTTCAGAGATCATTAAACTTGTACACCAATTTTTAATTATTTATTTATCACGAAGTCCTTTGTTTTGTTCGCGTTTGGTTGTATGTAATTAAAATAAACTGAACAACAGTTAAGCGTTGTGAAACGTTGAATTTCTGAATTTTATCAGGAAATTCACTCAATAAACTGAGAGTAGTGTGTTAGTTCGTTGTAATCATCAACTGTCACGGTTACAACTACTTAAAAACGTCTATGTTCATAATGGGTGAGTGGTTGCGCAAGATTATGTATTTATCGAAGGTAGATACTAACACTGTTGGATTCGAGTTCAGTAGTCTAGAGGTTAAACATTCGCACATGACAACGAAGGTCGTGTGTTCGAGTCCCGCATGTGGTATCGTGGATGAATACTGTTGAGGAGACACATACTAACAAGAAATGATCGTTCAGTGCTTCTAGGTCTTGAATAATGGTCTAGCTTAGATTGATTCGTGAATTCAACATTGAAAATGCTACAATCACCACAAATCCCATATATTGATATTTGAAATATGTTTAAAGAAAATTATTTACCTTATTTATGCTAAAGGTTCATTTGTTATACAATAATAATGCAGATAAAATGTATATTGTTTAAATACTATGAATACTTTTTAATACAGTTTTAAATAAGTGATACCTAAAATTTTGTTAAGTTTTGCATTTTTAGTATATTGAATTATTCTTTAATTTTTTTGCAACACTGATCAATTTATCATTTTATATCATAAATTGTAATCAGTAGGTGTTTTTCTCTGTGTGATCTAAATATTACGAGGAAATATTCAAGTGACTTACTGATGTTTAGTAAAATACAATTTTATATATATTATTTAAATAATAGTATTGTGGACTTTGCTACTGATGTCGACAGATATAAGTTGTATGTATCATCAATCGTAAGTGAAATATCTGGTGGTAAAAGGTTAAGAAGATCGAAGAAAAGTGAACGAGGACAGAGAATGATTAGTATGAAAACGAAGGAACGATGGAGTCTGAGACGATTGACTGATATTTTGTAAATGAAGTATTTACTGTATGGTTCTCATATTTTACTAAGACATTGTGTAACTTTGTATTCAAATACATTCGACTGTCCCCAATTGCGTTCTCGTTCACTACAATATAATACTCTATATTAAAATATATCTGTCTAGACTGTTTGCATTTAGATGATTCTAATTGTATGAATATCGAATATGTCGACAATATTTATTTCTCGCAAATAAATCTTTACACTTTTCGTATGGGAGTGATAAATGATCATTTTAGATTGTTACCATTTACGATTAGGCTTATATTCTACTGAAGTTGTCTAGTGTAAAGAATAAATTGAGTTTTTAGGTACAGATTTGCTTAATTTGCTTTGTATTTTACTCTGTAAAAGGTGGTAAAGAATATATGTAGTCCATAATGTGACTTTTAACATGTGAAATTTGATAAAATTGTACTTGATTATGCTCTTTATTTATGTATTTGTTACTGTTATCCTCTGAAATTAATTTCTATGAAATAACTAATGAATGCTTACATATCTTAGTCTTATTGCCTTTCAGTAGCTGCCAGAATAACGCAGAGGTAACATTTTTGATTTCGATTCCAGATGACAGGGATTAAAACTATGTGGGAAATCAGGTCACTTGAAATATCATACATTATTATTGATTAATGCTAATTAGTATAAAAACTGAGTTTGGGCTAGCAAGAATACGGACTTTCGAATAAAGTGATATATACATATTTCGGTTGTTACGTGGTTACTTATTCAATGTACTACTATTCATCCTCATGTTGAATCAGAAGTTCCCTGGAGTCTGAATAGTTTGTTACCAATATCTTTCACATTTATCTAAATCACTGGGTACGCATAGGTTTGTAGATGTTACTTTTTTAAAACCGAGTACTGTAATAGCTTTTATTTTTGTTATGAACAAATGAATAATGGGTTATTGAAAGAAAAGTGAGTATTTGACGGATGTTTTACAAGTCCTGCATTATTCTGTTCAGATAAACTGGTCAGTGATATTTTATCTTTAAGTTCTTGGATTATTTTGTATGAGTTTGCAATCCAATTCATGGTTTAATCAGGTTAACTATGTGACTGAATAATCTCCTTGATATATTAGACCTGTGTTGACGTGTCTATTTATTGTAGAGTGATATGAATTCCAAGTGTTCTTAGTGTTTCGTTCGTCAAGATTTCGAAGTGTTTGAAATTAAATTCGTCTGTGTATCTATGAAAATTGTACAAAAGTCATAACATGTGGTATTACTCTATTATAAACTTATAAATACTGTCCGAATCGGCAATATATGATTCACAATAAAACAACCTAGCTCCAAGAACTCAGTATAAAATAAATGAACCCATCTGAATTACGAATATCTTCTATCATTCCAAAGATGCTTAAGCTCATCCAGCCATCATAAAAGTATCTCACGTATAACAAGCAACAACTCGTCAGTAATACTCAACCTAAAATATCTGACAATGAAAATTCAATGTATAAAGATCCCTTAAATCTGATTAGAAAAACTAATGATCACTAAGTGAAATAAAGCAATTGTAGATTTTATTTATATTGTATATAGTGGAATATTCAAAATTTACTGAATCAATACAATAATTGAATGTCAAATTTCAGTTTAATTGCTTGAGCAATAATTATAGTATTTATATTTTAATATCTAGAAAAAGTAATTAAAATAACTGTAGTATTATTATTTTGAGTTATAGATATCATACAATATCTTACCAATTGTCTGAGTTTAACTTTACTATCTGTCTATTTTTTTTCAATGATTCGATTGAAGCTAGACCACCATGGAAAACTTGGAAACACTGGACGGCCTTTTCCTCCTATTGTAGAACTCCTCAGCAGTGCGCATTCACAGTCCAGCTCGTTGGATTCGAACTCAGGACTTAGTGGTCTCGCGTGAGTGCGGTTAATCACTAGACCACTGAGTCGGTATCCAACGGTTTTAATGTCTAACTTCAACTAATTAACGAAACTGAGCGTGAGAGTGGGTTCGGATCCCGCGAGGTGGGGTCGTGGATGCGCACCACTGAGGAGTCACATACTAGGACGAAAAGACCGCCCGGTGCTTCCAGGTTTTTCATGTTGGTCTAGCTTCAATTGACTCATGATCTCAACTATTAAAATTACTACAATCCCCACAAAACCCCTTCTGATATTTTTTCTGTTAACGTATTATTGTTAATCTTTTTTGATAAAAATTATTTTTCTTTTCAAAATTTATTGTTAACTGTCACAAACATAAATTAAATGTTATCTAGAGATAGGTTATGAAATTGTAAACTTTGAAGTATTATGATTATGTAACACTAACACGTGTAGTGAAGATGAAATGGATTATTTATAAATTGTATTCAATTTATTCTATATTAGAAGTATAATTGAATTGTATTGTCTTTTCTTTAAGAAAAATATATATAAATAGGTTATTAAGTATCATTACCAAGGTTCGACTTAATAATTTTGAATAAATTGAGCATTGGGTAGATTGTTCTAAATAAATATACTATATTTGTGTAATATCCCGATGGGTAGAAAAATTAAATTTTCTAACGTTTCGTGACTCAATGTGAGCCACTTCTTCAGAGGATATTTATATCTAAATAAGTTATTGATATTAACTTATAGTAAATAATGTTATTTGGAATTTTGAGCAGAGATTAGAGTATATGACTCTTGGTTAATAAGAATTCGAATTATTGTAAAACTTCCAAAGTAATATAATATTAAATGTCTAATATTGCTATAATATTCACTCTCCTCATTAGGTAAGAAAATTCTTAACCAAAGTCAAAAAGTTCATTTAGTTCGGTATTATCGTTTGACGTCAAAACAGCAGTTTAGCGATAGTGTGATGTGTGCTATTTATGTAGACAGATATATGTAGTATGTAACACCGATCGGAAATGGAAAACCTGGTAGTAGAAAGCCATGAAGGTTGACTTGAAGAAAACAGGAACGAAATTAGGAAGAAATTGTGAATGGGAAAAATCATGCAAAATTTTCTCTATATACTATACGTTAAACAGGTTTAATATTGTGTAAAAGTTTGTTTGCTAGTGATATCTGATACAAATACACTGAACTTGACATTTCAGTTTCAGCTGCTAACAAAATTATTCATCAATAATTCTTGGAAAATCAGGTTAATTTAAAAATATGAATATGTTATAGATCAAAATAGATTGGTAGATGAGTCGAAAACTCAGAAATTTTTAACAGATTTAAAGAAACTTATCTTGAATGTGTTTACTTACTTATTTCTAACAGAAATGGTGATGAATTCAGAAGAACAAACGAATGAAGTCTGTGCACAGTTATAGTCTGTGTTTCCATGTAAAATATGTGTGGTTTTATTGGATATCTTTATCACACATACTGTTTTAATATCAAAGACATAAAAAACATGACACTAATGAAACGCGGTAAACATCTCGTCTTTTGATATGACGGAATGAAAAAAGTAAAATTACATTCAACATTACTTACGCTTTAATTCAATTAGCTAATTACGCAGTGTAGTGTTTGCTTTGTTTTCCAGTGTGATATTTTATTCAATATAACATTAGGTTATTTGAGTGAGATGTTTGTTCAAAACACAATTTTCTTTGTATTGAATTGACGTGAACTCCGTTCAGCATGGCATGCAGCATGTGGTTTGTTGTAACTTTAAGCATTTTTCATATATGTGACTGCATTCTCATTATTAATTAAAATGGGTATACAGTCAGTATAAATTGAGTGTATTTTTGACTAGTCGTCATATTTGTCGGGTTAATAAATTTTCACCTGTATTAATCTTGTTATCTTACTTCACGTCAAGGGAATTGCAGTGGTTCCTCATCTTTTCAATTATAATTATTAAGCGACACTTAAATAAAACCTTTACAGTTGAAATTCTAGTCACACCTTTACAAAAGAGTATAGAACAATAGAAAACTATAATATATATGGTAAAATGTTGTAAACTTTATTTGCATATCATCACCATTGTTATGAAAACTTGAACAATTTAGATAAATTAGATTAAGTGATCAAATTAAAAATATATACCACAAAAAACAGTTAACTACAACGACAAAATTATAAGAAATGTTGTCCAAAGTTAGCTAGGTTCTACCGCTTTGGATGAAACATCCGTTATGTAGTAAACAAAATTACGAGATTTAGAAATTTGAATTTCGAATAAAGAAAACAGGTTTCAAACTATAAACTCTGTTATGAATTCTATAGACATCCTTAAATAAATTTGTTTTAAAATGGTTAATTATAAACAGTAAAATTAATGTAGTACACTCATTTAAAGTAAACGCTTTTTGCCTACCACAAATACTTTATTATTCTAATGTTACTTATTTACTTACACCTGTTACTTCCAATGGAGCATAGACCGCCGATCAGCATTCTACAACACACTCTTTCCTAGGCCTTCTTTTCTAGTTCTGACCAATTCTTGTTCATTTTTCTCATGTCTGTCTCCATTTCCCAGCGTAATGTGTTCTTTGTTCTTCCACTCCTCCTTTCGCCATGAGGATTCCATGTGAGGGCTTGCCTTGTGACGCAGTCGGGTGCTTTCCTCAATGTGTGTCCTATCCACTTCCAGAGCTTCTTCCTGATTTCTTCCTCCACTGGGATCTGGTTTGTTCTCTCCCACAGTAGGTTGTTGCTAATTGTGTCCGGCCAACGGATTGGAAGTATTTTGTGTAGACAACTGTTAATAAACACCTGTATTTTCTGGATGATGGCTTTCGTAGTTTTCCAAGTTCCAGCCCCATACAGTAGAACTGTCTTGACATTTGTATTGAAAATCCTGACTATGGTGTTGGTTGACAGTTGGTTTGATTTCCAGGTGTCCGTCAGTTGTAAATATACTGTTCTTGCTTTTCCGATCTGCGCCTTCACATCTGCATCAGATCCACCATGTTCATCAATGATACTGCCCAAATATGTAAAGGATTTTGCATCTTCTAAAGCTCATCCGTCAATTGTGATTGGATTGGTGCATGCTGTGTTATATCGGAGAATTTTGCTTTTCCCTTTTTTGTATATTGAGACCTACTGCTGGTGGGGCTGCTGCTACACTGGTCGTTTTCTCCTGCATTTGTTATTGCGCTTGCGATAGGAAAGCCAGATCATCTGCGAAGTATAGATCATCCAACTTCATCCTGGCTGTTCACTGTGTCCCGAGCTTCCCTTCAGATGTTGACGTCTTCATGATCCGGTTGGTCACCAGGAGAAAGAGAGAGGATGAGAGTAAGCAACCTTGCCTGACACCGGTCTGTACTTAGAACGAGTTTGTCGACTGTCCTCCATGCACGATTTTTCATTAAAATCCATCATAGGAATTTCGTCTGATATTGACCATCTTCTCAGGTACTTCGTAGTGTCGGAGAAGCTTCCATAGTGTTGTTCTGTTCACGCTATCAAATGCTTTCTCGTAGTCAATGAAGTTGATGTAGAGTGATGAATTCCATTCAATTGATTGTTCCACAATGATCCGTAGAGTTGCGATTTGGTCTGTACACGACCGATCCTTACGGGATCCTGCCTGTTGGTCTCGAGGTCGGGCGTCTACGGAGTCCTTCATTCTGTTTAATTAAACTCTGTTGAAGACTTGTCCTGGTATTGAGAGAAGAGTGATGCCCACAAAACACTTAAAGAATAATTCTACTCGATGACATATAAAGTTTTTACATTTTTAAAAAAATACATTTGTTTAAAAAATAACACATTCAACTGAAATTATCTAGTAACTAATTGATATTATGTAATATGACAGAAATACTAAACTATTTAATATTTTATTTCCAAATTCTTAAAAAATAACTAATGAGTAGTATTATTTGTTTATATAGAATTAGTATTGTTGATATTATCATTATTATTACTATTATATTGAGTTAGCTTTTCCTTAATGTGAACATGCTTTATTGTTGTTGTTTATTATACATATAATCGATTATACTCCGTTTCATTTGACATATTGTTTGTATTTTTTAGTTAACTTCTATTTTCATTTTAAATAGGAAACGAAATAATAATATTTACCAATTCCATGTTAATAACGATATTAATTTAGATACAAAGTGTCCAGTAAATAGAACAGTTTAAAGTGTAAACTAAATAATGAATTAAGTTAACATTTGAACGAATATATATATATATATATCTTTGTATATGAAATGGAACATCTTGAGTTTTGTTGAATATATACATACATTACTACATTTTATCATTGATACGGATCAGTATCTCCTATGCTAATATAATAAATATCTTTTAGATGAATTCTGACTTTGTGAATAAATATATTAAAACAACAAGTTCAATGACGAGATCTCTTTTCAAGAATGTTATTATCAAACTGTATAATCGTATAAATATGAATCTTTTTCGATATTAGTTCTGTGAGGACAATTAATAAAGAATAAGCATAATGATGTAATGGTAAGATTGTAATACTAAACTGTATAATGTAAATAATAATAATTAAAGAGCAGACTACCTGAGTACGGTATGCAGCTAACATATACTGCTGATCGACTGAAATACGTAAATGACAGGACACGTTCTTACGACAAATGACCACTTTAAACAGAAAGGCTTCAGATAAATGTAAACAGGCTATCATCGGTTACATTTCCTAACGTAACGGTATTTTGATTGCAGCTCTTATCTCCATTCTATTTCATTTTATTGAGATTCATTTAAATATTATCGACCAATTACCTTCAGTATGAAATAATTTTGATGGTGAAATCATTTTTTTCTATTAAAAATGATCGAATGAGCTGTTTAAAGTTTAGTCTTGGATATTTAATATTTTGAAATTTGAAATAAGCATCCGGTCAGCAAATAGTACAAACTTTCAAAATTAAAAACATTTGACATTTTGGCTGATATTACTTTTTGAGGCCAGTTTTTATTAAAACATTTTGTAATTCCAGCATATTATGCTGGAAATTGTAAGAATTAAGAACTTGTTTTTATGATGAAATTCGTGAAATAATCGAACCACAATTGACGGAGAAAATTCGGATGGTGAAAAAATCCTTTACATATCTGGGCAGTATCATTGATGAACATGGTGGATCTGATGCAGATGTGAAGGCGCAGATCGGAAAAGCAAGAACAGTATATTTACAACTGACGGACACCTGGAAATCAAACCAACTGTCAACCAACACCATAGTCAGGATTTTCAATACAAATGTCAAGACAGTTCTACTGTATGGGGCTGGAACTTGGAAAACTACGAAAGCCATCATCCAGAAAATACAGGTGTTTATTAACAGTTGTCTACACAAAATACTTCCAATCCGTTGGCCGGACACAATTAGCAACAACCTACTGTGGGAGAGAACAAACCAGATCCCAGTGGAGGAAGAAATCAGGAAGAAGCTCTGGAAGTGGATAGGACACACATTGAGGAAAGCACCCGACTGCGTCACAAGGCAAGCCCTCACATGGAATCCTCATGGCGAAAGGAGGAGTGGAAGAACAAAGAACACATTACGCTGGGAAATGGAGACAGACATGAGAAAAATGAACAAGAATTGGTCAGAACTAGAAAAGAAGGCCTAGGAAAGAGTGTGTTGTAGAATGCTGATCGGCGGTCTATGCTCCATTGGAAGTAACAGGCGTAAGTTAGTAAGTTTAAGTGTTTTGTTTTCTAACATGTTAACTATCGATTAACAATAGTTATTGAGAGAAAAAATAAACATGCTATTTTACAATTCTTCATTATAAAAGAATAAAAGCAGAAATCATGGTATATCTAATAACATCTGCTAATATTAACCTAATCATTTTCGTTTTGTTTAAGACTTCTTGAACGAATCGATAACCTGTGAATACATAAATATAAATAATTTGTAACTACTAGTATTATAATGAGATTCGTTTTGGGTGTCATTCTATTAATAGATAGTGATAACAATCAGTTGAAAATATCAATAACAGAAAAACCTATTTATCCAAATAATAGTAAATGTTCAATATTTGTTGTTTTAAGTCCTCAAAAAGTTATCCTTTAATTGATAATATAAGTGCAACTAGTTAACCATGGATCTAAGTATATCCGAAGGATTATGTAATCAGGGGCTTATATCATTAATGGATTTGTATGAACTGAATGTTATGGAACTTGATTTATAATATGGATGTTTAATATTTCTACTTATAGGCCTAAATTCAGGTAAACTGTGTTTAAAACATATGATTTATGGAAAGTGAATTCCGAATCGAGAAATAGGTAATGTTCCGTGATAAAATACTTCGGAAAATATCCTGAACAAAAATCTAACAAAGAAAGCAGTCACAGTTTTGATAGTTTCAGGAAGAATATAAAAAAAGAACATGGTGACGACAAATTAAACAGAAATATTTAAACAACTTAAACTTAGTTGTTACTTGTACAGTTACTTATTTCGAAGTGTAAAGTACGGAATTCGAGACTCTGTGTAGACATGAATATTAAGACACGGTTAAATTCAGCTGACAAGTTTCAAATGGAACAGAAAGATCTTCCTAGATTTAATTTTTAGATGCTATTAAAAACTCAAAGGATTCAAAAGAAAGTAAACATACCAGAATGATGATATGGGAAACTTTTCCTTGCTTTTAAGACTTACTTATACCTTATATTTTTTTTGAATAGAATAACGTTTAAGGACAAATGGAATATTGATATGATTAGCAGTCACTTTAGGTATTAATGATTTATTTAGCTTCATTGGTTCATGCTTTTAACTAGGTGACGTTTCAAGCACAAGCTAAACAGTGGTTATGCTATGATTTAAAGTAGAATAGCATAACTGCCTATTTTAGATTTGTATCTATATATGTTATCTCAGTGAAACATGTTCTACAAAATACCATGAATTTTCGTTAGTTATAGACAATATGAAACACACGAAATTCGAGTAAATAATTATGACACGGGTAATATGGAATAAATTTCGTTTTTAGTTAGTTTGGAAGGCTATGGTTAAGTAGTTATCTTTCACTATTTCTTATGATTTGGAATTAGCTCCCATAAGGTTAGGGTGCTTTGTTCAATTAAACCTAAAATCGGACATGTTCTTTAAAAAAATATAATCATTTTTCATATGCACACATCAACACAAACTGTTGGTGATGTATTGGTTAACCAGATTTTTAAGTTTACAAGACATGAAGTTACGTAAATGATGGTATTTACAAGTACTGTTGTAGAAAGTGGCTTCAATGTATAACGAAAATAATACATTTATTTAGCTAAAACGTGACATTCTAAGCGCATTCACAGAAACTCTAAATATATCACTATTTGTTAACCAACATAACGATTTGATGTAGATTTCCTATAGTTTGAAAGCCTTTTTCATTACTAACTGTTGACTCCAGGAACTTTTCTAAAAATCAGATATAACTAGAAAAATGTACAAACTCTACATTTTCACAACTTACATAAAATATAATGAACAATTAATATTCAGTGAATGATATTACTATGATTGTAGCATTTGATATTCTTGAATTCTAATTTTCACTATAGAAAATTCTAGTTTTTAATAGTTTCCAAAGATGAAATCAAATAGTGATGAAAATTACTTTATTTTTAATCTATGCTTAATATATCTTATTACTGATTTTTATTACGAATAAATTATCATAGTTTTGATTAAATTCATTGATAAAGAAAAAATATTCCAATCATATTCATTTAATCCCAAGTATTTTTGTTTTCGTTTTTTTCTTTTTTCTCTTTACTTTTTTTCTTTTTTTTCATGAAAATAATAGAATTCTATCGTGATAAAATAATATTTAAGTTTTTTTCTTAAGAAAAAAAAAGAATGACACTAATGTTTTGTTTAGTTTTCATATAAATTTCTCATTAGAATTTATTAATGAAAAATTTCAAATTTTATATTACGAATATATTAAATAGTAATATTTATTTATTGTTCATTCTCTAGAGATAATTATGATTAAGTATAATGTAATTTGTTCAGATCAGTTTTCACATTGCATATTTTTTTCGAAAAAAAAGCAAAACAAGTTTTTTTTTTCAGTTTTTATCTAACCGTTTACTGGATTGAGATTAGAAACTCAGAAATATTTGTTTAAATGTAAAATACTATTTGTAATAAATCTTTAGTGTTGTATTGTATTCTACTCATACAGCAACGTGATATATATATATATATATATATATATATATATATATATATATACATATATATATATATAATTTGGTAAAGAGATCTCATTTATCTCAGAAATGAATAAGGCAAATCGAATGATGTAAACAGAATATGAATTATGAATGAATGTTATAATTAGAATGTAATGCAAGTGAAAAGTGATATTGTTAAATGAAGAGATATTAATAAAATCATTAATCTAATAATGAAATTATCTTAAAAAGTAGAATATGAACGTGAAATTAAAAAAGTAAGAGACAAATTATTTACTGGAATGTAAATGTTTTACTAATTGGCAAATAAAATGTAGAAGTGCACACTTTACACTGAAAATGTATACGTTATAGTAATGATGGGATAAAAATATTGAAGAACTTGCTCATTTGACTAATGTAATGAAGAAAAGAAATGTTATGTATATAATCTGAAGAATAAAGTTAACGTTAGCATTACCTGTTGGTGATTGCAAGGGAATAACAAAGTGTGTTGTTTATTTTTATTTATTTATTTATTTGAACACATAAATATTGGTACAAATAGGCACCAAATACATATACGCCAAACGATAAAAATGAGAATATGAAAAGATATAGAATTTAAGGTGCGTAAGAAAAGGAGGACTGCTTGAGCATCTGGGCTACCTGTTCCTGCCATCTAGATATTTCAACAAGTTATCTATTATTGTTTGTTTTAATATATCATCATCTTTATTAATCGCATAACCTATTCGGCTGCGTTTCTCAAAAGTGTACAACCTTTCGTTGTCAAAGTTACAAAAAGCTCAATAAGAGACAATGTGGTTGCTGGCAATATACAGCGAAAAGAATGCACATTATTCAGATGTTCATTTACTGGACTGCTAACATCTGACTGGCGATCGCTCAATATTTATCGCCAGGACCGACCAAGAAGAAAGAAACGGAAACTTGTTGAAATACTTTACGCTGAGAATTCTATATTGCACCAAAAATATATTATTGAATAAAGCTGATAATAATAATAATAATAACGAACATAAATTAGCGTATGATAGTGAAATAACAATAATGGGAGAGACATTTTAGTTAGCAAAGTTACAACCAGAAAGAATTCTTCCAGTTAAAGAAGTTATGTCCATTGTTTTTGAGAAAATCAAAATAAAGTTACAGCAGTATCGCCACTCGCTCCTATTCTGAGCCGTATCTGATAACGTCTCTATCCACTGTGTCCTTCCATCTCTAGGACCCCAACCAGAGGGTCGTGAAAGATCAACTGAAGCCAGACCTCAACTTTCTTTCATACAACGGCACTAAGTTATACGCTGATCATCTCTCCGCCTTTGTCAAACAGTCCTAGCGTCTCCAAATAACTCACGACGTGTAGTTCTGTGGGAGGACATTCGCAGTACTTGTCCGGGCTATCGAAGTCGATGTTTCAAGATAGTGACACCAATTGAAATATCGTCGTTGTGCCCTCATACACGATGCCGAACCTCTACATTACCAACATGATGTTGCCACTGGATGTCAGCAATCCATCGGGTACAACGATGATCGAACACAGAGAGTCGTCTAACACCGTCAACTCGGAAAGGCCATGTTTCTCAAGCGTAGAGCGAAAATGCTCTAACCGACGCGTTGTAATTTGAGGTGAAAAAAATAATGCTATCGTAAATAAACTATCTGCAAATTTTAGATTAAACGCGATACACTGTAAGTATCTGAAAAAATTCTGTTGTAAGTTGTATGAATAAATAATAGATTTATTCGTATTTTTCCAGGGGGAATCAGAGAATGATAAACTACACGATGTATACAAGTGCATACACACATCTTCCTAATTGTTTAATTCAGATTTAAAACAGGATTAATTTATTAGATTTTGGTCTTTTTTAAAAATCTTGCTCTTAGCTTACTATAAAATCTTTTGGACAGTACCGATATTTCTGTATCTTTGTTAGATCTCATGCAAACTTAGTATTAGTAAAACGTTGGACTAGAGTACTAATATTCATATGATAGGATATAATGGATAGAACGTATAATTTACTACCAAATGCAAGAAACTGGAGCTAATTGATATCTAGATGTACGATATTTTTTTACACTCACATCTCAGCATGATAACGTGAGTCAATCAAAAGATAATCAATGAATGACAAATTAATTGTTAACCTACATTTTCAGAAAGTTTGAACAATAAACATTCATAAGTAACCTTGCTTTTACTTTTACTTACGCCCGTTACTCCTAATGGAGCATAGGCCGCCGATCAGCAGTCTACAACACACTCTTTACTGTGCCTTCTTTTCTAGTTCTAACCAATTCTTGTTCATTTTTCTCATGTCTGTCTCCATTTCCCAGCGTAATGTGTTCTTTGTTCTTCCACTCCTCCTTTCGCCATGAGGATTCCATGTGAGGGCTTGCCTTGTGACGCAGTCGGGTGCTTTCCTCAATGTGTGTCCTATCCACTTCCAGAGCTTCTTCCTGATTTCTTCCTCCACTGGGATCTGGTTTGTTCTCTCCCACAGTAGGTTGTTGCTAATTGTGTCCGGCCAACGGATTGGAAGTATTTTGTGTAGACAACTGTTAATAAACACCTGTATTTTCTGGATGATGGCTTTCGTAGTTTTCCAAGTTCCAGCCCCATACAGTAGAACTGTCTTGACATTTGTATTGAAAATCCTGACTATGGTGTTGGTTGACAGTTGGTTTGATTTCCAGGTGTCCGTCAGTTGTAAATATACTGTTCTTGCTTTTCCGATCTGCGCCTTCACATCTGCATCAGATCCACCATGTTCATCAATGATACTGCCCAGATATGTAAAGGATTTTACATCATCCGAATCTTCTCCGTCAATTGTGATTGGATTGGTGCATGCTGTGTTATATCGGAGAATCTTGCTTTTCCCTTTTTTGTATATTGAGACCTACTGCTGGTGGGGCTGCTGCTACACTGGTCGTTTTCTCCTGCATTTGTTGTTGCGTTTGGGATAGAAGAGCCAAATCATCTGAGAAGTCTAGATCATCCAACTGCATCCTAGATGTCCATTGTATTCATAAGTGACCTATAGGATTATTATTAACATAATGGATACAACCGATTCAAACTCACATAGCTTAGATTTATTACAAAACAGGGTTACGGTATTTTCTGAGAATACTAGATCATAAATGATTTGATAGTTTGATCAAGTGCAAGTGCTGGGATGTATAATAATATTTTAAATAAACAAATATATGCACAATATTTCAATACGTATGCCTAACTGACTGGCAGCGAAGTTCCCTAAACAGTGTTCAACTGAATTGAAGCTACTTTGGTTTAGTGAATGGGTTTGCTACTTGTTCAACTTTTGGTGAAATTTTAGAAAAATAGAGAAAAATCTGAAACTTTGATCAGTATAGGGTTGTGTAGATTGTTTATTTTTGGTTGAGATCATGAATCGATCAATGTTAGGGGACCACTAAATACCTGGAGGCACCGGATGGCTGTTCTGTCCTAGTACGGTACTCCTAAATAGTGCGTAATATCGTGGATCTGTCGACGTTAGACATTAACGCTGCTGGATCTCAGCTCATTGGTTTGTAGGTTGAGCGTCCGCGCTTGAGACCCTCAGTGGGATTGTGGATGAGCACTGCTGAGGATTCCTATACTAGAACAAAACGGCCGTCCAGTTCTTCCAGTTTTTCAGTGGTGCTCTAACATTGATCTCTCATGATCTCATATACACTTTCAATCCGTAAATATTTCATTTGAATAGTGTTGCTATCCATGAATTATTATTTACTGAAATATAATTCCACTTCTATTGATTAGTAAAATGAATTAAACAGAACTGTATGAATGACACTTTTAAATGATTGTACCAAATTAATAAAAGTCTCCAAAACATTTAAAATGCACTGACAATCAAAATGACGCTTCAATGGTCTATTGAGATTTCGTTCCAGTATATTCAAAAGAAGAAAACAATATAATGCTGAACAAAATAATAATGATCTGAAGCATTTATGAGACAGAAAATGATGACAATTTTTTTTTTGGGGGGGGGAGAAACAATAAATGATCATTAGATAGCCTTATCATTGATTGCTACAGATCTGAATTTTAAAACTATTATGAACGTTTATTTTGCAAAAACTATACACAGTTACGAATTGCTTCATAGGAAACAACTCTTCAAAAATATTTACATACATTATATATACTCGTATATGTATAAACATATTATTAAGATGATAAGTTTCATTTTCAAAGTACAAATGCTTATTCATTATTGGTGAAGATACAAAGTTTAAATTGTGTACGTATAATTCGTTGGACTATGATGAACTAACACTAAAGTGGGGAAAATCAATTTATTATTCAATGCGAAATTATATAATATCTTCATGAAATATGAAAACCATACATTAAATGCTTCATTTGCACATCTTGTTCCTTCATTCCTGTTGTTATTACAATTACTCTTTTGCTACATTCTTGTTCTCTCCAATTTGATCTTTTCAACCTTCTGCTATCGACCATTCAACTTCTGATTGTAGTTACATTCTACTGTCGACAGACATAAGTAGCATACACCACACGCCCAATATGTCATAAATTGTAAATCATTTGTCATCAAATGTTTCATTTTATTTTATTTTTTAAAGTTAGTATATGAGTCTTTAAAAGGTGGACTCAGTAATTTAAAGTATTAAAATACAAAGAACTTTTGATTCTGTTAAGGTTTAATGAAATCAAACAATTTTGTTATAGATTTTATCATAACAAGAAGCATTCTTTCAAGAAGTCAACGTGAAATATACTTTGAAGTTACATTTAATATTCTAGATAACTTAGTGATTACGTATCAAAATAAGACACTAGGTAATATTGGGTTTCAATTAATATTAGAATGGCTATAGATACGCTTTATTTGATGAAATGAACTAACTTAGTATCTAGGCCGACAATGTTTTATCAACTTCTTCTTCATGATGTTGATATTCAAAATATTATACCAAAGTTTAAAATTATATAGCTCAATAGTCACTTTACAGTTAAATTGATAGAGCCATAAAACTATACTCTGATTAAGATCAAGTGATCAGTTATTATGGTTTTCTTAAAAATCTAAATACCAAAGCTTAACTCTAAAATTTTTTTTTATAAATTTCCACTAAAACATGAAGGAACTATCAAACACCAATTTCTTATCTAATCAATAACCAAAATTTATTCTGTGAAATATCATCATCTGTTGATTGAAAGAATATTTTCCCAAAGTGGTTCAAATTATTTGCTTATGATATTAGTTTTTAAAAATTAACTTTTGAACATGAAAATGGAATATTACGTCAATAAATGAAATTGAATTTGGCAAAAAAAAGAAAATAATCTCAAGGTTAGTCAGTTTTGACTGGTCTGGCAGCTCATTACGACATTACGTGGAACAAATGAAGAATATCAAACTATTAGAAAAGAAATTGCTATCATATATTCAATAGGATTTTACTAATCAATTATTCTCGGCAGCACGGAATAAAATTTTTTAGATCAGTGTTCATCAGGCATCCAAGAATTTTATAAGTCCCTTGATATTGGTAATATATTAACAAAAGGAAATAAGTTGGATTCACAAAATCTGTAGCTAAAATAAAGATTTGATTCAATGATTTTTCAGTATTTATTTCAATCAGTATCAAACAACGTCTACGGATATGGATGATAATTTTGAACCTTAATTTGAAATACGAAATGAATCGATCTGTATAGCTATTTAAAACCATCATGTACTATAGAGTAATTACAATCTACTGTAAGACTGTAAATATTCAAACAGTCTTTCAGGCATTACAAAGTGATTTTAAGGAAACAACTTCATACATCATTGTCACGTCAGGTTTAATGTAAAGTTATTTCATTTGTAAAAAAATTATTTAATTCTGAAAAACTTCCAAATTTTAGAAGATAAGCCAAAGGACATAATTTCTTCTACGAATTATCATATAGTAAAGAAAAATAAAATATCTCTGTGTAATTTCTATGCAATTTTTCAATACTGTTGCATTCATACATTATAACCTTTAGTATAGTATAAATCAGTATCGATATCAAATCAAACTATGACTGCTTTATGTCACTGAGTATTTGAATGCAAAGCTTAACATAGTACTGATGTATAATTTCACTTAATGTGTTTTTACACTCCAAAGTAGTGCATGAAGGAGAGCTGACAGTTGCATTCCAAGTGACCACCGGAGTCAGACAAGGCTACTTACTCTCCACATCCCTCTTTCATTCGGTGGTTGACTGAATTATTAAGACCTTGATATCTGAGGTGAAGCAAGGAATAAAATGAATAGGTTGGATGCAACTAGACGATTTGAAATTCACAGATGACCTGGCCCTTCTATCCCATGCACACAAGCAAATGCAGGTCGAAACAACCAGTGTAGCAGCAGCCTCTGTATCAATAGGCTTCAACATACATAAGAAAAAAGCAAGATCCTCAAACACAACACGGAGAAACTCTGGAAGGGGTGGAATCTTTCATGTACCTGGATAGCACCAACTATGAACAAGGATCTGATGCAGACGTAAAGGCAAGGATTGGTGAAGCAAGAGCCGCATTCTTGTAGTTGAAGAACATGTGGAACGCAAAACAACCGTCTACAAGACAACATCAGAGTTAAAATCTTCAATACGAACAGCAAGACAGTTCCACTACATGGAGCTGGAACTTGGAGAGTTACTACAACCATCATCAAGAAGGTATATGTATTATAAACAGTTTTCTACGCAAGATACTCAACATCCATTGGCCGGATACCATCGGCAATAGCCTTCTGTGGAAGAGAACAAATCAGCTTCCATTTGAAGAGGAAATTAGGAAAAGACGATGGGAATGGATAAGACATATATTACGCAGATCATCAGACTGCATCCCGAGGCAAGCACAAACTTTGAATCCTGAAAGGAAGGCCAAAGAACACACTGTGTCGGGAATTGGAAGAAAACATCAAAACGATCAATTGCAACTGGAAAGAACTGGAAGTTATTGCTTTGGACAGAGTTGGATGGCGAATCCTGGTTAGCGGCCTATGCTCCTCCATCGGGAGTAACAGGTGTAAGTAATTAAATAAGTAAGTAAGTGCTTTCAGTTTGTTAATTTATATTATTTCGTGATTTAATGAATTGATTATTAACTAAAACATATATTTCGCTTTAGCTGAAATCCATAATACATTTCACTGTGATTATCACAGATATCTGAAATTCATAAAATATAATTAAATAATAGAAAAGTTTGGGCTCATTTAACGGTTATATGTTCTTTGATGTCCCATCGTTCAACTGACTACGAATTGATTATTCAGATACTATACTTCTACAAATGTTACTTAACTACTTTATATTCATGAATAACATAAATTATTTTTAATTAATCGTTTGAACTGATTTTCATATATATTCAGTCATGTGTATAACCGATGTACGTGTGCATAATGTACATACCCCACAACAATTGGTGAGGTCATTATCAGTCAGTTAGAAATTTGAACACGCTTCAGTAGAAGACATATTTATTTTCAGTAGCAGATTATTCCTATAGTTCATAGTTTCATTTTTGCGTGATTTGAAAAATATTTAAGGTCGATTAGAGTAATGTAATCATGCTTATTTCCAACTTAAATAAATTATTGTTTTTGGTTGAGATCACGAATAGATTGGCTGTTAGACCACCACTGAGAACATGGAAGCGGTGGAAGGCCCTTTCGTCCTATTATGGGATTCCTCAGCGGTGCGCATCTACGATCCAGCCCGCGTAATTCGAACCCAGAACCTTCATGACCTCAACTGAAAACTTACTGACCTCCACAAACCCATACTGACAATTACGATATGTTCACTAGTGACTAGCTTCTTGAGGAGATCCTTGGAATTTTAGTGAAAAGCCGTGACCAGTGGAGCTAACCCATGTCAGGTAGAGACAAGTATCTATCTCAGTACAATGGAAGATGGTGGCGCAATTTCGTGGATTGGTTGAGGTTAGACATACCGGCTCAGTGGCCTAGAGGTCAAGCGCTCTCACTCGAGACTGAAGGTCCTGGGTTCGAATCCCCCGAGATGGGTCCTAAAGGCACATTGCTGAGGAGTCCCATGATAGGACGAAAGGGCTGTCCAGCGCTTCCATGTTTTCAATGGTGGTTTAACATCAATCGATTCATAATCTCAATAAAAACCCAGTAATCACAACCTCATACTGGACATTATTGTATATTTGTTTGTAGATACCGTATCATTTTAAGATCATTGTGCAGTGAAATAATCGTTTACAAAGTCAAGGAAATTTCAGTATAATGGATAACGAATAGTTAATTTAAAGCGTGCTTTTTTCCTGGATGAAAACAGGTTAAGTGTTGTGACTGAAAAACGTACGGTTTATTTTGGACTTTTCTCAATGTAACAAAATTATTTCTACAGTTGTTAGTCCAAATCGTCTGTATTAATATAGCAATAATAATATTTTCGACATATTCATCCATAATATGAAAGTAGATAAAAAGTGACATATATTTGTCTTATTTGGAGAAGATTAAATTATGGGTAACTTTCGGGAACTATTTATGGACTGTTATTATGTATGCATTCTTATTGTATAACTATTAAGTTACCCGATGTATATAATCATAAGCTTTCGTCTGTCCTATTGTCTACTATTATACGATTTATTATTCTTGAGTTATTCGTAACCGATTAATTACAGTCTCTCACACTCACAGCTACCTTTAGCTTGATCTTGTATAATTATTATCTTTCACTTTATTGTGGCGTGATGAGGTCTGGTTTGTTTGTTTATAAACTGTAGAAGCCTGGTTTCCATTATATCTGACTCCAATAAATAGTATCCCGTTAACTGAGTATTTAATGCAGACTAAATCTCCCAGTAGAATTATAGATTTACTCGAGATTATTCAAAAGCCTGAACACCAGTTGTCGAGATAGTTTATTGTTAAAGATTGGTAAAATCCGCAAGCGTACAGGAAGCAAGCACACAGGGAAACCAAAAGTGTGTGTGTGTGTTAAAAACCCATATGTATTTATGAGTGTATATCAAGTACGGATAAATTATTGATTGTCTGTGTATTAAAACCAATGGGAGAATAGTTTGAAAATTGATGTGCAGAAATGTGCTCAGTCAGACTCACACACAAAACTACATGATGGATCAAGTGTCTAAATTACAGTGAGCAGATAAATAATAGAGTAGTTGAATAGGTTTACTACAAAACTACGTGTCTTAAACATATTATTCATACAGTGGATGCTGAGATTGTGTTCTGGACTCGACGTGCCGAGCTAGACAAGGAGTTACAATTTTGAGAACCTATAAGGATTCAGAGTTGACTCAGGGCTTCTAGTGCTGGGTAACGTGTCGTTGATTTAGCAAAGGAAAAAGGTCATACAGGTTGGTATTCTGGTTGGTGATTTTGTCACTTGATAGATGGCAGAGGCAAAAGCCATAACATTACTTACATATAAAGACAAAAAACAGAATAATTTACGTTTATCAACAGAGTTGTTAAATGCCTAATGTTTATATGTAAATTATATTATACAATATATATGCTAGCTTGAAATTGAAGTTATCTCCTTTTTGTTTCAGCGACTATGAGTGGCATGGCTCAAGGCTGTCTAGCTTAACTTAGTTGTATGTGTCCTTTTAAGAGACCTGTATATTTCAGAAAATGCTGAATGACATATATTCATGTGTATCGTATATTTTTGTCTGCCTTACAGCTAAACAAAATCCGTGTGTTGTGCTCTTTTATTATCAACCTCTGGCTAGCAATAAGTAAGTTTGTGCATTTCATCCCTTTGTGAATGCTATCATTTTCTTTCCATTTATTTGGTAGTAGTATTGTGTTAAATGCTTCTAAAAGTAATTAGATCGACCTAACCGATGCTTTTCGATAGACAATCCTATTGTAAAGGTTCTTGACATTGGATGAATTCCAAAATGCATTTTAAGTTTTCTAGCGTGTGTGAAAGCCATGGTTTGAATAACTCCAGATGATATGTGTTTATGTTACCCACATACAAAGTAAGCACTCCGTTTTCCTGTGGTCTAACTTAGTAAAAATGTCGTGCAGCTAATAATTTCAGGACAATGAACTTGTGCAGCTAAGTGTTGTTATCAATAAGATGTATGTCTACCTTAGTTATACAGATACTCAGACAGCTGTTGGGGAAGCCTAATTATATGAAAATATCTTAAGATGATGTGAAGTCGAATGCATTACCAATTTTTCAGTATAATACTCAGCAATCCTGAATTACTTATTTTCATATTCTCCGCAATTCGGAAATGTAGAATGGTATTGCTGACGGGTATAAATGTTAACGACAGGTATGCGCAATGCCAGATGTGACAAGCTTATCATGTATGTTAAAAGTACACGGAGAAATCAGTCACATTCATGTTGCTAGGAGCTAACAATATTTGGATAACTTAGTCCCCTAAGAGCATTCATGTGGTACATCTGTGCCGTAATACGTAATAATCATCTGCTTACCACCTAAATTTTTACTACCTAGCATAACTGAGTAACGGTTTATTAACGCCTCCATCAGACAGGGAAAGACATAGCTTTACCTAAGGGGATAATTAAAAATTTTAAGAGAAGTAGAGCATTCACTCCAGTTTTCGAAAGAGAGTTCATATTTATGGTTGATGGACATCGGTTTACAATATTCTAGTCGACTTCTGCCAAACACGGGCAACGGATATACTCGCATTAGTACGTTGAACTTTCCAGAGAAGATAACTTCTAACATGATGCTACTGAAATCCTGTATATAGAATAGAAACTAGCCTACTGTGTAGTGAAACGATTTGTTCAGAAGTAACTGTTGATAATAGAGAATACAGTACTATTAATTGTCTCAGTCTACCTGTGTTCACTCAATGACATTATACCTTGATTGTTTACTGCCGTACATGCTAGTTAATTCAGGTACTTACGCATACATTCGGGAACACTGGTATTCTGGTTCTTACTTAATTTATTTATTCTCAGTCAATCTTACACAAAAATAATGAATATAACAGAACTTCGTCTTCAAAATTCCGTACTCTTCTTTGAAGTGGCTGTTAACACGAAGCTTGCATAAGGGTTCTACACGGAACTAAGTAAACGGTTTTCAGAAGACAATATAACATGAACATTCAATCGCATTTTATTCACGTTACTGAATTAGTACGCATCTTGTTGGTACTTGAAATAACAAATGTTGTATTTGTCAGCATCACCACTTTTAAAAGAATGGTATGTTACAAATGGACTTGTACACAAGAATATAAAAAAACATGACAAACAAGTGAAAAGTTTTCATGCTAATAGTAGACAAGAAGATGCCTAATGTAATAGCAATCATTGAACCTGAGAATGCACGTTGTCAGAGCCTACAAGCAGTGTGAATTGTACACTATGCACTAAAGGTAGTGTAAAAATGTTTACTGATTTAAACCTTTACAGTAAAATCGATAAGTACTTGCAAAGCCAGCTAAAAAAGGAGTACAGTAAATGGTAATTTGCAGATGACAATTCTACAAAAAGTAATAAAAACATGAATAATTATTCAATAATACATTAAAACTGAAATTTTTCCTTTGAATCGACATCCATATTGATTCACTTTATCTCTCGCGTTGTGCAAGAAAGCTTGGCTTATGACATTCATCGCTTGTATTATTTCGTTTTTGGAAAAGGTAGCACCTTCGAACTGTGAACACAAAAAATTTAATAAAACTTCCTGACTGTAATCTTGATTTACTCAAAATCTTTCTGCGAAATCGGTGGTTACTGATAGTTGTTTTGCCTTAAGTTCCATGTAGGGTGCGAAAAATAATCAGTTCAGACGTCAACACGTAAGCTAAACCATTTTCCATAGACTTTCGAAAATCATCACGAATAGTCTCTGACAAATTCTTTCCCTTAAATTTTATAAAAAGCTGTCACAACTTGCAAAATGATCACGGAATTTTTATTCCAATACTATGTGTATTACAGAAGAGGATAAAATAGCTTCAAATAACCTGTTCACATAAACTATTGTTACTGACAGTGATAAATTTCATAAATGAAATGCTAGGAATATTTCACAGCTAAAATCCTCCCTAAAAAGTCAATACTCCAGTTCATATTCATCAATACATCACCCATCTTACAGTACTGTCATTCTACCATTGATAGTAGTAATTTACACTTATATAAGCATTAACGCTTTAAAATCGAAAGTTTGTATGTCACAACTAATTCCAGTGCTTATTTTTAACAATTTCGACAAATACCACGATAATGTGTTAAAACCCACGCAAAAATACCTTGAGCTAGCTTTCAAGCCACATCTAAACATGTATGTAATCATTTGAACGATAAGAACCTGTGTATATGCATGATCCGCTAAATTGTAATGTAGGATAATTGTTTCCTATTATTAATTGTGGTTCAAAACATTCTCTTTGCTATTCTATAAGCTAATATATTGTGATAACTAAATTTATCTTATAATTGTTATTAGTTTTAGGAAATCATCAAAACTATCTGACAGTCTTCATAGTTTGGATAAACTGAACGCATTCATTATGTGTATTACTATCAGGCTATATAAATAGAATAACTGTAGTTTTTTTATAGTGAATTCCCTTCCGTAGGATTGTTCTGTTAAAAAAGCCAGCATTCTAAAAAATTTAAAATCAATATAATGAGATTATGTAATTATTACATCATCAAACAAAATGGCAATAATTTTTAATAATACAAAATGATCATCAGTAAACTTGAATGTAGGACGATTAAGTAAATTGCAAATTGATTTGATTTTTAGCGGTTCATTGATTTAACGCCAATTTGATCGGACGTTGTTGTTGACGGGCTCATCAATTTAATGGCCTCATATCTGACTTCATTTCGATTGCTTCTTATTGCTATCAAATAATTGCTGTCGAAATATACATCCTGACTATTTTCATATATAATCATCGACTTAACTCGCGTTGGTGTATAACGGAATTAAATAAGTCAAGTATGAGAATGAATTTCAGATACGTGTATTTCATACAATCGTTGATCCAGACAAACCACGAGAGAAGCGAAGAGAAGAAAGTTAAGTGAAATGACGCGCAGCAAAAACGTATAAGCCAACTAAATTTAGCGAAGCGCGAATCGATATTTTTAGTCGAACAAAGATAAGTTACAGCTATACGATGAGTAGGATAAGAAATACACACACGCTTACATAAAAAAATTCAAGGTTGACAAGCGAATAATTAACAAGGTCAAAATTTGGCTTGAAGAGAATGTATAAATTGGTTTGTTCAGGAGCTAGGATAAGTTATGTAGGCTCGATACAGCTCCAGCCACTACAGATTATACTATGCGATTTATACCAATATAACGTTTTGTGTCATGATACTGTTACTGTGCTCAAGAACTCAGTATTTTCAAACAACAAACCGTTTTCAATTTTTTAATTGTTTTTTTCCGAAACATGATATTTTAAATTTTTAAATCACTACTTTGGAAAACCTACAGATTTTTTGAAACAAGACAAATATATGATGGGATACTAATGAATTAGTTCAATATTTATCTACTGTTGAGATTGTACAATATTTTTTAATCTACTGAGATGATGTTTTTAACTGCTGTATTGTTTATTCACCCTTTCATCTATGGTTGATATTAAAATAGTAAATTGCCTTATTGGTTGTTTTTTTAAAGAAATATATTTTATCGACACATCCATCATTGTCATCAGTGAGGTACTATCTCACAACTGACCCGGTTGAACTCTTTTAGTCACTGCTTCTCACTAGAACTCCAGGAAATACCTCTTGAAGCCGGTCACTAGTGAGCATATGTTGATTAGTATCAGAAGGGGTTTCCTGAAGAATGTAGTAATTTCAATGGTTGAGATCATGAGTCAATTGAAGGTAGACCATCTTGGAAAACCTGGAAGCACTAGACGGCCGTTTCGTGGATTCTCACTTCTGAAGAATTCCACATAAAACGAAATGGCCGTCCAGTGCTTCCAGGTTTTCCGTGGTGGCCTAGCTTCAATCGACTTATGATTTCAGCTATTGACATTACTATAATCTTCACAAAACCCCTTCTGATAGAAATAAATTTTATATTTGGTGGTTGGATATTTATTTGCTACTAGGTAACTGGATACCATAGTGAGAGGCAGCTATTGAATAGAAATTTTAGTTACATGTAATTACGTAATATAGATTTTAGGTAGTCAAAAATATATTTGGAATCTTTGTAAATGAAATGAAGAGTTTGTAGAATCCCTATTTCATCAATATCACAGTATGAATAAAACAATAACTGACATTTAGTTTCAAGATTCCTTTTGCCACAGAACGATATTGACTGGTATTGTTTTGAAAACTTTGTTGAGTTCATTTTAAGACTTTATTTCAGCTAAAGACAACCAGGCCATGTTTTTAATAGTAAGGATTTAGATAAATTAACAAAATAAACTAGCCAACATTTCAATTTGTAGTCATTTTGAGACATGTCCGTGTAAATATCAAGTTTACTAATATTTTACAAGTATTTAAAAGTCTATTATCTGTTATGTTGCTATTTTGGCTTTTGAACTAATAAGATGCTCAACTTTCAAGCATTTTTCCAGCCATGTCTAATGATATACTGCTTTACCTCTGCAATGCAATGATAAAATTACATAGAAATATTTCAAAATGATTACTTCTATTTAACTACCAAATATACCATATTTATTTCAATGCCACGTTTTCAATTTTCATCCCTATGCTAATTCGACGACATAGACTAACAAGTTTTACTCACTCAATTTATCTTTTTTCATTAACTATTATTTGTACAAGTCTAATTTAGTTAGATAAGAACAATCATAAGTATAAAGTAATTTTTGCTAACTGATTATCGAATTTCACAAAAAACTTGTGTTTATTAAAATAGAACTTGCTTGTAATAATAATTTTACTGATGGGATATGTTGATAAGAGAACAAGACTAGTTCCACCTAAAGAAGTCTACCCAATGAATCTTATAACGAACATGGAAATGTTACTTAAATATGGTAACATATAACGAAGACGAACAGCTAGCAATCCAAGTATTTGTATTCATAAGAAATTTGTAAAGCTCCTATCTCTTTGTTGCTCGAATTAGCCTTATTAAAATATTTTATTCATTATTACATTTCATAATGATTGTTCACTTAATTTTCTTCACTTTTCCTTTTTTTTAAAATATACGCTTCATTGTCCAATTATGTGAACACGTCTCATTACGTAATCTTATAGTTTTTATGGATGCTATTTTAGCATCTAGACTTTTCAAATCATTGATCTATTTCCCATTATCAAATACTGATTCAAACCTTTGTTATTTTTGTTACTAGTACATCTGTCAACATATTATCAATTCGTATTTTATATTTATTATATTTATGTAATCTATTCCACCGTTATCATTGACTCAAAAACTGCCTTGATTGCAAGCAAAGATGGATAGTGGCTAGCAGTGGAATCCATAACGCGCGTGTTGTCCTATTCGCGACTCGTCAGCTGGATTTACCTGCATCCCAGAGTTGATGTGCACTCCAGGACTCGAACCCAGTACCGTTTGCTTCAAACGACATTTTGTTATCCACTTGGCTACTGAGTCTTGATACCCATTAGCTTATGCTTATAATGCTTATGAATTAAGACAGTATTGAGGCAATCTGTACAGGATGCAGTCCTAGTCATCAATGGCAAGATGCAAATAAACAATACAAAATGAATTCTGCTTTGATCAGTTTAATAATTTTGTATATGCATGTAAATAACTGTATGTTAGAGTAAAGCTTGATCAGGATCTAATTGTTCCAAACATTTCTCTGAATGAAATTCGATTACATATATGAATTCAATAAATGTTATTGTTATATGATAAACACATGAGTTTCTGATAATTGTTTAGTAAATGGTTTTATTTTCATAATACAAACTGTACTGATATACACTGTGAAATTATAAAGTTCAATTAGACTAGGTTAATTAATCTGATATGAAAACAAGGTGAGTATAGAAGTAATGATATAAACATCAACAAATCAAACCAATTTTATATTATTTTATATTATAGCTTTTCACTTTCAATGCACCTGAACTGTGTCCATCTTATTTGTTTATATAATTAAATGTTTAAACAAATTGATTACTTCACCGTTTCTAAAAGTCTAAATTAAATAAAATATGAAAAGCATATGAATAAAGTCTTTATGAGAAAATAATTAGAGAGGGGTTTTGTGGATATTATAGTAATTTTAGTAGTTGAGATCATGAGCCGATTGAAGCTAGACCACCATGGAAAACCTGGACGCAATGAACGGACGTTTTATCCCATTGTGAGACTCCTCAACAGTGTGAATCTACGATTCCGCCTCGCGAGATTCGAACTTAGGACGTATCGGGACCTATCGTGAACGTTTAACCTCCAAACCACTGAGTCGGTATCCAACGGTTTTATTGTCTAACTTCAACTAATCCACGAAGTTAAGTGACAAATCCACCATTGTCTTCAGTGAGTTACTTTTTCACAACAGAGCCAGTTGAAGTCCGCAAAATCCCTTTCTGATTATAATCATTATATGCTCACTAATGACGGTCTCTAAAGGGTATTTCCTCAAGTTCTAATGAGAAGCCGTGACCAGCGTAATTCAACCGGGTCAATTATTTTCACCAAAAGAATAGAATAGATAAACAGAATAGAAATAGTTGTAAAATGGATTCATTGAATTGCTGAAGTGAATAAAAGTCAACGCATCTAACTGAAAACTTATCATATATAATGCAACAAGTGGCTATATATCTACCATTGGATTACGATTGAACAGTTTCAAGGTACATTGCACTTCGTTAGACCAAGGCGTTCTTGGGTCAAAATTATATATCTGAACAGCTGAGAAATGCTAAATAAAGATATTGTTATTTACTGTTTAAATTGTGTAATTTTAAAACAATTCTCCCAAACTTATTAGCATTATTTAAAATGATTTTAGCCTGTTGACTGAGTTTTGGCCAAACATGATAGTCAATGGTATTTATATAGGAGAAGGGTTTTCGTGGATATTATAGTAATTTCAATCGATGAGATCATGAGTCACTTGAAGCTAGACCATCATGGAAAACCTGAAAGCACTGGACGGCCGTTTCGTCCCATTGTGGGACTCCTCATTCGTACATATGAATGAATATTTAAGAGACATTATCTATGCTAAATAGTTTCAAAACATTTTTAAACATTTTGATTATGTAATAAAATATGTTTCAAAGGTAAAATTTACATATGAATAATATAAAAGAATAAATCTGTTTATAACAGAGAATGTTCATATTCTCAAGCATTTCTTTTTGGCCTATAGAAAAGGATTTTCCAGTTTTTCCATGGTGGTCTAGCCTCAGTTGACTCATGATCTCAACTGTTGAAAAATACGTATATCATTTTGAATAATACGTTTCAATTCAGTATGAGATTTGTACATATTGTTTTAAAACAATTAGTCCCTTTTATAAATTTCGATAGAATAATGAGAAGACGGAGTTAATCTGAAAAATGTGATGTATTTGAGCTATACATTTCGAAAAATCTGGTCACATTTATACTTGTCAGGGCATTTTATATGAAAATTAATAAAGGTCAATTAAATAAAAGTTCAAGTAAAAAGTAACAAATGGGAGAGAAACAATTTTGCATTGTATAGAAAGAATAAGAAATTGTCGCGTTATCCTAGACCATAGAACGACTTGAGGATTACCAGGGTGAATTTAAGTTTGCGACAAATCTATTTTGTACACATAAGGGCGGTTTAAATTTACGAATAGCCAAGGCTTCAATAAACTTGAGAATTCGTCCTTGACAATTTCTATACAACGTTCTAAAAGCTGCATTAATGTCAATTTTGTGCCCCATTTCAATTATATGTTTCGCTATCACTGAACATGATTTTCTACCACCCATGTTGATCGGATCATTTAATATTAATTGGTTTTGAAGCCATCTAGGCACATGTTCAATGACACTTGATTGCGCTGTTCGATTATTCCTCCCTATGTATGTGTGTCCGCACAAACCTGTAAATTGGCAAATACAATCGGATGTGACGTAATCGTTTGTGCATTGCCTAGGTTTATTTGGAACCATGGGCTTAGACTTTTCAATCACAACCTATTGAGCAGCATAATAGGCTGCTTTCAGCATCTGTCTTAAAATTATACTAATAGATTCATCTCTGTATAGTAGATGGATATAAACTTTTTTCTTTGGAACCGAATAAACAAGAGGTCTTGGCATTAACTAACTTTTGCACCTATTAATAAACTTTAGTGGATAACCATTTGCTATCAGTGTGTCAGTCAGTAACCTTTCATCTTTTTCGACTATGTCAACAGTGCAAATTCTTTGCATATTGTTTTAAATAAATTAAGTGAAAATAAATACTTTTACATTGAATCAAACTCTTAAGGTAAGTTTTGGTTGTACTAAATCTTCATAAATAAATAAAAACCCATTGACATTCATTTACCTCATAAAAATAAATAGAAATATTCTTAAAATGTTAAAGTAGCAATATACAAGATCAGTATAATCCCGTAGTAGAAATACGTTACTCTGTGATTAGTTAATAATATAAAAAATATTTTAAAACTTTCAGTTAAATGATACAATTTTGTGTGAACGCAGACAATCTGACAGTCGTTTGGTTTTTTTGAACCTCACTTCAAAAACTCAACGTCTATTTTTAGTGAAATTTCATGAAAGTATTATCATTTCACTTATTGGATTCAACATCTGGTGTAAGTTGCACGTTAAATAAAGCCTTTGCTTTGATATATAGAAATCTATGGTAAATCAAACAAATGGGGGAATGAAAAGTATTCTGTAATTATATAGTCAACATAGGTATATATGAAAAAAATAAACTAAAATAATGTTACGTACAACATATTGTGAACATAAACTTCAAAAATGTTTTTTCTACTCTCCTTAACATTTGATTCAGTATAGAAACTATTTTCCCTATAATTTTTTTGTCCCATAATTATAAAGAAAAAGATATGAAACATGATATGTGTTTTTTTTAATACAAACGACATAATGTATTTATTATGCTTGCTGTTTTTTTTATTCTTTTGATGTTGTTTCCAGTCTAACTTATTCTAAAATGTTGATATTGGTTTGTTAATAGGAAAAAAAGCATGTAAGCTAGTTGGGCAAATTATATTTAACTAAAAGGTTTTAAAAAATTAGTAACAATTCATTATAGAATTAAAGATGGTGACATTTCTTTGAATCGGTATATATGAAGTACCCAATAAACAGTTTTTGTTTGACAATTAATTTATTAAAATTAAAGTGTATAAAATTATCTCATTTATACGTATATCTTAAAAGATTGCAGTTGCTATGAGGAGTCTGTAATAACTTAGTCTTTTTTGTCAGGTTCATTGTTTATTTCATGGTGCAGATAATATTAACTATTAGTTTATCAAATGCAGATCATAAAACTTACCTCTTGTGTTGCTGACCTCGGGATATCGGGTATTTATACAGATATAAAATCAATGTTCATTTTTTTGTGTATGTCATACAAGTGTACTATTTCAAAATAATACCAGTAAGTAAATATTTTTTTGGCAATGTAGTTTGAAATGTAAATTAGCAGATTATTTCTTGACGTTAATTAGGAAATACATTAGAAATGAAATCTTATTTGAACAAATCTTTCCCTTAAAAACTGCTCAAGCTTTAAGCTTAGCTTATATTCATAGTTTGATAGTCAATGTCTATTCATAACTTTATGTTTCATAGAAATCGTAAAAAAAAACTTGCTTAAGTCTCACACTAAATTGTCTTCACCAGCCGGTAGCTAAAAATTGTGAATATTATATTTCATAGGCCAGATAGAACGCACCTTATTATCATTTACCTGAGACCACTTACTTCCCATATTTTACATCTTTAACCACATGATTTTACTTAAATATCCACTGTAATTAAAATTGTATTCCGATTGTTCGGATGTTAGTAGGATTTATCAAAAAACAGGTTTTATGCGGAACATAGTTAACATTCAGAACTGCCTCATCATTTAATTTAAAAAGTTACTTGATTGTTAAGCTGTCCAATTAGGTTAATCGGTTATTAGATCGTATTAACTATGACGAACAAACCAGACATAAAGTTTTCGTCACGGAATCAATGTTAGCTTCTCAGCGTATTTTATTGACATAATTTCATGAATTTACATTACCATGTACAAAAATATTATAGGCAGCATTTGACTACTTCTTTTTAATGGTACAAGAATCCTTCAAAAAGGTTTTACTTTCCTACAAAGAAAGAGTAACAGCCGAATCCGTACATATATTTGGGCAAATCAAACAGTATTAATATGAGAGATGGAATACATTTAGTTGTCTTATGGTAACTAATAATTATAATATTTTATTTTATCTATCTCTTATTATCTGAATAACAGCAATTATATTCAACGGTTCTAATCAGTTGTCTTACCTGAATATGTTAAACAATTGACTGGAACATTAAAATAACACGAACATTCAGTTACAAATACATTCTTCCTCTTTGAATTCATTTCTTTATCTTGTTTATTTATCTTCATTTTATGTAACATTTGTGATTCATAACATTTATAAAAATTATGTTTTCTTAAAATTTACCGACCAAAGATAATATATAGTGAATGAAATTTCTCCTCACACCTCTTACATATACACAGAATCTGTTATCTTAACACTGCGTTTCATACCACATATCTCTTACACACTAATGCAAATACCTGTTTTAAACATTGTTAATGTTGATTGGATGACCTATTCATTATTCAGTGAACCGGAGAACCATGTGCCTATTTATATTCGATAATTTAATGTTTGTTTAAATTTCCTTGAAAAAGCTTGGATCAGATTGTCAAGCAAAACGTTGGATCTACTTCGAATATATTCACTGAGATTTTACAAGTACATTCTTCTTTAACTAAACAGCCAGATCGAAGCAAATGATCTTTACTACATCGACTAGATAATCAATTACTAACTCTTCAGGTTGATGAATATAGGATTATTGTTTATTCGTTAGTAATAGAGCATTCACCTTGCAACAAACAGCATTTCTTGAAATAACAGCAACAAATCCCTAATATAATGAATTACTATGGTCTAGTTATATTGATACAAAATAATAAAAATATTGTCTCGCTCCAGTCATAAATGTTGGGATAATACAAACATTAAACAAACATGCAATGTAACACAAATCGATACTCACACAAATATTATTCTGCTTACATTCTTACTTATTTTTCACTGGAGACAAATTGATGATTTATGGATAATTTGAGCGAATTCTTTCTATTTTATAGTACAACATTGCAGTCTAAAGAAGTTATGTTATTGGATTATTTGTATTTTTTTTAAAAACTTTATTAGATTTGGAAACATATGGTAACATACGATCCAAAACTGCATTATTAACGAAGAGACATAAGACCAACTCAAAATAGGTTGGAGAATTAGCTAGTAACAAAATGCAAATAAAATTTTAAATAGACATAAGAAGGTAAACTAAACATAATTTCGTAACATATAGATCAATATATTAGATAAAGAAAACCAGACATATTAGATGTCATATTAGATGAAGTGTAGAATAATCAAATATATACAACATACATTTTCATGTTTCATTCATCTAGGTTGAAAATCATAAAGTAGTATGAGTATTATTTTTTCGAGATCATATAAAAATTTAAATAAAATAGTGATTGTTCTCGTTTTTGTATAAAACTACGGTGATAGCCTCTTAAAAGAAATAGCTAATTTAAGGCATTCACGATTTGAGCTAAACTTCACTAAATCTTACAACAAAAATACAATTAATTACCTATTGATGACTGGTTATGGAATTGCTTTGTAGGATTTCAAATAAAAGTCGTCATTGGTGGATATCTACAACGGAACTGAATGGTTTGTGATTTTTAACATGAATCGGCTAAGACTGTAAGCATAGACCGTTAAATTTTCGACTGATTTAAATCTTTGAGTGTTTGATACGAGAACTGAAGGTCTTGGATTCTGTCTTTGATAATGTCCTGCCAAAGGACACCATACTCAAGCAAAACTAGTATTTAGTGAATGACAATTTTTCATGTTACCACAAATGATGTCGTTTCGTGATGGATTATAGGAATATGTTTAAACGAATTGAGTTTTAAATAAATATAGGTTTTTGACAAATAAAATGTCAAGTTTTTTTAGAATCAACAAATTAAGGCCAGCTGACTTTAAGCCATATTTTGAGATCCTTGTATCTCTAACATATTATTCAATAAAATGAGTGAGAGCAACCATTATGAAACAACCTATATACAAATGCGAATGTTTCTCAAACACAGTGACAGCCTAAAATTGTTTGTTGATTGATTATTTCATATAATATGTATCAATATGAAGTATTTGAAAATCCAATTTTATAAGTTTGTTTTAATAGTTTGTCGCTTTTTAGAAACTACTTACAACTGTGTTCAACTTTAATTGTAGATTTAAGATCTAACCAAAATGATATAGTAAAAGAAGTCGTTCTTTCAGGACCAAGCTTTATTATCCATAATACAAAATAGAAAACTTTTTAGTTTAAGATAGCAATAGTTAAGGTGTTGCATCCTACATAAATGTAGTTTGAAATACACAGGTACAAACAACTTTTTACTGGCTTTATACAATGTAGATCTACGTATGATTGTGTGGATGCCTTTAATTCTAATGAGCTTATCAAGAAGCTAAAATAAGTTATATGGGCTTAACATAGTAATCGACACGACAATTGCATCTTCAGTTTAGATATAAACTGTTTTATGAAAAACTTTGTATTGGTTTTTAATATAAGCATGAAATTAGGTTTGTTTCTTTTTTTATGATCGAACTCTTATTACAAGTTCATTAAGCTAACTTTAAAATATATGGAAATAATTATTTGAATAAATGACAGGAAACACATAGGAATCTTTGAACTTTTTAACTAAATGAAATATTTTTGTATACATCACTGATATTGTTATAACATTGAATAATCTAGTTTGATTTGAGTATATTCTAGATTAAGTTATAACCAAGATAAATACTAAATTGGTAAAAATCCAAAGATTTTTAACTTATAAATAGTATCAGGAAGTGTTTTTGTAGATATTATAGTAATTTCAATAGTTGAGATCATAAGTCATTTGAACCTAGACCACCATCAAAAACCTTGAAACACTGGACGGCCATTTCGTCCCATTGTGTAACTCCTTAGCGGTGCGCATCCACGATCTCGCCTCGCGAGATTCAAACCCTGGACATATCGATCCTGCACGTGAACGCTCAACCTCTAAACCACGGAGTCGGCATCCAACGGTGTTATTGTCTAACTTCAACTAATTGACGAAATTGAGCGACACATCCACCATTGTCATCAGTGAATTACTATCTCACAAAAGATTTGGTTGAACTCTACTGGTCTCTGCTTCTCACTAGAACTCCAGGAAGTACCTCATGGAGACTGTCAGTAGTGAGCATACGTTGAATAATATCAGAAGGTGATTTTGTGGATATTATAGTAATTTTTATAGTTGAGATCATGAGTCAATTAAAGCCAGACCATCATGGAAAACTTGGAAGCACTGGAAAGACGTTTCTTCCCATTGTAGGACTCTTCAGCAATGCTCATCCATGATCTCTCCCGGGAAGATTCAAACGCAAGTTTTTCATGAGAGTCTGGCTTCAACTGACACATGATCTTAACTATTAAAATTACTAAAATATTCACAAAAACCCCTTCTGATAATAATTTTCTGCCACTGATTTTTTGTTTTCAATGAATATTGGAATTTTATGTTAAATATTCATTCATATGTATGAATGAATATTTAAGAGACATCATTTATGCTAAATAGTTTCCAAACATTTTCAAAAATAAAATTTGTATATGAATAATATAAAAAACTAAATCTGTTTATAACAGAGAATGTTCATATTCTTAAAGCATTTCATTTTGGCCTATGGTAAAGGATAAAATGTTTATATTGACTCTTAGTAAAACAAAGTTAACTGTTTCATTATTGTAATAAAATAATAAACATTCATTCATATATGAACTTATCCAAATGTATGTTGATGACATTTCATATTTGCATTATAATCTCAATCAAATAACATTAGACAAGTTATTTAGATTATTTTAAACAAGTTCACTTCCAAAATTGTACAATCATAAATATAAAAATGATCTAAGATTATGAATATGAAAATCAGTTCAAATTTTATATGTTAATATCAAATAATGATTTAGGTAACTGACTTTATTGTTTAGTTCAGCAAATGAAACGATAGATTTCATTTTTGATTTTTTATTCTTTTTCAACTAACTTCTTTTTCTTTTTCTCTTTTATTTTAGACAAAAAAAAGATTCATTTTCATTTTGTAATGTTTCTTTTCTTTTGTTTTTGTGAGAAATAAACACAAAGTCTTCTTAGAGTTCATAGGTACGGAACTTGCCTTTTTTGAAAAAAAGAAATTGTTTACACTATAAATCATTATTAACAAATTGTACAATTTGCGAGGAAAATATGAAAAATGTTAACGATAAAATTAGAAAAGTAATAGAGTTAAGATGAATTCTGCTGTTGCTTTCGTTGTATGAGGTGAAACAATCAATTCATCTTATTTTTTTTTCCCGATGATATTGATATATTAGTTGTACCAATTTTTCATAAAATTCATTTATTATGATATGGAATGAAAAAAACTTCTATTAGTTTTATGGATTGTAATATCATTTATCAACACTTATGGTGACCTAAGGACGAAGAACATTTATGTAAAATAGGTGAAACTATAATTTATGGATGACCTTTGAGCGATACAACAAAGAACTTGAGAATATTCACCTACATACTATGGTTAAATAAGGGTTATAAATAAGTGTGAGGAATTATGATTATGATACACAGTTGATGATTAAGGTTAGGAATTAGATTTACGGTTTTCATCACCAACTGATATCAGCTATAATGCCAAAACTTTATTTAACCAAATGGATGAATGAATTTTATGCCAAAATCCAAGACCTGTTATCATATACTTGATTGGTCCATCCATAAATTATAGACTTGCTGTAGAATTTGAATTAAATTCAATGTTTCGCCTGGCTATCTGCTTCAGGATTATTTGTCAATATTTTTAATGTTGATTTATGATAAATTTGATTGTGCTGTTCATGAGTTTATAGTTAGGTGAAGTTATGATAAACAAACCTTCAATATTTTGTTTTATAAAATAGATCACATCAACTAAATAGTCAGTCCACAATAGTAATAATAATAATAATAATAATAATACAAATCACTACATATAACATAATCATCTGTATTTCTATACACAAGAAATCTATATTCTGATAAAAGACAATGGCATAAAAACATATCGAGAGCAAGTATATTTACTACATTCTTCCATTTATTTTCATGTCCATATCTTCCTTAAAACTAAAATATACAATCTTCTTCAAAATTAATTTTCATTTTTCTGTATACAAACACTTTAGTTCTTTCCCCATACTTTTACTTGTAGAATATATATTATATACAGAATCTGCCTTATCATAATATGTGTTAGGAAAATAATGTAGATTAATGCTTTCTAAGATATAATTTTAAGAGCATAAATTTTAACCATATGCATCCCATAAAAACGTTCAGATATATACTATCTTTGAAAGAAACACCCTTATTGTTAATTAGAATAACTATATTTTTCATTTTAAAGTTATTCTATTAATAGATAGTTCATCAGAAGCTATTTAAGTGTGTACATGTAACAAATGATTGTTATCATATCAAAAAACAACATTTAAAATGTGTAGAATATATTACGTAATAACAGTTTTTTGAAAGTCACTTAGTTACCTATGAATTGCTTATCTGATCAATAAATTAATATTATCATTTATCCAAAATATAGTTTGAAGTAAGAAATTTATTTACCTATTTGTATTAAATGGAGCCAGTACTGTAGATATTAAAACTTAGTAGATATGTTTCAATATTTTACTTCATTTGCGAATGATGCTGAACCTCACAAATGTTCAATCGGTCATTTATTTGTTATAATTTGATAGACTTATAGCATAACTTTAATTATAATCATGTGTATGCAGTCATCGGTGAATTATCTCAATTCGTAGAACTGTACACTTTTGTGCAAAGTAATTCGAAAATAAATATCTGACTAATGTAGATCTGTAATGATTAGTGTGCTTCGACTGTTCAATTTAGAATAAGAATATATTTTTAAAGTATTTCAAGAATTCTTTTGTTTACTGTTGTAGAATTATTCCATTCGTTATTATTTATTTACATAAATGAATACCAGCCTATGATAAAGTAAATATGAGTCAGTTTTAGCCCTGTTATAATTTAAAATTGATGATTAGCTTAAACAGTATGGGTGTATTTATAGGTAAATATTATGAAACATATCTTTTGCATAAATGAAAATGAGATCTAGTAATCAATTATATCTGCGATAATGAACAGAATTACTGAAGTGTAAAACTTAAACAATAACTGAAAGACTCAAGAATCTTAACTATAAACATACCGTGAAAGTTCGCTGAGCAATACTCAGTCAGTCAGTCAATAACAACGTAGAACTTCGTATGTACGTACATCAGTTCGAGTTGCCACACCACATTAGCACAGAGATGCAGTGGTCGATTCAAATCCCGTAGTGCTAGATGTAGTAAAATTACAAGCTGTAATCGGAAAAATTTGGGTTTGAAGATGTTATTCAAGGAGTATAATCCAGTGAAATAAATTTGGAAAGAAGAAAAAAGGGACATAAAGAATTCAAAAGATTAGAATTCGGGAGAACACAAAGAGTGGATGCACCTGCGCCATTGCAAACGATTTTGAGCCATGTCATTCAGGGTCTCTAACCATCGGTTGCTATCATCTCGCGGTCCCCAACCACGTAGTTTATACCTACCAACATGACTCAGTCTACTTGTCAGTGACTTCATGGACTTGTGCCATGTTTTGGTCTGGCCACCCTTGGCTTTCTTCCAACCTACTCCTATACCACTGAACATCGCACATCGAGGCAGTCGGTGGTTGGGCATACGTAACACGTGTCCCAGCCATCTCAACTGATGAAGTTTCACTACGTCATCAATTGATTTGCCATCCTTACCTAGTACCCGTTTTCTAACAACTGCATTACTTACTCGATGTTCCCAGGATATACGGGCAATATTTCGATGACACCTATGATCGAATACTAGTAACCTACGGATATCCTCTACTCTTACCGGCCATGAGCAATACTGTGATGCACTTGTAGTTAGAAATATATACTTTTAGTTTGCTTATTATTGGTACATGTACATCATATCCCTAGCAGTAATTAAAAGCCTGGACTTGGTCAAGTGTAAGGTTGTATCTGAATACTACGTGGGGGCTTCAGAACTATGTTTCAACAGTTAGTTGGTACCTTCTGGATCTCAATGATTAACTTCTATCCTTTCTGAATGTTAACTATACTCTAAATAAACTTTAAGATAGAAGCTAACGATATATATTCACTGGTTGGTCGATTAATAGTAATAGATGTCACGTTTATCATATCAACGTTGTTAACCAACCTAATATATAGACACTAGTTGAGGTAACTAGGCCGTCACGTTTGTCATATCTACGACATAAATTTTGGTTTGTATTGAAATGTCTACATTAAACTTATTTTAACCTTTATGTAAACTATTTTCCGTTTATTAATTTTTAGAAGCCTATTCATTTTATTATCACAGAATGAAATGTTTTTATAAAAACATTTATAGTCCTCAGAATTTCTTTTCTCACTATATAAAATTTATCCTTGTAATTAATCTGTGAATTCAATACTCTGATAAACATATAATTGTGAACGATTCCCGTGAAATGATATTTCCTATGTTGCTAATCATTTTTTTCTTAAGATTGACCAATCCAAAACTATATCATTAAATAATTATCGATTATATATCATGGTCAATCACTTTAAATAGTTATTTTTGATTTTAAAGAAAAATGATTTTTATCAGAATGGGGATTTATGGTGATTGTAGTAATTCATGAATCGATCTAAGCTAAATCACCATTGATAACCTGAAAGAACTTGAAGGCCATTTCGTCCTGGTATGTGGCTCCTCAACAGTGCAGCCCACGATCCAGCATGTAGAATTCGAACCCAAGACCTTCGGTCTTGCACGGACGCTTAACTTCTAGACAAATGAGTCGGCATGCAACAGTGTTAATGTTAAACTTTAATCGATCCATGATCTTGCACAATCCTTCATCCACTGTCTGAAGTGGATAACTGTCTCTATCCGTATATCAATAGTCGTAATTTTAGGCTGTTTTTGCAGCCGATGAATAGTCATGAAGTAGAATCAATTCATTTTATTTTGCAAACCTTATTGTTCTTGCTCCATCTAATCAATTTATAGTTCTATTCAAATAAAATTAACTGTAAACTAAAAAATTAAGTATAAACTATTTATTTTCAGTCATAAGCACATTCATTAACTCTGTAAGTGATTTGTTTAAACAGAAAAATGTAGAAATGTATAAAGAATTAGTAATAAATAACATTATGGTATATCAATTTATTGCAATCTCTTAATGTAGAACATTGAATTAATCTGAATACTGAATGTAGTGATTCTTTCTAGAAAATATTTTAATGAATAAACATAAAAAAAGGAAAATGTTGATTAGTAAATATATTTGGGGAGTTAATAATGTTTAAAGATTAATGATCTTATTGAAGATAAAATCTAGAATATATAACAAGATGAATCATTTAATGTTATCCATACTTTGAATTGGATAATGAAGATTGGAGGGCATTGTTATAACTTGTGGCCGGTGTGCCCTGGTAATGTGTATGTAATGATACCGCCAATTAGAGAGCAGTGAATTATCGTTTGGACCAATGATGCATAAAACACATACGAGCAGTCTAGAGTCCTTATTGGTCCCGCTTCCTGCTTAGCCCACCTAGTTAAGTCCAGAACACCGTTCTCAGCCTCTGCAAGATGAGCCATTTATTTCAAACCTACGGAGTTTATATACCAAATAAACAGATGACATAGTACCATAAAATAGGAAACAACATTTGTACAAGATTTGGCCAAATGTGGCTGTGAATGTGGGAGACTGTAATTAATAGACTGGACATAACTCAGGAATGGTGAATCGGTTAATAATAGTTCATAGGTAGAAATAAGGGTCATAATAAGAGGGACATGAATATGTAGAGTTTATTTATTTAACATTTATTCAATAAAAATATACGTATAGTATTGGTCCATAAATGGATCCTAAAAGTTACCATTCATTATTCCTATCGGGACATAATAGGTACTAAATGTATAAAACTTAAGAAAAATCCATTTAATTCATGAGCAATCCACCTATTTATAAATTTGATACGAATATTTTCCATTTGGAAAAATATACTTTGATTCTATGACTAATTAATAGTAATATTCTAGTGAACGAGAAAACAGGCAGGGACAAGTAATGTAGTTTAATACAAAATTACAGAATATTTTTGTAAAATATGAGAATTATACATTAAATACTTCATTTGCATATTTCCATCATTTGTTCTTTACATTCTGTATGATTCTTCCATTTCATAATTCATTTTTATTTTATTTTCCATTCTCTTCAACTCGATTTTCTTAATCATCTGCTACCAGGTTTTGAGCTTCCGATTGGTCTTACATACTACTTATGTCGACAGATATAAGTAGCATACACTACTATACCATTAAATGTTGTAGTTAATACTTTGGAATCAATTGAGATCATTTGTATTTATTTCCATGGTTCACAATTTGCACTATATAAAATGTGAAGTAGTGATCTTAGTATATCGCCAAGACAAACAAAAAAAACACTTTCTTACAAAACGTTATTTAAAAATTTGTAGGATTATTAAGAATATTTAAACCATTGCTTTGTCCAATTTTAAGACATTCCACCATAATGCATCAACGATGGGACGCGATACGGAACCAAAGATATTCAATTTAAACTGAGAGGATGATATATTTTCACTGTTAAATTCGAATGTAGTCAAACCTTTTTGTAAATGCAGTTGTGATATTTTTTGTTTGCCAACTTTGTATCTGGCTATCATAATAGTTCGTCTGGGAAGTAAGTGATAAGCAGCTATACCTTTTATAGCAAAATAGATGGTTTACAAAAATTCATCTATTGTGTCATCTCTAGGCTTGACCCCACTTATGTTTATTTGTATGGACTTTTAATGAGTTATGTCCTGAAATGAAAAAGTTGACCACGTTTACTTGATTTTTGATTTCTGTGCTAATTGCAATCCTTGTTAAAAGCCTTTTCCAATAGTACAAACTACCCGAAAGCAATTGTTAAAACAAAATTTTAAAAAATAATTTGTCGAATGCATTTGGAAAATATTAATTAAATAAATATTCTGGAAAAAGCTGACCACATTTTATATCACACGAAATGATAAATTTTAGCTGTTTGGTAACTATATATTGAACCTTGGTTCATCAGTTATTTGCTTTGAAACTGAAACTACTAGAAGTTATGACTCTATGTTTTTGGAGATTCATTACGTTTTACACTCATTACGATCGGTACCACTGTATTACCAAAACATTCATGACACGAAGTAGTAGACGACGATATTTTAAACGTGGTAATCTTAAAATGAAACCAAACGTATAGGAAGAGTGAGTTGATTAGTTCATGAATGATTGAGTGGAATTAAAAGCGAACATATTTTGCGAAATGAGTAACCTTATATTTATGTGTTGAATAAAACAGTAAACCTATCTAGTGAAGTAAAATCGACAAGTATATATGAGTATTTACATATATGTGCATATGGATATGCGTGCACTGTTAAAGCTGTTTAAGTATATGAATAAATATCTAATAACAAATAGTACTGTAATACGTGTCACCTATCTTTAAAATTGGTCAAATAAAAGGACGCACAGTCTAAGCGAATAATATGTGACAATACAAACTTATACATTTAAAATGACGCTTTATTCATTTTAAACTTAATGTTTGACTTGAGACATGAATTCAATCGAAATGAAAACATAATATTAAAAACACGAAGTGAAGTGGAATGATCTCCTTTCAACGAATTTATTATCAAGTTTTCCAATGATATATATATGAAAACCTTTGTGTTAAAGTACTAGTTCCGTGAGGAAATGTGAACAAGGAATAACCAAGATGATGTAATAGAGTGATTATAATACTAGATTACGCAATACGAATAATAACAATACACGTAATAAGGAAAGCAGTTGGGAGTTCCATACTTGAAATAACCAACAGTTTGATTTCAAGGTTTTATATCCGATTAATCCAAGTCTACTTTGATTTCTTTGTATCCAACTCCTAAATATAGCCGAAGCTCTTACCATCGATGAGCTCAAGCAAGAACTATGCGTTTAAAAGAAGTATGTCCTATCGTTATCATTACCTTGGCCCTAATTATTATGATTACTGCATTTCTCCCTTTATTTATGTCTCATATTCTCATTATTTTATTCATAATTGCTCATGATATCACTTTACTTATTGTTTACATCTCTATGATCTTTAATGACCTTTAATTATTGTAACAAAACATTTTAATCAGAGAGGGCTTTTTTGGATATTATAGTAATTTGATAGTTGAATTCACGAGTCAGTCGAAGCTAGAACGAAACAGCCGTCCAGTGCTTTCATGTTTTCAATGGTCTAGCTTCAATTGACTCATGATTTCACCTATTGAATAAAAAACATTTTGGTTGTCTTACTACATTCACGTTATAATTCGTTACTAACTTATTAAGTGTATTGTCATTGTTACGTAATCTAGTATTATAATCACTCTATTACATCATCTTGGTTATTCCTTGTTCACATTTCCTCGCGGAACTAGTACTTTAGGAAAAAAGATTTTCATACATATACGATTGTACAGCTTGATAATAAATTTGTTGAAAAGAGATCATTTCGCTGAACTTTGTGTTTTAATGTTTAAATGGGAATTACCTATTAATTGAAAACAATAATCAACAAACGTTTTAATTCATTTAACTACATTTTAATATAATTGATTTAAAGTATTTTACAATTTTATCTTACGATGAATTAAGATTTAGTCATTGATTGCTTTAGGTGCTATTATTCTTTGTCAACCGAAATTTCAATAATAATGTAATCATGTCATAGTGGACTTTACTCACAAAATTATGTCTAAGTATTGTATAGGCGAATGTAACGTCAAACAGAATGAAGAGTTTCAATAGATTGAAAACATGTTGTTTGCTGAACATTTGATGATCAGACGAGAATACAATTCAGATGGCGGAACACACCGGAAAAAAGAAAAATAGAAGAATAATGACTATGTATAATGTATGATTTAAGTACTTTGTAAATTCTCATGTTACATACATTCTTACTATCTATTGTTGTGTTTTACAATATTGCCAATATTATAGTTCAAATATAGATTTAATCAAACATATAATAATCAATCATATTGAATTATTGATTTTTCTCCAAGTAATTAAAATATTTTCTAAAGAAAAATGAAAAGAAATTTGATAAAATCAATAATTCTACTTAGTAACATTTTTTCTTCCTTCCCATAAATTATAAAAACAATATCAAACTGGAATGATTATCAAATTAATATATTTGCTTTTAATTTATATCCTTATGGAGGTTTTTTTTTCTTTCTTTCATTCTGTACATCATTTACATTGTCATGAAAGAGAATATTATTTTTATTTTTTCGCTTAAACTTATCATGAACTTTTATACTATACAGATTATAAATGACATTTAATCAGAAATAATTCATTTGTTAAGAAGTTCAAGTTTTTTTTGTTTTTTTTTCGTTTTGTTGCAATCTAGCAACTACTTATTACAAATAGGAGAACAATATCAACAACCAAACAACTAAAAAGAAAGATGAGAATATAATTGAAATTAATAATAATATGAAATATGATTTGTTTCATTTATTTTGTTTTGATTTGATTTACATAATATTCATTCATGTCAAATAATAAATTATCATACAAATAAGCATTGGTAATCAATAAACTGATTTGTCTATTCTTTTTTTCTTACAGGAATACATTGAATTAAATGAAGTGTATTCTATTTGTTAGATCACTTTGATTCTACTGAAATAAGTAGTATATACAATAAGAAATAAAATTGTTTTCAAAAGTACCAAATGTTTTTTTTCAAAAATATTTAGGAGAGAAACTGAAATCAATATTTCAATCTTAATCTTATCTTCTCTGTTTCAGTAAATAGAGTATTATATAAATGGATAATTTTGTTATAAAAGATCAATAATGGATAAATATGTAAAGGAGTGAAATGATCATTCTCTACTTAATACACTCGGAAATGCTTCAAAGAGAAGTCGTTTGTTTTTCTTTTTAAAAACTAAATTTTTTAAAAATAAAGAATTTCAATCTTTCATTATATTTTTATTTAAATAAATGGATACAGGAATTAATAATTCTTGATTTTGTCTTAGTTTCATATTATTTGATTGATTGATACAATTACATAGAATAGTTGATGTATCTGGAATAGTTTGATGAATTAAATTCTTTTGAAAATTAAATAATAATTTCTCCGGCTTATTTGATCTGAATACATTTGGTTCAGATTGTTGATCATTAAATTTATAGAATGATATATCATTATCGAATTGATTAAAATGTAATAACCAATGAGAATTGATAGAATTTTGTTGTTTTTCTATATTATTCAAATTATATTTATTTATGAGTAATGAAGGTTTTGATTGACAACATAAATTGACATTCGATTTTGTTTCATATTTAGGAATCGGTAATTTAAATGTTTTATCATTTGATTGAATTGAATGAGATCTATTTAAATCTTTATCTATTTGATAATTATTATAAATGTCATTTGTTTGTAATTGTAGATTATAATGTTTATATTTATGTTTTTTAAAGCACTTCATTAATTTTTGAATAATTGAATTAGAAAACCATAATCCACATAAAATAATTTGTATACTGATTAATGTAAAAAATGCTAATGTAGCTGGTAAAAGTAAAATTTTATATTCAATCCAATTTAAGTTTTGTTTTGTATTATATTCTTGATTCCAGAATAGATTTGATGAATCATTTACAGGATAATGAATTTGTGTTGTTTTTAATTGAGGAGAAATTGATATATTTGAGAATAAATCAACTAATGAATAATAGAAAGAAGAAAAAAACTGATTCAATGTACAAAAGTCTAGTAAAAAAGAAACTCAGTAAAAAATGTGTTGAATTCCATTGGTCAGTGATTCGTAAAAAAAAACATTCATCTAGTTTTATTGAACACAGAAAATATGCTTACTCATCTAGATGGCTCGACAACTCATTCATTATGTTTTGGTATATGGTGATTATTTATCAATTATCACTCGTCAAAGTGTCACACTTAAAGGTTTGGGAGAATTAAGTCTTATTTCTTACTTTGATGAAAGGTGACATTGGTTCGAAACTCAGTAAAGTCACCAGTTTTATCATGATCAATGATATACCTCTCTTACAAGAGCCAGCTTGTAATAAATATCAATCCAGTATATTTTATGATCCTTTTCTAATAAGAATAACAATAAATTATGAAGTACACCATACTGAAAATTATGTTTTTTCGATACAGGTGTATTTATTGTGGAACATCATTCAGTGCTTTCAATAACTCTAATATTCATACAAAATAATAAATGATTACATAAACACTTCTGTCACGAGGCATTTTCACAAGCCTTCTTTGGCCAATGAATGTAAACTTAACCATTGAATTACGATGGTAACTTAATTCCTATAAAATTAAAATCAAAATTTGTGAAAAATTTGAGAAAAGTTTATTACTTCATATCAAATTTATCGATAAGATAATAGTAGATCACCAAGTGAATTATTATGACTTAAGTTTGATTTCATTTTATTTTATAAGCCTGTCTCTTAAATAATTCATTATATAGCTCATTTATTTATGGGGTTTACTTAATCATCCTCAAATAAAGCATGACAAATGAGTACACTTTATACAATAACGTAATATGAATAAATATTTTATAAGCGAATATACTTTGGTGGTTCATTATAAAGGGGCTTTCTAAAAAGCTTAAATACTTGCAGTATCGTAATTCGTGAAAGCAACTTGGGAAAATATATTATTTCAGTAATTTTTTATTTGGCTCCAGACTATTTAAACCGCCGTGGCTTCTAGTAAGATGAAAAATGTATACAAAGGTAACTTCTCCTGTATTCCCTCCGGAGGCTACTGCCGGTCCTAAGCCCGGATAAAAGAGGAGGGTTGGGCATGGGGTTAGCGACACCACCCCGTAGAAAACTAACTCACTAAAAAAACGCTAACCAGAAAAAATTATTTAAACTCTGCCCTGGGAGTCAGGGCCTTATGATGGAAGCCGAGTTCCTTCGGAAGTCACGAGGCCTATGCCCCTTTGACAACCAGAGCAACTATTTATTTAGGTACATGAAATACTCGTACAATGTGGGAGACCGGAAGAGTCTTCAAAATTGCTGCAGAAATGAGGAGATACAACCTAGAAGTTCTTGGGATCAGTGAAACACACTGAACGCAAGTTGAACAACAACGACTAGCTTCAGAAAAGCTCCTGTTATACTCCGTCCATGAAGAAGAAAATGCCCCACATACACAAGGAGTTGCATTGATGCTGTCCAAACAAGCACAAAATGCGCTTATAAGATGGGAATCTCATAGACCAAGGATCATCAAAGCCTCCTTCAAAACAAAGAAGGAGGGCATTTCAATGAACATCATCCAATGCTATGTGCCTACCGACGACTACAATGAAGACGCTAAAGATCAGTGCAACAATAGGCTGCAGTCAATCGTCGAGAAGTGCCCAACAAAGGACCTGACCATTCTGATGGGAGATTTCAACGCCAAGGTTGGGAAGGACAACACTGGATATGAAGACATCATGGGACGACACGGACTGGGAGAAAGTAACGAAAATGGTGAGAGATTTGCAAACCTATGCGCCTTCAATAAGCTGGTCATAGGCGGCACCATATTCCCACATAAACGCATACACAAAAGCACATGGACTTCACCGGATCACACCACGCAAAACCAAATCGACCATATCTGCATCAACAAAACGTTCAGGAGGACGATGGAAGACGTGAGAACCAAGAGAGGAGCTGATATAGCATCAGATCATCACTTGCTGGTCGCCAAGATGAAATTGAAACTCAAGAAGCGCTGGACAACAGGGCGGACAATATCACAATAGTTCAATACGGCCTTTCTTCAGGATACTGACAAACTCAACAAATTCAAGATAGTCTTCAGCAATAAGTTCCAGGCCTTTCATGATCCACTAAATGGAACTACTTGGAACTACTATGGAGAGCAACTGGAAAGGGATCAAAGAGGCAATCACTTCAACATGTTATGAGGTTCTGGGTCACAAGAAGCACCACCACAAGGAACGGATCACTGTCGATACAATGGATAAGATTCAAGAAAGGAGGAACAAGAAAGCAGCAATCAATACCAGTCGAACAAGAGCAGAGAAATCCAAGGCACAAGCTGAATACACAGAAGTAAACAAACAATTGAAGAAGAGCATCAGAACTGACAAACGTAAATATGTGGAAGATTTAGCAATGACGGCAGAAAAGGCTGCAAGTGAAAGGAACATGAGAGAACTGTATGACACAACAAAGATACTGTCTGGAAATCACCGTAAACCAGAACGATCAGTGAAAAGCAAGGAAGACAAGGTAATCGCCAACACTGAAGAACAACGAAACAGGTGGTTAGAACACTTCAAAGAACTCTTGAATCGACCAGCTCCGCTGAACCCATCTAACATCGAAGCAGCACTCACGGACCTCCCAATCGATGTTGGCCCACCAACAATTCAAGAAATCAACACGGCCATCAGACAAATCAAGAGCAGCAAAGCGGCAGGACCAGACAACATTCCAGCAGAGTCACTGAAAGCAGACATAGCGTTGACTGCAAGGATACTCCACATTCTCTTCAATAAGATTTAGGATGAAGAACGAGTACCAAGAAACTGGAAAGAAGGACTTCTGGTCGAAATACCAAGAAAGGCGATCTCAGCAAGTGTGGCACCACTCTTCTCTCAATACCGGGAGAAGTTTTCAACAGGGTATTGTTAAACAGGATGAAGGACTGCGTAGACGCCGAACTTCGAGACCAGCAGGCAGGATTCCGTAAGGATCGATCGTGTACAGGCCAAATCGCAACACTACGATCATTGTGGAACAATCAATTGAATGGAATTCATCACTCTACATCAACTTCATTGACTACGAAAAGGCATTTGATAGCGTGGACAGAACAACACTATGGAAACTTCTTCGACACTACGGCGTGCCTCAGAAGATAGTCAATATCATACAGAACTCATATGATGGATTTAACTGAAAAGGTTGGCAAGGTTGCTTACTCTCACCCTTTCTCTTTCTCCTGGTGATCGACTGGATCATGAAGACGTCAACATCTGAAGAGAAGCACGGGATACAATGGACATCTAGGATGCAGTTGGACGATCTAGACTTCGCAGATGATCTGACCCTTCTATCCCAAACGCAACAACAAATGCAGGAGAAGACGAACAGTGTGGCAGCAGCCTCAGCAGCAGTAGGTCTCAGTATACACAAAGGGAAAAGCAAAATTCTTCAATACAACACAACATGCACCAATCCAATAACAATTGACGGAGAAGATTTGAAAGATGTAAAAAGCCTTACATACTTGGGTAGCATCATTGATGAAGATGGTGGATCCGATCTGGATGTGAAGGCGCAGATCGGAAAAGTAAGAGCAGTATGTCTACAATTGGAGAATATCTGGAAATCAAAACACTTGTCAACCAACACCATAGTCAGCATTTTCAACACAAATGTCAAGACAGTTCTACTGTATGGGGTGGGGACCTGGAGAAGTAAGAAAGTCATCATCCAGAAGATACAGGTGTTTATTAACAGTTGTCTACATAAAATCCTTCGGATCTGTTGGCCAGACACTATCAGCAACGACCTAGTGTTGGAGATAATAAACCAGATCTCAGAGGAGGAAGAAATCAGGAGGAAGCGCTGGAATTGGATAGGACACATGTGGAGGAAAGCACCCAACTGCGTCACAAGACAAGCCCTCATATGGAATCCTCATGGCCAAAGGAGGAGAGAAAGACCAAAGAACACATTATGCCGAGAAATAGAGATAGACATGAGAAAAATGAACAAAAATTGGACAAAACTGGAAAGAAAGGCCCAAGACAGAGTGGGTTGGCGAATACTGGTCGGTGGCCTATGCTCCATTTAGAGAAACAGGCGTAAGTAAGTACTCATGAATGTCAAAGACATATTAACAATAGAATGGTAACATTTATATTGTAGATTTTACTTGAACATTTACGTGTTAAAAATATACAACATAGAAAATCGATTGAAAAATTTACAAATAACGCTTATAAGCACAAGAAAACACGTTCAATCGATATATTTTATGGTTTAATAGGACTAATCAAATGTAGATGTAACAAAATCTTCACTCCATTAAATTCTATAATGGTGTAATTAAACTCAACTTACATTTTCTGGAATGTTTCTTTGTCTGCATTTCTTCAGTAGTAACAATGTGATTGGTAATATCTGTCTTATTACCAGACACTAGTTTAACGCTTAAACGAAAATTATTCTGTTGACATATCACAGACTGAGCTATTAAATTACAAAATAAATATTTAGAGATTTTATTAACTAAAAAAGAAGTTGGAATCTGAACCAAAGAAATGTCAATTCCTGATAAGAAATGCAGATGAATCTCATATTATCTTCTAAAAAAATGAACTATAATACCCTGTTTTTATTAAATGTTATGTCTGGTTATACATTGTTTATTTACATTCATTATTGTTACATTGTACCTAAACTTTTTTAGTTTTTATCTATTGGGTCTTTTTTTTAAGAGGTTTATGATGATTGGTCATCTTTTGTTGGATACTTAAATGTGATAGGCACATAAATAATCCAGAATCTTGTTGATATAAAAAATAGCATTCTGATATGTGGCTACATAACCAGAGTAAATCGAAGGCTATTCGCTAAATTTATTCTGTCACTTAAAATATAGTTATTCATGGGTTTCTAATTGAATTTTATAGCTGTATATATATGTATGTATGTGTGTGAAGTTTATGCGATAATTTGTTGCTCAGCTGACGTCAATATAAGGAATTTTCACAAAACTGCCTGTTAAACTGATTTTAGTTTGGTACTGTATTTGTGAAACATAACAGCGTTCACCTGACAATTATGACTGTAAACTATAAGTTTTTTTTCAATCAACAATGAAGCAAGCATCGTTCATCTTAAAAATTGTACTAACCACATTTTGTGTGACTTATACACTTAGAACAACATTATTAACTATTCGTATACAAGCACAAATATCTACATAACTAATACCATAATCTCTTTACTTCGGGTAGCACTTTGAATTCTAAATAAACGTATGGGGTATTCAGTGTTGAACATGGAGACTCATAATTCATAAAAGAATATTCAACTGTGCAATTATATAGCATTAGTAGTAACAAAAGTTCAAATGACTTGACAGAAAAAACAATATTCTTTTATTTCGACTAGCAAGTTATACAGACTTTTGTATGTCTACTTCTCCATTGTCTACATATCGAACTTATAACAAAAATCGGACAATAGAAGAAAATAAAATAATTTAGACATTGCGATGAACTAGACTGAACAAAATGTAGAAAATCAGTTTATAATCATGGTTTGTAAAATTACAAACATTAATTCTGAAAAGAGATAATTCATGCATAACAGTCGAAACATATTCATAGATGAGTAAAATGTTATGATATAGTATAGCCATTATACGAGGTAATGCTAAAATGTCAGAGAGAAGAGTTTAGTGTTTGATGAGACTAAGACAAAACAAATTTTAAATACCACCCAAATATTTCTCTTTTCGTAGAAAGGGTAACTAAAATAGTTTTATATACTTTACTGTTTCATACAAACTGAATAAAATAATAAACAGTGTGTACTGTTGTCGACATTTGCATTCTAGTCATAGTATGTGGTCTTTCGACTATTAATATTTCACCTAAACTTTTTAATACTATTGTATAATACAGTGATAACATTTTTAAGGCAATTGGGATATTGTTCATTTTTGCATAGTATGCATAGATTAGCTGCATTATAGAGGCATTGTATTTTAAATCTTGTCACTTCACACTTTGTAAATTATGAGCGTAATAAATTTTCAGTGTAATCAACTGGTCGAGCGAAATTGAATCTTTAGAATAACAGTTGATTTCATCTAACCTCAGCAATTATTTGAATGCTTGTTTAGTTGATTGTTAGTATTTTTAATGTTCTCTAAAACATTTAGTGTATAAAACTTTGACTAGACACTTTTTACCAAATATAATAAGCGCAATATGTCAGGACGCCTGATCAGTTTTTTCACTAATTCGGAATCTATAACATTTAAAAAATTGTCAACTAGTCACATTGTTTAGATCAAAGTTTTTGAGATTCACCACTTTCCTATGAATTTTTATAGCAACAGACATATTTACTTTCAGCGTGTAACTCTACAAATGTTTTGACATAGAATCAAATTTATCAGTTGAGTATAATTTATAAGTTTTGGTTGTTTAAATCATCCCATCTATATTTACGACTGCAATTTGTCAGTCTCTTCTGATGCAGGTACATCTTCTGCCGATTGTATCAATGTAGTCATTAAGTCACAGGCATTTTCAAGTTGATATAGATGATAACTAGCAGTGTAGTTCATGATACGCTTTTCATTTTATTTCAGACTCACCAGATGAATGTATCTGCACCTCAGAAATGATATTTACTCCAGGACACAGACCCGCCACTATTCACTTCAAAATAATACATACATATAATTTAAAATCCGCCCCATTTCATAGGCCAATAGCCGTCTAAAATCACTAGCTAGGTGGATGACGCAATAGAGTTTAAGGTGAACGTCACTTGATTCGAGTCTCTGAGTGAAAATCAACTCCAGCATGTAGGTACACCAACATAAAATAGCTGGAAGTACTGGTGATCTAGCTTCAATTGACTCATGAATTCAAGTATTAAATCACTATAATATCCACAAAATCCCTCTATGAAAATGAAATGAATTTATAAAAACATAGATATCATTACATTAGTGGTTCGATAAATGAAAACACTTTATTCAAAGAATCTTCAAATATTGCCTAATCAAATAGTTTAAGAATCAATGTACAGTTATTGGTTTTGTGCCATAGTATTGTGTTATATCTTATAACTCATGAAGATCTGCGTTTAGATATAAAACAAAACGAATAGAAACTAGCGTTTCTATAGAGTATAGTCTACATTTCTCATAAATATCTGCGACATTATTTAAGAATGCAAACCGTACTAATAATGATTATGTTTACTGAATTAAAAATCATATTAAAAATTTTATACTCACCTACGAAATAAACAGGAATTTCTGAATGAAAACTTGGTAGTGATGCGATTTCTGGGAAACGGCTAACTTTAAGAACGAATTCTGTAACTGACTTGTTTCCAAAACAATCCAAAAGTTTAATAACTTTAATAGGTAATGTTTTATTACATTTTAATTGTACACGTGGATCATCTGTCTATTCATATGAATAAATATGCAAAATATAAAGAAATAACACTTGGATACTAATGCTTGAACAGATTAAGTAAACAGTGTTTAAATATCTATAAACATTGTTGGACCAAATTATATTCAAGTAAAAATTCAATAATAACCTGAAGATTATCAACAATGTATACATCAGTTGGATGGTTAACAATGATATTCATTTATCATCTCTCGATTTACGAACAAAACTAACTATTCACATTCACATTATATTAGTCTGTATTATTCCATGCCAAATAAACATAAAACTTATTAAAAATAAGTAATACAGTTGGCCCATGTGTCCTGATCCTTATTCTTCGTTACACGAAATAATATGTACTATCCTAAGAGTCAAATTGTGTTAAACAAATAAGTTTTGTTTCTTTTAAACGTAATCCTTTATTAGCTGAGCTAATGATAATCAATAATAAAATATTAAAGTCTTTTATTAAATAACAAGTTGAATAAATTGCAGTTGCCAATAGGAGAACTATCATTTAAACTTTGTTACAGATGAAAACAACACTTATTACATAAGACATATCCCTTTTAACATAATTTGATTGAGTATGAAAAGCAATTTTGTAATTAAAAGGAAGTTATTAAAATGTTTATAATTAACGAAATTAAGCTGGAAGCTTTATTAACAAATAAGTAAACTTCTTATAAAATTGTTGCTAATTAATTCTCATTTTATATTTGGATATTATATAACTAACTATAGACTCGTCCACATTAATTATCTCACTAATAAAGCAGAACTACTCAATAGATATAATGTAACCGAAGTGTCAACATATTTGTAGACAATATCGTTAAGAATAGATTTACCGGTATATTTTATCTGGCAAATCATACAAAAACAACATATAAAGCAAGCTATGTTTATTGACTTATTATGACTAGTTTTCTCTGCACAAGTGATAACCAGCAATGTTTATTTGTAGATATATGATGCAACAAGTTAAAAATACAAAAATATTTATCACTTATGTTATAACATCAAGAAAACAATAATCATATTATTACAATATACAAATACATATTCATATTGTTAAATGTATAATACATACCCAATAGAGATTTTGAGAAAATGTTCGATTTTTTGGACAGATAAATATTAGATTGTCACCCTCAGTAGCATAAATATCATTTTGATTTTCGTTGAACCTGGAATATTTAGAAAAAAAACTGTTAACATGATTTACAGGAACTCAAATTTACCGTTTGAAACATGTACGAACCATTGAGTTGGTTTTATTTTTTCTCATTATATTTGTGATTATTCTTAATGTTTTAAATATACTAAATATAATATTTCGTTACATTATCATAAGGTTAATGGCTATTATTTGGTCGAGTAATACAATAGAACATCGGAATAAAAAATGAATGTATCTAGAATACATTTTACGTTCACGTGTTTGGTAATATAGTGAATAAAAATCTCTAGAATCTCCACACTGATGGCATCTGTTTTGTAGATGCATTATAAATACTTATTATTGGATAAAGTTTATTCCTAGAAAGTGAATATATATCTCAATATACATATCTCTTGATCTCAACTATTGAAATTACTACAATGTCCACAAAACCCCCTCTGATCCTTATATAAATATATATATATATATATATCGTTGAAATTCTTCAATAACTAAAAATAGGAAAATTATATTTTGTCTGAAAGCAATCAGAAAAATCATTCCTAAATCAATACAGGCAACATATCACATTTAATAATTAATAAAGCTTGAATAAAGATTTTACATTAATCAAGACAAAATATGAGATAAGAAAAAGGATAAGAATTAAATAGGTGGTATTGAGAATTATAAATATATAGTTGATAATTTTTAAATTTGACCTGAGCTGAAAATTAGTTAGGCTATATGATTGTGTGGAATTAGGAAACTAACATATTGTTAGTGTTATATAACTGATATATGATCTTAACTTGAAATTGTAAGATTATTGATAGTAATAAATATAGGTAAGATGGAATGTGACAGATAGTGAAGTTAAAATAACTATTTGGTCAAGAATGAGGTAATATGTAAATTAATATGAGTTGGGTAAGAATTAGTAAATAGCAATAGATGTTAAATAAGTGACACAGCTAACTTGAAGCAATAACATATTGTGTCAATAGTTATCTGCCTAAATTGGTATGACTACGAATCATTCAAACGGCTAAAGCGATAGATATTTAAATTGAAAACCCTCTGTTCTTTTCTTGGATAGCTTGTGGCCTAGTTAGTTAACATAATTTGCGTTATGAATACACGAATTTCTCCTTGGTATTTTCATAGCTTAAACATATTCAAAAATCTTATTATGATTTTAACACTTGCAAATGTTTTGATGAATGAAATTAGCACTCACTCTGACTTACTAATTCTTACCCAATTCATATCATCTGACATATTACGTAATTGTTGACCAAACATTTATTTTAACTTGATATTATTTCATTATCTTTCATCCCATCTTACCCATATTTATTCTAATCAGCAATCTTACGATTCCGTTTAACATATAAGTTTATTCAAGTTAAAATCATATATCAGTCATCTCAACGACACTAACAATTTTACTTTACAAACGACTCTAAATTCAGATTCCGTAATTTCTATCGATGTATTTGTCTCAAACATTGCCAGTTTTGGGATGATTAATTTTGATATTTAGTTGTAGAACTTGAAGAAATATTCTTCGGTCTTATTTCTGTAATATTAAAATGGGAATTTTCCAGTGATCATCTTGTTCAGTTATGTATATTATTAGTAATTTATCAAAAAAAATCATCATTGTGTATAGGGATACGTCTATAAACATCCTATTACAGTGATTAAAATATAACAGGGATAAGTAATTAAACAATGTTATTTGTTAAAGTGGTGTACTTTTACATCGACTATATTCCAAATGTGTCATTCGATAATTGAAAAGGTCATTTATGTCAGCGTTAGGAAAATTCGTTGTTGTGTCCGACTATAATCATATAAAAAAGTCAAATAAGTCGTAGGAATAAAATTAAAGGTGACAGCAATATTTTGTCGGGTTAATTGACAATAAATAATAGTAATAAAACTCTATGTCGAATGCTATTAGACTATAGAAGGAAAGAAAGGTTTTATCACCAGGGTTAATATTTTACGGTAAGCGTGGTTATGCTGATGTCCAATTCGGAAACCTATCTATCTATATATAACACTTCGGAACCGCAACAGAGGTCGAACTAGAAAGTTTTAAGAGCATTCCGATTGACTGCTGTAATCAACGGGAAAGCTCTGAGCATCACATAAAATGCATATTGACTAAAATACATTTAGAAGCTATTTATAAGATTATATCTGACGAGCAATAATAATCACCAAACGGCCACAACTAACGACAGGGTTAAAATTTCCAAAATAACACACGTCTGATTTCACCTGAAATGTACGTAGATCTTTCCGTATTAGACAATATTTTTATCAGCCATACTACATAACAGACCATTACATGAAATATGGAATAAGCTAGAATACTACTTTAGGAATGTAAATGACGAACCAATTGTTTGTCAATTGTATCAGTAAACAAAGCCATTAAACATCGTCAAAAAGTTCATTTAGTTATTGAATTCACTAGTGAAGTGAAACGTGATAAGATTATAGCTTCCCTCGATGTCTTCTTTTCGAGAAGGATGGACGGTTTTATTAAAAGGAATCTTTTTGGCTAGAATATATCCAGATTTAACAGTATTCCCATTTCCGTAGATTTGCGCTATATATTTCAAACATCTTAGTTACATATATACTTATCAAGGCATTTTATGTGAAATTAGTAAATGTCAATTAAATGAAGATCCAAGTAAATGAAGTAATAATTGTAAATAAAGAAGAGATAAAATTAACATTATATGAAAAGAACAGTAAATTATCACATTACCCTAGGCTATAAAATGACTTAAAGATTACCAGGGAAAATTCAGGGTTACAACAAATTATTTTAATACATATAAGGAGTGTTCAGATATATGAATAGTCAGGGTTTTTGTAAACCTAAGAATTCATTCTTGATAATCTCCATATTTAACGTTTTGGAGGCTGTATTGCTGTCAACTCTGCGCTCCACTTCAGTTATGTGCTTCACTATCGAAGGACATGGTTGTCTACTTTCCACGTTGAACAGAACATTTGACACTGATTTTGAAGGTACATACCTATTATATACAAAACATCTTAACTTTAACTATCCTTTTATCTCAACAGTCTTTAGTTCGTAAAATATAGCTGACATATACGAGGCTGTTCCATCGCATTTTAACTACAGCTTCTCAATGTGGATATTGATGAGAATATAGGGTTCAAACTAAAATACATTTAAATAGATAAGCTTAAAAATAATGAAAATAAGATTTGAATCTTTTCTTCCAAATTTCTATATTTATGTAATCTAGTGTTGAAAAACAACAGGAAAAGATAAATAAATATATATATTTATATGATTGATGTGGAATATTACCTCTTCAGGCTCAATAGCCTCACATGTTGCTATGCATATGATTACATTAACTGTAATTATTTTTATAATAATAACATAAAGAAACGAATATGAAAACTATTTGGTTAGTTATTCATTCAGTATTTCATTTTATCTATATTTAAATAAACTTTTGTTTCAATTATAGTGACATCATGAGAACAAACGTTCTCCTGAAATGTCATAAAGTCGACCTAATAACAATTTATAACTTTATAAATTAAAAATAATATGTGAAAATTTATGATGCGTTGAAGATTTTTAAGAGAAGGTGGAAGTTTACATGAGCGCAAAGATTTTAAAAATTGACGTGAAAAAAGGCTTGACTTGAGACATTCATAAAAAAAAACTTAAATCGAGTAATTTCTCTCGATATTCTGTAGCGTATTGTCAGTGACTTGAATGTTTGGCGAGACTCTATTTTCGGGACGAGTCAATCAGAAGCGTTTGAGTAATTTCAATTATTAGCCAATCAGAAGACAGTTAGTATAAAGTGAAAATATATTATAAGAAAGTAATGAATTACAGTGCATATTCTACTTTTACATGATTTAAAAACTTGTTAAGGTTTGATAAGGGTTCAGAGGTTCTGAATTCATAATGCATATGGCATAGAAACTCGTCCATATGGTGAGGGGTTAGAGTTTATGTTTAGGGTTAGGGTGAGGGTTGTGGTTAGGGTTAGGGGTTAAGGTTGTAGCCTCTCAATAAACACCTCTTCTCTAAAATCCGTTGTAAACCGATCGTATATTAGCATCACGTGTTGAACTTGGCTCCGTGAACTTGAAATCGCTCAAACGCTTCTGATTCACTCGTCCCTAAATTAGAATCTCGCCACCCTAACCTTAACCCTAACACTAAACCCTAACCTAACCATAACCCTAACCCTAACCACAACCCTCACCCTAACCCTAAACATAAACTCTAACCCCTCACCATATGGACGAGTTTCTATGCCATATGCATTATGAATTCAGAACCTCTGAACCCTTATCAAACCTTAACAAGTTTTTAAATCATGTAAAAGTAGAATATGCACTGTAATTCATTACTTTCTTATAATATATTTTCACTTTATACTAACTGTCTCCTGATTGGCTAATAATTGTCAAGGTCATTTAAGATTCGTTCAAAAGTCGTCCCTAAATTAGAGTCTCACCGAATGTTTTATGCGACATACGATACATAGATCGTGGACTAATTCATCAAAGGCTTTAGTTTCTGCCCTCATTAAAGTCACTGAATCGCCTGGTGACAATACGCTGCAGAAAAATAATATAGTCAGTTATAAATACAGAATCTCAATACAGTTAATGTACGCTTAGGAAAGAATAAAATACATAAAACGAAATTTTGTCGAGACTTCATAAACATAAAGTAAAATTTCTATCAACTGAAGATGACTGAGTGATGGTCGGTTACTTCATTTATTAATTCAGTCAAATCATTAAAAAAATCTCATGTATGAATAAACCATCAACGATTCATTTATCTTATCAGTAAAACGAATCGGCATGACATTTATTTATCAGTATAATAGAAATTTTTTTGTTTTAATTCGATGACATTTTGGATTAGCTCTTGTATGTAACAATTGTTTAGTTACATGGTGATTATTGAAGTTTACATTCGCAGTAACTAGGGTAAATACTTTAGAATTTTTTGGACATAATAAATTAAATCTAGTAATTGCTAATATTTGTACATTTTGATGTATTTAAATCTCCATGAGAAATTGACGATATCGGTGAATAATAATTGTGTATTGCGTAATACGAAAAAGAATGCTGTAACATTTCTTCTTTGAATTTAGTGAATATAGATTACTTTCATCATGAGAAAATAATTTATAAAATATTTAGTTTTTTTTATTTTTAAACATTCGCGAACAAATATCACATTTCAGTTCCTGCATATATTTGAAACATACAGTCTGAAACATTGAAAACTACCTGAAATTAATGAGGATATACATATATTTGAATTCATGAGTCAATTGAAGTTAGACCACCATGGAGAACCTGAAACCACTGGATGGCCGTTTCGTCTTATTGTGGATCTTCTTAGCAGTGCGCATCCACGATCCTGCCTTGAGAGGTTCGAACCCAGGACCTATTGGTCCTGCGCTCGAACGCTTAACCTCTAAACCTTTGGGCTGGCATCCAACGGTGTTAATGTCTAACTTCAACTAATCCACGAGATTGAGTCACCGTTCACCATTGTCACCAGCGATTTACTATCTCACAACATACCCGGTTGAACTCCACTGGTCATTGCTTCTCCGTAGAACTCAAGAAGATACCTCTTGAAGCTAGGTGTTTTGTAAAGATTTCAGTGATTTAATAGTTGAATTTATGAGTCAATTGAAGCTAGAACAAAACGGCCATCCAGTGCTTCCAGGTTTTCCATGGTGGTCTGGCTTCGAATGACTCATGAATTAAACTACAAAATTAATGATAACTCCACAAAACTCCTGATAATATACATATATGTTTGACCTTAATACACATTTTGTGTTTCAGTCTGATAATTTTGTGTTCATCGTCGTATTTTTATACACATCTTTATGTTTCGTTGATTGATTATTTTTGAATCCTTTTTTTCCCTCTTCTAAACAGTTTATAAATCTACTGTCTGAATAACATTTTGTTCACTGAGCATAAAAAATGATCTCTAAAGAAATAAAAACTGTTTAATATTCTTTTACTGCAGTTTCTTTGCTTTTTCTCAGTAAGGGTAATCATTGTATGCGTAATAGTGTAATGTAATTCATGAAAATACTGAAGTGTCATATTAAGAAAGACGAATTCTTCGTGTCTTACATTTTAAAGTGAACCTAAGTCATTTGCAGAAACGTAAATAAGTAAGGTTGATTTGGTTGTAGAAATTATAATGAATAGTATATAAATAAAGAAAATCATCATGGACTTCCGTACTCCCGAATATCTTAAACAACTTTGATTACAGGAGAATAATTGAAGTTCAGTTATTTGCAATGTTTATACATGATTCACATTAATTTTTAGCTGATGCAGTAGCATATATACCGATAAATACTTATCTTTCTATTAAAATATACTTCTATTAATTTCATTTGTTTTAGATTTTGGATCTTAGCAGATGGCCTAAAGAAGGAAGATTTCCAACTCCGTAACAAGAATATTATGTACATTAAATTCGAGGTTTTATTTTTCATTAGTCCTATGTTTATCAATATTTCTAAAGGGCATAGTCATGAATCTGACCATTTTAGTATGTTTTTATTTTATTTGCTGTACATCTAAAAGTGCCCGAACTATATAAACTAATGGAACGTATAAAATTGATTCTTTAACCATATTTTTTAACTCTAGATTTCACATACTATCTTGTGTCACCTTCTTCCCTCATTTAATAATATAATTGTTGTTTGCATTCCATTTCTGACATGAATTTAATTTCAATCTATTTTATCATGTTTTGATAGCCATTCCCTCAACTGATTTTTTAGTCGTTTGACACCATTATTATCAGAAAACAAATGATGGATTATCAGAATGGGGATTTGTGGAGATTGCAGTAATTTTAACAGTTGTATTCATGAGTTGATTCAAGTTGGACCACGAAGTTTTCAATGGTGATCTAGCTTAGATCCACTCATAAATTCAACTGTTAAAAACATGGACTATTATTTTAACTCTATTGTATATTTGCGGTTGCATCAGTTTGAGTATTAAATTGTAGAATAGATGATTGTTTGTACCACTCTTATTTATTTCATATTTAAATGAGTTATTTTGGCACTATGCCACTGGAGTGATTAAATCGACTGTGCTTACAACTTTAGTTCTTATTAAATTACAGGAGCATAATATTTAAAATATGCTCACACATGCATATTATCCAGTAACTTCAAAATATTTTATATGAATAAATCAACTCTCAGAATGAAAATTATGAACAAATGACTGTCACTGGATAACTTTTCATTGAAATATAATTTGTTATTATAAGGTAACTCGAACAAAATTATGAAAACTCATTCATTCAGTGTTCTGGAAATAAATTTATTGGTTTCAAGCTACTGATGTCCACATGAAGCCGTAAAATTCTTTCGTACGTCTCTTTAAAGTGGATGCTATTAAGAAATCTAAAACTAAGACACAAGGTCGCTTACCATCAATACTATCTCAAATAATACCAACATATAACAAAAATATCTTCATATATACTTTAAATTTAAGAAAAAAAGTTGATTTTACAATTTCAGATGTTTTTAAAAACTGAATAAATTTCGTTATAAACTGATTATTCACAGTATTAGCATTGATTACACATTATCCAATGCAACTTAAAATTAGAAGGATACAGGAAACGAATGAGAAATAGTATTTGCTGACAATAACTTAACTTGAAACAAGATATAAAACATTTACCTTTACTGTCAATTCTATCTTATGATTCTTATTATGTGGAATATCCCCTAATGTTTATTAAAATGCAACAAAATGATTGTAAAAATAGATTTCTTGGGTGTAACAAATAAACTGAACTACTGCTTATGCCTCATTGAGAGTAATAGGCGTAAGTAAGTAACTGCTATTTTGCATTATGAAATAAAAAACAACTGTTATTACTATTCAGTTTCATAGTTCTCTTTACAATCAATATATCAGTTTAGGGGTTGTGGAGATTGTTAAGTTTTTCGATTGAGATCATGAACCGATTGATGTTAGACCACCATTGAAAACCTGGAAGCACTGAAAGGCCGTTTCATCCTATTGTGGGACTCCTCAGCAGTGCGCATCCACGATCCAGCTCGCGAGGTTCGAACCCAGGGCCTTCAGTCTAGTAAAGATTAGATTCTTTAATCTATATATATATATATATATATATATAAATATTTAGATGAATAAAACTACTTCAACTTACCTCCAATTACTTGCATCCCAAAGTATTATATGATCTTTTAATTCGGCAGAAGTAAATTTGATCAAAATTATCATAGTTATTTCCATGAGATATGTCTTTTGCATTTAAAAAGTTTACTATTATATCCATATACATTTATTTATACATTTTGTTTTTGTTTTCTTTTTAAAAAAAATTAAATTAATTAATTCAGTTTAAGATTTTCATTGTTTGTTTATTTATGAATGATATAAATTGAAAATTATAATAATAACTAAGAATCAATGATGAATAATTGAAGGTGAATTAATTATTTTTTAATAATGATATTTATGAATGGTTGAAAACTATCACTTACATTTGATTGGTTAAATTTTAACCAGTGTATGGTAAATATTAATAAGAAATTTCATTGGTAAATATTAGTTTCATTTATCTTATGCAAATTGGTACACTTTTTCATTTATTTATTTTTTTCTTTATAAAGTGAATTTATTGTATGTAAATTATAAGTATTTTTGTGGATTAATTGAAGTTAGACATTAATATCGTTCGATGCCAGCTGAATGGTTTAATGCTTAAGCGCTCGCGCACGAAACTGATAAGTCCTGTATTTAAATCTTGCGAGATGGGATGGATGGATCCACACTGATGAGGAGTCCCTACTATGATGAAATGGCCATTCAGTGTTTCCAGGTTGTCCATGGTTGTCTAGCTTCAATTGATTCATGACTTTAACTATTAAGTTACTATGATTTCTCGTTTATGAATGTTGTTTGTTTTGATGAAAAATAGGTTGGTGATAAATGAGAGAAATAGTGAATCTTTAAAGTCATTGACGAAATCTTTCAGATTCTATTCATATCATATTAAAAATAGTAATTGTTTGACATCTGGTATTTATTTGATTTTAGTATCTCTTCTAATAGAAACATAGTATAGATCAGTTTTTACTACGAACTAAGTTTTCAAAATATGGTGGAGAATGCAACGTTTTAAAAAAATGCGTCTACAGAATAGACTTTATTTAAAGATGTTTACTGTTAGGTAATTTAGACTGAAGAATTAACATAGAATATGCTATATCCGAACGAAGAATAAATGGAGGGCAACTGCTAGGAGCTATTTATGGACCGTTGCGATATACATTCTTATTCTGTAACTGTTAAGTAATGAGATTATAATATATATATATATATATATATATATATATATGTTCCCTTTATTACAAGCTTTCATTTAGTTTATCGACTGCTATTTTACGACATACTATTCTTAAATTATTTCAAATTTATTTGCTACAGTCCCTCACAATCACCGCTACTTTTTAGCTTGATCTCGTACAATCGTTATTTTCTATTCTATGGTGCGATGCGGTCTGCTTTATTTGCATATAAACCAAGTATATCTGAAATATATGATTCATATAGTGAAAGTAGATATTGGTGTTTCAGACTCAACAGACAGTGCTAGACGTGATGAAATAATAAGGACTCTAGGCTTCATGTACCGGTCAACGCGTCATTGGTTTGGCACAGTACTAATATTGTATAAGTCGTGTTCTGATTGGTGATAGTTAACAGGTCATAAGTCATTACAGATTATAATTAAAATTATTTCATGAAAAATTGTTGTTCATGCTAACACAAGCAAAGATTGAGTAGATATGCATTTAGATGTTTGTACAAAATATAGAATGAACATTTTAGAAAGATATCAAACAAAAACAACAAACGTTGTAAACAAACGACTTGAATAAATGACTTATTTTTCTGTCACATTCGTTTATTTTTAAAGTCACAACGTGTTAAATTTGACATTATCAATCGTATATATAAGTGTTTTTAAAAAGTCAATCATTATAAATGTTATTTTTCTTCAAAACTCTTCAACAGATTTTAAAATAAAAAAATGTGTTGATATAGGTTCGCAATTTTCTGTTGGTGGTATTTTAAACTTGAACAAATAAACATCTTAATATAGATGGATACACTATTTTGTGATACGTTTTAGTGCATTTTAGATTATGGACAGTGATCCAGAATGAATGTTTCGTCCTATTCGAGATTCGTCATCCTAATATATAAGCATAACAGTATTAGTGTTTATATTGAGACTAAAACTCAGTACTTGTGTTTCCAAAGGTCAGCGCGCTAGCCATTAACTACCAAATCATGGTAAGTACGAGAGTTTACAGTATTTAATTTTTAATCCATAATACACCAAAAAGTAAATATTATACAAAATACCATTGAAACACGTAATAAACCTACAAGTTAGTCTGCTGATTACAAACAGAACAGGCTAACTTCCTATTTGTGATCATTAGTCTCTATAGACAAAATATGTACACAATTTCTTTGATATCGATGCTTAGTTTGATGACGAGTCGTAAAATAATAGAAATAATTAAATGCAGTTAATATTCTGTAGTATATTATAAACTATTCTAATCTGATTGTAAACGTTTTAAGCCAAGATAGATAGTGGTTAGCAGTGGAATCCAGGACGCGCTTTTCGTCCTATTTAGGACTCGTCAGCCGGATCCATGTTTGCTTGAAAATGCTTGTGACTTAGGCTATATCGAGGCAATCTGCGCAGGATGCACATATGCCAAAATGAGACTGATCAGTTGCAGTCCTAACTAACAATGGTAAAATACATGTAAAAAAACACCATATAAGCTGTTTTTTAACTACTACTACTACCAACCAAAAATATTTACGAATCTATTCTGTCCGAATAACTAATGTCTAAATGACTATGTATAAAATTAAAAAGTAATTTGCAATCTTAATCAGTCTATTTTAAATCCTGATATTATGACAAAGTAAGTTGTCTTTGAAACACGGATGCACCAACATTTGGATAAATCTGAATATTAGACTATATATATATATATATATATATATATATATATATAAAGTTTGTTGTAGTGAAGCGCATTAGTCCTAATCATAGTTGACTTAACCGATTTCCAGTTAAAAGATTATTGTTACATAAAACTGTACTATATTGCTCTTACATTGTATTAGATAGTTTCATCAGTCATATTGTAGTGAACAAGAACACGTGTGGGGACAATCGAATGTATTTAACACAAAATTACAGGACTTGTTAATAAAATCTAACAATCATAAAGTAAATGCTTAATTTGCAAAATGTCCACCATTTGTCTCAAAATGACTCAGACTTCATTGTCTTTTCATCTTCATACAAATTGTATTTTGTTTCCATCTCTTACTGTTCAATCCTCTTGTCTTTCTGCTTCGAGACCTTCTGTTCACGACTAACATCATCTACTACTTATGTCAATATAAGTAGCACACACCACGATATCTATTGAGTTTTAAGCATCGTAACATCAATATTTTTTAAAATTATAATCTGTTTGAAAATAATATGGGTAATTTGATATATTAAGTTTAACAAAAATATCTATGTAAAATTGTTACATAGCAAGTTGTGTGGATTTTCCATCTGAGAATAATCATCTTTTGATAGAAGGTTTAAAATTAAAACAGAATAATGTTTCCTAATTCAATTATTAAATCTTTTTTGAAATATTTCAGATTTTTTTTAACTTCTGTTTCTATACTCTTTTGAATGTTTCTAATCAATTAAAATAAAACAAACTATATATATTATTCTTAACTAATAGTTCTGCAGATAGTGCACCTAAACATTTTGTGAATTGTAGAAATTATACATATTATAAAATTATTATTGAGAGATAGTAACTCACTGAAAACAATGGTGAGTGTATCGCTCAATTTCGTGGATTAGTTGAAGTTCGACATTAACACCGTTGGATTCCGACCAGCTCAGTGGTCTAGTGATTAAGCGCTGGTACGCGAGACTGATTGGTCCTGGGTTGGAATCTTGTGAGGCGGGATAGTTGATGCACACTGCTATGGGGTCTTATACTAAAACGAAACGGCCATCCAGTGTTTCCAGGTTTTCCATGGTGGTTTAGCTTCGACTGACCCATTATCTCAACTATCAAAATTACTATAATATCCACAAAACAACTTCTGATAAAATTATCCGTTAAAATAAACATGACAAGTAACGTTTTACTTGATTTCGATCACATAATGGAATTAATTTTAAGAGTATGTTGCATATTGTATAATGAAAAAATAGTAGTGTTCTATTCAATCGTTTAAAGATACTAAGGACGATACATGTATGATTATTAACTTACCATCTAAATGGAGGGTTTAAATTACAGTTTTATATAAAATAAGTTTGTAGTATTTTCAATGAATAGCTTATCTATTTATGTTGTAATGATTTAGGAAAGAGTGAAGAAAATAAAGTATTTGTAATGAGCCTGATCTGTTTAGTGTTAAAGAGTAGTGGAGAATTACTGTAGAAATTTGTCTTTTGGAGTTATAGTTATTCATTTACTAAATAGTTTTAGTCAGTACATATAAGTCTGTAAAGAAAACCAACTAGCAATACCTACAAAACGGAGCATAAAGTTTTAATTTATAACTAGTTACCTTTTTATTCAATTGGAATATAACAGAGTGGATATCAACTCTGGGATACAAGCACATCCAGCTGACCAGTCGCAAATAGGACAAAACTCCAGTCCTGGGTTTCTCTGCTAGACACTGTCTAACACTTCCAACGACACCTGTGACTTGACAGCGATATTGAGAGGATCAGTGGATGATGCACATTTGCCAAAAGAGATCAAATATTTGTAGTCTTAAACATAAACGCAAATATTTACATAACCAATACAAATGAACTTATAGATATTGGATTTACTAATTTAGTGAACCTAATTGTAAAATTTGAAATAATACTACGTTGCTATAGAAAGAATTTCGGAGCTATCTTAGGAGTTTAACACTCACGTCAGTAGATGGAAAGTAAACATTTTAAGATATCACATTTTCGCATAATCTGATAACTCATGTTGAAAATAATTCTGTACAAAATGAAAGCTGACAGCAGTAGATCATATCTTGTAATAAACATGACGATAATAACAGACTACAGATATACAAGTTATTAAATTTATGGTCAAGTTACGAGAAATAATGAAAGCTTTAGAAGACTTAAAACCTACGCTTAACATATTTTTATTCATCAAGTCTCTTCTAATATATGAATTATAAATTTGCTAAGTATTGTTTATCTTTCTATTGTACTACACCGATCACATAGTGTACATTTTCCTATTTCTAGTTTATCAGAATTATATTTTGTGACATTTCTATCCGTCTAGTTTCCATATTACACAATAATAAAATTATATACAGTACTAAAGAACCAACAGTACTATGATTATCAATTTTTTTGCATGAAAAATCTCTAAAATCACTATAGACATTGTATTAACTACACCTTCCTTTCGTTGGAAGATTTTTTTTCTCAGAGTTGAGCATATCAAATTAATGATCCGATCTCAAGAAAAACGAATTTTCTTAAAATATTTTTCTTCAAAAATTACAATGTGGCCTAAATGTTTGTTTCATTTTGTTTACATACAAAATATTGTACAAGATGTTATTTATTACATTTGTGGAGACCCGTTATTTAATTGTCATATAGATCGAACGATGCTTGTCGAAAGGGCTCTCCACTTTAGTGGCCCGAGATCTGACACCAAGGAGATTGTAATGATGATTGTTGTTGAAATATATTTGTCGCCTATACTCGTATATAATCATCGACTTAAATCGCGTTAGTCAATAACGGACTTAAATAAGTCGAATGACGAGAATGGACTTGTGAATACGTATATTTTGTATATAAAGCGAATGGAATTAGAAGAAGCGAAACAACTAGCAGTGGACATGGCTGGAAAGCGAACTCCCATTTAACCAAGCGTTAGTCAATATTTACAGTTACACAAAAGTAAGTTGCAGACATGTGATGAGCATTGGGATAAGAAATGTACACACACCTACGCGGTCATATAAAAACAGTCAGGATTGATAAGCGAATAAATAACAAGGTCAGAATGTGACTCAAGTAGAATAGAATAGAATTGGCTGTCCGAAAGCTAGAATGAGGTATATGGGCTTAACATAATAACCGACACTATACATAAATGAATTTGATAAAAATGTCATGTATGACATTGTATGTTGTTGGGCATTTTATCATTCACTTTTTTCGTTGATACAACGGACACAAAGATGTCACATATATAGTTAATAATAAAAGTGTGCTGTATAACTCATATGATTTAGTTCATATAAAGAATATGTTTCAGAACGCATTACTAAATATTTTCCGAAACTGAAACGATGAAGAGATGGGATAAAAACTATAACGGAAAGTTAGAATAAGTATATTCTAAACAAAAGGAAATTATTTCATCAGATTATAGAATTCTAACATGATAACTCAAGATTAACTGGCTCCTGGATTATGGTCCCTGTTGGGATCACATATACAGAATGCTGGGCAGTTCCAGATTAAGACAAAGCGACCTAATCATCTTCCTGGTTAAGTCATATAAATATAAATTTATTTCAGGATCTTTTTTGAAAATTATTTGATTTGAAGTTTACAGGGTGGACTCAGTTTTTGCAAGAAATGATACAACGAGCATCTATTTAGTCCTTAAATGTGAATATTTAATATTCAGAATTCACGTTTTCCCTTAAACAGTACAACTTATTCCTTTCATACAATACAGAAATCGTTAAAATTTACTGCAAAAGGAGTCATATTTTTTTTAACCGAAAATGTTCAGTCTGAATACACATGTTAGGCACCTTTATGGTATTTTTCCCTTTTTTTGTACAGTTTCTTGTCTAATTTCAGCATTAAATTACCCTTCCGTGCTCACAACTAATCTAAACAAATTCAGCTAAGACCTGATCATCCATTGAAATTTAGTTTTAACCATTTACTATTCACTGGCGCCTGTATGATTTTCTGTCTAAAATATATTTCAGAATAATAATATACTTACATATGTCTGTGACTTGGAGCAAAACAAAATCACTTGGAAACATTAGATAATCATTACAAAACAATATATAGTCGAAAATATTATGGGTTGTTAACATATGCAAACAAATGAATTACATTTAATGTTGAATTTAACAGTTTTGACATATGTTTGTTTCTTTAAATGAAACGTTATGAAATTTTACAGCTGCTTTACAACATGAATATCCATATGTACAAATAAATGTAACTAGTATGATTAGGATAAACAAATGTGTAAAATTCGCTTGATGATGTTTGCTTGTGTCTTCCCAACAAGGTCCTGGATTCCACTCCTGGCCATTATCCATCTTCGTTATTAAAACTTGTGTCCTAAGGTAATATCGAGTCAATCCGTACAGGATGCACATATACCGATAAGAGACTGATCAGTTGCAGTCTCAAATAACGATGGGATGATATAAGCAAACAACACCAAGTGAACTTAAACTTCACCCAGTTGCACAAGCAAGTGACTATCAAGACTCAGTAGCTAATTGGATAATGTGATGTCGTTTGAAGGAAATGGTAGTGGTTTCGAGTTCTGGATTGGACCTCAACTCTGAGATGCAGGTTCATTCAGCTGACGAGTTTCAAATAGGGCGAAACATGCATCCTGTATTCCACTGCTAATCACTATCCATCTTTGCAAATATGTAAAATGATGAAGTATATTATGATAAAAAATGTAAACACTTTTTATGAAGTATCCTATAAATAAATGCGCATATTTTATCATTTTTGTCTAAATTATAAATAAAGTTATATATATAATATACCTATGTGGGCCAAGGTAATTTTACATTGGTTTTCAGGAGAACTAGACACCGCCTAGGCCTAAATTTTATAACCCGAGTAGTACAGCTTAATCCCGCTTCACAGGAGAACAAGACACCGTATAGGCTTTAACGCTACAATCTGTATAGTACAGCTCAATCCTGTGGCGCAACCAGACAGGTATCAAGCACCCTGGTGGATCAAAAGTATAAATAAAGCATTTAAATAATTTGGTATTCGGAAGAAATTTTCAATTGTTTAAACATTTTAAATAAGTTTGTTTTATTATTTTACTTAAAAGAAAATAAATGCTGGATTATTTGTCTGTTTTTCAAATATTCAATAAGAATACTTATCAAACATTTTACACCAGTCGAAGTAACGACTAATACTGTAAAATACTTAAACTTCAATGATTTATCTGTTATAACAATCAAATCACTTTCAAAAATATTTTCCCTTTTTAATTTCATTATATTAAAATGTATAAAATATGAATGTTTTATTTATGATGAACTACTATATGTTCGATAAAGAATCTTGATGAGCAGTTGATGTTCCACCATGAAGGGTAACAAGCGTAAGTAAGTATGTTGCTTCTGATATCTAATTAGGAATCATAACTAAGAAGATTTCATTATATTATAGATAAAACATCGTAAAAGTCCATGTAAAAATAAATGTCAGAAGTACACATATTCATTCTTACAGTGATTGAGGTTTCTAACTATTTATAAGTTAGAATAAATGATGACTTAAAACAAACTATCCTTTGGTATTATTGGATTTAAGTATATTTAAAATAAAATAGTGTTTACAGTTCGTTTCATAATCAGTTGATTAACTCGACGATGATAATAACAGTGAACATTTATTATTCCTTGTTTTCAATGAGATAAAGTTACACAATTACACTAGCATATATGCCCAATTATGAACATGATAATATGTTTCTTTTTGGGGAGAATTTGAATTATTTTGTCAACATTTCATTGTCTTCTATTAAAATATATTACGATCTAGACTGTTTGAACATTGGTTCATTTAGCTTAAACTCATTTATGAATATTGTATTTCATTTTGTTTACCGTTCTGTCTTATAAATTAGTGTGTTCCTTTTTAAAAAATATATCAAAGAATTTTATAAGAATGAGCTCTATACCAGTAAACATAATAATTGAAACTATGATGGCTGGAATTGATGTGAGAGTGCTGCCTGGTTAACTTAGAGAATCTATGTAGAAAAGATTATCATTAGTAAAAAGCAACTTGAGTAACGGAAATGTTTCAAATGTCAGAAAACATTTTTACACATTCAAAAATTATTTGTATTAAGCATTTATCAAGTTTCTAATCAGTCATAATGAATATTTTGATATGGTGAAAGGGAAAAAATGTTTTGCTTTTGACATTCAGACATTCCCAGTAAAGTATAGTTTGTGTAATATCTGTATAACATTTGTAACTATATATCATTACCAAATAGTTAATATGACAACAAATTGAAATAAGCTGTTCATTAAATTAGTTATTTATAAATTAACTTATTTTATGGGTGTTTTCTCCATTCTGTTTTTCTTTTCAAAAGTGTTTTTAGATACATGTTATCATTTCTATTAGTTAACTGAAATTTCCACATTATTTTTAATAAGTAGAAATCTATTACGTAACTATACAAATCTACTCTTAATAAAAAAGGTAATAAAATCTATGTGCGCTAATCATTAATGAATGACAATGTGATTTTTCAATAGTTAAATATTCTTTTTTTCAAAAAAATTCTCAATGGAAGCTTCTTGGGGACTAAAATATTTTAGAAAATTCATTAATTTATGTCTACAAATAAATAAATAAACATGAATAGTTGGAATCATGAGTCAATTGAAGATAGACCACCATGTAAAAACCTGAAAGCACTGGACAGATGTTTCGTCCTAGTATGAGACTCCTGAACAGTGCGTATCCACAATCCCGCCTTGAGGGCTTTGAACCCAGGACTTATTAGTCTCGCGCTCAATTTCGTGGATTAGTTGAAGTTAGACATTAACACTGTTAGATCCCGATCAGCTCAGTGGTCTAGTGGTTAAGCGCATACACGCGAGACTAATGGATCCTGGATTCGAATCTTGCCAGGGGTCATCACGGATGCGCTTTTTTAAGACGTCCCATACTGGGACTAAACGTCCGTCCAGTGCTTCCAGGTTTTCCATGGTGATCTAGCTTCGAATGACTCATGAGTTCAACTATTGAATGTACTAAAATCTCCACAAACCCCTTCTAAAAATAAATAATTAATAAAAACATCATTTTTCCCGTTTTGTGCTTTTCCAATAAACATTAGAAACATGCAATTTGTAATAAATTATTTTAATATTTTTATTACTACTAATTAATTCGTATAATCTTTCATTACTTCATATATTTACTCAATATTGTAAAAGTGGGGATTTTTTTAGAATAATAATGGAGTAGAGATTTATTTTGTTTGAAGAAGTAGTTTATATTAAGTCACAAAATGTCAGAAATACAATTTTTCTATATATTGAAATGTAACAACAGAAATATATTTATGATAAAGCAGAGATAGTTTACAGCATTTCAATTAAAATCTGTAATATGATATATGGTAGAAGGATAAATATTTTCACGTTCTTGAAATGTATTTGATTTTGATGAAGAATTTGTAAACTTTTAATAGTTAACTTCTTCCAAATTAACTTTTTTGAGATGGAATGTACTAAATGATAATTGGTGGCTGAATATTTAAAATTAGTCAAATAGGAAATAACTAGAGTTGGTTGCTCAAATGGTTGTGTTTGGTATAATGTTCTCTAGAGTCTAGATGGCTTACTATTCCAGAAAATCAATGAATGCTCTTCAGAATATAATATCTTATTATTATATTCAATTGATTTTGTATAGTTTCAAATTTCACTTCGGTTTGTATTTGGGTGTATTAACTGGTTTTGATTAATTAAGTACTTATTTCTTTTCAGTTGTTTGTTAATGTCAATTATGTTTAATTATACTTAAGTGAATACATTCAGCTTTTTAATCCTTATTTTAGTATTTAATTTATTTTGTTTCAAATTAGATGTACTTCAATACTTCTGATTTTCTTACTGGTAATAAACTGTATTAGATATGGTTAAGATAAATATATTTTAAATAAACTAAATTGTTTTGTAAAACTATAATAATGTTTATAAAAATATTGAAAATAAACTTTTTATTAGAATGTTGAAAACTTAATTTTAATTACCATGGAAACTAGTCAATTTAGTTAATTGTGAAGTGTAAATAAACTACCGACATTCAAATAAACTAATAGACAGATTTATTATTTACTTATATAATAGTGAAGTTATTCAATAGCTTTTTTCTTCCAGTTTATTTTAAAAAAGCACTTAATTATTTGAAAAATAATATTTTAAGAATTAGAACATACGCTGATCTTTCAGAATTTTATGTTTGAAGAGAGATCAAACTTGAAAACCACAGTTGAATAACTTAATTCTTAACTATTCATGGTTAGTGCTTTTCTGTTAACAGGCTATAACTGTTGTTTGTTTAATGATCAGTTCATTTTCATAGGATTTTAAAGTGTTCTCTTGTGTACACATGTGCTTAGATAAAAAATAACTGTTCGTTTAAATTAAGTGTACTACATGCTTCTACGTTTGTTAGAAGATTGTGATATCAGATCTTGTTGTAATTATTAGTCATCAGCGGATCATATTTTCAATCACGAGAAGCATTCAAGTAAATCATACTAAACATCTTAGTTATACAGTGGGTCAATCTGTAACTAGATATCTCCTTAGAATGCCTTAATTACTATTTACAGATACACTACCGAAAATCTAAAGATTTTCCATTTCTTTCCCATGTTGGAATGATTATTTTTGAATATGGAGTTATATCATATCAATTCGCTTTACAGAAAACTAATATTAGTGTTATATGGAAAACATTAGTTAGAAATTATATGTTAAATAATATACATTTTAATTTAGATCAAAACATAAAGATTAGTAAGGTTTCATGACAAAAAGTGTTACACAAACAGCGACAATATTATGAACATCATACAGATTTTCTTCAGTGAAATATGTTTTAACTTCTCTATAACTAAGAATTCACAAAGTTGATCGAAACAGCCAAATAACTTACGGGCTGATTCTATAAATCTGATTAGTTCATTAAAGAAAACGTCTCTTGATAGATGATAGATATTTTAGTACAGTAAAAATACATCTAGGCTTTTTCTTCTCTTAAAATCATTATTGCTATAAATTATATAAGTTCAGACTTACACAGTAAACTAAGATCAAAAAGCATATATATATTAGTTTAGAAGATTATCTTTTGAGAATACGTTACTCACTAAAAGTGATCATATTTTTTTTTAACAAATATCTCCTGAAAAACAACGTTTTTCGTATTCTTCTCATACAGTATTCTAAATATAAATTAAACTTTCTTTTAAAAAATGATTTTTTTTCCGAATTAAAAATGGAGCAGTTTTTTTCTTATTCATTTTCATCTAAAAAAAAGTTACCATTCATTGCAACATTAAAATTTTCTTTGTTCTCATCAGATTTGTTTTTTTTTTAATTTTTCCTTCTAATTATGTAATAAGATATTACAATTATCTTTTTTTAAATTCAAGTGTTTGTATGTGTGTGCATAGGATAACATTATTATTATTATTATTATTACTAAGACAGCAACATCATATGTTTATTTTGATTCATTAATGTTTTCTTTTGTTTACTATGGTAAATTAAGAAATAGATCTAAATAAAGCACTGAAAAGTGTTTCTATGACAATAGACAATAATACAAAATATAATTTGATAATAAGAAACGTTTCTATTTTTCTTTCTGAAAATTAATCCGATTATAATGTAATATACTTTGAAAAGGTGAATTTCCTTTTTTTTGATTTTTCAAAATTGACAGATAATTCCCATTTAAACATTAAAATTAAAACACGAACTTCAACGAAGAGATTCCTTTTCAACGAATTTATTATCAAGCTGTACAATCGTATATAAATGAAGAAAAAAAGTACTAATTCTGTAAGGAAATGTGAACACAATTAACCAAGATGACGTAATAGAAAGATTATATAATACTAGATGACGCAATACGAATAATAACAGTAGATTTAGTGAATATAATAAGATGATTAAAATATTTTTTGTTATAATAATTAAACGACGTGATGAGCTTTACCAAAACGATTAGGTTCACTCTCCTTCTCCGCTCTACTTTGCTTTACCGTTTCTTGTTCTGAATCTTTGTCTTGATAAACGAATGCTTGAAATAAATTCTTTCAACGCAACCCGTATTTGGCTTCCTATAACTGCTGTCACATACACGGGGGAATGCAGTAATAATAATAATAATAATAATAATAATGATAATAATAATAATAATAGGATAATCAAAATAATTAAGGCCAAGGCAACGATAACAATAAGACGTACTTCTTTTTTACTCATAGTTCTGGTTTAAGCTCCTAGATGGTAAGAGCTCCAGCTATTTTTAAGAGTTGGATACGAAGAAATCTGGGTAGATTTGAACGAATCATATAAACAACCTTAAAATCTGATTATGGACTTGTAGAATGGTTACAGTCGACTAGGTGTTCAAGTATAGAACCCCTTAGACAACAAATCTTTGAAAAGGTAAATTCCTTTTTTTCTTTTTTGATTTTTCAAAAACTCACATATATCGTCTGGATATATTATTCTGACTGGTTGTATGAAACAGATATAGGTCAATTATCATTTTTCTTACTAAAATTATAAATGGTGAATAAAGTTTTTTTTTTTAAATGATGCAAATCATTAATATATGAATAATACAATTTGATTGAGTTTCTTTTGCATAATTATGACAGGTATGTACATCTCGATATCAAGAATCAAGCGGCCTGCTTGAATACCTGGGCTACCTGTTTCTGCCATCTGATTATTTCAACAAGTTATCTGTTTTTTTCATTTGTTTTAACTTATCATTATGTCCATTAATCGAATAACCTATTCAGGCGCTTTTACGAAAAGCCTACGACCTTTCGCTACACAAGTTACAAAAAAGTACCATAAAAGACATTGTGGTGGTTGACAATATGCGTTAAAGAAAATGAACATTAATCGTATGTCGATTCCCGAGCTGCTAAATTCTAACTGCCGATCACTAATCAACAAAGTGGACTATCTGCAGTTCCTACTAAGTCAAAATACTTATCAAAATTGTGGTGTCATTACAATTCAAGAATCTTGGTTAAATGATTTACAGGACGACTGCCCAGTATCACTACGTGATTTCAAAATTCATCGTCAGGCTCGATCAAACAATAAAAAGAGGTGTGGCGGCGGTGTAGCTACGTTTGTAAACATAAACTGGTGTCGATCTTCGTTTGTGTGTTTTAAGTTTTCAAATGACTTTATCGACTGTCTAACTCCAAGATGTCGTCCAAAACATCTGAATAAATACAAATATGTTTATGTTACCAATATCTACGTGACTCCAGACTGCACACCATCTGCGCTATCTGTTTTCACTGATGAATTCACTGAGTTGGCTGTTACTGCCTTCAGTGATTCACTTTCAGTTGTATATGGTGATTTCAATTCATGTGACTGTAGCTTCCTTACGTCACTAGGTCACCAAAACGTAGTGGATTTTCCTACCCGTTTGGATGCTCATTTACACTTCGTTTTCATTAATGATGTGGGTATATATGCGACTCGTAAACGTGCTCCATTGTCTAGCTCGGATCACTGTATAATTCGTGTTCTACCTAAAGTAATATGGAAAGCATGGGAAGAGTACACTCTTACATCAAACCAAGAAAGTCAAATATAGGAATTACTCAGAAGAAAATATTCGAAATCTGAAAAAACATGTTTCATACGACTAACTGGGAATTATTTACAGATGACTAACTGGAAACCACTACTGATGTTATCACTTGTTATCTTAAATTCCGTTTTGATATTTGTTGTCCAACTGAAACCATTTTTGTAAGTTTTGATCGACCTTCATTTTCATAAATAAAACGACTACGGAGGGTAAAAGAAAGAATGTACAAGGAGGAGGAGTAAAATGGTCTGATAAACCTAGAGATTTGACGTCTCAACTGTATGTTTACTCAAAAACTCTTGTTTTGCAAAAACTCTCCAAGTATGTGGAAACTTTAAAGAACTTACAGGTGACAGACAGTTTAGAAGCGATAACCAGCTGAATGTTTGTGACTTAAATAACTCTTTTGTTCGTCAGCAATCTGATGTGATGCTTCCTCTATCCACAGGTTTAAAGAATAGCTGTGTTCCTAGTTTCACCGAAACTGATGTCCGAAGATGTCCCCAGTCACTTAATGGTATCCCAAACCTTTTGAAAATGTGCTGACGTTCTATGTTATCCGTTCACAACTATCTTTAACAGATCCTTCTCATCTAATCTCATACCGAAAATGTGGAGAAAGATTAAGATAATTCCAGTACCCAAGAAAGCATCTGGTGATAAAAATATGAAATTTAGACCTATTGCAATAACTTCACCCTTCCTCAAAACCATGGAAAAATTATTAATACTTCTACTTCAGCCTGCGATAAAAGAGCATATTGATCCATATCAGTTTGCCTACAGACTCAAAAGAAGTACTTTAGATGCTGTTGCAGTTCTGCATCACAACATAGTGTTCAACTTAGAAAAGGGTAAGAAGTATGTTCGATGTGCTTTTCTGGACTATAATTCAGCTTTTGATTCTATACCAAGACAACGTTTAATTAACAAGTTTATCAGCGTCAACAATGACAGCTCGATAACCAACTGGTTATGTTCCTACCTCTCTGGAAGGAAACAGTACACTGTATTTGGAGGTAAGTGTTCAGAGTCTCTACTGTCTCACGAAGGTGTACTACAATGAGCTGTTCTTTCACCTCTTCTTTTCTCTTTTTTTCTGCATGATCTGCCATCTTCCACAGAAAACACTTTTGTGAAGTATGCGGATGATCTCACTGTATGTATGCCTATCTCTTCCTCTTTACATCCCATAGAAATGAATGAGTTTTTGTCTCGTATTGATTGTTGGTCTGTTGGTAATGGTCTCATACTTAATCCGTCTAAATGTCAAGCTGTTAACTTTGGCATGAGACATGAACGGCATTTAAGCACCATTTTGAGATCCGATAATGCTTGTGCCATTGGAGACTCTTTAATAAACACAGTGTCGAAGGTCAATTATCTTGGTGTTACCTTTTCCTCTGATCTCTCTTGGTCTTCCTCCGTTTTATTGTTATCAAAGAAGGTTTTCCGTCTGACCTACTACATGAAGAGATTGCATGCTCTTGGAATTACTCATCATTTACTCTTACAATTTGTCAATTCTTGCATATTACCTATTATTCTTTACTGTTCTCTGTTATTCTTTCCCGGGCTTTTGAGAAAAGACTTTGCTGTATTGCGGAGAGTGCTGAAGGCAGTTAGCAAGATGTGTGGTGAATCTTACGAGGTCACAATTAATATTGTTGTTGATAGACATTTAAAATCATGCAAACTCCTGGCAGGTGTTATTTTATCAGATACTAACCATCCCCTTCACTCTTATCTTTCTCCTTGTATATCTTCTGGTAGAACGAGACGTAATTACCTTAAAATCCATGCACGCAAGCAAAAGTATAAAAGTTCTATAATACCTTACCTAGCAAATATACTCTGTGACGAACAGGTTGTTAGGGTTAACCTAGTCAATAACCTGCATTCTTAACATGTCTCTAATTTGAAAAGTTGTACAGGTTTTTTGGATGTTTTTTTAAACCTTTTTGTATTTGTTGCTGTCTTTTTTTTGTTGTTGCGTGAGTAACTTGTTGAAATACCTTGTGCTGAGAATTCTATATTGTACCAAAATATAATATTGAATAAAGCCATTAATAATAATAATAATTATCATTATTATTATACAGTATTTATGTGATAACATTCTAGATAGCTTCGTCATACATAATTTCAAAAATAACTGATTATCATGATTTTATTTTCAGAAAAGGATTTTGTGGAGATTTTAGTAATTTAATAGTTGAATTCATGAGTCGATTAAAGATAGACTACCATGGAGAACGTGGAAGCACTGGACAGCTGTTTCGACTTGGTATGGGACTCTTTGGCAGTGGGCATCCACGATCTCACCCACGGGATTCGAGCTCAGGCGGCACGGTTTCCTGGATTGGTTGGGGTTACACATTAACACCGTTGGATTTAAGCTCAATAGTGTACAGGATAATCGTTCGCGTGCGAGGCCGATAGAACTTAGGTTTGAATCTCGTTGGCGGATTGTTGATACGCGCTGCTGTGGAGTCCCATATAAGGGTATAACGGCCATCCAGTGTTTCCAGATTTTCCATGGTGGTCTAGTTTCCATTAACTCATGAATTCAACTAATAAATGATTTTATGTTTTAATTCGTACAAAAACTACCATCAGAGGAATTTTAAAAAATGTAGTAGCCTGTTATAAGTGTTTAACTTGTATAGAGTAGAGTATATGATCATTAAAATTGCTTTGAGTGCCAAGTTGTAGGAAATTAAATTAGACTGACGAGCAAACTTGGGAGCGTTTAAAACATCATTTTTATTTGCGTTATATTTCTCAATGCATTTGGCTTTAGTATCAGCTTCTATCATGGAGATAGATCGTAATTGGCCACCGATATAATGTCAAGTTAAAATCACATCTGAGTGTTGTATAAGATTTTATGTTTCCTTAAACTTTAACTGTGTTACTAGCGCATTTATCTGCTACAACTTTATACAATCTCATTTGTCACAAAAATAATGAATGATTCTAATAGAATTTTAACACATAACTGATTTACATGGAATGTAGTCTAGAAAGCATAACATGAAACAGTATTCAGTTTATATTCTAATACTATTGCAAATTATATTACGATTCCTACAATGTCTAGCTTATTTCAAGTATATATTAATTTGTATTACTGTTTTATTGAAATTATACATGCTTTCTAGAGTTCTTTTAATTGTTGAGATTATAAATCAATTGAAGCTAGACCATCATGGAAAACCTGGAAGCACTGGATGGCCGTTTCGTCCTATTTTGGGACTCCTCAGCAGCGCTCACACACGACTCCGCCTCACGAGATTCGAACCCAGGACTTATCATTCTCGCATGCGAGCACTTGTTTTGTTAAAATACTCATTTAAATAAAGACGTAAATGTTCGTGCAAAGAAGATAAAATTAAAATCCATTTATTATTGAAAGCTACTTGAAGTTCCTCTGATTACTTACAACTGAATATGTGACAAACAATATAAAAAACATAAAGCTATTTGGTAATGAACATGGATTAATGTTATCAAATATGTTTTATTCCATTAAAACAGTTTACATAAAATCAGAAACTTTTACTTAGTAATATTATTCAAAACTCTAAATTATTTTTCTATTGCATGTTCGTTATGTAAATTACAAAATTCAGTTTGAAAAACAATACAATTTTCTTTTATCTGGTTGCTGAGTACGATTAAAGGTAATTTCGAATTTCCTATTAATATGTAATATGTTAGATGTATGCTTGTAATTTGCATTAGAACAAAAGTGAATCATACCTTTATGGAATTAACTAATCATGTTGAATAACGCTTTGTGATGAATCGGTCAAATCAGATGCAATATCAAAGGCCACTATTTGGCATAAGCTACAGTATAGTACAGTATTGTACAGGTGACTTCATTTCTTGTATTATCAATTTTTGTAAACATTTTAGATGTCATCAGAGTTGGTGCCTACTCAACCAATAAGTTAATTATTATTTAATACAGTTATATGTATCTTAGTGTGTGAAGATTGATGATACAACTGAATTGAAGTTAGCAAACTGATATTGGTTTTTGATGAAATAGTGTTACCAACAGTACTATCGTGTTTGCTGATACAATCTTTTATTCGATTGTAATGTTATTTTTTATGGAAGATTTCTATAGTAAATTTATTTTTTGGTAAAGCTTTACATAGCTGATTAAATTTGTGGTGAGTAGTGATCTTCGGGAAGTTGTTCTGTATGATATTGAAAGAAGTATCATATTAAAAGTCTTATACAATTTTGGTTACTGATTATCCTATGTGAACATTTTTATGCAAATTTTAGTTCAAGCAACATATAAAACAATTAATATTAGTTAGTTTCACATATATTTTGAGTCGCGTGTAATGCTTTATAATGATCACTAATCAAGATACACTAGATACTACGTCTGTGTAGCAAATTTTATAAATATTACCTGAAGCATTTGCATATTTGAAACAAAGTAGACAAGATGAAATCTTTGTTACTGTGTTACCAGTGCAATAGCTTCTATTTTCTCCAGAAAATCCTCATCAACATCTCGTCATCGACGTTTTAAGCTCTTTATTAAGTTTCTTTAACTCAGTCCGAACTTTATTTTCAAGATGCTTAAATGCTATCGATGTTTCTTAGTCCAAAGATGATTGCAGAAATCTTCCAGTCATGTAAAAAGCTATACATCAACACCGTTAAGTCAACTGGTGTGTGATAGTTTGAAGGATTTTTGTGGAAAACATTTTATTTTCTCTTTTATTGTAATAAATTTGTGTTCTTTCAATGTATTCACAAGACATTAACGATGACGTTAAATATATATCAAATTGATTTTTATCACTAACACAAGATACAACTAGGTCACCTTTCAACAACCTAGCTTCTTAAACGATGATATAAATATACAGATCTATGTGATAGCTAGTATAATCATAGATTTTTATTGATGTTTTACAATATAAGTATGTATACGTACATCCAATGCCACTTAAAATAATGTAACACGATGTGCCGACTCTGTAAATTCCTGGTTATTATCAATAAAATTATTTCTCTATTTAATAGCTCATAAAGAAAATCCTAGTTTACTGAAACTTCAGTGATGTATTTGGGTAACATTCCATCAACAAATTTAAAAGTTTATGTGGTTATTAAGCTGAATAAACTCTTTCAGATAATGTTATATTTGTGTTTTTTATCCTTTCAATTATTGATCTATTTTTGTGTAAATTATAAAAGAACAGAATGAAAGTGTACCATTTCTCTACAGGTCGTGATGTTCTAGGCATTCAAATATTGGCCAATCGTTTTTTTTCAAAGGATTAGTTAATGATGGTTAAACTTTCTCTAAAAAAACTTAACAGTTAGTGATATGTGATAATAACACATTAGCTTATTTTATTTATATTCTATGATATGTTAACATTCAGTGCATTTTTATCACCATCTTTAAAGACTTTTACTGATGGTTTTGGTTTCTTCATGTCAGAGAGACAAATTAATTGTTGTACCGTTTAGTACATACATTAAGATATAGTTCTGTGATGATAAGTATACACTGAAAATACAATTTGTATGATATGTGAATGTGATAAGTATGGGCAAGAAAGATAGTTTAATCCTGAAGTGTATTCAAAATATCAAATTTCATCTTATAAAAGGACTTTATATTGTAAATAAAGAGAGGTTTTGTGGAGATTTTAGTGATTAAATAATTGGATTCATGAGTCATTTGAAGTTAGACAACCATAGAAAACCTGGAAGCATTTTATATTGATTAGGAGAAATGTGTAACTAGTATTTATTCTACTATTACATAAGCAATTTTAGACTAAAAAAACTTGTTGTTTTATTTATTTCAAAATTTAAAGAGTTTTGACTATATTTTGTAACTATATTTGTAAATTGCATTTAATAGATAGTTTCAAATGAACAACTTTTACAAAGTTATTGATTAGATAGAGTTATGTTGTAATACAATGACTGAGAAGTTTTGATATTTCATAAGTCCCAGAATGGTACTGGAGTAATACTTCAATTTTTGGACATTGGACTGTACACTGATACTATTCTTTCAACTAGTAATTAACTGCTAGGTTTGAATCGGTTACGAATTCATTTAGACTGCTAACGGAACAAAGAATTGTGACCAAAGACCAATAAACTAGCCATTCTATTGCGTTCCAGCCCTGCTAACTAGAGAGAGAAGTCGAAGTCCGTACTGGGAAATATATCCCGTAAAAGCCACATACGCGGGCGATAACAACAGACACAAACCAAAACGTATATACACAGCACAAAACCGTCCTAGGGAAGAGTTACAAAATAGTATACTGAAAGACCAAACGGACCAATAGTATTTAAGATTCTCTCAAGTGGGAAATACGACATGAAGGTGAACAGAGCGCTTTTGATGCGGAAACAAAGGAATTCAAACTTTCTAAATAAAATTACAAAATCAGGTCCTTTTCCAAGTGAGTTCTGGGGATCTAACGTCTCTAACATTAACATATTTAATTTGAGGGTACAAAAGATTTTAATATATCATTAAATAATATGGTTTGTTCAAATGGACTTTGCATTTCTATTTATTCATTTAGTTACTACAATTGAAGCATGAAATAATTTCTATAAACATTGATCCATTAAACTTTTATTCAGAAATTCGTTATTTCCATGAATGAGAGATTGTTATTATCGATAAATAGAAACTGAAAATTTAATGACATCAATTGTTCTAAGATTTTACTCATAATAACCATGACATTTCAGCTTTATAAATAGTCTCCGGCAGTTAATTTAAAACAGTTGCTTCAAAATTTTTACTTTCATTATTCATTTTGTGACTAAGTGATTAACTTCTCCATAATTTTGTAAACAGTTGTGTTAAACATTCAGAAAAGGTTTACGATAAATACAATTAATGGAGTTTTGTGAATTTTTATCAAGAAAGCATATAAATAAAGTGACGTAATATGTTTATCTGTTAAGTTGACAGTTTAATAGTGTTTTCTTCAATAAGGTATTAACTAGAGATTATTTAATTAAATTTGCAAACAGAAGTATTTACTGACTAAAAAAGACAATTAAGTGCTTCCATAGTAACCATAGATTTGATTTTAAACATTTTGTGTAATTCCATCTTTTGAAATCTCCGCAGCATTTTCGCGAAAGTTGAAAGCATCAAAATATTGCGAATGGAACAACGTATAGGTTTTAAAATATACTAATCCATTTAATTCCTTAATGATGAAATAAGAAATGTACCATTTTATCAGGAACTTGGGTTGGTTGATTACTACTTTTATTCAGTTGTAATTAAATTAAAGTTTTACATATATCGTATTCATTTCACACGGGAGACTTTGTTAAACTACAAATTATCGGCAGTATGGAGATCGAATGAATGAAAGCATTGGCTGGATTAGTTTTCATGGTAAAACACGAAAATGTTTGTTTTACATCGGATTTCAAGTTTTGTTTTAGTGTTTATCAAATGAACATTTATGTTCTGCTGAATATGTATATTTTTATTCATTGTAATGTACACTTCTGGCAACATGGAACACAATATTGAGACTTTGATGGCAATAATTCTCATACAACAGCTGAACTTTTTTTCAGTTTATCTGCATTCTATCAGTTTTCAAAACTGACTCTATACATTATTACTTATTTACTGGTTAACTTAGTCACAAAAACATCTTAGTAATAGATACTCCGACAAATATATTCGTTTATGTAAAGTATGACAGTTTATTATTCAGTATCTGCGTTATCATTTTGAATTTACTATTTCTTATTCAGATCAACAAAATAAGCTTCATTGATTTTGTTTCCTTCAAAATAACTGATTTTTACACCGAATCAAGTTCATAAAACATCAGACTTGGTAGTTTAGAGTGATAGAACAAAGAGTTAATAGAAAAGATATACTTCGTCCAAACTGAAAAACAATGAACCACAATTTGGATAAGAAACAAATATGTTTGAATTTGTCGTTTAAACAAAATATTCTTTTCGAAGACCGTAAATGGAGGATTTCCTAGTTACTGTTTAACATTTGTATCCACTTTCCATTGTTTAACCAAGTTATTTTATATTTCTGTTAAATAATTACTGCAGCGTATTGGATGAGGATCCATCGTTATCAAACAGTAGTAAAATAGTTTTGAAAGTAAAGTATCCTCATCTAAGACGACATTTGGGATAATACTAAACACTGATTTTCTGAAGAGAAACATTTTGAACCCATTCATATCTGGAAACCAAGAAACCAGTAAACATTTAATCATGTGGACAAATTTACATTTAGTGATCATTTGGTTTATATGTTACAAATAACATGAATAACAGTTAGAACAAAAGAATTATGAAATAATTAACTTTTAAGACTAATGTCATTTGAAAAGTTGTTGACAAATTAGGAATTTTTAGACGGCTGTTTTTTCTAGGTTTTAGTACACCAAAGTACCAAATACACCGTTGAAAACAGAAATAAACCCATAATTTCGAGGTATCTTACAAACAGCACTACTTAACACTACTTTATCGGAACTAACTAGTAGATCCTAATTTTGATTACTTAGTAGCATTGCGCAAACATTGTTGAATGACTTAAGTGATTATTGAAAGGAAGGAATCAAAACATTTTTCACTATAATGTCATAAATCTAGATAAATGTCCACCGTTTGATAGGGCATGATTGTTACATAGCTGGTGACTTTGTGTAAACTGTCAAAAATGAAATTAATCTGTACCGCCGACAGGTAACAGGTAAGAATAAAGAAAAGCGAAAGTTATTGACACGCTTTTTATTTTAAAGATGATGTAACTTAATACTTCAAAGTAAATGTTAATGTATTATTTCTAAACTTTAACGTAGTGGCTTAAAATTATTGCGCTGATGAAGAGACAGCGCCTCAAGGAGCTTATACCAGTAAATTTTATTCTTTTGTATAAACACACCATTAACAATAATTGAATTTAAATAGATTGCATCTTGACATTGATATCTACTTAGATTGAAATATCTCAGCTTTTTATCAGATAATATGAATTAACCCTGTCATTTACAAAAACCAATGTAAATCCGAAATTATTCAATAATTAATCCTGCCGTTTTTGTTTACAGTAGTGAGTCATTTGTTGACATATCTTCGTGTAAAATTTACGAAGCTACTTCATTTATGACAGTGAACTGAATTCACTGGTGAACACTAGAATACTAACGTTTCTTTACACTTGTCGGGAACGATTTTCGTTTTTTTTAAACTTATGATTTCATTTTTATAGATGTCATTGTACTAAATCAATTTATAAGCCGATTAAATTTACACAAATGCTTGTTATTAATAATCCCATTTTATATAAATGCGATGACAACTTTTAACACAAGTCCAAGAGAACTCATTCAAGTTATATTTCTGTCAAGGAAAACAAAAACTATTGATTATGAGAATATTTCTTACTCCCTTTAAACGATAACTAAATACTCATAGAATTTCATCGACTGTGGTTCAAAGAACATTCCTCAAGGTTCACTGTATTTTACTAAAAAGATATACGAGCTACTGAATGAGATAAACAAGTAGTAGAATTTTGCTACCTGTTTATTGAATAAATTTACATGTCATATAGTCAGTCAGTCAGTAACAACGTAGAACTTCGTACGTACGTACATCAGTTCAAGTTGCTATACCACATTAACGCAGAGATGCAGTCGTCGATTCAAGTCCCGTAGTGGTAGAGGTGGTAAGGGTATAAGCAGTAATCGGAAAGATTAGGGTTTGAAGATGTTATTCAAGAAGTATAATCCAGTGAAATAAATTTGGAAAGAGAAAAAACAAGGGACATGAAGAATTCAGAAGATTAGAATTTGGGAGAACACAAAGAGTGGATGCACCTGCGCCATTGCAAACGATTTTGAGCCATGTCATTCAGGGTCTCTAACCATCGGTTGCTATCATCTCGCGGTCCCCAACCACGTAGTCTACACCTACCAACATGACTCATTCTACTTGTCAGTGACTTCATGGACTTGTGCCATGTTTTGGTTTGGCCGCCTCTAGCTTTCTTCCAACCTACTCCTATACCACTGAACATCGCACATCGAGGCAGTCGGTCGTTGGGCATACGTAACACGTGTCCCAGCCATCTCAACTGATGAAGTTTCACTACTTCATCAATTGATTTGCCATCCTTACCTAGTACCCGTTTCCTAACAACTGCATTACTTACTCGATGGTCCCAGGATATACGAGCAATATTTCGAAGACACCTATGATCGAATACTAGTAACCTACGGATATCCTCTACTCTTACCGGCAAAAGCTAGTCGAGCCTTCTGTATCCGTGCTGAGATTTCGTCACACACCAGACCACAAGGGCTGATGGGACTTCCAAGATAAGTGAAGCGGTCGACACGCTCAACTACTTCACTCCCTATCATTAGTTCGGGTGTCAATGCAACCCAATCCTGAAGCAACATTTTACATTTCGAGGGGGAGAATCGCATCACAAACATGCTTGCACTTTTGCTTAGAGTGGTCAGAAGACTCTGCATTTTGTCAGCGTCTTCACCAAATAGAACTATGTCATCAGCATATCCCAAGTCAACAAGTGAACCTCCCGGTAGAAGTTCAACCCCTGGAAATTTAGATGAGGAAAGTGTTATCTCTAAAAGTACATCGACGACAAAGTTGAACAAGAATGGAGAGAGTGGACAGCCCTGACGAACACCACCTGAGGTAATCAATTCTGATGACAGTTCGCCATAAGCTCTCACTCGACCAGTTGTGTTCGAGTAGAGAGCCTTTATAAGGTTAATGTACTTCTTTGGTACTCCTTTCAGTGACAAACACTGCCATAGAACCTCACGACCAACAGAGTCGAATGCCGCCTTAGGTCGAGAAATACTATTATTGTCGGGCGTCTGAATGTGTGTCTGTGTTCTAGAACCTGGCGTAGTGTGAATATCTGATCTATACAACCACGTCCAGGTCGAAAACCAGCCTGGTTTTCTCTAATCTGCTCTTCACGAGCTTTGATTAGGCGTCGAAGTATTATTGAAGCTAATATTTTAGACACTATAATAGTCAAACTGATTCCTCTGTGATTGTCACAAGAGGACTTTTGTCCTTTCTTATAGACTGGCACAATCAGTGATTGAGACCAGTCAGATGGGATTACGTCCAGTTCCTAAATTCTACCTAAGACCTCAGTTAATCTCACTGCTAATACTGGACCACCATCCTTAAAAATCTCAGGAGTAAACCTATCAGGGCCTGCTGCTCTCCCTCGCTTCAGATTTCTTATGGCTTTTTCAACTTCATAAAGAGTCAGAGGACCTAAATCAACTTGCCATTCAGGTTGACTGGGGATCGTGGGAAACCGAAGTGTGGCTGAAGGCCAGTTGAACTGATCCCTAAAGTGTTCTGCCCATCGATCCAATCCCCTGGATTGAGAATGAATAATATGTCCATCTTTCTCTGAGATTGTTTCGCTAACGGTCGGGTTCCTAATTTCGGTTTCCCTAACGAGTCTGAACAATTGTCTGCTGACCCCGCTCTTTGTTATGTTCAGATCCAGATGGAATCAGTTTTTGAGCATCTATCAATGCGGTAGATGCTGCTGAGATCCAGTTTTGCTCCCTAACCTTGTGGTTTGCCGTACTTGCAGATATCACTGCTGTTTCCACAGCTTTTCGGGTGTCATTCCATGCTGCCTCGGGGTGGGCATCACTGACATGGCTGCCTAACTGTTTTTCTAGTTGTTCCTGAAATATACTCTTAGCTTGACTATTATTAAGTGAGACCTTAAGAGGTTTCCTTGCATCATCTTTCCTACGTCCAGTAAGACGCAATCAAATACGCGCTCGCACTAGAGCATGATCTGAGTCTAAGCATGTGCTCCAGAATGAGCGACAGTCTTCTATCGAGCCCCTCCGTCGATGGCTGATAGCGATGTGATCTATTTGGGTTCAACATTGGGACGAATTCGGGGGTGGCCATGTCAAAACATGTTTTTCCTTATGCTTAAAGTTAGTGTTTACAAGAAACAGACGGTTATCTGAGCATAGGCGCACTAGACGGTTGCCATTATCTGTTCTTTGAGCCACGATGCAATAAGATCCACCTAGGTGTCTTTCCCTATCGCTTAGTTTACCTACTTGAGCATCAAAGTCACCGGCCACTATTACTACATCAGAGCGCCTAGCTTTTCGGAGAAGGTCGGAGAGCTTTCTGTAAAACTCATCTTTTACATCACCTGAGCTGCAGTCAGTGGGAGAATAGGCAGAGACGAAGAAGAGGCAACGACGAGTTTAGTCGGACAGTGCACAAACGACTGTCTACTGAGATCCAGTCTAAGAGAGCTAGTTCTGCCCTAGGACTCAATGCTATACCTACGCCGGCGAGGCCACGGGAAGCAGAATCAGGGCTTCCAGATACACGAAGTGTGAATCTAGTCGGTTCTTTGTTTTGACATGGTGATGTCAAATGAATGACGCTACTCGGGTCCTGTATGCGCGTTTCGGAGACGCAGCACACATCGATGGCGCGAGATTCTAAAGTCTTAGTTAAGGAAGCCTGTTGTCCTATTTGGCATAATGTTCGGACGTTAAATGCTCCTACGTGTAGTTTAGAGTGTGGTTTCAGGAGACCAAGAATAACGTTCCGCGTACTCGAATCATTTGCCCTAGCGATGCGAGGTGAAAAAAGGACGTGAGAAGGGTTAGTCATGGAGATAAGAGAGGTATTAGGAGGTGTAGGAAGGACTTGAATGTGACCAACTTGGTCTCGTGTGTTGTTACGGGTATGAGGGCTGGTGTCACTTCTCGGCTGCCCACACCGTGGAAAGGTATTTCTTGAGGAACCTGAAAAGGAAATTGGATTAGTGTTGGTCTTGACGACCTGGGAGCGTGACCGCAGAGCCCAAGGGACAACTGCTTGAGGCCGGTCGCGCACGGCCTTTTTGTGGGAGGTTTTTGACGTGTTAGCTCCGTTCTTCAAAAAGCCTTACCGCCGGAGACGGAAATCTGTGAGGTAATGTGAGGTGTGACATTTTTAGGGTCGACCTTTTCTAACCGCACCCCTCCTTATGGGAAGGCAGCATCGCTGCAGATGCTGGTTGTCCGAGGGAAACGCCTTGCTGCTGTCACACCTCTCTACAGTCAGCAGTACGACTTCGCCCTCAGACCTTGAGTTTCTGCTTCTAGTCTTACAGTTCTCCAATCGACCTGCCTGGCATGGTAGAACCTACAGGAACATATGTTCCAGCCAATATAGCTCGGTTGGGTCATCACGATAGGCAAGCTCGACCACCGCGTCAAGGTAGCAACTACGGTCGTCATATAAATCAAAATGATATGTGGACAAGAAATTTCAGACTACTATTTGCTTTTTTTGTTATTAAAACGGATTAGTAACTTTTACGTGTGTTTTTCTGGTAAAAATGCAACAACAATTCCCAAGCTGAGATAGAGGTGTGTCAAAAATGCTTTGAGCTGAGCATTGATTGCACTCCGTTGAAAGATGTTTAATTCAGTTTCCATTTTTTGAATAGAACTCATCATGGCCTTTTGAAAATGAAACATGATTACTGAATTGTCTATATGACACAAATATATATTGCTTAAAAGAATTTTGAGCTCTCCCTATGAGGTATGACAGTGTTAGGTTCTATCCTTGGTGACATCATGTGCTTGCACTGTTGAAAATTTCCGTCCCAGGATAAAAGGTCTGTGTAGTGATTACTGATTTTCAATAGTAGTGAAACCACAGTCTGTGGTGCAAATTTCACAAATTAACCTTATTTACGTGTTATCTTTAAACTTTTAATTTTTCCATTTGGTTCATCCCATTCTGAGTGACTGCTTACGGAGTTATTATTTCATGTTCATCAGTTCTTCGATATAATGAAACTATTCGGATATCTTTTGTTCATGTATTTAATCCATTCATCAGGAGATTTATTTCACTGTTCAACTCTCATTTAAATTACAGTCGAATTGTATTGAATTAACTGGCATTTATTCCATAGTAGCGCACAGTCTATTATCATATACCAATCATAAAATCGGGCAAGTGTACTACCGAATAGATTCGAAGCATTTTACAGTCAATGTTTGAACCATCTAAGATGTTACTTTAGTGGTTGAAAAACGCATTGAATTTGGAGATAAATATAGATGCAAACAAATGTAATAAAACATTTAGTATAGGAAAACATTTGGTACTCAACCATCGCCTTGAAATTCACCTTTCCATTAATCTGTCCATTTTCAATGTATTTATTTTTGTTTTGGGAATCTATATATCGGTAACTAATATGTAGTAACCATGGTAACGGAATATCATATAATTATTAGAATCTACTGAAATAGAATTTCTGATATCCCAGTATCAAATTATTCATGACTACGTAAATGTACACACAAGAAAACAACTTTTGAACAGTTGTATGCCTTTTTTTACTGACTATCTGTCAATGTTAATACATTTATATGAGTTAAAGAAACAAACGTCAAGTGTTAGTTGTTTTTTCCTGTAAATTCAACTATAATTAAACAATGTTTCTTAGCTCAGCCGTTTGTTGATTGACCGCATATAGTACAAAGACTTTTAAAAAACTTTTAAAAATATTTCTGATTGTTGAATAAGAGAATTCTAAATCAACCGACTTTTGCGTATTGATAATAAATTTTAGTAAAATTATCTTGACACATTTAATTGTTTAACACAACATACTACAACTTCGACTTTATCAATGACTTCAATAAAGCTTATTTCCACAAAACAGTATTATAGGTGGAAATATTGCTATTGGAGATTTACGGAGAATGTTGATATTTCATGGTTTACATCATCAAATGATCTTACTTAGATAACTATTGGAAACCAGTAAACACTGGGTAGTAATATTATTCTAGATAGAGACTTTTCTCCTGCATGAACCAATGTCTCAACCAGGATCGTCTGTCTCATAGCGAGCGCTTAACCTCTAGACCACTGTGCAGAAATCCAATGGTGTACATGTCTAGCTTTATTCAATTTGCGATATTGTGTAACGTTCTCTCATTGCTAAGCGTGGACAGTTATATCACACTCAAATCGGTCGGACTCAAGTGATAACCTATGGGCTCACTTGTGACTAACTTCAAAAAGTAGTTTCAGAAATTGTGGTGAGAAGCCTTGTCTGACAGAGTTCAAAGAGAGTGGGTGCGATACTTACCCAACATGAACAATGACAGAGTAATATCGCAAAATGATTGAAGTTAGATATGTAAACATAATATAACAACAGAATTTGAATATTTTCTCGTTTCCATGATGAACTATTATTATACGATAATATTATCAGTGACTGAGACTTCGCCATCACCGGACTGGATAGTGGGTCAACAGGCAAACTTTATCACATAATATCAAATTAACGATTTAAACCAAGTTTATAGGACAAAAGGATAACCTACATAATACTTTATTTAACACATTTACAAGTACTCTACACTCGACAAGATCGGAGTAGAAGTCAATAATGCAAACATCTCATATATATATATATATATATATATATATATATATATATTAGTTAGTTTCTGTCAGTTCATGGAATATTGTCAATCATATCTTACTTTGACTACCAAACATCAACACCATCAGATGCTATCTCAGTAGTATAGAGGTTCGGCACTTACCATGAGGCTAACTTCTCTAGGTTCGATTTCTTATGAGCTCGTGGATATGTATATATATACTAAAAAGCCCTATACTAGAACAAATCAAATGACCGATGCTTCTTGGTTATCAATGTTTGTCTAACGTAAATCGCTGTATGATGTAACCTACAAAAAAGTAGAATTACTGAAAAACTCATTAATATTTCGGACATGTATTCTTTCAAAATCACAAATCTTATTCTTATAGAATGAAACTAAAATAAGCTAAATTCAAAAAATAAAAAAGAAATACAATTTATGAGAACTAGGATATATTACAAAGAGATGCATTAACAAAAACAAATTCCACGTAAACACGTTAATGTCTTTTCACTTTATTCATCTATCTAATTCAATGTGAATACACAATACTCTGATACATTTAAGTATGATCCACTAAACACCAATGACAAAATATGGAAATATCATCAATCAATTTCTTTTTTCTTTCAAAAAGATACACTTTGAATATGCTGTGAAATATCCGAGAGATAATTTATTGATGTCAATTGTTTATTATGATGACTAAAACAGTTAGTTAGTGATAATAGACCATAAATTAAGTAATACGATCAAATGAACTTCATTTTCAATCATTAGTGTACATAAATTTCAGTAAATGTAATAGTTTTTATTGCTGGATATAATAATCTGTAACTAGTGTTAGTAGTAAATTTATACTATAAATAAATCTAAAAATAATTTGTAAGTATATAAAATGTTGTGTATTTTAAAGTTCTTATATTGAAGGTTTTCAATAAAAATGATCAGATTGAAAAAAAATAACTGTGAACTTAGATAACAGCATCATAATTGATCCTATTAAGTTGCTTGAATGTTGAGGGAGGTCTGTTTTTCAAATAATGATGGGAATCATCTATAACCTCCAAGAGTTATGTTAGAGTACAGAAATATCGTACTGTTATATCCTTGATCCGTCTACCAACTAATATACAGAAGTGAACTTGTCTCAATATAGGTTTAGGCCTGATTGGTTTAAACTTGAGGCTAGAAACGCACGAGTTCGAAGTGAGACTAACTGCTTTGGGTAGAGAGATGAAAACTATTCTATCACCTTATTGGTTGACAAGCGCACACGAGAGAGAAGATGAGTCAACTGAACTCTGATTGGGTCCTGCTAGCCACTATTCATCTTTACTTATAAAGCATATGACCTAAGGCAATGTCGAGGCAATACGCACAGTATGCACATATGCCAATAAGGGACTGATCAATTGCAGTCCTAATCATCAATGAAAAGATTCAAGTAAAAAACAACGATATGAATTTCAACTTACAGATTTCAACAAAATAGATCCGGAAAATAAAATTATTTAACGCTAAGATGCGATACAATATTAATGATTATTATTAGTGTTCAATATAATCCCTAAACTTCGTATACAGTTCGTCTTGATAACCGTCACTAGATAATGCCACAATGGTATATTAATCAGAAGGCGAATACAAAGTGTTGATTACATTTATTATGGGACCACACACAGATATCCAAAACTACAGCTGCGTTAAGCAAGCATGAAAGAGTTGTGCCAAAAAGCAAACAGGTAAGCGAGCGAGCGAGTCAGCGAATACGAGTAAGCGAGTACAAATAATCGAGTGCTAATAAGCGAGAGTAATGAACATGAATGAAATGGACATATATATATATACATAGTGAAATGAATAAATGATCGAATCAGTTGAGCGACTAATAGTAAGGTTAGCGGAGTGAATATCTGCGTGGGCAGTAAGCAATTCTCAAGCATACATGTTCATACATTCGCAACAATAATCAAGATACAATGATATAGGTAAGTTGTTGTTGTACTAATGACTCATTTCGTTAATAAGTTAGCAAAATGACTTAACCGAATTAAATGTGAACAAACTCACTTGCACGTGAGTTGAAATAATGTAACAGTGAACTTACATCTGTAAGTTAGATGTAATTTGATATTTTAGTCAAATTAACAATAAGGAATTAAAAGGTTTGGATACTTTAATAATAAATATTTCACTTATACACGTTACATGTTCTTCACAACATAACGTAATTTTTCAAGGAGTTAACACGATTTGCTTTTAAGCTAATCAGCTTCAGTCATATTAATTTTTTCTTAAAAGTGAATATTTTAGATTACCGTTTGTATGTGAATATATAAAGAATATAACTATATGACTTATTAATATAATTAGGTTTTAATGTGACATGGACATGTACATAGGGTTTTTTATCATGGTATGTCCAGTTTTTGTTTTCTTTCTGATTACATGATTGAATGTAATTATAAGCGGGAATTTCATTCATTCTAAATATTTTTAACATTCGGAGATGTAATGAAATACAGAAATCTCTCTCTCTCTCTATATATATATATATATATATATCAGAAGGGGTTTTGTGGAGATTTTTAGAAGTCTCAATGGTTGAAATCATGAGCCAATTGAAGCTAGACCACCATGGAAAACCTGGAAGCACTGGATGTCCATTTCATCCTAGTATGGGACTCCTCAGCAGCACCGTCTCGCCCCCGCGGGATTCGAACCTAGGACCTATCGGACTCGCGCACAAGCGCTTAAACATTAGACCACTGAGCTGGTCGGGATCCAACGGTGTTAGTGTCTAACCGATACACGAAGTTGCTCCACCGTACACCATTGTCTCCAGTGAGTTGGTATCTCCCAACAGACCTGGTTGAATTCCACTGTTAACGGCTTCTCACTAGAACTCCACGAAATGCCCCTTGAAGTCAGTCACTAGTGAGCAGATGACTATTATCAGAAGGGGTTTTGTGGATGAGCACTGCTGAGGAGTCCCACACTAGGACGAAACGGCTGTCCAGTGCTTCCAGGTTTTCCATGGTGGTCTCGCTTCAAATGACTCATGATTTCAACCATTGAAATATATATATATATATATATATATATATATATATATATATTTGAAATAATAACATTTTTTTGTTACTTGCTTCATTTTATTTACAATCGACAATAATCAATGTTACAAATTTCTGTCTGTTCATATATATTTTATTTTTTGTACGACTTATGTTGTATATAAAAGACATTATGTCAAAACTGTCGAGTTTAGTTTACATATATAGGAACGTTTGCTTATTGAACTAGTTAACTATTTGTGATATAAATATATTATGCAAATTTTGATTGATACAACTTACATTATTTTTTAAAAGTTTACTTGTAATCAAAATAAAATGTTTCCTTTTTCGCCAAAATGATAAGATTTATATAAATTAACATATAATGAGTATTTTGCTTATCGTAACCTATACGAAATTGGTTAAATCCAGCATTTTGAATCTATATATTTAATCTCAAGCTTTATTGCATGCTCACATAAGAAATGTTTGTAATCAGAGGTGATATGTGGCTGAGATAGATGATTTTGATGTTTTCGCTTCTGGTGAGCTTCTATTATTCTTCGAAGCAGTAAAGCGAATGCATACTCTAAGCAGAAATTAGTTTTACAAAATGATTACACAATTTCCAAGGCAATACATTCTTGTTCGTGATCGATTGTTTTCCCATGTTTGATTGTAGTCATATGCTTAAAATGTCCAGTTGACTGTTTTAGGGGTGGGGAGTGTACCCTAAATATATGATTATTTGATTTTCGGAGTAATATTTACTTGATCAGATCTATTTTGGTAAATACTTTACATGATTATTTAGCAATCATAGGTCATTCATGATCCAGAATGTTGACATATTACCAATCAAATTAATATATGTAGCTGTTTGCGAGAAGTGATGCAAGCGATAGCATATCGTGTATTTCATATTAGTTAATCTTTTTAGATGAAAAGAATATCCATTATATCAGATATATCGCTCTACTTTATAGTAAGAATCAACGGAGATTTATGAAAAAGTAATATAATCCATAGACAGAATGACTACTTAGGTTTAATGTCAACGTTTTAGCCAATACCGAGATTGTAGAAAACTATAGCCTCAATCATATTACTAAACCAATTTATTTTTTTAATATTTCACCGCTACTATAGAGCTTTCATACGTGAAACTATTCTATTTATCACTTAAAGAGAATTACTAAACTCCATATATACATATCAATTTACAGTTCAATTCATATATTCTTTACGTATCAGATAAAGTCTGGGAAAATGGTTAAAACTGATATAAATTAATTACTAAGTACTTAAGTGTTTTGATATTTAAACCATGGGGATATTCAAGATGTAAAAATGGTTAGACATATCTCTTCGTATTTGGTCGATTATTATATAGTAAAATACCATTCTTATCAAAAATATAAGTCAAATATTAGATCCACTTAGAACCTACATTGTTTTGAAGTTCTGATTTTGAAGTAGCATCCCGTTATGAATAGGATAGGAAACAAACAGAAATAATTACGTAAAATTCATAACAACTTGGGATATCGATTATTTAAATTACATTTGTTCGATATGTGGAAACATCAAAACCACAGCATAGAAATGGTCCTACTATTCATATTTACACTTAATGGGTTTAAAATTACTGACAGATCTACACTAGATAAAAGAAAATTAAGGTGATGATGAGTCTTTTTCTTTTGAAACAATTTGTTGTGCAAATTAGATTCTTGAAAATAGAATGTCAAATGCCTAATTTAATCTGTCAAATGGTTGAAGGTAAAAACGTTTACGTTAGCATCTTGTAGATGAGTTTTCAGAATTTTGAGTTACAACCTCATGGTTTTGCAATAATCGACTGAAATACTTTATTCATTAATAGATACGTCTAGCGGACATGTTTCATTTACCAGACACATTAGTTAATAGTAGAAAAATTTTCAACCTTTGAAATTAAGTCATCTACATTTTAAGTTAATTAGGTTGGCTTACAAACCAGTTCACATTGTGATCAATTTATACAGAATATTTCCCCTAAGATAGGCCTGGGAAAAACACATTCAATAGAGAACAAAGAGATGTGAGTTTCATCTTTACTGAAACGTTTTTGAATTTACATAACCACTTTGAACATGTATAACTAGGAAAAGATACCACAAAACGAAATCGTGGCTTTTTAAGCCATAGTATTTGTCAACACTGATGAATGCAGAATACCAAAGAGACATTATGTCAATAAATCAAACACACAGGTCAAAATGACTTATTTCTTTCTCGAGATATGACGAGTAAACTGAAAGCAGAGTGCTACAGTTGAATGTGTTACTGATGCTATTAAAATAAAGACATTTTGGGTAAACTTATTTGTGTACATAAGATAAAGAAATAACTCACCTCATTCATGATTTAATAAAATGACGATATTCAAACTGACTACAACTAATCATGTAATTCATTTTTCTACGGGGAATAATAAATATAGGTCAATGATGCAATAGATAATTAACACACTATCAAGTAAAATTCCTCTAAGGATATTATAAATTGCAGTTTATAATGGTAATACTTTTATATATGCTCACCAGTGACTGACTTCGAGAGCTAATTCTCAGAATTTCTATGAGAACGCGAGAGCATTAGAAATAATACGTGTTAGGTGTGAGGGATTTACCCACCAAAGATAGAGGAAGATAGATCACGCAATAAAGTGGATGAGTTGAAGTGAGAGATGAGCATAGTTAGATGTCGCCTCAGTGGTCTAGATGTTGAGCGTTCGCTTGCGAGGCTGCAGGTTCTAAGTTCGATCCTGCCATGAGGGATTGTGGATGTGCATTGCTGAGGAGTTCCATACTAGGACGAGACGGCCATCTAATGCTTCCAGGTTTTCAATAATTATCTAACATTGATAGATTCATTATCTCAATGTAACTCAACAAACTTCACAACCCTATAGTAATAAGAACATATTTCGTAATTATTCACGTTTTTGAATTTAATTAAATAGTAATGAATCACAGGATTAAGTACGAAATATCAACTTACATTCATTTTCCTTACAATTTATAAATAAAAAATTATTTAGAGCCTGACGGAGAAACAACATTGTTTTTGTTTTTCATTACTATTCTAATGTTGTACAGAACCAAACGAACATACAATGAAATGGAAAATTTCGTTTTTAGAACGTAGCTGTACATACTGAAAACTCACAATATGTTTACATATAAGTAATGCCCATAACTGTAACTTGCCTCGCTTTTCAAAGTTATAACGCTTCTTTATTAAGTAGCGTGGTTAAGCAATTTTCTGATTTGTAAAATCTGTCATTAACCATATATCATTTAATGATCATAAATCTACTTTACATATTTCGTATTATCTAATCTATTCACAACGTCTGGAATCTAGACCTTCGTTGTAATATCATCATACCATAAAGTGTTGTTTTTAATATTAAAGATAAATACAACTCAAATCATACATTTTCACCTCATATCACTCAAAAGTTGCCTATTATAGACGGCCTCCTGTCAACAGTTTTCATATAGCACAGATGAAGACGCTCAAAGATTGCATGATATGCTTTGCAATAATTACGCATTCTTAAAAAAGAAAAAATAATTGTCGTTTCATCAAAAAATGTGAATTAATAATACTAAATAAATAAAGACGTTCGAAAAAAATGACTACAACTGATAAACCTAGTAATTTCAAGCAATGGATCTATAAAGAAATATATGCATAGTTATATATATGATAACTCCTCCAGTAGCTCTTGTAGAGCTACTGACTGTCCCAAGTTCGGGTAAAGGAGGAGGGTTGGGCATGCGGTCGACAACCCCATCCCATATAAAAAAAACTGCTAAAAAACGCTAACAATATTAAGAAATTTTTACTCTGCCTCCCGAATCGAAGCAAGAATTATGACGACTCATGATGAAAGCTGAGATTCTTCGGAATTCACGAGGACGATGCTCGCTCTAACAACTAGAGTAACAATTTTTATAGGTACATGGAATGTCCGGAGACTGAAAGGACTAGTCAAATTGATACGGAAATGAGGAGATGCAAATTAGCGGCTCTCGGAATCAGCGAAACCCATTGGACCCAAGCTGGACAGCAAATACTAGAGGCGGGAGACATGCTTCTGTACTTCTGTCACGATGAGTAAAATGCTCCACACGTTTAGGGAGTTGATCTGATGCTGCCCAGAGAAGCACGAAATACACCTATAGGATGGGTATCTCATAGATCCAGGATCATCAGAGCATACTAAAAAACAGAGAAGAAGGGAATTACAATGGATGTTATCCAATGTTATACATCCACCAATGATAGCAGTGACGACGATTAAGATCAGTTTTATGGGAGGCTGCAATCGATCATAGCGGAGTATCCATGAAAAGACCTAACAATTCTGATGAGAGATCTAAACGCTAAAGTCGGAATGGACAACAGCGGGTATGAAGATATCATGGGACGACATGAACTGGGAGAAAGAAACGAGAACGGCAAGTTATTGCCAAATCTCTGTGCATTCAACAAATTGGTCACAGGTGGCACAATATTTCCCCACAAACGCATACACGAATCTACATAGATTTCACTGGAGCACACCATGGAGAACCAGATAGATCATATATATATATATATATATATATATATATATATATATATATATATATATATATATATATATAGGACTTAAACAAAACAAATCATTTGTCAAATTTTAAAAAATGACTGTAATTACTAAAGACTGTGAACCTGAACAGAAATGGTAAGTTATCGGAAAAACTAACCACAATATACTTCTTACTATATGGAAGAACGTTGTGTTCATAAATAAATATGATGTCAGTTATTTTCAATAATATTAAGACGTTATGAAACATTAATTAGCGGTGAATTTAAAAACAAACTTTGATATGTTACATTTGTCTAAGGAAAATATTCATTTTCCTAAGAAACATATTTACTCGTAATGTTCTATCTTCAATAGAATTTCAAAAAAATTACCGTTTGTTTCAAAGTTTACTTATTTATAACGCGTAATATTTCACCATGATTAAACGCTTTTATGTATAATTTCAATAACAGACTACCAAGAGGATAGAAACAGAATATATCAGTTTTTGTGATGTAATACGTAGTTGAATTGTATTTATTATTCAAAATAGATCAAAGCACTAAAACGTGGGTGACAACAAATAATATTTTATAACAAACTGATAGGTTTTATAAGCAAGAAATACCGTAAAACACTTTCTTACAATTTCAGTAATATTTTCAAAGGTTTGTAACCTTTTAAATTATTCTGAAAAGTCAGCAACCTTTTGTAGTGAAATAATGGTTAAGCAAAACTAACTTTAGTTGGTATTATGGTTACAGAACCTAAACAATGAAAGCAGGTTTATTATATTTGTGAGAGGTGCATTATTTAAGATCAGTTTACAAATATTGAAGTAATCTAAATACCAGCTTGAAAGATTTTGTATTTTACAAGTAAACTTTCGAGATTTTATGCTGAATAAGAATTCGGGCAATGTTTACCTAAACATAACAATATTTTTTGCTAAATGATGGTAAATATATGTATATTTGGTTTGGTTTTTTTTATAGAAAAAACATCTTATTCAAAAACTTCATCAATGAAACTTATGAATACCGGAAATAACTAAACAGTTTCCAAATGCTCGTTTCCTACTTATCGTTATTCACAATTATGCAGTATCCAAGATAGATGTTCAAGTTTTCAGGTTTCATAGAAAAAGTTAAAATCTTTAAACCGACATATTATTCTATTTCATACTCGAAATCGTTAATTTTTCTATTATTTTTAGACTCAAATAATATACTTATTCAGTGTCATTCATAGATTAGTTAGGCGTATAAAATAATACCGATGGCCAAGGTAGCAGGAGTGGTTGTACAAACATATTTTGGATGCAAAGGTTTGGTTTGTGAACGTGGATTCCAGTGTCTTCAGTAATATGCAAAAGGCGAATTCGTAAACCATATGGCAGATTTGATGGAATATGGTGGATAACCTTAAAGGATTTATTCAGTTCAACTTAGTGAGCTGTGTCCACTAAGTCAGAAAGAATAGAATTCTTAATCACTCTTGCCTGTCCTTTGCTGAACCAAGACGGATGGTGTTCTGTTATGCGATGACGAGCTCGCCAAATTGTACGCCTTATATAACTGGCTCCACAAGAGCAGGTCTGCGGCCTATGCTCCTTTAGGAGTAACAGGCGTAAGTAAGTAAGTAACAAGAACAGTTGAATCGATAAATACACATGGATTTTTTTATATATTGTGTAACGTAGCAACTTCTTGATTTCCAAAAAATTACCCTGGTTATCATTATTATTCAAATGTATTCCAGTATATTCCAAAGTATGAGGATATTTTTAAAATTTTCAACATTCTTTAATGTCTCAAATATGGTAGCAGACAAGCCTACAAATAAACGTTTCGCCAGCTAGGCATACATACAATCTTAAAACAAATGATGTTGCGTAATGGATTCTAATCCAAATCCATGAATACCGATCAAAGAAGTTATCACCAAGCTGTTCAGTTCATAAATGTGTTTCTGCAGGACTGAGAGATGTTCATATAAATGATAAACTATATTCCAGTCAAACAATTCTTAATCGTACATTGTCGTTTAGGTAAAATTCACTACATGATGTTTTAATTAAAAGTGGTCATCATAACTTTAGTCATTAAATTGTTTAACCACATAAACGATTAGCTTAATCTTTTTTTTAAAAACAACCTAAATATAGATTCCTTTTTAAAAGATGAAGATTCAAAGTCAACTAATTAATATTTTGTTTATTAACATACTAAACATGCAAAATCGAAAATCGGATGATTTTACGAAGTGATGTTTTGTAAAAATAAATTCAGGTTATAGGGTTTTTTATGAAAAGTATATAGATATGTTAGTAAAAACCCTTGATTAGGCAATGTTCAAACAGTTTAAAACAAAGAAGGAACTAATCGAGCGTCTTTTGCGTCTTTTGCACATTGCTGAAGCCATTGCAATCCATGTTCACAAACCAAACCTTTGCATCCGAAATATGTTTGTACAACCACTCTTGCTATCTTGGCCATCGGTATAGGGGAGTTTGTAGCAGAACTTTGATAAACTACTTTCATAATTCTTCCATTTTTAGTAAATTTTGTATTTAACTGATTCTCAACCTTTGTTTTCTCGATTCCTACATAACTACTACTCCACTGACCATTCATCAAAATACTTTGTCATTTCCTTCCCTTTATTGTATATATATTATACAAAGTATATACTGCTTGATTTTCGAATAATTACTTTGCTTATTATTATTGTTCCTCTTTCTTCCAATTACTCCATGTTAATTTAGAATCGATATGTCATTATATAATTATTACGTAACGTATCCACTCGATGAGTATTATTCGATTTTCATCACAAACTAACATCAGTTCTAATGCCAGAAATTTATTTAGCCAAATAGATGAAAGGCTTTCGTGCCCAAATCCGAGATCTATTATCTTATACCTGATTGATTCGTTCACAAATTATAGTCTCGCCGTTTTATTTCTTATAGCCGCTCAATTGTCATGTTTTGTACAAAATTCCTTGTGAACCGATCGTACGTTAGCATTAAACACTGAAGTTGGCGCTGTAACCTTTAAAACTCTAAAACGCCTCTGATTGGCTCGTCCATAAATTAGTATCTCGCACCTTCCTTCTTTATTTTTTATTTATTGTATAATAAAATTAATTGAAATATGATTAGATCTTCAATTGTCATTAAATAAATAAATAAATAAATTTTTTTTTGAAAAATTAAATCGAAATGAATATAATTTGCATTTGAAATTAATTCAGTAATAGGAAAAAAAAGAAAACAAAAAGAAAAAAACCTAATAAATCAGATAAATAGGGTAAACATTGTCAAACTTATTAAAATGTAAATCCGAGATTTCATAGAAAATTGATTCATCAATAATAAATAATATTATTGATTAATTATCGGAAAACTTTCATTCATTTCTAAATAAAGCATTAATCTATGTATGTTTTTTCTTGGTTTCTTTTTTCCTTTTTTTCTTTTTTTTTCTTTTTGGTGTTTATATTAAACTAAACTGACCTAAAACTGTTAAATTGAATTTATCTTAAGTGAGATTTACTTGAGAAGAAACAAGTACAAATTAGCTTATTAAATGGTTTACTTTTTTTTCTTATTCTTCAATCTAATCATTATTCTTTTATATGCTTAAACATTGACAGTGATTAAATACAAATAATAAGAAGTGAAGTAATTTAGTTAATTGATAACTATATAGTTGAATAACAGTTTGTATGAAAGGATTTTGTTAGATATATGGTTGTTGTTTTGGTTTTGTTTTTTCTTGTCATCTAGTATATTTTTCTGCAATGAAATTAGTACAGTTTAGTTTTCATTTTGAAACAACATACTTAACATAGTAATATAGTTCTCTTTACAATAAAATTAAAGAATACATACAAGATACTTTTGTCATTTATTTTTTACAATTATTCTACATAAACAAGCATCTTTGTTTTCAACTAAAATCATTTGAAGTTTTACAAACATATCCAACTATTGAATGAATGTCTATGATGATTAGATATCTCATACGTGACATGATTGAATTCTACTAGATGAAGCTTCTCACTACACATTCTGGAATTAAATTTTAAACTTGGTTGTTAGTAGAAAAAAAAACATGAAAATGATTTACATAAGTGAATCATAGAGATTTATGGTTATTTATATCAATTTTAGGGATATTGTACAGAGATTATTCACTTGTACTATATTAGAGAACAGTTGACTAATTGTAAGTGACAAATAAGAATTAAAACTCTTTATGAATAAAAAGCGAATGGTATGATACGAAAATCCATGACCGAATTATTCCGGAAATAAGTTTTAATAAAATAAAAATGAAAATCAATTTCATAAAGTTTGAGTTCATAAAGTTTACACTATAAATAGTTCAAATCTTATTAGGCTAATTATATGTAACCAATACCTTTTGAATATTATTTTATACTATACTGCTATAATAATTCTGTTTGTGGATGTTATGTATGTTGAAGCTTCATGAATTCAATCGACTAAATCAAAAGTTTAGTTTATATTCTTTACCTAAAGCTAAATCTTACTTGTTTTTATGATGAAAGTAAGGTGGAATAATTAAATTATGCTAATAGATATCTAACAACGTTTTATAAGTGGTTGACTACGGTTCTTAATTTATGGTCTTACACAATGTTCTATTGTTGTCTACGTAACATATTACAGTCACTGTTGTCTTACTATTGTTTATTATAATTTCATTTGCTTTTAGAAAACTTTCTAAAATTTAAACATCCATTTAGGTTAATGGTAAACTTCATTATCATACACAATTCAAACTAGTGAGAAATTCACTTGGTATTGTTTATTACTTGAATCTTCCCATTGATGATTAGGACTGTAACTGGTCAGTTTCTCATTGATATATATGCATACTGTGTGTAATACGTCAATATTGCCTTAATTTACAAGTAGTATAAGCAAAGATGGATAGTGGCTATCAGTGGAATCCAGGACGTGCGTTCCATCTTATTTGAGACTCGTCGGAGTTATGCTTTCATAGCCAATGTAACATATGCCTAAATTGCTTCAGAATACTACATTCCCGATAAGCAGGGGATAAAATGAGAATACTAGTAGACACGAAAATCTGTCAGTAAAACAATTCATGTAATCGACTTGTAAAAAGTTTCCAAGGCTTTATACATGGATTGTCGTGAGAAGATTTTTATTTTGTGGAAAACATTGAAAAATTTAGCCCACCTTTATTTGTTTACATTACAAAATTTACAGTGGTAATCTACAAACTTTTTTAACGCTTAGGCTTATGTGTTAACTCCTTATTCTTTCTGTATTATCTCATCTCTATCATAAATTTAATCACCAATCTGTACTGATTTAAATTTCCAAAGTTTTCAAACGAAAACCCTTTGACAAGCATCTGCATGCTATCAGAATATTTAAAAAGGACTGCTTAGCAATCATGAACTGATATTGTAGTGAACAAGAACACGAAGTGGGACAATCGAATGTGGTTGACACGAAATTACAGAACATCTCACTAAAATCTGAGAACCATATAGTAAACAGTCAATTTGCAAAATATCAATCCATCGTCTCAAACTTGACTGTTCCTGTTGCAAACATCAATCCACTGTCTCAGAATTCATTGTCCATGCATTTTCATACAAATCGGGTTTCGTTCTCGTTCTTTCCTCATCGACCTTCTATGGAAATACATTCTATACCTGACCACCGTTATATACTACTTTTGTGAATATAAGTAACCCACACCACAATATTAATCTGATGTGCTCTAATCTATAGTATTCTTCTTAATAGTTGTCAGTAGAAAATGACGAAATGAATCAAGTGAGATTTTACCAAATTTCATTGAATTATTAATAATCAATTTGAAATACGTCAAGTGAGACAAACAGTAATTATTTCAGTATTAATAAGTGTATGCTTAATTGATTACAATTTTTCCATTGAAAAGTTGACTGTCTTATAAGAAAGAAAATAATGTTTGTCATAAAATCAATTGAAAATTATATAAAGAATTCTTCTCATCCATCTTCACTTATCATTTGCCACATTTTGGTTTTGCTGATATTGTTCATATTGATTACGTCATAAACGTTAGTCTATTTCAACGATATATTTTATTATACAAAAAGTTATGCCACATTTACTTACAGTACAGGGTATACATAACATAATTCTCTAGACTAAATTGTATGGTTGTAATATATTGTTCTGAAGAGGTAAAAATAAGTGACGCATAACACATCCATTATCAAATTTGAGGTTTTTCAATGTGTCTGTCAATAAATAAATGAAATTTCGGCAAATCTATTGCACTAAGTAAAATCATAGAATATACTTATCCTCCTTGTTAAATATCTTTCCATCGTTAGAATATTCATTGTAAAACGTAGATAAAGGCACATTTTTATGTCTATGATACCGTATGAAATAGCATTGGCTACATTATTAAAACAACAGATTATTAAAGCTGATTTTTACTAGCTGGTTCTGCTTTAAGTACATTAAGAAATGGAATTATGTACATTTACCTGTAGTCAAAACGTTTTCCAATTTTTACATTTGTAATTGTACTACAGTAAGCTGGTTATCGAATATTCAGTGTTCAGTTGTAATAGGTTAACGTGTTTTCCGAATTTGACCATAAATTAACGTAAAATGAATATCTTCATTTGCATCAAATTGCTTATATAGTTCAGCGGTTAATAAGTAAGAACATTGTATTGTAACTGCAAATATCTCCGTTTCTATGTAGAGAAGAATAAAGAATAAATGCTAAAGTGTTAAAGCTAGTTTTCGAAACATTAGTTTGCTTATTCGTAATCTGTAATTACTAACAGTTAGTTTATATGACTGCCTTGTTTCCTTAACCATCTAAATTATTGTCATACCTTTCTTATGTCCAGAATTTATGATCATTTAAACGTGATCCTTGTATCTTAATTTTGTACCCCAAATAATTTATTTTACTGTATATTGCATGTTCTCATTAACGGTTTGTTGTGGTCCTGTTATTCATATATTTAATCGTGAACCCATAGAAATCGTAATAATGCGATAAAGAGGATTTCTGCTTTAATTCTCTTCTCTCCCCATATCAACCAATTAGTATCCGTGTGGCACATCATTAGTCATTGAATAGGATAATGCACTACCCTCAAGGCTGACTAGCCTTTATTCAAGCTCACATATTCCATCTATGTTAAACAGTCTAGCTCACCAAGGCCGTTAATTAATCACGAGATGAATTCCCCTTGCATATCTGACTTCAGACTATTGGCAGATCAAGGACATAACAGTGGTTAAGTCAAGTGATTTACTTTAACTGTGTTGTATTTTCATCATATTTTCGATAGAATGAGAAGATACTGATAGTGTGTCAACCACTTTCACTTTCTATTTAAGACTACAAATTGATAGAAGTGACCACACAAGTAAATTTCGGTAATTATTTGGTGCAGATAGAAAATTTCACTGTAGAACCATTAAAAAATTACGTTCTTTAATTTAAATCTGATCTTATCTATAAACTTTATGATTACCAACACATGCTCAATGTGAATCTTCAAAAATAGAAGTGTGCAGTTAAAAAACTTCTCAAAATATTGTCTAATGTTATAAAAACATATACCTTTGATAACACAACATATCTATAAACTTTCTCTTGAGCTACAAATATTTACTAACTTTGGCTACTTTTAGCAATGTTATTGTTAGTATTTCCCGAAAAATTTAGCAGTGTAACCAGCTATGCATTCCATATTCTATATTTGAATAATCGGTAGCACACATTCACATGGTAGAATATTTTTATTTGTACTGCCAGATATTTAGGATGACTCGCTCTTATCCTATCAAGCTTATGCTATGTAACCGAATAGAAAACATCTTTCCTTTCATGTACGCTTGATGTAGTAGAACGAAAAGACTTTCCGATCGGATTCGCCGTTATTCGCTCACGGGTTTTTTTCAACTTTTGAGTTTGTTTAGTGTCCGATTTCACAAAACAGTCGACAAGTATGTTAGCATTTCATTTTCTAGATCAAATTACTATTGTTGGATTATGTTCCCGTTTATAGTAGTTCTCTCCTTTTGAAAATTTGTATAATGTGTCTGATTTCATCTCAACTAGGAACATTCTGTCACAAACGGTCTTCATTTATCATTTCTATACTGGATAATTTATTTCCCGTTTGATACTAGACAATTCAATGAACGTAACAGGAAGCAATCACCCTAGATTTTGTCTTGGTTCTAGATGGTAGGAGATAATCTCCAAGAAACAATAGACATTAAAGAGTAAACAAATGTGATATTGGTCACTATTTAACCATTAGTTAGATAAGGTCTCATCAAACTGTCAGGTTCCGTTAACGCGAACGTCAGGAAAACGATACTATTATTCAAATTCCACCCTTCCTCAAGTGGTGTCACAGTTTGAAGGGATATCAATGCACCGTCTACTCAACGTTCAGTTCCATGTAGAATCGAGATATAAATACGATTAAAAACTACATCGTAAATAATGTTATGTATGTCCAGCTCCTTTGGTATTAACCTAATAATATAGACTAAGTTACATCTTGTTAATCAATTTTCATGTTTTGCGTCACTAAACTACAGTTATTTGCTTGAAAATTATGAAACTTAGATTGTGTGTTTCTTACATAAGACACATTCTGATTATACTTTCGACCATAAATAATACTAAAATTACCGTCCGAATTCTAACCCATTTGTTCATAAACCAAATTTATGGATGATATGTATGAACACATTTTACATATGGATTTAACTTTACCTAAAATAACGTATTTATTTATTTGGAGCATTTTAATTAATTTATGGTTAAACGGATCCTGTCTGAAATATAATGACATCTGCATTTAAAGTTATGAAAATCCTACAAACGGTTTATTTTTAATTTAAGGACCCTTGTTGAGTTAAAACAGGTACGTTTATTTTATGTTTACTAGTTGATGATAATTACAGACTGTTTCGAAATTATCCGTGGTTAAATATTTGCGTAGGGAATTTATTGAGGTAAGTGAATTTTCATAGTGTACATCGTTGACTGACATAATTTAGAAGACCATTAAAAAAGCAGTCAATGGACATATGTTTTGTCTTAGTACGAATTCCTTGTCAATGGGTATCCACGACCTCGACTGGGATCGAACCTACGAACTTCAGTTTCATTCTTAGCGATATACAAAAAATCTTAAAAATCCCAAATACTAAAAATAAATACGCACTTACTAGTGAATAACTTTAAGAAGCAATTCCAGAAGTTCATTTCATTTAAAACCAATAATAAATTGTTAACATCAATGGTATTATTACTTTTGATTTAAAACAAAATCACGAATATTAATTCATTCTATCAGACGCTTGTATGAGATATTTAGTAAAACACCTACAAGAAATAACTTAGTTTATGATCATTAATAAGTTACAAGTTTAAATGAAATATCTAATTATATCAAATTTTCCCAGTCTAATATTCATTACTATCTTTTATTGATTATACAAAGACATATATAAAGAAGAGTTATACTGTATCACAAATAGATTTAAGCTAAAGATGTGAAGTATTGAATTTTTTTACTATGAAGCAAAAACGTTTCTTGCTTATTTTATATCAGGGTTTTAAATGACCATGATTAATAACTCCCTTACTAGTACAACTTACCTCACAGTCTTGTTTAGTTTTGAGTAGTTTCCCAAGACTATGTCACACCATGATAAAAATTCTCTTCGGAAGAAGATATGTTCTAAGATCTTTTGTTTACACTAACTGTCTTAATTGTAATAATATGCTTTATTAATCGTGCGTATCTACTTACTTACGCCTGTTACTTCCTCGTGAAGGAGCATAGGCTGCTCACCAGCACTCTCCATCCAACCCTGTCCTGGGCAATCCTTTCCAGCCCCTTCCAGTTGTTATTCATCCTTTTCACATCTGCTTCTATTTCCTGACGTAATGTGTTCTTTGGCCTTAATCTTTTCCGCTCCCCTTCAGGATTCCAAGTTAGGGCTTGCCTCATGATGTAGTTTGATGATTTGCGTAATATATGTCCTATCCATTTCCATTGTCTTTTCCTAATTTCCTCTTCATCTGGAAGCTGGTTTGTTCTTTCTCACAGAAGGCCGTTGCTGATGGTATCCGGCCAATGGATGTTGAGTATCTTGCGTAGACAACTATTTATAAATACTTATACTTGTATCTAAGTGCTTGGAAAATATAATCTACCATCATATGTGTTTCCAGCATATACCAGATTGAGCAACTATTTCATACTTCAGTAATAAGTAAGTAATAACTTTAATGGTAATAAATTTAAATTAGTTCTGTCGTAATGTTTGTCTTTTCAGTATTATAGTTACAAGTAATCGCTAATTACTGTCTGGCATAAAACGTCTTTTTATCATATAATCATGAGATGGTTAAGAATATTCCCCTAAATACCTGCAAAATGAAATGTGCTATAAAGAATATTTAAAATGTTACAGAGCAAACGTTGTTTAGAAACATTATTCTGATATTTTATTGGTCATTCTACATAAAACATAGTGATATTTGGACATCGATTAGATAATAATCAATCAGACCTATAAACATATGGACCCTTGGAAATTCATGGTACTATCCTAGGTGAAGTATTGAATGGATGCTATTGAGCAGTCCTATTTGAAGACAAGACGATCGCCTATTGTTTTCTAACTTTTCAACAGTTGTTTAACTAAAGTTAATTCGTGGTGTAAATCTAAAACTCTCCGCAACTTTACATACTAAAATCGAATCCTTCTGCCTATCAGAGCATTTATAGCGATACAACTGCTACTAGCTTATCCAAATAAAAGATATAGATCTAATAAGTTGTAGCAAACATTTCGTATTATTTCATGCATATTGGTCTATGTTATCAACATAATATTATTAACAGTTTACACTCAAATTCTCATCATGGGTCAGGAAGTGAATAAACTATATGATCCATTTTTTGTAGGTATGTTCTATTTGTCTTTCGTATAAACTAAAATACTATAAATTTCCACTTGCTATTTCGAAATATTAACATTCGTTTGCGATATGATTATTTATTCATGAGCATTTTGTAAGTTAATAAAAGCTTAGGATAGTTTGTTCATTTTACAAAAAAACTCTGCTATGGAAACATTATAAATGAATTTATAAATGTAAATCATGGAGAACAGAAAATAGTTTTACTGTGAAATTCACTGTGTTATGATGGATGATAATCCACAAGTTGATAGCAAAGACCCAAATATTTGTTTCATGTTTAAAAGAGTAAGTAGCTTTGCTAGAGTTTAACGTAACAAGGATTAAAAGGATTAAAAATATATCATTCTTTTAGGTTTTTACGTCTACTTCATTCTGACATAATTTTGGGAGAATACGAATACCAGATTTTGTTTTCATTTTTAAGCTAAGACTAAAACATACTAGATAATATTGATCTGATTGTTAAACCAACTGAAATGTATTGTAACACTGTTTTAAAATGTTTATTCACCTAGCTAGTTTAGCAGTAAACAGCATGCAAAACTGTGAAGATGATTTTGTAACAAAAATAGATTTCTGCACTGAGGAAACAAGAATATATAATACTGGTGAAAACTTATTGAAATAGTGCTTTCCAAACTCCACAGCCTTTTTTGATTGATATCATGAACTGACCGATTTTAAACCACCATTGAAAACCTGAAAGTACTTGACTGCCGTTCGTTCTATTGTGGGGCATCTCGACAGTGCGAATCCACGATCACACTCACGGGATTCGACCGCAGGGCTTTCGGTCTTGTGAACTTTGTTGTTATTTACTTTTTGAAAGATGGAATTGCTTTTTAAGAGTCGTTACAAAAAACTTACTTATGTATCTAGATTGTTTTCTAACGATAGGTAAACAGCTTGAAATGATTACGAAAATAACGTTTTCCTCATTTTTAAATTCTTACTATGTTTAAGTGATTACGGGATTACTCAGTTTTGTAAGTAAAATGATGTATCAGAGAGTAAGTTTTCTTTTCGATGATATCATTTACAAATGGTGTATAACCCTATTTACTATTCATTTGTGTATATGTATAGAAACTAAAAGTTATTGAGTCATAAACAGAGGTAATAAAAGTTAATTACGAATTAAATTTTCTCAATAATCAAAGGGTAATAACAATAAAATGATATACAAGAATGAGATTTTAAAGACTTTCAATCAGACGATTATAAGGAGGATAAAAATATGAAAGGACATATGACGAAACAATACACAATAAAAGATGTTAATCATTATATATATATATATATATATATATATATATATATATATATATATATAAGAACTGTAACTATGATTGTACAGCCCTACCAAATAATATCTACGAAAGAAAATGACTTTTTTCCATTTTCGTTTAATTGTTCTTTAGGGTTCTTCCGTTATACTCTACTTCTGTAAATGTTTTCTTCCTAATTCAACTTCATGTATTGAATTGAATTATTTCGATTTGCAAATTTTTTTATACAAACCATCTTTCTCATGTGTTAACAGCTAATTGTTGAAGTGTTCTATGCCAGCTTCTATTATAGAGTCAAAAGTAGAACCATCTTATCATAATAATTCGGTATTTCCTAAACTTGCACCTATCGTAGACCAGCTGGATACCATAATACCTAATTAGTTTCATCACGATTTCAAACATTGATAAATCTGATGTTGTAAAATGTTTAATGATGGACATGGTTGTTTTTGATTCATGTGATTGATGTTGTTTGATTTTCAATACAAATTTGATGACACGTGTGTTTACACGTGTCACATCCAAGAATATGTTAATGACCAATCTGAATGGAAAAAATAACCACCTAAAATATGAAACGATAAAAATTTGAAACGACCAAGATTTGTTTCAAGGATTTGATTTACTCTACTAAGTGGTAGACGTTTTTCATATTCTTGTACGATAAGCTCTCCTATCTGGCCTTCTCTACATACACCTTTCAGTTCATCTGAATGGTTATCGTCAACGGTCTCTTTCAACACGTTTATAAAATACATTCCAACACATGTAAAGTTTAATACATTCAAGAATTCAATCTCATGACATTTAATTGAATGTAATGACTAACTTTAAATATCTTTGTACTTTTAACTGTTGCTGATATCGTATCAGTTACAATATTTGTAATAAGTGAAACAAAAACAAAGGAATTATGCTACTTCTTTCATATTACAATTTAAAGTAAACCTATGAGTTACATATTCATTTCTTTATCTAACCACATCTAGAAGAAATTAGACAATATTTATATTGTTATTGATTTAAACAATAAAAAACCGCAAATCATAATCTTTTAGATTCAACATCCTTCTTATATACTGCTTATATTTCATCATAAAATTAAATCATAATCTATTAAATTTAAGCATAGATAATCATAAATAAGCAATAAAAACTAAAAGTTAAGTAAGACTTCAGTGAGTTCACATTGAAAAATTGTCCTAGAACTACATCATAAAAAAATGTATTATTCCTTTGAGAAATAGATTTTATACACTTTTAACTATGAAAGTGAACTTTGAATGAAAACCATTGAATATTGAAACATTTATAAACAAAATTATAAATCGGACATTTCAGTTAATCACTCAAGACTGTTTGAAAGTAAGAAATTGTAAGTTTATAATAAGGGAATGTCGAATTTAAGAAATAAAAACAAGACAGAAGATCAACTAATATAATATAATATAATAAAATGTATTATCTTCGATTAACTTTTTAAATTATAAACTAATTTTTATAATTGTATTTCATTAAGTTATTTATTTAGTGAAATTATTATTCAATCTCTTAAGGGAATGGTAAAATGGACATTCAATGTGTGGGTGGGTGTGTATGTATATGTATCTATGTGTATGTTTATAACTAAATAATAATCTGAATATGGAATCCGGTAAAATAATTCTTTCAATTGATTTCTTTGACATAATTTGAATTTTTTACTTCATTTTTTCCATCATAATATTATGCAAAACTCATTTTGTCACTATGGATATTTGATATGTTTACTACAATCATATATATATATATATATATATATATATATATATATTGATTAAAGTCATGAGTCAATTGAAGCTAGACCACCGTTGGAAACCTGGAAGCACTAAACGGCCGTTTCGTCCTAGTGTGGGACCCCTCAGCATTGCCCAGGTGGAGATTGTTAAGTTCTTGATTGAAATCATGAGTCAATTGAATCTAGGCCACCATGGAATACCTGATCTTCACAGCCCCTAAACTGATATATTTTTTCTTAGAAAATGACCGGATTTAACTGACCGTAGTTTGAAAGAAAGAAAGAAATTTTTTTACATACAAATTACTATACACAAGGGATAAATAAATGAAACATTTAGAAATACAAGAAAATAAAATTCGGAAGATAATCATAAACTAATCCAATAAACCAACAACAACAAGAACAAAAATAATCAATTGAATCAATAAAGTTGGAACTGATTAGTGTGAATATATAAAATGGTTTAATTTTAGGTGAAAAAGAAAATCAAGATTATTGTAAATTAGTGTTATGATTTTTTCTATTCTAAATTGTTATTAACTTGTAATTAAAAATTATCATTTTAAAAAAAAAATTATAATTGTTAAGTGAAGTGAACTTGAATGCTCAAATTTCAAACGGCTGAACTGACGTCAAACAATGTTCATGTCTAACTTCAATCAATTCATAATGTTGCGAGACCATCTTCCATTGAATTCGGTAACCAGTAGAGATCAATTGTGTCGGATGTGAGACATTTATCTACTGAAGACAGTGGAAGATAGTCACTCGACATCGTGAATTGAATAAAGTTAGATATTAACACCGTTAGATATCGGCTCAGTGATCTAGAGGTTAAGCGTTCGTGCGCGAGATCGGAGTTCACGAGTTCGAATCTTGCCTACGAAATTATGAATGCACACTTCTGAGGAATCGCCTACTAGAAAAAAATGGTTATGCAGAGCTTCCAGGTTCTCAATGGTGATCTAAAATTAACCGGTTCGTGATTTCTTTGAAATTCAAAAGTCTCTACACAGTTTATTGTTTTGTCATCATGATAAAAAATATCATTAAAGATATGATAGTATTTAACTCATGTTTTATTGTTTGCAATATTAATATATACAGATCTGTTATTTTATAAGTGTATTTCGTTTTTCCTTCACATAGTAGATTACCTTCTCTTAAAGTTAGGTATACCTTTGTTGACTGATATACAAAACGATTAAATAATTTCGTTTTTTATCAACACTAATTAGTGTAACAATTATTTGAATTGCAGAAGACCAATACATCATGTTGAACATAAAACCATATCATTTATTAAAACTATTTTAAATATTACTGTTGAGTTATTTTTACATGATGCAAATAAATCATATTCAGAAAACAACCATTTCATTGAGCTTGTAAATGTAAATTACTTTCAAATATTTATTTAATAAAATATGAGTTAAATTAAAGCAATTGTAGATTTAATCTAACACATATCTGATAGTGAATGACTGTATTATTGAAAATGACTATCGGACATTATTCAATCTGATATAATTGAAAGATATCAGTGAAGTTAAACATTAACACCGTTGGATGCCGGCTCAGTGCTGGCGTGCGGGACTGATAGGTCCTTTGTTCGAATCTCGCCAGGCGAGTTCGTGGATGCGCACTTCTGAGGAGTCCCACGACAGGACGAAACGGCTGTCCGATGCTTCCAGGTTTTCCATGATGGTCTAGCTTTAATTGACTCATGATCTCAACTATTGAGGTTTCCTTATAATTTGAGAATGCTTTCTAAACAAAATATAAACTAAGTATGTCAAGCATGGAGTTCAATAATTTTCCTTATAAAGAAAACTTTTAGAAATTATTATAAATTAAATTAATAGAAAATTGGTGTACTTTCAAAAAACATCAATAGACTTATAAAATAGTAATTATTTCTCGTATATTTCTGCATTTTTTAAAAATACATTTTATAAGCAATGACAATTCATTTCTTTCTGCTTGTATATCTATACATATACATATATATTCAATAGTGAACGTACGTAACAACCAATATACATTTATGAATTATTTAATAATAGTATAGTCTATACATGAAGAAATGTGGAAAGAATAAGGATTTGTTTTGTGTTACTTTCCCGTATGTATTTTCATCTACAGCTGTTAACCGACTTTTTGTCTGTTACATCTGACAAATTGATTTGTACAATTTTTCTCTTTTTTAAAAAAACTTTTTTCTATCATCTTTAGTTATCTCTATGTCACCTCATTCTTTTTTGCATAAAAAAACACAATAAAAAACAAAATAGAACCTAAAAGTGAATGAAGGTACATTTTTGTCTAAACTATCAAAATATTATCTGAATAAAAGAGATAGAAATTTTTTAAAATTTTCTCATGTATATTCTTTTTACAAGATAAGTTACTAATTGATATTTGAAATTACTTCCATATTAAATTAATCTATTTGACTGTTAAACACTATAGTATAATGGTAAATTTAAGTAGTATATTAATGAACATTGACAAATTTATTAAATATTGATTGATATTAATGTAGGTTAATTTTATAGAGTTCAATCAGGTCTATTGTGAGAATAATAATTCAATGAAGACAATGATGGACGTTGGCTTAATCTCGTGGATTGGTTGAAGTTAGACATGCCGGCTCAGTGATCTAGATGTTGAGTGTTCACGAGCCGGTCGGGATCATGGATGCGCACTGTTGAGAATTCTCACAGTAGGATGAAACAGCTGTCCAATGCTTTCACGTTTTCCATGATGGCCTAGCTTTAATTGACTCATGAAATCAACTATCAAATTACTATAATATCCACAAAAACCTCTTCTGATAATAAACAATATTTATTTCCTTTCGTCTGTGATATTCAATAGATCTATGACATGATTTAAAAGGAAGAAAATAAATTGATCAAAATATATTTTCTGTAGCAAATAAACTAAATAAAAAAATGGCTGTCAAGTATCTTATTGAAAACTTCCTAATTGATAAAATCCTATCTGATTTAAAATATAAACTTTTAAATATCATAAAATTCAGGTAAATTAGTATTGCATAAATATTTGTGATTTATGACTGATGGTCGTTTATCTAACTTACTAAGTTAACATTTTAAAACTGAGGATTCAGTTCATCAACTTGAAATTAACACACATTTATGTATGTTTCTAACGAGATCTTATAATGAAATCTAAGTATAATGTTTATTTCATCTGTTTAAACAAAATATTTTACATAAATTTTGTATTTAGATAATCATGAAATAGTAATATAATTTTAATAATTACACATAAGACTTTGAAGCCTTCATAATTTGTACCATATTATGAAAGTGTAAGATTGTCTAATATCCATGAGACACTTGGTTATAGACCTTTTAAATCATTACTGAAGAACGGGTTTAAACTATTAAAAATCAAAGCTTTTTCTATCTTTATTTTAATTTTTGTCTCCATCGTTTATGAATGTACTTATATTAAATCACTTATGTTCTTCAGTAATTAGAATGTATACTATATGAACTTTCCACTTAACTGAGTGGTGTAGCTATTTCCTGACTTTTGAAGTGCATCTTTTCAAACCATCAGTTATACAACTATAATAGTTTTGACAAGGATAGCATTAGTTACAACGCAAACTTAGTTTACATCATCAAATAAAGATATATATACATCGGAGCTTCACAAGATGTGAAGAAAAAACGTTTGGATCTAAGTTGCTTAACATTTCTTATGGAGTTTGTATTAAACTTGAATTTCTTCTGTAACATCAGCTGGTTAACAAATTTAGGTTCCTTACTAGTTTTCCTCCTAGGAAGTGTAGATCAGTTTTAAATTACATAACTTAAAATACCATACAGATGAATTATCATGTGAATATTTTTCCAGTGACTTAATGGCAGTTACTAATGAAATCTAGTTACTGATACAAATCTTCAAATAAAATGGATATAAAAAAAATCGGCACAAACGTCAAACAAACAAAATCCCTTGAAAAAAACTAGTGCTTTCAGGCTCTTAATGATAGTCTAACATCAATCTCCATACCTCCTATACTGAAAATAAATCTCACTTATTAGAATAATCCATTCGTATAAAAAAATACATACCATGGAGTAAATGATTATTATTTGTGAACGATATAACCTATTGGTATTCATCGGTATCAATTTTACTTATGATATTAAATGAGAATGTTTATAATTAAAGTAAACCAAATTTAAAGCTTCAGAAATTAATCAAAAGTTATGATTAGCAAACATGACTGTTTTTATTCTTAGGAAGTTCAAACGATTGTTATTTTTTATCTACTCAATGTAACTATCGTTTACTTTAATATTCGATCCTTTGTTCTATATGAATTTCAGTTATTGATTAGTTCTGGTTTAGAAGTAGAAGCTTTGTACTATCTACTTTTCAGTAGTGTCTTATATGATGTCAGTTAATGAGAAGAACAATATTTACATTCAGTCAACTTTATAAGAAATAACTGAAGAAATACACAATCATGTGCATTATTTTTCTTGATATTTAAATATAATGAAAAAGTTAAGTCATTTTCAAGTTAGTTGTATAGAGACTGAATAAGTTATCAAAGGTGATATTATGTGTTCTATATTAAAAACCGACTTAAGTAAAAACTTTGAACCACTAGATTGCAAACCCACTGTCTAACAACTGTAACTACATTCCAAAATTAGAAGACATAGAGTGTACATTAATAAAAAGAGGACATAACTAAGGATAAATCATTCACTCTATGATGTTTTTTTGAGCTGTTACCAGTCTATGAAGAATAGAATCCATTCTATTTATTAAGTTTTCACACTCTTGGACCTAAATTACAGTTTCGCTAAAATCTTGGCAAATTAAACCAGTTTAATTCTCTATTTAGGGCATTACATTCAGAATAATAATTGGCTATCTATCTATAAATATATACCAATTGAATATAAATTAAAATTATTGAAAAGTGTACAGATAAAACTCTTATAACTAAATAACAAAATACATTATAATACATAATTTAATTTCATTTTGTTTGTGTTATGCTTGAAGACATTTTCTAGTTAATTTGTTAAAAGGGAACATTTTTTAAATGATCATGTTAAAGAAGTATAAAAATGTCTTAACATTAAATTAGGTAGATTATAAAAGATTTTATTTAATACAAAGATGAATATCGTTGACTTGTACTTTTTTTCTATATTGCCTAAAGGTATAAATTAGTGAAAATGAGGTGAAAATACAGCAAATTTAGTATATTTTACTTTGAAAGAAAAAAATTGGAAAAGTTAATTCCCTGTTAAAATGACTGACCTTAAGTAACACTTTGTAATCTTATTTATTAACTGAAATCTTTGGCTATATATGAATATATAAATTGATGATACAGAAACCTGTCTTGTATGGGCAATTAGCTTGTTAATAATTAAAACTATAGAATGAATGTCTTTGTACAGAATAGTTTCATCTCACAAGTAAATGTTCTGTTATTAAATGTGTGCATGTCTGGAAAGATTGTAGGACGTTGGAAATGTCATTAGTTCATACAAAATAAAAGAGCCAATTGTAAAATGTTTATACTTTACGAATCACACATGTCTCTATCTTTATTCATAGAGCGAACCTGACCGACGTGACCGACTAAATCAAGTGGATTTCACTATAGGGTTGTGTTGATCGCTGAATGATATAGAGACAATAAATTAATTAATGTTAGAGCCCTTAATTTCTAGACCACTGAACAAGCATCCAACAGTGTCAAAGTCTAATTTCCACCACGATATTATGCGAGACCGAAGGTCCTGAGTTAGAGTGTCGCGTGCGAGATCATGGTTACTTACAGTTGAAGGGTCCTATACCAGGATGAATAGGCCGTTCAGTGCTTCCAGTTTTTCAATATGAACCTAACATCGATTGGTTCATGATCTCAATATATTATATAGTTTTATTGTATTTAGCGTTAAAAATCGACGGGTTCCTATTAGGTCAGTGGTACTTTTTTTTGCTCGTTTTGTTTGTTACAATCTGCGTGTACTAAAAGTTGGAACAAATCTTTTTTTGGTTTTATTCCGGATTCTCGATATCCGACTTTTAAATCTGTATGTTTAATGCTCTCGATATTGTAAAACTATTGTGTTATCATTGTAAATGAAATTTCTGTCAAACAACACTATTATAACATTATTATTTGGATGATTGCTTCATCCTATTTGATAGAATTTGTTTCAGTTATATTAAATTTAAACAGTGAGACTGAATCTTCATTTAATAACTAAATGAAAGCTTAAATGATAGTTACTTTGAATTCGACAGTTCTGCTGCTGTGACTCCTTATCAAACATACAAAAAGCTAATTAGTTAACAAATTACCTTTTTATGGGATGATTGTGTAGACACTACTTACAATCGTAACGGATTATTTATCGGTCTTTACAATCTATAGCAATATGCGGTGTTATAGGATGAGAGAAATTCCGTCTTTGCTATCACTTATTAAAAATGATTCAAAACCTCCATTTACACTGTATAAAAGTTGATTGATATATACTTCGCATGTTATTTACAAACATTGGAAGTTGTAAATGTGAACAATATAGCTGACAAATGATTGCTTAATTTACAATTGATCAATCACTGAGTAGTCACCAATACCATATTTAATTAATCTGCTAGTGCTGATTGAATTCTGTCAATCAAGTTTCAATATGATCACTAGTCAAATTGACTCAATATTATGTGTTGAAGATTGACACATAGTGTAAAATCCAAGTCTACAGTTTACTATCGATTACTTCTAAACACCTATCTTCACAAGATAGTTCGATGACACTAGTAAAGATTCGTCATATACACACTAATTCACTCATGATAAGAATAATGTTTAACACTTGTTTAATTGTAATCTAAAGTAAAATGTAAGAGGATAAAGCTATACAGTCAGTTAGCGTTATGCATCTTTTTATTCATAAAATATTAAATGCACGTATCTTTGTAACAATTTTTGGGATATAATTATTTTCTTCTCATTTAGAGTCGTTATAAGCTAATGATGTTTTCCTTTTGTCATTATTAATTATAGCAACGAAAAAAATAATGATCATTTACGTTCTTTTTCAATATGGGAAAATTGATATTCTTATGGCTAATTGGGATTTAACAGATGATGAATACATAAATATACAATAGTGAAATGAAAAATAAATAAATCAATTGTAGATGGGTAATTTCTGTTTAAAATAAATCATAAAAATGACAGTCTGAAAGACAATATTCTCTTTGAAATATCTCTCTTCATATTCTACAATAATCATCAATCGATATATAGATATTTAGATTAATGGTTACGTTATATAATAATACAAATCGTTCATAGATCAAATCATGATATTCATGACTTTTATTTCAACAAGGAGCTAAAATTACACTTCAGTTTGTTGATATTGATATTTTCGAACTGGATCATTAATTCTAATTAAACTGATTACAATTTACTATTCTTCTGTTATCAGTGATCTCAAAATTAGGTTGTGTGAACATGTACCAAAATGGTTGCTGAAACAAATATAATCGAGTGACTCAATAAGAGCAGAGGATAAACATCCATCACCCTGTATCGCTAAACATATAATCGAAACAGGCCATAAAATTGATCTTAACTCGGGTTTTGCAGTGTTGTATAAAAGTGTAAAAGGGCGTATACTAAGGTCTATTGAAGCCGTAGCCATACGAAAATTCAAACCCCCTTCGTGTATTCTTAAACAGTTTGTTCTCACGTTAAACCTACCCTGGTAATATTGATAATGTTAGCCAGAGTGATTAGGTTTCAAATTATGTTCACATCATTATTATTACTCTTATTATTATCCTTGTCTCCTCTTACCCCATTTCCAGGGTTGACATTAATTGTACGGCTATTATGGTTCCAGTCTAGTTGACTTTATTTTTATATATAAATGTTCTTAACAAGTATATGTGTGATCAGATTGTTCGAAACGTAGTGTGCTAATATATCACATAGTTCTGATAATCTTCGTCTTCTTATTACATTATTGAAATGTTATTATTAGCGTGTTTATTCTAATTTTTAGAAGATAGAAATATTTGATCGAACTTACCGATTATTTCTGAATGAATGGATGTGTAATTGTAATCTTCAATAAGATCTTCACTATGATAGTATTGCCTTTTCTGAAGCTTATCTAATCCAAGTCGGATATAGTATTTTATCTTCCTTTAATTCATTAAACTTCACTGACATATCACATAGCATTACATAACTACTCACCACTTTATAATTGAGTGTATAGAAACCTAGGATGAAATATCTTTGATATACCCTCAAAAGTGAAGTATCGATATAGAGATGAATACTAACTAGGTGAAAAATTGAGGACATTAACAATTTATTTGTTCTACAATGTTAAGTTATGGTGAAGTAAGTAATATGCAACAAAGTAATACTATTTGTATTATTTACAATTTAATGTATTACTTCAGAAGATTTGTATTTTGTAAACCCTCTACATAGGTATATTCATAGGAAATCATAATTGAAAATCTCAATCTATCTGTTGCTTAATAAATTTCTAAAAAAAATGTAACTTCCAATTAAAACCAAGTTTACAATCCATTTAATTGTTAAACATTAAAAAAAAATATAACCAAATATTTCTCTACTGATTCATACAAACAAACTTCTCATCGTTTTAAAAAAATTGGTTACGGAAGTAATGGCCTAAATTTTGCCCTACTTTCGAAAAAAGAAAACGAAAACAAAATATAAATGTATGGGGAAATAATAATCTAAAACCAGTACATTGAGTATTTCAATTAGTATTAATTAAACATTAACTATACGGCAAAATATAAAATGGGAACAATAACAATTAATACTGTAGTGAACAAGAAATTACGTGCGGAGAACCAATTTATTGTTCAGTGTACAATTACAGAGTACTTTCATAAAATATGAACACTGTACAATATGTAGATCATTTGGACATCTTCTAGTTATTTCTTATAAACTTCATTGTTCCTTCATTCCTACCTTTTGTCTTGATTGTTTTTAGTTTCCACCTCGCTTTACTAGATTTCAATCTTCTCAACCTTCTGTTCGCAGACATTCCACTATCGATTGGTGTTACATACTATTTATATCTACGAATATAAGTAACATACATCACAACACATTCATTCTTTAGGTGAAGCGTTGATTATTTATGGGAACTATGATCATTTATTCATCTTAACACTCTTATCAAACGTCATATAACAACATGGATGAGAATATTTTGCATCTGTATGTTATATTTCCGTTTATGGCTAAGAATTTCAACTTAAAGTAATTTTTATTAGACTGTATGCATATCGTTATATCTTATGATTATCACAACAGTAAGTGACTATAAATATTTTGATTATTTTCTATTCAGTTTTACTACCAACGATTCATTGTATTTAGAATATAGTCAAACGAAAGGGTCACTATTCTAATGCTTACGTTTCCAGTGAGACACAAAGATGATATTTAAAGCGTCAGACACCAGAAAATTATTCAATAAAATTTCATAGAAGTCATATTGTTAAAATGTTTTGTAAAATGTAATTACATGTTTCGTTTTTTAGTCTTGATCAAAAATTGAAAATATATTTCTACTTTTCCCAATGATGAATAGGTTGAGGACAGACAAGAACTGCTTAACTATCAATACTTTCAAATGTATAACTGATACATTCAAACTGTTTTTTACTGTAAATTCAATTGACTTAGTTTCGCATTATCAGACTGATTTAAAAATCAATAGCATTCAGATCATCAGTGTGATCATTTTTTTCTTTTTTTGGCATAGATTACTTAAAAGATAAAAATTTACTCCAACTAAAATATATATTCACTAATTATTCAACTAGGCATAGATAAATCATTGTAAGAACAGATGTATTATTCTCACAATATTTTGTAGCATTATCCAATTAACAAGATTTTTTAGTTTTATTGTGACCATTTAAATGGTTAATCATAACCATAGCAAGCTTACAGAGTATATTAAAAACTAAACTTGTGAATAGCCTTATACACTGGATTGCAAGCATATATTAATAGTACGGCTGATTAACCACTAGGCAGTGATCATTGTTATATTTTCCTGATTTTTTGACACTGATCAAATTCTGTATATTAATGTGCAGTATGATGACTCAGCAGAGTGTACTGACCAATATCACATAGCATGAAACTTACATCTAGAGGTTCTTCTCGACTACCTCAAACCACCCAATACACTTGTAAACTGTTCCAAATAAAAATTTATAAACCCTAAATAAAAAATAACAAAACCATCTATACACGAAAAAGTTATAAGTGTTTTCAAGTTTATTCAGGTTAGTTAGTTTGAACGTTTTCAAGAAAATAACAGTGAGATTTAATAAATACAGTTCTTCATGAAAAATAAAAAGTATGCTACATGTCATTCTATAATTTATGGAAGGTAATAAATTTTATTCATTTTAAATAAACTGTTTCTGAAGTTAGTGTAAATACCTTAAGAAATAAAAAATGATATCGCATACATTTACCATACTTCTGTTATGTCCCCGTCGCCAATTCTTATATCCATGTCACCCACGACTTTCACTTGGAACCCTTACAGTTTTCACAAAAGATTGGTGAAAGTGACGATTTATTTACTCCAAAATGCGACGACCATAATCAAAAATACACCTATTATTATGTTGATTTATACACCTATTTGATTATTACGAAAACACCATTATGAATTTCATATTGAATGTAGTTTATGTTCATTCAATAAAAACAATAAACATATTTTAAATAAACACTACTGTTATATCTAGAAGTTTGTTCATGATATACCGCGTATAACATGAGCACTAGAACGCCAGAACCTTTTCAAGTCGCAATGAAAAGACAGAAGATTAATGAAAGGAATATTATCGCCATACAGTGTCAAATTATAGTACATAACTGTCAGATATTTATAGTTTATAGTAAGAACAAAATCATCATTACAGTCCTCCAATCCGCATACAGGGAGTTATTAGCATTGTACAATCAGGAAGCTACACGTGGGAATTCTAGAATATCCTTCTAAAAGGTGATTGGATATAATATTTTCAGCTTCTTCTGAGCCTCCTACAGCTTCCTCGAGTTCACCTGTGGTCCGTCGTTACAACTACATTGAAATAAATCACTGTTATAGTGAATAAAATATCACACTAAAAAAAATTAATATTAAGCTAAATAGTGATCATATTCAATTAAATACCGAAGAAATGTTGAACCAGAATCATAGTAAATTAAAAATGTTATTTGGTTTATTCATTTTGTCAATACAAACTTCCTTTTCACAAACCTACTTATGTTGATTATTTTAAAGTTAATGATCCATTTATTATTCACTTATTGTCAGCATTTTGAAAAACAATGTTTTATAAAACTTTCATGTTTTCAGAAGGGGTTTTGTGAAGATTTTAGAAATTTTACTGCTTGAAATCATGAGTCAATTGAAGCTGGACCACCATGGAAAACCTGGAAGCAGTGGACGGCTAATTCATTCTAGTATGGGACCCCTCAGTAGTGCCCATCTACGATTCCGTACGCAGGTCTCGAACTCAAACGTTAACACTGTCATTTGTGCAAGACAAATCTGGAAGTAATATGTATGGTACTGGTTTTTTTCGTATATTCTAAGATACAGAATGCTTATTTTGAGTTGATCTAGAGTAGTTATAGACAGATTTACACTGTTATTCATATCATCAAATATCAATATAGAAGTTATAATATCTGGTCTCTCCCGTTAGTCGACTTTTTATAGTTGCATTACGATTTGGCCACTAGTCTAGGTGACTCAATGGCATTTATATTTTAAACAATAATAATTTTTTTACTATAAAACGACTGGTTGACACAAAAATCTTATTTCTACAAATGACCAGTCAAAGAAAAAAATCTTCGTTTGAACACAAGTGTCTCTGTTCCTACTCAATTGCGAAATATCATTTACAACTTTTAACAAAAGTTCATGTCCAGATTTTTTTATTTTAAGTTATTTAGGTGTCGACATACATAATAACATCAATGAATCAACGGATATGATAAACTGTACATTTTTTGAGTTGATGTAGTGACAATAAGATGAAACATACCCCTTATGACCTAGGAATACTTGGTGACTAGAATTTACTCATATCTAAGCACAGAATTTTATTAATTTTAAACAACTGATGATATTTACCATATAGACTTATTGGTGAGCTATCATGTTTTTATTTGCCACCTGGAAATGTAACTAATTACTTACTTAAGCCTGTTACTCCTAATGTAACATAGGCCGCCATCCAGCACTCTGCAACCCACTCTGTCATGGACCTTCTTTTCTAATTCCATCCAATTCTTGTTCATTTTTCTCATGTCCATCTCGATTTCTTGACGTAATGTGTTCTTCAGTCGTCCACTCCTCCTTTGGCCTTGAGGATTCCATGTGAGGGCTTGTCTTGTAACGCAGTTGGGTGCTTTCCTCAATGTGTGTCCTATCCACTTCCAGCGACTCTTCCTAATTTCTTCCTCCGCTGGGATCTGGTTTGTTCTTTCCCACAGTTGGTTGTTGCTAATAGTGTCCGGCCAACGGATCCGAAGTATTTTGCGTAGAGAACTGTTAATAAACACCTGTATTTTCTGGATGATGGCTTTCGTAGTTCTCCAGGTTTCTGTCCCATACAGTAGAACTGTCTTGACATTTGTATTGAAAATTTTGACCTTGGTATTGGTTGACAGTTGGTTTGAGCTCCAGATGTTCTTCAGTTGTAAATATACTGCTCTTGCTTTACCGATCCGCGCTTTCACACCTGCATCGGATCCACCATGTTCATCAATGTAACTAATATTAACCAGTGTCAATGTAATTTTTTAAATGTTAAAAATACAAACGTACCTCTTTCATCTTTTCTTCTAATATACCTTGTAAAACCTTCTTTTAAAAAGTATGTATACTATTAATAACTGACAAAATCTATAAAACAGAAAAAATTATTTCAACTTTTCCCTCTCAAGTGGTTTATACTTATAGTAACAAGAAGAAAAAAATAATATTGATAATTGTCTAACTATTTCATCCATCCATTTTTCACTCTCTCTCACTCTCTCTAATCGAAAATAATTACTTTAAACAAGTAGTATGTTAAAATGCGCTTTACTTTAAAAATATAATCTAATATTGTAATGTTCAGTTTAATATTTCGTTTTAAATGATCAATTTATTGAAGAATATTAAACGTTTAGAAAAAAAAGGAGGGTAAAAGTAGAATAATAAGTTATTGTTTTTTTGTTGTTGTAAGTTTCATTTTCATAATTGATACTGATAGTTAATGAAATGGAAGCAGTCAAAGCATTTCACCAGGATGTAATAAATGAATATGTGAAACAAACAGTTAAAAACAAAGGACGAACTATTCGAGCGTCATTTGCACATTGCTGAAGCCAATTCAATCCATGTTCACAAACCTAATCTTTGAATCCAAAATATGTTTGTACAACCACTCTCGCTATCTGGCCCATCGGCATAGTGGAGTTCGTAGCAGAACTTTGATAAACTATTTTCACATTTTCTCCATTTATTGTAATTTTTGTATTTTACCGATTCTCAACATTTGTTCTCTTGATTCTTACGTAACTACTATACTCACTGACCGTTCATCAAAATATTCTACTAGTTCCTTCTCTTATATGCGTATATATATATGTATATTATGTAACGTAGCATCTGCTTGGTTTTGGAATAATTACTTTGATTATTAATTCTCTTTCTTCCAATTACTGTCTTAATTTATAATTGATATATTATGTAACTATCACGTAACGAATCCACTCAATGAGTATTTCATTATTGTAACATATATATATATCAGTGTAGAGCCATGATGAAGAACTAGTTGAAAAGAACTTTCTTCTCTTGATTCATTACTTCTTTACTTGCCAAATGTCAAAATGGGAAATTTCACTTTCAATAAAAATAAAACAATGATGAAAAAGGATAATACACACAACTTACTATAATCATATTTGAACATAACCAATGAAACTGTAGTTTTATTTTAACCAATCATCTATTACTCTCACATTATATATTCTCTTTTTTTTTTAAAAATTTTCTAAGTATTACACAAATATGTTACTAGTTCTTTTTAAAACACCCTAGAATATTTTATTTCATTTGAAATTGATTATTAAAAAGGAACCAAAATAAAATAACTTTAAATGTTTTTAATTTCTAAATTATACTTTAAATGTGCAAAAAATGTTTAATTGGAATAATTGTTATGCAATCATTGATTTCTACTTGTGCTCAGTTACAAGATCATGTAATACTTTGGGATGCTAATAACTGGAGGTAACGTGTTCTAACGTGTTGCTTTTTTTCTTTTTTTCTTTAAATTAAGAATTCGATATTTAAACTTGATGAAGCTATTCATATAACTTAAATGTAAAACGCATTAGTTTGAAATTCATATCATATCTGTATAACCTTAGTTTGATATACATCATATTATAATATAAATTATAATTTAGTTTCTAGGTTGTTTTTATTAAGATTAGTTTACGTTATTTTATTGTCTCCAAGTGAAACTAATACACAAAATGGTAGAAAATAAAAAAAAACAGAATTTGTCTCAACCAACCCGTAAAGAAGAAGATATAATATTTTCTACTCAACAAATGTAATTGAATTTCAAGGGTTGAGATGACGAGTCAATTGAAGCTAGACCGTAATAGAAAACCTTGAAACACTGGACGGTCGGTTCGCTTCATTGTGGGACTCCTCAGCAGTGGGCATACAAGATCCTGCCTCGCGAGGTTCGAACCCAGAACCTATCAGTGTCGCGCGCGAGCGCTTAAACACTAGACCACTGAGCCGTCATCCAACGCTGTTAATGTCTAACTTTAACTTATCCACCAAATTGATCTACACATCCACCAGTGTCTTCAGTACTTTACTATATCACAACAAAGCTGGTTGAACTCCACTGGTCACTGCTTCTCACTATAACTCCAGGAACTACCTCTTGAATTGACTCATGATCTCAACCATTGAAATTACTACATTATCCACAAAATCCCTTATGAAATGTAACTAAAGTTTAAAATTACTTTTTCAGGTGTAATAAAGCCTTTTAATAACTATTGAACTGGGAATATATATATATCTAAAATCTAAGTAAAAAACATCATTAGATAGTATTTAAAACATTTTATTTAACCATAAACTTGAATAATGTGATAAAAAATAATATAATACTTTTAGGATAAGGTGAAAATCGCTAGGTTTTGCTATAAACTAAATAAAAAAAATTTTAATTAGAGTGCTCTTAAATCTGCCGTTTAATTGTTGCATTCAAAACTAATGCCAAAAATACATTCAGTTGTATCCAGTAGGTTTAGTTGTTGAAATGTTTAGACTTTACCGATCTATTAAACAGCATATTCTTTGTTCATTGAGTCTGTCCTGGTTATAAATAACGCAGTTTTAGTAATATACGTTACATGTAACATTATTGTTATCATTCTTTATTGCATTCCCATATTTAATTTGATCATAATTTGTCTAAAATATGTCTTAATAAAATAAATTTTATTTGATTCGAAATCTTCGAGTTGGTCAGTATACATTCAACAGTTTTGTTACTCTGCGTTTAGAAACCCATTGCTAAAACGTATAGTATCGCACTACATAAAAACGTTTGATAATATGACTATGTTCAGACATTTACTCGACTTCATACAGTTAATAAATTTAATTTGACCATCAAAAACTGTCATTTTTAAAGCTTAAACGATTAACGAATAATAATTTATGGTTTAAATAATTGACCTAAAATAATAAGTTATCGTTGACCCAAACTTGTTTCTAGTGTGTTGTTTTAATAGGTTGTTTGAAGCTATCACGAGTTCACTTAATCGTTGAACGAGAACAAGACTCGGTGACCAAAGACCAGTAAGCTAGCTATTGATGAGTCCCAGCCCCGCTAACTAGAGGGAGAAGTCAAAGGTTGAAATGGAAAGTATATTCCGCAAAACAGCCAGAAACGAGCGATAACAACAAACACAATTCAAAACGTATATATACAGTGCAAAACTGTCCTGGAGGAGAGTTACCAAATAGCATATTAAAAGACGCAACGGGCCAATAGCATTTAAGGTATTTCCCAGTGGGAAATACGACATGAAGGTAAAAGAGCGCCTTTGGCGCGAAAACAAACAAATTCAAATTTTCTAAATAAATTACAAAATGAGGTCCTTCCTCAAGTGGGTTCTGGAGATCTAACGTCCCCAACATAAATACAATCTGATTCTATAAAACTTAATTGAATAGTTTGTTTCCTTTTTGTAAAATTTTATATTTCCACCATGTATATCACAATACCGCTTGAAGATAGTTCTACTTTAATTCTATCACTGAAATTATTACTACTCTATTCACGATAATGTGTTCGTTCAACATTCGTTTGTGTTAAACTAGAAGTATATTTACGTAAACACGAAATTGCAAAAAGATTAATAAGTTTAATAAAATAAACAAATAAAAATCGTGAATACATAATTCTGTTTCAGTTCAACTGAAACATCATTCAACCTGAATTACAGCTAAAAAGCTTTGCTGTAATTTGATGTGTTAAATGTTAATTTATACAGTTAACAAATGGTTTCTAGATAAAGTATTGTAATAAAAAAGTACCATAGTAAAACAAGCGTGTCTCCCGTTCAGTTTTAACTACATGACCTTTGTAAAAACAATTACAACAATATTTGTATGGGGTCTATTAGTAGTAGATGAACGAAATAGACGCTAAGATTAAATCGCTGAAAATGTACTTGACATTTTTGGTATTTAAACTAGCCTATCTCTTTAAACTCGAAAATATTGACCAAGGTGTTACAATGTATATATAAAGTACCAATACAAATACCATGATATTTTATTGTAAGAATCGTAATTAATAAACATCTTCGCAAAGAACACCATATGGTATGAATATCCTGGGTTGAAAATCTTGTATTTCATTTTGTTGAATTTAAATACAAGGATTCTAGGCTTGCAGCATTAGGTTGCATAGACAAACAACTCGGTTTGATACATAAGTATATGTGTTGACGTAATATAGACGTTTATACGCTTCACATTGCGGCATATGTAACATTCTATATATCCATTATTATTAAAACAACAATTAATTCTACTGTTATCGTAACTGGTTATTTTTAAAATAATGATTATACTGAGAACTGTTTGTCCATAATCAACCTCAGATTAATAAACTGTTGGATTATATTTGTTAAAGAATACATTCCTATATTTTTTTCTTGTTTCATCATTCGTTGTACGTAAAATGTGTATTAATGTTTTCTCGGTTGTAAAGATATTCTTTAAAAAGGTTGCAAATAATAAAATCTGAATTCATATCTATGATTTCATGATGATTTTCTAGTCATGGATATCTTAATGATCAATACTTAACCACAGTGCAATGGCCCCCAAATGCACAATGCCCCAAATGCCCTGGTAAGGCCGAGAGTGGGGAGAGTTCGTTCTCCCTCTCGAAATGCTCCCACATGGCCACGCGTATATAGCCTCTGCCAGGAAGTCCTACTCACTGCCTTCTCGTGGCGGGGGTGTTGTTTACGAAAATGAGAGGACGAAAAGCGAATGTCCGGCGCTTTAACCGGATTCAAAACCAATGGTGCACATGGGCTTCAGTATCCTGCAGGAACAAATGGCGTATGAACCAGTTGTTGGTCACCGGCTTCCATGTGACTGCATCTCCTTACGATGCTCCACTGCCTTGTGGATCAGACATTCAGGTCGAAGGCTCGGGGAGTGGCCCCCTAAGAAAACCATCTGCTTCGGTTTGGGCACCCGGGCAGTATCACAGCCCTCACACATATCGAATCAGATTTGTGTGGCGCATATGTATTTGGTGCCTCCTTGTACCAATATCTATGTGTTAAAATAAATAAAATAAATAAACAGTGCAATGAATATTTCATATAAAAATTAAAAAAATGAGTATTCTAGAAGTTTATCGCAACTTTAGATTTGTTTAGGTTATAAAGTGATTTTATCCATCTTGGTCTCAATTGGTTGTGAAAACTTTTGTTTTCTTTTTGATTTTCATGAATCAAAAGCTTCCGGCCAAAAATTATAAAAACCTAATTGTTTTATCAAATGCAATTCGTTGTCAGAATTTTTCTAGACCAAACTTATTTTCAGAAAAATAGTCAATTAAAAAATAATCTACTTGTCATTATTCTTTATATTATACTCTGCTGATTAACAAAAAAACAAAACAATGAATACCTTAGTTTACCCATTCGTGCAAATTAGAATTATTCCATTCAAACTTTGCTAATAATATTTAGAAATTTAGCAAAAAATCGTGATATTACCTTGATTCTTTTGAATACTGACAATATGACCATAATTAATTATTTCTGTCTGTCGAAAGTAAGGATTTTGGTATTTAAAGTAAACTTGAAATCTAAACGTCCACCGAGTCCAGTATTTAAATGTCTACAATTGAAATCTTCATTTTTTTAAGTAACTTATACAGATAACCCTGATTAGTTAGAATATCTGGAGGTAATATGTCTACAACAGTCAGATATTTCAAGTATTTATGCCTGAGTTCAATCTATGTCATAATTCAATATTTATTTTAGAATATTATGATTTTTATAAACCATAATCCACTTTTTGTCTTAAAAAGGTAATTCACTATATTTATCGTTGAAATCTATTTCACTATAAACCATACTCATTTGTAAGTGATGTGACGCACTTGAACAGTTACTTCATGTAAACATTTGCAAAGGAGAAAGAACGTTTTTCATTTTTTTTCTTTAAAAGTATTTATTATGCACCGTTAAATAGATGGTTTTGATAAATTATGTAATAATGAGCTGAGTATATCGTAAAAATGGAAATTATACTTGTTCTATCGACGAACCAAATATACATATAAAAATCATGCAATATAGTTTAGTCAGTATCTGTCTTTTTATTTCGTATTAGAAATATAAACATGCGACTTTGTTAAGTAAATAATTCAAATAATTTTAGAATTTTTTTCCAAATTTACAACAATCTGTATAAGTCAGAAAATCATGAAACAGATGGTTTTACAGTTTACATTACTTTTGTTGAGAAACATTCTGACCAAAGACTACATAAGAATATGTAGTAGTAAATTTATGATTTTTTCATAAAAATTTGTGAGTTATTGAAATGATTGTGAAATATCAATAGTTGAAATCAGTAGTCAATTGAAGATAAACCACAATGGAAAACCTGGAAGCACTGGATAGCCGTCTCATCCTACTGTAGGGCTCGCGAGCGAGCGAAACTGATAGGTCCTGGGTTCGAATCTCACTAGGCTGGGTCGTGGATGCGAACTGCTGAGGGGTCTCACAATAGGACGAAACAGTCATCCAGTGCTTCCAGATTTTCCATTAAGGTCTAGCTTCAGTTGACTTATGATCTCAACTATTGAAATTGCTACAATCTCCACAAAACGTTTCTGATACGAATATGAAATAGATACTCCAGTAATTACGCTAAATGGTAATCACGTGAGTGCACAATATATGTATATGCACCACAAGTAATTAATGACATTTTGTCATATTCTAGTACAAAGTATTTCTGAGTAATTTTTGCTACTTTTTCATTCCAAAAATCGTAAAAGCTGAATAAATTTCTAGTGAAACTCATCCAACTTTCTAAATTTCAAAGGATATATACGTCATTAAGAAAACTGTAATCTCTGTTAATTATGTGTAATTCTCAAACAAATGCTGAACTACCCATGTTACATTAGCCCTATTGAAAAGACAGTTTTTTAGATAATAGTACAACTGGCTAAATGTAATATTTTCAAGTCAAGTTATAGACAATATCAGAATAGGGTTTTGTGGATAGTGTAGTGATTTTTAATAGTTGAATTCATGAATAGATTAAAGCTAGGCCATTACAGAAAAAATGAAAGCACTGGACGGTCTTTTTGTTCTAGTATTGGACTTTTCAGCAGTAAGCATCAACCACCCTACACTCGGGACTCGAATACAGGACATTTGGTTTCGCGGGCAAACGCTTGACCTCCAGACCGTTGATGCAGACTGCTGAGGATTGCCACGCCAGGACGAAACGGTCGTCCAGTGCTTTTAAGTTTCCAATGATGGTCTAGCCTTATTTGATTCATGAATTCAACCATTAAAAATCATAGATAATAGTCAGAAACCAAAGAAATTTCTAAAAACGAATGAAAATAATGCTTTTTGAAGAACATATGTATTTATCGTTTTTATAATACACCATTTTGAGACAAAACAAATTATTCCAAATGTTTAAAAGTAATCATAATTGTTAGTTATGTTACGTTGAGATAGCTAATTACAGACCGAACATTTAATTGTGTAATAAATATTTACCGCTGTGGGGGATATTCATTCAACATCAGTCGATAAATATAGAATCTATTGTGTCTAACAGTATTATTTATTATTTGCAACGCACGGGACAGACAAAAGAAAGCTTTTACCGAACAGAATGCATTGTTTTGGAAAATTATCAGTAATTTTAGTCGAATCACGACATGAATAAAACTTTATGTGGAAACAAAAATCCAAATGTACTCACTGTTATAAAGCGGAAGTTTCCAAGCAAAAACAAATGAATCAGTTGTGTAAAGGATGCAGAAAAGAATAATATATAAGAAGAAAGACTGGTTCGGTGACGAGTTCTTTGCGTTCAGAGTCATTTAAAAGATAGATAGGAAGCTGCTAATAACAGTGAACATCCCTTTTCTTATCAATACCAAAATATTTGCTGCACATTTGGGAAAACCAGAGTTATGTACTCAAAAACGCTTTCTGCGTGTTATTTAAGTCCGAAATTATAAATAATACTGTTACCTTTAGTAGTCAGTCAGTCACTCATCACCAACGTAGAACTTCGTACGTACGTACATCAGTTCGAGTTGCCACACCACATTAGCACAGAGATGCTGTTGTCCATTCAAATCCCGTAGTGCTAGATGTAGTAAAATTATAAGCTGTAATCAGAAAAATTAGGGTTTGAAGATGTTATTTAAAGAGTATAATCCAGTGAAATAAATTTGGGAAGAGGAAAAAACAAGGGACATGAAGAATTCAGAGGATTAGAATTTGGGAGAACACAAAGAGTGGATGCACCTGCGCCATTGCAAACGATTTTGAGCCATGTCATTCAGGGTCTCTAACCATCGGTTGCTATCATCTCGCGGTCCCCAACCACGTAGTCTACACCTACCAACATGACTCAGTCCACTTGTCAGTGACTTCATGGACTTGTGCCATGTTTTGGTCTGGCCGCCCCTAGCTTTCTTCCAACCTACTCCTATACCACTGAACATAGCACATCGAGGCAGTCGGTGGTTGGGCATACGTAACACGTGTCCCAGTCATCTCAACTGATGAAGTTTCACTACTTCATCAATTGATTTGCCATCCTTACCTAGTACCCGTTTCCTAACAACTGTGTTACTTACTCGATGTTCCCATGATATGCGAGCAATGTTTCGAAGACACCTATGATCAAATACTAGTAGCCTACGGATATCCTCTACTCTTACAGGCCATGTTTCACTGCCATAAAGTAGGACGGAACGAACTGCTGCGCAGTAAACACGTCCTTTGGTTGATAGACGGATATCTCGCCTACGCCATAAATGACGTAATTTGGCAAAAGCTAGTCGAGCCTTCTGTATCCGTGCTGAGATTTCGTCACACACCAGACCACAAGGACTGATGAGATTTTCAAGATAAGTGAAGCGATCGACACGCTCAATTACTTCACTCCCTACCATTAGTTCGGGTGTCGATGCAACCCAATCCTGAAGCAACATTTTACATTTCGAGGGGGAGAATCGCATCCCGAACATGCTTGCATTGTTGCTTAGAGTGGTCAGAAGACTCTGCATTTTGTCAGCGTCTTCACCAAATAAAACTATGTCATCAGTATATTCTAAGTCAACAAGTGAACCTCCCGGTAGAAGTTCAACCCCTGGAAATTTGGATGAGGAGAGTGTTATCTCTAAAAGTACGTCGACGAGAAAGTTAAACAAGAATGGAGAGAGTGGACAGCCCTGAGTTACCTTCAGTAACGTTTGTCTCATTGTGTATATTCTTTTTATCTAAAAATTATATTTTTAAAAAAACATTATTACCAGTTGTACTATTATCGTTTATTTTATGAATGATATTATTAAAGAAACTGAAAACAATTTTTGGCACACATTATTTTAATAGTGACAGTTATTTATTTAATATTTCATGAGTCAATTGAAGCTAGAACACGGTGGAAAACCTGGAAGCACTGGATGGTCTTCTCATCTTAGTATAGGACTTCTCAGCAGTGCGCATCCACGATTCCGCCTTGCAAGATCCGAACCCGGCACCCACCGGTATTGAGCGCGAACACTTAGCCTCTAGACCACTGAGCCGACATCCAACGGTGTTAATGTCTAACTTTAATCAATTCACGAAATTGAGTTATTTATTTGTTTTAGCATTATTCATCTACCTAAAGTAACTGAACAAATATTTTAAATAATAAATAAGACTTTCAAAGTGTTAATTCAGTCATACACATTCATCATCCTGTTAGTGAATTTATGTAATTGTTAGAAGATATCTTAATAGAATTTGTGAAATGATAGATAAAATCAATACAATAACAATAGACGTTTTCACATTTATTTATATTGCTAGTTAGACCGTGTATATTTTAATTCTGAATCATAATAATTCAAACATCTATTAGGGAAGTGTAAATATCAAAGGAGTTGAATAATTTAAATAGCTATTATAGCTCAATAATTTAGTGAATAATATACTGGCATTTAAATCAATTAATAATGGTTATGAGTTTAACTGTAGTAATCAACACCAAGAAGCAGATACATTCAATTGAGAAATCTCATAAACAAAAGAACCAGTATGTTTATTTCTACTATTGGTTATCATTGGATTAACTTCATATTTGTAATATAGTTACAGTCGTTCATGAAGTCATCTACCAAGAAATGATAATCAAATACATATACACAATAAAATACAAATCCATGACAACTAATAATAATAATAATGATAATAATGACACAATATTGAGACTGGTATTGTATACCAATGAAACAATTTTTAGTGATATTTTCACAACAACAACCTTACAAATAATGATTGTGTCCTAAATTTACCCTAAATATTATTTTATTAATGAATGTTAATTGAATAGTTTTATATTCTATTAGATGTTATCTATAAAACTTAATATTCATAAGGTTACAATCTTTGCTCTTTTCTCCTACTTCTCCTCCTCCTACTACTACTACTACTACTGCTTCTTCTTATCAATCATCAAAGTTTACATGTTATAAAAAACAAAAAAAATAGGAAAGAACAAAAAAAATAGAAATAGAAAACATACTTCCTGTAAAATTAATTTATAACATAAATAATTACTGTATTATGAAAAGCACTCATTAACCTATAATATTTAGATTGCTAGAATACTTTATAGAATTATACACATAAATCACAAGTATTATTATTGTTTATTAATTTAGTTTCTAAGACAAAAAATATTTTATCCATGAAATAAAATTTTTTTTTGTTTTTTTATTTTTTTTTACAAGAAATAGTTATTAATAATGTGAAATTTATTTATGAATGATAAATGTTAAAAAAAAAATAAAAAGCCTAATTTCATATAAATATAGTAAACTATGTAAACAAAGATAATGAGAACGTCATCGTGTTATTCACTTAGTTACTAAATCCTAATAGTCACTTGCTTGTGAAATGGGATGAAGTTTTGAATTCACTTGATATTATTTCCTTGTAACTTGCATTGTTGTTTAGGACCGTAATTCATCAGTCACTTGTTAGTATATATGCATTTTGTACGGGTTGCCACGATATTGCCTTAATTCATAAGCTTTTGGAGCAAAGATAGATAGTGGCTAGCAGTGGAATTCAAGAAGCGCGCTTCGTTCTATTTAGGACTCGTCAGCTGGATGAACGTAAATTTCATGGATGATGTTCAGTCTGGGACTGGGATCCATCGCGCTATTCACTTAGCTACTGAATCCTGATAGCTACTTGCTTGTGCAATAAGATGACGTTTTGAATTCACTTGGTATTGTTTTACTTGAATCTTCCAATGTAAATTTACTTTAATTAATGATTATCTAATAAGGAATATTTTAAATACAATATAAATACAATCTGAAGATGACAAATATTAATTCTGAATAAATAAATTAATGTTTGTTTCGGTGAAATCTGTGTTTACTAAACAAAATTGAATATTCTGTCTTTCTTATTACAAATTTTCGTTATGTTGAATTCGACCGTATTCACTGAAGTGGTATAAGACATAATTTAATTTTATTTGCACTTCTATTGTGTATTAATATCTTCTTAGATGTAAATGATATGCTTTGTTTTTATGTTAACTCAGTAATAGTATATATCATTCAATAGTTTTATATTGAAATTCACTATTACGAAATTAGAAAATTGCTTGAATTAAATCCAATGCAGTTCATTCACAAGTAAGATTCTTATTAACTTAGTTCAACAGTATACTTTACTTGGATCGTAATTATTTTAATAATATTTACAGAATTTGAAATCATTAGTTTTTCTTCAATTTGTTATTCGAATATTAAAATAAAATTTATATTCGATTTCTGGTTAGGTTACTGTGCCTATATCCCTGAGTGTTTATACTACTATGAAACAAATGACCAGCATTTCCTGGTTTTAAAAAATTGTTTGGTTGAATTTAATTTTTAATAACTTTGTTGGTAATATGGCGTAAACAAATTTTTTTATTGAGCGGGATATACATATATATATGGCAAATGGTCTATATGTATATTACTTTCAATGATATATGCACGCAGTGCTTAGTCAGTAATAAGCCAGCTGTGGACTAAATATGTTAATATGAAGTATTTTACATAAAATGTTCCACTCTCATTTTCATTACGAGAACTTTATTTTATTAAAATTTATTCTACTTACCGATTGCTTGTAGACAAATATCGACAGTTTAGTTAATTGGCCACATTATGTGAAAAAAATTTTATTTAGACAAAATTATTTCAAAAGGGGTTTTGTGGATATTATAGTAGTTTTTAATGGTGGATGAGTCACTCGATTTCGTTCATTAGTTGAAGTTAGACAATAACACCGTTGGATGCCGGCTCAGTGGTCTAGTGGTTAAGCGTTCGCGCGCGAGAATGATAGGTCATGGGTTCAAATCTTGCGAGGCGGGATCGAGGATGTGCACTTCTGAGGAGTCCCACAACAGAACGAAACGGCCATCCAGTGCTTGCAGGTTTTCCACGGTGGTCTAGCTTCAAATGACTCATGATCTCAGCCATTAAAAATTATTTCAATAAAATATCGACATTACTAAATTACTTCAGATGAATTTCTACATACTAAATAATAAATTCTCAAATAAATGTTTAGCTGACCAAAGGTATAACAGAAATAAAACTCCTACTTCTGTACAAACTATCAAATTCTGATGTTATAATTAATGATATCATAATAATTATTTACAGATGAAAATCAACTCATACTCAAGGTAAAATGTATAGTAGTAAAACTATAGAACACAGGGTCATCAAGATCTATATTTAAAAATGCATAATACCGGAAATTCACCAATACGAATAAAATCACAAGTCTTATGACAAATTTTAAAATGTTCTTTATCAATGAAGGAGTAATCTCCCATGGTTTGCTGAAAACATTATTCATTTACAAATCATGAATAGCAATAAGTACCAAGATAGTTTGAAATCGTGCGTCCAACTTGTTCTAAAACCCTCTTTGTTACACAATAAATAAACATCTTTCCTATAAATGACTATTTTTGAACGTTAAGTTCCTATTCTCCATTTTCAATACAGTGAGCAAGACTACTGCTGTTCTTTTCTTCTTTGCGACGCAAACTAGAGTAGTAAGTTCAATTCTTGAATAAAAACTTTTACGATCAAGATCCAGTGGAATCTTAAATACATTATAACGATCAGTTATATATCGATCCAAATGACAGTAGTTTATAAACTTATTTCTTGTCAATGAATACAAACTATAGTGAAAACTGAACTGGAAGTCCATGAGCAACATTCACAGTGAACAAATTTATATAATAAAAATTCATCTTCAATTTTGATTTTATTCCTCCTATATTGTACTTGGTGATTCTATATCCTCAACATAAACATTGAAATCTGTTAGAAAAAATTACCTACACCTTCAGGGCGAACACAGTCATTATTCTTCAATAAATTTTTCATTACATTATAAAAATTTGTACAGATTTCATTTACATTTAAGAAGCTATTTCAGTATAATCAATTGAAATATTTTATTTTTGACGATCGCCTAAAAAAACCGCATCATATAAATATGAACAAAGAATAGTCTTTTTAACGAATTCTTATCAAATTCTATAATGATGTGTCTAAATTAATAATCCAAAAAGTGGAGACGTTTAAGGTAAGATAAAATGAATTAAGTTATGTCATGTGCTAGAATAAGCCAATATTTTTCAATTATTTTTCGGGTCAGTAATTTTTTTGTCAAACGGTAGAAACAGTAACAATTCGGATTTAAAAACCAGAGTAAGGTGTACAAAAGAAATATGTTCAACATCTTTTCTTATCTAAGCTAACCTCAGGCTCAATCGATCGATAGTAAACTTAACTATTCAATGACCTAATTCGGGTAATGTAATTATAATCTTTCTTAATCAAGTACAATTGTGCTTGTTTATTATATTCACATGTTTTCCTATTATTATTATTATTAGCTGTGGTGTTAGCATCACTAGTAGTCCTGAGAATACATGATTAATTTTTTTAAGATGAGAAAGAATACCTTTATATTAGTTTTATTCAGTAGGTTATTACTGTACTTTATTCTAAGTAATAATGTTAGATCCCGATAAGCATAATGAATGGTAACTTTTGGGATCCATTATGAACCAATACTATACGTATCTTTTTATCATATAATTGTTATGTAACTAAATTACTCATATCCGTGTCCCATTTATTATGAGCTTTGCTTTGACCTACGAACTAATATTATACCATTTGCCATTCTGAAATTATGCCTTGTCCATTAATTACTACCTCCCTCATTCACAGCCACATTTGGCTAATTCTTGTACAAATGTTCTTTCATATTTTATTGGTACGATGTGGTCTGTTCGACTGGTATATAAACCCCGTATGTTTGAAATAAATGATTCATATTTCAGAGGCTGAAATCGGCGTTCTGGACTTAACTGGTTGGGCTAGGCAGGAAGCGGGACCAATCAGGACTCCAGACTGCTCGCATGTGTTTTACGCGTCACTGGTTCAATTGATAATTCACTGCTCTTTAATTGGCGGTATCGTTACGTTATACATTAACAGGGCACTCAGGCCACAAGTTATAACAAATAATCACCCATATTAAACAACAAAAGAACTGAATTATCTGTACATATTTCAAAACTAATAACTATAAAAGTCTAAAGTTTGAAGAGACCGTTTATTGAACAGGTAAAAGTCTACTTATGATTCATTTTTAATATTTGAAAAAAGGTCCTTTATTCAACAGTATATTGCATAGATTTTTAAGAAGTAGGTATTTTGTGTTGTGTACGATACGCTCATTGTTATCTATAATAATCATGTACAACTGTGAGAATAATAGTCACTACTTTATGTGTAAATTGGACATCTTGTAATATGGAATAATATCACGGTCAAATAAATAAGAAAATTCATGATTCTTATATCAAAATATATTTTCGTTTAATGACTTTCTTATAAAATGTAGAAATATCCCTTACAATGAACAATAATTCTGTGTTAATTTGTCTGGATCATTCTTATTGTTTAAAACCTAAAGAATCAATGAAGAAAACTATGAGTATATAAGTGACAATCTGTTTAAGAAACATTTATTTAGTATAAATGGACATTATTTTGTTAGTGAATTGAACTTGGTATCAAAAATGATAACTTGTAGCATACATTAAAACATAACGCAACATTTACATAACATAATCTATCTATTTTTTTCTGACTTTATTTATTAGGTCATTTATGTTTGTTGTCAAGATAGATCATAAATTTGTTTTACCAAATATGTGTTCATATCCCCTTTGTCGTGTTAGCCCAAACATCCATAAAACAGATTTAATTTATAAATAAATGCTTTATATTAAATGATAGTTGACTATTAATAATTACAATAATTACAATTAAAATAATGTAAAATGATCGTAAGCTGATTCAATTTAAATCACCAAAACAAAAGTCGTAAAATACAAAACGTGAAATAAAAAAATTCAATCACTTCTTTGCCGTTAAGTCCATCTTATAACAACTGAAGAACTGTATCAATAACACAATATAGTCTATGTGGAAACCGTTAGTTTCGACCAAGGCTTATATGAAAATGAAACCAACTATAATATCTAGAATTCTAGACGAAATATTCTCAGTAGGTCTAAAACTATGAATAACGAATTAGATAGTATGATCATTTCGTATATATATGAAACTCATTAGTGAGACTTATTGTCAAACAACAATTTATTCAAAACAAACGAAATAAAACGTGTCCGATTAATTTTATCTGCTGTAAATATTGACAATATCTAACAAATAAATAATGAAACATCAACGATGGAATTTTAAGACATTAGTCATCCTAAGCATTCTGGGTGACAGAAATATTATCTGTTTTCCAAATGACACAAAGAAGATGAATTATAAAATGCAAGAAACTATTTGATTGAGCAATTGTTTCCTTTTTTTCTGTGTTTATTTTCAACGGATTATTCCGGTTGTTTTTATATAGTGTTATAAGTAGGGTAATTTCTAGCGCATTCAATATCAATGGTCGAGATCATGAATCAGTTGAAGCTAGACCACCATGGAAAACCTGGAAGCACTGGACGGCCGTTTTCTATGGTAGTCTAGCTTCAACTGATTCATGATCTCAACCATTGAAATTACTACAATATCCACAAAACCCCTTCTGACGTTCAATATCATGTTTTTAACTATCCTATTTCAAATTATGTTTAATTCAGTAATTAATCTACTATTCAACACAGTATCAAAACCAAACGTGTTTTTATTTGCTATTTTCTATATATTGTGGTTTAGCATTTTATATCTACAATCACGTGTTATAAGTCTAAGATATACGAGGTATCTGGATGATTATTCTGGCTTTCTGAAATGTTACTTGAAACAGACAACTTCTGTTTAAAAAGTCTTCAGTCCTACTAAGTACATGCCATAAAACAGTGAAATTATATATTACTAAAGTAATCCAATTCATAATAAATTGACATATTCTATGTTCTTACCACAAATGAATAGATGAACAAACTAAATCTTTTCAAAACAATTAATGTTTAAAACAAACAGATTACAAATAGAATATAAACGCCATTTGTATATAACTCATAAAGAATTTTCGTTTAATAAAAATTTTTTTTGATTTTATGACAGATCCGTTTATGTCATCAGACTTCAACGCAGAAATCAGTATTTGTTAAGAAAAAATCTGTTTTAGTTTCTTATTCATGTTAGGTAAATCTATGAATTAAAATAAAATAGGTTATATATAAGTGTATCATATAAAATTACTTATAGTCTGATTTGAAAGTTTCAACTTACATACAGTCGTTTTGTTTAATCTAGCATATTGTTTACTCTCCAAAAAAAGAAAAGAAAAACGGTGGAAAATGTGTTACATTCATTAAATTTCCTTATCATATACACGCTGTAGTGAACGAAACACGAGTGGGAACAACCGAATGTATTTAACACAAAATTACAGGACTTGTTAATAAAATCTAACAATCATAAAGTAAATGCTCAAAATGACTCAGCCCTTATTGTTCTCGCATTTCCATAAAAATTGCATCCTATTTCCATTTTTTACTGTTCGATCCTCTTGTCTCTCTGCTGCCAGACCTTCCGTTCACGATTAACATCATATACTACTTATGCCAATATAAGTAGCACACACCACAACGCTAACTAACTTACTAAAATATATATTTACAGTGAAGGATAAATATAACGTTATAATTACTTTACAAAATATCATTCGTAAGTAAATGTATTAATTAACCAGGTAAGAAAATGTTGAGCTGCTTGTAAAATTTATAACGTACACTGTAGTATCGGAATTTCCTTCAATTTTAAATAAAAGTTCACTTTTTATTCGTAAGCATTAAGTTTAATACACAAAAATACTATTAACTAAATGTTGTTTTTGACGGATTGGTAACAAGTTAATTGATCTATACCGGTTTAGACTCTCTATTGTTTGTTAATACTTGTTTATAATCTAAATTGTTTATTTCAAACCTTAATACGATAATGTTTACTCCAGCTGTTACACTCTCATATAACAATATTATATGGCGTAAGTGATATTTGCATATTAATCTAAGGTAATTTGCTGAGAGATGAAGATGATAACAGTTAAATCAATCAATCCCACAATTAGAAAACCCAATTAATTCGTAAGGCACTTTGACGAATGTTCTGATGATTTACTTTGAAACAAAACTTAAGTAAGTCAAAAATGGATTTTATATTTGGATAAGTTCGATTAAATAGGTTTAATTGTTATCACTTTTCAGTAGATGATTTATCAGATGTTTGTCAATTATTTTCAGATTTAAAGAAGGTCAAAATGAAATCAACGTCAATGAAGGTGATAATTTGATTTTTATCTGTCCACCAAATCGAACATTTTCTCAATCACTTTATTGGGTATGATCACAATTTATACAAAGCTATATATATATATATATATATGTAAATTTTCATTGATATATACACCTGATAATGATAAAAAAAATCATTCTCATGATCTAATCCAAATCTGTCATTAGTGTATCTATGGTGATACCAGCAAAGATTTACAAGAGAATAGGAAAATATTATCCGATATATAACACGTTTCTATTGACCTCTTACTTGACTGTGCGATAAGTTTTTGGAAAACTGTGTTTTTTAAAGTTACAATCCTTGTTAGTCATTTATAACTACCATTACTAATTATTTAGTTTTGTAAATACACTAAAATTTAAACATCATTTAGATTTTCATATCATTAATAGAAATATCATACAGTAAAGAACTTAGCCTAATTTTATTTCAGTGTCATTCCCTGCTAACCCTGATTATGACAATCAAATAAGGATTATCCTGAAAAACACTATGTTTTTTGTGTTTGAAAACAAAATTTAATCTGTCAAACTAATGACTACTTAAGTGAGTTAACTTTTTTACAATCTCCACATAAAATATATGATTAAACGAAAATCACTGATTTTGTAACAACAGTAAAACATTTTCAGTATAAGGTTGTGCAGTTTATTAAGTTCTGGGTTCGAATCTCACAAACAAGATCATGGATGCGCACTGCTAAGGAGTCTCACAATAGAATGAAACGGCCATCCAGTGCTTCCAGATTTTTATTGGTTCTTTAACACCAATCAATTCATGATTTTAACCAAAAACAGAATTCTTATTAAATATTTTGTTCATTTAACTATTAAATAAATGTCAGTGATCATAATCAAATTGTTAATTATGTCTTCGTCAATACGATGGAAGAATTTATCATATGAACATATTCTAATAATCTCAACCAACTAACAGATTTCTATTATTTTACAGTTCTTTTCAGTTGATAAGCCTAAAATACACAACACAAACTACTGGATACACGATATTACTTAAAAATATTACTTTACAGTTCATAGTATTTAAAAAAATGAAGGGATTGACGTTTGAATTGCTTGTTTGTGGTCATAATATAATTTGCTAGAGAAATAAATCCTCATCACCAAGTTTATTTTCAAGTTTTTACATATAAATTTATACATTTATCCCGGTACTATGTAGAGATAACAAAACGTGAAACCACAAGTTATCCATAAAGTCAAACTGCTGATAGTTTCTTATAGTGTTCCGAGCAAAAACGGAGTTAAAAAATGGTATGTATACTGATGGGAAACGAGGCGGATATAACTTCAATTGTATAAAATAACAATTTTGTCATCTTATTTTGATCATTATTTGAATAGACTATTTACAACATTTGTAAATCTAATGAAAAACCTCAATGATTTAAAATCTATATTTATTATTTGTTTTCTTGTTAATAATTTTTTTTACTCATAGACAAATGATTCACGAGTAACAACAAAATGCAATCGAACTTTACCGATTAAAGTAATTAAACTTTTAGATTGTTTTGGTGACAATTATGCAACGGAATTTATACTCAAAATTAGTAGATTTCATGAAATTTTATCTCTTCCAGTATTTCATCATGAATTACCTATTCATTTTGTAGGTAAGTTATTAAATATCATTACTCAATTGAAAGTTTGAATTAAAATAATTAAATCCGTTTTCTTTAGATTTTTTGATTAATTGATACTAGAATACTTTCTCTAGTCATTAAGACTGTTTTCCTTAAAAATACTGTCATTATGTCAACATATAGAGGTATACAGAAATATGTTTACATATAACATATGAAAGCTATTATAGCGCTTGATCAACTTAAACCAATCATGCTTATTATTATTAAATTCATTTGTTTTATTTTTTTTATACTGTGTATTTTATTTATAGCTCAATCGGTTATTTGTCAAAACAGTAACTTCCGCCTAAGTGTTAAGCTGGCGTCAACACATAGGACCACAAGCACAGATAACGTTTCCAATGGTTCCGCAACATATATCAAAAAGTCTAACTTCACAGATCATTATGAAAAATGTAAGTCATTAATTATAATTTGCCTGTTTACACAGAATCCGTATATAAATGTATAACTGCGTTTTACAATATGATTTATCACGTTCTATCGTCGATATATTGAAAAATTTATTACGAGCATTTCGCTAAACACAAACTACTTTGCACAGAAATTTACCTTAGTAATAAGAAAGTTTCCCATAAATCTTCGTTTTCCATCCTTTCACATACTATAGAAACTTAACTAAGTAACGTGCTGTAGAGATAATCAGCTTACAATGTAGCTTCATAATAACTCTTCTCTATTAGTTTATTCTTGTTACTTCAAGCAAACTTGAATAACTTAAATTATGAACCATTGTCCAGTCACATATCGATAAATATGATGTTTCAGTGGAAGAGATGATTTGTTATGTATTTGATAAGAATGAGTTTTGGGTTACAATAATATGTAAATAAATAGAAAATTTTAATTATATGATCTTCAATTACTCAATGTTTCATTCAATAAATCAGAAAAGATGGATATAAATGAGTTAAGGAACATGGTGGCACTGTACTTTTCATATCGTATTATCAAGTTAATATTATATATTATGCAAATTGAGTAATTTACAAATGAAAACCTAACAAAAAATTGGGTTGCAATACCAAGAGAGAGTGAAAGAACTTTCATCAATGAATATCATCAAAACTGGTATTCTATGTTATGTTTTTAAGCGCTATTCAAAATATTATTCACTTAGTGGTTACATAATGTTATTGACGCATTATTTCAAAGAGCTGTGTACATCAGTAGATATTGACCATAACAAGACACTTAACAATTATTACGAATGTTGTTCAATATGCCTGGTGTTTTTAAATTTAATGATAAACCATTTTATTTTATCTAATTGTTTTTTTTCTCAATAGCTCCTACCTCAAATAAATCATCCTATTTTCATATTAAACGGAAAATTGCAAAATTTGTCTCTAATCTCTCTTCGAATTCACATTTAAATCATCAATTTACTAGTACAGATCAAACAACCTGGAAAGAATATCGTTTTCTTATTTTGCCAGCAACATTAGCTTTTTTTACATTAATTGGAATGCAGATTGTTTTTTGTAGTTTTTGGTTACCTATTTCAGTGATCAATAAATTCTTTAAACATTTTCGACAATGTAAACGTTTACAAAAATTGAAATCACAATCTAATCAGAAAATTGAACAAAATGAAACAAAAACAATAATCGTTTGCAAAGAAAATTATCAAAATCAAAATCAAAATTTATGTTGGAGTATACCGACTCAAAGATCAATGAATTCTTGTACAATATATTCAATGAAAAAGTCATTTTCAAATTGTAATCCATATATTACTTCTTATAATCAATCAAATGATTGTAAATTATTAAATCAAAGTTATCAAACTAATTGTTATAATGAAAATGATCAATTTCAATTGTTAGTACCGAAGAAATCATTAATAGATCATTATGATTATTGTAATCAAACAGATTTATATGAAAATCCAAATGTATTATGTAATTGTTCCTATCATCAACATCAACAAATTATTATGAAATTAAATAAAAATCATACAAATATTTTACCGATTTTTATTTCATCTAATATGAAATGACAGAAAAAGTTTACAACGAAATAAACTATATCAGAATTGACTAAAAACATTAAGGAACAATTGATTTTGGTATTATTATTATCATTATTATTATTAGTAGTAGTAGTGTGGTGTGGGTTACTTATATCCATATAAGTAGTATATAACGGTGGTCAAGCACAGAATGTATTTCGGTGGAAGATTGATAAGGAAGGAACGGAAACGGAACACAGTTGGTATGATAATGCATAAACAATCATATCTGAGACAATGAACCGATATTTGCAAAAGAAACAGTCAAGTTTGAAACGATGGATTTATATTTTGTAAATTAACTATTTACTATATGGTTCTCAGATTTTAATAAGACGTTCTGTAATTTCGTGTCAAATAATTCGATTGTCCTCACCTGTTCTTGTTTACTACAATAGTATGTGTAACAAAGATTATTATTTCCTTTCAAATATTAACTGTATAATAATAATAATAATCGATATAAAAATCAAATGCCTTTTATTGTTCAGTACACAAAAGAAACTATTGTGTTACTGACCTTCAGAGTACTTTTTTCTTTCTTTTCTTTTTTTTCTTTTCCAAATAATATAAAACTATAGTTTAGTTAATTTTACAAAACTACAAGATGAAAGACCAAATCAATTATGCCAATTATCAAAAACAAATTGAAGGAATTATTTCACTTTGATGTAACTTTCTTATTTATCTTTAATAAAGTACTGTATTTCTATAATATTAATGAAAGAAAAAAACAGAAAATAAACTAACATTCAACTTTTCAATTCACCTATTTATACTTGTTTATATTGTTTTGTAGAAAACCAAAAGAAAGAAAGAAGAAAAAATTTCGAATAGAGAAGTATACGTTTTTTGTTGTTGCGTCATCACATATTTTCTTTTCTTTTCTTTTTCTTTTTTCTTGATGTTTCATTCAAATAATGTTTCATCTTTAATGAATATAAACATCTTAATGATATAGAATTGTTGAAAGTTTATAATGTTTATCTTTCTGTATTTGTGCTACGGTCATTATTCATTAGATAAATGGATTTTTAACTTAAAATAAAATCGTCCATTGTGTAAAAAAGAAAACTTTAAAAAAAAAGAAAAAATAATTAAAATATGTGAAAATAAAAAAAATTATCGATTTTATGGATAAAGATTTCAATGAAATGTTATTGAATTTATTTGTTTTAATGTTTACTAGTTAATAATAAATAGGTAATGTCTATAAATCATTATTGATTGATTTTGGATTTAATCGTTATCAATTCAATTACCATATTGTGATTTAGCATTATATATATATATATATATATATATATATATATATATATATCAGTGAACAATATTGTTTTCGATTGGATCCTTATTAGGTTTAACTCTAATATACAGTAATATTTCTATGTATATACGAAATGATTGAACGAATCAATGCAGTTTATGAGTTAATGATAATAGTGAAATAGATTACATAAATAAACATAATAATTGGAAGGTACAAATGACAGGTGTAATAGTTGTGATGAAAATACTAAAGACTTAAATCAATATTACATAATGGGAAATAGGTAAATGATTTGAAAAATATAGACACTGAAGTAACATTCATAAGGATTACAATATTATGTAATAAGAAGTCTTCAGATAATTGGACCGGGAATCGTATATTTGAGAGGAAAAACAAAATGGTAGGAGGGGGTGAAGAAAAATAAACGAAGAGAGAGTCTGGAAAATAATAATAAGTAAAATCACTTATGAAGACCAAGGAAGAGATAAGGGTGTTACAAATTTCTTATGAACATAACGACTTGGATTTTTGACTCGAATTACTATAGCTTCAGCTATGTATAGAAGACGAGATCAAACACCATAAGAAAAACTAGTAGGAATAGCATAAATAACTTTAAATGACTTATTTCTGTCTACTATATGACCGCTATCGATCAAGTTTGATAGAACCGAGCTTCGTATTGTCTTGACAGTACCTTTTCCTAACCACGAAGGGAGGTGTTGACTAACTTTTTGGTTCAGTTGTCTGGTACTGTTCCCAATATGACTTTCTCCACAAGTCCAGCTGAATTCGTTGATACACATAGAAGTGACCTAACCATGTATTCTATCCTACTGTTATCTTTGACTCATAAACTGACTGGATTGGTTTAATAATTTCGTATATACATATAAATATTACTATATATTAAAGTAAAGCCTGATGAGGATCTTACCGAAAACAATATTGTTCGCTAATATATGTTGTTTTAAATACTTTTAATCAGACTGATTGATACTACTTTCCAGTCAGAAACAAAAATTAATGAGTCACTAGTTTTGAGCATAAAAATCAATTTGAGAAACATGTTACGTTAACATGCACTCACAGAAAAAATCTTGACTAATCAATTCGATCGTTAATTTCAATTCATAATTGTATAATTTGATAAAGATTTAATAAGAATGATTTTCTTTATTTATACATATTTTGTATAAAGTGTATCATATCAAGTAAGAATACAAAACTCATTTTACTACTCATATAATTATTCTTTGATTTACTAAAGATTTTCACTGGAATTTTCCAAAATTAAATAAATGACATCATAAGATAATTACACTATAATTTAATATCTTTTCCTAATAAATCTGTTATATTTGGTTGTCGCTGATCGCTGTGCCGGAAAAACGCTGATCATTTATATTCAGAACGAGGGACCTCTGCAATTCCCACGATGCGAAAGTAAGAACACAAAGACTGGTATAAGTGAAGATTTATTAGCCCCAAAACACTATGACGACGACGAATGGAATATACTCTAAAATACACTGGTTTATATATTGACTGTACACCTATTTTGATTAATAAGTAGGATTAAATCATATACTCAGTTATAACAAATCCCATACTGAGCATAGTTCATGTCAAGTGAATACAAGAATATCCTATATTATACAGAAGAAAATATCATACTGGGAAAACAATCGAATACTACACTGAATGATCATCACATTGAATTAGAAGGGAAGTAATGTTGAACAAAACCCATAATGAGTAAATCAATCGAAAATTGACTTTTCTTTCCATTATATCAAAATCAATATCATATTACTGTAAGGTATTCAGATAATAATGAAGCTATACAATGACAGTGTAATTTGAGATATATGTTCAGTATAGTCTCTAGACCTTTGTAATGTAATTATTAATTAATGAATATTTTTACAAACAATATCAATAGGATTATGATTCATTCTTCATTTGAAGTCAGTTACCTTTATTCTTGATCAATTTTTAAAATAAAACGTAACTATGAGGTAATTTACTAGACAAACGAACAGACAAGTACAATTCACATAAAACTATTTCATTTACTTGATTTTATCAGTTTGATTGTTTATCTCGCAATTTTATTGACTTGAAAGGCAAATAAATCGGTTAAAAGTAGTAAATAATAAAGTAGAATTAATTTTTTTTTTCATTAGAAAAACGTAATAAATTTTGTGTCCAATATATTTTTTTTGTAATAATTAACTCATAAATTACTTTGGTTGTTTACATATTTTCACATGTCCATATAAATATCCATATATTATAGAATAAAGATAGATAAGGATCTAACTGAAAACAATATTGTTTGGTTATACATGTTGATCTAATTAGATAACTAATAAAACTAAGAATTATTTCCACTGAAACTTTTCAAGTATTCGTCTTTCTTTTCTTGCCTATCAAGATGGATTGTACACATTTCAACTGAATATGTTCCATATGGAAAAAAGTAATTAATAATAGCTAAGTCACCTGAATGAATAGTTAGTTGATTTAGTTACTAGAATAGAATGAATTCAGGTTTGATGCTTTATCATGCAATCGTTGGTTATGTTTCTTGGTTTAGAATCATTTGAATAATGTTTCTAATAGAAAAAATAAGTAATTACTAAAAAAATCACTTTCATCGTATATTTCGACTGAAATAATTTAATAAAACATTATTTAGAACATTACGGTGAAGGTAATATCAGTATTGATTTCTCAATTTTTCGACTCTGATAATATTGAAATTACTGCGATACGGTATTCAGTTATGGAAGTCGAGTTTAATTTCCTAATGATTGTAACATAATTTCAACCAAAAAATGTTTCAGACACATGTATATTTATAGTGGACCTGTGTCACGTGCCTGAAACAGAGTAAATAAACCTCGGGGTAACTGCTAAATAATATATATATATATTCATTTGTTCACAATAGATAATTTGGTTCGTCAATCACATTGATGCCTCCTCCTGTAAACTTATGGATATTACTAACTATGACTACTTATCGTTCCCCAGGGTAAGCTAAATTGGTAATCATTCATAAAGTTTTTTAAACGCACACAAAAAGCAAGAATAATTTATTGTAAATATGTCTATCATTCGTTGAAAAGCTGTGATCATTCTCTCTCCCTCCTTCTCTCCCTATATATATATATATATATATGATGAAACTCTCATTCTAAACTATCATATTCATCTCAGATGTATGCGATTACCGAGTGTTCTTATGTAATAAAAATGATTTTGCATTTCCATTTACTGTAACAGTTGGTTAGAAGAAATATTTCCAAGCCAATATGTATAAACATGTGCTTAGATTTCCCAAGGTTCATTTAAGGCATACTGTATTCAACATAATTCTATTTTATTTGTGATTGTGATTTTGAAAAAAATGTAAATATTTTTATTAAAATCGTTAGGCAAAATTTGACAATGGCTAGCAGTGGAATTGACGACACGCATTTCGTGATCGTTGGGATTCGTTAGATGGATGTACCTGTTACATGACTGTTCTATAAGCTGGTGATTATTTGGAATCAGTAGCGAAATGGGTAGAGCGTTGAGCGTTAGAAGAAAAAAAGTGTTGAGTTTGAATCTCGATTTCAGTTGCTTCCAGTTGACGAGTTTCTAATGGAAAGAAATGCCAATCTTGGATCTCAATGCTAGCAACTACCAAATTTTTTCTAAAATCTCTCGTGACTAATTATCTATATTGAGTTAGTCCATTTAGAATGTCCGTCTACCAAAAGATTGATTAATTGCAATTCTTAATATCAGTAACCTAAGGAGTTGAATAACCTAAATAAACGAATTATAACGAAATCGTTTAACATTTGTCTAGGTAAATTTTACTCTTTCATGAATACTACTTCGAGTATAACAACAGATGGTGGATATTTTTCTCTAGATGCTTCTCAAAAATAATTAAATATTTTAAAAGATTTATCAGATATTATTGTTTCTACAGAATTTATCATTTCCGGATATTAGATTATGACAGTTTGTTTAAAAAACTCCTCATTTGTTGATCTGTGAAACAAATGAATTATACAATTAAATTACAATGTATAACCAACATAAACAATATTTTGCATTGCATTATGACAAATTTAGCAAACATTTAGTTTCAGAAGAGTTTTAAATGAATATCATAGCAATTTTAATAGTTGAGATCATGAGTCAATTGAAACTAGACCACCATGGAAAACCTGGAAGTAGTGGACGGCTCACTAGTAACTAGCTTCATGAGGTATTTCCTGGAGTTCTAGTGAGAAGCAGTGACTAATGGAGTTCAACCAGGTCTGTTGTGAGATATCGGCTCATTGAAGACGATAGTGGATGTGTTGCTCAATTTAGACATTATCTCCGTTGGATACCGACTCAGTGGTCTAGTGGTTGAGCTTTCGCGCGTGACGGGATCGTGGATGCGCCCTGCTGAGGAGTCCCATGACAAAACGAAACAGCCGTTCAGTGTTCCTAGGTTTTCCATGGTGGTCTAGCTTTAATTGACTCATGATCTCAACTATTAAAATGTTTGGTTATCATAAGCAATTTATTTTATTAAACATCTATTCATTATTACTAATAAATTTTATGCATCATGAACAATTAATTAATAGAAAAATAATTGAAAGACACATTCGTTGAGAAAACATCAATGAAGTACATCACTGTTAAGCGATTCTTGAAAAAAAACAGTGAAGAACATCAGTAGTACCAAATTTTATTTTAATTACACTGAATTATTCATTTGCTTCTAAAATCGATACAAGAGTAAATTTTTATGTCTTTACTATAATCTCTGGGATTGATAATCAATAAATGTAGGTTAATGAAGATAAATGACATCAACTATTATATATATGTATTATATAAATTATATTTATTATTTCTTCCTCTATAAAGTTGCCCAAGATTTATTGTTATAGATATTATACTTGAAGGAATCTGTAGGTAGTAGGTGATTGATTAGAAACGTCTTTAAATTCATACTCACATATGATGAAATCGTATCTGGAATTATTCGCCAGTTAGGAGTGCGAGGCCGAGTAGAAATGGTGAGTTGGTTCATGAAATTTCAAATGTTCATTGACTTTGATGATTAGTATATATTTGTTTACACTTAGTCCTTGCCTATCCAAACACTCAGTACTGAGAAGCAATGAAATAGACTGGAGAAAAGTCAAGTACGAACAAGAGGAATGTAATATTAAGATGAAGTTTCTGATACTAAACTGTGCATCACTGCGAGGCATGAACATCCATTTAAAAATGTTTGAAGCCTTCTCAAAATCAATAACATTTAAGCAGTTTCATTATTAATTTTCCTATAAATGTTACATTTAGTGTTCTTCTATCTCTCATATTCTCTAATTTGATTTGTAAGCGGAAAATAGGACGGCGTCAGAGCACACTGTATCGAGGATCGGAAGCGCACATAAAAAAAGTTAAATGTCGAATAGAATCAACTGGAAAGGATTGTCGAGGACAGATTTGGATGGAGAATGCTAGTGGTGGGCCAACGCTTTTCCATGTGAGTTAACAGGCGTATGTAAGTTTTAAAATGCAAATAAAGTGAAAAGATCAAATAATTTATTTGTAGATAATTAGTTCAGAGCTTAAACGCGTTATTTATTATTATTTATCATTATTTCTATTATGTTAACGCTAGAATTACAAACTACACGTTATAATAATGTTTTAACAATTTTTTAGCAGGTTAATTCCCAAATAAATCAAAAAGCCATATTCTACTGAAAAGCAGTGGTAATAGTATTCGAATATATTAAGATAGTTACCCTTAATGACAATGAATTTATGTCACAAAATGTTTGGTAAAGTGAAACTTCTCACGTTTTATTGCGTTGTTTTTTTGAGGGTGGGGGGGCTGTTTGTAGTAGAAAAACAATTGTTTACTAGAATTAATTTGAGATTGAAAGAATCTGCTGCATAAGGTTGAAATAAAGTAACAATAGTTTACAGACACATTGAATGATTATAAATATCATTGATAGTTTTAGTTATAGAAGACAATAAATTAATGATTTATACATAAAAATAAAATGTTCTTATTTTTTTATTTATGTATTATTTTTGATCCATTCATGGAATAAAACATACAAAGTGGGATCAGAACTAATCGATTTATTGATAACTTTTGACAATATCTACGAAATATTTATGATTTTTCAAACAAATACAAGATAATTACAAATTAAATCAACTATGCTGTCTGTTATAAAAGTTAATGAAATTTAATAAAGACAAACAACCTACATGTAAATTGAGTTTAAGTGTGTTTTATCCGTAAATGAAGTAAAACATGGTTTAAAATTGAAGAAATCCATATGACTGAAATCATATTAATGTCAGTGTAATTTTGTTCATAATTTTGTGGATTTTTTTAAAATTTCTGTTAGGGATGTGAAAATATGTAGTAAATGTTAATTCGATGTGTCATATTTTGCAACTTCAATGACTGAAGACATACAATTTTACTTACGTACTTATGACTGTTACTCCCAATGGAGCATAGGCCGCCGACCAGCATTCTCCAACCCACTCTGTCCTGGGCCTTCTTTTCTAGTTCCATCCAATTCTTGTTCATTTTTCTCATGTCTATCTCCATTTCTCGGCGTAATGTGTTCTTCGGTCTTCCTCTTTTCCTTTGGCCTTGAGGATTCCATGTGAGGGCTTGTCTTGTAACGCAGTTGGGTGCTTTCCTCAATGTGTGCCCTATCCACTTCCAGCGCTTCTTCCTAATTTCTTCCTTCGCTGGGATCTGGTTTGTTCTTTCCCACAGTTGGTTGCTGCTAATAGTGTCTGGCCAACGGATCCGAAGTATTTTGCGTAGAGAACTGTTAATAAACACCTGTATTTACTGGATGATGACTTTCATAGTTCTCCAGGTTTCTGCCCCATACAGTAGAACTGTCTTGACATTTGTATTGGAAATCCTGACCTTGGTGTACGTACAACACAGTATAAATTCAAAGATCCCTTAGTATCTCTAAATATATTAATATTTGAGTATCTTCTGAACAAAAAATGTCCTAATATTAAAATGATCATTCTCTTTCTTCTTTAATTATTCGTTCGCTGAAAAATCGTCACTGTATTATAGATCAGTTTTTTCTGATGTAAACTTATCAGTAAAACATTTAATCTTAGAATAAGAAACCAATTATTTTTCTGGTTAAAAGATGTTATTAACTAATTTGACTATTCACATCTTATCTTTAATATATACTTAAAGTTACAATAGTCTAGAGAATTTTCAGTACAGCAAGTTATAAATTTACCTTACTTTATACTTTAAATTCACTCATCTTCATCGTCTATTGACAAATGATCGATCATTGAAGAAATTATCATTACTTAAATCTACACAAAAAACGTATTATTATTATTACTTTATCGTTTAACTTGTAAACATAGTTGAAGGTTGAAATAAATTTAATATGTAATTTAAATTAAATGGATTTTTAGTGGCCCGTGGATCTGACTCCAAGATCGTACGAATGACTGTTATCGCCTTTCCTCGTATATCATCGTCGACTTAAATCGCGTTAGTCAATAACGAAATTAAATAAGTCAAATAACGAGAATTGACCTGTGCATACATATATTTTGTATATGAAGCGAATGAAACAGAGCAAAGCAAAATGACACGCAGGAAAGATGGCTTGGAAGCCAACTCCATTTTAGTCAAGCGTTACTCAATATTTATAGTCAGACAAAATAAAGCTACAGACATGTGATTAATGGGATAAGAAGGGCACACACCTATACGCTCATATAAAAACAGTCTAGATTGATAAGCGAATAAATAACAAGGTCAAAGTATGGCTCAAGTAGAATGAATAAAATGGGATGTCCGAAAGCTAGAATAAGGTATATTGGCTTAGCATAATAACCGACACTACAGATTAATCGAGATGATGTAATTAATAAATAAACTATCTGTATAAATAATCTATGGATAATTAATTTACCTATATAATTTATATAATTACAGAATTCACGCCAGTTTACAGGCATGAACAATTTGATATAAATAGTAACGTTAGACGTGCAGAGCAAACATGTGATAAAAGAAAGTTTTAAGTATGCTAGTTCAGTAATTGGTTAGGTAGTATATGTATTACAGCGATCCAATGCATCAGCCGGGAACTTCTAATTTTTCTTAAATGGACAGCCTCTTGATTTATAAATGGAGTAATTAAGTTCATTTCATGTGCCAGATCGAAATAATGATAATTATCTACAACTAGAGAAATTGAAACGAAAACAGAGAGCACCGAACAACAGATCAGTAACTACCAAAATATGTCAATCAGGTCTACCAAAATGCATGTGTCATGTGACACAGTGATATACTGTTGATGTTATTCAAATTAATTAAACTTGCTAGGGACAGTGTTAACGTAAAGTGACAGCAAGTAGGTGGTTTTACTTAGAGAATGCACTAATAAAAGTGCCTAGACATTTAAAGTTCCTATAATATCACTTGTGGAATGCGATACACTTACAGGTGCTAGAACATTCAATGCATTTACAGAGGAGCAGTATGCTTCGATGCAGCGAACAAATAATGGGAGTGATTTTATCGTACGGATAGATTGTGGCAGGTTATTCCAGAGTCTAGAAAATTTGCAGGTAAAGTGATTCATATAAACAGATGAGTTAGAATAAGTTCGTTTCACTAGTGACAAGAAATTACGGATGTCATAATGAGAAGTTTCTGCATATCGAATGACGTGATTGGATGCAAAGGATTGTTTATTAAGTAGTTTGAAGAAAAAGATAAGATTTAGTTTGAGTCTCCTCTTCCATAAAGGGTCTAGCCCAAGTTTATTAAATCTAGAATTATGTTAAGGTACAATCAGCTCCAAGAATACGAAGTGTAAATCATCTCTGTTCTGATTTTAGCCTTAATTTATCCTTTGTGCGCGCACTGCTAAGAATAAACGTGCAATATTCTAGAAGTGGTCGAACACAAACTTTGTGCATTAAAATACGTGACTCATTGTTATAAAGGTTTCGAGTTATGCAACCTATAAGACGTTGAGAGGTCTGTTTCAATATCTGTTCTGTAAACGACAAGTCTTGGGAGTATCTAAGTTCTAAGTCTACTACTGTATGTAACCTAGATAACACTTCACCATTTATGGTAAGGTCTAGGTTGAGTAGTGTATCACCGGAGCATATTCATCCACATTTAGCCGTAATGAGCTCCAGTTGCCATTTTAAGCACTACTGTGCTACCTTGTTAAGCTCCATGCTGATGCAAATTTGCATATTTTTCAGCTCATGTGGAGAAAATGAATATACTACTTTAAGATCATCTGCATATAGAAGGAGCTTACCCACACAAAAACTTTCATAAATACCATTGATAAACACTAAAATGAGCAAAGAGCCTAAAACACTACCTTGTATTACACCACTTCTAACAAGGACAGCGTTAGACAATAAAGAGTTAATTTTAACTATTTGATGTCGATTGCTGAGAAAGGAATCAAACCAAGCTAGCAAAGGATTTTGAGCCCCATAAAATGCGAGTTTACCTATACGAAGTTGGTGGCTAACCATGTCAAAGGCTTTAAAAATGTCCAGATATAGCACTGAGACTAGATGTCCTTGGCTACGTAGAGAATAGACTAAATTATAGAAGTCAAAATGACAAGTCATGCAAGATCGATTTTTAAGAAATCCATGTTGAGTATCATTGATAAATTTTCCAGCGAGTAAATAATTGGAAAGATCATAACTTATAATTTTTTCCACAATCCTAGAGATAACTGGTGTAATATTTGTCGGCCGATAATTGTTCACGTCAGTCTTATCTCCAGATTTGTAACGTGGTATGATGTACGCGGTTTTCTATTAGTAAGGGTAAGAACCTGTTTCCACAGAGAGTAAACAGATTTAAAAGAAGAAGTGGAATATTTGGACTACCATATTTGTAGAGAAAGGATAGAATCCCGTCTGTTCCATGACCTCTCGAAAGCTTAAGGGTATTGTTAGGGATGCAGAGGAATATACCAATAATTATCATGTTAAGTCTAATGGTGTCCTTGGACTTTAAATGGACATTTCCTATTGGTCAATATTTATTTCACTGGTCAAATATTGTACAAATGTTGTTTTCTATTTTATGGTACGATGTGGTCTGGTTGATGGGTATATAAATAGAGTATGTCTGAAATATAATGATTCATATCTCAGAGGCTAAGACTTGCGTTCTGGACTCAACTGGCTGGGCTAGACATGGGAGCGGGACCACTCGAGACTCTAGGCCGTCCACTACGTGTTTTCCGTGTCACTGTAGTCGATCGATAAATACGCTGCTCTCTAATCTTTCAATCAAGGACACAACAATTGGCACGGGGTAAAAAGCGATCCAAGTTCAAGTCATAACAGGTATTTATAGTCTTATTAATTTTCATGCACGTGAAGGAGATAGATCTTATTGAATTGCTAGTCACGCACATAACTCTTGAAGCAAAGCCACTTATGATTTCTACAACATTCATAAAAATACCACTGAAAAGGTCTGCTATAGATTTAGAGTCGTATATAAAGGTGCTATTATACTGGATGCACGGTATATCAACATTTTGAGTTGCTTTAGCGCGTTTACTGTAAAGGAGAGTTAAGTTTTGTACCTTTGAGTTAGTATTAAGTGCTAGTTTCTCATTAATGGCTTTTAACCTATGTTTCTCTTTAGTTTGATTAAAAACTATTGTTATTTGTGCAAGTGCCGTAAAGTCGTTTGACTTAAAATATCGATTCTGTAGGCGTCTTAGTTTATTACGATATTTAGCTGGTATATATAATTCGTAAGGTTTACTAAGCCTGTACGTTTTAAGAGATACACAGGAATCTAAACAAGAGTTAACGATCAGATAGAATTCGTCGATAGCATTCATGAGACTATTACATGATAAAAAGTTATCCCAGTCTGAAAGTTTAATCAGTGAATGCAGGAGGTCCCAGTCAGTATGCTTATTGTCTCTATATTGACAAGTTTTCTGAATGGGTCAATTATAAGAGGGATAGATGGGGAGAGCGCAAACTACTATCTTATGGTCACTGCTTTCAAATTCATCGTATACCTTTACAGATAGTGGGATAACATCTCTACTAAATATTAGGACGGGTGTACTATCGCCTCTAGTTGGGGTGCGAACCCACTGTGACCAGCAGTGCATGTTTATGATTGCCGAGATCTCATCACTACATGACTGACAACTACCGGTACTCCATAAATAAAAATAATATATTTGTAATATCCCAATGAGTAAAAATTTGGATTTTCTGACGTTTCGTGACTTGGTGTAAGTCACTTCTTCAGAGAATAAATAACCAAATTAAAATTAATCCAAGTTTAAATAGTACAACGGAACAATGCAAGAATAATATTTGATCAATCAAAAAACAGGTCTGAACAAGTTGATGTCATGTCACTTCTGTCAAGGTGATTCATAGGTGATATGTATATCAGAAAATCCAATTTTCTACTCATTGGGATATTACAAATATATTATTTTTATTTATAACAATCAACCCAATGCTCAGTTTATTCGAAATTATCAAGTCAAACCTTGGTAATGACACCTACCGGTACTCCAGTTAATCCCAGTATAATTGAAATCCCCAGTGATAACCTTAGCATTAAAGTTTGGAGCAGATGCATGTATGAATGCATTGATAATAAGATCGTTCCCATTATTCGAAATATCAGGAGCTCTGTATATACATCCAAGGAGTAGACTATGATTCAGGGTGTTGACTGATATCAAGACTGATTCTGGTAAACTATTTAAGACACTATCTTCAACTTTATTAGTTGTTAAGGTATCCAAAGCATATATAATACAACCGCCTCCTCCCTTAGTTTCTCTATTTAAGCGATAGAGTCGATAGTTCTGGATATTTAATTACGAATCAGATACTGCTTGAGAGCACCATGTTTTAGTGATAAGTATGAAAGAAGGCTTGGTCAGAAAAGCTAATGTTCTCAAGGCTGAAATTTTGTTCAGAAGTGAATGTGCATTGATAAGTAATAAGCTTAAAAAGGGAGTATGGAGTGTAAAAAACCGAGAGCTTCCCTATTGACTTTGTGTAGTTTAGATTTGCATAGACTGTCTTTTGTTATGTTTGATTGATCACATGGCCTATCGCTTGAACAAACTGTAGCGCTAGTAAAACCAGGGATATCTGAAGGCCAAAAAGGTCATTATTTTGATAAAGTGGATTAATTTGTTTCAAAAATGAAATCTTATTTATGAAACTTTACTGATGCTGAGATGGTTAATTAGATGTTAAAGGACACGGACTTGTAAATAATTTAGTGATAAAAACTAACCTACAACTAATTTCAATTATGATTAATTTTGGTTAAGCTCTTCTATTAACTTACTTAATACAAAGTGTTATTAGAACAGTAACAATTCACATATTTCTTTGCACCGCTATGATCACTAGATCACATGATAGACTCGACTCTAGCTAAAATGTTAATATCTTAAATGTTGCTCGATGATTCATTCTCCTCCACATGTATATATATACTCAAATCCTATATTAGCTTTTTCTTTGCCTTGCTGCACCCTTATGTGATTTAATTATAAATTTGTCTATGTATTTACTCGCACATGTATATTTGCCTCTCCACTTCAAATTCGCTTGATTTGCTTATAGCTTTGTGATCAGCACTATCCGCCAATAAAAACTGTAGTTGTTGCTTCTCATTGCCTTCTGATTTTAAACACCGATGACATTTATATTATGACGGTTAGCGAGGTTATCGATTAACGAAGCAAAGACATTACAGTTTTCTCCACCTAAGTCACATTCCTATCGCATTGTTTTTCATGAGTACAGATAGATAACAACAAAACAGAAATAATACGACATTTACAATAATCATATTTACAAATAGAAAGTTGAGATAATATTTTAAATAATATGAATTGAAAAATATTAACAACAACATTGTTGTATTTGATGAATCTTAATTATAAGGAGAAAAAAAGTGTAAATGTAATTTCGAAATTACATTAAGGGTTATTAGAATGCCATAACTTATGTATAATTTAGTCATAACCAATCTTACTCTTTGAATGTATTCAATGTTCTAAATTACACCATTGCGGTGTATACTACTTATATCGACATAAGTAGTATATGATGTCAGTCAGGAAAAGAATGTCTGGCAGCAGAGACACAAGAGGATCGAACAGTAAACAATGGGAACAGAATGTAATTTGTATGAAAATGCAAGAACAATGAAGTCTGAGTCATTATGAGACGACTGATGGACATATTGCAAATTACGTATTTACTTTATGATTGTTAGATTTTATTAACATGTTCTGTAATTTTGTGTTAAATACATTCGATTGTCCCCACTGGTGTTCGTGTTCACTACAATATGATTTAAATGAATACAAACTGAAAAGCATAATACTTTCAACAATATAGTTTAATTTGATCGTATGAATAGTATGAATTAAAAATGATTAATTATAAATCATAAGCATATTATGTAATGATTCATATTAGATGAATTAAAACATTGTAAACCAGTAAACACTAGATATATTTTAGTTTACAGATTTTATAGTAGTGATTTTCTAAATGAACTCTCCAATAACTAGGACCTTCAGGTTTGTAACAAGTATTGTACATTTTGATCACTGCGTTGAGATCTAACAGTTAGATATTTCTAGCATCAATCAATTCATAATATAATATACGATAAACGTAAACACATGATAAGTACTACGGGAATTTTCTAGCGACGGAATGAAGAGGAATAAACGTTTCATCCTGTAAAGAATAACATTTCTGTCTGTGTCACAAATATTCAGTAGATATCAAACACATAAGCGATAACATGATAAATAGAGTGAAAATTTTGATACGTTTTAAGTCATTAAAATGGATCGATGTTCACCCGCACAGAGTAAAAGTGATAATAATTGATTTTTGTGTCCAAAAAGATAACTCACGTTCTCTAATAGCTAGTCTTTACGTAAACTTAAGAATATACCCCTAACATTTTCTATATAAAGGTTTATACGGTGTTCTGAGGAAAATCCCACGACTTGTTCTAATTACTTGCAATGTCCACCGTGCAACATATACGATTTGATGTACATAGAATTTGAAATTACTGTGAAAATAAATTGTATTAGTTTATCCTTATATATTGCAAAACCATTTTATGTAATCAAAACGTTTTCTCAGAGTTTTATGATCCCTTCAGAAAACATGGAAGCATTTTCAAGATTCAACATAATCAGATACAAATTTTACCTAAAATTCATCGAAATGTTTGTAGTTATTCAAAAGAAGTTATCAGTCAACTATTATGTCATATATAAAATAATCAACAGTCTGTCAGATCTAACATCATCGTTTTCCAAATTTTCTATGCGACTTCATTGAAACCATGAACCGACCAATGTTAGACCATCTACGAAAACCAGGAAGCATTGAACGGTCGTTAAGTCGTATTTTGGGACTTCTCAACAATGTGCATCAGCGTTCACGCACGCCGGAGTCAAACCTTACACCTTCATTCTCACGCGAAAACTCTTAACCTGTAAACCACCGAGCCGACATCTAACAGTGTTCATGTCTAACTTCAACCAACCCACAATGTCGTGTGACCATCTTCCATTGTCTTCGGTGGGTAACTGCCTCACATCAGACACAGTTGATCTCCACTGGTTACGGCGGTATATCCCATCATTATTCAGTATCGTTATCAAAGGTTAACGCATATCATTCAGTGGATCTATTCTTTAACCATGTTGTCATGTCTGGACTTCAGTCTACGCCAGAATCTATATTCCAATTTATCGAAAAAGAATGCGTAAGAATTTTTTCAAACTCAGTTGTTTGGCAGTTAATCAATTCAAACTTGATCTCTGGATTCAGAGGCGAAATATTTAGTCTCTTATTTTACCATGGTTATAATCCTTCTTCTAACGTGTATTCATCTCTTTCCTATTTTTTTCATATTATTTCATATCTTCCTTCCATATGTTCCTTTCATTTTGTCTTGTTCTTATCGTCCCTTACTAATTATGCTACTTATATTCAATACTTAAGAATATTTTTTTATAATATTTAGTAACCATGTTAATCATGCAATAACAAGATTTTATTTTAAACTAACATATGTGAAATAACTACGTAAAGAGTCATGGAATTTTTCCAAATGATTCCGTCAAAAAGAAAGTTTTCTTCACTAAATTGCTCTTATTTTGCCTAAAGTTAATTTGATAGAAATTATAATTAAGTTCTTTTCCGTTCTTTACCTAACAAAACAAATGAAATCAGAATACTGAATACATGTTACCATGAATGATATTATTATGTAACAAGTAATAAATGTTATTTGTCTACATTCAAAGTACGTGCTTCTCAACTCATTAAACCATATTTTTCTGTACTGTAAATATTAACACAATTTCTAAATACAATACTGATTTACAGCATAAATATTAGAATATACATAGAAAATTAATTTATTCCGATTACCATAATTCAACAACCACGACAACTGATATTTTCTGTAATTGCTAAATACTTTTACTTTTAGCTTTATATTAGTAAAACACATCAAGCATAATGAATACGTAGGCTCAGAACTATTGTAAGGACGTTTATTGTGATGTTCAGTACAATCTTATATTTCCCAAACACTTGAATTGATGCTATGTAAATACTTTGTTCAAATATTGATCATTATAATGCTCACAAACAATTTGTCTCATTCACGTCTTCGTGTGGTGAAAAACATCAACAAACTGAATAAATAAAGCGTTGTTAAGTAACTTTATATCAATTAATTTTGTAAAACATATTTTAACCTTTTATCTATTTCAGTGGTTGAGATCATGGGTCAGTTGAAACTAGAGCACCATGGAAAACCTGAAATCACTGCGCGGCCGTTTCGTCCTGTTGTGGGACTCCTCAGTCGCGCGCCTTGCGAGATTTGAACCTAGGACCTATAGGTCCTGGGTTTCCATTTCTTAACAAACGTTTTCTTACGAACACTGTGCATTATGAGAAAATTATTTTCTTAACCGTAAGACTATCACAAAACTAATATAGTAAATATGATGAATGTATTAGTAACTTTTTCATTTACAGGATAAATGAAAAAATTTAATTTTCTTTATACTGAAACACCATGATACATCTGTTTATTATATGATAGTAGGAAACAAATAATGTGAAAACATAATGCCTTTATACTTGGATTTTACCCTAAGAAAGTGAAGTTTTAACCGTTGAACCTCCAGTCAGTTCTATGTATCTAGACTAACTTTCTTTTCCGGATAGTCAACGATAAAAATAAGAACACTAATTTATTTCAAAAGATAGCAAAACCTTCATCAAATTTATAATATACACAGGTTTCCACTTTGAAAAATTTAGTATCTATAGAGCATTTTCATTGTAGTTAGCTTCACATATGCCTAATCGACTTCAGTCTAAGAAGTCTAGAAATATCAATGGGATTTATATAAATAACAAACCAGATCCCAGCGGAGGAAGAAATTAGGAAGAAGCGCTGGAAGTGGATAGGGCACACATTGAGGAAAGCACCCAACTGCGTTACAAGACAAGCCCTCACATGGGATCCTCAAGGCCAAAGGAAAAGAGGAAGACCGAAGAACACATTACGCCGAGAAATGGAGATAGACACGAGAAAAATGAACAAGAATTGGATGGAACTAGAAAAGAAGGCCCAGGACAGAGTGGGTTGGAGAATGCTGGTCGGCGGCCTATGCTCCATTGGGAGTAACAGGCGTAAGTAAGTAAGTAAGTAAGTAATAGTTTAAAAATAAGTACATAAATCTTTTCTTGATAAATGAAGTTTAAGATTATTCCGCTTTGTTTTTTATTTCTCATGATGTACAAAGTATCTATTGGCGAGTTTCTAGTAGGCATGATAAATGTAATCAGTGACCTGGTTAAAGAGAAAACAATAGACATTTAAAAATGAGTAGTTTTGCCAAAATATTCTATTTTACTGGTCGAGCATGAAATGAATCATTTTGTTTCAATATTCTCTTCATTTCAAAGAATATCTAATTGATAGAAATTGCGGGAAATTCTTGTATTTCAAAATAGTAATAAAGAAATTATTATTTCATTTTATTAAAGTACATTAATTTATAGTAATGAAATTATTTGAAAATTTCAAACTCAATGTTTCTTAAGTCACTAACACAATACTTCGTAAATGTTCATCATGAAACAACAGATTATGTTTGTTCATTATTTTTTCTTTCTATCTGAAGGTTAAAATCGTCAAGAAACGAATTCATTTATGTATTGAAACTAAAAGATGAAGCCATTAATGAATGAATAAATGAATTCAATGAGTCTTCCAACTTCTTTACTTGACTTTGACCTGGTATGATGTTGTATTTGTTCATTAATGAAGAGTCCTGAAATAAGTGAAACTGTCTATAAGGCTCAGTAGTAATCAATGTATCTTTAATTCACAACAATTCATAGTCGTGGATTTTTTTAACAACGTTTTAACTGATAAGAGTTAAACGAAAGTATTTTAAGTCAACGTTTTATTTGAAGAAACGTATGTTTTGTAAATAAATATAAATTTTGACATATTTTATTATTATTATTATTATTATTACTATTAATGGCTTTACTCAATATTATATTTTTGTACAATATTGAGTTCTCAGCACAGAGTATTTCAACAAGTTACTTACGCAAAAAACAGTAACAAATACAAAAAAAGGTTTAAACAAAAATCTGAAAACCTGTACACCTTTTCAAATTAGAGACATGTTAAGAATGCAGGTTATTGACTAGGTTAACTCTAACAACCTGTTCGTCACAGAATATATTTGCCAGATAAGGTATTATAGAACTTTTATACGTTTGCTTGCGTGCATGGATTTTAAGGTAATTATGTCTCGTTTTACCAGAAGATATACAAGGAGAAAGATAAGAGTGAAGGGGATGGTTAGTATCTGATAAAATAACACCTGCCAGGAGTTTGCATGATTTTAAATGTCTATCCACAACAATATTAATTGTGACCTCGTAAGATTCACCACACATCTTGCTAACTGCCTTCAGCACTCTCCGCAATACAGCAAAGTCTTTTCTCAAAAGCCCGGGAAAGAATAACGGAGAACAGTAAAGAATAATAGGTAATATGCAAGAATTGACAAATTGTAAGAGTAAATGATGAGTAATTCCAAGAGCATGCAATCTCTTCATGTAGTAGGTCAGACGGAAAACCTTCTTTGATAACAATAAAACGTGGGAAGACCAAGACAGATCATAAGAAAAGGTGACACCAAGATAATTGACCTTCGACACTGTGTTTATCAAAGAGTCACCGATGGTACAGGCATTATGGGATCTCAAAATAGTGTTTATATTCCGTTCATGTCTCATGCCAAAGTTAACAGCTTGACATTTAGACGGATTAAGTATAAGACCATTACCAACAGACCAACAATCAATACGAGACAAAAACTCATTCATTTCTATGGGATGTAAAGAGGAAGAGATAGGCATACATACAGTGAGATCATCCACATATTTCACAAAAGTGTTTTCTGTGGAAGATGGCAGATCATGCAGAAAAAAAGAGAAAAGAAGAGGTGAAAGAACAGCTCCTTGTAGTACACCTTCGTGAGACAGTAGAGACTCTGAACACTTACCTCCAAATACAGTGTACTGTTTCCTTCCAGAGAGGTAGGAACATAACCAGTTGGTTATCGAGCTGTCATTGTTGACGCTGATAAACTTGTTAATTAAACGTTGTCTTGGTATAGAATTAAAAGCTGAATTATAGTCCAGAAAAGCACATCGAACATACTTCTTACCCTTTTCTAAGTTGAACACTATGTTGTGATGCAGAACTGCAACAGCATCTAAAGTACTTCTTTTGAGTCTGTAGGCAAACTGATATGGATCAATATGCTCTTTTATCGCAGGCTGAAGTAGAAGTATTAATAATTTTTCCATGGTTTTGAGGAAGGGTGAAGTTATTGCAATAGGTCTAAATTTCATATTTTTATCACCAGATGCTTTCTTGGGTACTGGAATTATCTTAATCTTTCTCCACATTTTCGGTATGAGATTAGATGAGAAGGATCTGTTAAAGATAGTTGTGAACGGATAACATAGAACGTCAGCACACTTTCAAAAGGTTTGGGATACCATTAAGTGACTGGGGACATCTTCGGACATCAGTTTCGGTGAAACTAGGAACACAGCTATTCTTTAAACCTGTGGATAGAGGAAGCATCACATCAGATTGCTGACGAACAAAAGAGTTATTTAAGTCACAAACATTCAGCTGGTTATCGCTTCTAAACTGTCTGTCACCTGTAAGTTCTTTAAAGTTTCCACATACTTGGAGAGTTTTTGCAAAACAAGAGTTTTTGAGTAAACATACAGTTGAGACGTCAAATCTCTAGGTTTATCAGACCATTTTAGTCCTCCTCCTTGTACATTCTTTCTTTTACCCTCCGTAGTCGTTTTATTTATGAAAATGAAGGTCGATCAAAACTTACAAAAATGGTTTCAGTTGGACAACAAATATCAAAACGGAATTTAAGATAACAAGTGATAACATCAGTAGTGGTTTCCAGTTAGTCATCTGTAAATAATTCCCAGTTAGTCGTATGAAACATGTTTTTCAGATTTCGAATATTTTCTTCTGAGTAATTCCTATATTTGACTTTCTTGGTTTGATGTAAGAGTGTACTCTTCCCATGCTTTCCATATTACTTTAGGTAGAACACGAATTATACAGTGATCCGAGCTAGACAATGGAGCACGTTTACGAGTCGCATATATACCCACATCATTAATGAAAACGAAGTGTAAATGAGCATCCAAACGGGTAGGAAAATCCACTACGTTTTGGTGACCTAGTGACGTAAGGAAGCTACAGTCACATGAATTGAAATCACCATATACAACTGAAAGTGAATCACTGAAGGCAGTAACAGCCAACTCAGTGAATTCATCAGTGAAAACAGATAGCGCAGATGGTGTGCAGTCTGGAGTCACGTAGATATTGGTAACATAAACATATTTGTATTTATTCAGATGTTTTGGACGACATCTTGGAGTTAGACAGTCGATAAAGTCATTTGAAAACTTAAAACACACAAACGAAGATCGACACCAGTTTATGTTTACAAACATAGCTACACCGCCGCCACACCTCTTTTTATTGTTTGATCGAGCCTGACGATGAATTTTGAAATCACGTAGTGATACTGGGCAGTCGTCCTGTAAATCATTTAACCAAGATTCTTGAATTGTGATGACACCACAATTTTGATAAGTATTTTGACTTAGTAGGAACTGCAGATAGTCCACTTTGTTGATTAGAGATCGGCAGTTAGAATTTAGCAGCTCGGGAATCGACATACGATTAATGTTCATTTTCTTTAACGCATATTGTCAACCACCACAATGTCTTTTATGGTACTTTTTTGTAACTTGTGTAGCGAAAGGTCGTAGGCTTTTCGTAAAAGCGCCTGAATAGGTTATTCGATTAATGGACATAATGATAAGTTAAAACAAATGAAAAAAACAGATAACTTGTTGAAATAATCAGATGGCAGAAACAGGTAGCCCAGATATTTAAGCAGACCGCCAACTAAATTTGAATGAATGAATTAATGTAAGATGCTGCTTTACATTTTATTGGGAATAATATTAGTTACATGCTCGCATATACTGAAAACGAGTTCTAATGACTGCTTTCGCGAAAACTTTTAGATTTTTAGATTTTTAAAACAAATTATATTACACAAATGAAGGTAAATTTATTTATAGGCAAAAATAGCAGTTTACTGAATCATGTCGTAGATAGTAATTCATCAAACTGTTTTAACGTATACATATAATCACTGTTTGTTACTGGATTTAGAATTAACGACGTTGTTGTACTACGGATAATAAAACAAATGAACATCAGTGACAAGTTGATCTATTCATGTTTTCTCCATTTTGTTGTAAAGTTATTTACCAATAGTTTGTATATTATTAATTGAGCTTATTGTAGTGGCTTTTTATCGCCATTTTTTTCTCTTTTCTATATCAGATTTAAATGTGATAAAACTGAGAATTATATTAGTGAAGATGATAATTTTATATTGATAATCTTTTCTGTATTTACCTCACTTATCATAAATTGTGAATGCCTATATAACTCAGCTAAGTTTCCGTACATTCAAAATATGATTAGTGATGATGTTTATACAACAGTCAATCAAATGACAACTTCAATGAAAATAAGGCCTGATTACTTGACATAATTAAGTAGATTCATATATAGATATATACCTTATAACCTTAGATTTATGGATAGACTTCTCAATAGGAAACTATATGTTTTATTACTACTGTTTTAATCAGATGTAAATTATTATTATTAGAAGGATTTTTTGTTTTGGCAATAAATTGGTAATAAACCCTCAAGGTGATGTCAGTTTATGAGCGGAAATACTGGACTTATTTCCATAAAATGAGCTCATCAATTTTAAAAAATAAATTTCCGGAATTTCTAGCGAAATACCGTATTCTGTGTAGTAAATAATGTCGGTGAGAAGGTTACCTGCCAATCATATCTTGAATAAAATAAAAGCAGAAAGTGGGACAGCTTGATCCCGGTTCAATTATCTGTAATGTATCTGTTTGCCACAAGTTCATACTATAGCAAGTTTAATTCAAAATGAATTCGAGGTTCAATTCTAATGACTAGCTTGCAATAGTAGCGAAACAATAGTATAATCGTCGATTGCTTGTAGAGAATCTCCGGCTCGTATAAACCTGTGTTGAAAATTAGCTTCATAACTTTATTTGTCAGCATTCCTTTGCAACTATGTACATTGACAGATAGCTTTATTTCTCAATAAAATTTCATAATTAATGTATAGAGATTTAATTTACAGCAATACTTGTTTGATCCAAAGTCGAAAATCACGTGATATCTAGTTTTAGCGGTATATATCGTTCTAGATTACGTTCGGGTTGCAATGTTGTTTTGGTTGCTTATTTCTCCAGGAGTATATTTATCTAGACTGAAAAATTGTAATTGTGCGTAAAGTTATTTTATGATAATCCTTTAACTACGAAATTCCTAAACTTAAATTGAATTGCTGTTCAGAATAACAGAAATATACAATAACAATTATGATTTTTACTAAACTGTGTGATACATTTTGACGATGTTGAAAATGTAACAGGTTGTTTTACAATGATCATCACTCATTTAACGTGCGTTGAAATACTTCATTGACATATAAGACCATTAAAGAGGAAGAATGTATTTATAAAATCTCAGCGAATGAATTTGAAGTAAATCCAACATTTCACCTAGCAATCTGGTCCAAGAATTTTCAAGGAAATATAATCAAGCATCGAACACTAAATTGCTAGGCGAAATGTTGGATTTACTTCAAATTCATTCGCTGAGGTTTTACAATTACATTCTTCCTCTTGAACGTCTCACATCAACTCGGCGCCCAAATACTGTGAAACTATTCGATCAAATTTAAACGATATTTCTTTTATAAAAACCCATTTCTTGGATGAAAATCTTATCTGAATCTCTACTAATATCATTAAGATCTAGTTTGTTTTAGATTGTGTGAATAAATGTATTGATCCCGATCAAATTATTACGAAAATAAGACATTCACCATTCATAAGATTAATTAATTTTATTATAATTATGATATTTTGTATTCTTTGTGCAAAAACAAACAACAAAAAGGTTTTATGTCTGATTTTTATATGATTTCTGTTAATAAATTGAAAAACTATTTTTGGGTGATCATATCAATCGTAATTTTATTAGGACATATATTTATGTTGTTTTCTATGTAGTATAAATATTACTGTGTTAGATCAATCTAAATCATAGTATTTAATAGTTTCTAAGTTATTGTAATAAAATAATTGACAGATGTAAAGATTATGTTGTGTGCTACTGATGTTGACAGTTATAAGTAGTATATGTCATCAATCGAAAATGAAATACCTGGACACAGATGGTTAAGAAGATCGAAGAAAAGAGAATGAAAACAAAGAATGATTGGTGTGAAAACAAAGGAACAATGAAGTCTAAGACGATTGACTGATATTTGCGAAAGAAACAGTCAAGTTTGAGAAAATTGATTGACATTTTGCCAAATGAAATATGTACTGTATGGTTCTCAGATTTTACTAAGACGTTCTATATTTTCATGTTCGAATACATTTGATTGTCCCCGCTTGTGTTTTTATTCACTACAGACTAATTATCAAGGTGTGATCCGGTAAGTTAACTATTCTCAACCAGTAATTGAATAAGGACTGTTCAAATACGCTAATTTTGACTGTAACTAATCACATAACACTCTCGAATCACTTCATGGTACTTTATCAGAACATAAGCTTCATCAACCTAGTTACATTATCGAAAAGGAAATAGGGTGGGACTATAATATATGGACAACCTTTTAGCAACTCTAAAGTGACCTTGAGAGTGTCCACCTAATAACTAAAACCAAATGACGGTTGTAAACCAGTGTAAGGAATTGGAATTATGATTTACAGTTGATGGTTATGGTTGGGATTTATAGTTTTTATCACGACATCAGCTATAATTCCAAAACTCTATTTAACCAAATGGATGAGTGAATTTCACTCAAAAATCCAAGACCGGTTATCCTATACGTGGTTGGTTCGTCCATAGATTATTATTGATGAATAGTTGTTTATGTAAATATTACTTTTCTGGAATTTTCTCATTATTTTAGCATTTAAATGTAAATTTGTCTTCTCATGCACTGTAATATTATGTGTTCTATTATGTCCACAGTCCAAGTAATATGAATATGCAGTAATAAGTTCACTTTTAGGCATAAGTGATAATATTAGATGAATAATTTTATTATTATAAAACAATATAAAATCTTCCATTGTAACAGTAAGAAAAGTATATTTTACCCCTAATTTATGGTTTAACTGATTGTATTTCACTGCATTAAAGACAGAATCTGATTTATTTATGTAATAAGACTACATACATACTTGCGGTTATTTGTGATTTCAATGGTTAAGATCATGAGTCAGTTGAAGCTAGACCACCATGGAAAACCTGGAAGCACTGGACGGCCGTTTCGTCCTATTGTGCTTCCAGGTTTTCCACGGTGGTCTAGCTTCAACTGACTCATGATGTTAACCATTAAAATTACTATAATATCCACAAAACCCATGTGATATTTGTGATTTGTCGAATTATAAAATTACCAGCATTTTCTAACACATTGGTATCATTTAAGGTAATATGATACTATAGCCATTGAGCTTATCTTTGTTTCCAAAAACTCCCTTGTTTTATGACATCGATACATGAACTATGGACTTACGAATAGGCGTTACCTTGATATTTATTAGAGTTTACCTAAGAAAAAAATGATTCATACATTAATCATCAAGCTATTACAAAGAACAGCATAGCATAAAGTGTCGAATTCCTTGAAGGCCCTTTAAAACAGTAATGGCTGAAATCTCAAGTATTTTACATATAAAATACAGCGATATATTGTTCATTTAAATACAATAACATTTGGCTCTTAACATGTGCTTGCTTGTTCTGAAAATATATATGTATTTCGTTTAGCATAAACATATTCAAACAAACACAGTTGACTGTTTACGTTTTATTTATTTAAATACTAGAAGATATTCAGATAAATAAAAAAAGTTGTTGAAATTGTTTCTACTTACCTGTTTACTATTTCATGTTCTTGCTAATGTTCAGTGGATTCCTTTAATATTCACCGTGATGAATATTTTTAAGTTTAGTCTGTCATTCATCAATGAAATGCTCATTTTAATGTTAAAATTATTTTTGCTACTGACATTTCGGACGCCAGTGATTCAAGCACTTAATTATCGTCTGCAGTAAAATTAGTAAATCATTTAAAAATTAGAAGTTATATGATAAAGTTATCATTATTTTTTTATCAGTAGTTTTCGTCAGCTTGCCCAATATCGAATTTAAGTTTTTCTTCTAGTTACAAATTTATTCATTTATTTAAACACATAAACATTGGTACAAGAAGGCACCAGAAAGAGATATGCGCCATATAAATCATTCGAATAATGTGAGGGCTGATATACTTCCCGGATGCGCGAACCGAAGCAGGTGGTTTTCTAATCGGATCACACCCCGAGCCTTTGACCTAAAGGTCTAATCCACAAGGCAGTGGAGCAACTTAAGGAGATGCAATCCCATAGTAGCCGGCCACTAACAATAGGTTCATACGCCATTTGTTTCCTTAAAATTCTGGAGCCCATGTACAACACTGGTTTGGAATCAGGGTTTTCCAACTCCCCTAGGTGGATCTTCCGTATCAGCCAACCCGGTTAAAGCACCGGACATCCGATTTCCGTCCTTTCAACAACACCTCTGCTACAAGAATGCAGTAAGTAGGACTTCCCTGGCAGTGGTTATATGCACGTGACCAGTTGAAAGCATTTTGGGAGAAAGAGCTGGTTCTCCCCACTTTCAGCCGTACCATGGCTTTGGAGAGCTTTAGTTACAAATGAATATGTGTAATTGATAACAGACGTTTCTCAATAGCATTCAATTTTGTATCATAAGCCGTCTTCAGATAGACGACCACTAAAGATCTCATTAAAATCTATGTGTTGTACTAACGTAAAATTACTGAACATTACGAACCTACAACTCACTTATACAATGATCCAGGTTTTGGAAATCTCTCAGTTTATTTTATAACAGTTTCATCGTACATTCCGTGATCTTGAGGACCGCCATGACGAAATAATACAGCTATTTACTACCGCTTAGTATTTATTATGTGTGAATCTGAAGTCAGCCAAACACTCAAACTGCTTATCGATTAAAGAACCAAAAACTACTGAGTGAGTTTTAGTACATAAATGTAAGGTTTCAACTTATGAATATTTAAAACTTTGGTGGCTTTTAACCAGTAATTCTAAAACTTTTTTGGTTAGACTGTGATAAATTCTAAAACAAAACAATCCTCAAATCGAGATACATGTTAGTTAAGTGTTTAGATTAAGTTGCCTCTTGAAGGATGAAGCTTCCAAATGCTTTCTTTCCAGTGAGTTGGGTCCATAGACGAAAGTGCTATCGTGACTAATTTTCAAGGAAATAGTTTTCTCCCGCACATCGAATTATATAAACCCATGTATTTATGACCATTTTATTCAAAAAATATAGATCAAAAAGACTTGATGAAGGAATCACAAATTCTGTCGTTAAAGATGAGTAAGAAATAGCTATACCTAAAAAATGAAAAAAACTAAATAACGAAAAAAACTATTACGAATTGTAAACCTTATTTTGATCAATAAACTGTAAACTGGTTTTCTCATGTGATGAATACAGTTGAGTGTATCTACCAGTTTGTTTATCACAGTCGACTCAAATATTTATTTTGTAACATCTTGCTCATAAAATTACACAGTTCAATTTATCAATGAAAATATTATCACTCATCATTAAATACAGCTGAAAACACTTTTAGTCAACTAAGTTACAACTGTTATATAATAAATATTACTTGGTACTGTTACACTCTACATAATTCATAATCTCATATCGTAAAGAATAAATAGTAATCTTAAGGTGGCCTGCTTGAGCATCTGGGCTACCTGTTCCTGCCATCTAGATATTTCAACAAGTTATCTATTTTTGTTTGTTTTGATATATATCAATATGTTTATTAATCGCATAATGTATTCTGCTGCGTTTCTGAAAAGTGTACAACCTTTCGTTGTCAAAGTTACAAAAAGCTCAAAAAGAGAGAGTGTGGTTGCTGGCAATATACAACGAAAAGAATGCACATTATTCAGATGTTCATTTACTGGACTGCTAACATCTGACTGGCGATCACTCAATATTTATCGCCAGGACCGACCAAGAAGAAAGAAGCGGAAACTTGTTGAAATACTTTGTGCTGAGAATTCTATATTGTACCAATAATATAATATTGAATAAAGCTAATAATAATAATAATAATAGTAATAATAATAATAATAATAGATTATCTGACATCAGTTTCGCGTCTACCCAGTTTATGTCAATATGATTACGCCAAGCTAGCCTATCTACACCGATTTAATAAACTCTAATCAATTACCACTTTCCAATAGGATTATGATAATAATTCATCTTTAATAAATTATCAGTTTGAATGCAAGCCGCTAGACAGACAACTTTTCTAAAAATATACTCAACATATAGTGACTATCCTACATCCGATTTCAATTATGGTTAATTTTGGTTAAGCTCTTTTATTAACTTACTTAATACAAAGTGTTATTAGAACAGTAACAATTCACATATTTCTTTGCACCGCTATGATCACTAGATCACATGATAGACTCGACTCTAGCTAAAATGTTAATATCTTAAATGTTGCTCGATGATTCATTCTCCTCCACATGTATATATATACTCAAATCCTATATTAGCTTTTCCTTTGCCTTGCTGCACCCTTATGTGATTTAATTATAAATTTGTCTATGTATTTACTCGCACATGTATATTTGCCTCTCCACTTCAAATTCGCTTGATTTGCTTATAGCTTTGTGATCAGCACTATCCGCCAATAAACTGTAGTTGTTGCTTCTCATTGCCTTCTGATTTTAAACACCGATGACATTTATATGATAACGGTTATCGAGATGATTAATTAATGAAGCGAAGCCACTACAAATATTTAACGTATTAGGCGTATATTTAATTGTTTTGTTCGTCAACAAAATACTTTGAGTGACTCTTCCTCATTTACCTATTCATTCAATAATTTAGTAACAAATAGTCTGAATAAAAAGACCTCAAATTATTCCGTATTATCAATTATTAATGACTTTTTACATTCAGAAAACAATGGTTATTGAATTTCTTTGTCTGTATTTACCTTAGTAATGTTAACAATAATTATTATGATAAAAACTGTTTTTAGCTTTGTGTTGTTAGTTTAAAGAGAAACTAAATTTATTTTTGATGCTTTGTATTATCAAATTTGAGTGACGAACAGAATCAATTGATTACAACAAATATGATCCCAACTTAATTGGAAAAAGAGTGATCTGATTTGAATGAGATTTTTGCTATATAAAACATTTGTAATGTAATGTTCTTTTCAGTTAGAACATAGCTCAGGAAACTGTATACATCTAATGTTATTATGGCATGTGAAAGGTAATGCTTTGATTTCTTCTTTAGAAGTAGCCAAACATAAATTTACCAAGCTTACGATTAAGGAAAGTAATTTATACGAATATTTATCAATATTAGAATGAATAGTTTAACAAAAACTGAGCCTCGAATATAGAGAAGTCATTATATGTGGAAATTATATTTGAAATAATCTCAGAGATTTAAGTTTAAAATAATTCCAACGTTTCGTCCAGCAAACTTGTCTAGACTTCTTCAGGGTAATCCAATCATATTAAGATGTTGACTTGAGTAGATCGGTTAACATAAGTTAGTTAAGTACAAATCATGTGAAAAGTTCACGATGTGAAAATAAATGACTGAATGAAGTATGTGTATGTATGTGTAAGATTAAGTTATTAATAATTGATATTAGGTGTTAATATGGTTGACATTTAACTGAATCATGTTATTCAATCTACTAAAATCAACAGTATAGATTTGATCTGATTTGACTGTTAAACGCTACATATTTCTTTGATGACTTTGATTATTACCCTGAAGAAGTCCAGCCAAGTTTGTTGGACGAAACGCTGGAATTATTTAGATTTAAAACTCTGAGACTATTTCAAATATAATTTTCACACATAATGACTTACGACTAAGGGTTGATTGTCTGTTAATAAACAGGTTTATCATACTTTCTATAGTCACTTTCAATTGAACATTTATCATGGTTAATTTTATATTGGATTACATCTTTGATTCATTCAACAAACTTATCTGGACTTCTTCAGGGTAATAATCAAAATCAAAAATACCAAATAATACATAATGTGTCTCATATCAACTCGGCGCCCAAATTTAGACGAAAGTTCTTGATTACATTTTTTGATTGTTTAATGAAATCCATTGAAATAATAAGAATAACATATTAAGCTTGTTCTCTTATTCAATATGATCTTCAAATCACTTTATTGAAATCATTTTCATTTGTTTTGTTCACTCATATATATAATTTTTTTAGATATATTATAAAAGATAGCCCATAGTTAATAGTGTAGTGAACGCGAATATCAGTGGAGAACAATCGGATTCATTTAACACAGTTACAGGACTTGTTAATAAAATCGAACACTCATAAAGTAAATGCTTAATTTGCAAAATGTCCACCATTTGTCTCAAAATGACTCAGACTTCATTGTTCTCGCATTTTCATACAAATTGCATCCTGTTTCATTCTATACTGTTCGATCCTCTTGTCTCTCTGCTGCCAGACCTTCTGTTCATGATTAACATCACATTCTACTTATGTCAGTATAAGTAGCACACACCACAATGGTTTCCAATTAAGGTTGTATTCATTGTAGTTGAAAGACATTTTTTGTGTTTCTATATCAATCGACCAAAACTAAACCAGAAAAAAATTAGACTTTCTATCTTTCCAACTTTATAAGTAGTGTTTGTATTTTTCAAATAAAAATAAATAAATTTAAGCAAAATGCTTAAAACCCAAAAAGATTTTTAAAAATCTCATCTGTTTTTATGGGTAAATCAAACAACAACTAACTACATCTTAATTTCCGGTTTTCATTGCAGTGGATATTGTAAATGGTTCAACATTGATTAAAGTGGTAACATACTATTGTTTTTGTGGAAAGTTCATTTGTATATTGTTTTTAGCCAAGACATTTGAAGCTATTTGCACGTTTATAAGTAAGTGTGTATTCATCAATTAATTTAAAGTTTAAATTTGGAAACATTAGCATAACGTTCATTCATCACGACCAAACAATATGAAATCAATTACTTGTTGAATAATTCATTTGAACATGTCAATCTTACAATAAAACACTTATCAAATAAAATAACTCGACAGCAGCTTCAGTAAATACAACAATAACTGACATGGTCTGAAATCCTACATGGTCACACACTTTAATAAGAAAAACTAATCGCTGAAACACCTAATACTGTGGCTCCCATGAGGACATTTTTTTCATTTAACGTAAAGCACATATATATTATAGAATGATTTCACCATGAAAGATAGTATAAAGTTAAACAAATCGAACTCCAAGATATGCGTTCTGAAATTCATATGTAAATACTTATTGAATAAAGTCCTGATTCATAATAAAATTTAATTAGCAAACAGTTAGTTTCATTTGAGTTCTTTATTTCCCATAAGTTTACAAATATCACAAAACACCAACTATAGATGATTCTATAGAGACTTTCTTCTTTCTGTGTTAGATATTCTCTTTCAACAACATTTGATACTTCTATTTTATATGGTTTATTTTATAAGATTTATTTAGTCAATGACTTGTAGAATGGTATTATTTTATTCCATAGCCTTTGTTTAAACAAGACCGGTACTTTAACAGTGCATCATTCAAGAATACAGAAATGATGATATTAAAACAAAAACAGACAAACAAAGGAAATATTATAAATCAACATGACAATTTATATCAAAAGCTATTTTTAGAATTAAAATTTACACAGCTAAGAAGAAATTATCATTTGGAATGTGAAATATTTTTAATATGACAGATGGACGTGGCAAAAAATAATAATCACTATGCAATATTGTCTTAATAATAATTATTACCTTCGAGATCAGTTTCAATCTATTCGAATTAAGTCATTATCACCATCGAATTTATATACATTGACTTATTTGATTGGTTAACACAGTAGGGAATAAATCCTATTGATATCTTCAAAAGTGGACAATGACATTTTTAATTTTAAATTTATTTGCTTCTTTAAACTTTGAATAATTCAATTATTTATTTACCCATGCAATTAAATAAGGGTAAACAACTTTAAACTTTACTTGGTGTTGCTTTACTTGTATCTTCCCATTGTTATTGAGGACTTCAATTGATGAGTTTCATGTTGGTATATGTGCATCCTGTGCGGATTGACTCAATATAGCCTTAACGCAATGGCTTTTGAAGAAAACGGAACTGGGTTCGAGTCCGGAATGAACATCAACTCTGCGATGCGGGTGCATCCAGCTGACGAGTCTCAAATAGGATGAAACGCGCGACCTGGCTTCCACTGTTAGCCACTATCTATCTTTTTGTAAACAATTTTTGTCTGAAATCATAACCTGACTCAAGTCGTATAAAAAATACTATACATTTGCGTTCCTCTTTATTATTTAGGGTCATTATAATTTTTTATACTTTTGTTGTCGAATACATGAAGAATTAACAAATAAAAATTTCAAGTTTAATTTGAAACCTTTAGTATTATGTTTTATACTGGTGAAATGTTTTAAAGTAAATTAAAGTCATCCAGAATACATATCCTGTTTTCACCTACATGATGATTTTACCATCTTTCATAGAAAAATTCCATAATTTGGATAAGGAAGATAGCTTATATATATCATTTAATGATTCTGATTCAAGGCTTGAAATCCATAACTTCAACTTCTGATAAAGTCCAAAATACTAAAGTGCCACGAACTAAGATAAAGTGTTAACGCTATAAAATCTGACTATATATAACATATTACATTACTATATGGGTTATTCTCAGGTGTGTATTCAATTTTCAGTGTCTTAAATTAGATCAATTTGTCACATAAGCCCCACTAAAGAACAGGAAGTTAGATCGTGGTTATGGGTGAGTCATCTCGAATTCGTGACAAAAAAATCCACATCATTACAAATGCTGATAGAACATACAATTTCCTACTACTGTATTTATTAATAATAGTTTTGAGTGCTTCAGCTTCACTTTCGATTGGGAAAAAAGAAGCGACTAAATAATCTTAACGATACTATTCACAACTTAAAAAGTTAGTCTGTTATGTGAGTTTCATTTAATTTTTGATGTATATTGTCAAATTGTGACTTATTTACTAAGTACAGACTTTTGTACATTATTTCTGAGCTACACTTGTTGTATAGCTAGCTATTTGTGTTATATCAGATGGAGTGTAATTCCAGAGTGCGACATCTCTGTTCAAAGGGGAGTCCTTTATTCAATAAGATTATTTTATCACAAATAGAAATAAACAATGATTAGTCTCCACCTTACAATTTACCTATCCTTTATTATCCCTCTCTTATTAGATAAGTTATTTTACAAGAATACTTTGAATGAATAAATTATTTAAGAATTAAAATTCTAGTTCGGTCAATGAGTGACGTTATCTTCAAAAATCTATTCATTTCAAATCTAAATGCCAAAAGGGTGGTTCTATTCGATGAGTATTTCAGATCAATAACGTAATGATTGCTTTTATTTTATTAAATCGATTCAACTGTCATAATCATGTCAATTGATGTCATTTGTAAAAATAAACTATGTGATTCCATTATTTTTCAAAATTATTTATGATCCGAAACGGGTATTTTTTGTTTATCAAATAAAATTGAATGAGTTTGTTCTAAAGAGTCTAGTATTTTTCATCTATTGTTTCGTTACATTCACAAAAATAAAGAAGAAATGCTAATAAGATTTTTAAGACAAATATTAGCACACAGTTATGTATATAGTCTAATGGTATAAAAATTGAAAAATAATTATAAGTAGTATGATATGTTTCATTCTGAACAATGATGACGAACATACTGATGAAACTTTCAATATAAAGTATAAAAGATTTCAATGAAGTCTCAAGAGCGAATACTTAACGTCCAGACAACTGAGCTAGTATCCGATAGTGTTACAATTATGACTTCACTCAATTACACAATTACACAATTTTAGAAGTAATTTGGTATTTCAAAACAAAATCACATTAACGGTTTTCGAAAATTTCCAAACTTTAGCTTGATTAACATAAGTATAGAATTTCTCACATAAAGATATTTTAGATTAATCTGTTTAAAAAATTACACATTAACCATTTTTTATAAGCGAAGATGGATGCTGGTTAGAAATAGAATCTAGGACACGCGTTTTTTTTCATTCAGCACTCATCATCTGGATATGACTTAAAGCAATATTAAGGGAAACCGCACAAGTTGCACATATGCCATTAAGTGACTGACCAGTTACAGTTCTAAACATCAATGGGAAGACTCAAACAAACAATACAAAATGAATTACCTATTTTTTATTTCAAACAGTTTTTCAAATATTAAACGGAAGTCTAATGATTGAGTTTTGGGTAACGGCGAGACGATAATTTATGGACGAACCAATCACGTATAGGATAACCGGTCTTGGATTTTTGAGTGAAATTCACTCATCCATTTGGTTAAATAGAGTTTTGGAATTATAGCTGATGTCGTGATGAAAACTGTAAATCCCAACCAAACCATCAACTGTAAATCATAATTTCAATTCCTTACACTGGTTTATAACCGTCATTTGGTTTTAGTTATTAGGTGGACACTCTCAAGGGCAGTTGAGCGTCACTCAAAGCTCGTCCATATATTATGGTCTCACCTGGGAAACTTTAAAAAGCAAATTTGTTTTTCTTGTCGTCTAAAACTAAACTCTGCCTTTTAACAAACATACTTCAGTTAAAATGTTACTTTATTTATTAAATTACTAAACGAAAACCTGATGAATTGAATAATAAAAAAAGTGGAAAACCAAACATTCAGTTAACGATCTTATATAATTTTAAGAAGAAACGAAACGTGGTAATTTGTTATTCTTTCAAATGAACAAAACTATTCCTTTAAATTCTCATGTAATTAAACAAAAATAAATAATTGAAATTTCCCTACTTGAAATTGAAACATTTAATTGTAGACCATAATTAAGTATGAGTAAAACAAAAACCTGTTTACTGACATAAATTGAAGTTAATTACTTTATAATATAGTTAAAATTCAGTCAAAAATGTCTACTTTTAAAAAGTCCTAAAGCTGTTTGAAGTGTAAAATAAGGAACTAAATGGCAAGTGCATAAATTGTGGGCAATTTTTACTTTTTAATATTTGAATTCATGATTTAATTAGACATAGACTACCATGGAAAACCTGAAAGCACTAGACTTTTATTTTGTCTTAGTATGAGACTTCTTAGCAGTGTGCATCCACGATCGTGTCCGCAAGATTAGAACTTTGTACAAAGATTTCTTGATGATTTTAGCATTAAATTTAAAAGAGTTTCCTGATTCTACGTGTTATTTCCTAGAACTTAATATATAAATATTAAAAATCTGTGGAACATGAAAATCGTTAATCTCTTCAGATAAATTTACCGATAGAAATAAAAACTTACTCATGTTTTCATTACTTGAAAGTTCATGACTGAAATCCTATGTAACTGTTATAAATTGTCGTTTGAATGCTAATTGTCTTAGCTCTTTTAATGCTACATTTTGTAACTGGTCGTCGCTGATTGTTATGTCGGAAACGCTTATCACTTATACTCGGGACGAGGGACCTCTGCAGTTTTTACGACGCGAAAGTAAGAACACAAAGGCTGGTATAAGTGGTGATTTATTAACCCAAAACACTATGACGACGACAACAACTCTAGTAGAAAATACACTCATTTATATATTGATTGTACACCCATTTTGATTAACAATTAGGATGAAATCATATATACGAAAAATACTTAGTTATAGCAAATCCCATATTGAGCATAGTTCATGTCAATGGGATAGAAGAATATCGTATATTATTCAGAATAAAATATCATACAAGAAAAGAAAACAAATACTACATTGAGTAATCATTACATTGGATCGAAACGGAAGTGATCTTGAACAAAACCCATAATGAGTAAATCATTCGGAAATTGACTTTTCTTTCCATCATATCAGTAACTATTGGAGGAATGTATTAATCTTATTTGTTTATGGATTTGCTTTCACTATATCAATAATATAACTTATATTACTATTGTTTGAGAATATACTTTTTTGGGAATATGGAGAAACATGTAATAAATATATCTTACGTATAAAAAAACTACAAAGGTACCTGAATTATCATTCGTTACTGAAAAGCTTGTGAAAGTACGATTTTGACTTCATCGACACTTTGGGCTGGATAATGGCAATTTAACCTAAATATCAGATAAAATTTAATATATTATACTTTGATGGTGTTTATGCACATATTCATTTATATGACATGTTGTAATTTGGTGGCAAAAAATGTAGAACCATGGTTACTTTAGATTGGTTTACCTCATAAATTGTTTCGATATAATATCAAAGACTTGAATCAAGTAGTCAAAATCTAATTCAATCGGTTAACGTACGGCCTATTCACAATAATTCAATCATCATTTAAACATAACACATTTTAATCAATAATTTTATTCTATATATGTTTGATCTCATTATAGCAAACAATATAGTCTCTCATCAACTAATTTATCTTGCTTTCCGATATTCTTTAGATAAGAAACTCGGGAAGATCTATTTTATATGAATTATTCTCACTCGCTTACATTATTTACACTACTTCAGATGATTCGCCTGCATAAATCATATTCACTCAATCGTACAACGGTTTGAAAAAGCATAACATTCTACCTTCAGTAATCAGCTAAACATTGAATAAACAACTATGTATATTCATTGTTTTAATTAGTCAGTGAAAAGGTTGTTCAACTTGAAAGGTGTCCTATATATAGTCAAAATAAAATTACCGGACATTTCAAACTACTTCTTTAAAAAATAACGTCTTCTAAATAAACATTTTTATTGTCTATCAAACAGCAATTTCATCATTAACTAAAGACACAGTTGATTAATTGCCTATCTTTTTTTCATGTACATTGATTCATTTCAAAAATATAGAAGTACTTGTGCCATAGATTACCAGAATACTTCAGTTTCTGTTTAGATTATTCATGTTCAATAACTGATGATACTAATATGGTACAGATGAATAAGTTGTGATGCAACACATCTAACTTTATTACAAGTATACACATAAAAATTTAATTCGAAAATCTTTCATAAACGTAACATTGATGTAGAAACCTATAACATTGTAACAATCCATTAATCTTATAAATTAAATTGAATTTATTTAATATTTTATATTGTCAATTATGGGTTAAGCCTTTTATATTAAAAAAAAATGCGAACACGAAATATTACGCAATAATCATTGGATAATATTAATAAAATAGTCCAATCAGCTTATCAACCAATCATATTTTAGTTAATTATTACTAACCTCTAACGTTTTAGCCAATTAAATATAACCTAGAACTTGACTAATCACACATCAATTGTGTATTGTTATTTTTTAAATATATGAGTAGTATATTAAATATAGTTTTAGTTTGAATATAACTTACTACAGAAATCATGGAATTAAATTAATTTTTATTCATTCTGTCATATATAAATGCATTTGAAATTATTAATAAATTTTAAATGTACAAGACATGTTTAATAAAATTGATTATGATATTAATAAAATTGACTTTTGCAGAGCATCAAGATCATATAATCTATTGGGATGCTAGTAATTCAATGTAAGTTTTAATATGAACATTTTGTTTGTCTATTTTTAATACTTTTTCAGTGTTCATTAATTTCACGTTTAGAAATGTCAGTGACTAAGTTTCAATAAAAAATTATTATTATTATTATTATTATTATTATTATTGGTACGAAGGAGCAGTGAATACATATGCACCACACAAGTTACTTGATTTGTGTGTGAGCTGATACTGCACGGATACTTAGGGGGCCATACTTGGAGATTTTGACCTAAAGGTCTGATCCACAAGACAGTGAAGCAACGTTAGGAGATACAGTCCCATGGTAGCCAGGATCCAATAATTGGTTCATACGCCATTTTTTACCTCAGGATCCTGAAGTCCATGTGCGCCACTGGTTTTGAATCAAAGTTTTCCAACTCCACTAGGTAGATCCTCCATATCCATCAACCTGAACATTCACTTATCGTCCTCCCAATTTCGTAATCAACACCCCCGCCACGAGTAGGCAGTAAGTAGAACTTCCCCGCAATATAAAGTTTTTTTACATCTTTCTGAATAGCCAAAATATTTATCACTATGTAATTAGTAATAATTAGTTGAGGACAAGTGAATAACAGTCATGGGCTTAAAATAAATCTTTTTAATGAAGTGTATATACAAAAATAGTATTTTTCAGTAAAAAAAAAGTCACTGACCGGAAGATTTGTATATCTATTCTGTAAATGACACCCTATTTTATAAAAAAAATCAATATAAACTGAAAGTTATTTACCAAAAGATTTTTTTTGGAAGAACATCGATTTTAGATGATGAATAGATTATATTATCCCAAGATTTTTATTCAAACCAATCAACAAATCTAGGTTAGCATTTAATATAGATTTCATCAAAGAAACCTATCCAAATTTTGATGAGAATCAATCGGAAATTTTATACACCATGGGACAATAATAAAAATACTTATGACTTAGTAGTATACAAATCAAAAATTGATAATTCTAAAACAAATTAATTAGGTGAAACAATATTTAGCTATATATAACTGCTTAGACGATATTATCATTGGTATTTTTTTAATTTTACAGTATACATCTGCATATGTAACACTAAAAACTTGTTCAACCATAGAACTGGAAAAACAAGTACAATTATATTTATTGATTTTAAATAAAACAATAATACCATATGACATGAAACAGTTGTTCATATACTACAATCAAATGTCATATACATATATTACTTGTAATATACCGACAATATTATAGTCATATCAATATCTTAGTTCACTTTACCATCACAGTGCATACTCAACGATTATATGTTGAATACAAACGCCGTTTGTGTTAATGTTGGAATTAAATCTAGAACTCAAGCATTTTCCTGAGTGATACTTTTCAGTTGGTTGTGTCCGCATCCTAGTATTGATATTTACACAGATACTCGAAATTTTTACCTTTGGTTTTAAGCTTCAGTGCGTTAGCCACTGTGATTCCGAGTTTAATTAGTTGCTAAATTTTGCAGCGACTGTTAATTTTACTTGTTAGCGTTCCTATTTTTCTCGTTATTGAAGGTGAATATGGCAATCAATTAATCCCGATCAACATTTATGCATCCTGAGTAAACTACCTCGAACTTTGATAAACATTTTTGACTAATCGTCGATATCGACGCAACCTGCTCAAGTTGCATGTTTACCAACAAGGACTGATTATTTTCAGTCCTTAGGATACAAATCCTTACAATTCAATACTATTTCTGACTGTTTTCTGAACTGAAAATGACACATCTCACTTTTAACTGAATATTGTCAAATTAGTGTTAAATTGAATATGTTAGCTTCTAACTGAATTAATGAAATCGCTAGACAAATGGAAAAAAATTGATTAATTAACATACATTAATTATTGCATGTTTATACACTCTCATTTAACATATTTCACCATATTGTAACGTTTAGAGTTTATTTACAATGAATAATATTCTGGTATTACCACCCAAGTTACAAGTTAAGTTGTTGGATAATTTTTTCTTGCCTTAATCAAGTGATATTAAACCCATCCCTTATATAATGGTTAGAATATCATCTACATCTGCGATTTAAAACCTATTAGCTGTTTCAACTTAATTGTTGGTACTTCGATTCCTTGAAGTATAATACACATGGTTCGTGGGATTAAGTCTAACAACGCACTTCAATGTGTAGGTTATAAACAAAACTAAGCGAAACATTTTCTAAATTAGGTACAATTTCATCTCTTAATTCAGTGTGAATAAAAAATAGACATCATTAGTATAAAACAGGTACCCTAGTGGTAACAACTTAAAAATTTAGAATTCATTGTTCTGTGTTGTGCATCAATTCCAAAAACTTGAACTCTAATGAAAGCTTCATTTTAATGATTAACAGATAAGATTCAATTCCAGATATTTTAAATCTGATACATCATTGTGTAATATCAATGTTTTCTTTGTGCATTCAGAAATTATCAAGTAACCACACGCTCAATGTAGATGGTTGCATAGTTTTTATGCAGTACAAATTACACAAGCCTTAAATACGAACAAGATTTATTTATTTGATTTTACAATAAATAGTTTTCATGTTGAAACCTACGACGTTTAAGTTAATAAGTACTAATAATACTGAAGTCCTTCAAAATAATGGACAGTTATATGTTATCTACTTATCTACTTAATATATGAATGAAGGAAACGGCGAGACTATAATTTACGGACGAACCGATCAGGTTCAGGATAACAGGTTTTGGATTTTGACCCGGAATACACTCACCCATTCGTCCAAATAGCGTCTTAGCACTTTAGCTGATATCAGTTCGTAATAAAAACCACAAATCTAAATTCTAACCCTTACAATCAACTGTAAATCATTATCTTTACTCATCGAAATTCTTTATAACCTTCATTTAGTCCTATGAAGTAGATTGACACTCTCAAGGTCACTTTGGCATCGCTCAAAGGTTGTCTATAAATCATAGTCTCACCAAGAAAACTATATGTGTACAAACCTAAAGTAGGAATGAAAACTGAAACAATAATTTTGCATATACAATTCGATTTCCTTTAACTAAATAAAACATTTTATAAAATAAGAAGCAGTGGATTATTTCCCGTACAACAATTCTGAACGGTTATAGACAGTCATAAGTTCTGTTCTACACAGAAATACTTCTATCTATTAAGATATTAATTTTCTCTGGTTCACTACTGTTAATGAAAGTATAAAAATCATATTTAATTAAATGTCATACATCGTGATTTATATAAACATGGTTATTTGAAGTTATCCTTAAAAGAAAACAACAACTGGAAATGTCTATTTCAAATTAGACGACAATTCTTATCAAAATCTAAAAATAGAGTTATTCAAACTTACTATATTTAATTCCTATATATATACCAATTTTAAAACTATAGTTAAGTACTAACTTACAAATAAATATTATCAAAGCTTATACATTTTTAGCTTTCCGTCCCCCCCCTCCTCCCCGAAGTATATACCATAATTTTGATTGATTTAATTGATACTTATTATATATCTATGCAAGCAACAAGACTGCCAAAATGATTTAATATTTATTCACTTAAAAATCAAATTTTATTTGAATATTTATTACGAATTGAGGAAAATAACAAAAGTTGTGTTACTTGATTATTTATATGGTTATTTTAAACAATAAGTTGAGATATTAATGAAGTAGTTCTTCATTGTATAAAAATGTCCCCACCTCTGGGCCCTTTGGGAAATTAAACCTTTAGCTTCAAAATATTGATTAACCTTTATTTTGCTAATATTAATTGACGCAGTTTATCAGTGTTCTTTCTGTAAAACAGAAAAGCATTGTACGTCGTAGAATAATAATAAAATGAAAAATATTTTATAAATTTAAATGGATCAATTTGATTTGCATTCATTAATGTAATGTAGTATGAAGCCCTTATGTTACTAAATATTGACAATATTCAAGTACAAACATTCAGGAGTTAAACATTATTTCACAACTATCAGCTAGTCACATATCAACCACTGAATAGTAACAACAAATGTATGTTTCATGTTTATGCTTGTGATAAAAAAGAACTAATACTCATCACAATACAAAGTGTGAATAGTATTTTTGAAAACATTTTGAACTGAGAAAAGTTATAATATATATCAGTCTGGTATGAAGGTTTTCAACGAATACTGAATATACCGAAAATTAAGTTGTTAATCAGAACAACGAATAATCAGCTCTTATAAAGCCTATCTATAAACAATCAATATTCAAAAACAATGAATGTGACAGTTTCTAATTTTTCATAAGCAACTGAATTTTGAACATTTACATAGTCGAATGTAAATGTTGGAATTGTGCATGTTAAACGCATAGATTAGTCAATAATCCCATTATTATATAAAAGCCGTAGACTAATCTCATGATTATACATTCGGCCATTCAGAAAAAGTATTTCAAATAACATGATCAAACAATATGGTTATATCAAAATTGATAAAATCATTTTGTCTTGTCTCATGAATCGTTTTCGCGATGTAATTTACTTTATATCACTACATTTATTTACTGCTGACTAAGAGGTAACCTGTTTTAATACGACACGAGATTAAGTCGGTTTCAGTCTTAAACAAGGTATCGTTTCTTTCAAGACTGTATCCTATTTCCTGTTGTTTGTCAATCAATATGAAACTCACGTTCATAGCATCCTCCCAACACTTCTATCTAATTATGAAAGTTGAATAAGCCACATTATTAAACTTTATTTATTTAAAGTCACAGCTATGATCACTTTCAAGGTTTCCCTAAAGTAGGAATAAAGGAAAGTTTAATTCATCTTGACTGTTCCATCGGGATCCTACGTAACTAATATAAAAAAGTAGGTATCATTACCAAGGTTTGATTTGACGATTTCGAATAAATTGAGCGTTGGGTCAGAAAATCTAATTTTCTACTCATTGGGATATTACAAATTCATTAATTTTATTTATAATATAAAAAAGCTTAATAATTTAATAGCAATGCTCTATTTATATTCTCACCTATAAACTACTCATCATAAACCCCAATAATTATCTTTTAAGATACATCAAAACATTTTTATGCAATAGCATTTTATCTACTCCGGTCATTCAGGCTTGTGTACAGGTAGTTCACAGAAAAAATGCATCTAAAACAGACTGTCTAAACGCATGCAAAGCTAATAACACCAAAGATCTCTGGTTACTAAAGCCATATATTTGTTTGGTGTAATACTTATTTCCTAATATGCTTCATAATAGCTAGTCTCATTTCAGCACTGAAGCTCCTAGAATATAGTAAACATTAACATATATCCCTAGTAAACCGGTGTAAACAATCCACCTTTCTTATTAAATGACAATAAACATCAAGTCAATCAGTAGAAGTACTTCAAGTGAGACGTTTAGATGTAAAGATACTTTAGAATTAATTTAATTTGATCTTTTATTTTATAGAGCATTACTACTAATTTTCCAAGTAACATAGTATGTTAAAACATTTGGTAACTATTTCAAAATGTTGCGCCAGTTTGCTTTATTAGCACTATTCACCATTTCAAATTCTAAATGTTTAAAATTATACTTTCAGTAGAATTATGTATGGCAGTCAGTCAGTCAGCTACTACGTAGGACCAGGCACATATGTGCACCGGTCCAGGTTGCCATACCGCATCAGCACAACAAGATGAACACCGGATTCATAGCAGTGGTTAGGCCAAAGGTGGTAATATATAAGAGAAAGATTGCATATAGAGATATAGTACAAGAAGAAAGAATTGGTTCGTAGAAAGAAAGATATGAAGTGATTTTAATCTCTTAGTTTAAGGGAAGACAGAGAGTGTATACACCGACGCCATTGTGATCGATTCTGAGCCATGTCACCAAGAGTCTCCAACCATTGGTTACGAAAGTCACGCGGACCCCAACCAAGTAGTCTGCATCTACCAATTATGTATGAAATTAAACATGCTGTCAGCAAATTCTATAAAAGTTTAAATCGGGTTACTACTAAAACAAGCGATGCTAATTAATATATAGTAGGAAATTTATTTTGTTTATAATCATCTTGTTCAAATGATTTCCCTAATAATGTCGAAATAAAGTTTATGAAATCGTAATTAAAATAAGTGCAACTTGTTTTTCATACTTTATCGGTTTCTAATACATAAATTGTTTGATAGCCGAATTTATGAGTCAATTAAAGCTAGTCCGCCGTGGAAAACCTGGGAGTACTGGACGGCCGTTTCGTCCTAATATCGGGCTCCTCAGCGAGGCGCATACACGATCCCGCTTGCGAGACTTGAACCCAGGACCTACTGATCTAAAGGTTAAGCACTTGCGCACGAGACCAATAGGTCCTGAATTCGAGTCCCGCGAGCGGAATTATGGATGCGCTTCGCTGAGAAGTCCGACATCGGTGGCGGCCTGCTTGAATATCTGGACTACTTGTTCCTCCGATCTAGATATTTCATCAAGTTATCTGTTTTCTTGTTTGTTTTAGCACATCATTATGTCTGTTGTGCTCACAATCTATTCAGGAGCGTTTATGAAAATTTCACAACCTTTCGCTGTACGGGTTACAAAAAGGTACAATCAGCGACATCATGGTGGCTGGCAATATGCATTGAAACGAATGAACATAAATCAAATGTGGATTACCGAACTCCTAACATCTAGCTAGTCATCATTCAAAATTTATCATCACAATCAATCAAGATATAAGAAAAGGAAACTTGTTGAAATACTTTATGCTGAGAATTCTATATTGTACCAAAAAATATAATGTTGAATAAAGCTTTTAATAATAATAATAATAATAATAATAAATAATATTAGGAAGAAACGGCTGTTCAGTGCTTCCAGGTTTTCTATGGTGCTCTAGCTTCGATTGACTCGTGAATTCAACTATTAAATTATTAAAATCCCCGCGAAACCCCCTTCTGAGTGAGATAAATGTTCACAAACTTTTGAGATTTTCAGTTTATCAAACATGCTTTTCATTTGAATAAATATCTAACTGAAATGCATAAGATCTACTACAGTAAGTTTATCAACATTAAGTTATTCACATTTTCATAAACTTACCACTTTTAAAACTAATGCGCTTGAATGGTATCAACAAAAACAAACTTAACACAAAATATTGGGACATTGATATCTTCCAACGTATAAATATCTTTTCACAACCAAGCAGTAGCTAAAAGAAAATAATTAAATTTTCCTATTGAGTATTTGTTGCAAAATAAAAAACGGACGTTCCAATATAAATAAATACTGGTTTCTTAATTAAAATATTTTCTCTACTTTAACACTTTGAGAAACACTTCAGATACCACTTTATTTTATTCTTTCTTTAAATACTATTGTTTTACTTCATATAGATTTCAAGAAAATCCTGATGAATTGTATGTCAATGAGGGAGATAATTTGATTTTTATTTGTTCACCAAATCGAACACATGTAAGAAATCTTTACTGGGTAAGTCTAGTTGTTGATACTTAAGAAAAAACAGTAAGATATAGATTATTATAGTTAGAGATTGAAATCGAAATCATGAGTCTTTTTGTCCTAGTAAAAGTAGAACAATTTTTACACACTTAAAATCATATCTCAATGAAAATAATACACTATGTGAAATGATATGTAAATCACTTTATCTGCACAATAAACTCAGAGGAGAAGTGAAATTTATTATTGTTTCATGACTGATTGTGCATTCAAAAAGAAAAGCGAATGGTGTACTAAGTAATCGTCTGATTTGACAAAGTTCTAAAGTGACTGAGTTGACAGAATTGATAGCTCAATTATCCAGCTCCAAGATAACTAAACGAATATGACTTCTGAGTGGATATGGGAACCACAGCCATGAACTAATTTATTTAATCACTAATCATAAATTTCTGTATTAACTTCAAGTTTTTGCTTAACAAGAGTATAGGGTACTATTAAGTGTATGAGATATTGAGTTTATTTATCATACAAAGGTTTCTTCAGTGCCTCGCTAACCTGTGTATCCAAACAACTGTTTTGTTTTAATTATCTGAACAGTTTCAGAAAATCACTCGTCCAGTGAATTTACTTCGGGGATTTCTGTAAGCATTCTTAATCACCGCACTGCTTATTGATATAATATTTATACGTAACAGTCCCCAGTGTTATAATAGCTTCATTAATTTGATAAATAACGAAATAATGAAGACATCGAGCTTGAAAAACCTTAGACGAACAGATATTAGGAACTAGCTAAAACATTCCGACTGAATCTGTGTATGAACTTAGTTAATGGAATTCAACGGGCTAAGATAAATAAAAATCATCCAACTGAATACACGTAATCACATTCTTACCAAATAATGATAAATAAATAATGGAAATGAGTGGATATATCCCAACAAAGGCTAATCAAATTTAATACTTAATACCAATAACAGTATAATTCAAATCTTTATTAATAGTACTTTTAAGTGTGAATAAATTTATGATGATGAGATTTAAGCCAAAAAGGGTTTAATGCTTCTTTTGACAGTTATAAACCAACTCTGAACAACTTGTGAAAAATGTTGTGATCAATTATTTCCTATATAAAAATCAAGTAAAATTTTTGTAGTAAACTAAATGGGGATAAGACGGTGGTTGGAGGTAGTCAACAAGAAACCCTGGATCTGGGTTGAGTGCTACTTGGTACTCGTTAGCACGGTGTACATGTAACCTTGAGGGAACTGATGCTCCCTGACGGGTTCGATCCCGTGTCACCCAGCTTCACAGAGACGTTGCCACTAAGCTATCCAGAGTTTCCTATTTACTACCAATAACCGTCATCTTATCTCAACATAATGCACGCAATGTCGAGTCAACTAGACTGATGGCCACATTGCAACTTGGTCTATAGGATTCGATCTACACTAAGAACGACCTGACATCCATGGCAATGATCACCACCCAGTGATCGATCAATTGTAACTAACTGGGGAATTTCATTTTCCCTAACTATTTTTATAAAGTCTAGCCGTTTGTGAATTACATGATAGAGTAACATAGTACAAATCACACTTATATTTAAATATAACGTTAGAATGAATTAATTTTAATGTTCCACAAAAGCGTACTTGTACCACAAATAATTTAAAATGATCATCTCTAAAAAAAGAAATAAGGTTTATTTTCTTAAGTAATTGATTTATGTAAGAATTTCAACTTCATTTTCAAACAATCCATCAAATGGCAAACACCTCTATTTTTCAAATTACTCTAAAATGAACGTTTATATAACTAGTATCAGAAGAGTGATGATGATGTTGAGAATAACACATGACCTGGAAACCATTCAAAATCTACACTTTCAAATATTAATATGCGTATATTGCTGAGTATAGTTTAAAAAGGAAATGATTGCATACTCTAAGTTAACTAAATATCTGGTTTACAGTTCTGAAGTAATACGATAGAAAAATATGTTTTAAAGAAAATGATAATAAAGAACCGTTTCTACGATTATGCCTCACTGCTGAAGCGATGTAATTAAGATAAAATATAAAACATAAAGGTAAAATATTGGCGTTTGACATCTTATTTATCCCTACATTCTTTTACGGTTGCACTAAATTGGATATGTAATGTTTTTGATGGAGTTTTGTTCTCTGAGCTGGATGGTTTGGTCCATCCAGCTCAGAGAACAAAACTCCATCAAAATCATCCACCTGAGCTACAAATCTTCTCCACCATCTCATATGTAATGTAAAATATTCCTTTCATACGAAATAAGCAGTTCTAATTAAATAGATCAAAATAATATAATTGTGATATCCCATTGAATAGAAGAATTAAATTTTCTGACGTTTCGTGTTTCAGTTTAAGTCACTTCTTCAAAGAATAAATAACCAAATTATATTAACCGAAGTTTGAATAATACAAAGGAACGAAGCAAGAATATTAAATGCGATCAATCAAAAACAGGTCTGACTAAATCAATGTCATGTCATTCCAGCCAAGATGATTTATATAAGATATGTTTGGAAATTTATGCGTGTGTGCGTATGTATGGTAAAGGATGAAAAATTGGGACATTTGTGGTGAGAAAGGATAGAGTTTAATTTGTCTTTACGATGATAGTGTAAAATGTGAATAGAATCAGACTTGGCAGCTTGGATACGTAGTTCAAGTCAGATGGGTAGTGAGGCCTTTTTTCTATCAAGGACAGTAGGATTAAGCACTATATGGAAAGCTTCAGTTACTCGCCTTTCTTTGTAGTTGGAAAAGCCTTTTTGTATTATTTTGTTGTTTTTAATATCGATTTGGTGTTTGTTGAAAATGGCATGAACTGGTATTGCCGATTTCATTTGGAGTCTATCACAATCGACACATCCTATATTGAAGAGTCATCTAGCAATATCTTGATTCAATCCAAAGGACATCTTAGGTTCACAAAGCAACCACCTAATAATCTCGTAGAACTGATCGCACTTAATATTCTTGCTTCGTTCCTTTGTATTATTCAAACTTCGGTTAATATAATTTGGCTATTTATTCCTCGAAGAAGTGGCTTACACTGAGTCGCGAAACGTCAGAAAATTTAATTCTTCTATCGAATGAGATATCACAAATATATTATTTTTAATAGCTAACTTGATGAGTCAACTAAAGCTGGACCACCATGGAAAACTTGGAAGCACTGGACAGCCGTTTCAGCAGTGTACATCCACGATCCCACTCATAGGACTGAAACTCAGGACCTATCGATATTGCGCGCGAACGCTTAACATCTAAACCAATGAGCCGGCATCCAACGGTGTTATTGTTTAACGTTGTTTATAGCTTTCTACCCAATGCTTAGTTTATTTGAAATGATCACGTCTTCATTGAAATTGTGTCGATGAAAGAAGTAGTATAATGTCAAATTAATGTATTCGTAATAATGATAATGATAATGATAACCAGGATTATTATTTTTCAGAAACTGTATATTCTTATGACTGCATTTTTGGTTGTTAAATTATATAGGGTGATTTTACATTGAAATAATATAAAAAGATATAAATCGGAATATATTTTCGCTAAGTTCGTAATCAAATGACTTACTCTTATTCAATGTTTTTTTAAAAAGTTTATTACAGGAAGTAATTGAACTGAAACAATAAAATAGCAATATAAAATGTAGTAAATGAATAAAATTACCATTATTTTGACTTTCGACAGGAAAAAGAAGATATAATTAGTTTCAACTTGTTTACAAAACCCTACCAGGTGTTTAGATAAACCATCAGGAAATAATGACATTGTAATGCTTTTTTGCAGAATGGATCAGAAGGGAAACTACCTCACTCAAAATATGGGGATATTTTAGTCTGGAACAGTCAAAATATTAATCGCCACGATTTAATTTTAATAAAAAATTGATTGAAAGTTGTAAGCTTCATAGTAATATTCTATTATTGAAAGTTGTTACGAAATTATTCAAGTTACTTAATCAAGCAAAATAATAGTTGAATATCAAGTCTCATCTGGTCAAAAGAAATCTCATTTAGCTATGCTGATATTATATACTAATCGAGAGTGTATAGTTAATACCAGCAATAGATTTTACTGGTGATTTCCTGTTTTTTTAAAGAGCTATCGTGTGATCATGTTGTCATCATTGCGTACTCTGTAACATATACACTGATGATTAAGCAAACAGATTTTCCAATTTGCTAAGCAAATTTTCTTAAAGTACTTTGCTGATAACTGAGTAAACCTTGAAGTAATACAAATAGTAAGAAAAACTTTCATAAGTGTGATAATTGTAAGACACTTGTCTGAAATATAGAACAGCTTAAACAATGAGACTATAATTCATAGACGATCTTTGAGGGATGTTAGACTGACCTTGAGAGTGTTCGCTTAACAATCAGGAGGGTTTATGAACCTGTGTAATGAATTAGAATTACAATTTACAGTTGATGATTAAGCTTAGGAATTAGATTTCGGATTTTCATCACGAACTGGCATCAGCCATAATGCCAAAACTCTATTTATCCAAATGGATGAGTGAAAAATCCGAGAATTGTTATCTTATACGTTATTGATTCGTCCATAAACTATAGTCTCGCCGCTTAAATTAAAACGAATGACTAACGAGGTGATTACTCAGTTGACTCGTTTTACGTCAAATTAAAACCTTTAATATGTATGAAAGTGAACAATCATCAATTGTTTGGTGGTCTTTACTGTCATGTTGGTATATCTATTCAGTAATTCACAATAAACTTACAATTGTAATACTTCAGAATAACAAATTTTAAAACAAATAACTACTGAAATTCCTTAAGGTTTTTTATGCATATAAAGTTTGTCATACAGTTAAGGAAATTCATTCATTACAAAACCCAAGCAGGGTATATCAGGCATAATTCAATGAGTCAATTTCATCTGATGTTTTATAATTGTTTATTCAACACTTAAAACAAGAGTAGTTTTGTTGAACGTCAGGTAAGGTCCTCTTATACATTTTTAGAGAAAAATTATCTAAACAGAACTTCTTAATATCACATCATGATTACTTTATGTACAGCATAATAAATGAGTGCAATACTGGATGAATGATTAACATTATCGTATATCAGTTTAGTTGTTTTTAATCTCAAATTCATTGACACGATCTTACTCATTCAAAGAATCAATGATTAATAACTCAGACAAACAAAAACTCCAATTATACGGCTATAGTATCTTAAGAGATACTTAGGATATTCTGCATTGAGTTCTTACAAAACCATTCTGTATAACTTATTGAACTCCCCTTTCCATCTATCACTCTTTAAATCGTTCTACAGTTATGAAACCCAAGATAGGAAAATTCAGTATCCATTATGCTCTATATACATTCACGTGATATTGAAATAATAGTTGTAGTACCTAATTAATTCAATACAATTTATATGAATTTAAACAAAAATGCGAAGTGAATATTAAACATTCACAACATTCGTTTCTCACAAGTTGCATATCATTTTATCAGGAAAGTATTGAAATGAACATAAATGAATAACCTTTGATCATGTTTTCGTAGATGTTAATTTCTATCTTTAATCATTCATGTATATATTTATATAGTCCAGTGCTTCCAGGTTTTCCATGATGATCTAGCTTCAATTGACTCATGATCCCAACTATTGAAATTATAAAACTTTTCTTCAAAAAAAAGTTTATTTTATATAGTAACTTCAATTATAAATATGATTTTCATGTATTCAGTTGATGAATTAATAGTTTAATCCTTCAAAATCTATTCGATTTGAATGTTGAACTTTATTAGGTGAGTAGAATGCAGTTCAAATACTTTTATCGCTTTAGAATGTCATTAATACAATTGAACTATCATAAAATTCAACCAATTTATATTATGAATACAGTGAGGTTTGAAAAAATTGTTGAACATCATGGTTTACATTATAAATTGACATTAGTCAAATAATTCTTAAAAACTAGGAAGAGCTGAAGATCTATTTTGACGTGGTTGAACTCTAAAGCTTTTCATTAGAGCAAAAAGAATTACCACTCAATATTGGTCACAAGGTCGAAAACGTTTCATAATATCGAATTTCCTGTAATACAATTTCCTTCTATTTATCAATTACTCAAACAATATGTATTTAGAGTTTTTATGAATCAAAATAACATTTAATTTATTAACTCGTTCAATGTTTTATTTCTATTTCTTTTTCTTTAGACAAATGATTCACGAGTAAAAATGAAATGCAATAAAACAATATCAATAAAAGTTATCAAACTTTTAGATTGTTTTAGTAATAAATCATTAAATGAATTTGTACTTAAAGTTAGTCGATTCCCAGAGATCACATCACTTCCTAGTTTTGATTACAATATACCTGTACACTTTATAGGTAGGGACAAACTGTTCTCTTTTTATTATTATTATTTAATCGATAATGTATTTCATATAAAACTAATATGAAATGATAGATTATATTTCTTTTATTGATTTTATTGGTTAAATGACTCGTGGAGAATGTAATACATCGTTTGAAGAGGTATTAATTAATTTTAGATTGAATCGCGTATCATTACTTTTACATAGATTTTACTTCTGCTTTAATCAAGTTATGTACAAATCTATTATTGCACAATTTCATTTCATTTCAGGAATTCGCCAACAAACATTTTGTATTTACCTAGAAAAATAAATGAGTTTTAAAGTTGGTGAATCAATACTAATAATATCGACTAATAAAAACGAGCCCCTTCTTAAATGCGAGCCATGAATATTCTTTAATTTAACAATAACTACTGACAAGTAATATAGTTTACTTAAGACATTAAAAAGAAGAATATATTTGTAAAATCTCAGCGAATGAATTTTAAGTAAATCCAACGTTTCGCCTGGCAATCTGGTCCAAGCTTTTTCAAGGAAAATATAATCAAACAACAAAATTATCGAATAATTTGGACCAGATTGCCAGGCGAAACGTTGGATTTACTTAAAATTCATTCGCTGAGATTTTACAAATATATTCTTCTTTTTAATGTCTCAAATGAACTCGGCGCCCAAATATTGTGAAACTATTCGTTTAAATCTAGACGAAAGTTGTTATTTATAGTTTACTTAAGTTAATTTCTGAATTACTAAGTTATGACAGCGATGCATTTTTGTATTCACGATAATATAGTCTATGTAGAAGCTTACTGCAAGTAATTTGAGATGATTCCTTTCGAGATTATAGAATGGTTCTGGTAACATTTACTGAAAAAATATCATTTTCTGTTATAACGTAATGATACCGCCAATTAGAGAACAGTGACTTGTCGAACGGATCAATGACGCATAAACCCGTACTAGCAGTCTAGATTCTTGATTGGGCCTGCCTAGCACTGCCAGTTGATTCCAGAACATCAATCTCAGCCTCTGAGATATGAATCATGTGTTTCAAACATACTGAATTTATATACAAGCCAAACACATTACATCACACCATAAAACAGTAAATAACATTTGTACAATATCTAACCAGAAGTGCCTATGAATGCGGAAGACTGTATATAATAGACTGGACACAACTGAAGAATGGTAAATCGTATAATAATAGTCTATGAGTCAAAATAAAGCTTATAGTAAGAGGAACATGAATATGCATAGTTTAGTTACTTAACAATTACACAATAAATATATATCTATAGTATTATTCCATAAATAGATCCCAACAGTTAACATTCATTATTCTTGTCGGGATATATCATTTTTACTTTAGATATATCTAAATTGACTATTGCGAAACATTATCTAAGTGAATCTTTAAACCACGACTGATTTTCTACAATATATTGATTAAATATAAATTTATCTTTTATACTAAGTTTCAACAAGCAATACTATTAGCTTTGCATATCTTGCAATATTGTCAATCTTCTGAGACAAAGTCACAGTTCATTTGAATTCAAACTTATTCATCTTAAAATAATTTAATATTCTAACTACATTCAATTTAACCTAATTCACAATTTCCTTTTAGTTATCAAAATTAATATTCTTAAATACTTAAGCATAAATCCTGTAAATTTTGCTTTAGTTGATTTATACTTTTAAAAGACATTTAATTGTTCTCGGTTTTCAAAATTTAATTTAGTTATAATATGAAAGTTTATATTTAAAAAACCTTATAATGCCAATAGACTATGATGTCATTAGTGGAGATATATTCATGCACCACGACTACAATAAATAAACATTATGTTTTTTATTGAGATTATGAACCGATTGATGTTAGACCACCTTTGGAAACCTGGATACACTGGACGGACATTTCGTCCTATCGTGGGACTCCTCAGCAGTGCGTATCCACAGTCCTACTGGCGGGATTCAAACCCAGGGCCGTCGGTCTCGCGCGCGAGCGCTTAACCTACTGGACCACTGAGCCGACATCTAATGGTGATAGTGTCTAACATCAACCAATCCACGAAATTGCGCGACCTTCTTTCATTGTACTGTGGTAGATACCTGTCTCTACCCGAAATGGATTGGCTCCACTGGTCACGGCTTCTCACTATAACTCCGAGAATTCCCCCACGAAGCTAGTCACTAAATAGCACATGTTAATTACTAGTATAGGGGTTGTGGAGATCATTAACATCAATCGGTTCATGATCTCAATCAAAAACCTAATAGAGGGAAATATATGAAAATACTGGATAGAATAAAAAAGTAACATTTCTAAGGAATTTATATCGTTATCTAACATATTTTAATTACAAAAAGCTTTCTTTTTTACGTAATACAATTGTTTTTTTTCCTGAACAACCCAATTATCTTTGTTCTTAAACGTAATATATATCTTTTTTCCATAGCTCATTCATTTACATGTCAGAAAAATAACATCCGATTAAGCTTCAAGTTAGCAAAGAATTCTATGAATGATAAAAATAATTCTCTTGTTTCTGATATTTTAAAGTCGTTTATATCAGAAACTCAATTAATTGGTCAAAACAAATGTAAGTTGAATTGATAATAATTATTAAGGTATTAATTATGGGTTGTAATTCCATTCAACCTTGTATTATCATTTAAAGTTATTACTGTATACAAATACGTACCAAACAATTATTTTATGATGTTACTTAACAGTTTTCAACTTGAATCATGAACGTTGGGAATCACGAGGCAGCCCACATTATTTTGATTGTGGTATGTTACTTTTTAGAAGTGAATACCAACAATTTCATCATGGTGATATCACTATATCACTAAATGGTTAGCATATAGTGCCTCATATTTCTAACTTTAATCTACTCTCAATATTATGAAACCTTCATCGATTGTAACAGATGATACATGTCTCATAATCAACATAAGTAAATGCACTATCCCGTTGCTTCTCAGTTTACAATATTTTGGAGTGACTGTAAAATTCAGTCACTAGTGAACACATTAACACTATAAACATAGATTTTATTAATTTAGTTGGGGTTATATCTTTCTTCATAGACTGAATGTAGGTCCAAAAATTAGTAGTTTTTTAAAAGAGAAATTTATTCAATGAACTAAAGAAAATGCTATCACCGGAAACTTTGCGTTTACAAACTCTTAAGGATTATCTCATGGCTACACTTTAGCTTAAATGGAAAGTAAGGTCTAAAAAAAGTTAGTCAAGTTATATATATATATATATATATGAAATCATTTAATTTATACAGTTGAGTCTTTTTAGTCTATGTTAGTAGAATAAATGATTATAAGTAAAGTTTCGGTATATTCGACGTATATCACTGAGGATGAAATAATATCGTCAATACTTATTTCTTATTGTCGATTGAATTCAAACGACTGAATTCCAATACGACCATTAATCTACACAACTTATTGCTTTATTGAATAAGTTCGGATGTTAATTAGAATTCGTTAAACATATGTGCAACACTCGTTGTAAGACGTTACTCGTGAGGTACTCGTGCGATTACCAGTCTGTTGGTATTCGTTAATCAATTTGTGCAAACAACTCAACTCTATACGAGATCAAACCACCTAAATAATGTGCCAGGTCGAATTTCCCATGATTTTATGACAACAAACAAGATATCACAATATTTAATCTGCGCTTATAAGTTCTTGAGAATGATTTTTTATGTAACAAAGTTGATTTTGCACAGATCAATATATATGAACATATCCTTGGAGTTTACATCAGTAATATCTAATGGTAGTTGTATAACTGCTGTCAGTAAACACGTGCTACTGAAAATGATTAATTGATGAAGCCATGATGTTCACTTCATAATTAATATTTCCAAAGAGACTTAACAAATTCGACCCTGCTACTATTACTATAAGACATCTTTATTGCAACCATCTTGACATGAAAAACTTTCTCCTCAAACACTTCAATCTAAATAAGATCATGAACTCAACTGGGAAACTACAGATAGAGTTTATAACTAACTAACAAATTGTTTGTTTATACTTTCAATGTACAACACACAGTATCGTATAACATGTAAAAATATGAACGAATGAGTAGTCTTTTTGATACATCTAAAATATTGAAATAAGATTTTTATGATAATTACAAAATACTTGATTAAAATATGTACTCGTATAATAGCATTCAGTATATTGATAACGCGAGGACGACTTACGGGTGAACTCGGGAATGATCTAAGAAGCTCAGATAGAGACGACGATATTCCACCCAACCATCTTTTGAAAGAATATTCGAGAATCTCTATGTGTAGCTTACTTATTGGACAAATGCTAATAACCCCCTGTGTGCGGATCGGATAACTATAATGATGATTTCATTTTTACTAAAAACTATAAATGCTTGATAGTTTTATACCATATTTAACACTGTTTGGAATAGCATTTCTTTCACTTGTCTTCTGCCTTCTCATTTGCAACTTGAAGGGTTCTAGCTTTCGAGTGCTCTAATTGTATGCAGTATAATAAGAATCTAAATTCTAGACATAACAGATACCGTGAGACCTAGTTAAACATATATGTTTCGAATAGTGATAAAAATTTGGAAGAATCTGAGAGAATGTAATGAGATAAACCATATCATAAAGAGCTATATGTTTATTTACCAAAATTAATTTCTTTGTACATAAACAAAACTAACAAATTTATTATTGTCCTTCTTCATTATTTATTTTGTAGCTGTGTCCATTGTAAATAAAACGTTACAGTACCATTCAAAAACCAAACTAGTTTTAGAAACTTCAATCACATACAGAAATCATACTTTTATTATCAAAGAACAAACAATAGACTGGGAAGAATATAAATTTTTACTTGTCCCAGCTATATTTGCATTTCTTACACTGATTGGTATACAGATTATTTTATGCAGTTTTTGGCTACCAAATTCAATTGTAAATAAATTTATAGCTTACTTTAAGAAGTGTAAATGTAAAAGAACATCAAAAGATCAATCAAATCAAACATGTTACAAGCATGAAATAAAACATTTGTACTTAAATAATATTTCTTCAGCGTCTAGAATACGTTCATCAAAAGAATGCATGAGCATAACAAGCCCATATTAATGTAAATGTTTAACTGAACCGATTGAATTACATACAAATTCTTGCACCAAGTGTACACTGGAACAAATTCGTTCAACATAATATTATTATCATTTGATAAAGATGATTTGAACGACTTTACATTCTACATTATGGTTAATGAATATACATAGGAAATAAAAACTAATGGCACTCTGTGTCTTTAGAATGCTTTGTATAAAAATATATGATCATGCTGTCGACTATTCATAGCTCTTATAATCGATTTCAACAGTTCAATGGAAATACTAACTTCTTTAGTAAATCAGGATCAAAATGAATAATTATGTTTATTCAATTCGTAAACCATTTGTACTAGTGAATCCGTCAGTTCAATTATTATCAGTCAGTTAATCCAAGTTGTAAAAATGGAAGTCATAATAGTTTGACGAAATATTTATATTTTAGATCTTGGCAATGGATTTATCCCTTACTTTTGAATTTTTATTTGAAAAGTGTTCCTTGAAACCCTTATAAATGTCATTTTTAGTGTCTGAATACTACACTAAGTACGTTTTTGGATTCAAGCTAACAGGATTATGTTACAGAAATTTACATTCAAAATAGGATGGCTTTGGTCTTAGCATGTTACTTAAAATCGTCAGAGAGATTAGTTTTCAATAATAAGATATTTCCTCATTGAAATGATGTATAATGTACACAGAGAATTCTTGGCTAGAGAGGCAGTTAGACATTCTGCTATGCATTGGAAATGAGTCGTCACTTAAGATTTACTATTGATTACTTTCATCTGCCTAATGTATAATGCTTGGTATAAAGTGCTCAAACTTTAGTCATTGTTATCCTTTATGAGACCTCACAGGTAAAATCAATCAAGATAAATCATTTTTGATGAAGTTTATTTATGAATAAAATACTCTAAAGCAGTATTTTTTTACTATGCATCGAGTTTTATCTTAACTACGGAAATTTTCTCCCCAACGTTTTTTTTATTTGCTTTACATTATGTTACTGACTATAAATCAATAGTATGTGTTAAAAGAAAGAAATTTCAGAACTATTCATGCTTCCATGTAGAAAGTAATTTTTTATTTTTGTTGTCCGTCATATGTTTTTAAAACAATTTGAAAATCACATAACAACGAAACTGTACATTAAGAGAAAAATTTTCGTAAAATGTTATGTTTAACGGTAAAGACATAGAAAGTTTATGTTTAATGACGTAACAGATATTGTTATCAATTCCATACACGTAAATTTTAGCCTGACTCAAATTTACAATTACACAGCATATGACATGGCTGAAATGAAAAAAAAAGCATTTTCAGTTATTTCTATTTTAGTTATATTAATACACCTTTGAAACAAACTATCAAAGAATAGTAAATTTGACGCTGGACATAAAAAGGATACATGCCTCTGATGGGACATATTAATATTGAAACAATGCCTAGTACAGTACTGAAGTGGAAATCTATCCACTTAACTGGAGGAGAAAAGCCTTAAATGATCTCTATATTTATACAAAATTTCACATGTCTCAAAATGTAAATTATTTTGTTCAGTATTGTATCTACTTCTCATGATCACTGGACATTAGAATCTCTCACAATTCCTCTCAGTTAGAATAGCTTGCTTTGATATTTGCTCTTAATACAATATGATAAATTAAATGAATGTTTTTTCTTAATGACTACTGTGTGAAATGAAATGAAGACAATTTATCATCCCCACCGTGTTTATAACTTAGCAAGGAAACTTATAAGATCCATCAAAGATGTTATTTTCTATTTTATGGTGTGATGTGATCTGTTTGGCTTGCATATAAACCCGGTATGTTTGGAATACATGATTCACATCTCAGGGGCTGAGATTTGTATTCTGGACTTAACAAGCAGGAAAAAGGACCAGTCGGGACTCCAGGATGTACGTTCAGGTGTATGCGTCATTTGTTGTTCGTAAAAGTTCTCGTATCTAAATTTGGTAATCTTATTCGCAGTAATCGTGTAAGCTAAGGACATAACACCAATAAAACCCTTTGAAACTTAGAATGAAATATCATTAAAAGGTAAGGTTAACTTTTCAGTCAATTAGACCAGTTAATTTCTTTTAGTGGTAAGAAATTGAAATTAATTAATTAAAGGTTTCTACCCAAAATGTTAAAGTGAATAGTTAGGTTGATCGTAAAACAGAATACATTCTCGTTTTTTCATGTTTGAATATTAAAAGCAAACAGAATAAAGTTACAAACTCTTTTCCTTCCTTAATATTCTTGAGTTCAAAAACTATTTTGTATTTCCTGTTTCATGAATTCTTCCACACTCATTGAACCGTATTATTTACTTTTACTGTCTTATACTGTTACTGCTCTCAATACTCGGCGATCAATTTTGGTAGTTTTGTCTCCTTGTACTAATACAGTGTGTCAAATTATACTGATAAATATATGTGTCAAGTGTTAGATTATTTGTAACCGACTGACTGAATATACTAAGTAGTTAGGTTGGTCATAAAACAAACAAAATACATTATCTTCTTTTCTTATTTAAATGCTAGGAGCAAATATTATATATATTTATGTATAACTATTAATATGAAAAAACTTTTTGATGATTCAAGTCATGGACTAACATATCAGTTATAGAACTACTGACGTTAGAACAGTTGACAGCTACTTCGTACTTGTTTTAGATTTTCGAAAGGTCCACAGCAGTGACCCCGTTAAAAATATAATATCAGATGAACACCATGCGTTTAGAATCACTGAGTAGGTACTCGTCAGCTTTCATCTCTAACTTCAGGCGATTTTTCATGTAAAGTGTTCTTTAACTAATCTCATTTGTAAGACATCGTTTCACTGCTAATTTCATTGTCTTTAAAGTAATATATCACCAGCTTACCTTGGTTTAACAACTACCAAATAACCAAGGAGCCACTGGATAGCTGTTTCGTCATAAAACAGGATTTCTCAGCAGTGCAGATCAACAGCACCGTGAAAAATTAAACACAGGCCTTTGGATCTTACAGTGAATTTTTAGCCTTGAAAAACACTGAGTTAGTATTCAATGGTTTTCATTCTCGAATTCTCTAGCTTAAATTTACCGATCACATATATTCAACTAGAGCTTTTGAGAAATCCATCGCAAACACATACAGTAGTGATTGGAGACTGATTTTATATTATAGAAAAGTTTTAAACTAGAAATAATGTAATTGTCCGGTGTTCTCTGATTTTCAAAGGATCGCCACCTATCTAAATAAATCTCTATCTACATAAACATATGCAAAACATTTACGTAAAACAAGGTAATTGTTTAAACTAACCTTCAATTATTTTAATTTGAAGAACTCTTATACATTACAAAATGCTGGATAATTTCTTTGATAGGAACTTTATACTGAAAATCATTTTTCGTATCATTCATTGACACTGTATTATTCATTTCATGACAAAATAACTTCAATAAATCAATTTGCTTTCTCTTCAATACGGTTATCTCTTCAATTAGATCTATATAGTGATATATTAGTGAGCATTGGTTTTCTTTTGAAAAAATATTGAGTATAATATTTTGATTATTAAAATGAACAAGCTGATTTTTCAAGTGAAGATTATTGTTCGAATTTAAGTGACATAATACATGACTATTTGAAATTGCCTTATCAAGACACAGTAATTCATGATTCGTAACTGCATCGTTGATACGTCTTTATGGAAAAGGAATAATATAAACGAGTTAACCAGTATCAAATATACAGTGTTTGAAATACTTTATAAAATGATGAAATAATGATATACAATTTACGATCTAAAGATTTCGTTAATTGAGCAACTATCCGGAATTCAAAACACTATTAAATGGCCAGTGCGATTATTGAGAGAGAACGAATAACTAAAGTGGACAATATACAACTTTTTTATCAGTATTATGCAACCAATTAGAAAGGCAATGTCACCAAGCGATGGACCAAATAAAACTCTGCAACACCAGATTATTAATTAATACAATGTACTCCTGTTATATATATTAACTCTAGCATTGCCGACAACTTAATGCTGTGCAGCCCCATAGAAGTTATGGAGGCTGAGCGAATAGGAATTTTATAGGAATAAACAAAGTTCAGTTGTACTAAAAAACCGACTTCGGCAACATCTTATACAAACTATTTGTAAATATGTAATCTACTGCTTTTGAAAAACTGTAAACTTTCCATGTACTAGTCACTTTTTATTTTTTGTAGTAGTCAGTCAGTCAGCTACAACGTAGAACCAGTCATATATATGTAACGGTTCAAGTGGTGGACAAAACTAGTGTAACAAAGTTACAATATAATACTAGTTACCATCAAACCAGTAGAAATTCAATTTATCAAATTCCTAGCTCGACTGGAAACTGCGAGAAAATGTTTCAAAGAAATATTATTCAATATTTGTTGTCAATAATTCTTTGTTTTTCTCAAAACACATTGGAACTATATTCACACAGTATATAGCTATCATCAAATGTCAGTGACAAATGTGAGGAGCTTACTTAAATGTTAAGTCCAGACAGTTTGCGCATTTTTGATATTCTTTGTAATATTGCTCACATGACATTCTCAAATGAATACATTGTGAACACTGACAAATACTTTCACTGAAAACAGTAGCTTGGAATTCATGATTTTGAAATATTGTCCTTGTCAAAACACTATCTTGATTAGAAGTGCTTATTGTGTTTGGAAACTTTTCTTTGATACTTTCCCTGAGAATAAATGAAAAACAGTCAAACTACAAGAAGTTCATAACATTTTACCACACAAGAGTGATATCGAACTACTTCAATTACTATTACAGATACTGATTAATCAAATATTATAAATCATAAACAGGGAAACAATCGAGTGAATAAGATATCTCATATTTTCTTAAGATTACGTAGAACGAAAGTTGTTGGCGGAAAATTTTATAAATTCGGATCACTGATATCTACTAAGCCCTCACTGTAAGACCTAAATACCCTAACTTTGTTACGCAACCAGGTCACTGGTGTATATTAGATAAGAAGTTCCAATCAAGAATAAAAATTGTTTAATATAACTTGATTTTCTACGATACTTTTATTTGGTTTATTTACAAAATGCTAGTTTCTTTGTGAACATGATATACCTTATCTGAATCCTTGAGCAAAATCAATGATTTGCACTTTTGAAAATTCTGAAGTCTTCATAAAATACAATTGTATTGGATTGTATCACAAATTTCAGTTTTTGATTCTAGTGATAATATAATTGAAAGTACGTAAGTATAGTTGTTTTGTAAACAATATTACAAGCCAAATATTCTTTCCTTACATGACACAAACTGACTGACGGTTGTTCCTGAGAATAAAAACGTTTAGTTCCTTACATAGACAATTAGTATACCGTACATCATATTCCAAGATAAAACCTCGATTACTTATACTACATTTCTGTTTACTGTCATGTTTTTTTCTTGCGAATTCATATCCATTTGTTAGGAGCGATTATATTTGTATTGCTGAAAAATTCCCAGTATATTAAAACACGATTGTATGAACGAAGAATATTCCTTTCAATAATTTCTCATCAGCTTCTACAATTATAAATCCAGATTAATAATCCATAAAATTGGCCAGATTTAAGGCAAAATACATCATCATTTGGAAATTGTAATATGTGAATCAGGAATTGTTTGTTATATAAATAAAATTGTTAATGTTGGGGCTGACTAATATGAAGTGTTAACTTGAATCAGTTTATAAGTGAAATGAAAATGATCAGAATAAATATGGTCAACATGGGGTAAGAGAGAGAGAGAATATTGTGATTACAAATCGGAAATTGCGTAATATGTAAAATAATTAGGTCAAATATAGTAGATTCAGGGATGGATATTGAATAAATTCCTCAAAAAGGGGGTATCAAGTGTAAAGACAATAATAGTAATAATAATAGTAATAATGACAGTAATAATAATAATAAGTTTGGGACATAAAATGAACATTAATCAGATTACGTCAGCACATTTTAAGATTGATTATTAGCTAGTTGGCCAGGGTAAAAGGAGTGGCTGAACATACTTCTTTTGGATACAAAGCTCTGGCTTTTTGATCCGAATAGCAATTGCTTCAGCCGTCTGTAGGATTCGCAGTCTGACGGAATTAGGTAGACTGCTGTTGACACGATAGATTATTGCAAAAGATTGCTTCATGTTTGCTGTATGTCCTGTTTGGACTAAATGGTCTAAGATGGAGCTGTTAACAGTTTTGACAACACCTTTGCCTAACCACACGGGTAGGTGCTCACGAGCCCGAATGTACAAATTCTTAGAACACCTGCCAATATAACTTGCTCCACAGGAGCAGTTGCATTGATAGATACAGAAGGAGGTGGCTAGCCTATGTAATTTATCTTTCAACCTCGGAGTGATTATTGGTCGTGTGGAGAATACTAGTTGTAGTTTAGCTGCATTAAAAGTTCTTTGAATTGATCTACTTAACTTAAGTCTTAACATTTCACTCGGTGCGTCGCCTCTGAATTGTAAGCGCATATATAGAGGCTTTTTCTTAACCGTTAGGCATTCTCTACGCTGTCTTTTATTGGCTAAGTTTTTATTTATAAATTTCTCCGGATGTCCATTTTCCTTCAGGGTTGTAAATAATGTGTTTGTTTCATCTTCAATCGTATTCGCAGTGCATATACTGATTCAAGTTAACACTTCATATTAGTCATCCCAACATTAACGATCTTATTTATATAACAAACAATTCCTGATTCACATATTACAATTTCCAAATGATGTATTTTGCCTTAAATTTGGCCAATTTTATGGATTATTAATCTGGATTTATAATTGTAGAACCTGATGAGAAATTATTGAAAGGAATATTCTTCGTTCATACGATTATATTTGTGTTGGTTTCTCTTTAAAAAAAATAGCAGTGATTTTTTTCGACCCCCCCTTACCATTAGGTCTAATATTTCAAGGTACTTTTGTGAGATGTTATCAGTTGACATTTCTTACGTCAGGAAGGTGTCATGTAATTTGCTTACAAGGCTAGAATTAAAAATCCTAAACTAGTTTGGTATAAATGTTTTTGTAGAAAAAAATTAAAACATACATAAAATTCAAACGCAGTGTACAAGGATTACATCGGATATCTAACATACAATTACGTGGTAAAATTTTTGTTCCTCTGAAGAGAGACTCAATTTCTAAAATACAAAATAATAAGAAAAGAACTAATGACAAATCTTTTTTCCAGTAAAAATGAATTCAACTATTAAAAATGAAACTCACAATTTATATCAAACTATGTTTATTCAGTTATGCAAAAAACTTTTTTACTGTGGAGGAGTTATAAAGCTTAGACTAATTTACAAGTTCCCGAGGTTTTAGTAAGAAATCGTGATCAATGGAGTTTAACTATGTTGGGAGTAACATAATCGTCACTTATGCCATTGAGTAGTCACCTAAATACATTGATAGGTCCCTCAAGTTATAAATCCGGATCGCTAAACTTCAACTACGCAACATAAAGGTATGATCCTGAATGACTTAGAGGTCATAAATTTCATCCTTGGTAAGATTATGTGCATGGACTTTTGAGAAATTTAACGCAGTAATAAGATGGCTCCTTAGTGGTCTCTGATCTTCAATGACATCATAACTGGTGTTAATCAATGATGGAGACACCTACATATTTCTAGATAAAATTCTAATGTAACTGTACAAAAAGAAAACAAAATGTAGGTTATTAGTGACGTTGAAATAAGTTGTAATATATGGAGTTCAATCACGTCTACAGTGCAATAAACATAAAATATTCTTTTAAAACAATAGTATGTTTGCTTACCATTTATCAAATTATGACTGATTATAAGCTTTTGTAATAATGGAAACGGCAGCATAGGTAAATCAATTATCCTGACAAGAAAAAAAGACGAATCTGTATTTACAAACTGTATTCCTTTTTATCGAAGTTAATTACAGTATTTACAGAAACAAATGAAGGTTAAGATTATCTTCAACGTTTTTAAATTTAACTGATTAAATCTTACCCTACAATCTCAGTTCTTTCTCCGTTCATTTGATGGATAAAAATGGTACATTGCTGAATAATTTTCATTAAAGTTTTCATTTCAAGCTCCGTCTTTTATTAGATTTATGTTTCCTATCAAGCACGTCAACTTGTCGAAAGGAGACAACTACGATCATAAATTAATTTAATTAATGGCGAAACTATAATTTATGGACGAACCAATCAGATTTACGATAACAGGTCTTAGATTTTGGCGCGAAATTCATTCATCCATTTGGCTAAATAAAGTATTGGCATTATAGCTGATGTCAGTTCGTGATAAAAACCTTAAATCTAGTTCCTAACCCTAACCGTCAACTGTAAATCATAATCCTTATTCTTCAAACTGCTTTATAACCTTCATTCAGTCCTAGTAAGTAGGTAGATACTCTCAAGGTCACTTTAGCGTCCCTCAAAGGTTGTCCATATATTATGATCTTACCAAATGAAGTATATGATCAATTAAATTATGATATGATTCACTGAAGAATTAAAAATGAATCTTAAAAATAAATTACCTGTTATTGCTTACATTCAAATAAATGAGATTTGGTAACCAACTTTCACTTAACCAGTTTACTGAGGTTAAATTGTTATGATCTAAGACCAGTTCTTGTAATGTAGCGCCATAAAATCCAGTTTGGAATGGCTGGTAAATGAAGGAATTAGTAAATTGATTTGCAACTCATAGACAAATTCATTTTTATAAAATTACACCCAACACTAAACACATAAACAACACTGAGAATACTCGATTACATTTAAGATAATAAATTCATGATCTTTAAACTTATTGAAGTACAAATCAAACAACAACCGGTAAAAAACGAAATTTTAGTTTGAGCTGATAAGTAATGCTATCAAATGAAAGTTACATCATTAACTTGACAAAACTTTAAATAAATCGATTATAAAAGAAATAGAATACATTGATAAAGCCAATTTGTACTAAACATTTTTTTCGAGTAACTTTTCTCTTCATACAACGTAGAAACAGAACTACTTCTATTTATTGAAATTTATTTGATAAAATTAAACATTTACACTGCACTATGGGTCCATAGTGTTCAAAAGTTTCAACGTAGAGCAAAACATCCATTTCTAACTTCGTAATCATTAATATTTCTCCAACTTCAATCATTTTATGATAAGAATCATATTCAAACTACATAAACTCTTTAGAAGAGCATTTAAATTAAATAGATTAACCTAGGAAATAAAACAAATGAATAGATAGCCTACACAGTGTTTAAAACAATCATATGAAATGTAATATGGAATGATCCTAAAAGCACCTAATATAAGTATATAATAAAACTGATACTTGAATCAGTTATAGAAAATTTACATCATCTTTGAACTGAAATATCTTTATCGCTAATTTGACATTATACAGAACACCGGAAATTTAACTTTTTGACACTAATATTCATGTAAACGAACAAGCCTATCATTCTTAAATCTTATTTTTCAAAACTCATAGATAATTTTAAATCTTTAGGTTGACAGGTATCAATGCCAAGACTGAACTTGCTAGTTTCAAATAAATTAAGCATTTGGCATAAAGTTAATAACAAATAGATTTTTTGTTATATCCTAATGAGTAGAAAAATTGTATTCCTGACGTATTCTTTGTAAGATTTAAACTTGTGTTAACTTGATTCGGTTATTTATTCACTATGAAGAAGTGGCCTACATTAAGTTACGAAACGTCTACTCATTAGGATATAACAAAAAGTATATTTATTATTAACTTTAGGTTAATAATTCCAACAGCAAAATAATTGTAACAAACGATACGTGTATCCATTAAGATAATGGATTCCTAACTCCAACTTTGATGAGAAGGAAGGAGACTGCTTCTTATTCTCTTCGCTACTTGCTAACTATAAATAAAATTTACGAGCTCTGTCCAGAAGATCTATTCCATTACGAGATTATATAATGCAAAACTCTCACGCAAATATGTATTTATTGCGCCCATGAGTACAAAGTAACAAAATGTAAACGAATCAATGGGGTAACAACAATCGAGGTGTACAGAACAAGCTGTGAAACACATATGGAGAAATTTGAACACTTCACTTATACCTGAAGTTTGTGTTGATGATGTCGTTCATAAGAACGATGAAAGCTCCACGACCAAACTATCCAACTCAGAGAACAAAACTCCATCAAAAACAGATTATCTTAAAGATTAAATTTCTTCAACAGATCTTTTTAAAACTTATGGAATAATAAATTTAAGCACATACCTTATTTAAAGTATTTGAAGATAATTGTAACCTAGTGATATTTAACAGAGATGTTAAGTCTTCATCAATAACAGTTAATTCATTGTCGGATAAATCTAACAAATTAAGATTTTCATTAGTCCATTTTGTATTTGAAGGTTTTGTTTGTATATTTGTGATAAGATTACTTGTTGCCGTAAGTTGATAAAGTTTAGGAAATGAAATGACCAAATTTTGTATATCTAACAAAAAAGATAAATGACTAGTGTATTGCAGGTTCAAATTAAATGATTTATAAATATACATTTTTTTTAATGGTAAGGCTCGTTTTTCTAGTCGAAAAAAACTGACTGAGTGTATAAGTGATTTTGAAAGACAATTTAGTTCCTCCTTAGCAAAATAAATAAAGACTATTGAACAATTACAATTACTAGTATGAGATACATTTTATATTACTTAGAAACGATTTGATAAACATCCATGTCAATAATGAGACAATCATTATAAAAAACTTTTGGATGATCATCACATCATATTGTAAATTAATTGAAGTTGTAATTATGAGAAAATTCAACAGTCTAGAGATAATGTACTCACTGCGACACCTAGAGGTCCAAGACTCGAGCCACAGCAGGTTTGTACAGCTGAACAGTTCTATACTAAACAGAAATAACTATCCATTGAATCCTAGTTTCTAATATCACCAAACGATCTTAATCTATTATGATTACTACCCATAAACTAAATGGTTCCCTGTTTGTTTTCTGTATAGTAAGGCATCGAATTTCATTATCAATATTTAATTAATTGTTAATACTATTCTAACATTACTAATTTTTAATTTTGAAATCATCATAATATTTTTCACCACTATTTGAAAACTTACCCAAATTTGTGATATAATTCGATGAAATATCTAACATTAAAAGATTAGGAAAGTATCCCATTATATCTGAAAGTTTTGTTATTTTATTATGAGCTAATTTCAATATAGTTAATTTGGATAAATTCATTTCATTTAGGTTCATACCATTAAGATTATTTCTCTAAAATATATCAGACATTAAAAAAAAAAATTGGCTAGAATCCAGTTGCTTATTTTCATAACAAAATTGTTATACAACTTTAAAAACAGAACTTTCAACAAGATTTTATTTTCAGAAGGGGTTTTGTGGAGATTTTAGAAACTTCACTGATTAAAATGATGAGTCAGTTGAAGCCAGACCATCATAGAAAACCTGGAAGCACTGAACGACCGTTTCGTCCTGGTATGGGACTTCTCAGCAGTGTGCATCCACAATCTCGCACCCCGCGAGATTTTAATTGTTGGCTTCTTGCAGATTAAAGTGATATTTTGTCTAGAAACTCAAGAAAAATGTTTTTGTCTGGGTTTAATGACTACTTTTCCAAATTAATTATAGTACTTATGTAGTGAACAAGAACACGAGTGGGGACATTCGAATGTATTTGAGGAGAAATCACAGAGCATCTCACTAAAATCTGAGAACCGTATAGTAAATAGTTAACTTGCAAAATATCAATCCATTGTCTCAAACTTGACTGTTCCTTTTGAAAATATCAATACATTGTCTCAGATTTCATTGTTCATGCATTTTCATACCAACTGCGTTCCGTTTCCGTTCTTTCCTTGTCGACCTTTTACTGAAATACATTCTATACCCAACCACTGTTATAAACTATTTGTGTGGATATAAGTAACCCACACCACACTTAGAAATGACATTATATCAGAAAATAACTTGGACACAATAAATTGTACTGTATCTGTCCTCGATGGAACTTTGAGTCTCCTTTTGATTTACTGATATTAGATATTATAATAATTGCGATTTTTACGACAATTCGTTGGAAAAAACTGGTAAAATATATAATGAAACCGATAACTCAATGCGTTTTAGTTTGACTTAATTCATTATTCAGATAGTTATTGCTTTAGAAATTGGTTACAAATGTTCAGACAGATGTCATTCAGTTTCTAAATCAACGAACTTAGTAAGATAGTGCGATTAAGTTCAGTTTTCTCATTTTTCTTTAAATATCATTGTAAGACAATTCATCTTTAATGCAGTATTACTTAAGGTCAATAAATGATCTTACATTTGTAATCTTAGAGAATTAGTGAACTGGTTTCACATAATAAGTTATTTCTTAATCAGTAGGGACTTCCACCTGAATAACATTTATGCAAAACATATTGATTATAAAATAAAGCAAAAAAATCCAGTGTGTTACATAAATTTGGTGTCAAATCAACCTATCTTTATAGATTTTTCTAATAGCTTATGTCGAGTTATGTATGTGTCAATGTTTCATATTTGAATGCTAAAAACTGATTTTCGGTAAATCATCCAAACTCTACAGGGTATAAGTTATTACGAGTAATTCATGTCTCCAGTTGCAATCCTTAAAAAAAACATTATTAATCTATGAAATAAAGCACTTTTTTATTGTTGAATTACGTATTCACGTCAATTAAAAAATGGAGTTATTATAGAAACGTTAACAAACATTTAAAATGGATGAGTAAAACTTTTCAGGTATTTGCACATATTCAAAAAAGGTTTACTTACACTTGCATCTAAAAGTTCCAGATTATTTAGTTGAGTTATACCTTTAAGATCATTTGATTTCAGATCACATTCATTTATTATTAGAAACTTTAAAAAAGTGAAGTATGTTGAAATACTACTGAAATTTGTTATTCCAAATTTAACATTGAAAAAGTTGAGACAGACTGCCTGAAACCAAAAATAGTTATTATAAAAACAAATTATTCAATGATAACATATATTACACTGTGAAATTATTGAGCTGATAATACTATTACATATAATGATAAACAGCAATGAAATAAAACTATCAAACAACATGGATTCCACTATGGTATAAATGGAAAAATGACAACCCAATAATGTATCAGAAGGGGTTTTTTGCATATTATAGTAATTTTAGTAGTTGAGATCATGAATCAATTGAAGCTAAACCATCATGGAAAACCTGGAAACACTGAACAACCGTCTCGTCCTAGTATGGGACTTCACAGCAGTGCGAATCCTCGATCCCGCCTCGCAAGATACGAACCCAGGACCTATCAGTTTCTCGCACGACCGCTTAACCACTAGACCACTGAGCCGGCATCCAACGGTGTTATTGTCTAACTTCAACCAATCCACGAAATTGAGCGACACATCCACCATTGTCTTCAGTGAATTACTATCTCACAACTGACCCAGTTGAACTCCACTGGTCATGGTCGTCCAGTACTTCTAGGTTTTCCATGGTGGTCTACCTTCAATTGACTCATGATCTCAACCATTGAAATGAACAACCTAATAATCGTTTAATTTTCAGAGTAATTTACGTTATCTCTAAAAGAAGTTTTGTAAAGACGTAAATTTCCTTCAATAGTTGTCTTTATTTCTCAAATTATTTGTAAGCGTTATTATTTTGTTTACTGCCTTTCTAAGATGTTCAATCCAAACTACTATGGTCCAGATTCTAGTAGAGTATTAAAGCTTCGTTTTCTATAATTAGTTGATAAAGTTTAACTTTTCTTCAGATAATATCTAGACTATAGACTATACCAAAAATAATCATCAGTTTAAACCGAACTTAAACATTTATATCAATTAAGCGTCTCTCTATTTATTTCTTTATACGTCTAAGAGATAAAGTGACTATGAAAGTTACCACATTACTCATGAAATCTACACTTAATTATTAACAAATTAAACTAACACAGTTTTCATCCATTGTTTGTTAATTAGAATATCATACATATATATACAACAAATTGTTCTTCACTAGTGGACAGTCATTGTTATACTTAGTATATAAAATAAATAATGTATGGGAAACATACTTGACAGCTTAATTCATTCGTAACAATAGATGGTTGTGTTTTAAGATTGGTATTACGTGATGTTAAATGAATAATTTGTTTATGAATATATTCCATTAGATTAGTTGTTTGAGTTGATTCTTCACTTTGTTCAATCTGTAAAGACTTGTTCAACCTTTTGTAAATGTGAAGAGAACAAAATTAATCTATCAATAAATGGTTTGATATTTATTAAACATTACGTAACAAATTGAACACTTGATAAAAAGTTAATCATCAATATATATTTCATTTTGTTATATCTCAATGAGTAAAAAATTGTATTTCTAACATTTAGTAACTGATTGTAAGCTATTTTACTTGGAAGAAATGACTTACATTAAGTCACAAAATATCAGTAATACAATTTTCTATTAATTGAGATTTGTATCAGAAGGGTTTTTGTGGAGATTGTAGTCATTTCAACAGTTGAGATCATGAGTCAATTGAAGCTAGACCACCATGGAAAACCTGGAGGCACTGGACGGCCGTTTCGTCCCATTGCGGGACTCCTCAGCAGTGCGCATCCGCGACCACGTCTCGCGGGATTCGAACCAAGGACCTATCAGTCTCGTGCTAGGCGCCTAACCAACTAGACCGCTGAGCCGGCGTCCAACAGTGTTAATGGGATTTAACAAAAATTATATGTTTATCATTATGTAACAATGTAATGAAATCACTACAAACAATTTGATTTTAAATGATTGATGGTTACAGTTTCAGGTCAGTTATTACTTCACAAAGAATATGTACATCTGCAATAATAAATTATTTGTGAGACTTTTAATAGCGTAGCAAGATAGATTTAGACATTTTTTCTGTTACATCTAGAGCTTAGATTTTTAATATACCGCGTACAAATTGAGCACTCGAACGGTAGAACCCTTCAAGTCGCAAATAAGAAGGTAGAAGACAAGTGAAAGGAATGCTATTTTAAATAATGTCAAGTATGGTACAAAAATATCAGGTATTTATAGTCTTTTTAGTAAAAGCAAAACTATCATTATAGTCATTCAACCTGAATGCAGGGGGTTTTAGCATTTGTCCATTAGGGAAGCTACACGTAGAGGTTTTGGAATATTCTTTCAAAAGATGATTAGATGAAGTATCTTCGGCTCTTCCTGAGCTTCTTAGGGCTTCCTCGAGTTCACTCGTGAGCCGTCCTCATAATTTCATTGTTTACTAACTCACACTGAATTAATTACCGTTTATGAATTTTAAAGTCTAACAATATTTATACTTGTCAGCTATCTATTACTTTCAGTTAAACATAGTTTATGCGGATTTCTAACATCGTAGCAAAATTTTTCGATTAAGATCATAAACCGATTGATGTTAGACCATCATTGAGAACCTGGAATCACTGGATGGCTCTTTCCCTCTATTGTAGGGCTCCTCAGCAGCGCGCACCCGCGACCCCTCTCGCGGGATTCGAACCCGGGACTTATCAGTCTCGCGAGCGAACGCTTAACCTTTAGACCACTGAGGTGACATTGTTAACGGTGTCAATGTCTAACCCCAACCAATCAGCGAAACAGCGCGACCATCTTCCATTGTACTGAGGTAAATACCTATCTCTACCCGACACGGATTAACTCCACTGGTCGCGGTAAAACTTTTTGCATTCAGTTAAATTTCTGTAATCTGCGTTTATTTGATTTGTTAATTTAATAATGGTACCTTCTCTAAGCCGAATAATTTTATTTCAATGCAATTAATGTTGTTTCATACCCAATCATCAGTGTTCACTTGAATTCCTAATTAAATATTGTTATGCAAAACGACAATAAAAGTTTTACACCTGGCTCATATAGTTCAAAGCACTTAACATAACTTAAAACATCCACAGAAATTATTAATCTTCTGAATTATTTCGAAATATTTACCAATAAACATTATGAAATGTTGAAATGAAGTTAAGCATATGATTGGAATTTATTTTGTTTTAAAAACCTGTTGGTAACTAATTCAGTTCAATATATTTTTCAATACCGGAATTAACCAGCCACTTAAAACTGAAATGAATTCATAGGACAATATAAACGACTTTAACAACACTTATCATAATATGTCTATATAATATTTTCTTACAGCATACAGAGCATAAATTTTGTCCCAGTTGTCTATAAGTAGAATGTTAGTTATAATATTTAAAAACCTTCGATTTGATTCCTCATTAGATTCATGTTGAGTATTTCCGCACTACAATGAAATAGGTGTTCGATAATCATTGATTTTGACTAATGTTCTCACTGATGTCACTCTATAATGAATACCACCTATAAATTAAACAAATCTTCATCGAACTTCTTAATAAAAGTGAATTATATATTAATTATCAATAGTGTTAAAAACACATCTCTGATATTACTGACATTGTGAAAAATACTGGGTCACAATGTGAAAAATTGGGTTGTTCCGGAACCTTCAAATACTTTAACAGTCTATTATTAAGTCTAAAATTTTAAAATGTTTTCATCTTTAACTTTGTACCTCGAAAAGTTGCTGTTGCAGTTTTCTGATCCAGATAAGGAAATCTCCGGTATTGAAATGACATCATTTTTCGCATTTTCATGCAATGTTTGAGCAGCACAAGATGTCATAGATGTGAATTCATAGGTTGAATCATTGTCATCAGACAACGCTATTGCTGCTGCAGCCAAAGGATCAAGAAAACAAACTGCTTTCTCACCAGTTTGCTCAGTTTTAACATAGTGATTGCCAGTAATATTAGATACTTCTACAACTGACCTGCTTAAATAGTATTTAAAATAATTACAGTGCTACTCTAATATACTGAAATTAATATGCAAGAATTCAAATGACTATAAATTATAATGCAAATCATAGTTACTTTTAGAAACAAAATCCTGATATTTTTCACAAGCAAACTCATTCCAACGATATTATATCACGATAAACCTCGTTAACAAAATTGATTGTTGTATAGATATCACATACTTAAAACTGGTGTCTAAATACGTAGAGCACGGCTGAAAAATTTCATTATATATCTAATCACATATCTAATAATTTCGTCTCTGAATTAGGTATGAATTAAGAATACGTAAAATAATCTAAAACAAGATAGACATACAAATTGATACAGGGTATCATCCCCACGTTTTGATGAGAGAATGTACTTCCCAAAATAAAGTGATTTGCCAGATAAGATTTATCACAGATTCAAACAAAATTAATCACTCCCATAAGTTTGTCAAATATAATTTGATAGAACATATGAAGTGAGAGCTACCAATATATTACGGATTATGAAGAAAACAAGATAATTCTCAAATTACATTCACATAACAGAATATCAAACATTACATTACAAAATTAATGTAAAGAACTAAGGCGAACCAATGATGATTAGTTCAGTCAGAGACAACCAACGAAACACCACCAACAAAAGCTCCCGAAACTACAATAGTATTTTTCTAACATTGTTTTCACAGCTCTTCAGACAAACATGATCACCAATCTGTTCGCATATCAAAATCAACCTGCAGCTCATACCTATCAACTTCATCACAAACATTTTGAAATGTAGACGAACCAATCGCCACAGCAGGACATTGATTAGTCACAGACTCCATACCCAACTCTTTTAAGTCACTTAACTCCAAAGACGGTGAGTGACACGTCTCACCAACACCATAGGCTAGCTGGAGTTTCAAAGAACTTGAGGTACCAGGACGATAAACCTTATCATCTTCGGTCGGTTTAGTTGGGACAGTGAAGTTGGCAGCATTGGCAGAAACTTCAACAACCGATAGTCTGCTAGAATATAAACAAGAGGGGTGTAGATAAGTAGTTCAATGTTACTTTTGAAAGAGTTTATAAAATGATATATATTACAGAAAGCCATACACAATTTATTGTACATACAAAGGGGTACTGAACTCGTACAATAATCACGAAGTGAATTCACAAAAGTCATAAATCAATTATAAAATGAACTGCGGACAGCGGATTTAGATAAAGATTAGGCATTATAGCATTGCAATATTAAAGGAAAATAACTGATTAATAAAATAGGCAATTAAAATCCTGTATTCATTGTATCTTGAACATTTTTATTGCACAGAAGTCCATGTTCATTACATTTTGTGTGCAATATATCAATTTTATTAGCTCATTTGGTTTTTATTCACATGAAAGTAGAATCACAGAATCGTTTAAGCAATCAACATTGTTGATTATAACTGATTTTCTATCATATTCTTTTTAACTATCTTATTTCCATCATCCCTTTCTTAATTTGCGCTGATGATTTTGAAACAATGGTTTTCATTATATTTCTAATGATATGACTATTCACTTTACGAGGATTTGCATTTTCTCTCTGTTGATATAAAGAACTATAATTGATTAGTCTCCATTCGCATACGTGCATCCTGAACGGAATGCCTCGAAATTGTCACCTAGCTATATGCACCTCAGTAAAGTTTGGTGAGAGCTAACAGTTAGATCCAAGATGCCCACTTAGTTTTATCTGGAATAAACTGCTAGTTATCTAAACTCAGACGTCTAGTGGATGGCGCGTTCACCATTTAAAGCGAAAGGTTCTGAGTTCAAGTTGTACTGTGAATATCAACACTTGGACCCAAGCATATCTAGCTAACTAGTCCTAAATAGGACGGAGCACACATCATGGGTTCCATTACTTCTATCATTCATTTCAATACAGAAATTGAGTTTAAAGATTTTTCATCACTTTCACTTATCGATTTATTTGTCGTCGTTTGTCCTAATTCTCTACTCTTCTGCTTGATGTTTCTAGTTATTATTCTTACTCTTCTCCTCTATATCATCTTTAGGAAATTATTTCGATGCAAATAGTTACTACTTTTAACATCGTTCATGAGTAACTGATTAACTAGCATTTTAGACGGTTAAAACTTGGATTCGAATAATTCATGAAATAAACTTACCCAAACTCTTCGACTTTACACCTTGAATAGTTTTCTGTATTAGTGACAACTGTCTCAGTTTTTTTCTGTAAACAACTGTCTAAAAATAGAAAGCTCATTTATATAATAACCACATTCACAACCATCTCCCCAACAGCTTGTTCTCGCTTCATCAGGTAAACCAAAATAATAGCCGAGATTTCTTTCAAGTAACTTAGTTCTATCACAAAGTTTTCCGGAATTTGAACGTCGCTCAACAGCAGACTGAGGTCTTACTTTATATTCATCATTAAAATATCTTGCGGTTAGGTTTATTTGTTCAATATTCAACAAAGATCTGGAACAAATTGTAAACTAATGATAATTTGGTTCATTCAAACAATAAGCACAATATTTTATAAATAAATAAGCATAATTGTTCTTAAAAGCAAATATCTATATCAAGAACTTAGGGTTCTTTATTTTCACCTAATAATACCTAGGGGAAATTATTAAGATAAATATTTCGGATAAATGATTTCTAGTATTGATGGGTCGAGCTCAAATGATATTACGATACCAATTAACAGGTGAACAAAAATACAAGTGAGGTAATCGAATGTATCTAGACACAGAATTACAGAACATCATACTAAAATCTGAGAACAATACAGTAAATACTTAATTTGCAAAATATCAATCCATTGTCTCAAGCTTGACTGTTTTTTTGCAAATAATAGTCCATCTTCTCAGATTTCATTGTCCCTGCCTTTTTATATCAATCGCTTTCCATTCCCGTTCTTTCCTTCTCGATCTTCTACTGAAATCCATTCTATTCCTGACTATCGTTATATACTACATATGTGGATACACGTAGCTCAAAATAGAACATCAGTAGACTACTTTCAATGATCATATCATGCATCTATTGAAATAAAACAACTTCGTATACTAGAGGACGAAACAATAATTTAAACATAAAACAATCAATGGAACTGGATCGAAGAAAGGTCGAATCAAAAAAGCTTATGCACTGCTGAGGTGTTGGCAATCTACCAATTTAAACCCGAACTCTGAGTACAAAAACGATACGTCCAACCTCTCATCTTTACGTGGCCTTAATTCCCTTCCGCAGTATACTTTGGTCTTGTTGAGTTGTTTTTAAATTAGTATTTTGTAATTTTATACTGTAATCAGTTATTATTACCCTTTAACAAATTTTCATGATTACTATTCTGCTAGTATTATGACCTTTACGTTTTTCATTTTCCTTCATATCTGTCACATGGACAATTATCTTTCATAATTCGGACCCGTAAATTATTTTCATCCTCCTATTCTTATCTAACCCCTTGATTATTACGTAACCTCACTTAGAATTTGAAATCTCGAATCCCTTTGTGACATAATCATTTCTATCTCTCGATAGACTAATATATTTAGCAAACAATTATAAATATAGATTCAAAGCTTAAGTAAACAATTTCATCGAAAGGAAAATCTCCTTCGTTGAATTCCATTTATTTTCATGCGATGACATTATGAATTATCTTAATTGTCACGAAAGATTAAAACCATACCCAACGCCTAATAGATAGGCCTTTAGTGTTACCTATCTTTTAATAATTCCCTATCTGATATTAATCAATGGGGAAAACGACCTACAAAACATTAACTTTTGTATCATTTTACTATTCATAAAAACGCTTGTCAGTCAATAAGAGCTGCTTCGTCAAGGAAGAGCTCGAAACAGGTCTGGATGTATGACCGATTAACTGAAAACCGAGTTCTCCAATTACTTCCTCGTCTCTTCGAATGATATGAAGACAACTGTATGAAGTCTATAAGGTTGCTAATATTTTACATATTCTTTACATCACATAAAACCTTAGTTATAATCGTCAATAACTGTCAATACTCTTTTGGAGAAAACAAATCAATTCATTATTTTTTTGTATTTTGTTAACAATATACATAAGTAAAAGTCATTAATTTTACTAAAGAATTCCTACAAGGGAAACTTTTTAAATTCCCTTGATTATCAGTTCCAAAAACTCCACAACTGATATTTTGCTGCTTAATTTAAAAGTCCATATTCAATTATCAATCTGACAGACATTTTCAAACATAAACTATCGATATATATATATATATATATATATATATATCCTAAGAGCCTGATCAATTGCGGTCCTAATCATCAATGGGAAGATTCAAGTAAACAATACCAAGTGAATCCTTAACTACGTTAGAACTTTATTAGTAAAATGTAAATCTTACCGCCAACAATGTAGTTGATAATTTGAATTAGCTGTAAAGGAGTCACTTTTAATTTGTTGAATTTGTTTCAAATGTTCTAGTTCAGATTTCATTTCATTTTCTAATTCTTTTAAACGATTCTGTTGTTGTTTTTTTAGGATAGAAAATTTATATTTTATTAACATTCTTACATTTATTAGTTTGATTACTAAGAATAAAATAATAAATCTGTTGGCTATTGAATTTAACATATACATTCATAAATGTAATCCAATTCAATTTTTTTATAATTACTATATACTATATTACCCCTTCATAGAAAAACAGTTTGCCATAAAAATATGTGAATTTATAATGGATGGAGAAAAATATTGGAAATTGAAATTTGTGTACTAGTGCGAAAGGCTAATCTTACATTTTATAGTTGAATTCACGAGTCAGCTGAAGCCAGACCACCATGGAAAACCTGAAAGCACGGGAAGACCGTTTCGTCCTAGTATGGGACCCCTCAGCAGTGCGGGATTCAAACCCAGTGCATATCCATCTCGCGCGCGAACGCTTAACATCTAGACCACTGAGCCAACATCCAATGGTGTTAATGTCTGACTTCAACTAATCCACGAAATTGAGCCACCGTCCACCATTGTTTTCAGTAAGTTACTATCTCACAACAGATCCGGTTGAACTTCACTGGTCACTGCCTCTCATTAAAACTCCGGGAAATATCTCTTAAAGCCAGTCACTAGTAAGCATACGATGATTATTATCAGAAGGGCGTTTTGTGGAGATTTTAGTAGTTTTATAGTTGATTTCATGGTGATCTAACTTCAATTGACTTATGAATTCAACTATAAAATTACTAAAATCTCCACAAAATCCCTTCTGATAATAATCTTAAACTTACAGATTAAAATAGAATAACTTTGGAACATTTTTTTTAAAATTCCATTCCTTTTCATTTAGTTACAAAGAAATATTGTTCTATTCATCTTTTTACTCAATACCAAAATGGAATTTTTCATATTAAAATTATGTTTAATTTATTTCAATATAATAAAGTAAATGTTAATTCTTGAATGAACTTACATTGAGATACGCTTCTTCAGATTCCAAATCAGGAAACTTGTCCAGACCCATTGAATTATCAACTTGATTGTCATCCTGTAAAATTAACAAGATCCGTAAATTAGTATTATTCTGTAATATCTGAAATATTCTTGAAGATTGATTTTTTAATATAAACTAAGCACTGGTTGAAAACCATGGATCACTGAAGTACCACATTGGTTTAGCCTAACGTTCTTATGTAGTACTTAAATCTACAACCTTATACGAAACTGGACCTACGTCATTCATTCCTTGAGGCGAACACTATACCACGAATTTGTTAAGTTAAAATCTAATGGTTTTTGTTTCCGATTTCAAGCAATTTCTTAAACAGTATGCGTGAATAATAATGAGGAAGAATGTGTTTGTACAATCTCAGCGAATGAATTTGCAGTAGATCCAACCTTTTGCTTGGCAATCTAGTTCAAGCTTTTTCAAGGGATTATCAAATTCATTAGCTGAGATTTTACAAATACATTTTTCTTCATTAATGTTTCACATCAACTCGGATCCCAAATACTGTGAAACTATTCGATCAAATTTAGACTAACATTTTTATATAAAGTCTGCACTAACAGTTTAATATAGGGTTTAAAGTGAATGTTCACTTTTTATCTTTAATCTATTTGCCATACTGAGTAAAATCATCATTCACCAACGACGTTAAAATTTTAGCTAAACAACTGACTTACTTGATTCCAAAAGTTTAATTATCTCATCAAGACATTAGAAAATTCATTTCCAAACAGATCATTAGTAATCATTTGATTAACAATGAACAATGGTATTTTAATCCCCTTCGATTTTAATTGGTATTTACTCTAGGATATGTAAGTTTATGTTAAAAATGATTATCATTGAATAAACAAAAATACACAATGTATAATGTAAAAAAAGCAAAACCAAATCTTCTCTTTAAAAAAGATCATACCGATAAACAACATATTTAAAGTTTAAAACACAATAGTACTTACATTGAGTTGATTGCTCAAATCATTTTCTTTTGAACTAAGACAAATTTCATTTAAAGGAAGATTGGTTTTGTTTATCCATAGTTTTGCATTCTCTAAAGTATCAATATAATTTTCCCATTTCTGTATTAAAAAGGTAAAATGTGATAAATAATTGTTTCGAAAATAAATAAATAAATAAATGAAAAATGAATTCTAATAGATTCTAATTGTCTTATTTAAAAAATTCTCTTACTAAGGATATACTTCTAGATTAATTTTAGTAGTTGAGATCATGAGTCAATTGAAGCTAGACCACTCTGGAAAGCCTGGAAGCAGTGGACGACCGTTTCATTCTATTGACTCATGATCTCAACCATTGAAATTACCATAATATCCACAAAAATCCTTTTTGATTCTTCTAGCTTAGTAAATTATTTCCAAGGTTTGAATTGTTCTTATATTCGTAGATTTTGACAACATTCTCATTAACATCTTTTGTTAGATTCTTTTTAGTTTATGACTTTTTAAGCATCTCATTTCATTTGACTTGGTATATATAGAAACAGGATATACTCCAATGAACATCATCAACAAAAGTATAACAAGAAAAACGGAATAGTTTGAGTAAAACTGAAATGAGAAACTTTTAGTCTCTTTTTATCTCATCCACTGGTACTGATTAGTTTTTTTTAAAAAAAATCACTCAAACAGTGTATTCAAACAAACATAGTTTCATTTAAAAATCTATCTACCGTCAAAAACAAAAACTATTTGTGAAAAATATGTCACTCTTACAAACATCACGACCTGAAATATAGTATTGACTTGTGTATTTTAATTGCAATATCATCTACTTGTCAAAACTTTTGAGATGGTGGAGAAGATTTGTAGCTCAGGCGGATGATTTTGATGGAGTTTTGTTCTCTGAGCTGGATGGTTTGGTCGTGGAGCTTTCATCGTTCTTCTGAACGACATCATCAGCACAAACTTCAGATAGAAGTCTATTCAGTTCACAGAACAAAACTCCATCAAAAACTTGTCAAACCTAATAATTTTCTAATCAAACGAGTCAAAACAGTACAATTATAATGGTGAGTAATTCCAACGTACAGAGAAAAACCATGTCAATTACAAAACAAGTATTTACCAACTATTCTTTTTTTGTGGCACAGTTTTCAAATACTTAGAAGTCTTTCTTGTAAGATAAGTTGAAGGATACGATGAAAGGAAATGTATTTTGCTTGGTGTTTGGTAAGAAAATCGCAGTTGAAATAGATGACAAAATTGATAATTGATACAAACATTCGTCTATATTGAGACGAATAGTTTGACAGAAATAGGGCTCCGAATATGGAGAAGACATAATTTGTTAAAATTATATTTGAAATAGTCTCAGCAAATAAAGTTTAAGTAATTCCAACTGGTAAATCTTCTAAATGAACTCTTGAGTCGATTTCTTAAGCTCTTCTAGTAACCCCAGGCTAAATGTACACGACAACTTGAACACGAGAGAAAAGGTGCGAAATATCGAAAAAACGCCTAGTTTCAAGATTTGTTTTATGCACAGAAAATTTAAGGTATTTATAGCATTTCAGGTAGTCTTGGGCTTCTAGAAAGTCCTGGAACCCTACTAAGCATAGTTGCAGGATTGGTAATCATTCAGTCAGAAATGTGACATGTGACTCCTCACTTTCTAAGCGTTCCTGAGAAACTTCTATTCAATGCTGATTGGACACAATGTTTCCCAGCTTTTTCCCGGTCTTTTCCGGGGAACTTTCTGGATCTCCCCAACACCAATGTTTCGTCCAGCAAACTAATCTTGACTTTTCTAAATCAAAATTATTAAATATTGTTTGATAATTTTGATTTTTATTATTACCCTGAAGAAGTCCAGACAAGTTTGCCGGACGAAGCGTTGGAACTATTTAAATTTCAATCGTTGAGATTATTTCAAATAGAATTTTCACAAATAACGTCAACATTTATAATGTTTGAAATGAATTGATCGATCACTGAGCGTTAACTAACCAATGTATTGAGTGTTGGTTAGATTTTATTAGTTGAGTTACAAGGAGAAAACTAGGCTGTGACTCAATATCACGGTAGACATAGTTTGGTGTTAGATAGTAAAATGACACTGACAAAAAGCGCCAAACTCAAGGTTCGTGCTGTTTAGCACTCATTCGTAAAGTGTATTCGCAATCTTCCACCATGGGATTCAAACCCGACGGGATTAAATAGGCACCAAGAAACAGACAATATCACACTGTCTTTTACTCAGATACTAGTTGATGAGAACACCTCCGTCCTACAGGAATTCACTTGTGACCTTCGTAGTTTATTATTAGCACTCTGACACTGATATTAGATGGTCATTATGGTAATCCATGCCCTCGAGGATTACATGCATCTTGATTACGTATATCGAGTGGACGCAAAACCCATATCCACGAGTTTCCACTGGTTACCTGCAGCTATTTAGTATCTAGATTCGAAATAGGAGGTAAATATGCAACAAGCTACTAAACAGAAAGCCTAGTTTATAATAGGGAATTTAAGTATCCTGTAGGCTGATGTTGACACCATTATTGTTATTATTATTATGCTTTTGCTGGATAAAGTGTAAGGATGAAACTAAATCTTTAACCTAATGTTAAGTGTGATGACAACTAGATTATACACCATGGATTATTCTAATAGTAAAAGAACGCAAGAGAAAGTTTACTAACTTAAACACTTAATAGGACAAAAAATATGCAACGATAGGTTGATCTTACAGTCTTTTCATACTTCATGATTTCTTTACTCAATCGTTGGTGCATAATTTCGATTTTTGATTTATTATCTATAAATGTGTTGCCGTTACCTGAATGAAGCGAAAACATAAATAATTTATCATTTTAAGAGGGTTTCAATAAAGAAGGAGGATAAACATAATACAGGGCTGTCTAAACTGAAGTTTACAGAATTAGGTTCAAATTTACGACCAAATGGTGGAAATTCAGCCCTTTGGTCATCAAGTCTTGATTTCATATGCTTAACTGCAGGTGTTTGATAATCATCATCAATTATCACATAGTATGGTAGCCGATATGTGTCACGGTCACTTAAAAGATTAACGAACTTCTGTCAACACATAAGTACTGGAAACTGATTCAATGACATCCAAGTTGTAACTCATTAGCTATCACGCAAAATAACTTAACAACTCCTGAATTCCTAACAGTACAATTCATTGAACCATCAAAAACTCATTGACTTCACAAAATCAAAGTAGATGAACATTTATACATATTGGATATAAAATAGCATTAATACTCAAGACACCGTTCATGAGTTTTTGTATTAATCAGAAAATATTATTTTGATATTTTTAAGATGAAAACTAATTATTTTAGTTCTTCTATTCATCGTTTATAAAATGTTGACTAAGTTTTGTTCACAAATTCGTGTTTAACTTTAATGATCGTTTTCATCAAAGATCACATGTAACAACTTGATTTTAAATTTCTTCCGTAGTACTAATACTCTTCATTGTTCTCGAGACAAAATTTATAAAACGGTGAATCCAGTAGCCGATGAAATAATATGCGATTTAGTCTTGTTTAGTAAGATAATTAGAATTTTGAGCACATTTTCGGTTGGTGTAGTTAAAATCAAATTTCATCTGTTGGAGTCATATATCAGTTACCAAATAAGCGTCCCTCAAATCGGGCTTATTTACCTAGGGAATAGGTCATGTCAGTCATAAGTAACATATGACCTAACCCATATATAAATCGTTCGAGGTTTCCACGACATATCACTGCAATGAGAAAAAATTATCAAAATGAACTCTTCTGTCATAGAAGTATCAACACTATCAGTAGTTGTAAAAAAGATAACATAGACAATATGTTTCAAGAGGAAACACTGGATTTTCAGAAAAAAGCATAATGAACTTGAAATTAGAGGTCTAAGAGAAGACAAAAAGTGTATACATCTGAGTCATTGTGACCGATTTTTAGCTATGTCACCAAAGTCTCCGACCGTTAATCTGCATCTACCTACTTGGCCCAGTTCAGTTATCAGTGAGTTCATAGACTGGTGCCAAATTTTTATTTGGCCACCACTAGCTTTCTTCCAGCCGACTCTTGAACAACCCATCATCTCGCATCAAGATAAGCGTTGGTCGACCGTACGTAATACATGTCCCAACCACCTCAACTGATAAAGACTCTCAGCCGACTTGTCATCCACACTTAAAACCCTGTGCCTAACCTCAGTATTGCTCATTCTGAGGTCCCAACATGCGCGAGCAATGTCTCGAAGATACCCATGGCCAAATACTACTGACCCACAAATGTTTGTATTTTTAAAGGCCACGTTTCATAGCTTTAAAACAAAACGGATAATTGCGTCAAATTGTATTCGTCCTTTGATTGATAGATGAACATCTCCTGTATTCTACGGGTGAAATAAGTTGGCATGAGGTTTAGTGAGAATTAAACCGATAACACTGTTTTTATTTAAACATTCTCATAGTTAGTTTACAAACTTGCTTTGAGGCAATACTTTCTCTGGGTAAGTCACTCAAATATTATTCATGCCACGTACCGCGTCATCAATTCAAAATTTTGGAAGCACATATCTTGAGATGGTTCTTGGAATATTAAAGTGTACATCCAATGACACAATGCCACATTTTCTCGAGTGATCGAAGATAACTTTTGGAAATTTCAATGGCTAAATAAATAAACCTTACTTTACATATGTTCTATGAGATTTTCTGGCACTTCAAACATACAAATAATGTAATATGTCTGTTCCCCACCTAGTATAATAAACATCATGTCAGTTTAAACTTTCTATTACAGTTTAGTTCGTTTTTAACAGACTAATTATCAGATTTAATTCAATTTAAGTTATTAGTAAAAGTTGAGACTGAGATACATTCAGTCACACCAATACTTTTCAGCCTCAAAATGATTAATTATTCTCAAAGTAGGGTTGTAGCGATTGTTGAGTCTCACCAAAATCATGGACCGATAGGCGTTAGATCACCATTGAAAACGTGAAAGCACTGGGCGGTCATTGAGTCCTAGTGTAGGATCCCTCCGCAGTGCACATCTACAAATAAGCACGTGGGAACTGAACCTAGGACCCTCGATCTCGTGCGCTAACGCTTAATCTTGATTTCTCACTATTGTCTACATTCAAGGATTCTCTGGATCAACAAATCAAACTTACTCGGTTCTATACACATGCCACATGAGTAGGATAATTATCTAGCTAGGTCTGTGGTGAGTGAAAGGACGTCTTCTCACTAAAAACACAGATTACACATATATATACCTGACACAATACATGGTTGTACTGGAAGTGTATTCTGATGAACGTCCAGAATATCTTTATTGCATGACTTCCTAGAGGGATTGGAAGTAGCTTCTAAAATATATTCGTCCAATTCCATATCTGTCTGATTATCTTCCCCAGGTTCATTGTCGTTTTTCAAATCATCCATAGTCTTAAATTAAAAAATAATGAAATATATTATATGCAATTATCATAATTATCAACTTACAGATGTGATGTAAGTCAATGGAAATTTATGGACTTACTCAAACTGTATACTCTACCACAATAATAAGTGGCACATTTTTTAACAACTTGGGCTAAAAAAAGATGTTATTTGATTGAACTTCCGCAACGTGAACAGATTATTAACTCTACGTCATAGGGTTGGAGTAAGCCTTATTATCAAAGAGTACAATGAAATGATAAAATTTAAAATTTGATGTGTGCTGCTTTGATTTATTCGAAAGATTTATTTCTCAGTTATACCAAAAAATTAAACAAAACTACATCATTATAATTTATTTCAAGAGCGTTTACGTAAATCAAAGAATTTACTCAAAGGTTTTTTTTACCAAATGACTTAACATTTGAATAAATCTTGTTTCAATTTTTTAAAAACATTCAGTGTTTTTAACGGGTCTGTGGATTACCAGCCAAACAAACATAACGCTCACGGTTTTCAGGACATTTATGAAGTTCATACATATCTGCACTGAGTGTCCATTCAGTTAACCAAGTTACATTTGGGTTTTTAATAATCATCTTGAATGTCCTAACTAACAATGTATATGCAACCTATTTTATACAGAACTTTATTACAAGTTAACTAAACTAAATGAAAACCTTCTAACCTAAACAATATTAAATATATATCTGAATCTTCGAGAAAACAAAGTTTCTTAGGTATAAATTAACTAACTCACCTTTAAATAATCTTCGTACTTCAAGCCGGCTTTTTCTAATGCCTTTAACAGTTCTTCAAGATACAAAGACTCTGTTGAAGGATTTTTTCCTGAACATATTAGTTTTACATGCTCATTTGAATCAAACTCATTAAAAGTATCAATCAAGTCTTCTTCTAGATTTTTGATGTTTTGAAGAGAACATCCTAATTTTCTAGGTGCATCTATTACCAACCCATTAATAGATGACGAATCACATAACTAAAAGACAAAAATTGGAAATTCTTTCTTGAGAAAATAGTTGAATTAACGTTTAGTTAGTTGGACGTTCAAAACAAATATAGAGGAATTAGTGAGCATCTTTCCAGAAAATATTTTCATAATGTCATAATTTTGAGTTATTTGATGTAGCGTTTAGACAGCAAATTGTGACAAAATATTCCAATGAGATGACATTTGTTATTATAGTAGTATATTTTACCAGTATGTCGACTAAGACTTTTGTAATCAGTCTTAATTACAGCCTAATAATAAACCTTTATATTGGTTTCTATCAGGTTAATACGATCTGATGAAATAGTTTGGGTGATAAAGCCTAAACAGTCGAATATTTTTGTCTCATGAATTACTTTATCCCTCTATTTATTGAATAAGCTCAATCTTCAATCTGATATCATCCGATATTAGGGATAAGGATCTCTCAATCTGTTAGTTTATCAGGCGTAATAAGATTTGCAAAATAAGGTCTTCGGCCAGTAATACACTGGTAAAAAATTGTACTACGACACAGGCGTAATTTTTATGAAGTACACAGAAATGTTTCTCCTACTATCAGGGTTCTTCGTTAACACTTGTTAGATTGTTAGATGATCTTGACATTATCAAATCTTTGTCCATAATTTTTCACCGTCACGCAGTAACTGTAATTACACTCAAATGTTTTTAGGATTGATAAAGCTGGATAAAAACGTTTCATCATTGTGACAAAATGCTAAATTTCTGACCTGAATTTTAGTAAATCTGAAATTAGATAGTAATTATTTGCTAGACAGGTCTGAATACAACAGAAGGATTGATGTGAGAACAGAAACATTAATTCCTTAAATGTAAGATACTGCACTATTTGAGCTAAACTATAAAGTTGAGTACATAGTACACAAGCACATACTAACTAAGAGGCATTAGATGACGAAACATCCTTCGCAATATCAAGCTGTTCTTTGAAGCACAACTTCGTGTTTTTATGGTGTTATAAAAATAACAAAAATGTATTTCCGACTAGGAATAAAAGCTACATAAATGTTGGACTATCTTGTGCTAGCGGTCAGATTCTTAGATATTGGAAGTTCTTTATCATTCTGTCTATTATATTTTAAAATCATATCTGTCTCCCAAGTAAAATGTAAGTAATAATGCCAAGGTTTGACTCGATAGTTTCAAATAAATTGGGCATTGGGTAGAAAGTTAATGATAAACATTTTTTATAGCCTAACGAGTAGAAAACTGTATTTTTGGTGTTTTGTGGCTTAATGTAATGCACTTGTTCAGTGTACTATTCAAGCTATTTGGACTTGCGTTAATTTTATTTTGGTTATTCATTTATTCTGAAAAAGTGACCTACACTGAGTTGAGAAACGTCAATAATACCATTTTTTACTCATTGGGGTGCAGCAAATATATATATATATATTAGTAAAATACATTTCATTCTTTGGGCAACATTAATGACGTTTATTCATGTAAGACTGCTTCTATAAAAACTATTAAGACAGAAATGTTTCAGCGTACAACACAAATTTCAAACAAAACATGACTAAGTTAGGCAACTCTACACATATATTCGTAATATAAACCCGATTTTACCGGTGCTGAGACAACTAAATATATTTTTAATGATTAACTACCCTATTTATAGTATGTTTTACTTTCAAAAAACTTGAAAGTTTAAAATTTACCTCATCGGAATGGATTGTTTTTGTATCCATCTTATGAACTAAAGAATGTTTTGAGAGACTTTGTTGAAAAGAACGAAGTTGGCTTTCAAACAAAATCAGCCACGAGTTTGACAATCGTTTGTGCGGCTTTATGCTCTAGGTATCTGAAAATCGCTAAACAGATGTTATCAAGAAATGAAACTTCAGTAAAACCAGTTTGTACACTAAAAAAGATATAGTTTGTTCGTAATTTACTGTTAAATAAATATTTAGGTGAAGAATATTTTTTGAATTATTTCAATAATTGATACCAATGGTCATTAGTTTCCACTTAATTGTTTAACAACGTGTTAATGCTTGCGGACGAAGTTGAGCAACGTTTTCCACGTTACATCACAAGCTTTAGAATAACGATTTGAAAGTACTTCTATCTACGTCCTAACAAAAATGGTAATTAAAACTAGTGATCATTAACAGAACCTCGTTTAGATTTTCGGTAACTTTCAATGGAAGACCTCTAAAGCACCCAAGGTTCACTCCTCTATTAAAGAATCCATTCAAAACGTCAATTTTAAGTAACAAATACATACTAATAAACTTTATTACAGTACGAAAGTCGTCATTTCAACTAGTAAGTAAAGGTTTTAAAAGTGATTACCTCTAGCTACCCTTTTACTCTGTAAGCACGCATTGAAACTTGATCTACACATTTCTTTCGATATTAAAGGAACTACGTTACTACTTTTACTGTTATATAGGTTGAGGAATACATAAATATCTTTCATCACTGAACTAAGTATGAGGTATGCGTAGATAGGATGGTAAATCAGTCGATGAGGTTGTTAATCTTCATCGACTGAGATGGTCAAGCCACGTGTTACGTATGCCTGAACACCGATTACCACGACGTGCAATGCTAACCGGCGTTCGGGATGGTTGGAAGAAAGTTAGGGGCGGCCAAACCAAAATGTGGCATCAGTGCTTGAAGTCACTAACTTCTAGTCTGAGCCATGTTGGTAGATGCAGACTACTTGGTTGGGGTCTGCGTGACTGTCGCAACCAATGGTTGGAGACTCTGTGTGACATGGCTCAGAATCGATCACAATGGCGTCGGTGTATACACTCTCTATCTTCCCCTAAACTAAGAGATTAAAATCACTTCATATCTTTCTTTCTACGAATTAATTCTTCCTCGCTGTACTATATCCTTATTACAATCTTCCTTTTACATATTACCACCTCTGAATTAACTACTTTTATGAATCCGGTGTCCATCTTGTTGTGTTAATGAGGTATGGCAACTTGGACCGATGCATAAATGTGCCTGGTCCTACGTTGTAGCTGACTGACTGATGCGTAGATAAGGGATGAGCGTTTAGTTTATCACAACACGAAAAACGACAGTAAATTATTCTACTATATAATCTCGAAGAGACAAAGGCTGCATGTTATTTTGAACTACTATGTGAATGCTAAAAAGCCGGAGTAAAATAAAAGTTGAAAGCTATTGCAGGAAAACTAGCGTAAACTAAGGGGGCTAAAAGTATTTTTAATCAATGAACCAGTGTATTTTCTACAAACAATAAAGTATCGAAAGGAAAGTGTATATATAAACCTATGTATGTATTCAAAGACAACTCAAGCAACCAATAAATGGGAAATAAAGGCGAACAAAAAATAATGGAAAGACGCGCTAAAATGTGTGATTTTTCGCCTGTCTGGGGGAAATAATACTGATTTTCCTCTTTGTGTCGCTCTGTGTTTTAAATGTAGCTGAATTGTCTACTTTTGCTTCAATAAGCGCTGATTTATCTATTTTTGCTTCAACTTTTAACACACTTTTGGCATAACCCCAAACGCCTCTTGTGTTCGCCGTTATTTCCATAACACACTACATGACAACTGCAATCAACGTTAAAAATGATATATGTTTAAAGGAATTTATTGACAAGAAAAGACGTCATATTGTACAACATTATGAGTAGTTAGCAGATGCCAAAACATCGGTCGTTATGTATTTTAATTTTAGTTGCCAAGTCTTATTGTAATTTGAAAAGATTCACAAAAGAAAGAACATGTTATGTATTATTAATTGGGTATATGTACTTAATTTCGAGTGAATTTAAAATCAAACAGGCTTTCTCAATACTTGATCAAAGGGTTAAAAAGGAAGCGCACGTTTAAAAAATGTTTATTGAAAACGAGATTGGACATGAAAAATATCCCACTGGTTATTCCTTTTCGTAACGCATGTTTGACTATTGGGAATCAAAATAATCTTCTTGTGAATTCTGAAATTTACAGAACACAAAAAATTAAGGCAATATCTAAATGTTGCTTTCTAAACAACTAGTTAACGAATTCGTTAGCTAGTTAGTTTAAAAGTTAAGCGTTCAAAAGTCCTCTCTCTCTAAGTTATTATAATATAAGACGACTAGAAATACAGTCAACAGACATGTTGCTTGAACGTAATCAGGTTTTGAAGAATGATTCATGAGAACAATTTCTAGAGGCTCGTCCATCCGTTAGATAGTTCCCGATCACCCAGCATCTTATTTTACGATGTGACACGAAAACGAGCACGGTTTAAACGTTAGATCCTTTCGAATGTGGATGCAACGACCTAGCAACTGTTTCAAGGACACATCCAATGTCCATTGTCCTCGTGTATATATATATATATATATCCTAGCATAAACCAGGCAATTTTTCTAAGGTTCGATAGTTTTGTACAAAATGCTAAGTACTCCACATCACCCTGGAAAAAAATTTCACCTGGAACTCACCATCGATAATCAGTATGTCAAAGAGCGGACACCACCAAAATCTCCGTCATCCCCAATATCTTTGTCACGATTACGTTTAGGCCGACTGATTATTCAGCACTCTCTTATTATTGCGGTGCGGTTCTAGGTATCTGATAACGTTCAACTTGTGATGGTCTAGCCACTTGACCCCACTAATTCCAATCAATATGGTAGCTGTTTGTAGATTTATATATCTCGTAGATGATCGAGTGCATTTGTTACAGGACAGCATAATTTCTGAACACCAACAACTATCGCATGACTAGGCAGGAGATTGGCTGTTTGCAATGTGAAAATAATAAAGTGATAATCCGAGTGCTAAGAGAAGACGATTGTTTCAAGAATAACAAGTAATTAATTGGCAATATGTAAGAAGACGGATTGGAGAAATTAGAGGGAAAAGGAAGTAGACGATAAGAGGCGTAGGGAGTAGTCACTGTGGCAATTTATGAGACATGCATCGGACACACTTGGTACAAGAGGGCAGGTGTAATCGATGGGTAAGTACATGTTTTTCAGGTCTACTCTTAAAGCTATGATTTGATGGAGCTGTGATCACGTCTGCTGGGACAGCATTTAAACTGAAGGAAACTTCCAGTGAGAAAATATGGGAGTGTATCTGGGCGTTCGATCTTTATGTGCAATCTTTCTAGGGTTGCCTTGGGAAGCGTAGTCCTGGTAATATGCTTGTATTAGGGTCGCTTAGCGTACCTAATATATTTTATACCACTATCAGATCGCCTCTCTTCCTGCACTAGCTCGGTGGAAATAATCTAGGTTTTTGAATCTGCATTCGTAATGTTTATGTTTGAGGCTCTTCACCAACTTGTTTGCCCGTCTCTCTACTTGTCATAAGAGATTTGCATCTCTTTTGGAGGAAGAGAGAGAGAGGTTGACTTGAAGGTGGGGCCGTGAGTACATTTTGAAGAGTTTTAGAAAAAACTTCGTGGCGATTGTGCTAAGCTGTATTCTCATAAAGTGGAAAGTTATGTTTGCCTTGGTTGCATCCTCTTTATAGTTTGGGCTGGTGTGCAAGTATTAGCCCAAGACCACGCACTGAGGAAGCAGTCAAAAGCGGATTTCTATGAAGAGTGTAATTGCTTTGTGTCAAACGAGGCAGAATGTTCATGCCATGAGACTGGTCTCTAACGGAATAGGTCTTTCCGATCAACCCTTTTGAAGATTGAAGAGTTGGGAGTTGGCGTGAATTTGGTGAGTGCCTGAACAGGCCAAACACTTGTGTGCTAATGGCTTATCCTCAGTTTCAGGATTATAAGTCAAATGCGTTCACATCCTAGTGACTGTCCTGGGGACAGGGACTTCAGTCTCTTCAATACCAACCCGGGAGTTAGTTGGATATCTGTCAGACCCTCAACAGGCACCAAAGCTGAGAGCTGTTCCGCGTTTGCAGGCTCCTGACTTAGTTGGCTTATGAAGTTGGTATTAAAAATCCCCGATATCTTTAGGCTAGTGAAATCTTCGGCACTTAACTCTTCAAGAGTACAGATCTCATGGTTTGTAGGTTTTCTCCTGGTTAAGAATCTGTAGAGTTACTTGAAGTTAGTTTTCATTCTGGTTGCTAGCTGGACATTACCTATAGCTACGGATTTAGGCGTAGCATCTGTTTCTCAATGCTCAGTTCCAGCTACAGTCCGAACCCTTTATGTAAACGTCCTGCTTGTACCAGGCTCTCTGTGTGGGTTGTAGCTAGCGTTTCATGCCTTGCCTGAGCCAGGATCTTCGCTGTTCAGATGTGTGCTGACCCTGAGGTACACTGTGTTGGACCGTATTCCAAGTGTTATTCCTCAAAACCTTCCACCGAACATCCACTGTTTGGCCTACATCGTTCTCGTTACCATGAAGTGTGTCGGAGATTTTTCCTCATGATCGTACAGTCTGCCTTCGTATGGCTAAAACAGGAATGAATCCTCATTCTTCCCAAGTACCTCGTTTATGATCTCTTGAAACATAGCTCTTCCATGATCATCACTTCCTCTTGGTGTTCGAATATGGACATACTCAACTATGGGCTGATCATTTGTCAGTGAATAATCTAAGTTTAAGGGTTTTCCATTCATCTCCCACCTCGTGACATTGCCTAGCTTCTCTACAGCAGCATCTGTCCCCCGGGTGTTAAGCAGATTGTTGTCTGAAGCATGTTGGTCGGCTTCATGAGAGCTTCCCGCCTCATGTTTTTGCCTATATAGCGTATCCCATTATAGGGGCGAGGGTCTGTGTGCTCTGTGCCGTGGGTTGCTGATCAAGGTCAACCAACGCCAAGGTGTTATGTTGGACTTTTCTGCTGTTACCTTATTGATCTAGGTCAGCTTTCACATGTGATGTGATTGGTTGATTTTCGAGCTGTAACTGGCCAAGTACTCTCGGTTCCTGAAGTTCACAGCCATCAGACGCGGAGACTTATTGGTCGTGTAATGTGACATGATATAGACCAGACACAAATTGTTAGTGTAAAGGTCCATGCTACATGACAGCTAACGTCACTGTTGCGCATCGTGTTATGGAGCTTCATCCCGACTACCACCTAATAGATCAGGCGCTCCATGAACCACCACGGGGGTTAGTTCCCGAGTGTTTGCTGATCTTCCTGTAACATTTCTTACAACCTCACCCGGACTTGAGAAGATTGCTAAACTGATGGTCTCTCTGATGTCTGTAAAATGTCTTCTGTAGCATGCTCTGAATCCAAAGTTATTCTCAGTGAGGAGGGCGTACTTTTTGTTATGTTTGGCCCTTATACAGGCGGCATATCCGAGCTTAGTGATTTCTTTTCCCAGCACTGCACATTGTTCGTCCCATCGTTCTTTATCAAAGACTGCCCTACTTTCTAATAAGCTGCTCTCCGACATTGGGATACTAAATAAAATCAGGGAGTTTTGTCAAACGTGTTTGTCTGCCATTTTTAGCGTTTTGGGACCTGCAATTTCGGCATTTCCCTCCTTGAAGTTCACTCACTGCTCCTTACTGTAAAAATGCACCCGGATATCAACAACAGCCAATAATTTTAATTCCACATGAGCTCGGGTAGTTGCTCCCACAGTCGCGTCTTTGTTCCAGCATGTGCTTGGTGATTCGGATATACTGGTGGGGGTCAATACGGTTGCTTCCAACGCCGTCATATACTTCTCTTTTACTAGTTCTGTTGATGTATTTTTCTTGACTGTGGAAAAATATATCAGAACCATGGATAGGGGTGACTTAACCTGACTCTGTAGTACTGCATTATCACAACGGCAGTGAACCCAGCCACTACAGAAATTACATTCAGATGCTGTGTTTCTGGTTTAACCTAGTGACAACCATATCATATTATCATAGTTTATGCATGGTTTTTCTCCGATGGCGAGCAGCAGGAGCAGTTTGGGATTCCCTTTTCTCCCATTTCTCTTCGCTTATCGGTCTTGCTAGGAGAAAGGGCTTAATTAATTGTGTGATCCTGATCATTTAGTTGGAGATTCAATTTTGGTGTTTGGGTTGAGTGGTCCATGTTGTGCAAACTACTGTAAACGCCTTTATCTGATATTGGCTTGATTTTCCTGTTAAAAACGGAGTTCGACCTAAAATTAACCTCTGAATTTAGACATCTGCTTCTTCTGGTCGTCCTTGTAGTCACAGTGTAGGTACTGCTGGCAACGCTATAATTTTGCTTGCTACTCAACAGACCAAAAAGTAAAGTATGAAGCGATTTAACGAGGAAGTACGCAGGATAGCGATTAGTGAATATATGCTACATGGGAATAAAGACCGACGATACCTAAAATTGCAATATTACTCATTAACTTTTTAGCAGGCGAATTCGCATGGGTTCAGCAAGTTCGAACCCCGCGTGCAGGATCGTAGATGCGCGCTGCTGAGGAGCCCCCTTCCTTCAAGAAACGGCCGCTTAGTGCTTCCAGGTTTCCCGTGAAAGTCTGACTTTAATTGATTTGTGAATTCAGCTGCTATTCATTATTTCATGGTGTGATATGATCCGGTTTTTTATATAAATCAGGTATGTTTGATATGTGTGATTAACATAATGGAAGCTGATATTGGTGTTCTGGACTCAACAGTCAAGGCTAGGTATGAAAAATACCATTGTTAGTCAATTGACCAATTGGTCGATCCCATCATATTTCATCATCCACATTAGTCAACTGTGGTACTACTTTCATCATACTATTAAAATTGCGGTATTTCTCCAAACTTTTGTACCTTTATGCCTGATTATTTATATCACGTGATGCGATAGCCGACAAGTGGCATCGACGAGTATATCCCATCCCACCAGGTACAATCTAAACATTTCAGGTTCATCTCCTACCTAAGTTCTAGTGCGCACAAATCATCAGAAGCAAACGCATAACTTTGAAGAAACAGTCCTTTCAGTACCGAAAAAGACTGTTTGTGTTTGTGCGACACTACGCTACAAGAGTACCTGAAAGTCGAACAGAACAAGATAATATTTGAGGCACGCTTTATGGAGGCTTTGGCAAGAAACAATAATTTATCACCACTCCTGACGGCAAAAATATTACATCCCACATAGAAAATACTGTATCGAGATTTCTCAACAATAAAGAGGTCTCATGGCCAGATGGCTACCAGCTGAGGAATCCTATGTCCCAAAGTTTCCTTGTTCGATAAAAAATTCTTAAATTTTTTCTAAATCAGCCTAAAGATTTCCGACTTCGAGCCTCTCTCAATCAAAGAGATTCTTAGTCACCTGAGTAGAACGAAATCTTCGTCACTTGAAGAATCCAGAGCTGAGTTTTGAAGAAATGACCAGTTCTAATTTTCCTGTTTCTTGGCTATCTCTTCAATTGTTATTTTATCAAAATAAGAACACCTCATGATTGAAAGCAAAGTGTAGACCGTCCTGTATATAAGCAAGGTAACAAAAGGTAAGCTTTCAGTCACTAACCGATTTCCTTGCACTCTGAGTCGCAAAGAATATGTAAGGCTATTGATGAAATTATTTGAAAATGTGTTCTTAATAGATTTTCTCTGTCCGTATCCCAAAAGGGGTTTCTTTCAGGCCAATAATGTGACATAAATCTGTTAGCTCCTTGAAATTACTAGACCCTCAGTCCAATACAACCATCTGATTGAAGTAGACACCCTAGGTATTTGCGAAGCATTCAGTAGAGCTAGTGGATGAATTCATTGACAAGAAGACGAACAAAAGCTATTGAGTGGGCGGTGTTCTGGATGAAATATCACTTATTTGAGACATCTCAAGTCATGATAGTCTATGTGACACATACATAGAATTCACGATGATCAGTGAAATACTCAGTTTGTAAACTTCAATTTCAAAACTCTGCCGTATGCAAGTGAGCTGAAGATCTGTAGGAAAATACAAGGTCCTTTAAATACTTAGACTTTGCAACATGACTTAATGTCACGACTTAAATTACGAACAGGAAAATTTCTTGATACGTGAGATAAAGAACAATGTATACACTATCCGAAAGTTTGGGCTTAACCGGATCGGCTGATTACAATTTTTGTTTTATCAACAATATTTGCCGCTAATAGTAACTGCTGACAGCAAAACTACCATCAAAAACGGTTGAATATGTGTTCATGAAGTAATTTTGTTAGTTTGTATTACTGCTCCCTTATTCTACCACAGTGAGTGTGCGAGCATTAAAGAAAAGCCAACATTCAAGTCCAAATCAAAGTAAACATTTCAGTCGAAGGTAATCTGACACATTCAAATAACAGCCGATGATTACAGTGTTTAACCTCCCTTGACACTCATGTACGACATCCTATCGAATCAACGGAAATATCCTCCTTCTCTACACTTTCAAAGTAAATATGCTAATCTTTGAAAACGAAGATATGGTGCACATTTTCTTGGCGGTTTCAATGTCACAATCGTCTCTATAAAAAGGATCTAAGCATCACATTATGCGATACTCTTTATCTCCTTTATTTGACATTCCTCCACCAATAACGCATTATCTCGGGATTTATTCGTAGAACTTTAGTTACCCTGACTCGTGAACTATTCAAAATGATTTTTGGTGTCCACATAAGCCTCAATTTATAACGCTAGTATAGCTTTCTCTCTTACCGTGTGAAAGATCTTGCTATATTTGAATGACTTAGAAGAAAATCTTTCTAAAAGGAATCCAAACCACAACACGATATCCAGTAAGCTCATCTGGAGCCATTAAAGCGTAACCAATACACTTTAGAAGGGTTGTGTAAATATAGTTATGACGTATCACATCAACGACAATCCCCTCTGCCCCAACGGATTACTCCTATGATTCGGCACTAAACAGCATCTAAGTTGACATTTCCTGAAGATGGGATACAGTAGGGCTCACATAGAAACTTGTGCAGACATTTCTTTATACTACAAATTACTACTTCCTCTAGGAAAAGTTTAAAGTTTAATAAACGGAAGTTAGCTCCTTACAGTTTGTTGTTCAAAGCAGGTCTCTTAACAGACTATATAACTCACTGTTTGTCCACCCCTCGTAGCATTCTGATGTTATACAACCTCCATTGCTTGGTGAAATATGTGATTTTTTCTTATCCACTAATTTCTCTGTACCGTAGCGACCCGATTTTAAGAAGGACCACTCTCGTATTACGAACATATTGACGGCGGTAGAGAGCTAGATGGAAATCGCTGACCATAAGGATAAGGCAGATATCATATATACAGGCTGTTTGAAAGCTTGTGAGAAGCTCATTCACGATCATCCCGTCACCAAGTGTAAAGAGGTAGATACTAAGGCATTTTTACACGTGGGCCGTTTAGAGTCAGAGGGATTAATCGATCTCCCGAAATAAACCATGTTTCAGTTCCTCAGAGTCTAACACGAGTACCTTTTGGATGCTTCAGTCTGCACAAATTACCCTACTTATCCGGTATCTTCTAAATTATTTTTCCGCAGGTAATGTTAGGCCATGAAGAGAAGTCTACAATCAGATATGTGGTTATTACTTCAGAAAGATAAGGTTCGACTTTCAAGTTATGGAGATGACGATAGAGTGCTTTAAAACTCAAAAAAATGGAAAGTAGTTCATTTTCAGTATGCTTCAAAGAGGAAGTCGGAGTAATCGATTTTCCATCAAATTAGTCAAAAGTAGGGAAAAGTTTAGATACCTCTGTTCCCAGCAATCTTAAGTAATATACCAACTGCTTTAAATATTGTAAACATCTGTGAGAACCCTTTAAAACACTGATCTCAACTTTAGGGGTTGGATTAAAGATATATTTATCAGTACTATAGCGTAATGAATTCCTAAAATCATCTACAGCCTAAAGTGATCCAAGTAGCTTTCATGAAGTCCTTAAATAAATGACCCGAGACTTGAGATAATATTACTCACGGGTTTGAAAGGAGTCTTTTCATTTTACTAGTTTGAATGTGTCGACGTCTTACACTGGTTATTCATTGCTACTAAATAAAGAATTACGCCTAATCCGTAAGAACCTGAGACCAACTGAATCCATTTTTCTCATGAAGAAGCAGTAGTCACACTAACACCTCAAGTTCTACTTAAAGCACACGTGACTAAGCAGAGAACGGCATTTCATATGTCATATTTCTACTATTATATTCTTAATGACTAGTATAATAGCTAAATCATACCATTTTTGAAAGCCCTTTGATCCGAAAGTACTACACGTATTTGTAGCTTAACAACACTTTGACCAACAACACTTATAATTGAATCGTACTCACCCAGTGTATCGAGGGGTGACTGGTTTAAACTGACTAGAGGTTGCAGAAGTAATTGAGCATGGCGTTCCCACTAGTGATCTGGTGCGGATGCATGACCGAGCACCTTCTTCTAGGCCATTCCATCAAAACTAACGTGGTCAGCATCAAACGAGCTATTGATTTTGGGGAATCACTTGCCGCTACAGATCACTCCTCCCTTGTGGGGTAGTGATGACCCGAAGACGTTTAAACCCAACGAGTCTGTCGTTGGTAAACACTCTTCTGATAGCTTGCTATGTTCAAAAGTGTCTGGCTGTCTTGCTTTACTATAAGAGGCCATATGGTACGGTATAATGATGAAGAAACGGAGATAATGAAAATTTCGGTTCATTGTAAACTTCGTCGTCTTTTCCAGACATCCTGGATCATAGCTAAATCACACCATTTTCGAAAACGCTTTGATTTTTCAAAGTGTTGCCGAAATGTCGCTAAAGAAACAGGAGAAAAGATAGGTAAAAATTGGTTTTAGCCAGATGGTTAAGGAATCAAAAGGTTTACTTTTCTATTTCTTTTGTCCGACTGTGGATTTTAACACCAATACAAGGACATTACCGGCGCACATCTAAACAGATGTGGGCAGGGGTTAGTATTGTTTTTTAATTCAGTCATTTGAAATTGTCTTCTTTCAAAGTTTTATGATCTGTCTTGTATTCAGCTTCACAAGCGTGTATTACGTACTGACAGATAATTTTCGTCCACTTCCTGGAATGTCGCGTCAACTAGGACAATTTTATAGCTTGTCAACCCATATTTACGAACTTCATTTGCCTTCGTTGTACAGTTACCTGTATTTTCTCGCTTATAATCTCACAGTTGTGTTAAGTTTCAGTCTGACCATTCAGCACCATTTTCTAGTTTCCCCAGCCCTTGTTTAATTAAGCAACGAATCAACTGCATGCCAAACGTTTCGTCCGCCTGTCTGTTCCTATCCGTAATATGATGAATTCTTCCACCTTCTTTTAGCACTCAGTACTATTGAAGTGCTGATTGTCAAAAAGCTTTCTTTGCAGCTCCTTTACTATTGGCATCTTTTCTTTAATCACATTGCAAGGTATCAAATACTGGTTTATTGAGTGCTGGATTAGTCGTCTTGATTCAGCAGTTCTACCAGAAGTTGGATATGGAATTTACCAATTGAATCTCTCCTAAGAATACTCACGTTTTAGAAACCCTTGTTCTCTCCAGAAATTGTATGGGTGACTATATACAAAGTGACTACTGTTTCCAGCTAGGTCGCTTTCCGATGACTGTACAAACCTGTGTAGTAGTAGTTCTGTTACCAAGTCACAAAGAATCATGTTTGGTCGATGCAAATATTATCTCAGTTAGTCGCCATCAACTTCGGTCAAGATTTATCTCACCTATTAATTTGTTAGATGGCAAATCTAGTTTTGTTAATCTGACTAAAGATTTTTCTCATTTTTTCACGTACATGTTGGTGTATATACTCCTACAAAGTTTGTTAATGGAAATACTATAGGCTTGTAAGTGCATCAATGTAGAACGAAAACATTGATTGTTTGGGGCAACGTAATGGAAAAATACATTTAGTGCGAATGACTAACCCAGACAGTGTGAATGGAACATTGAAGTAGGTCCCCTAACTCTTGCTGAAGTTCAGAAGGCTGTAATTAATCTGAAGCGAGGAAGGGCAGCTGGTCCAGATGGACTGGCTCCAGAGGTCTTTAAGGATGGTGGTCCAATTTTAGCGATTAGGTTGACTAATATTTTAGCTAAGATCTGGGAGTTAGACGTTATCCCATCTAACTGGTCGCAATCACTTATCATCCCAATATATAAGAAAGGGTCAAAATCATCCTGTGACAACCACAGAGGGACTAGTTTAACTAATATAGTATCTAAAATACTAGCTTCGATAATTATCAGACGCCTAACTAAGACTCGTGAACTGCAAACACGAGAGACTCAAGCTGGCTTCAGACCTGGTCGTGGCTGCATCGACCACATATTCACCATTCGTCAGGTTCTAGAACACAGGCATGCTTATCGGCGTCCGACAATGGTGGTCTTTCTCGACTTAAAAGCAGCATTTGGCTCCATAGACTGCGAGATTCTGTGGCAGTGTCTGTCATTGAAAGGCGTACCTCAGAAGTACATAAACCTTGTGAAGGCTCTTTACTCGAACACTACTAGTCGAGTCAGAGCTTATGGCGAACTGTCATCTACTTTTGCAACCTCAAGTGGTGTCCGTCAAGGCTATCCACTTTCCCCATTTTTGTTTAACTTCATCATCGACCTATTGATGGAAATAACTTTCTCGTCAACTGAGTTCTCGGGTATTGATCTCCATCCAGGAGGTGCACTTATCGACTCAGAATACGCAGATGACATAGTCCTGTTTGGTGAAAGCGCTGACAAAATGCAGAGTCTTTTGGTAGCACTAAGCAACAATGCCAGAATGTTTGGAATGCGCTTCTCTCCCTCTAAATGCAAGTTATTGCTTCAGGACTGGCCTGCGTCAACACCTGAACTAAGGATAGGGAGCGAAGTAGTCGAACGCGTTGACAACTTCACTTATCTTGGAAGTCTGATCAGCCCTATTGGGCTGGTATCGGACGAAATCTCAGCACGGATTCGATAAGCTCGTTTGGCTTTTGCCAACTTACGTCACCTATGGCGAAGGCGAGTTATCCGTCTATCAATAAAAGGACGAGTATACTGCGCGGCAATCCTTTCTGTTTTAATTTACGGCAGCGAAACATGGCCATTAAGAGTAGAAGATACTCGTAAGCTACTAGTATTTGACCACAGATGCCTTAGAAATATTGCTGGGATCACCGGGTAAGTAATAGTGAGGTTAGACACAGGGTATTAGGAAATGATGGTAAATCAGTCGATGAGGTTGTAAATCTTCATCGACTGAGATGGTTGGGCCACGTGTTACGTATGCCTGAACACCGATTACCACGACGTGCAATGCTAACCGGCGTTCGGGATGGTTGGAAGAAAGTTAGGGGCGGCCAAACCAAAACGTGGCATCAGTGCTTGAAGTCACTAACTTGTAGTCTGAGCCATGTTGGTAGATGCAGACTACTTGGTTGGAGTCCGCGTGACTATCGTAACCAATGGTTGGAGACTCTTGGTGACATGGCTCAGAATCGATCACAATGGCGTCGGTGTATACACTCTCTGTCTTCCCTTAAACTAAGAGATTAAAATCACTTCATATCTTTCTTTCTACGAACCAATTCTTTCTTCTTGTACTATATCTCTATATGCAATCTTTCTCTTATATATTACCACCTTTGACCCAACCACTGCTATGAATCCGGTGTTCATCTTGTTGTGCTGATGCGGTATGGCAACCTGGACCGATGCATAAATGTGCCTGGTCCTACGTTGTAGCTGACTGAATGACTAAGCTAATCTGTGTTGTCTCATAATTTAAATACGCTTACTATCTTGATTTCGTCGTGTTAAAATTTCCCGTTGACATTTGAGCCGTCCAGTCTATAAAGCATCCTTTTATGTTTTGTTAGACATTTGTATTCCTGTCAAGTGCACTCTTAGAATTTACTTATTTATCTTAATTTCTTTTCAGCAAAACATCAACTATAATCCAAATGAACCAACTGAAGACCTTAAAGCATTTGAGCGTCGTCTTCGTGAAATTATCAATGGTTTAGGTCCGAAAGCATATAAGTGGCGAGTTGTTTTGTCTGTAGCTGTACTGATACTATTATGTTCGTCATACTGTTGGCTTATCGATCCTGTCACATACCAAGCCGGTTTTATCGGTTCCTTGAAAAAACACCCAGAGTTTGTATGTAGCATTTTGTTTCTCATGGTTCTTTTTTTTATGGGAGCACATAAAAAAGTTGTTTTGCCTAGTATCATAGCTCATCGCAGTCGAGTTGTTTTAGCAGAATATAATATGGCATGTGATAATTCTGGAAAGCTCATTTTGAGACCTAAACCTAATCTCTAATAAACTATGTATAAATGCATCGTGTACATAATGTATAAAAATCAGCCGTTAAGTCTTTCATTATAGTTTACTTTGGACTATATGGATATATGTAGTCGTACTGAATAATGGTCAGTCAACGGATCAAAAGAAACAATTAAGTCCAGATTTTCAAGTCAATTATTAATTTTCGTGTTATCAAGATTCCCGGAGTATCAATTCATATTTATACTGTTTAGTAAGCTATTTGTGGAATTCTCCTCACCTTTTTTCAAACATATGCCAACTTATGTGATTATTCCCATCAAACGATTGACAAATGTAAAGCCTAATGTTGATTCGTTTGTACAACTGATTACTAGGAAATATATTTTTCAGAATTTGTCTTTATGCTGTTTTATGTTGTTCAATTCAATAATTACTTCTATGTGATTTTAGGAAGTGAATTGTTTACTAGTCAACCAAACTTTTATCCTTAAAAGTCATTTGCCATAAATTTCATTGTTGTGTAATCCTATTCAGTGAATCACTTCATTCTAGCTGTAAATTTGTAGAAGGTGTCAGTCTTGATTGTAGTTAAACACAAATGTAAAGGGGTCTGGAATTAGTGCGAGTGAGGCGATTACAAAGGGGTTTCTTCGACTGTCTGTAACAGCTCAAAAGGAGCGTGGTTCAGACTCGACCCAAAGATTGAAAACGGGGTACTGTAAATACACTTAATTGAACCGCCTCACAATTCTCGGCGATACAATCATATTGTCTCATTACTCTGAAATAAAACCATTTGTATCCTCATCTTCGAAAATCTGTTTTGTATACAACAGTTATTGTGACGTGATTCTGTCAATACAGTCAAAAAGATTTGTTGTAGTCGTACTCTGGGAATTATACAGATGTTTACAAGATTGATCAATGAGTAATAAACCATGCATCATTTGCCGTCTTAACGCCTAGTGACCTACAAATGATCCAGATCGTAATCATTTTTTGTTCAGCATCCCATAGTTTACTATACCTCAAGCTGTAATAGACAAGCGATACTCAAGAAAGGTAAGTTGTCTCGTTAGGTTAACTTTCCTAACGAATGTTTTGAATATACTAATTTCGTGGGTAGGTATCAGTCTGACTATACAGGGACATCTATATCGAGGTTGTTTCCAGGATCTGCTGATTATAGTTTCAATCAGTCACTCATGATGTAGAATTCGGTGCGTATGTACATCGGTTCAAGTTAACATACTCCACTAGCACAAAGCGTTGAAATTGTCTGGCCAAATCCCAGAATAGTAGGGGAAGTAACAGTATCAATGGTAAGTATTGGGAAAGAATAGGCATCGAAGATACGATTCAAGAAAATATAAATCAGTGAGTTAAAAGCAAAAAAGGTTATGAGGAATTTAGAATATTAGGATTTAGGGAAGATAAAGAACGGATGCATCTGGACCATTGCAAACGATTTTGGGCCATTTCATGTAAAGTCTAACCATCGGTTACTGTAATTTCGCGGACTTCAACCAGGTAGTCTGCACATATTAACATGGCTAAGTCCAATTGTTAGTGACTTCATGGAATGACCCCATGTTTTGGCTTGGTCACCTCTAGCTTTCTTCCAGCCTACTCTCACATCAGAAAAAAACATTGCCCATCGAGGTAGGCGTACGTAACACATGGCCCAACCACCCCATTCGATGGAGAGTTATTACCCCTAATCGATTTGCCATCTTTACGTAGTACCCTATTCCTAACCTAGACATTACTCAGTGGTCCTAAAATACACTGACAGTGCCTCAAAGGCATGATCGGATACCTGTAACGCACGTATATCCTCCATTTGTAATGGCCACGTTTCACATCGGTAAAGCAGAACGAAGCGAACTGCTGAGCAGTAAACTCGTTCTGTGGTTGGAAGATGCATATCTGGCCTAAATCACAAGTGACACTAGTTGGCAAACGCCAATCGAGCCTTCTGAATCCATGCTGAGATTTCGTCAGGCATCAGACAATCAGGACTGGTGGGACTGCCAAAATAAGTAGAGCGATCAGCGGACTCACCTATTTTACTTCCTATCATTAATTTAGGTAACGAACTGAAGCAATCTTGAAGCAACATTTTACATTCTGGGGGGGGAGAACCACATCTTAAACATGCTTGCATTATTGCTTAAGATGATCAAAAGACTATTTTGTCAGCGTCTTTACCAAACAGAACTAAATTATCTGTGTATTCTAATTCAACAAGTGAATCTCCCGGTAGATCAATTCCTGATATGTCAGACGATGAAAGCGTTATCTCTGAGAGCATATCTATGACTAAGTTTAGTGAAGATGAGGAAAGCGTACAATCTTGACAAAGACCACTTGAAGTAACTAATTCCAATGACAGTTCTCCATAAGCTTCGAATCGACCAGTAGTGTTCGAGTAGAGAGCCTGTATAAGATTCATTTACTTTAGGGTGCTTTTCACTGATAGACACTGTCACAAAGCTTCACGGCCAACGGAGTCGAACACCGCCTTAAGGTAAAAGAATACAACTATAGCAGGACGTCGAAATATGTACATATTCCATATATGTTAACTTTCTCACAAAACTTAGTTGCCTCGACTGACATATTATTCGGTAATATTTTTTAATATAGGTGATATGAAATTAGTTTATTAGACTCCGTAACATCTTCTTCTTTAGATTGTGGGAAGCAAAAACACTAAGAATATAGTCTTTCAACGCTTTAGGAGGAGGTTCCACTACATATTTCTGGTAGCTGTATACGTTCGTACAAATATTAAAACCGAACAAAATGACGTGGCTAAGTATTATAGCCGAGTCGCATATGTGGTTAGCTCTACTATTCCAAAATACTGTTGAAATTTGAGCGTTGTTACTGATGGTACACTTGATATTCACTAAGTTTAGCCTATTTTAACATTGAAAAGTGTAGTAGAGTGTAAAGGACAGTAACGCAAGATACATTGAACTGCTTTGCTCTATAAAATTACTGAATTAAGTAGGTCGGTAGTGAGTAATCTAGTGAGGACTTATTTTCCAGTCGATATTTCAGAAGCACCAAGTACATAGTAGAGTAACATATTAACCAATAAACCAGAATAAAATCGTGTTTACAATGTTCGATGTGAATATTAACTTCTTGCTTGCCTCGAGACTAAGTTGTTGGTTTGAGAAATATATCTGGATGGTTGATCTAAAATTAGCCACTGATTTGTGAAATAATGGTTGAGTAATAGGAACAGTGTGGAAAACTTCATACTTTTATTGGATTCTTGATAGCTGTAATGTTTAGATTAAAGCATCCTACTTGTTTACTTCTAAGCATTTTATTTTTGTTCCAGACGCTTATTTCCAACATGTTAAATACAATATATGACGCAAATTTCACTTTTATGATTTTTTTTCGAGATGTCTTCTACGAAATTTTCATCACTCATGATATACTCTGCTAACTCGGAAGTGATGTGTAACCTTACAGTTGTTTACTTATTGAAGAAAATATTGTTATTTTAGTGAGTTGCTGTTTATCTTACTAGAATTTGATTTGATTTACTAACAACAGAAATAATAATAGTTCGTGGTGATAAAACCGATTATCAGAATGACTACTAGGAAAATATGACAAAAAACACCTTATTTACTGTAATAAGTGAAAGAACTCCAAAATATTCTCAGTCTAAAAGTTTCTCGGTAATCCAGGAATAGATTAGTATAAAATCTATCAACCATTATTGTCATGTGAAATGTAGATGTACTAACTGACTCCTCTAATCAGATTAGATATGAGTTTCCAAACACCTGAACCAGTAGCTTAAAGTTGAGTGATTAAACCACACTGATATAACAATGGCACAAAAAAGTGACTTATCAAAATTAGGCTTCTATTAAGATTGATATAGCTTCGATTCATAATAAAGCAGAGCAAGTGCTCGGTTAATCACTGACGAAGTGTAGTGAGTATGATGAAGAACTGTTAAAATGTCAATGGGATGTACTGTCTTTTTTAATTAAGTTTAATCTGTTGTTATTGACCTACTGATATTAGAATAAGTAATTTGTTCGAAGTTAAAGTTTTTATTGCTGAAACAAAACGAAAAAAAAATTTATTTACATATGATCATCAGATCAGCAATTCTAGTAATAATTAGATCAACAAATACAAATGAAAATTATCCAGTAATAAACACAGTTAGTTCTGATTTGCTTTTATGAGATTTTTTCCTTTGAAATCCGCCTATGGGTGATAAATAAATTGCATATATTCTGTTATTTGGAAGTGTAAGCAAGATAATTGCACTCTGATAATTCATTATATTTTGAACTGATTGTTACTTTATTCATATTTACACTAAAGTAAACTTTTCAAGACTAGTTTCATTCACATGAATTACAGTTTTATACGGTTCCCAACATGAAGGATCAGGCGTTGGTACTCGATATTTAGTGGATGGACCAGCTCTGGGGTTATTTGTATGCTCATCTTGTCCTTCTCTTATATCGACCACTGTAGTACAAGTTGTTGTACTTGTGGCCAAACTATCTGTTGTTGATGCTGAAGGGAGTCCCCGAGCACACAGGGTTGGGGTCCCATTGTGTCTCATTTCTAAAACAGGAGTGTTTCCGGTAATAGTCGTTAGAGTTATTGCAGATGGTGAGTATGCTTTTTGCATTGAAGAACTCTTATTTGCAGCAGATTGACTTACTTCTGTAATATGTAGTGATGATGCTAGGTTATCTGTATTCGGGCTTTGAAACGCTGAGTCACGGGATAGAGATTCTTCACCTGGATGAAAGTTTCGATCCGACCATTCTAGTCCTGTAGGTGCATACCATCCAAGCTGAGATTCCTCAGCACTTTTAACATTTCTCGATCGTCTGTTTGATTGTGAACCTTGATAGTCTAATCCCACTTCACTTGAGGTATGTTCCACTATAGACCGATCTAGTGTTATATTTGAACTACCTCCACGACCACTCCCCCATTCTGAACCTGAACTGGGACCCCTTCCAGAGTCCTTGTCTTCTGTTTCCGAGCCTATTGACCCACCAGAACCGAAGCCTGGGGGTGGGGGTGGCAGGAAGTTTTGTGATGTATCTGGTGTAAAGTTTTGTAATGAATACATAGGATTTCTCTTATCAAGATGCGTAGTAAACATTACAGTAACTTGGTTAGAACATGTTGAATTAGAGTGCGGACTTCTGTTTGTCGACTCCTTATTTGATGCTGGTTTTGTTTGTCTAAACTCATCATTTGTCTGCATGACTACATGTTTCTGTGCGGGAGTGTTATTCGTTTGGGAATCATTCGATGGTATGAAGTTGTTTGAACTTCCATCCCACGACGATTTTGCCTTCTGACTTGCACACCTCAGACCAGTAATCTCACAGTTCGATAAAACTCTGCAGGTTTGGCGAGGAATGTATCCTGGTGTTCCTGTAGCTACTAGGTGGTCAACACACCATCTACGTACGTATAACCAAAAGTTATTCTCCGTCAACGGGAACATTACTTTCTGTTGAGCATGTGTAGATCTCATTCTTCCATCCACAGAATTAGCGATTGTTGGACTTGATAAGCTTTGATTCAAAACACAAACATATTCCCCCTGACGAACGCCTAATAGTTTGTATCTCTCTTTCCACTCTGCTGAGGGTCGAAAATCAATATTCACAACCGCTAGTAGTTCGCTATTGGTTAGAGAAGAATTTTGTACAAAGCTGTTGGTAGGCAATGTAAAAGGATGTAAAGTAAAACTCGTCGTGTTTGGACAATTAGATTGGATAGCTGAGTTTAACCTTCGGGATACTATACATGTCTGAGGAAAAATAATAGGCGAATCTACATGAAACTGATTGCAAATCCTTACAGGAGAAGAAAGCTTTAATTTTGCCAGTCCCATATCTGGTTTCCAGCGCAAGTCATATTTTTGATAAGATGACGCTCTCTTCGGACTTGTAAGGGATTCATTTACATTCTTTGGGCATTTTTCCGATTTTCCTTTGGAAGCGGTTGTGTGACATGTCGTGCTAGTCTTATTTCTGCTGGTCAAAGCAGAAATCGTTTTTTCATCCCACCCATATGCTTCCAAATCTTCTTCTTCACTACTTGTACTACTGCTACTCAGACCTTGTGATTTATATTGACGACGCTTTTCATTAACAACCTTACGATTTGAATATCTCTCACTTTCCCTATCTTTTTTACCTTTGTGATGTTTTTCATTAATTTTCTGTGTGGAATGTGTTCCATTATTTGGTAATATGCGTAAATCTAAACTGGAGCTACTATCTGAAGTACTACTACTTAAACGATGACTTAATCTTTCTTGACTAGTTGTTGTTTCATCACTACTAGTACAACTACTTAACGAAGGATAGCTCAAACGAGATGGATTTGTCTCATCACTGCTATCATCACATTCATGAATATCATTTAAACTTCCATGACGATTCTTATAATTCATTCGAATTCTTTCATTAGATGATTCACAACTCTGTGAATTTGATGAAGATGATGTAGAATTTTTAATACCTTGATTATTTTCATCATTTTTTATTTGTTCACTTAATGGTGGTGAAGGACTTGGTGATGCTTGCCATATTTGTGTTGGTAATGTTGATTCAAATGTCACTGATACACCTAATCCACGACGTATATAAACATCAGATGATGATGATGATGATGATTTGAAACTAGCACCTGATTTTCTTTTATCAAGTGAATTATGTTTGATAATTTTACTTCTCAATGTATATTTATTCTGTAAATTATCATTTTGTTCATCTGTGAAATGTTTCTCTTCTGATTTTAACATTAATTCATTTTCTATGGTTGGTTCAAGTTTTGTTTTAGGATTTAATTTTGTTTTAGATTTTTTAGCAAATACTGAACGCATTTCTACTTGAATAATTTTTCTTTTTGTTTTCTAATTTTAATGGAAATGTTGAGGTGATTGTTGTTGTTTTGTTTTGTTTTTTTCTACATCTTAGCCAAGTCAAATATCTGAAATGTTTATGAAAAAAAAATAACGTGGAATTAAAATGTTATTGATAGATTAACAAATCATAATCTAAATGAAGTAATTATTATAACAACTTAGAAATGAAACTTATCTTGTGAACTAGTTATATATGTTTGTTACGTTAGTCAATTATTTAACATGCAACTGAACTCCAAAGATCTTTTATATTACCATCAGTACAATACCTTCAAATCATTGAGCTATAATCTGATCGTCTACATTCTAAACTTTAATCGATTTGGTTGACTTTGTAGGTAAAGAAATTTAATTCAAACATATATTCACTCAATCATGATCATATAGTTAATAATTTCAGTTAGTTTTGTGAAGGGAATTTCATTGACAGATTGTGAACTTGCGAACCATTTCATTTATAGTCATTAAAACTTTAAATTCCTTGTAGGCATTATTCAATAAGATAACAAATTGATTTACATGTATCACTCGTAAGGCATTCAAATAAAACTTTCTAGTGTTTAGCTCAATAATTCACCCAGTGATAGGCACCTTTCTATTCACAAGTAACCATATAATTGTGTTGTATTATTTAGGTTATCTCGAACATTCAAGGCTATTATAAGGAATCGAGAAATGGTTACCAGGTTGAACTAATGGTATTCATTGTTCACCACTGTTACTAATGAAAATAAATATTTCGATTAACAGTTTTATTCTTATGATTACTTTCTTTGAGAATATACTTGTTTTTCTTTTGATCTTACAGATTTCCGTAAGTGTGATATAATAAGTGAAATGAGTAGGAGTTTTAAAAATTATTACCACTGATAATTTTTATCATCATTTAGTGGGAATTTCGCCAAAAAATTTCTTTACAATACAACATCTTGAGAATTATTAACTTGAGGGCAGTATTTTGTATGTGATTAGGAAACTATTTCGGTGATAAAAATCCTAACGTTACCATTATAATTAGACTTTCAATGTCCGTCTACTAGCCAAGAGACGAGTATACTGCATAGCATTACTGCATTGCTCTACGGGTGTAAAACATAGCTTGTGGAAACAAATACAGACGTAAATAAGAACTTTCGTCTAAATTTAAACGAATAGTTTCACAATATTTGGGCGCCGAGTTCATTTGAGACATTAAAAAGAAGAATATATTTGTAAAATCTCAGCGAATGAATTTTAAGTAAATCCAACGTTTCGCCTGGCAATCTGGTCCAAGCTTTTTCAAGGAAAATATAATCAAACAACAAAATTATTCGATAATTTTGTTGTTTGATTATATTTTCCTTGAAAAAGCTTGGACCAGATTGCCAGGCGAAACGTTGGATTTACTTAAAATTCATTCGCTGAGATTTTACAAATATATTCTTCTTTTTAAATACAGACGTAGTTTATGAATACTTTAGTCATAAGTGTATTCGAAGCATTGCTGGCATATTGTGGAGCCGCCATTTGACCAATACCAAGGTTGAGTATACTGGGTAAAAGATAAAAATACAGACCTGATGGTGACGTCACATATCTTAATAACTTATTTGGTTAGCATATGTGTTATGCATGCCTAGCTATCCCATATCCAGACTTATAATGTTCGCTAAAATATGAGTAGGTTGAAAAAAATACTAGTGATGTGTAAATCCAGCCATAAAATTGGTATACGTAGTCGCCGACTATTAGTTTGAGACTCGCTAGAAGTTGCCAAGTCCATCTTTGGAGTCTAATCATTACCTGTTGTCACACAAAATTTGTATATAAATTGTTTTCTGGCAAACCAGATAAATCATACCATGAACTTGGGTTCTATATCGTATACACACAAACAGTAGTAGTACATCTGTTCCTTCACTGTTGAGTATTACCTTATAACTCCATTCTATGGTTTCAGGAAATGAAATTCCATGACTTTTTTTCTATACTCATAATTTAAAAACAACCAGGCGATAAACTGAAATCTAGCACTGATATTTTTTAAATCCCTCTGATCTGAAACAGCCCTGAATATTTATTATCAATTTAGTTACCTACTTATTAGTAGTGTACTGCAGACGTGACAATTTCACTAAACTTCACCAAGAGGAAAGTAACAAGCAAGTTATTTAAAGAGCTAAGCATTGCATCTTAATAAGAATTTGAATAATAGTTTTTGCCGAGTTCTTATTGATAAAGTATTAGGTTCTGATTACTCCTGACCAGTAATTAATATTCTTACCGGGCGAAATTGATATCGTAATGTCTAAATTTTGTTTTAGGAAATATGCAGGGGTCTGTAAAGATTTTGTTGCTTAAGCCAGTGTTTCCATTGTAACTACTGACAGATCACAACCGGTATTTTGGTTTACGGGGGTTTAGTAAACTAAATAACAATTCAAAATACCTTTCGGCTGAAGTTGCAAACGTAAGTTGGCCTTAAAAAACCACATTTCTACAAAAGTTTCTGTTATCTTACTTTCCTTTAAAGTCAAGTAACTCTGAACAGCTTTCAGTTACACTGGCTTAGTTCTCCCTAGTGTTATCCTGATATCGAATAAACTTTTCTTTCTATTTTATGACCTTCAAGTATAACTCATTCACTTAGAAAGCTTTAAATGAATTATATATATACTTGAACAAAGAGCAGTTTTTACCAGAAGCTACTTAGATAATCTTTACTTTATACTGTTCATTTATTTAATAAACTATTTAGTTGTGTACGTTAATAGATTCCTGGGTATTGTGTATCACTATTCTCTAAATTTTAATATTATTTTAAGTCTATAAATATAAAAATGTAATATAGTTTATAAAGAGTTCAATTTCAAGTGATATAAACTGGTTAGTAACAACAACAAAAAGTTAAACACTTTATGAAATAAATAATCCTAGTTACTTTATTGGACTGCACAATCCGAACATCATAAATGTAAGTTTTGAAAGTATCTATAAAACTGAGGTTGACACAATGAAGTTGTCATTGTTATTGTGAATTTGTAGGTATCAATGACATGGTTGAACATGATAGTTTCAAATCAATTGAGCATTGCGTAGAAAATTATATATATATATATATATATATATATATATATATATTGTGATATCCCAATTAGTTGAAAATTGTATTCCCGACGTTTCGTGATTTAATGTAGGCCACTTCTTCAAAGTATTATTTATACTATCTAAACTTGTGTTAATTTTATTTTGGTTATTTGCTTATTCTGAAGAAGGGGCATAAGTATAGTCACGAAATGTCAGAAATACAATTTTCTACTTATTGGGATATCACAAATATATATATTCATTATTATTACTGTTATCAATATTCCTCATTTTTATGTCGTTTTTCATGTCTATTACTGTAGAATTGCCATGTTTTATTATAGGCAAGTAAATAAATAATATACAAATTGTAAAAACCTATCTTAACCACTATAACATCTCTTTTATTTATCCTTTCATACTAGGAAAGCATCCAATGAATTACAAAATCTATGTGAATTACTCTTTTATTTAATATTTAAAAGAAAATATTAACTAAACTTTTCATTAAATAAAAAGGAAAATATTGTCAATTATTTTCTCTCTTTTTTTAGATTCGTTGTTATTGTTTTCTTTTCCTTTTTCTTTCTTACAATTGTCAGTTGTTATTTTATTTGTTAATATTGATAAGTTTGTGTTACTTTTTATTTACAATCCAAATGATGAAATGAATTAATAAATAAATAATTAAACAAACAAACAAATAAAAATTGACTTATAACTAAATTGGCATATAGATACAAGTACAGATAGAACTTCAATGCTTGACAAGTATATTTTTTTCAATCGATTTACATTGAAACAAGATCAGATGTCAAATGATAACATGAATTTATTGTGAGTTGATCTCATGTTTTATGTACTTTAGATTATATACACATAAAGATAATGATAACTGTCAACTATTTTGAAGATATGACAACAATTGTTTATATGTCATTTAGATGACAGTTTTTAAAAGAAAATCCTATGTATGAAGAAGAGAGAGAGGGGAAAGGTCATAGTCATTTGACAAGTAATCAAATATTATTTTTAATAGTACATATGAGGAATCACTCAAGTGTTGTTGATTGTTATAGGATAGTAACTATGATTTTTTTTATATCTGAAACTTTCAGTTCTATCTTTTACACAAACCTGTTAAAATAGGTGATCTTATATACATACGATAATCATGTTTCATTATTTGCGTATTTCCTTTTTTTTAAATCATATTGTTCATCCAACAAAATACTGTATTTCTACAACCACCGTCAATCTATATAATATTAGTTCAATTCAAAGGATTTAGAAATATTTGGAATAATTTGTACTATCTTCTGCGTTCTATTGTTCTCTGAAGTAAACAAAACATTTTTAACAGTTGAGATCATGAGTCAGTTGACCAGTGGAGTTCAACCGGGTCACTTGTGAGGTAGTAACTCACTAATGACAATGATGGATGTGTGGCTCAATTTCGTGGATTAGTTGAAGTTAGACATTAACACCGTTAGATGCCGGCTCAGTGGTCTAGTTGGTTAAGCGCCTGGCGCGAAACTGTTAGGTCCTGGATTCGAATCCCGCGAGGCGGGGTCGTGGATGCGCACTGCTGAGGAGTCCCACAATAGGCCGAAACGGCCGTCCAGTGCTTCCAGGTTCTCCATGGTGGTCTAGCTTCAACTGACTCATGATCTCGACTGCTGAAATTACTACAATTTTCACAAAAACCCTTCTGAAAACATTTTTAGCCAAATTCTAAAAAAAGAATTTTATGGATGAAAGTTAAGTGATCTATTGATAACTTGTATGATACAAACTTGATTGTGGAATATATATTTGTTTGGTTATGTTAATTATTTTCATGGTATCGTTTTATTGTATGTATCATTACTACAGTTTGATATTTTAACTCTTAAAATGAACAGTTTGTACCAAATGTACGTCATTCGAAAGTCATTTACAAAAGATGAGTTTCTTTTTGTATATGTACATTCTGAAAGGGTCACCTCTATATTTTAGCACGTTCACAATATTTAGTATATTTGGATAGTAGCTAACAGTTGATAGTACAACGCGCGTTTCATACCCATTGCACATCCTGACTATTAGTCAAAGTGAGTAGCTCAGTGGATAATACATTTAGCGTTTGAAACAAAAGGCACTAGGTTAGAATTCTGGTATGAAAATCAACACAAATGTGAATTTATCCAACTAACAGGTCTCAAATAGAATTGGTTTCCATCGCTAGACACTAATGAACTTTACTAAAGCACTTTAGTCGCGTTAAGATATTTGTTGTTGGTAATACTAAGTTGTGCAGTTTTATTATTGTAGGGTTGTAAGAGAAATAAATAGATATGTATCTGTTAGAAGTGACGTATGGCTACTAATAATTTTTTGACCGATAAAGTCTTAACAAAGATGTTTTAAAAATATTAAACCTGATGAATTTTAGTACGAGTGAAAGCTTTTTTCATTGAACCTAGAATGAAAACCCCCTTTTCATGTGATTTCACACAACTTGACAATTGAATTTCTATAATTCACAGTCAGTCAATTATTTAAAAGCTAATCGTCTTAATCTAAGGATTTTGTATTTCGTTAATGTCAATCATATAAACCAAATCAAACTTAACTTATCAGATAGGTCGATAGTGATATATATATACTGGCTACAAACTTTGTTGTATGAAAACACTGAAGTTTTTTTAAGAGCATAGTCATTATTATAGAATCGAAAATGTACATTCAATCACTTCGAAAATGTCTATAGAAGTATATCCACAAAGTGTTATAGATTTAGTGTACAAAACAATAGGATGATTGACCCTGATAGAAAGTGTATATAAGAAGATAGATAGGCACATATAATTTATTTTAGATTTAAATAAAAGTGATTCTTGAATAACAGTTTACCATAGAATAAGTTTGAATATTAGAGGAGAAAATATCTAATTATTATTCTTCGAAGATTTGCACAAGTTGACTTCATCTTGGTGACAGCGTGATTGTTTTCCACTTTTCAATGTAGTTAGATATATAACAATGTGTGCTTACAGATTTCTGTAGTTGTAGTATGCGTATTCTTTGAAATCATGGTAGAAGGGTAAAGTATCACAACAGCTGATGTTTCTATGTTAATCTTTCAAATTTCATATATGGGTGTGGCGTATTCTATACATATATATTTAAAGAAGGTACACATTTTTTTAATCTCATGACTGCATACACTCTTTATTTCAGAATTATATGATTAAAAAACACCTGCTGTGTTATTAGGTGACGAATTTTGACTATTTTTTTAAAAAAAAGAGAAAACAGAAAACATCTATTCACGTCTTGTGTCACTCAGTTTTAAAATAGTGTAGAAGTACTACAATTTATAATGTACATGTGGTGTATTTCTTCTTTGTCAAGTGGAAAAATAAATGAAAAATTAAACTATCTAGGAACTTCAATTATTTTATTTTTTGTATATGTAACTATTTCTATGTACCATAAATGATAATGATCATAAGTTTGATGACTAAAGCCATTTTAATGTTGTCTTATACCTTTTCAATATTAATGTCAGTCATAGTCTTTTCTTTTAAAAATAAAGACATATATTATTAAGAAATATTCGATTGACAGAAATGGGTTTTTTATTTTCTTGATTCCTCTACCATAGTGATAATTTTTGTGTAAACTACTGTTTTTAAATTAATTTGAATTATTTCGTTTTCTTTTTCATTTAACCAATAAACAACGTTAAAATGGAACTATAATAATAATAATAATAACAGTAATATAAATTACGTATAAAATCATCATGAAGGTAGAACAGTTGTTCAACTTATTTCTATTCTACTATAGGCAAAATGATATTTGTTTGTTGTTGTTGTTGTTTTTCTTCATTATAATGTATAATAATTCATTTATTTGTTGTTACTACTGTACAATAGTTTAATATTTTCAATCTTTCTTATTTATAGATATTGTACAATAATTTATTAGAACTTTGAATGATGAAATTACATGTTATCTGATAGTTATGTATGTAAGATGCATGTAAGAGGAATGGTTAAAAGAACTCAATAAAAAATATATATCGAAATGAAATTGTAAACTTATTTTGGCGTGGATCAACAAAAGTTATCTTAATAATTTTGTTAGGTCTATAATTCTTTTCGAATTCCTAGTCATATCTCTTTTTGAAGTATATTTATTGTGATTATAAACTGTATGTATAGATAAATATTTTCTATGACTATGATATTAGGTAATTCACATAAAGATCTCTCAAGACGATATAGTTTCTATACATGTTTTGATGATAAATATCAAGTATAGACAAACCAAAGCTTCTTACTGATTCTTTAGAATGATTCGAGCTAAAATACGACTACATAGTGATTTTGTATCAGTTAGGTACGGAAGTTTATGGATAAGACTCTATCAACAATGATTACTAAAATATTAGTGTCTAGCAAATGAGCACGAGTAAATTGACAAGAAATCAAATGAAAATGACTTATGAAGTTAATCGATTCAAAAGTAATATAATGTCTATCTGATATCACTAGAAACGTATCATATTAATGCATTTGTTAACCAAGGCTAAAAATGTAGGAAACTAAATTTCAATCACAAGAAACCGTGCCAGACGGGCGATTTGAAGGCGATGGATACGCACCGTCGTGGAGCCCTCTTTTTCATAAATCGCAAGAGAACAGTCAATTACTAATGTTGGGTAACTGCTACAATAGTTAGCACTCACGATCTAATGGTTGCAAGCTAAGTATTGTAACCACTGAGCCATCTTCCCTATTTCAAATGAACAGTCTGTGATAGAGCATATTTCCCATCACTGAACAATCAGACCTAACAATAGGATTAATCAATAATGGTCTTTAGCCGTCGACATTGTCTGCTGTTATGTCACAAGCAAAAGTTAAGTCAAAAGTGTCAACTTCTGAATACGGTTCAAGTTCAGAACTCCTCAAGTGTTCAGTAACCATTGGTTTTTATGAGCTATCAGGCTGATATAAGTGTGTTTGAAGGAAACTACTTTTATCGAATTAAACAAAGTTTTATCAAATAAAAAAATCTTAGAAATCCAATCTTACAATTGGCAAAACTTCCAATATATATACAGATACATAAAAATGTTGGCTGACGGGTTTCTTTAGTTTATATCTAAAAACAAGAAATGATTGATCTCCATTACTTAATTGTAGTGTCATTCTTTGAGTTGAGTGGGTTAATCATGGAACTTTCACTATTTTTTTTGGACAATATCTCTAGCATATAGGTCAGCTAGAAATGAGCTATTCCATCTCCTCCACTTCAGTCTGAATTTTGTGCTAAGAATGTTGTTCAAAAAGACAACGAAAACTTCATGATTGAACCACTCACCTCAGAGAACGAAACTCTTCATAAATCGTCAATCTGAGCTACAAATCCCTACTGTATCTCTTACTGATAATACAACAATTATTAGTACTCCAATTAAACATCATAATCCTATAACAAATGAAAAAGTAGAGAATGCTTTAAAAGTTAACAGTTATACAACCTATGATAACCCTATTAAATATCCTAAGCTTTTAATAAAAATTGCAAATTTCTCATGCAAATATTAATTAATGAGTTGAATATGGTAAGTTTCCCATGAAAAAAAAGTATTTGTGTATTAAAAGGAAGAACGAGAGAGAGAAAAAGAAAGAGATGGATTTATTTTCTCATGTTGATGATTTTATGTTAATTAATCAACTTGTTAATCATGAAATGAACTGATTAATTTGTTACTTCATTCAATGATAGACAATGAGTTTCCTATGTAGAACGTGGGTTCATATTTATCTGATATTATTAATATTATCATTATTATGGAAAGTATCTATCTCTACATAAAGGTACATGATAGTAAGATCAATTTTCAAGTTTTTTTTCAATACTTTCAATTGTGATCATAATGGTTTCACTGCAATCAATTCTGGTCATAGTAATTGCAGTAGTTAGATAGTTTATTATTTTCTCCTTCATTGGTTCTTTTCTTTCATGACCCCTTCTCCCAAGTAAATTAAGTCAATAAATCCTTTAATAAACTAAATATGTGAATTGTTACACTTTATTTTCCTACTACTATAACCTCTTCTTTTCTCTTACCACACCTTATCTGCTTCTCTCTTTATTTCATACTACACTAGTTTATGTTTTGTAGCTAATTCGTTTATTATGTACATATGTGAACTCCTATTACTATACTCAATCATCCTACCACTTAACTTATTTAAACATACTGTTACAATGAGCTGACATAGTTACTTTCTATTCTCATCACTGATATGTATATTTCCTTTTATTCAGATGAACAAAAACTAGTGAGATAAAAAGTATTCACGTATAACAACCAATTTAACTATTTGTTCAACTGTACGTCTAATTGTAGAGAAAGACAATTGTTAAATAAATAACAGAACTGTTTTTATCGTTTAAATTTACTAATTAAAAATGGGGGATATAACGAAAAACTGATAATATCACTCATTATTCACATACAAGGACAGTTTACAAGCATACTTTATTCATAGATTCTATTCTGACTAACATTAACAACCATTACATCATAGTATATTTTACCTTTGTTTAGTACAAAAAGAAATCAGGGAAATGAAGAATATCATGTTACACAAATAATGAGGAAAATTCACAATTTCTTGATATATTCCATTATGAAGTGAAATTCGAGGGTTAGTGAATAAATAACGTAATTGTTATACTTACATACCTTACAGTAAAGAACACTTCGGAAATCGATTTCAGTGTCTAACTACTTACTCTGACTAATCATCGCTATCGTTATCTTTTTGTTTGTAACAAAATTATAAGTTGGTTCAGGAAAACTATCGAATACTGATTAACATATCATTAAAATATGATTACTTGTATTTTAGCATCATTCCGAACCAGTGGAAATAGCCTAGATACTTTCACTCTTTATTTTCCTCTAAGTTCTGAAGTTCAACATGACCATATTTTACTCATTACCTGAATTCAACAATTTTACTGAAACCGTGTCATTCGATATTTGTTCTTTCACATTATAATTGACAGTACTGTTATTTCTTCTCTTTCGCTGTCTATCTTGGTCACTTTATCTTGCTGTACAAATGTGTTATATCAACATGGGCCGATGTACATCTAAAATACACAAAGCTATGAACTCATATCTCATGCTTCTTACGAGATTAACGTTGATACTAAACTGTTTTTATAAGTATATAACTCTGTTCAATTTGGTATTCGACAGCTGGCAACCCCTATAAATATATGAAATAGATCAACTTAAGTTGCAAGATAGTAATTTAGATAATACAAATCCATGAATGTGATTCTTGTCATCTTCTTTGCATTACTGTAAAAATGAACAAAAAAGCCTCCTTTTTATATCTGAGTAATTTCACTCAAACAAACTATTCCTCGATAGGTGTATAACATAATTTAAAATAATTTGGAAGTACTTATTGTACAAATCTAATAAATACTTATTGGTTTAGAGGTTAAGCGTTCACGCGCGAGATCGATAGGTCCTGGGTTCGAATTTCGAGGGGTACAATCGTGGATGTGCACTGCTGTGGAGTCCCATAGTAGGACGAAACGGCTGTCCAGTTCTTCCAGGTTTCCCATGGTAGTCTAGCTTTAAGTGATTCATGAACTCAACTATTAAATTACTACAATATCCACGAAAATCCCTTCTGAAAATACTTATTTATTTATTTACTATTTTCTAACTATTTGTGTGGTCCATCAAGTGGAATTAATTAATTTCAATTTGACATGGAAATTTACTTACAAACATTTATTACTATAACATAAATAAGAAAACAATGAACATAGAAAACCTTTTTTTAAAAAAGAAGTTATAATATAAGTAGTATGTATTCACTATCATTCACCTAGTTTGTTTATTTTTATCACTTCCACTTAAAAACATATTTTACTATTTTTGTGATAGATTTTTTAAAAATTTCTGACTAAAACTAGTCATATTATATCTCAACTATTTATGTACTACTTATGTGTTTTAAATAGCCTATGTTATTGTTTTAGAAGATAAATTGAATACTTATATAAACAGATATGTCACTTGATTCATTATACACTTTACCATTGTTATTATTTTGAAAATTTTGAATACATTAATTGATTTTGAAGTATATATGAAGTGGGTTCTAATTGTTCAATTTTATTGATAAGGGTTGTATAGCAATGAATTGAAAGCACAATTTTGTATGCAGTTTAAGTATATATGATAATGAATGATTATTACATAGTCATCTTCGTGACTCCATCTTTCACAGTACTACTTTAACATAAAAAATCTACGTTTCTGCCATAAATATATTGACGTGACTGAAACAATCTCATGTTTTACACAGCATATGAGACAAATGTGTTTAATAGTTATTGAATGGAAAGAAAGGAAGTTCTTATATTATCTTGTTAATCAGAACAAAAATGATATCCACTTCTTCTTTTTGATATCACAACGCAATATAGTCTACAGAAAAGTTCATAATGGCTCAAGGAACCATCAATTTTCTTTTATTCAGGTATTATGTAATTTTTCCCAGTTCATGAAAGTATAAATTTTTGTTAACTAAAGATCAGTTACCTAATGATCTATCTAATAATGTCTAATTAAACATTGAATATTATGTTCAGTCAATTTTTTTATGCATTATAATAAATCTGTTTACAAATGATTGCAAACAAAGTCAGAATATTCTGTCGGCTATCTCCATTAATATAACATGGCAACTAAGTACACCATTTGATTAACTCATCACTAGATATTTTTTATCATTATGGATTGAACTATGTGGGGAAATTTAATGGTTAAAAAAAACTGGCGACTACTAACCAATTGTTCATAGTATCAAACCTCGCCAGATACACATATAATATAATTACTCCTTACACAAATATTATGGCTTATAACCTTTCACTTTGGAAATCAAATTTATTTCTCAAGATTAAGCTTGACATATGATATTACTTATTAGTAATACTCATTAGTGATATTGCTCAATTAGTATATTTGGATAGTGTAATAAGAATACAAAGATTACCAGAACTATGTAATATATTAGCGCAATATATTTCGAAAAACCTAACCATACATACGTACTAAGAAAATTTATATATAGAAACAAAAGGTCAACTAGAAAAATGGAAGGGATAAAGACACAAAGATAATCAAGAAAATAACGTGAAACTCACCACGTTAGATAATGAACTAATATTACCAGGGTTTGTTTAAGGTGCGAACAATGAAAAACGAACTACCTGTAACAATGAGAACAGTAGTTCAGTAACTCCATTTTGACTACAGATTAAAAAACCATTGAATGTTTAACCATTCTTTAGAACATATCTTATTATATTTGAAAAAATGAACACTGAGTTCTGTACAATAACTGAACAAGTGTGCTGAGGGAAGCAATATGGTGCACAAAAATCTTCGATCTGTTTATTTAATCATTTAAATTTACATATGTAACTAATCATAACTTGTTAATTCTTTAGGTAAACAACAATGTATCCTGTGACTTACGAATTAGTATATTTTTTTCTCCATAGATTATGCACTTAAGTGTTGTTTAGACAATAACACTAATGATAATTATAGTTAAAATAATCCAGACACTTCATGAAAAGAACAATACTTAATAATGTCAGGTCATTCATACAATAAATAGGTAATTGGTTGTTAAGCCTTTTCAAATCAATCCACTTAAACTTATAAACTTGTTACCATTGGTATAGTTTACAATCATAATTAGAATGAACTTAAGTTTGTTTTAAAAGAATTCCAACTTTTTTTCTAATTGAATTGAACAAATTTACTTTTTTCTCGCTTTTTTTGTTCAATTTGAATATCATACAAACACTGAAAAAAGCTTGAATATGTAATGGAAGGTTATTTTTAGTTTCTAGGACTACAATGAACTTCTATAAACCTAAATCTTGGCTATTCGTGTACAGAAACGACTTGTCGTAACCTTGAATTTGCCTTAGTAATCCCTTAAACCATTTTATGGCTTAGGGTAGTGCGACAATCTCCTGTTCTTTCCATACGATATTAATTTTCTCTCTCCTTTATTTACAATGGTCACTCTGTTCACTTGAACTTTCTTTTAGTTGATCTTTACTAATTTTCATATATATGTGACCAGATTGTTGGAAAGATATAGCACAAATATATCACATTATTCAGAACAACTCCGTCTTCTCATTGTGCTATCAAAATTTATTAATGGCATTAATTGCTATGGACTTACAATTAGCAAGAAACATAAGTCTAGGGATTCTCACGGAGGGCCTTCATTTTATATTATGGTTTATCCTAAAAAATCTACTAAATATGTGGATAAAGAACAGAGTTATATGCTTTCTGTTGGATAGTTTCTGTATTTATTTTAGCTTAGAGTTTTCTTTTTCTTACTAACTAATTAAATAGCTTTACTGATTATTCTGAATAAAAGATATACAATTATCTTTATATGAAGAAATGTTTTGGAAATTCTCGAATGCTGTACATTTCAAAATAGATTTGTGGTAGTACTCATATTAACGATAATGATCACATCGATAATAATTGTTCTGAATTGATGTTAATGCTTATTGTTTAGTATATGAGAATGGTAGATAAACATGTAGAATGATGAACGAAATATTCTGTATACAGAGTAAATGATAAATGGCAATTGATAGATATATATCACTCTGTTGTTGTTACTCTCCTCTCACTAGTAATGACAATTATACAATGATTCGTATGTATATGATATTCTGTGATATGATCAAGAATAAATCATGAGAGTATACAAGATGCGAAACAAACAAAGAAATAGGACAACAACTATCTATTGCTAAACAACAATGAACACATACAAGTAATCTGTGAGAGTAAAAGATTAAATTAGATTTTCTACTAACTAATGGACGAATTAATGTAACTAAAATAAATAAATAAATAATAATCAGTGCATTTCGTTTGGTTTTATTCGATATTCATTAAATTACTGTTGTTGTTTTCTCTTTGAAAAAACTTTTCTTCTTTGACTGGAATACGCAAGAGAAAGAAATAACGTTTTTGATAATTTCTATTCATAGTTGGTTGATTAAACAAAGTTTAATTTTGTTTGAATTAATTGTAAATTACCAGAAGGGGTTTTATGGAGATTTTAAAAATTTCAATAGTTGAAATCGTGAGTCAATTGAAGGTAGACCCCTTCTGATAATAATCATCTTCTCACTAGTGACTGAATTCAAGAGGCATTTCCTGGATTTCTGGTGACAAGCCATAACCGGTGGAGTTCAACCAGGCCTGTTGTGAGAAATCAGCTCACTGAAGACAATAGTGTACGGTGGCGCAATTTCGTGGATTGATTGAAGTTAGACATTAACACCGTTGGGTACCGGCTAGGTGGTTTAACCGTTAAGCGCTCGCGCGCGAGACTAATATTTCCTGGGTCCGAATCTTGCAGGGAGCGGGATCGTGAATATACACTGCTGAGGAGTCCCATACTAGGACGAAATGGCCGTCCAGTGCTTCCAGGTTTCCCATGGTGGTCCAGCTTCAATTGACTCATGATTTCAATAATTGTAAATTGTCTACAAAATGTTAATAATTAAAAGAGAATCCTTATTCATCTATTATGTGATATGACAAGCAGTCAGTGGTTATTTCATGACCATTTCTATTTGTAATAGTTTATTTCTGAACTGTGAATTAACTCTAAACATTTTTATGTTGGGGAAATACTTTCTGTATATAGTAATAATAATAATAATTTCTCAATATGTGGTCAACTGACCTGTTTGTTTGCTTTTAAAAATTATCTACCCATTGGAAATTCGCTTATTGATTCCAGAATCAAACTAATTTAATTCATTCATTGATTAGCATGTCCAGTGTATATGGATATATCAAAAAGAGAAGAATTGAAGGAAGAAGGATGAGAGAAGGTTTCAGCAACAATAATGAATATGTAATGCTTAGTTCAATAGACTATGTTACTAAAATTATTATTCAAGCTGTGTTCTTTTCGTATCATGATATCAATGTAGTTTTTAACAGTTGATAGGCATATTATATATCTGCTTTAAAATTACAATGATTCTATATTTACAGTTCATATGTATTAAGACTATGAAATGTTCAATAATCAGATGACTAGCCTTATTTTTTAACAACCAGTAAATTACTGTAGATTTAGTCGTCTTTCATTTTGTAAATTAAATTTACAGCTTATCTGTAATACTAAAGAGACTTTCACCTGCGAGATTTTAAATTACATTGTTTAATGTTGTATTTAAAGTATGTTATAGATAATATGTGATTATTTACTTGAGTATATCGTTTGGCTTTATTTGACAATATTTGTTTAACTGCACCAACACTGTAGTGTATGCTACTTATGTCTGTCAACATAAGTAGTATGTAACATCAATCAGAAGTTGAATGCTTGTCAAAAGTAGGTTGAAAAGAGTGAATTGAAAACAACAGAAAGACAAACATAAAGCAATTACGAAATAGAAGAATCTTGAAGGATGTAAAGGACAGCTGATGGAAAATTTGCAGCTGAAGTATTTAATGTGTGGTTTTCATATTTAATGAAAGAACTCTATAATTTTGCATTTAAATAAATTGGTTATCTCCACTAAATCATCGTTCATTACAAAACTACTAGAGATTGTTTGAATGTTTTCTCAACAGGTATCTGACATCTAAGATTCATTCTAGTGAATGAACCAATGCATACTCAAATGTAATTATATGAAGTTGATATATCTCAAATAGATCAACAACTGTAAACTAAGTCTCATCACTATAAACCATAAAGCAAATCAATATACCGGTAGTTTATTCATAATCCAATCAATTCGCATATAAAATAAAATAATCTTATTTAAGAACTGAACATTTTATTTTCTGAGTAAATTGGAATCCATGTTGTTTTTAAGAATCGTATCATAGTTACGACCAGAAAACATTAAATTTACACTTGTCGAAGTAAAAAAAACAGTGTAAGTTGTTTAGTTTCGTTAATTGGTCTTTAACAAACTCTCGCATGTTGTGATTTTATTTATTCTTCTCTTTTCTTTTGCAAATTGATGATGTTAATGACTGATAGTGTTCTGGGAATTTAAAACACCTCTGTTTTCTAGTTTTGTATGTGTGTATAGGCTTCTTTTTATTACAGTTTCTACTGATATATTACTGTAAATGAAGTGTTAGAACATATTAGTTTATGAACGTAATATTTACTGCTTTTCTCACTCAATATCCTATATATAATTTTTATGACCGAATAACCCTACAAAGTATATTAAAAATATAGGAACATAAAGATAACATGTAGAAATATGACAAGAAAATGTAGGATTTTGTTTAAAAGTTTTCGTTTAAGTCTTATTTCTATGTGTTTCTTCTATGAACAAACGAGTTGAAGGATACAATTTCGTGTATTTAATATTTTAGGTGAAAAGATCACATAAATTTTTGAGTGATGTTTATCACGGATCGATTTAATTCAGGATACCAATGAACATGAGGTAGGAATGAATGATCGTTGAGTCAAATAATGAATTTAATTGAAATCCTATATGTATAGGATCAAATAACGACCTAAAGGTTAAGTGTTTCTCAGAACTGGTTTCTGTTAACAATTACCTAATAAGATTTCAAAAAGCTTAAATAAATATGTGGGGGAGAGGTGGATTTCATTGTTAACCATTACTGAAATCTAGATTGATGGAAGTTCAGGGATATTATACAAAGTGGTCAAATGCTGTTAGCAGTTAATAAGTTTTAATTTAGAAAAACTTAAGGATAAAAAGTTAAACAATTTACATGTAATATCTTTCCAATAACAGACTGTCATAAGAACTCTGTAAACATAAAGATATACGTTAAAAATTCTAACATAGATTACTTTCAATCACAACCACATGAATGATCCATTACTTTTGATTCTTCTGCTACTTTGTTTAGTTTATTTACTGACGATTTCAACGGAATAACTCTTTCAAATGATAAAGTGTGAATTTTAAAATTGAATTGTAAGATAGAAATGTGATAAAATAATAGATTAGAACAACCGTAGTATTTCTCGACCTTAAAGCAGCATTCGACTCTGCTGATCGTGAGGTTCTATGGCAGTGTTTGTCACTGAAAGGAGTACCAAAGAAGTACATTAACCTTGTAAAGGCTCTCTACTCGAACACAACTGGTAGAGTGAGAGCTTATGGCGAACTGTCGTCAGAATTGATTACCTCAAGTGGTGTTCATCAGGGTTGCCCACTCTCTCCGTTCTTGTTTAACTTTGTCATCGACGTATTTTTAGAGATAACACTTTTCTCATCTAAATTTCTAGGGGTTGAACTTCTACCAGGAGATTCACTTGTTGACTTAGAATATGCCGATGACATAGTTCTTTTTGGTGAAGACGCTGACAAAATGCATAATCTTATGACCACTCTAAGCAACAATGCAAGCATGTTCGGGATGCAATTCTCCCCCTCGAAATATAAAATGTTGCTTCGGGACTGGGTTGCATCGACACCCGAACTAATGATAGGGAGTGAAGTAATTGAGCGTGTCGATCGCTTCACTTATCTTGGAAGTCTCATCAGCCCTTGTGGTCTGGTGTGTGATGAAATCTCAGCACGGATACAGAAGGCTCGACTAGCTTTTGCTAACTTGCGTCATTTATGGCGTAGGCGAGATATCCGTCTATCAACCAAAGGATGGGTTTATTGCGCAGCAGTTCGTTCCGTCCTACTTTATGGCAGTGAAACGTGGCTGGTAAGAGTAGAGGATATTCGTAGGTTGCTAGTATTCGATCATAGATGTCATCGAAACATTGCTCGTATATCCTGGGACCATCAAGTAAGTAATGCAGTTGTTAGGGAATGGGTACTAGGTAAGGATGGCAAATCAATTGATGAAGTAGTGAAACTTCATCAGTTGAGATGGCTGGGATACGTGTTACGTATGCCCAACGATCGACTGCCTCGACGTGCTATGTTCAGTGGTATAGGAGTAGGTTGGAAGAAAGCTAGGAGCGGCCAGACCAAAACATGGCACAAGTCCATGAAGTCACTGACAAGTGGACTGAGTCATGTTGGTAGGTATAGACTACCCGGTTGGGGACCGCGAGATGATAGCAACCGATGGTTAGAGACCCTGAATGACATGGCTCAAAATCGTTTGCAATGGCGCAGGTGCATACACTCTTTGTGTTCTCCCAAATTCTAATCTTCTGAATTCTTCATGTCCCTTTTCTTTCGTCTTCCCAGATTTATTCCAGCTGACTATACTCTATGAATAACATCTTCAAAGCTTAATCTTTCCGATTACTGCTTATACTCTTACTACCTCTACCACTACGGGGTTTGAATCGACAACTGCATCTCTGCTGATGTGGTGTGGCAACTCGAACTGATGTACGTACGTACGAAGTTCTACGTTGTTACTGACTGACTGACTGTATAGATTAGAAGCATGTAACACACAGTTATATGTGTTAAAATTCAATTGTATGCATATAAACACTAACTTTTAGATATTTAAAGTTAAATACAACTTATTTCAATCTGATCTTCCTGATTGATAGAGTGCAGTACTTCATAAATCTTTAATTATTAGATAATTTTTATGTATGAATAAGTTATTTAACTCATTACGCATAAAATTCTGGTTAAGTTCCTATTTATCATACTATTAAGTTCCTGAACATATAAAAAAATAACCTTAACAACGTGTTCGTTTGAAATCGCACAATTTTTCAGGTTACACCTATGAAGGTACAAAGTAAATAAATAACATAACTACATACAAAATTAACTTAACCATTTTTTTCTGTACTATGTTCTTATGTGCAATCTTTCTTTTATATATTACCACCACTGAATTAACTACTTCTAAGAATCCAGTGTTCATCTTGTTGTGCTAATGAAGTATAGCAACTCGGACCGATGCATATATGTGCCTGGTCCTACGTTGTAGCTGACTGACTAATCATTTTTTTATATATACTTTCAAAGTGAACCTATAATAAAGTGGATGAGCAAGTAAATAGCACAGCATGATGCCTTTTCTTTTAAATTACTTATTGACATTTTAAATGTTTGTCCATAATATGTTTAAAAAAATAAACCTTTAGATGATTTACAATTCACCATTTTTTAAATACAAATATATAGTGAGTTAATGTATTGATTGTTAGCGTATATAACAATTGGTCACCGATATTCTTCAATGGAAGTAACAATAATTTAAAATCATGAAGTATTTCTGACTAACTAACTACATGTTAGAAATTCAAAAAGAAACTGGCATACACATCGTGCTGTCCACATTGTGATATAACAACCAAGTTTTGAAGATGTAAATGGATTGTTCATACCAGAGGTTTAAACCAATAAAACTGTAAATTTAAATTATAAGCTGTAAATGGCTTATTGCCATGATTACTTCATCATCTGATGTTGGTAACTTGTTCATATCTATTGGATTATGATTATTATATTACTAACTACGTATTCTATCATCATTCTATTTTTAGATTTTTTTTATTCATTTCAAATTGACTGTCAAACTGATGTTAACAGGAATTTAATAAACTAATTATTTCAATAACCATTGGTAATGGACTCATATTATAGAATGTGATAGTAAATAATGGATTGATGTATAGATGAATGATTATAGGTCACTTAATTCATAATAAATAATAGACAAGATGTCATTTTAAAGATTAGACATAATATCTATTTTTAAATAATAAAGTAGATGAAATGAAGTATGGTAAATACGGTAAGTCTGTACAGATAACTGAATTTCTTCCAAATTTACATAATTAACCGTCTGAATCAAAATTAAGTCATCATGTAAACTACAAAATGAAGCAAGCTGAATGTGTCTAACTTGTAAGAAAGAAATAATTCCTGAATTATTAAAATATTTAGATGTTTTGTATTTTCTGAATTTTATTCATACTACTTGTTATTCGGTACAACATTAATTTATTTGATTGTGATATGTTTGTTTAAGATACGATATTCTTGTATTCAATTAACCTGGACTATACTTAGCATGACATGTAGCATGTGATTTGTTATAACTCTGGGCATTTTTCACATATGTGATTTCATCCTAATTAATAATAAAAATGAGTTTACATTCATTATATAAATGAATGTATTTTCGACTGAGGTCGTTAATAAATCTTCACTTGTATCAGTCTTAATGTTCTTAGTTCGCGTCGTAGGAATTACAGTGGTTCCTCATTTTGCAAGTACAGGTAATAATTGATTCCGACATAACAAACACTGACGGCCAGTCATAATATATACCATCCAATTTTTTGAGCAGGACAGTCATCTTTAATTGTAACAAATAATCATTAATCTATGTTAAAAGTTAATTATAGCTGAAAATTTACACTATTGGATATCAATTCCGTTTTCAAATGAATAAGTGTTTACATTCACATATTAATTTTCTGGGTTCGATCCCTATCGGCATCACATACAAGGATGGATCAACTGTTTAATGATCCCTGTTTTCAATAGCATGTTAAATGAGATCAATCATTATCTTCAAACTAAACTAATCCATACCAATTGCCTCTCAAATTAAGATACTATCTACCAAGGTTTTATAAAAAAACAAAAACTATCAAAAATCGCATTGTTTCACTGTTTATTTCCAAAATACATTTATTACTTCCTATCTAAACTAGTAAATAATCATTTTTTTTATATTTCTAAACAATTTCTGTTTGAAGTTTCACTTAACTTTCATAAGTTAAATGTTAAATGAATTGTAAATATAAACATTTAAAAAACAAAAAAAAACATTGTTCCATAACCTGTTACTATTCTAGAGATATAAAAATGTAAGAAAATATACACTTATGTATTTATAAGAACTATTTACCGATATTAGTATAACATTAAATGCTTTCATTATTTAAATACATTAATTGTTGAATAGAAAATAATGATATATGATTGTGTTTACTATGCTTGAATGAATTAATGTATATCAATAAAATGAAATCACTACATGTTTTTTTAGGAATATTAAATCAGTATGAAAGTAATGTAAAATTATTATATTATTGAATAATTGGTAAGATAGTATATTTAAGTAATATGTATCAGCCTAAGTTTATTCAGTATTGTTGAAAGCATGATAATAGTTGTTTCTGTGCAAATACTAATGATGTATAGTCTAAAATTCATATTACCGAGTTTAAGTTATATACTCAGTTTTGAGTTATAATTTTTGTGTGAGAAATCGATAATACACTTAAACTCTGTAGACTAATTAGGTGGAACAGTATCCGAATTCATAACGTGATAGTTGTAAGCCATGTTTTAACCATACTGTATTATAGTTAAAAAAATCATAGTTGCAAACATATATCATGGATTGTAAGCGCTTTAGTGAGGTGACTTGTCTCAATTTCCTACAAAAACAGGTGTACTTTATGGTTTTTGATACTCTTGCAGTTAATGTCCGTACATGACGAGAACCTTATTCAAAATGAAATAATTTCTACAAACTATCGGACTAAGTAGTAATAGTGTACTCGTCAGCAACTAGTGTTGAAACAAGTTTTTAAAGTTTCAATTATTGTTTATGGGTCAATTAGGCAGTATAACTATTTGCAAACCATGTATATATATATATATATATACAAATTCACATGAACGAACTATAAGGTAGATAGGTTTTTCTAACCAAACATATCTAAATTCTATGACCTTTTTCCCCTTTTACAAATTTTATTACAATTTCGTTAACAGAAATTATACAAACATTGGGGAAATAAACTAGGAATTGTGTATGTGTATGCGTCTATCTAACACAGTTGTTACCATCCGCAGTGTCTCATCTTTACAGCAGTGAAATGAATACTATGATTTTTCTTTTGTATACCATATATCAGTTTAATTATGTACAATAACGAAATAACAATGAACAATAATATCGTTGATATCACTGCCGCCGATACTGGTGATGCTGTTCATTTAAAATAAGTAGATATTTATTATGAGACACGTGTTTATCTAGACAAATTAAGCAAAACAAAACATTTGCTACTATGAAAATAAACTAAAGGAGATGTAATCACAAATAAAAATAACCTAATAATGAGTAAAACGGGTGTTTAAATGCGTAGGTAGGTAATTAGATAGATAGGTAGGTAGATAAGTAATTAGGTAGGTAGGAGACATCAAAAATATATACGAATTTTCCCAAGACAAAAAAAGTTATCATAAAAAATGTGCTCTTATATTAACTTTTAACTTTAATTGATTTGCTACTATATTGTTATTTGCATTTTCCCCGTCACATCATCATCAGTAAACGGTACTTTCTTTGTTAAAAAGTAAAAATGATATGTGCTTTTTTATTTTTGAAGAATAAAATGGTTGATTATCGCTGATACATATACCTACCGATCACAAATTGTTGATAAGCGTCGTCTTTCAATACAGGTTAAAATAAACTGGAAGAAAATTTCGTCGAAAGGAAGCAAATATATCTGGTATCTGCATTTACGTAGTATATTATCATCTTGACAGTATACACTTGAAACAGATTATTCGTAATACATTTAAAACAAGCGCTTTAAGCTACAAAAATTGATAGATTTTATGCTTTCTTCATAAAAGACAACTAAAGTATAAATTTTATGGGTGTTGTCACAAATATTAGGGACTACTGACATCTTTTTCTCATTTTGGTTTAATACTTTTCAACATCAACCACTAAAACGTCATATGAAAATGATTTTAGGGCATTTAATTTTGATGGTAAAAATGATACTTATAGATCAGTGATTCCGGATTATGAAGCTCATTGTATGAAGGAAACAATCTTGAGTTGTATGCAATCTCTATAAAACTATACACTAATAAATATTTGAACCTATCTTTCTAATATTTTAGAAATAGAAAAAAAACATGTATAGTGCCGAACTTTCAATAGTTTCTTAGAATCAATTAATTAATTTCAGATATTAATACAATTAAAATACAGTATCAGTATAGGGATTGTGGAGATTATTAAGTTATTTATTGAAATCATGAACCGATTGATGTTAGATTACCATTGAACACCTGAAAGCACTAGACGGCTGTTTCTTCCTATTGTGGGACACCTCAGCAACGCGTATCCATGATCCCGCCTGCGGGATTCGAACCCAGAACCTATCAGTCTCGAGGGCGAACGCTTGGCCTCTAGACCACTGAGCCGGCATCCAATGGTGTTAATGTCTAACTTCAACCAATTCACGAAATCAATCCACCGTTCACCATTGTCTTCAGTGCTTTCAGGTTTTCCATGGTGATCTAGCTTCAATTGTCTCATGAATTCAACCATTAAATTACTAAAATCTCCACAAAACCCCCTTCTGGTATAATTCATTAGTTTAAATAAACGTTTTTGGTTATATTTCATTTTTTTAATTAAAGACTTTAATTTTCAATGTTTCATTGTCTCTCTGAATAATAATCATTACAATCTACTTTGAGCGAGAATTGGACAACTTCTATTTCAATATGTATTGTCGATAAAATAAAAATTTTAAACTTGATCAATTCACTTTATAGAGAGCGCAACACGACTATAAATGTACAAATAAAAGTTATATTACTTATTACTAAACTGTGAAGAAAACAACAACAACAAAGGAAATAATTAGATGGAAGTAAAATTAATGACCTACAATGAAAACAAATAAATGCAAATTAAAGATAATGATAACTACAAGTTGTATTTAGTTAAGGAAATATTAAAAAGAAAAATAACTATTTATTTAGTATACATTATTTACTCGTCTACAAAACACACTTCTAATTTATCATCTAAATGTATTCGACTTGTTTGTGTTTATCTCTGAGCCTGTGTGTGTATATATAAGTGTAGGTCATTATAAGGAATAGAGGTGAGAGAGACGTTTTTAAGCTTTTCTGACCTTTGCATTATTTTCACAAATAAATAAATAGGTAACCAGAAACATATTGATTTTTAACACGACAAACTGACTAACAGTGAAGCAGTAAAAGATCAAAAGAAATACAATTTTTTTGCCGACACAAACAAAATAGAGTGGAAAAAAAAAGACGAACAATGTAGATGATGTATCCTGGACAGCTGTCTGACATGTCCAACATGAATTGAACGTTTTCTGATTATAGTTGTTTTGTTATCATTGTTGTTACATATCCTCTTATCAACACTATTATTCAGTGAGTCTACCAGATAATTTAAAAATGTTAACATACAACATAACAGACAAAGTTTGAAATTATGAAAGGGAATAAATGAAGAAAAATAATGTGACATTACAAATTCGTTTTTGTATTTGTGTATGCGTGCGTGCGTACGTACGTAGGTAGGTACATTCATGTACAAGTCTTTATTTTACCATGTACCGATGTCTTTAGCTTATTGAATCTTAATTGTTAGGATCAATTAAACACCCTTAAAATATTCAAGTAATCTATTATTTCTAAAAAAAAGGTGTGTTATGTAAATAGATTTGAATGAAATCAATATGTATTCGTTTAAATGATCAAACACTTTGTCTAGATGATTTTTACACCGATCATTTTCATTCAGTAAAATGAAAATGGTATTGTTTTTCTTATATTTTCTATACTGATATTCATTCATTATATCGTTTAATATAAAAAATAAATTAATTTCATTTAATATTCACAATAAAAGTGGATATTTTTTCTCTTCATCTTTATTTTGATTCTTTTCTCTTTTTCAGTTATCTTTTGATATACATTTAATCTCCTCTTCTTAGTTATTTAGGTCATTTAACTTTGTTTTAAACCGCATGTATAAATATATAAGTATACACACGAGTATACACTGTATGAGGTCGCGTCAGTTGTTCAATTTTTCACTATGTCATGATTAGTGTATAAAAGTTTAATAATGAACAAATAATCACATGTAGTATACTAGTTTCGTATATATATATGTATATACATATATCTTTTATTGAAAAATCATATTGCATTTCATTCAACTGTATATTCACTTGTGTGCAGTTGTATTTCTACTTTGTACAACAACGACTCTTTTTTTATAAAGAAAAATAAAGAAACTTATCATACATGGACAACTTAGGTAGTAAATTGTATAATAAGTATTACTGTATTACATTGGTTTGAAGATTTTGTAAATTAACATTTTCACAATATATCGAGTTATAGTTGTTATGGTTATTCACCATTTCAAATTTCTCTATTATGTTATGAACTTAATATATTCAATGTAATTTACATTTAACTATTGTTCAGGGTTCATGTAACTTATCCCATTAAGAAAAATTAATTGGAAATAAAAATTATATAATTGTACAAGAAAGTTTCTTAAATGTTTGCCTGTCATATGCTTTAAACAAATGGTTTAAATATTTGATTTATACTATACTATCTCAATGTATTTAGTTTTGTAATAAATATGGAGAAAAACCTTATAATGTCGAATGGTACTTAGTAAGATGTATAATATTTTATGCTTAACTTCTTGATAAATCAGTGATAGCTAGGTGAGTAGATAGCGCTTTTGAAGTTAGGAATTGTTGGTTAAAAAGCCGTATTTGTTAACAAAAATCATCATTGATGACTGGCAGTTTGCTCGACCTTCAAGGCAATCATTTTGAAAAAAACCCATTTGTTTATTGCCATACGATTTCTTATTATTTTAAATTTATTCTAATTAAACCATCTTTGTAAGTGAGAAGCAGTGTCTAGTGGAGTTCAACCGGGTCAGTTGTGAGATAGTAACTCACTGAAAACAATAGTGGACGGTGGCCTAATTTCGTGGATTGGTTAGAGTTAGACATTAACACTGTTGGGTGCCGGCTCAATGGTCTAGAGGTTAGGTGTTCGTGCGCAAGACCGATAGGTCCTGGGTTTGAATCCCGCAGGCGTGGATCATGGATGTGCATCGCTGAAGAGTTCCGCACTGGGACGAAACGGCCGTCCAGTGCTTCCAGGTTCTACATGGTGGTCTGGCTTTAATGGACCCATGGACTCAACTATTATATATATATATATATATATATATATATATATATGTAATATTAGGTAACTAGTTTGAGTTGTATTTGTTAGTTAGAAAACATTGTCTTAGTAACAATTTTAATCATTACGTTATTCATGTACAGTTTTTTTCTTTTCTGAATGTTTCATTTATCAGATACAACAATAAAAGTAGAAAATAAAATGTCTGTCACATTACGTATATACTTATCAATAAGTTTAAAAAACGATAGTGGAAATCACTGGTAATAACTTGTGGGCTAAACAGGAACTTGTATGATTGTCTCTAGCATCTTTATAATATGCTAGTGATTTATAATATACACTTTATTCATCAAAATGATACAATAAATATATGACAGAATGTCTTTTTTTCATGAATTTACTAAACCATTATTGCTAATAGAAAGCTAAAGAGATCATTCATGTGATAGCAAAAACATTTAGTCATTATTATTGACATTACTAGTCTAATTGTTTTTGTAGTGTACTAAAACTTGTCATCTGAAGTTTAGGACAGAATAGTTAGAAAATTAATGAATGATATAATAAACATGGAAAAAATAGTTCAAACGAGTTGTATGAATTGGTGATCTTGTACGTAAATTGCTTGTGTTTCAACCCAATTTATCGTAGGTTTGAACCTTACCTTTACATACTATGTACTATGAACTTAATAAAAGTACCTCTACAAAACGTGAATTAGATCTATGTACACATGTTTATACTTTAAAACTGAATTGTATTAATGCTCTGTGATTCTTGTATGATCTGTTTATGATTATATATTTATCAATTAAAAATTCCCAATAATTAGTCAATTGTCATTACTTTCATCAAAATCTAACGATAGCTGGAAACCAGTGATAAACAGAGAACATAAAATACTGTTTCGTCTTTTATTTATAACTCATAAGCATCGGTCAACAAAGACTCAATGAAAACAATCTGGACTAAGTACTGAGGCAAGTAAATTTGTTTCTCGGTTAGCTCGACAAATTCATAAAGTCAAGATTTTTAACTGATTTGAAGGTATAATATGTTGAAGGTTACCAGTTACTTCTAGTGAAAAGGAGGGTAACAAAAATTTAATTAATTTATTTCTTAAATTCTTTGGTACTACAATGATAACTTTGTTAATATTAGCAAGCAAATTTATTTCCGAAGCGTATTTATTCAGTTTTCAAGTAAGCTTTACTGCTTGGTTCAACACTTCTACCTCTCATAATACAGCCACTTAGACGTTGTAAAAGTATTATATTTTTTCATCATTTAGATTATTCATTTTTGCTTTTTTTAATCTTCCCATTGATATTTAGGACTGCAATTGATCTGTCTCTTATTGGCATATGTTCATCCTGTTCGGATTACCTCGTAATTGCCTTAAGTCACAAACATTTTAAGCAAAGATAGATGGTCGCTAGCATTGGAATCTAGGACGCACGTGGATAATGCGATTGTGTTTGAAGCAAATGGAGCTGAGTTCGAGTCCTGAAGTGAATATCAACTGCGGGACGCGGGTACATACAGCTGATGAGCCCGGACGAGATCGAAACGCTCATCCTGGGTCCGACTGTTAGCCACCATCCATCTCATTATTAGGATAATTTAAATTTTTATATTAATGAATTTTGGTCAGCAGTGAAATCCGAGACATGAACTTTATCCTACTTATGTTTAGTCACCTGGACGAACTTGCATCTCAGAGTTAATGCATAAAAAACACATGCATGCCTACCTGTCCAGATAAATTAGATTTAAACACAATGTCGAGAAAAATATTTAATATATTTCTATGAAATTCCTACATTTGTTATCAGAGTTTCTACTATAGTTAGTCAGGCATAAGATATTAAATAAATTATTAACCTTGAAAGTAAAGCATTAACTAAACTGCACCATAGTGATAAAAAAGCAGAAAAATCTACAAACAAATGAAGGTACATTATTGAATTCTTTCTGTAAAAGCGAAACATTCAGTAGCATATTATTTAAGTGTAGTTTATAATCAAATACAATGGAATTCATTTTCAGTTTTACACCATTTTCAAATGTTAAACAGAAATTATACAAAACCCTTTTTTTCTCATATATTCCTATAGCTTAAAAAAGAATTTACTAAAATCGAAGTCGTACAACACAACAAGTGTCACATATGCATGTTATTCTGCTCTGTGTAGATATTATTTATTACATTAACAGCTCAGATATTCTTGCTTGAACGGAACAATTAGGTGATATCAGTGAGATTAGGAATGATGGACTGTCTTTTGTGATTAAAAATATATGAAATGAGAATAGCTTCAAGTTAAAATGACGTCGTATTCTTTAAGCTGCTTACTTTATTCCCAAAGATTTGATTTTCATTCTAGACAACGGTATCAATCCAGACTTGTAATTGGATTGGCTTTCTAAAGAGAAGAATTAAATAGCCTTCTATTTCATGATTTGAGGAGCAAATGTAAGGATGACGAAAACACAAGTTTAAAGATAATCATCTCGTATAGATCAAATACAAATTTAAAATACGAAAGACTCATTGACACAAAATAAGGTCTTTATACAGATAGTGTTGTGAACGATAAGACAGGTGGGGCCAACCAATTTACTATTTCATACAGAATTACAGAATATCTTCAATGAATATGTGAACCATATATTAAATACTTCATTTTCAAATTTTCTAATAGTTGTATTTTACATTCTGTCTGATTCTTGCAATTCACAATTCCTTTCTGTTTTCCTTTCTATTTTCTTCAATTAGATCTTTTTAGCCTCTAACTGTCGGCCATTCATCTTTTGATTGGTGTTACATACTACTTATATCTACCGACACAAGTAGCATACATTATCTGGTTTTTGCAATCATAACTATCTCTATACTTAATCACAGTATGTAAATGTTAATTTGTCGCCTCAAAATCATGATGAAAAACCTGAAATTGAACTTTTTACTATGCCTCATAAACTTTATCAACAGTATAACTAGGATTTTGATACATTTTGGAATTAATGTTGTTCAAAAAATCAACAAAACCACTTCATTCTACTCAATACTGACAATAAAACTAAATATGCAATGAAAATGCTTGCAGTCTAATTTATAAGATAAATTGTATCAACTACATGAAGCATACATAAACATAGATTAAGAGTTTGATAACAAAATAAACTATCATTCATTTCATTTTGTGCAGACCAGGTCGACAAAGCAGCAGGACCAGACAACATTCCAACAGAGGCAGATGTAGCGGTAACTGCAAGGATACTCCACATTCTCTTCAATAAGATTTGGGATGAGGAACAAGTACCAACAGACTAGGAAGAAGGACTTCTGGTCAAAATACCCAAGAAAGGAGATCTCAGCAACTGTGATAACTACAGGGGCATCACTCTTCTCTCAATACCGGGAAAAGTCTTCAACAGGGTATTGTTAAACAGGATGAAGGACTGCGTAGACGCCCAACTTCGAGACCAACAGGCAGGATTCCGTAAGGATCGATCGTGTACAGACCAAATCGCAACTCTACGGATCATTGTTGGACAATCAATTGAATGGAATTCATCACTCTACATCAACTTCATTGACTACGAGAAAGCATTTGATAGCGTGAACAGAACAACACTATGGAAGCTTCTCCGACACTACGGCGTACCTGAGAAGATGGTCAATATCAGACAGAATTCCTATGATGGATTTAAATGAAAAATCGTGCATAGAGGACAGTTGAAAAACTCGTTCAAGGTAAAGACCGGTGTCAGGCAAGGTTGCTTACTCTCACCCTTTCTCTTTCTCCTGGTGATCGACTGGATCATGAAGACATCAACATCTGGAGGGAAGCACAGGATACATTGGACATCTAGGATGCAGTTAGACGATCTAAAATTCGCAGATGATCTGGCCCTTCTATCCCAAACGCAACAACAAATCCAGGAGAAGTCGACCAGTGTAGCAGCAGCCTCAGCAGCAGTAGGTCTCAACAAACACAAAGCGAAAAGCAAGATTCTCCGATACAACACAGAATGCACCAATCCAGTCACAATTGACGGAGAAGATTTGGGCAGCATAACATTGATGAACATGGTGGATCTGATGCAAATGTGAAGGCGCGGATCGGTAAAGCAAGAGCAGCATATTTACAACTGAATAACATCTAGAACTCAAAACAACTGTCAACCAACACCAAGATCAGGATTTTCAATACAAATGTCAAGACAATTCTACTGTATGGGGCAGAAACCTGGAGAACTACGAACGCCATCATCCAGAAGATACAGGTGTTTATTAACAGTTGTCTACGCAAAATACTTCGGATCCGTTCACCGGACACTATTAGCAACAACCAACTGTGGGAGAGAACAAACAAGATCCCAGCGGAGGAAGAAATTAGGAAGAAGCGCTGGAAGTGGATAGGACATACATGAGGAAAGCACCCAACTGCATCACAAGACAAGCCCTCACATGGAATCCTCAAGGCCAAAGGAAAAGAGGAAGACCAAAGAACACATTACGCCGAGAAATGGAAATAGACATGAGAAAAATGAACAAGAATTGAATGGAACTAGAAAAGAAGGCCCAGGACAGAGTGGGTTGGAGAATGCTGGTCGGCGACCTATACTCCATTAGGAGTAACAGGCGTAAGTAAGTAAGTAAGGTCGACGAAAGAAATGTTTATTGTATCATTCATCTCAGTCTATATAAAAATACAAAAATCGTTATTTGTACGCAGTCCATGATAATAATAATAGATATGAAGACAGAGGTAAATGGTGTTGAGTATCATTTATTTCTTTTCATAAATTACGCATAAATTACAGAAAATATATCCTACTGAACAATCATCTAGAAAAGTTATTCAACTAAATTGAATGTAATTAATCAAAAGTATCTATATATTGCTTTCTTTTCTACATTGTCTTTTCTGTAATTTTGCTCATCCATTAGCATTCTGATAAGTTCTTCATCATTGAAATGTCGATATGTTTAATTTTTGAGATCATTTCGTGATTGTCATGGTTTTGCTTTTTTTTCTATATTTTTTCTCAAACCAATTTTTTGTTTGTATGTTTTCTTTTGAAATGTATATTTATATATTACCTTCATTATGGATTAGATTTGCCTGTATTTTAACAATCAAAGGATTTATCATAATTATAAAGGACATATTTTTGAAGTTAGGTCATTTAGTTGTGTTTTTTTGGGTCGAAGATTTATTGATAAATAGTGAAGTTTTGTGGCCCCATTTTTATTTCGAATGTTTCATCTTCTTTTTGTTTCTGAGTTCGTTATAACTAAGGACACCGTGAATATTAATCTTATGATTTAAATAACAGTTTGTTTTATGCATATATTTTTTCCATTATTCCTTATGGTCACTTTCTTCTACATCTTAATCATCCAAATATTTTTCAGAAAACAAAAGTTAAAATATAATCAAAATTTCTTATACAAGTAAGATGTAGAATCAATTTATGTACTGTGTGATATGATGAAACACAGTCAATGACAATGTAAGATTTGATACAATTAAACAATGATTTAAGTTACATACAGAGCATTTCTGAGCGGCGAAAAGAAATCAACGGAGTGTGAGGCATAGGATGGTTAGTGAAATTAAAATTAATTGAGGTTTGAATAAGAAATACCTTACAGAAGGGATAGATACGAATTAGTCATGCGGAATTATGAACTTTATTTAGTCAAACATTTAGAGGAAGATAAAGAACGAATGTAAAATCACAGATTTTGAGCCATATCACCCAATGTCCTCCATCATTGTCTACGAGTACTATCTGGGCTCCAATAAAAAGAATCGCATATTTCGACATGGTTCAAGCTTACAGTAAATAAACCTACAGACAAACGTCGTGTATTGATATATCTGCTGCTAGCTTTTTATCAATCTACTCCTATGTAAAGGAAAAAAGCCTTTTACATGTTTGTTTTCTATGCCTTACATAAAATGAGTAATATTTTATCTTAAAACAAGCCAACAGTTTATTGATCACTCGTATAATCAGTCTAATTCTCTGTTTATCTAACTGGAAAAAATGAAGATATATATCTTATTCTTGAGCTAGTTTTCATAATGGACTGATTTCACCTAAAAAACCATTGAAAATAGTGAGCACATTCCACTTACTTCATTTCACTTGTTTAATATAAAGAATTTTCTTGTATTTGACTTAATTCAGGTTAACTTATGACAATAGATGATTATCATGATTTGTTCGGAATTAATTGAATTTGTAAACGTGAATCAGTAGATTTTAAGTTAGCTATCTGACTGTGACATTTACACTAAGAGAACATAAAACTCTGATTTCGATTCTTGGCAAGATAGTAAGTAGGCCTTTTTAAGCACCATAAGAAGATGGAACAATTATTCAATACTTTCTAAAGAGTAATATTTTCAGATTGTTACTTTCATGAATACGTTCGACAAGTAATAAAATCTTAGCCAAGATGAGAATGAAACTCATTTTTGAAATAATAATTGATTAGCAGGAGAATTCTCTCTAACAAGTACAAGCAGTCTGAAAGTGTTTTGATGAGATCAATTTAATTTCTAATTGTTTTTGGTCATAGATTTACCTCCGTTCTAGTTTTTTAATAACTGGAGAGTATTGGACAGTTATCTATGCTATTATTGGACTTTTCATCATCACATACGCATAAAGCCCTCCAGAGATAGGACTAAGGACTTGCAATCCAATAACGAACTCCTAATCATTGGAACTATCAGGTTGTAGTTCAATTATTCTATTTACTGAGGTACGAAGGTCTTGGGTCCATTCACTGATAGGAATCGCGGATACGCAATGCTGAAAATTCTCGTACTGAGATGAAATAGATGTATAATATCGACTGTCTCTTAAAAGCATCCCAACTTACAAATAACAATTAGTTGCTAATCCTGATCTCTCTGAATACATTGGAATAATTTTGGGAAGGTGAAATATCCTGGGTTTTGTTTTGCATTTATAACAAAAAACAAAACTGGACTAGAAAATACATCAGTATATAACACCCTATTTTGATATTTTCTTCTAGTTTTAGTAACTATTTTATGCCTATCAATCCATTTTGTTTGACTGATCAATCTTCACCGAAGTGTGACCAATGAAGAAAAAAAAATTAATGACTAAAATAAAAATCATTTCTTTTTCTTTAATACAGATAAACTAATAACTATTGCCAAATTCAGAAAAGCGTGTCCAATCTATATTTGAGTGAATTACTACATATAAACTTCAATAAAGTCTACTTTTTCACTAATCCATAGGGTCACTCCTTTATTTTATTAATTGATTATATATTTGTGAAAAAGAATATTCTAAAGCAAAATGATTAATGAAAAATAGTTAAGAAAAATAAAGTTGGTTTACACTGGGCTAATCAAACTAATTAGTCATGAATACGGATTAACAAATGTGTCATTCTTAAAATGTATACTTTTAATTTATATGGGAAGGTGTATTAAAGTTGTATTTTTCTTAATAGAAAAAAATGGAATTAAGATTTCTGTCCAAAAATTTTGGTATAAAATTTTGACTAGATTTGGTCTTTCAGTAAATTTAGAGAAAACACACCGGTCAGTCGTGTGCTGTTACGGGTATGGGGGCGGATGTCCCTTTCCGGCTACCCACACCATGGAAGGGTATTTCTTGAAGAGCCTGAAAAGGAAGTTGATTTAGTGCTGGTCTTAACGAAATGGGAGGCCGGTCACGCACGGCATTTCTGTGTGAAGGTTTTAACGTTTTAGCTCCGTTATTCAAAAGGCCTTACCGCCGGAGACGGCAATCCCTGAGGTAAGGTGAGGTGCAACATTTTCAGGGTTGACCTTTTCTAACCCCTTCCTCCCTTGTGAGAAAGTAGCATCACTGCAGATGCTGGTTGTCCGAGGGAAACACCTAACTGCTGTCACGCCACTCTACAGCCAGCAGTACGACTTTGCACTCAGACCTTGAGTCGCTGCTTTTAGTCTTACCGTTCTCCAATCGACATGCCTGGCATGGTAGAACCTACAGGAACATATGTTCCAGCCAATATAGTTCGGTTGGGTAATCACGATAGGCAAGCCCGACCACCACTTAAGGTAGCAGCTACGGAGGAAATATGTAGGTTAAATTGATTGTGATTATCAGTAAATCCAGTAAACGCTTTGATGAAGATATATTCAGTTGACCAGTTTAAAGTCGGACGAAATACATGTTCTAGATCCAACTACTAGGCGTAATCCGTCTATTCTAGATAATGTATCATAATTGTTATGTCAAGACACTTGACACAACAAGCCTATAATTTCAATAAAAACTGATTAAAATTCAGTCCTGACTATCAATAATAGAGTAATTCAAGCACCGATAAGTACTGATATACATGAATATGATTATAAAAAGCTAAATACTATTTCAATTTTGTTCAGTATTTAAAGAAGTCACTGAATTAGAAAAACAGTAAAATATATAATATTTTAGAGAAGATTTAGTCGTAGTTATATCTGGTAATGCTTATACTCAATAAAGATTAGGCTTGCAATTCTGTCACCTTTCAACTCATGAACTAATCAGTATTAAGAGCAGAGTAAATTATGTCTTTTTTAATTCGTGCACTTAGAAACATTAGATTCAATTTATTTAAATTTAATAAATAGAAGGTAACATAACAGGATATTAAATTGTTTGAAATGAAGCCTGCTAACAGGAAATGATTGTTATTAGGATCTCTACTTTGTCAGTTTATGGAGAAACTTTTTCATCATTCGGCAGATAACAGTTGATGAACTGTTGGAAATAGCTGAATACTTTACAATTATTTTATTTTAGTTCAGATCTTTTCAGAGATTTAGACTTACCACTTCATACATGATCAAACAAAATGTATTCAGAGTATGTAGAAAGTGCAACACCTTTGAATAAATTACCAGGAATCCAGTTTTTCACATTTTCAAAACCAGTCAGTTTGTGATATAATGACCTTCTACATCAATGTTACAGCTGATCATTATATCACTCCTAATATGATTCACTAACAAAATTAAATGCTTTATGTTGGCTTGGACGACCCACTATATTTATGTTCATAAGAAATTTTCAATGACATGACAATGTATTCTTAAACCTGTTTGAGCTATTCTGTTAATATTTGTTTATTATCTAAAAGAAACTATTCATAATGTATATCCACGGTAGATATACATATATCAATAAAGACTGACCGGTTGAGAATAGAATAGCCATGAATTTTCGATACACTGTTTACAATATTATAGTGTAATTTTCAGTTAATTTGAATTTATTCTACATTTTCAGAATGATAATGAGGATAAATGGATTTCAATCTGCTAACAAACCAATATCATATAGAGGAATTCTTTAACGGTTGAAAATTAAAGATGAAATTCTTTCTACTTCTCTCATTTGTGTTGGTAACCGTAATTTAAAGAAAATATGGTGTAATACTATTAAACAGTGACAAAAGACTGATATAAAGCCCTTGATTAAATTCAGCTCTGACTGAACTTTGAAAACAATAACATACTAACTTTGTTTATATATTTGTGTTGAATAGATCTATCAATAATTAATTGGTTAAATCAAATATCACTACATAATGAGTTGAAACCTGATGTCAGTTTAAAATCCACTTAAGTGTTTCAGATATTATTATAGTCTATATAGAAAATATTTGTGTAAATCAAATCAACAACTAATTCACTAGATATATACATTTACATATTGACAGATTACTTGAATAACTATTCATAACAACATTACATAAGATATACAGTCAATCATCTTAAAATAAATTACAGTAAACCTTTTAAAACTTTAAACAACTAGTTTGTATTACAGAATGAAATATGGTCAAATTGAATGATGGACATTAAATACACTTTAAATACTGAGTTCATAAACAATTAATTTTAAAAATGAATAAACATTGCATTGATGACAATGGTGGGTGTATCACTCAATTTCATTGATTAGTCGAAATTAGACATTAACACCGTTGGATGCCTGCCCAGCGGTCTAGTGGTTTAGCGATCGTGCGCGAGACTGATATGTCCTGGGTTCGAATCTCACGGGTGCGAGATCATGGGTGCACACTGCTGAGGAGTCCCATACTAGGACAAAACGGCCATCCAGTGGTTCTAGGTTTTCCATGGTGGTCTAACTTCAGTTGACTCATGATCTCAACTATTGACATTTCTTAAGTGTTTGTTAATGTTTCATAATAATGAACTTAAGTAAGCCAAATGAATTAACTTTAATTTCTGACCATGAATGTCTGTCAAATATTTCATACACTACTAATAAATTAATCCGTTAATGAAATACTGTAAGATAATTTACAATTATGTTGATTTATTCAACTGTGAATCTATAGTAAACATTGAAATACTTATATTTATCGCTGATGAATTAATGTATATCTTTCGGGATTTCCTTTATTGAAAAGAAAATCCTTGATAACTCCATTTTTACAAGTCTCGTTTAATTATTCTACAAACAGTCGTATTATGTCTGTGATGTTATTAGATTTCAGGAAGTCAATTGTTGAGGGATTGAATCAACAGGTATATGTTGTTAATAAAAACACATTCACTCGAAAAACACGTTGAAGTCAAACACATTTTATGATAGTAAAATTAATGTTGACGTATAAAAAAAACCAAATGTACCTTTAATTAAATAACTACCTGGAAGGTTAAGTTGTGACGCCTTTGATAAACTGGCGCCTGACATCGTCAATCAATAGTACATTATTTACTTTTAATTAATATCTAATCCAAACATGCTGAGATATTTTTAAAGAGATAAACATTAGTTAGTTATTTAGTCTAGACATGTGTCGTTTAGCTTGTTTTCCTCATTTTCCTCACAATCACCACTCTAGAATAGGTCAGAAGATAAAAATAAAATGAAACACTTTACAAACATGTTAATCATGAAATAACAATTAGTGTCTTGTCTCTAGTAACGACAAGATATATCAGTCGAAATAAAAATAGTTTAAAGTTTGTATTTGAGTAAAAGTTTAATTTTTTTGAAAAGAAATCGAATTAACTATATTTAATGCATGAATTAGATACATTAACTGATTTTTGAGTAGTTACAAGACAACTAGTCCAGGAGATTATAACCAGTACTAAGTATTACATTATTATTTGTCATTCATTAATTAGTGTAAGTTCAAAAATCTTATGGTAGATCAGTAATAGCTTATAATCGTTTAGCGGTATTGTCTGTGACTGTAATACTAGATGAAATTGGTTTAAATATATGATACCATTTAAAATAAAATTATTATTTCTTATTTTTACTTTACATGTATCTATAATCACTCTATGCTTTTACGACAATATTATAAAGACCAGAATATCTACATGATGAAGTGTTTGGAACTTCTCAGTAGTGCACATCCGCAATCCCGTCCCTCGAGATTCGAACCCGGGACCTATCAGTTTCGCGCGCGAAACGATCATCCATTGCCTCCGGGTTTTCCATGGTGGTTTAGCATCAACTGACTCATGAATTCACTTATTAAATTACTACAATTTGCACAAGACCCTTTTCTGAACTGTTTAGATTTGGACTTGCTTTTCATTTGAATTACAGTTACTTATTCACTTGATCGATTAAACATAAAAGTATCCCTTCATCTTATCCAACATATCTGACTTTATATCATTCAACCATATCTGAAATCTATATCGCACTAAAATAAAGTTCCGATCAATGGAACATTATGAGTTAATTGTATACCCCATTATTCATATATTTATTAAATTAAATTTCTATTCTATCTATATAAACCCTAAATATTTATTTTTATCGAATATCTATTTTATAAATGGTTAACTGATTTGACTAATGATACTTGTCAGATTTATAGTACAAACAATTTTTATCAAAATTGAAAAATTCTTGTTAATTGACATTAATAATTGACCTTAATTGAATTTGACAGTAAATTTTACTAGTTAAACTTACACAATTATTAATTTCAGTTTATTTTGGATAAAATAATGGTTTCCAATCAATGAATTATAAGTTTATCTCAGTCAGTCATCTACAACGTAGGACCAGGCACATATATGCATCGGTCCAGGTTGCCACACCTCACTCATTAGCACAACAAGATGGACACCAAATCCATAGAAGTGGTTAATTCAGTGGTGGTAATATATAAAAGAAAGATTGCACATAAGGACATAGTACAGGAAGAAAGGATTAGTTCGTAGAAATAAAGATATGAAGCGATTTTAACCTCATAGTTTAAGGGAGGACAGAGTGTGTATACACCTACACCACTGTGATCGATTCTGAGCCATGTCACCCATAGTCTCCAACCATTGGTTACGATAGTCACGCGGACCCCAACCAAGTGGTCTGCATCTACCAACATGGCTCAGACTACAAGTTAGTGAATTCAAGCACTAATACCATGTTTTGGCTTGGCTGCCCCTAACTTCCAACCATCCTCAACACCAGTTAGCATTGCGCGTTGTAGTAATCGGTGTTCAGGCATACGTAACACGTAGCCCAACCATCTCAGTCGATGATGATTCACAAATAATAAGTTTATCTAATGGGAAATGAGTGATTTTATGGGTTATTATATATATATATATATATATATATATATATATATATACATATATATACATATATATACATATATATATATCGGAATAGCATGAATCAATGAGAAAATTCATAACCAAAAATGTTTTGTCAATAATTATGTCAAATCGGATACTAATTTCATTATGTTGTTTCATATGTTTAGTCTTGGTAATTAACATATATGGTGAAGTTGGAAAATAATTTAGCAATTGACCTGGTTTGAGTAAGAATAAAAATTCTTAGGTCATTGAATTAAAGAGATTCTTAAATATAAATAAAACTTACTGTTGATTTGAATTTGTTCATGCTTGAATGTTGCTAAATTCATAACCATTTTAGTAATAAAGATATGTTATTAATTTACTATTCGTTTTCCCTCATGGATAAAACAAGTTATTGGCTTGCTTTATTTCATTGCCCTAGTATAGTACCAACATTACTTGGTCGATAAGAAGTAAATTCTAATATCTTTAGTAAAGGTAAATATAAAACATAATTGATCCTTAAAACCAAATTTACTACTTCTGTGATATAGCACGCAGAAGTTTCGATGGGGAGTAAACATATCTTTTCAGTCATACATTCTGACCAATCATAGAAACAATAAGTTACAGATAATGAGCTGAATATACGAATTCTTATCCATTAGATAGAAGAGATCCATAATTACTACCGCAGTAAGATTTAATGCTAGATAATATTGATCAATAAGATGTATCTGTTGTCCTGAAGGGAGATTAAGTCCCTCAAAAAAATCAAGCTATCATCCACTTTACAAGTGAAAACAAAGTAAGAACTACAATAGTTGTAGTTCTGATAGAAAGAGAAATTTTAAAAGATTAAAGGAATTTCAAGAATTCTCAGGGCTAAAAATTGCTTTGTATGGGATTTTGATGGTAATAGTTCACCTAGATATTCTGCAAACTGATATTAAATAATTATTAAATGGCCTAATAATTCGATCGAAAATGTGTCATTTAAGAAATTCCACGCAATTTATTTCCTTCACTAGTGAAAATGTACTAGACTATTTAACACATGATACACAGTAACATAAAGCATATTATCTTATCAAACAGAATCTATTTCAGTTCAGTACTTTTATGCAAAATCATCATAAAACATTGAGTGTAAGTCTTGTGCGACCCCGCTCTTTGTACATACAGCCAATAGTTTCATCAAGAACATTAGGTATTAATTAAAGTTTCGACAGTAAAAACGTATTCTTCATATGTTTAATCAATGAAACACTGTGATTAAAGTTACAGATTGCAAAAAAATAACGTTTCACTATTTCTATGACAAACAGAGCAGAAACAACTGGATTTAAACATAAATATATTAATAACTGAACTTCTGTTATTGTAAAATCACATTGAATAGGATACATCTGGTCAAAAAACACATTTATTTGTAGATAAACTTATTAGTTAGTTGTCTGAACTAAATGGATAAAGCTTCACATTAATGGCATATTACAAAGTGGATAAAATTCAATGCAAATATCGTGAACAATAGTCTAAACATTCATTATTTATCGCGTTCAGATAACTTAAAAGCATACAACTTAAGAAGCATTGTGGATATATACACATATATATGTCCCACTGACGAGTCCAAAGTGGATCATTTTTCAAACTGCTATTAACTTAAACATTTAAACTGTAATGAAGCGACTATCTATCCACACAACCCACATTTATAAACAGATGATTATTGATTGTCATGCATATCAACAATCAAAGTTGAAAAGCCCTCATCAATAACAACATACCATTGCCGATTTTCACAGTTTAGTGGCTATTATAACAAATTAGAATAGTGTTCGGATTGGAAGTTACTATGTTCAAGTTTTAGAGTCAATGTCAGTACTAGTTCATTTAACCATAAGTTAAAAAATAGGTCCAAATGTACAATCTAGATTTTACCATTCCTTACTAAATAAAACATAATAAAAATCCTTATAAGTATCATTTTATTGCATAATCTAACATTGAACTCCTACTTAAATATTCAGTTCTATTCATTTACCCACTTTTTATTTGTTATCATTATGCTTTATAATCACCATCATTATTACATTAACCCATACAATACAAATTCATATTCGACCTTCTTCCTATATTATCAATATTTTTCTGGGGAAAAAAATCCGAATCGACAATTTTTTCCTATTTATTCTATCTTCCTCTTTCAATCCCTTAATTACGCTCTGTATTATTTAATCATTGTATAGAATACCAAAACAATAAAATATTCTATATAGAAATCATATATTGAATAATGAACATAAATTACAAAGAAACAAACATTAGCTGAGGACATTGAAAAATGATAATGATTCTTATATGAATATGAAAACAATATCATTATTCTAGTTTAATTGAAATGTATACTATATCACATAAATGATTTATACAAACAATATCAAATTCAATCATTGATAAATCGAAATTAAGTTAATTATTTAATTGGTTAGCTAAGCGAAAATCAAAATGATAAATTAGTTGTTTATTTCATAGAAAAAAAATGGGTGTGGAATGGTGTAATGTATGCGTTAACAATAGGTATAACATAACCAGTAAATGGTTGTGTTGTGTTTGGAAGTGAGCATTCAGTACAAGTAAACGTCATTTGACGGTTCAATGTAAACTGGGATTTATAAACATTTATTTAAGTAAAACCTGACTTAATATAAGAGAGTTCACGAATATAACTTATGATAGATTGAGGTTATTTTGCCACTAAGATAATATAGCAATATGCAAATAGATTGTTTTCAATAGTTAAAATCATTGAAACCGTAACATGCTAAGAAAGTAGAATTCTTTATAATTAAAACTTATAGCCTTGACTAGTGAAATCATTCTTATTATGAACTATGTTTCTGATAGATTCATTATAATATATATACTTGTCTTGATATACAAAATCCTATGATTCGTTTAAACCCATAAGCACGGCGAACTAATAAAAATATGTAATCCCAAAACTATACAAATAAACTGTGTAGCCTAATCAAAGGTAGAAATAATGAAGCTCAACTTATGAGTACTTAGTTCCTTCTTCAACTGACCAGAATATCAACACTCAATTCTCAACATCAATGATAAGTTTAAGCTTCCGAACTTATATCATTGCATCTTTCTTTGTATATATATACATGAAAAGATATTTTTATTCAGTGAAGAGATGCTTTATATTTGTATATATCTATCTATATCTATGTATATTTGCCTTGTTTGGTTGTATCGCGTTGTTTAATTTGAAAGGTAAGATAAAATAAATAAACAAATTTTAATTATAATTATTGATTTAACAGCAAAATAAAGTTATTGAATTCAATGAAAAATTTATTAAACTTTTGTTTTCTTCTTGAAATTTCATTGCAAACTTATCGTCATTATTATCATTATAGATTTAACGAATAAAATGAAAAATAAAGTAAAAGAGAACAGTGAGCAAAAGAGATTGGAAATAGTGGCGAGTGAAATCAAGTAGTATATATAGATGTATATGAAGAAAAGTATTTTAAATGATATTTGGTTTCTCCAAAGAAAATATTTATTTGATAATTATAAAAGATGAGGTTAGTGAGAAAAGATGACGATGATAACGATGATGATGAAAATCTATTGAATTTAATGTAAAATAAATGAATTTTACTAGTAAACCTAAAAACGTCCTTCAAGACTTTAGAATAAAATTATAGGATACGTGTTCATTCGAATTGATAGCCTATGAGCAACATATAGAATTAATATCAGAAGGGGTTTTGTGGAGATTGTAGTAAGTTCAATAGTTGAGATCATGAGTCAATTGAAGCTAGACTATCATGGAAAACCTAGAACCACTGGACGGCCGTCTCGTCCTATTGTGGGATTCCTCAGCAGTATGCATCCACGATCCCGCCTTGAGGGATTCGAACCCAGGACATATTAGTCTCGCGCGCAATCGCTTAACCATTTGACCACTGAGCCGGCATCCAACGAAATTGAACGATACATCCACCATAGTCATCAGTGAGTTATTATCTCACAACTGATCCGGTTGAACTCCACTGGTCAGTGCTTCTCACTAGAACTCTATGATATACATCTTGAAGCCAGTCACTAGCCGTCTAATGCTTCCAGGTTTTCCGTAGTGGTCTAGCCTCAAATGACTCATGATCTCAACTATTGAAAATATAGGATTAAATTGAGAATCTACATGAATACGTAATATTTTTCTCTATGAAGATTATTGAATTTCATAGCTTGCATTACTGTCTGACCATTGTTAAACAACCACTGAAATCCATGATGCACTGGATAGCTATTTCGTTCTAGTAAAGGATTCCTTCACATCATCTGAAGTCACCACAAGAGCTGTGGATCCAGGATTCAGTTCACAGTGGGATTATAGATATACATCATTGAGAAGTCTAATACTAAAGCAAAACAACTGTCCAGTGTTTCCGAGTCCCCAATAGTTGTCTATATATGATTAGTTCGTAATATAAATTATTGTAATCAGTTAAATTAGATGTACCTTTTTTTAAGTAGAAACTACCTCCTGCTTTTCTATATACTAGCGAATGACACGAAAATGCATACAAGATAAAGCCTTATAACAACTCATTGGTTGATTTGTTGAATACATTTTCTAATTTTTATAATTCATTCTCTAGTTCAATAGTCTGAATAGTGAATGAAAAATTGTTTTCAAAAATTGACTGAAGATAATTTTGAACAAAAGCAAATGATGACACTTTTTTAAGCGTGTTCACATCAATTAAATACCTTTTCTTAAATCCGTAAATTAAATTTATAAATCTTCACTTACGTATATAATTAATAATTTTAGCAATTGTGATTCACAATTCTCATGTCAATATTAATTTCATTTAGAATAATAATTTAAGAAGGATCTATTATAGTTTATCAGTTTAATATCTTGTAAAGACTAGAATTTCGATGCTTTTAAAATCACTAATTAATCTTAGTTAAACCACGATTAAAATTCTCGAAGTACTAGACAACCTTTTTGTCTTCAAGAGTGAGAATTCACGATTTGGCATCGGGTGATTGGATATGGTCTCGCGTGCAAACGATTAACCTCTAGATCACTAGGTCAGAATTCAACAGCATCAATACGTAATGCAAGTGAATTCTAAACATTGAATGACTCTACTACCTGGCGTGAATAATTGTCTCACAACCAACATGGTTGAACTCCACTGTTGATTTTATATAAACATTTAACGACACTGACTAGTTGGCGTATGACTGTTTCGTCTTACAAATAATCTGCTTTATACAGTAGGATAATATCGATCAATCTTTGAACAAAACATTATTCAGATGCTTAACTTCAAGAAATAACCTGTTGTTTATGATCCACCTAAAAATGAAATTTAATTTTCATGAAAAAAACGATCATGACAAGTACACTTTCTAGGGAATAGGCGAATAACACAAAAGCTATAAAAGTGAGAGGTTTTTGCATCTGTATAAACTTTCGAAATTCAACATTTTAATCTTAAATTCTTAATTAAGTAGCTATGATATATGCATGATATATTATCAATATAGTTATGACTGATAACCTCTAAGTTCATTTGACGCAACCATCAAAACAACTTAACTTTAAGCAAAGAGGAAAAGACTACATGCCTGTTGAACAGTTATTTTTTTAACCAAAAAATAAATCAACTTTGATGAGTTTTATTTACATTGATTAGTCAGATGTTCAATAAAACGTGAACTAAATAGTATTTATTTATTTAATAAACAATTACTCATAGTATGAATACATTCGTAAATATTGTAAGGTTAATACGCTACAATCAGCCTATTTAACTAATTTGCCTCAATACATATTTTTGCATCCTAACTATAATAATGAATTTAAAAGAAGTTGTACATCTTTCACTGATGGCATCAAACAATCAAATATAAAGATTTGAAATTAAAAAGCAAAAGTTACTGTTTCCAACGTTATGCACTAAGAAGTTATCAGTAATAGGGTTGTGGAAATTATTAAGTTTTTGGTTGAGATCATGAACCGTTTGACGTTAGACTATCACTGAAAACTTGGAAGCACTGGACGGCTGTTTCGTCCTAATATCGGATTCCTCGAAAGTGCGCGTCCAAGATCCCGCTTATAGGATTCGAATCCAGAGCCTTCAGCCTCGTGCGCGAACGCTTAACCTCTAGACCACTGGGCGGGATCGGAAATGTGCACTTCTAAGGAGCCCCACAATAGGAAGAAACAACCGTCCAGTGCTTCCAGGTTTTCAATGGTGGTCTAACATCAATCGGTTCATGATCTCAATCAAACACTGAGAAGTTATTTATCTCATGTTAGTATACTTTTTGATAACGACCTAGAAAACAACAGTTCACCATGTTCTCACATGGATTGATCCACTGTCTGTTTATTTCTACATTTTCTAGAAATAGTTGTAACTAAACCATAACTAATAATCATTTTATCTAATTGAGTTAAAAGGTTGAGAGAGGTAAAATTTAATCCGCTTTTCCTTGGAAAATGACGGTTCTGGCTAAATAAAGATGCCTCATTTTTTGTTTTTAAGAAATTTCAATGATTCAATCTAGATATATATATTATGTTTCACAGTTTTGAGATTATACTTTTGGTTATCTCAGCATAAGGCATGTCCCAATTCAATAATTTCAGTTTGAACATACATTTTGTTAGAAAATATATATTATAATTTATTCTAGCAATAATTATTTGGTATCCTTCTGTAATTGTTTTCAGTCACCTTATATATTAAATGCATGAACCACGAAATATTCTCTTCCTGTTTCTCTAAATTGTCATTTACCGTCGAATGCTTAACTCTGTGATATGTTGTAAGATTACTGATCAGTTAGAAGCGCAAAATTGGAATTTTTATAGTAATGTTTTCACTGTGGTAAATAATGGGAGTATCAGTTTGAACAAGCTATATGCTACAAAGAAACAAATGATGATTTGAATCTGGGTTTTTCTTTAATATATTACATAATAAATATGTCAAATTAGTTTGGTCCTGACCAACGGGGCTATTTACACTCATTTCGATAAGACCACATAGCTTTCTTTTTCAAAATTGAGTCACTCGTAAAAGAAAATCGATTTATAAGGGTTCACCATAGTAACACTTATTATATCTCATAAAATATCCCTTTCATCTAAAGTATGGTGTTTACCTCGCTACTGACTTAATTCAATATGATTTCTCGAAGTGTTCAAGAATATGTGGAGTGAAACAGTCGGCCCTGAAGACAACAGCTGGTTATCACGCTATACTGAAAACCGAGTGGTCACAAATATGTACCAAAAGGTCCCAGCTCATTGATCTTTAAGTTAAACCTTATCCTTGAGTCAGGGACTTCCTGAACTGGATCCCTGATGCAGTAATGAGTGCACAATTCTAAGAATCTCATACTACGAAAAAATAACTCTTCAGTACACTTCAATTTTTAGTAGTAGCCCAACTAAAACAGAACTATCACGAATAACGCCTATGAATTAAAACGGTTTCCAGAAAAATTTCATCTGACAACTATTCTTCCGGTCCTTTATATATGCATAAAATTTCTAAATAATTTCCTTAATTATCAATTAACAATAGTTATTTTCCAGAAAAAAAGGTAATTTACAATTACTTATGTGTTTTAATTAGAGAGTGGTTTTGTGGATATTATAGTAATTTTAATAGTTGAATTCCTGAGTCGATTGAAGCTAGATCACCATGGAAAATCTGGAAGCACTGGACGGCCGCAAGATTCTAACCCAGGCGGGATCATGGATAAGCACTTCTGAGGAGTCTCATACTAGGATGAAACAACCATCCAGTTCTTTAAGTTTTTCCATGGTGGTCTAACTTCAATTGATTCATGAATTCAACTATTACAATCTACTTATGTATTTATTTTATGAAAATTGGGTGGGATATTCATGATAAATGAAAGTAAATAATTTTCATAGTAAATGAATTGTTTTCTTTTATTACAATAGTTGTTATTCACATGTTCTATATCGAATTATAGGCGTACTTAGCTTTTTATTATAATGAATTATTAACGTTATATATACAATATCATTTCAGTAGTGTTTTACTTTAACTGTGAAAAACATTCTACATTATCATTTATACATATCTTGAATAGTATTATCTATTGAGAATAGACATTCATCTATATTAGACACGTGCAAACTTATCTTTCTAAATAATCCATGGAATGATATAAATGTTAAATGAAAAGAATAAAAAAAGAATAGGTAATAACATCATTTTAACTGACTTTATTTTCAAACTCCACCCAATTAAATCTCATATAAACATGAGAATATGGAAGAGAAAAAGAAACTAATTCACAATCATAAGTGTTGATTTCCTTTCTATTTATCTATTTGTTTCTCTATGTTCAACTTTTTAAGAAGAGAAATATAAATACATTAATTTAGAAAACAAAAAGTAGCACTACAAATGACTCATTGACATTAAATATTTATTGCTAATTATTTTCACCTTAATAGACATTATCAACATTATCACCATCATCATTATGATCGTCGTTATCATTCTAGCAGACCACTCAGACTTGAGGCCAATGTAAGCTTCCATACATATGTATGGATGTATTTGTATGTGTTTCGATAAATATGTAATTATCAGTATAGAGGTTGTGGAGATTATTAAGTTTTTGATCGAGATCATGAACCGATTGATGTTAAACCACCACTGAAAACTTGGAAGAACTCGAAGATCGTTTCGCCCTATCGCGGGACTCCTCAGCAGTGCGCATACACGATCACGCCCACTAATGACTAGCTTCGTGAGGGAATTTTCTGAGCTTTAGTGAGAAGCCATGACCAGTGGAGCTAATCCATGTCAGATAGAGATAAGTATCTAACTCAGTACAATGGAAGATGGTCGAGCAATTTCGTGGATTCGTTGAGGTTAGACATTAACACCATTGGATGCCGTCTCAGTGATCCAGTAGGTTAAGCGTTCGCGCTCGAGACTGAAGGCCCTGAATTCAAATCCCATGAGCGGGATCGTGGACGCACACTGCTGAGGAGTCCGATATTAGGACGAAACGGTCGTCCAGTGCTTCCAAGTTTTCAATGGTGGTCTAGCATCAATCGGTTCATGATCTCAATCAAAAAATATGTAGATACGTATACTTCTACTTGTATCACTGATTAACAACAATGATTAACTTAACATTAAGTTACTTATACATATTAGTTGTTTTTCATACTGACTATTTTTCTTAATTTTTGTATTTACATTTAGTTTTCTTTGGATTTACTCATCAGTTTATCTTCTCATTGTTTATTTTAATATTTATCTTTATTATTTTTCTATTTAGACTTAGTAGTTGTAGCACAGTAAACATTTGAGTGATATATATTATTATTATTATTTAGGTCATCAACAAACAAATACAGTGTAATCATCAGTTCATCATTTCCAACATTCACGTTGTACGTCATTTGACTGACAAAAGTTTGCTCTTATTGATACTGATTGACAATGTAACAATTTCTAAAAAAAATACACCCACCAGGAAGGATAATTACACATCAGTAGATAAGTATAGAATGAATATTTAATTGTATTTATTCCCTGTAGGAAATAATTCCATAAGTATCATTTTTGCATTGTAATTTAACCTAATGACCGTGGTATTCATATTAATATTTTTTTTAAATACTTCCGTCAAATTGTTAACAGAATACTTATGAACTTCTTTATAACACATAACAAATAGTTTTCTGTATTGTTACCTGTTTTCATTCGTCACAAATATATCAGATTAAATATGTAAGATAACTTTACGATTTATGTAAATAACTTATTTTGGCTTTAAGAAAACAAAAAGTTTGTCACCAATGAAATTAGAAAAGTTACTTCATTGAATTTACTTACTAGCTCGTTTAGCATTGTATAGTTTATATCATGAAATGACTCTAATTAAGTAATCATTAAAGATGAGCCGGTACTGGACAGCTGTTTTGTCTTAGTTCTGGAATTCCCATTGGTGCTCTTGTAAAACGAACACCATTTGATACGATATTTTAATGTGAACTTTTTTACTGTTTTATATTACAAACTAATTACCTAATAATTGACAGTATGAGTGTTATGGAGATTATTGTTCATTAACGAGGTCACAAACCAATATAAATTAGTCAACCATTGAAAACGTGAGAACATTGGGCAACCGGTATATCCTAGAGTGAAACTTTTCAGAAGTAAGCATCAACGATCCGGCCACCAGAGTTCTAGTGAGAAACCGTGACTAGTAGAGTTCAACAGTGTTGGGTGTGAGAAGAAGGCAATTTATAATAGTTTCAACTTTGCAAACTAGTCACTGACTCAATGTTTAAACATTTATGAAATTATTATATAATCTATGTTGCTGTCTATTAATACTTGGTAAATCTTATCTTCAAGTAAACTTTTTTATTGACTTTATATATCCATAACTTCAGTGAAAAGATTTATTATATCAAATATTCAGAGCCACCAAGACTTTGTTTATCTTCTATCATATAACCTCTAAATCAGACTAATAAGTTTTCTTAATTCACATCACGTTCATGAGGATTCACAAAACAAAACGAATTGATATTGTTATCCTACTTCAATGAATATTGTTGCTATACATCTATTTATCATTTCTACTTGGAAATAAAATGTATAACTCATTGATGAAACTATCACAATTATCATTACTGTTATTACATCTCTTTTGAGAAAATGCATCACACGTGAGTGAATATTAAAACTCTATGCAAATTGACATTAAAATATATCTAATATTCTCAAATTTAGCTGACAAGTTTGATAACTCAATTCCATCTTAAGTAATTATATAATCTCTATTTTATAACTAAGTCATTTAGCTATATCTGGGTTGCCTATTCATACCATCTACATATTTCAGCAAGTTATCTATTTCCTTGTTTGTTTTAATAGATCATTGTGTCAATTAATTGCATAACATATTCAGGTGCGTTTGTGAAACGTTTACGACCTTTCGTTGTACAAATTACAAAAATTGACAATTGGAGACATCGTGATGAATGGCAATAAGCATTGGAAAGATTAAATATTATTCAGATGTTGACTTCTGAAATGCTAATATCTAACTGACGATCATTGAATATTTATCGTCAATATCGATCAAGAAATAAGAGACGGAAACTCACTGAAATACTTTGTGCTGAGAATCCTATACTGTACCAAAATATAATCATTACCGTTAGAATGTCACATTTATTCTTGATCTCGTACCGCGACTTACATATAAAGATGAAAGACACTATTATTCTTGATCCCATGAACAAGAAATATTAGTCACTGAGATATTCAGACAAAATTTAATTTATAATATCAGTTTAGAAGTAATTAGGTATTAGTCACCGATGACATTGAATTATTCCTAGCCTCATAAAAATGACATCTGCTCAAAAAAATTTCGCCTAAAAATAACATTAATAATGTTGATTCCAAACAACAATAAGTAATTATCAAATCCCGAAACTAGATCGGAAGCTTTACCCTGTTTTATTTTAGGTAATAACTGAAAACAATATTAATTTTACTGAAGTGTAAAGGAATAGTTTGTTCAATGATGATCACAATATAAGCAATAAATCTTGATAAATGATAACAATTATTATCACAGTAGTACTAATTTTTACGATAGTATAACAATAATAACATTAAGACGAAACATTTTTCTATTGCTCTATAGTTTTTTCATGATACCTCAACTGATATCAATCCGTTTTTTAATACTGTCTACGACTTAAACTAATATGTACAAAAGCTTTTAGTTAAACTAATCATATCCTTTGTAATGAATTATTTTGAGATGAAATCCCCAAAGTGAAAAGTTGTCATTGATGTAGTCTAGACATATCAGCTTTGTCTTAGATATTATTGATAGTAAGTTATTTTTAAATCATTATTATCATTATTATTATTATTACCTGATAATGTCTGTTTATTGTATTATCCAGATTGTATGAACTGGCTTATAGTAACTAGTGTTTTATTCAATCTGTAACTGATTCATTCTAACTATTAATTCAATTCTTTTTGTTTTTTAAAGAAAAGATGACAAAACCTTTCGCAGGTAACTTAGATAAAGAAAACAAAAGAGTTGCATAAAAATCTATTTAATTTTAAAACATGAATAGAGATAGAGATAACCACTTAACAGATATGCTTAAGCAAATATACACGCATACATTCAAAATACAAACACATTAGACATGATCCAAGTAGTTAAGAATTCATTAGTTTAAGTCAGAATTCTATCTTCTTATTTTACTATGAATAATTTTTAAAGTAATGAAAATCTGATGATTACTTTCTCCTCACTGTTTTATTTTTATATCTGTGACTGGTTAATTTCTTTTTCATGTTGTTGTTGTGTCTATTTTGAGTTGTTGTAAATGGTTCTTTACCGTCATAGTCTCAGTTTTTATATTTCTTCCTGCTTTTACGTTTCTGTGAATTTTCATTCTGATAAATTTGGAAACTACAGAAAGATTATATATATATATAAAGGGGATTTCTTGATGAAGCAATCGATGCTTTGGGGAAAATTGAATTTATAATGAGAAACAGTTGTACTTTTGACATATATATATATAATCGAAATGTTTGTGATTAGTAAAAATTAGAACGAAATTCTTGTCCAAATAATGTCCGAAGAAAGCCTATTTTTATCATAGATGTCAATAGGAAGTGAGTGCATCTATGAGTGACTGAGTCTTTCCTATGGAAATCCTGTTTGTAAAAATATATTGCAACTGAATACTAATTTGATGTGGTCACAAAAGCTATAATAATAACAAGAGAGTTCAAATGGCATTTGCATACTCAGTCTAAAGAAATGAAATCAAATACCTGTTAATTGAAGCATGTAGCACTACAGTGTGGTTAGGATTGCAAAAAGGTAAAGAATTTAGGAGACTAAGTAATTTCACGAGAGCTGTTATTTGTACTATGGTGTATGCTACTTATGTTTGCAGATATAAGTAGTATGTAAACCAGTTAGATGTGGAATGTTTGTGAGAAAAAGGTTGAGAATATTGAAATGGAGAGAAGAGAGAAGGAAACTGTCAGTGATAAAGAAAAAAACAGGAATAAAGGAACAATGAAGCTTTTAAGAGATCATTATCGAAGACGTGCAAATAATGTATTTGATGTGTGATTTTCACATTTCAATAAACGACGGTGTGATTATGCGACTGCAAACATCTGACGGTGAATTTACCACAAATCTTGTCACATATACTTGCTAAAGTATAAACGTTTATTATTCACTTAAGTAATATCTGGATACTTAGTAAGAACCCTAATGCTTTTTTATAGTGATATATAATACTTGTTTAATTGAATAAACTTGTTAATGACTAAAATATTTTCCTCGAAATTCCTAACTTATATCAAGTTATCAATTTCAAGGCTTCAGCACATGACATGACATTAATAACTACTTGGTAAACATTATGTGATAAATATCCTAGCCCTGTAGAAAGTCAGTAGCTGTTCGACTAGCGCAGTGATAATATCTTAGAATGTGAATTTAAGTGCTCAGGGTTCGAGTGCGTCAGTGAACAACAGTGTCTTTAAGATGACATGTAACCCTTGGTGATGAGTGTTGCATAGGATGAAACCTAGGACCTTGTTTTCGCTTTGCTTACCTCCACCCACTCACACTCTGACTTATTTTTTAAAGTGATATCCATAAAATACTCTGTGCATTATTGATTAAGTTTCCATCCATCTGTCTCTCTATCTCACATTTGTTAACAACATGAAGTCTGATTGTAATGCACTAAATAATTTTTCACTTTGCAATCGAAAACGTTTACTCAATGAAATAGTTATTGATTGATCAACAAAACTAGGCCTTCATTTGTCACATGCAATATGTATTATTATTTACCAGAAAAAGACTGGTTTCAAAGCATCGATGAAATATAGCTCTAAAATTAATCGATATTCAACAGCAAAAATATCAAATCTGTAAACAATTTACATTTCAAATGTAGTTCATAAACAACAAGTCGATAGCGATGTTGATAATAATAACAACAATAAGAAATAAACCTTTTTTCTTCTTATTTTAATGGGTTTTGGAGATTTATTCACTTCAAAATGATGGATTTCGTCACGCATTATGTTAGAGTTCATGATACTCAGCTGACTATATCTGTATCGCAGTGTTGATAATCACATTGAGACTAGAAGGAAGTGCCTGTTGGTTCGAATTCCGACGCATTAACCACTAAGCTATTGAGTTAGTATAGGAATTCTTGAAACAAACGTTTGCAAAAGTGACATAAAGGGTTAATAATCTATAAACTGTTCGATCTCTCCTGAATTAATAATAAACTTCATTAATTATAGAGAAATATTTTATCAGTGTAGGGTTATGGAAATTGGTGAGTTTTGATTGAGATCATGAATCTAGTGTGAAGTGGTTACTCACTGAAGACAATGGTGGACGGTGACTCAATTTCGTGTATTGGCTGAAGTTCGACATTAACACTCAGATGTCGGCTCAGTGGTCTGGAGGTTGAGCGATCGCGCGCAATGCTGAAAGTCTCAGGTTCTAGTCAAACGCCAAACATGAAACTCTCCGAAGTTCATCATCATCAAATTAACCAGTGTATTTCCGATTTATCGAGTTACTTATTCCAAACTGACATAAAATCCACATATAATCTAGCTAGTCTGAGAGTAGTAAGGTGTTCCATGTTATTGACTCTTTTTTAAACAAAAACATTAGGGACGGATATTTCTTGGGCAGTTACAACCATGTTATACAGTGGTTACAAACAGAAATATAATCTTTTAATTATTCGAACCATAGCTGACCTCTTGTAGTACTAAGATATTTACATTATCTGATCACAGAGTATTGACCATGTTTTTTAGGCGTTAGAGCTGAATGGCTTCTATCAAACAAGTTTAGACGTAGTCATCTGTATCCTGTACTCTGACGTCAGTTGACTCAATGACATCTTTGCCACATGGTCCTACTTGTCTTGGTAAAATGCCAATCTGTAACCTTGAAACAGTTTGTCACTGATTAAAGTGCGTCAATACTCCTCTTAACAATTATGTAACTTTCTTTGAATTAGAACATGAGTTGGAGAATGAATACAATATAGAATTACGATTTATCATAACCTTCTCAACGTAAAGAATAAAATGTCTTTCTTTCAGAAAAATAATGACTAAATAACTTTCATTCAGTAAGCAATAATATACAAATTTTCATTTGCCATCTTAATCAATGTTGATTATTCATCATTATTGTCTTTATTAAACAAATAATGAAACGTAACTACGTTAATTCTTACCATCTATCTCTCACTCACTCTGCCTAAATGATGTATTTCTCTCATTATTTTCCAATTAAATCATTTACTAACTCATACTCAATTGTTATTGGAAGTGGTTTTACCATACTCATTTTGAGCATAATAACCAAATTTACGTAGAAAGAGAAATGTTTAAATTAAATCGCTCTTGCTTTTTGTTTGCTTAAAAACAACCTAATGAGTCATTATGATTTAGTCTTACCCCAGGAATAATATGTAGTCATAATTATTCATATCTATAATCACAGAGAAAGAAGCCAGGCGTGGCAGTTAATCTGATTGACAGGCCTACTTGTCTATTGTTTATATATATATATATGTATGCTTTTGTGTATTTGTTTATATATACACATCTAATTAGAAGTTTTCTATCTATTCATATCAATTTTTATTACGATTGTTTCTATTAGTAAATCCTTCAGTTAGCTTTTGTACCTAAAAGAAAATTAAGAAAAGATACTCATTTACTTATATGACCCACGTGCTTGATTAGTGAGTAGTAGTAGTAGTAGTAGTAGTATCAGTATTAGTAGTAGTAGCAGTCATTTAGTCTAAAGCATTAAAGTGACCAGATGATCATTCATACTATGAAATCAACCTATGCATTATAATAAACATGGACAGAGTAAAACAAATGGGTATTCATCAATGTGTCAATACTATGGACACAAACAGTGAGAATATACACATGCAGTATAAACAAAACTGAATAATTATTATAATGAATGTTATTGCAAACAAGGATATAAAGACAAGGTAAAAGTTAAGTTTTATATAGAAATTGGTCATCGTTCTTAGCCTATTCAAGCATATAAATTTGCATGCATGTGTTAATTCAACTAGTCATTAATTCATGGTTAATAGGGTATTTATTATAAAAGTGTTATTTTTTGTTGTTGAAATCACTTACACATTTAATCATAGATACCAATTAATTATTTAAATATCAATATTTTGACAGTAATCATGAGGTTACAAATGTTTAAAAATATAGACAATAAATTAGTTAAAGGTTGGATAGTAAAACTTAGAAATTCAGTTGCTGTAACTAGTTAGTCATTTTTTTGTGGAAAAGACTACCAGATCACATGAATTGGTTTCATTAACACTTAAAAAGAATTCAGCAGCCCATAAAACATATACTGTCATAAATTATTGATCTCTTATGTATAAAAGCATTTTTCTTAATGGTATCTTTGTATATGTATAGTAGTTAGCTAAAGGTTATCACTGTTTATCTACAGACTACTTAAGGTGGAGACGTTGAAACTTTCAGGTGTTGTAATACGAAGATTGACGTTAAAATAAACTGGAATTCACAGATACACATTTTCAAATTCAGTCAAGTTGTAATGTAATAAGATTATTGACCAGAATCATTAATACAAGCTGCCTCATTTCCAATTTGATTGAACCCACCAATCAGATTTCTCATTAAAAGTTCGTTAAACCATTCTCGGAATTGGTCTAAGAAAACTATTTACAATAACATTCTTTAAACAGATTTATATAGTTTAAAGACAGCTTTTCACGTAGGCCAACCTGCATTTTAACATTTTATGGTAAATATAAATCATCTTTAAACTATACATTAAACTTTTTTCACAAATCACCTCAATAATTCGTTTTACTTTGTAATGAAATTAGTTAAGAAGCATTTTTACCAAGCTATCCGATAACATTTCGTTCTTATCTTTTGGTCAAATTAAAGCATACTAAAATTAAATACATATGACTAACAGTTATACTAGCATATGAACTGAATATAACGAATTAATTAGTTTCCCAAAGTGATGTAAAGAAGATCATAGCTCTTTCTCAATAAAAAATGTCTATTGACTAGAAAAATTACGTGAATCCATTAGTAAAAAGAGACATCTCTAAAACTATTAAAGAAGTAATCAAATTAATTAACCAGAAATCTTGAATGTTCTAACTATTTAGGGATTATTTAGTTGATCTATGTTTAGCGATGGCTTTTATTCTTGAAAAGATAATACATAATCTCCACAACAACTACTAGCTACATACAAATACTGTGCATTTTAATGGCTAATTTTAAAATGAATAAATGATATTCATTTGAACAGTTTTATAGAAATCAGTTTATTTTTGTCATAGATTTCACTCATTACGCGTACCGTTAAAAAGCAGAGAATACTGAACCACTGTTTCGTTTTAATATGGGGAATTTTCGATAATGCTCATACACGATTCCACTTTGAGTGCGACCAAGAATCTCCACATCTAGCAGAAAATGTTTCACCATTAGAATTACCATGTTGGCATTCAGGTTCACAGTTACCTAATCAGCCGGTTCGCAATATGCCGCAAGGATAATTTAGCCTCATCACTGACAACTATTCCACTTTAGATCAGTTCGAACTCTGCCAGTTACGATTTCCCACTAGAGCATAAAAAATATTTTGAAGTAATTCATTAGTGAGCTGGCTATTACTGTTTATTTGAAGTAGTTCTACGGAAATTTATAAATGACGTATTAAGGAAAATATATGACTGGGAAAGTTTAACCATTTATATAGTGGGAGAAGTATTACTGATTTCATGAGATGATAATTGCTCGATGTAATTAATTCACTTAGATTGGAATTGTAAACCCAAGATATGAAGGTAGTGTGCTTGATTCTAGATAGAATCGTGTGCATCTATCAATTAGAATATATCGGCTAACAAGAAATGATTATTCAACAGTTTCATAGTCCTCAATGGCTTTGTACTGGATATCAGTTGATGTCAACTATCCTTAACTATCCAATGATCATCATTCAATTTCATTTTTATGGGGATTTGTGAAGATCGTTGTATTTTCACAGTTGAAGTCACTAGTCTATCTAAGCTAGACCACCACTGAATACATAGAAGCACTAGAACAAAACCACTGTTCAGTCCACCCAGGTTTTTAATGGTGGTCTAGCTTAAATCGACTTGTGCATTCAACTGTAAAAATATATTATTGAATTTTGATAAACTAAATTCTTATTACAGTTGAATGATTTGCACCGTTTAAAATGTATTTATCAGTGAAACGTTTAGTGAAAATCATGTTGATTTAACAAATTGAAAATATGCATATCTTATTACATCATTCTAACATTTGATTAAACTAACTAATATTATCATTATCATCATCATCAAATTTGATTACAACAGGTCAGCTGATAAACACTTTTCTGTTTACATATTTAATAGGAATTATTATTGTTATTATCTAATCGAAATGACAAGAAAAACGGTTAGAAAATGTTCATCTTCAAAACACTGTGTGTTTTCTTCCCTTAACACTTTATCACATACTTACATGAGTAGATAGTAATAAATGTCATTATTACAACAGTTGAGATCATGAGTAAATTGAAGCTAGACCACCATTAAACAATCATGAACTAATGTATACGATAAAAATAACGTTAGATGATATGATATATGTAAGAAGAAATATAAAATTATATTTTACAAAACGAGTCACATATCACAATGAAACTGGATAGAATGAAATAAATTGTTATCAATCTTGAAATAGATTGATAGATTACTCCAGAAACTAGTTTAAAAGTATGTTAAACTTAAGTGAAAATTATTTAAGTTTAACAACACAGTAACATCATACGATAATTTACCGAATTTTAAATTCCGATTGTATTAAAGAGATCCAAATAAATAAAACTTTATATTCATCGAACTCTGATCCAGTCATATCTCTGAATTAATTTTAAAATGTAACCATGAGAAGTCATAACTGTTGAAGTTTAGATAAGTCGAGAGTGAAACAGTGGTCGATAATGATATTAAATTGCCATTGTATTATGCTGAAAATTAATCGCATTTAAAATTGTAAAACTGGATCCCTTCTTAGTAGTCCTAATAGTTAAATGTCCATCATATGACCTAAAGAACTTAGTTTCGATTCCTGATGAGTAGTGAGTGAACACTATTGAGGAGTTCCACACTAAGCAAGGTAGTTGATCAATTCTACCTGCTTCTTAGTGAAACGCCAACCCAGATCACAGTGTGATGAATACAACCTACTCATAAAACAATGGATAATTTATGGGTAAAAACATATTTTTAAAGTGCAGCAAACTCAATGGTTTAGGTATTCAGTGTATGCTCGAATCCGGTTGTAGGTTGAATGAGATTCCAAATTAATTATTAAAAGTGTATTTAAGGTATAGTGAGAGAAGTAGTTTTAATTTAATTTATAACATAATCGAATTTTTAGTAGAATATTACGGAATATCGAAAATTCCTGGATACAGGGTTGTAGATGCTCACTTCTGAGGAGTCTCATAATAAGGTGAAACAACCATCCAGTGCTTCCAGGTTTGCAGTGGTGATCAAAATAACACCAGTTAGTAATTTAAAATCTAGAAAAATTCCATGACCTATAACCCTATACTAAAAGTGAAATATTAGTTAAGTGGTAGCGAAGATTGATGTGATTCTTAAGTTCAATATTCAGACATAAAAAGATAACCAAATAAATTTAAATAAAGAATATATGAAAGGGAATAATAAACGTACAGTGAGTGTACTTATATAACTTCATAATGGAAATAATCACTGACTCATAGGGCATGAAGACCGTAAAGTGAAGAAAAGGAATTAAATTTCTATTTTGATTCAGAATATCATGTTATTTAGAATTAAGTTGACCATTTTTGTTTTATTTAATCTGTAATCTGCTTCTAGTACATGTTTCGTACTACTCATTTTCAAATTCACAAAAGTTAACCAACTGATTTTATTGACATTTTTGAATACTAATCTTGTAATTTAAAAACTCCAGTAAACTTGGTGAAGTTGGATTGTGTCTGACAGCTGTCCTGTTCATGAACATGAACCTCAGTGGTGATGATCAAAGGGAAACTCGAGTTCAGAATCATTCACTTAAAACATAAACGCTTTATCTATTTAGCTACTGAGTTCAGACAGTCATTGACTGGTACATGGTGTAAATATGAATTAACTGTAAGTCACAACTCAATCTCAATATAACTTTTAAGTAAAAGTAATATTGAGGCACTTCTCTTAAGATGCAAATCTAGATTGATGAAAACCAGTTCGTAGTATCAACAATGAGTAACTACAAACCCTTAAACAAATAACGGTGTGCATACCATAAATTTCGTCCATTAATAATAAGACTTTTAATCGTATAATCCGATATGGAACTACTGAAAATGTTATTCTTCATTCGTTTGTTTAAAATCAATTATATTTTGGTATAAAACAATTTGTATGTACAATAAACATGTATTTACTAAATGATTGCTTATTATTATTATTTTAGTGAGTTTTAGTAGGAAGCAGTAACCAGTGGAGTTCAACCGTGTCTGTTTTGAGATAGTAACTCACTGAAAACAATGGTGAACAGTGTCTCAAATTCGTGGATTGGTCAAAGTTAGACATTCGCACCACTGGATGGCAGCTTAGTGGTCTAGAGGCTAGGCGCTCGCATGTGGGACTGGCAGGTCCTGGGCTAAAATCCCTCGGGGTGGGATCGTGAATACACACTGCTGAGGAGTCCCACAATAGGACGAAACGGCTGTTCAGTGTTTCCAGGTTTTCCATGGTGGTCTAGCTTTCATGGACTCATGAACTCAACTAATAATTTACTACAATATCGACGAAACCCTTTTCTGAAAATAAAATTATACTAGAAATTTCCATAAAAAAATTCAAATATTTTTTTTTATTTAAAAGAAGTGATCAATGAACATTTATGTCAACCCTTCTTGAACAATTTACCGACTAATTGTAAAATGAATTTGTCTGAACTTATAATAAGAATCTATTACCTGTAAACTTGACCGATTTAGGAATAAAATAGTGATTGTCTTACAAATTTGAATGATAGTCACAGTATTTGATAAATTAACCATAGTTGAGTAAAATATTCTGTTCGTTTGTCTGACACAATGAGTGAGTAATTTGATGATGAATTCGATACCATATAAAGTTATTAAGATGTAAAACTAGGGAGTATTAAACAAAAAGTAAATAACAATCTAATGATTCTTGATTTTCAGTGCTAAAGCCAAATTTTCATGAAAAAACACTTTACGAATTATACTTATCTTCATATACTATCGATTTAGGTCATTATTATTATATTACTCAACTTTCATTTTTACAACAATACTCAATATGCACCAATCAATTTAAATTATCAGTATAGGGTTGTGGAGATTGTTGATTTTTCAATTGAAGTCATGAATCGATCTTAAATGCAAGAGTTCTATACTAGGATGAAGCAGCCTTCCAGTTTTTCCAAGTTTTCAATGGTGATTTAAAATTGATCGATTCATGTTTTCAATTCAAATTAAATTTACAATTGATCCATGTTAAAATTTATTTAAACTAATATATTGAAACTTTGATAAACTCACTTACTGAACTTGGTAGATGAGAATAAGTTGATATAACAAAATCACAGATAGCTATAATATCTATGTAATTTATAATCCCACCTTTAATGTGGTCTATTATCTTTTAATTACATGAATTTGTATTCCAAAAGTATAAATCCGATTACATTTAATTTAATCATAAAATTTGTAAATTATTCACAAATTTGTATGAAATACAAGTCTTTTTTGTTTGTTCATTGTTATTAGTCTAAAAAATGTTTACAGGTTTATTCTAATGTATGACAGTGTAAATGATGACAATAAAACATCATTTACATTGTTCATAAAATTTGAGATTTCCAATTATTGAACTACTTAATTTCTGATTGGTTTATTTTAAATAACCAATCAAATTTAAGTAAAATTATATACGTGTATATTTTAATTAACTGTTTTATTTTTCTTAAAAATATCAATATATTGTTACTAAAATAGTGTTTTCCTTGAATCAGTAAAATAATAATATGACAGACTGAATGTATTGTTTTCTATGTATAATAAACATTTCCTTTTAGGTAAATTTTATAAGACTCCATCGAAATATGATCGCTGTTATGTATGACTACAATGACTGCCCGTGATATGACATAAGTTAGTTTTTTCTTGCTTTTCTTTTACATGAAATAGATTTTCAACAGAAAAAGATCGACAAATACCTGGGATATGATTTAGAAATACGATAGAAATATTAGTTTAAGCTAAAAACGATAAGAAACGAATCGAATAATCGTTAATTTTATATGCGTTTATATGCACGCGCTTTTGGATACGTAAATGTCATGTAAGATTTTTCCTACTAGTTGCTATATTGTCCTCCAAACACTGGCTGACATATTGATGCTTATTGACTGTCAAAAAAAGACACGATAGAATTTGTTGAAAGTTGAAAAATGTGAAAAAAAACGTTAACAGTTAACATTGTATAGTTCACAAACGACTGTCATGTTTTTGAATAAATTAGACAGGAAGATGTTAGCACTGTGTATACACGAAAATAATTCTTGTATTATTCTAAGAAAGGGTAAATGGTACTTTCCAAATATTTAAATCTCTTTGGATTAGTAGTATAATACATATGAAGTGTTTCAGTCAAAATAAATTTTCGAATAATTTACAAGGGAATTTTGGTTTCATGCCAACGAAAAATTGGGTTTTACTCTTATTGAAAACTTGATCCTAAATGCGTATGAAAGTATAGATATTATTTTGGTTTTCTTGTATGAGAAGTTTCCATTTACACTAATCATCCCTTAACCATTATCAGAGCGTTGGTGGGGGTCTACAATTTCTCATTTTTCAAATCAGGACTGCGACTGATTATTCTTTATATATATATATATATTCGTATTGCTCATCAATAAAACCTCATACAGTGGTAATATTTCACTGGGTTCAAACTTCATAAATGTCTCGGTTAAAATAAACTGTTATGTCACTGAATAAAAATAAAGAGAATTTACTGAAGAAAATTTTCCTTTCACGAAATCATCCAGTTAAGCTGTACTATCGTGCTTATAAGTTGTTTGATAAATAGATGAATCCGTTGAAGAATACAAAGAGATTACGTCATAAAGTAGACTTGGGTTACAAATATCAAAAGAGGATTGTATAATAATTGGGGGGGGTGAGAAGAATAGGGGGAGGAAAGTAGTTTGTGGGTCAGAAATATATGAATCTGTCCACTCTGTTTATGAGAGGAAGAAATGGAAAACATAAAGGTCATAACAACTGAATGGTGTTAAAGTTTCCGAGTGTAAAATTTAGAACACTTGTAAGAAAACAATATTGTTTTCAATTAGATCGTCATCCGGCTTTACCCTAATATACATGAATATTTGTCTGAGGATGTGAAACCAATCAAGGCAATTTGTAGGTCAAATATCACAATGAAACTGATTGCATGACTTAATAGATAAAAAGTACAGTGATAAAATAAGAGGACAGGTGTACCAACAGTGGTAACAATAATAAATTAATAAGAGTTCTAATCAGTAGTTCAACATTGGGAGTAAGTCAAACTTGAATAAATACGTGTAATTATGCAATCAATTTTATTGTGATCACTAACTCACAAACTGACTTGATTAGTTTCATATTTTCATACTAATATTCGTGTATATTAGAGTAAAACCGGATGACGATCTAATTGAAAACATTATTGCTGGTATATGTTGTTCCGACTGGACAATAATCATGAAAAATCTTTAGAGGATAATAATAACTGGTCATAATTAAAAAAAGTACAAACTAAAAAGAAACATACTGGAGACGCGCCTTATGGGCATGCAAGGATGAGGGTACATGCATTACTTTTACGCGTAGAGTTCAGGTTTGTACTGGTGAATTGTCACAACCCAATCAGTGACCAGTTTTCGAACCAATCTCCCTTTGATCCCGCTCGTTTTGCCATAGAGATTATTTTGAAAAACAACTACACCAGGGCAAAGTGCTTGGGGTTAATGAGATGCTCTTGTACTGAGCTACTGATTGTCTGACATCCCTTTTTTGAAAGCCGCAACGAGTAAAATCCTTAGATGGACTATAGATTATTTCACGAATTTTACTTTTGCCCATGGCTAATTTTTTGTCATTAGCATAGTGGCTTATGGAGTTTGTTATATTTTTATAGTTTACGTCACGGATTGATCCTAATTGGACATTCTCTGAAAGCCTGGAAACTCAACATCTATCTTGTCCTAGTATTAGACTTACGAGCATGTATTTCTACAAGCCTACCGAGAGTCAAAGACTTTGAATCTCGAGTTTGACATTCAGACTTTTGAATATTTATCTAATAGTTTCCATATCTAACTTGGATCAATTCGCGATATTACATGACCGTCTTACATTTCCTTCAATGAGTAACTGCTTTATTTACGAACTAACTAGGGGGACAAGGTCATAATGCTTTTGCTGAACATTTCATACATACATGGAAACTACTATTCCTTAATATTGTATTTATTCAATCAACTGACCAGTTTTTCTACCTTTGTAAATCGTTATAATCAATGCTATTTGACAAGTTCAGCAAGTAGTTTTAATTACAAGCACTCAATTTACTGATTCTTTATCATTGTAACCATTACGATAAACATGTCAAATTTCTATGCTGTAGCTATAAAAAAAATGAAAATATTCGATATAGGCTAATCTGATAAGACTGTAAGGTTTATTTAGGTGTGTCACTTAATCAATATTATTTATTCTAATCTAGTGAAATGTATGCTTAATAATTTTGTTTGTTTAAAACAATACAAAAAGAATGATTAGTTCAATGCCTTTATTTAATACATAGTAGTAGGTTAATCAATGAATATTAACAATTTTAAGTTTTTCTAAAGTTTCCATTTTTAAAATGAAAAAAAATTTCACTGATTGAAATCATGAATCAATTGAAGCTAGACCACCATAGAAAACCTGGAAGCACTGGACGGCCGTTTCATCCTAGTATGGGACACCTAAGCAGTGCGCATCCACGATCAGGCCCCTCGGGGATCGAAATCAGGATCTCTCGGTCTCGATCTCGAACGTCTAACATCTAGACCACTGAGCCGGCATCCAGTGGTGTTAATGTATAACTTCAATCAATTCAAGAAATAGAGTTACACGGCCGTCCAGTGCTTCCAGGTTTTCCATGGTGGTCTGGCTTCAATTGACTCATGATTTCAATCAGTGAAATTTCTAAAATCTCCACAAAACCCCGTCTGAAAAAAAAATTGTATGCCAAATTAAATTTTAAAAATCTTTAAATTACAAGTAGATGTATAAATAAGAAAAATTAGTTCAGTGAGGAGTTCGCTTTTCGGAGAATTCATTTTCAAAGCTGTACAAACCTATAAGATGTACATATGCCAACATGAGACTGATCAATTGCAGTTTTAAATAACAGTGGGAAGATACTAGTAAAACAACACCAAGTGAATATATACTTATGTTACAGGATGATAATTATAATAATACTGATAATAAACTTTTGTTCGACATGGTGACAGTGAGGTAAAATAAACAAAGGTATTAAAAATTTTTTTTATAAAACAAGGAGAGTTTAATAACCGTTTGATTGTTAATGGCTTAAGTATTTATGAAAAGATGGATAAGGAAATTATCATCGAGAAAGGATGGCTCAGCATGATAAGATAAAATGTTGAAATTGAGATTAAATGTAATCAGGATGATCGTAGAAACAAAAATAAACCAGTTGAGGGTAGAAGATTTAAGGGGAAGATGGAAGGTGAAGCAGATGGCTGTAAAGGAAGGAGAGTATGTAGAAAGAGAAGAAAGTTATGAGACATTAAGACCATGGTAAAAGACGAGCTTGTACCAGTCTCATTTGCACACACAATTCTGGTTTTTCCAGATGTATGGCTAATGCTTCGGCAATGCAAAGAAGACGCAGTCTAATTGTCTTTGCAAGATTTCTACTTACCTTGTAGATGACTTTGAACGCAGAATCTATTTTGATTGAGTTACCTGTGTTCACAAGGTGTTCGATTATTGAACTAATTATTGAGCCATTTCCTCCTCTTTTAAGCCATGTCGGATAATGTTTTTGATTTTTTTTGGATAAAGTACGCGTCGAACGACCTATATAACTAGCTCCACATGACCGGGTAAATTGGTAAATACAAATTGAGTTGGTCAGATGAGATGATTTATCTTTAAGGTTATTGATGAACAATGATTGACTGGAGAATACTATTCGGAATGTTGTTGGAAAGAATGTTCTCTTTAAAGAATCAGAAATTCTCCTCTTTAAGATGTATGTGGCTCTGTCACCCTCGAAGTCGATGCTCATGTATAATGTTTTCTTTTCTACTGTAATTATTTGTTATCGGCGTTTTCGGTCTTATGTCCTTACCAATGAATGTTGTAGGATACCCGTTTTTGATATGTGTTTCCTTCGAGGGGCCCAATTCTTCATCTATGACTTCGGGACTACAGATTCCTCATATTCTTGTAGCGAGTGTTATTATCAAGTTTCTTTTTCGACTGATGAGAACACACCTGTGGAAACTTGGTAGTCGGCTATTTCAAATAGGTTTCCTGTAGATAGATCTTCTTAGAGTATCGCCTTGTTTTCCTGTCATTTCCACATCAAGAAAGTGAATATTTTATTTTTTTTCAACTTTTAATGTGAATTTTATTGCTGGGTGGCAATTATTAAATGTCTTTAGAAGATGAACCAAGTCATATTTGTTGTCACAAGTGATAAAGATATCATCTACCTATCTTTTATACAAGTGGGGTTTCCTATAATCGTTTTAAGTTGGTTTTCTAAACTGGCCATGAAGCAATCTGCTAGTAATGAACCAAGAGGGGATCCCATTGCTATGCCATCCTTCTGTCTATAAATTACGTCGTTGAATGTAAACTGTACATTGCAAGTTCAACGTAGTAGTAGTTACTTCAAATAAACATCCGGTATTTCGATATTAATCTCATTATTATTTACGTGCTCGCAGATAAAACTAATGGTCTCAGTGGGTGGAACATTAATGAATAATGATTCGACATCCAGAGATGGTATAATTTTGTCGTTTACACTCACTTCTTTCATGTGCTTCGTAAATTCAAAAGTATCATGTACCGAGTGTCGAAGACTTTCGCGATTAGGCTAATACAAAGGTTTCTATGAGATGAAAGAAGAGATTACTGAATTCTTAGTTTACGTTAGTCGACTTACCAAACTCACAAGTTTAGTCACTGAAGAGGTCGTTGTTATAGAGCGTTGAGGAGTTTCATAAGGGAGTAAAATAGTTGTTCAGTGCTTCTTGACTTTCAGTGGTTAATTTATGAAAGTTAATCAGTTATCTTAAGTACACATGTTTTCACTGACAAAATTACATTATAGGATACTGTTTATTTTTATCAAGACTTTTTAAAACAAAGAACTAAACTTATATCGATAATTTCATTTGTATAGTCGTTAAACAAACATTAATCTCAATTCATTTTTGTCTATTTTCCAGAATGTTACGATATATGTCCATACTTGTGCGTTAGACAATAAGATAATATAAATATGATCCTGTTTTCTACTATTTGATCCTTATTTTTCATATGATGTTTAGTGAGAGTGAACCGGATATTAATTACTAGCAAATATATACATAAGTTTATTCTAGAATTATTTAATTTAATAAATATTTTCTATACCTAAGGAAAGCTTGATATACCCTTAGTGTTTCACTAGTTGAGTTCAAGAGTCAATTGAAGCTAGACCACCATGGAAAACTTGGAAGTACTGGACAGCCGTTTCGTCCTATTGTGGGACTCTCCAGTAGTGCACATCCAAGATCTCACGCTTACGCTCTAGACCATCGAACCGGCATCCAGCGGTGTTAATATCTAACTTCAACTAATCAACGAAATTGAGTGTCACATCCACCATAGTCATCAGTGAGTTATTATTTCACAACAGACCCGGTTGAACTCCACTGGTCACTGTTTCTCACTAGAACTCCAGGATATACATCTTGAAGTCAGTCACTAGTGAGCATATGATGGTTATTATCAGGAAGGGGTTTCGTGGATGCTGATTTTTCATTTTTTTTTTATACCTCTGATGCCTGATTTGTAGTGTGTAGGCGAATATGTGTAAAATGTAATCACCATTGAGGTCAACGATGATCGCCTATTTCAAATCATAAATTAGTATTAACATTGGTAATTCAATGTAAATCAATACGATTTTTTTCATTTTATTTATTGCACATAAATTCTAGTACAACTGGACACCAAAAATAGCATGTACCACACAGTGAAAAAGAACATTGGAACGAAAAGAAGAAGGGAAAATTAGCATAATCGAAGAGAAAATAAATGTAGCAAATAAATCTATCATACAATAGACTACACTGTTTTCACTATATGAAATATTACAATAGTAGTAGAAAGAGAGGAGGAAAACCACACAGATCATATTATCCTATGAATATACCAATTATGAATCACCAACAGTGATATCAACAGAACTACTACAAAAACCATTATTATTTGAATAGTCTTACGCTTTATCAGCAGTTCATCATATTTCACAGAATATATAATATTCACTAATTACACAAGCATAGAAATATCTAGTCGGAAGACAAAACAAAGATGAATGAGAAACAATAGAAAACTGTTCCTTTTTTCTTTTCTTTGTGTAACCTTTAAACATAAATTGTATCAGTTGTCGTTGTTGTTACCGTTTTGATTATCTAACGACAAGCCACACAATGATTATCTATCGTCTGTCATCAATGAAGTAATACGACAATATAAACAAAATGTAGTGTAAATAATTCTTGTAACATAGTTGGCAAGTCAAATGTTTAGGCCATAACATTTGTAAACTACAGTGTATTTGTATGGTAGTCTGTGTATGTATTTATAAAAAGATCAAACAAGATAAATGCTGTTTTTTAGCAGTAAGAAATCACCAGCACCAATTATGCATTATTACAAGAAATTTCTGTTTCGCAGGAATTCATATCATAAATATCTTTAATAGACAACATCTCTGAAAGCCTCCTACCAATTAGTTCTGCTTCTACATTTATTTTTTCTCCACTCATCATTATATAACATACATGTATTCATCTTTCATTTTGTTAAAGAATAGACTGTGTGGAAAATATACCTGTAACTTCATTCAGAAGGATTATGATACCTCATGATGAAAGCCGAGATCCTTCAGAATTCACGAGGCTGATAACTCTTCTAACAACCAGAGCAACATTTGATACAGGTACATGGAGTGCCCGGAAAATGTGAAATCCTAGGAGGATTAATCGAATAGCTGCGGAAATGAGGAGACACAACTTGGCGATTCTCGGAACCAGTGAAACCCACTGAACCCAAACTTAACAGAAAAGGTTAGATTCGGAAAAAGTGCCACTGTATTCTGATCACGAAGAAGAAAATGCTCCGTACACTCAGAGAGTCTCTCTGATGCTTTTCAAAGAAGCAAGAAAGCATCATCATCGATGACCATAGGGGGTATGATGCAGACATATAAGTAGGGATTGGCAAAACAAAGGCAGGATTCCTACATTTGAAGAACATGTGGAACTCAAAAAAAGTCAACCAACATCAAAGTGAGAGTTTTCAGTGCGAACGTCAATACAGTTCTACTGTACGAAGCTGAAACTTGGAGAACTACCACAATCATCATCAATAAAGTACAAGTATTTATAAACAGTTGTCTACGCAAGATATTCAATAACATCAGCAACAGTCTATTGTGGGAGAGAACAAAACAACTTCCAAATGAAGAGGAAATTAGGAAAAGATGATGGAAGTTGATAGGACACACATTGAGGAAATCATCGAACAGCATCAAGACGCAAGCGGTAACTTGGAATCCTGAAGGGAAAGGGAGAAGAGGAAGGCCAAATAATACACTGTGCTGAGAATTGGAAGCAGACATGAGTAGCATGAATAACCACTGGAAGAAACTAGAAAGGATTGCTGAGGACAGAATTGGATGGCGAATGATGGTGAGCGGCCTATGCTCTTTCACGAAGGGTATCAGATTCGAACAAGACAGACGTTCAGCACTTGTTTTTAAGTTGTTCTGCACTCTTTCCATGACACATCATCTTCATACTGAACTGATCTCTGCAACTTAACTGACTAATAGTCACGTACTCATTAGTGACTGTTTACTTAGAGGACCTGTCCGGAATTCAAATGATTAGTCATGACCATTGGAGCTATCTATTTCGGTTGTGATGCTGTTACTCACCATCGGCATTGAAAGATGGTTGAACAATATCAAGCACTGATTTTGGTTAGCGATCTAACTCAATGCTCTAAGTAATAAGCTATTACTATCAGTCGTGAAAGTCCTGTGTTCGATCCCTAGCGAAAAGATTAAATTTGCCCTATCAAGAACCTCTATAATGTTCATAATGTATCCTTTAAATAAAAAAAAATAATAAAATTTTCTAGTATAGGGGTTGTGGAGATTATTAAGTTTTTTGATTGAGATCATGAACCGATTAATGTTAGACCATCACAATTGAAAACCTGGAAGCACTGGACGGCCGTTTCGTCCTATTGTGGGACTCCTCAGCAGTGCGCATCCACGATCCCGCGAGCGGAATTAACATGTGCTCACTAGTGACTAGCTTCGTGAGGGAATTCTCGGAGTTCTAGCGAGAAGCCGTGACCAGTGGAGCTAATCCTTGTCGGGTAGAGACAGGTATCTACCTCAGTACAATGGAAGTTGGTCGCGCAATTTCGTGGATTGGTTGATGTTAGAAACTATCACCATTGGATGCCGGCTCAGTGGTCCAGTTGGTTAAGCGTTTGCGCGCGAGACCGAGGGCCCTGGGTTCGAGTCCCGCTCGCGGGATCGTGGATGCGCACTGCTGAGGAGTCCCACAATAGGACGAAACGGCCGTCCAGTGCTTCCAGGTTTTCAATTGTGATGGTCTAACATTAATCGGTTCATGATCTCAATCAAAAAATAAAATTTTCTTTATGTTTATTATTTAAATGTTTATAATTTACAAACCGTGCAATGGCTTCAACTAAAAACTTACTAAACACTAAGGGAGATTGAACACTTGTTTCATTTCAACATAAGATTCTTCAGTAGATATTTTATTTCATAATATTATGAGAAGAGAGAAAAATCACAATCTCAGTCAAAACAACAAACATATACAACACATACACACATTACAGATAACAAAGTCACTATTCGTTTTTTTTTTATTTGTAAAATGTTTTCATCTCTTCCTATGCTTTTAATGAGATTTAAAGTGATTTATGACTATTGTTGAAATCCATTAATTAAAAAAATTAATTAGAATAAAAGAACAACTATTGAAGGGGGGAGGAACATGATAAGTTCTAAAAAAGGAAGTAAATAATCTGAATTGTTTCATATGTTGTCAGTAACAATAATATATAGGTAACTATTCGATTACACTAATGGTGAAGCAACTGCATATATATATATATATCCAAGAGTATTCATTTATAGTCCGTACACATAACATTCTGTAGTAAATTTGTCAAACTAAAACCAATAAATCACCTATTATTGTGAAGTTCTTTTTTGTTTTCTTCTTAAATGTTATATAATTCCAATTTTTTAAAATTGTAACAAGTCATTAATTCCACTCTCTATCTTACGATTATCTACTCTTATACAGAGAGAAAAAAATCTAATCTCTAATCAATTTACGTTATACTCTAAAACAATTTCTACTTCTTTAAAAGCATCTAAAGAAGACCGGAAGTAATTGAGTTTAATTTTTGAAATCAGAGAGAAATATTTATCGGTTGGTTACATAAATCACTGTTTTATTTGTTGTGAAAAATAGAAGGATATATGTGCTAAAAAAATGACATTTTGTTCATTAAGAATATCAAAGTAGAAAGGATAATTTGAGCACTAAGTCCTAAAACTGAAACCAAGCTACTTATAAGTAATATACAATGATAATGATGCATTTAAATGTGTCTTTAAGCTAGTGTTTTGTCATTTAATGGTTGAATTCCTGAGTTGATTAAAGCCAGAACATCATGGAAAATCTGAAAGCGCTGCACAGCCGTTTTGTCCTAGTGTATTTTTGTAAATCAGGTGTATGGAAATCAAACTGTTGAATGATTTTATTCGTTTTCAATGTTTATGGTCTGATATGCGCTCAGAGAAACTCGAACTGAACCATTATACTTGTTCTGTCAATCCAACTACAGCAATAAGAACACAATACAATATACAATTTTACTAAGAGCAAAATGAAATACTTATTCTCATAGACGAAATCATGCTACTAATAAGTATTATGAAAAGACGCTGAACATTTCAATATGGAAAAAATTTCAAATGATTACACGGTATTCTAATTAATGTACAAGAGATATCACAACTTCATCTACAACATATGGACAAAAGCGATAAACCTAATTATATATTTAAAGCTATATATATCCAAATGGTACCATTTAGTCTTTTTACTTGTTTTGTCACTCCAAAAGTGGCTGAATTATTTACATTAAGTTCATCTGATAAATTCTTGGTCTCAATTCCCTTTCCTATGAAATACTCCTAACTAAGCAATAAGTTTACTACATCATATGATACTATTACCATAATAATTAACTTTTTATGACATTTTCAGTATTTTGTATCATATTTATAGCATCGTTTAATCAGTTTAAACTACCATGAAGTACTATTATTATTCAATATGAAATGGACATAATCTTTGTATTTATTTTTTATTTGTATGACCTTTTAACATGTATTCCAGTGCTTTTAGAAAAACCTGATATAATAAAAGTCCTTTGCTTACTGATTATTTTGAAGGTATTTTAAATGACCACTTTACGCACACTACCAACTAAACACTGAGGGATTTCACTGCAGAAAGTATACTGCTTTTTTGTGGTACCTTTTGTAGGACGTGTTGTGAGAGGAGAACAAAACTCACTTTTCTGATCTTCTAATGTATATGGTTTGTCACGTACATAGAACATGATGAACATAACTGAAGACATGAAGCAGTAAACTGTCCATATTTGTCTGTTCCAATGAGTAATTCATTTGGTATTAGCTTGATGGCTGGATGTGTAATTTATAATAAAGCCTTTAGTTTAAAATCAACCATTTCAGTGACTTAACTTTTAAATACAAGGCTCATGAAGGTAGTCACAAGTTCCGCTGTTTTTTACCTAGTCATCTTATACTCGGCTATCAACTTTAACTAGTGTCCATTATCATGCAAACACTATTAACTACGATCAAATCCTCACCAATTTTATCCTCTGCTTTACAACCAAAGCTCGTTTGAAACTTTTGGTACGGAAGGTGTCGAAATTCAAGTTAAACCTGATTCATGTGTTCTAATAAATATTTCCAACTAGCATTTTGCTTTAAGCTGAACACTAAGATCTAGAAAGTGAAATATGTTTTTTTCATGCTCTATTGCAAATCATACTCTAGAATATCTTTTATTTGGAGAATTAAATATGTGGGAAACATGTTAATAACAATTGCAGATAACAAATATATGAGTGATAACCAAATGGAACCAAATACTACCTAGCACGAAAACCTATGGTCACAAACTAGAGAATTACAAATGACCATGAGACATTAGGTAGTAGTTTTGTCCTAACTTGAGATTATTACTCAACATTGTACACCCAACAGCTCATACATGATTATCGGACATAATTCTTGGCTACCATATCGATCGTCTTTCTAGATGTTCTCTACAAAGGTAATCAAAGCTTCACGATCATCTATCCAGCAGAGGAAGTATATTGTCAATAAACTAATCTTTTTGAGTTACAGATCTTCACTATCCATAAACTATATTAATTGTAAGCTAATGTTGATTTTTTAATGAAGGGATTTTAAACAGGACGGTAATTATTAGATGTATTCATATGATGTTATACAGTGAGTTATTTATGAATTAAATAAAACAATATTCGTATTATTATGCTAATGAGTTATGCAATCTTTAGAGAAAGCATATGCTCTAAAAGTATAATGAAGTAGAATAAACAGTACAAACTAATTAAAACTACCGTAATAATTGTATCGTCAGACTAATTTCTTCTTATACTATTTTCCAAGTAGTATACTACTAATAAAGAATTATCATTTATATTCTACAGATATTTAAACGATATGGAAGAAGTAGTAACATAAAAACAACTAATTCACTATAAAATAAATTTCACATCAGCAACTTCTGTTCTTGGTATATGTGTGTGTGCATGTATCTGACTCATTTCTTAATAATTCAGCTAGATTACTTATACCATGGTAACATCTAAAAGAGACGAGAAAACATTTTCAAGAAAAAAGACTTGTAATACTCAAACAAAAAACATTAGACTTATGGAATAATACAAGTTTAATTGTTTACTTAATGAAACTCAACAATCGATGAAAACAATTCCGTCACGTTTCTACTCATTCATACATTACGGAGGCGTTAATATCAAAGATTGATGGCGTCTAATTTTTTTCTTAAATATTAAAATGGTAATGATTTATATTAGTTTCTGTGACGCCTAGAAAATGTATGACATATATTTTAAGTTATTATTTCCTTTCGTATAAATCTATGAAATACAGGATGTAATGGAGACTTATAAAAAATACATCTATAATGTAATTTCAAATCGTAATCTACAACTTAAGCTTATTCATAAAATTAATTTAAAATGAAGCCCTGAGATAAGAATACACATTTGACAAGTGTTTACTTATTGTTTTCTCATTCGAATTTCAAATCTTATTGAAAGTACTTTTCGATACTACTTAATTAATAAGTGGAAGCTTTGAAAATAGTTTTGGTCATTCGTTCATTACTGTAACATAGAATACAAATGTTAGTAAATTGACCACCTATGAACACAATTACTAACTTGTACTAAACGCATATACTCATTACCTCCTTTATATTGTGTTTCCATTGTTTAAACTTGATGAACTGTAAATCCATCATAAGTTTATCATTAGACAAAATGATATTCATCTATTCTATATTTAGATAGGAAGAAAATCATTTTTCATAATTTTTCATAATCTAAAAAAAATGCAATTACAATTCTTCAGAGTTGTCATAGTTCCATTCAACAATTGCTCAACTTGTAGTTAAATATATATCACTTTCAAAATATTTGTTAATACAATGTACTATCTATATATAAAAAAAGCTAGCGATTATTTACTATATAACATTCTCTTCTGGATTAATTTAAAATATTGTTAATTGCAAGTTTGGAATGATTAAGTACTGAGCTAAATAATCTTGTAAATTGAATATCAACTAATGGTTTATGATACTGTTCGATAAATATACATAGTAAAGTTATTAAAACTTTATTCCTACAAATTTGATGGTGCATCAAACTTACATTCCCATCTTCAAATATTTTCGTTCACAACGTTTGAATAATTCTTAGAAGTATTGGATCGACAAATAGAAGTATGAAGATTCATTGAACCATTTTAGAACTATTTATTTACTAAGTTATAGATAACAGAGTTTACAATGGTTGTGGAAAATACTCTACGCGTCATTCAATATGACAGTTATACGAATATCCTTATAAAATATCAGAAGAAAGTATGTTTTCTCAAAAAAAATCAAATTGTTTTTATATAATTTTCATTTGAATTATACTCTGTGATTGTTATAGATACAAGAATCTTGTTCATTCAAGTAAACTGATTATTTGTAGTTATCAAATGAAACTGATAGACTCCATTAAAGTTAGAGATATTGTTCAACAATAAGAGGTAATTACATAGTTTTAATTTGAAGCAGTGACCAGTAGAGTTCAGTGGCAATGGCCATGAAGTAAATATTACTAATCAAAATATATGAGGTTGACACACTATTGTTGATTGATGCAAGTTAGAAACATAGACTAATGGATTCTAGCTCAATCAACTGAACGTGAAGGGTTATTTATGAGGTCTGAAGTTTATATCTTTAATGAGATCGTGAGTATAAACTGATGAGAAGTCTTATTACTAGGGCGAAACAAATGTTTAGTACTTTCTGGTTATCGATTATTGTTTCAAGTGTCAAGCTCCAATTTAAACTAAAAATTAAAGGCTTTTTAAAAATTTCATATACAAGCTACGCAATAGATGATCATCTTTAACGTCATTTCTAACACAAATCTCAAGTAGAAATTTCGAAAGAGAGACCCTATTTCATAACAGATTATTTTAAAACATACAGTGTAAGATTACATTATCATATTTTTAAGTTGCCTATACTTTTATTAATCCCTGCTAAGTAATTTCTGTATTAAAATTCCAAGCAAATTTGATGATTATCACATCACATTTTGATTATTTGAATGATGAAATATGATGATGTTAAACTTCATCACATGTTTTTATCAAGTTTAAGATTTCAACTACTTTTTGAAATTTATATAGGTACATCTGTAGTGGCATAGTTCAATTGTTTTCGTTTAAATATATTCAGAAACTTTGTGATCTTGTGACTTAACTGTTTTTGTTTCTTCTAATGTCGAACAAAAATTTATTTTATGATTGATATTACTGATAACTACCTTGTATTTCGACACCTTCTAACGCCTTGTTAATATAAAATCCTTTCTTCGAGATGAAATACAGAAGAGCATTAAAATTGACTAAACAAGTCGTAATACACCCAATTAGTTCTGTTCTCTTTAGATATTATATCTTTCAAGAGAAATACAAATTAGTCTAAATCATGTGACGTTTATAAAACTTGTGTTCAAACCTTGATTTCTTTATGTATAGTAAAATAGTTTTATCTTAATAAAAAAATATGATTTTTCATACATTTAAAGGACATACAATATTGTAAGAATGTTTAAAGTTTCACATGGCTACTGATGATTCAAAATAACGAAATGACCAAAAGTACACAGAGTAAAGAAAACTAAACAGACAATCAAAAATCGTTAAAATGTTAATGATGCTATGACAGAAAAATTCTACATTATTTGATGAGTCAGGTCAAATCACATGCAAAATTCTATAATTACAATATTCGAGGGAAGACGATATATAATGAACTTGACTGATACTCATGACTTAAGATGAATAGGATGGATTTTATCAGTTTATTGTAACTGTAATGACTATGGGTAGAAACATTTAGTGTGTACATAATGATTAATTATTTATAATAGTTTGCAATTGTGTCAATAAAATGTGAGTCATTCAAATACTGGTACTGGTTACTCAGTAGGATATGTGTTCATTTTAGTCGCGTGACCATATCGAAATATAGGAGCTTCATATGGAACATAGAAAATATTTTTCAATAAATAATAATTTTATCATCAATGAGCCTAAAAACTGGTTTCTATTCGTTGAGACATATTTATATTTTGAACGTAAACGCTAAGTTAGAGATTAAAGGATTGCTCAGTAAGCACCTAAAGACTCATTATTCATGTTAAAATATCGAGATAAATCAAAGAAAAACCACTTAGTCTACTCAAAATTGGCAAGCCACAACTGTCGTCAGTAAATATTTTCAGGAAGCATTTAAAAAAAAACAATTGATCAAATAACAACACTATAACTCACAGATGGTTTGCTCCTTGACTGTGATTAAATAGGTATAGAAAACCAGGGAATGTACACCATCTGGTTCTTCCCACTATGGTCTTCACCAGTGTGCACTTGTGATTATATAAATATAAATATATATATAGTGAAGGTGATGGATTAATGGTTAGATTGCATTTTTGACCAGTGAATTATTGGTTGGAATGCTGCTCAACTCTTTAGATTTATTCATCTCTGAGGTATCTTCATATTCAACTAACACAGAAACTTGTCTCTCGGAAATCAGTCTCTGCACTTGTACTTGGCAACTTAATTATAATGACTTATGCATGTATTCGAATATAAATGTTAGAAGCCATGGACCCAAGTTTCCAGTTATTTTTCACTTATCGACAATGTCAACTAATGTCACAGTAAGACATGTTACCACTGGATTATTATGAGTGTGACTTACCTCCGGTGACATTGAGATTGTTTGCAAAGATTAATCACTGAGTATTAGTCAAAGTTATCTTTGTCTAGTCCCTGTGATATTTGAACACTGGTCTAAGTGACTCGACATCACATGCATTATATATCGGTGATATATATGTATACATATATTTGCATTTTGTTATAGTCACACTTTTGGCTTTCTCTCTTGCTCTCTATTTCTAACTAAAAAATAATTTTACTTCATTCCAACATTCATGGACTGACCCATAGAAGAATGGAATAGTTTATTACAAGAATCCTCATTGTTATTTAGCATTAATTTGTGCGACTAATAGCAAAACATACTAAAGTACTTGTGTGTGTTTAAGTGAATCATCTGTTTATTTAGATCATTTTTTCCCCATTTTTGTTGCTATGATTTTGCTGTATAAATTGACATATTCAATACATGTGTATATTTATATACATTAATTTTGTCATAATACACTTGACAGATCTTAAGTTTTCTTTTACTATTATCTTTCATTACTTACTGACTAAGGTAACTAACTTACAGTTCTATGGTTTGTGCCAATGTCGATGATGATAATATCTTGATTGTTTGAATATAATACTAGTTGCTTTGTAATCAATGATGTTATCTCCATTGGTTTTTTATGATGATAAACTGTTACTACTATTAAAAATGTGATAATTTTAAAGCGGTTTGTCAATTTTTTTACTTTGTATTTTAAATAGGCGCCATAAATATCTAATCAAAATTAATGAATAAGATAGTTTTGAAGAAAAATAAACAACAAAAATAAACAGAGAATAAATGATTTATGAATTTATATACACAGGATAGAACGTGTAAAGAAAAAAGAAACAAAAAAAGAGAGAAATGAAATTGTTACAAGCCGAAATCAGAGAAACATTGAGATTGTGGTGAAGATTTGTAGCTTAGGTGGATGATTTTGATAAAGTTTTGTTCTCTGACTAAACCATCCAGCTCAGAGAACAAAACTCTATCAGAATAGAAATGAAAACAACCATTTTTATGATTGTCATTTATATCTGTTTCGTTTTTTTACAGTATTATTTATTTTGTTTATATTTTGACAAACTAAAGAATAGCTAAACAATACTGTAAGTGAATATAAATAGATACTGTATATGAATATTTTATTTATAATATCATGGAATACCATGAATTACATGTTACTGATGAAACAGTATTTATAAATATGAGTTATTATTGCTATTGTTTTTAATGTCGGAATAATATCCGATACAATTAAGAAAATCTGTTCTAGTGGGCGTTGACTTTAGTGGTACCATTTATTGTTCATTGTGAGATGAATGTATATTCATACGCGTATTGTAAAAATTACAATTACAAGTACATGAACAAGTTGTGGATAGTACAAATAAATTGGAACTGAACAGTGTTAAATTTCAGCTAAATTTAACATTAAAATGTATGTGTTTGTACTTGTAATATCAACGTAATTTGAACAGTTTATTACTGTAATAAACAGTATGAGTAATTCGTAATCATGTAGGATGTAATTTGAAGGTAGTCTACAGGAAACCCATGACCTAGTCTTCATGCTATTTAGGACTCATCAACAAAGTGTAACAGTAAATTTGAAGGAACTGATGTTCCCTGTCGGATTCGGTCCCACGTCACCCGGCTTTATAACCAGAGACTTTATCCCTGAGCCGTTCAAGTAGCGACTGACTTCCTGTAGACTAGTGGCTACATTGTAACTTGATCGATTGTATTGAGTTAGCAAAAAGGAGGACTTGATATACATAACGTTAATCGATACTCAATGGTAAACTGATTATGAATTTATAACTAGCTCTATGACTCGTATTAGAGACCAACACTTGTTTAGCTCTTCTCTACAAAAAAACATCTGGTGGAAGAAATCTTTAATAAATGATTGTCATGTGTGATTTTCATTACATCAGTTTCATTTTGTTAAGGTGACGAGAATAAGTCAACGTTTGAAGCTTTGGAAGCTACTCTTCTGAAAATTCGGTGAGTGTATTCTTAGTGCCCACTTATTAAACAAATGGTTTATGGTATTTTCGATTGGTGTAATTATAAGTTTTTAACAGACTAATCAATCATTGTAAAATCTTTTACCGTTCACAAATTACAGTAAATCAGTCGTAGTCTAGTTTTTTTTTGACTAAAATTACTTGAATTTGCACGTATTGAGATTAACTATTTGTTATTATTTATGGTCTTGTATTTTATGAACATAATCATATAGTTCTAATGTTCAAGTACTATAAAGTTAGGCAAGGTATTCATTTGATATTTCCAATGTTTTGATAGGTAGGTTAAGAGAGGGTGAAAATTTGCTCGAGGAATCTATTGTTAAGCATAAGTAGTAGCTAAGTTATTAAATTGTTCGTGGGTATAGAGAAATTTACCGCGCATTTCATTAAAAAGGCATTTATATACTTAAAAAAAATCATACAAACTACTTATCCGATTTATTCGAAGAAAATAATTAAACATATACAAATAAGTACTCCAATAATAATTTTTAATAAAACTCCCCATGTTGAAAAAAATGGTTTACGAAGGATACCAATAAGAATATGCGTTGTTCTAGAGATATTTTCATTATCAAATAAAGACACTAATCGGTCAATGTATTTTCGGAATTTACCCTATCTTCTTGAGAACGTCCAAAGAATTATTAATATCTCCCATCAGTAGGTAGTCATTGTATTTTATTGCATTCAGTTGAATTAAATTTCATGTGAATTATATATATTCTCGACAATTCTTTTTGATTATTCGGGAATTTATTGTAAGAATGCTAGATGGTTGGAAGTAGTCAACCTGAACCTAGATCTCGTCTACACAGAGAGTCTATAATTTTGAGAGAAATGACACTTTCCGTGTAATCTGAACATGCGTTACCCAGCTTCAGTTTCTTGGGGCTTATTGATGAATTGTTCTTCTAAATTTCTAGAAAAGTATATTTCATGTAGAGAGAACAGATAATACGGGAACTAAATAGAAATAATTGAAAAATAAAATGCAGATTTGTTTTAAACAAATGAGTATTTTTCAGATGTTTTTCTTCTAAATGATTTTTCTCATAATCAAAATTCACTGTCTTATTTGAATCATTCGACTTTGAGAATTTCAAAGTTAAATCAACTGGAACGCTTTAGGAAAAAATATTAAATTCGAAATCTCCTAAATTTTGTCCTTTCAATTCTTCTCTTCTTTATGATTATTGTTATTATCGACATAAAAAATTTCAATAGTTGAAATCATGAGTTGATTGAAGGCAGACCACCATAGAAAACCTGGAAGCACTGAACAGCCGTTTCGTCTTAGTATGGGACTTCTCAGTAAAGCGCATCCACGATCCTGTCCCCCTCGAGATTCGAACCCAGGATCTGTCAGTTTCGTACGCAAACGCTTAACCATTAGAACACTAAGCCGGTATCCAACGGTGTTTATCTCTAACTTCAAACAATCCACGAAATTGCGCCACCGTACACTATAAGGATTGGAAGGATTGAAGACATTCAACGATTTAAAAAATCAATTTATTGCAAAAATATTAGAAAAACTATTCCCATAGTATCTGTAAGGGTTTGTATTTTCACATTATTATGAACAAGAGTATTGAGATTTAAGTGTTTATGAGTTTCAAACAAGATAAAATACGTAATTTAGATTCCGGTTTAATTAACAATTCTATACTTTAATAAAATTTATTTCAGTTATAATATCAACTCTTCAATAGTCAAAATTTAAAGAATTTTTTATAAAAACTAAACTACACACAAACATGATTTGGTTTTTATTTATCGATTTTAGGTAAAAAAAAAACAAAAGAGAGAAAATTTGGGAATATTATTTTGAATGAGTCCTGTAGTGTCGGTTATTATGTTAAGCCCATATACCTTATTCTAGCTTTCGGACAGCCCATTCTATTATTTCTACTTGAGTCACATTCTGACCTTCTTAATTATTCACTTATTAATCTTGACTGTTTTTATATGAGCGCGTAGGTGTGTGTACACTTCTTATCCCATTACTCATCACACGTCTGTAACCTATTTTTGTGTGACTATAAATATTGATTAATGCTTGATTAAAGAGAGTTGACTTACCCGCCATCCCCACTGCTCGTCGTTTCGCTTCATATAGAAAATATATATATTCAAAAGTCCATTCTCGTTATTTGACTTATTTAATTCCGTTATTGACTAACGCGATTTAAGTCGATGATTATATACGAGGATAGGCGACATATTTATTTCAACAACAATCATCATTACAATCTCCTTGGAGTCAGATCTCGAGCCACTAAAGTGGAGAGCCCTTTCGACAACGTCGTCCGATCTAAACGACGACAAAGTAAAAGGCTCCACAGTCCTAAGTTTGTTTTAAAGAAGTCTTACAAACTAATAGACAACAAAGTTAGTACAGTAATTTTTTTTCTTTTTACATTAATAAAGAGCTAAAGTATCATAGAAACATTTTATATGAATTTTAAATTTATTTTTTAATTTGTAACTAACTGAATATAAAGTAAAGCTTGAATGACATTTATTTTATTGTGGTTAATTATAGTTTTAGAAAGTTATGTAAATGAGGAAGGTTTTTCATACACAAAAAAGTATTGATCTAATTTATTTTCACTATTTTCTAGTCAACATAATGATAGATGTTTTTAGAGAGAAAAATTATCCTGCAAAACTATAAGGTTACGTAAATGATATACGCTTGTTTTTCATAATGTAAAATGCCAAGTATTTAAAACCTATAACTGTTAATTAGCTTTATTCATTAATATTATTTTTTTAACGTAATTATGATCAGTGTATAGATAGTTTTCATCAAGGATTATTATCAGGTGAGTCACCATTAATAATCAAGAATCACTGGATAACTATTTAGTCCCGACCAGTTACTCGTCAAAACTATGCGCTGATGACTAAACCTGATACCAAATCTGTAAGGTTCAAACCTCATATGAGACTGTTTAATTTACAGATCATTGAGATAGATAACAATTATTGAGAATTTTTTAATACATTCATCTTGGTTTACATGTAAAATAAAAGTATAATCTTAAAATTGAAAATTGTTCATCCTGGGATAGAATGGAACAGGCATCTATTGTCGCATGATTCTCAACGGTTTATGATAAACTTTAGTTCATAAAAAAGAAAGTAGCTCATACATACTAGTAATACATAGCCATTCTCACAAAAGTGACTATTTTAATGTGGTAAAATATTGTTGCCAATACGAACATTATTATTCTAGATGACTAGAATTATGAGTTTTCTATTAGTACTGCTATCTGAAGAGTGAAAATGATTTTTGTTTGGTAAAATGTTGAGTTAAAGAAGTTTTATGAAAATCCGTTTATTCTGTAAATTGTATTTTTCATACGTTGATTTCATCCAGAATATCATTCAAAACCACGTAACACTGGTCACCTGTTTAGTCCTAGTATGGGATTTGATAGCAATCTACACTCACGTCCTCATTATGGATCGAACTGGAGGCCTTAAGTTTTGGTGAGTTAAGACATGTCAGGAATGAAGCAACTTATACTATTATATTTGATTATTCGTCGCGTTATTTCGTAGAATGATTGAACTTGGAATTATATCACTGGATGCCGACTCGGCATATCTAATAGCTTGATGTCCATCATGAAACTTTCAGGTCCTGAATTTGACCACTGGCTGGATCATTGGCACGTCCTTTCAAAAAGTTACATACTAAGACGAAACATCTATCTGGTATACCATAGTTTCAATGATGCCCCCAATCTAGATCAAATTGTAACCAATATAACAATAGATTTGCCGCTCTATATGATTGACTATAAACTGTCCAACATATCTGTTCACATTTTATTATCAGTAAGTATGTGTGCATTCCCGATTTTTTGTCTCCAAGTAAAAAGGATCTATTATTGAGTTATTGTTGTCGGAAATTAAAAACACGAAGCTAATAATCATTCATTTGCATAAAATTTTAATCATACGTTTTCCTTCCTATCCTCCTATTCAAAACGTTGTAGTAAACGTGATCACAAAACCAAAGACTGAAAATTGAAAAATTCTGCTCATTGTAAGTGTCAAAACTTCTAGTCTTTATAATTATTCCAACGACCAAAACAGTCACTATGTCTCCTTACATATCGATATTATCTTGATACTGTTTTTTATAAGCAGATAAAATGAGATTGGTTTAAAAACCGATTCATGATAAACTATGTTATATTTTTATGGAAATAAAGTAGTATGCATATGTAAGATTATAAATATGTCAGCTTGTATAAACTGTGTTTTATGGATGTGCGTGTACATATACGTCCTGTAGTGGAGAAAAGCTTAATAAAAAGAAAGTCAGACAAATATCCTACCGGAAATTATGCATTCATCAAATATCAAGAAACAGTATGATTATGCAATATAGAAAAAAAGATGATTTGAATATGAATATGTGTATCCACTCAATTATGTTTGTCAATATTACTATTTTTTTATCACACTGTTCGAGTATGTTAAATAATAATGTTAATAATAATAATAATAATAATGATAATAATAATAATGTTTTTACTTGTTTTGTAAAACCACCGAGATTAAAAAGAAATCTCTTATAGCACCTAAAGCGTGAACAAAAATTCATCATTACAAAATTCGCCATAGATATTTGATTTAAGTTTTAATAAGTCCTTTGCAGTGTGTTGTGTGGGTTTTTTTCCTGTTGAACTATATCAAAGAAGACATTCAATACACATAGATAAAATATTAATGAGTGTTGTGCAAAGTCATCTAAGACAAGCATTTACAAAATAATAAAAAATTCCTATAAACTTCACAAGTAACTTTTTATCTTGATTTTTCTTTTCTTTTCCCCTAGAGACAGTTTTGTCGTGAATGAGTTTGCTTGAAATACACCAAAAAAAACTATTAATGAATGTATTTCTTCATTGAAGTTCTTGAATCTGTCATAATCACTTTTCTCATTAATTAATTTTTGATAAAGTGTTTTCATAACCTATCAATAGTTGACTGAAAAATTCTATAAAAAAAAGAAACCAAAAATTATTTTTTCTAATTTCCATATAGTTTATATTGTGCAAATTAGTGTTCAAATTATACTATGATGAATGGAAACAAAGAATCACTTAACATGTTCTGTGAAGTTTATTTATATTCGTGATTAGCCATTCATTATTATCCAATTTCACTTCACAAACTGATATTAGTTAGATAATTATTGAAAACTAATAAGCATTGGATAGATATTTCAATCTTGAATCCATTCACTATCGCAAAATGGATTGAACTTAATACCTACATAACCATTATGGAAGGTTTAACTTTCAGACTACTGAGTTGGCTTTCATAGATTTATATTTCTAATTTCAACCAGTTGGCAATATTGAGCAACATTATTATTTATACCTGTTTACTATTTGACTTGTCATGTCATCTTAGTTGGATATCCTATAAAATAATAATTGACAGTTTTAATTTCCCATTGTGTATACTCATTTATTTACCCACTGGTACCATCATTTCACATCTAGTAAGTTACTCCAAATTCTCAATTAATTCATCTAAGTTACAGTGGTATCGTATCAAATCAATTGAATTGTCATAACGAATATCACTGGTTTGGTGTATAAATTTGGAATCAATATTTAACAAATTTTTGTATTATAGTAAGTTATTACTGACTTCAAGAGGCATTTCCTGAAGTTCCAGTGAGAAGCCGTAACCAGTGGAGTTCAAACAGGTCTATTGTGAGATATCAGCTCACTGAAGACAATGGTGTACGGTGGCGCAATTTCGTGGATTAGTTGAAGTTAGATATTAACACCATTGAATGCCGGCTCAGTGTTCTAATGGTTAAGCGCTTGGAGCGAGACTGATACGTCCTGGGTTCGAATCTCGAGGAGGGCAGGATCGTGGATGCACACTGCTTAGGAGTCCCACAATAGGATGAAACGCCTGTCCAGTGCTTGCAGGTTTTTCATGGTGGTCTAGCTTCAATTGACTCATGATTTCAACTATTGAAATTGCTAAAATTTCCATAAAACCCCTTCTAGAATATTTCATATATATCTCTAGATAAATTTAAAACAAGAAAAATATCATGATGTGCAAAGTAAATTGAATGTGTTCATATCAGCTACAAACAACCTAATTTTAAAATCAGTAATATTATGATAAACAGAGCTTGTGTACCTTAGTCAATAAAGCTAATTTACAAACTGGGAGAAAAACAGACATAATACAGAAAGACAAATTATGTAATTGACTAGTTAAGGATGATAAGTACTTGTATGTTGAAAATAAGCTGATAAGAAAATGAGTCTGATGAGATAAATACCAATTAAGTAAAATGGGTGAAAAATTAATAAATGAGTATTTACAACCCACGTAGTTGATACAACATTAAAATCAATGTCACGAGTGAATGTTAGTGCAGTGTTTAAAATAAGGTAAAATGGATTAGAGAGACTATGTAATGATCATTTTATTACGACAAACTGCTGGTAATAATTTGTAGGTATTCATAACTCCGCTTGTAGCTCTTCTAGAGTTACTGCCGGTCCCAAGCCCGGGTAAAGGAGGAGGGTTGGGCATGGGGTTAGCGTCCCCATCCCGTAGAAAACTAACTCGCTAAAAAAACGCTTACCAGAAAAAATTATTCAAACCATTTAAACTCTGCCCTGAGAGTTAGAAAGTCTTCATTCAGAAGAATTATGACGCTTCATGGTGAAAGCCGAGTTCCTTCGGAAGCCACGAGGCCGATGCCCCTTCTAACAACCAGGGCAAAAATTTTTATAGGTACATGGAACGTCCGAACAATGTGGTAGACCGGGAAGACCAGTCAAATAGCAACGGAAATGAGGAGATACAACTTGGCAGTACTGGGAATCAGCGAAACCCATTGGACCCAAGCTGGACAACAAAGGCTAAATATGGGAAAGATGCTGCTATACTCCGGTCATGAAGAGGAAAATGCTCTGCACACTCAGGGAGTTGCTCTAATGTTGTCCAAAGTAGCACGAAGTGCACTTGTAGGATGGGAATCTCACGGATCCAGAATCATCAAGGCATCATTCAAAACAAGGGAGGTGATCACAATGAATGTTATCCAATGTTATGCACCCACCAATGATAGCAACGACGACATTGAAGATCAATTCTACGAGCGGCTCCAGTCAATCATAGAGAAGTGCCCAAGAAAGAACCTCACTATTCTGATGGGAGATCTAGATGCCAAAGTTGGAATAGAAAATACTGGATATGAAGGTATCATGGGACGACATGGCCTAGGTAAGAGGAACGAAAATGAATGAGGATTTGCAAATCAGTGTGCATTCAACAAATTGGTCATAGGAGGCACAATATTTCCACACAAACGTATACACAAAGCTACATGGATCTCACTGAACCACACTACAGAGAACCAGATAGATCATATTTGCATCAATGAAAAACTCCGAAGGACAATGGAAGATGCGAGAAACAGGAGATGAGTTGACATAGCTTCAGATCACCACCTAGTTGTAGACAATTTAAAACTGGAGCTAAAGAAGAACTGGACAACTAGACAAACAGCACTACAAAGGTTCAATACAGCCTTCCTTCGAGATACTAACAAACTCAATGAATTCAAGATAGCTCTCAACAGCAGGTTCCAAGCCTTACAGGATCTACTGAAACAAGAAGAAACTACTATGGAGGACAACTGGAAAGGTATCAAAGAAGCATTAACTTCAACGTGTCAAGAGGTTCTGGGCATAAAAAAGCACCACCATAAGGAATGCATCTCTATTGAAACACTGGACAAGATAAAAGAAAGGAAGAACAAGAAGACAGCAATTAACAACAGCCGAACATGAGCAGAGAGAGTCCAAGCACAAGCTGAATACATAGAAGCAAACAAGCAAGTGAAGAAGAACATTAGAGCCGACAAGAAGAAATACGTGGAAGAACTAGCAACGACGGCGGGAAAAGCTGCAAGAGAAGGAAATATGAAGGTTCTCAAATACAACACGGAAAACAGCAATCCAATCACCCTTGATGGCAAAACTGTGCAAGATGTACAATCCTTCACATATCTGGGAAACATCATCGATGAACAAGGTGGTTCAGATACAGACGTAAAGGCGAGGATCGGCAAAGCAAGGACGCATTCCTACAGTTGAAGAACATATAAAACTCAAAACAACTTTCAACCAATATCAAAGCCAGAATCTTCAATACGAATGTCAAGGCAGTTCTATTGTACGGAGATGAAACTTGGAGAACTACAACAACCACAATCAAGAAAGTACAAGTATTTATAAATGGTTGTCTACGCAAGATACTCAACATCCATTGGTCGGATACCATCAGTAACAGCCTTCTGTGCGAGAGAACAAACCAGCTTCCAGCTGAAGAAGAAGTTAGGAAGAGACGATGGAAATGGATAGAACATACATTGCGCGAATCATCAAACTGCATCACGAGGCAAGCTCTAATTTGGAATGCTGAAAGGAAGCAGAAAAGAGGAAGGCCATAGAACACATTACGTTGGGAAATAGAAGTAGATATGAAGAAGATGAATAACGACTGGAAGGAGCTGGAGAGGATTGCCCAGGACAGGGTTGGATGGAGAATACTTGTGAGCGGTCTATGCTCCTTCACGATGAGTAACAGGCGAAAGTAAGTAAGTAAGTATTCATACCATTTGAAATTATTGGTCTTCTCCTACTTATTTTACCAAGATTCATGACTAAGTAGTTATGTTATGACAACATACTTTAAATACACATCTGCCAATATAGATTGGTCATTTCCTTAATATCAACAACATGATAATGATCTTTAAAAACTCGAAATTATTCTGTAGATCTCAGTTTTGTTCATAATTAAAATGCATAAGAATTCACATCTTCCTATTATGGCTAGATAGTGAACGTTTTCACATTTCAAATTTGACGTAAGCTAAGTCGAGAGAGAAAATATACTTTAAAAATATTCTCTGGACTATTGTGGTGTGTGCTACTTATATTGACATAAGTAGTAGATGATGATAGTCGTGAACAGAAGGTCTGGCAGCAGAGAGACAAGAGGATCAAACAGTAAAGAATGGAAACAGGATGCGATTTGCATGAAAATGCAAGAACAATGAAGTATGAGTCATTTTGAGACAATTGGTGGACATTCTGCAAATTAAGCATTTGCTTTATGATTGCTAGATTTTATCGACAAGTCCTGTAATTTTGTGAGATACATTCGATTGTTCCAGCTGGTGTTCTTGTTCACTACACTATGATTATTCAGTGTTATTCTACTTCTCAAATAAATTTTGGAGTTTCGAGGCAACTAGATGATCATATCAAGTATATCTAACTTATTCAATTTCACAATTTAACAACCCAGAATTTTATATTTTTAGGCTAATCTTAAACAGTAATCCGAGAATACTGTTCGATATGTATTATGAAATACAGAAAGCATGCAACACTTTAAAACAAACTGTTGAACCACCTTACTGAGAGGATTTAATATCTAATTACTACAATAACTACTACTAACCCTCAACTACACACTGATTTCTGAGAATCATATTCATTAGATGTATAAATCAAATATACAGGAATTTATCTGGCATCAAATCACTTCTGTGCTACGAGAATATTATTTCTATTTGAGATAGGTAAAATAGTTTATTGAAACAAGGAAATTTTGTCCGCTAAACAAATACATTGTCTCTTCAATCAGTATACTAGTCGTAAAACAATATCTTGACTACCCCCCTCAAGTTTCCACACAAAAATACAATAATCTGAATATCAATCCTAATATTTACTCTGTTAGGTAAACATCAATAATTACATGGTTAATTTACCCACCTTAATCAAATTTATCACCACAATGCCTAGTTATACTCTTTATGTGTGTAACGAAATCAAAGAGCTGCTAATCCGGTTTGAAAAAATTATACCGATTTGTTTTTTGAACAAAACCTTCTTAGTCATTCCTAAAAATTTTCATTCCATGTAACATTAACGTGATTATCCGGTGAAAATTGAAAATTTCATGCAATTGAAAAAAGGACTGGGTGATAAAACAGGAAGATATATATATATATATATTACTGAACAGTTGTTAAGGCAGAACTGTGGTACTTGTGATTCCTAGATAAATTTTTCATCTTTTTCTAGTGTTCATTACACAAGTACAATCACACAAAGTTGACTTATCACTATACTGTAGAAAAAAAAGAATTGGTAATTTTAAAATTTCATAAGAAAGAATGAATAAAAATGATATTTACTACAGTTTCGGTCTTCATGTTTCGTTTTTATTTCCCATAAGAAAAATCTAATTAATTATCTGTCTATCAATATTTGTATGTGACACATTGTCTACGCATATTGTTTCTATGCCTAGTTTCAATAGTTTGTATCGCAGTTGAACTGTGATTTTAGCTTTGGGTAACAGTTGTTCCTTGTTTATGCAGATGATTACAATGGAGAAAAGCATTCGTTTATTGAACTCTATTGACTGATTGATTTTTTTTTCATTGCTTACTTTTTTAGACTTGTGCAATATATATCATTCATCTTTTTATACTTTTAGTGAAAAACGTATCTGTAATATATATAACAGAGTTTGAAGACTAATTACCCTTGGATAACATACAAATCTCATGAACGGACAAATACACATATGCAGGATGAACAAAGTTTTTATGTTGACAAGTTGTTTAGTGCATATTAGAAGTGATAAGTAACGACGATTACTTTGTATATTGTTCACAATGTTTTTTTAAAGCTCATCGTTTTAAGAGAGAAGAACTTTATAATTTCATATGAATGCTAATCTCCAGACCTACTAAATATTGAAATAAGAAACCTTAAAGTGTAAGATTTCCAGATAAAATAAACTTTGATCATTGATTTAGTTAGGTCATTTCTTATCACTTATTCAGTAGTCTTCAATTAAAACAAGTCAAATTTCCAGTGCTCCTTGATTACCAATGATTGTCATCCTGTAACTAAAAAACAATATCGAATTCGAAATCATCTACAAAATTAATAAACTTCACAGCTGTTGATACTCACAAACGAAAAACAGCCAGATTATTTGTTAGTAGTATTTTGGTATATTCTTGGTAGTTTATGAAATTACTTATTCCTTAGTATACGTAGAAATGTTCTGGCAAACCACATGTGAACACATTAAAACACATGTGATTTATGTATCATATGCCGCATTACATGAAAAATTCTTTTTTTCCCTTAACTATGGAAAGAACTAAGTCCGAAAGAATACATTCGGTTTAAACTAAAGATAAAAAAGGAACAATCTATTCAAACATGAAAAAAGTTGTTTAAGACATAGAATCACAAATTACAGAAGAATAGCTAGAAACTACTTACAACTGATAAGTTGAGTTATTTGTCAGGATTTCACATAATTCGAATCAACGTCTAAGTGGTTGGTTGACTTGAACTAGGCAACTAACAGAAATCCATGAAGCGATAAACATTCACTCAGTGATCTTTAGTTATACTGTAGAACAAAGCAAAGGGCAGAGGGAACGAACATTTTCATTATGGTGTGTGGAGTTCATTGAATTCCATTGGAATTGTAAACCGGTCAACGTTAGACTACTATGGAAACCTTGGAAAACTGGAAGGCCGTCGAGCTCTAGTACGGAACTCCTTAGCACAGTTCATCCACGATTTCGCATGCGGGACCCGAACTTGGGATCTTCGACCCTATGCAAACGCTTAATTTCCAGACCACATAGCGGGCATCCAACAGAGTCGATGCTTATCTCTAACAGGCCCACGATGTTGCGCAACAATTCGAAGATCATGGGTCCGAGGGATTTTTGACGCTAACTCCTGAGGATTACAGTCGCAGTACGTACCAAGCGCTCATAGAAACCAGGTTTCAAATCATGGTCTAAAAGTGTTCAGCTTGTGGTTTTAGTGATAAAAGAGTTTACGTAGTACGTATACACAGCCGTCGATCGTCTGTCTGCATCTTGCGATGTGTTCTACATTCCAAACCGTCTTCTCGTCTAGTCATCTTGTTTTTGCCTACGCCGTGCCCTCGATGTAATGAAACTCTTTTCTCCATCTGACTGATGTGACAACTTGCACTCCACCTTTCGCTACATACTGTTTACAAGCAATATTATCAATAGTGTCTATCACAATACAAAATGACGATATTACACGAAATTGAACAAAAATCTTCAGATCTCGTACTAAGCATGGCAGCTTTAAAGTTACGGATGTCGAATCTAATAGTACAAGTTTTCAAATTGAGTTCGTTTATAACGTAGTGTATTACTCATTCAGTTTCCCACAAAAAAGTGGAGCGTGACTACAGACTAGATTACATATGCGAATCAGTATAAAGAAGAGGATATTTATGAAAAGACTAGCTAACACACAAGAAATATCATTTTGTCAATATTACAAATGAGAATCAGTAATCATAACGTATATTGCTCGTGTCTTGAGATAATATCGAGCCAATCCGCACACGATGGACATATACCAATAAGAGACTGATCAATTTCAATCTAAACATCAAAGGAAAGATTCAAATAACCAATACAAAAGTGAATTAACGATCTCACTAGTTAATATTTCGAAAGGAGTAAGAACAAAGATTCCATCAGAATAGCATGAATTCATTTAATCTCTTTGGTTGATATTTGTTAATTAATTATATCGTAGTTACTCAGAAGATCACTCCAAACCCGATATTGTCTTTAATTATAGTACTAAAGGATGAAGGTTCCAATCCCACATAGTATCAACGCTCCCAAGAAACCAAATATAGCTAGTTGGTAGTAATTAACCAACGCCGAACGTAGGCTCAACACTTTATGTTAATTACACTTAAGTGACATATTGTGGCGTATGCTACTTATTTCGACACTAGTCAGGAATAGAATGTCTGGCAGCAGAAGGTTGGGAAGATCGAGGAAGAAAGGATGGGAACAGAAAGCAATTGGTATGAAAGTTCAGAAACAATAAAGTGTGAGATAATTAATGAGTATTTTGCAAATGAAGTATTGGAGTATGGTTTTTCTATTTCACGAAGTAACTCTGTAATTTGTACTAATTAATAATCGGTTGTCCTCACCTGTGTCCTCCTTCACTACAATATTAGTGTATCTTGTCGAAGTAGAACAACAGCATTTCTGTCTTTTCCGTAATATAATTATACAAACAATTCAACTAATCCTCAATTTATCTGGAATTATCTTTTTTTGATATTACTTTCGCATATCATACATTCCAACTCATATGAATGCATGGTTGTTGTTGGAAGGTAAGCAAAGAAATGTCTAGCCTTAGATGGAGAACTTTTGAAAAGCAAGTATCAATGAATATCCATTGAATTTTAGAATACAACCCCTCAAATGAATCAATTCACTGTTATGATGGGTTGACTTTCAAACTTATCTTCGACTGAATGCTGTTTTTATATGATAGGCAAATAACAGTCATGCTATTTTGATTCTTTCTCAAACGATTAATAGTTTGAATACTGCATGACTTCATGAAATCATTCAGTTAGCTAATGCTTTTTTTCAAATGTATTCAGCCAGAAATTAAACATTGATTCCGTCAATAAACTGACAGTCTGGTCACTTAAATTATATAAGTAACTTCAAATCGATCAAATCATACTACCTATAAACCTCAAATAGATCAAACATATACCTTTCAGATTACTGAGCTAGCGTAATGCGAAGTATTCCATTGATTAAGAATTCAAAGAAATACACTTTTAAAACCTTCATCAATCCATAGTATAACGTAAATGGTGGAGAAATGATAGCAGATTTTTAATTCTGTTCTGCTTAGTTTGCTTTGGAACTCACGAGTGAAGCTGATAATAGGATACTTTTAGTATTAGAACCAATGTCCTCAACCAAATGGCTAGTTCGATTAGTTACTAGTGGTCTCACTCTATTCAGTCCTGTATTTACGTATGTGTAATTTACCTCAAATACAAGCGTATAACTATAACGCCTAAGCATAATTATTGATGGGTCATACAAGAAGTAAATTATTTTTTGTCGAAAGAGGCACCAACTAGACTTTTAAAACTGGGTAGCATAACTTTATTTTGTAAAGCATTCACATGTGTGCTAAGAATCCTATTAAACCTTTCATTCCATTCATATACACCTGTACAATTTCAACTTCTTCACCATTTATACATAGTTTAGGCAATATATATCGACCGATCGATTTTAATATATTTACAGAGATTCCATTTTCTGGCCTTTTGAGAAATGATTTGGTGGTTTCATTACAAATGACGAGAATTTATGGTTTTTAACTACTAAACAAATGAGAAGAAGGCCAACGGATAGACTCTGATAGAAATGTGTTTGCTTGATAAGCGGAAAGAACCTCTACAAAGCAGTTTGACAGATAAGCTTAATTAGATCGTCAGTAAGGAACTTTGATTCTTAACGAACTTAGTATAGTTCAAAAACATCACACTTTGAAAAGAATTGTTTAGCATGTGGCTTATTTCAGATTAATTTTAAATGACGTAATATGATATTCAGTTAGTTTTGTTTATGATAGAAATATATAAAACGTAAGTTTCATTTTAAAATAAAAATTTTAGACATGATTTCAAACTAAATATGGACATTTAATTTTTTACTGAACGAAAAATGGACAAAGATCACAAAACATTCAAAAGTTGAGTAATTTATATTAGTTTGAGTGACACCGATAACCAGGAAGTACTATATGACCATTTCATTGTAGTATAGAACTCCTCAAAGATAGAGTTCAACTATATTTTTAGTAAGACATGCATTAACGTCAGTATCTGGCAGCTATTGCACTATATTGCTGATTAACTGAAGCTGAAGATGTGAAATGCTGCTTTCCAACGCAACTGTCAAATAAGAACTAGTCCCTGGTTTGATCCCTGATTATATCATTGATGCGTACTATTAGTGAATCTCATGTCAGAATGAATCAGCTGTTCAGCAGTCCCATGTTTTCAACTGTGCTTCAGTTGATATCAGTTAGTGACGAATATGATCAACTATTTGAAATAATTTTTACAAATCTCTCTTGTCTTGTTTCGCTTTACAAATTCAACGCTGAAATGAAAATTCATTGTTGCAAATATAAAATAAATTTATGGTAGATACTGCTACTGAATGTCTATTTTCAGTAAATTTGAAAAGAAGCTATGTTTGTCTAGATTCAAGTAAAATGAGAGGAATTTTAATTTTTCAGTAATTCTGTTATTGCTATTTTGATTCTGATGTTTTTAGAATGATGTCAAACAACGGAAACTTGGGTGGTCGTTTCATGGTATTTCGGGCTCATTAGCTGGATGCACATGAATCCCAGTGTTGATATTCCCACAAAGATTCAATTACGATACATGTCACAATTAAATAACAACATGTTATCCATTAGGTTTCTAAGTTTTAAAAGCTACAAAAATAGTAATTTACAATAGTCTCTATATTTAGTATTGATTTCGAAAGGATGTTTTTGAAGAGCTAATTTTTCATAATCACATTTATAACAACAATTTGACATATAACTTCCATTATTCAAAGATACTTTACATTGTACTTTATGGGACTACAACTTACGGACGACCTCTGAGCAATTCTTAGGTGACCTTGGCGAAGTTTTCCCATCTACTAAGGTTGAAGAAGGGGTATAAATTAGTGTTAGGAATTAGGATTGGGATCTATAGTTGGAAACCAGAGTTAGGAATAATAGTTAGTTTTCATCATAAACTGACATTGCTCATAATGTCAAAATACTAATTGGCTACATGAATGAATTAACTTCGAACCAAAATCAAAGACCTGAAACCTTCAATCTGATTGGTTCGTCCATAAATTATAGTCTCACCAAAATCAATCACTGTTTTTATACCACTTAAAAATGCAATTTACATGAACTGTAGAAACACATAAGCTAAAATAGTAGACACTAATAATAACTGAATGTAGCTATTATTCTCATAATAAAAAAATTTAGTAGCAACCGTGTAAATATAATGTCAGTACTTTCTGCCACAAACCTTCCTTAATTAAACAGTTATTTGAAATCATGGGTAACAAAACAGCTAATTCGTCTCATTAATCCTTGATCGACTCTAGAATCTTCAAATTTCACTGAGTACATTATCTGTAGATATCCAGCGGTCCCAATCTTTATCTCCGATCATTTTCTCGTACCGTCCGATCACCAGTTATTGTAACAACTGATATCCTTCTCACTTTCGATATAAGGAGATTCAGGGAGTCACGGATTTCCATTAAAACTTCAGTAGATTTTTTCGAGTATAATCAATAATAAACATATAATTACTGCTAGTTTGGAAGATTTTTTAAACATAATCTATGCCACGAATGTTCTAAAAGATGCTATAACATCAACTTAAATTACAAATTATAATTATACAATACCGTTAGTTCCCTTCATAAACTCATGTTAAACACCATAAACATATTAGAAAATGAAGTTCAACCATTTTGTTGTACATGAAGGCTTAGTTCTTTCACATATCATATATCTATAAATAAGCCGTTTTACAAATGTAAGTACTAAAAAAGTATTCATAAATTTTTTTTTCACTGTTCCGCATTCATACAGGTTCAATTTATCTTGTTAAAAAATAAACACGAGTGATTATAATGTAATCAACTACAAGAAACATATGTGAATTATCAAGGATAAAGCAGACCAAATAATAGAATCGATAGTAATTAGACAATCATATTATTCCTTAAAGTAATATTCTTGATAATTATATTTCAATATGGTATTAGCAAAACAATATATTCTAACAAGACATCAACACTTGAATGACAAAACAGATTGTAGATTGAAGTTATTAATTTGAAATAATGCTGAGTATAAACTATATCTACTTCAAATACTTAAGTGAGTTAATAAATCTTTATTATCCACATACTGTAAATTTATTTTTGATTTTAATAGTTGAGATCGTGAGCCAACTGAAGCTAGACTATCATGGAAAACCTGAAAGCACTAGATGGCCGTTTCGCCACAGTATGGGACTCCTCAGCAGTGCAAATCTACGATCCCGCACCGCTAGATGCGAACCCAAGACCTATCGATTTCGCACACGAACACTTAACATCTAGACCACTGGGCTGGCATCCAACGGTGTTAATGTCTAAATTCAACTAATACACGAAATTGAGTGACACATCCATCATTGTATTCAGTAAGTTACTATTTCACAACAGACCCGGTTGAACTTCAGTGGTCACTGCTTCCCATTAGAACTCCAAGAAATACCTCTTGAAGCCAATCACTAGTGAGCATATGTTGATTAGTGCTTCCAGGTTCTCCATTGTGGTCTAGCTTCAATTGACTCATGATCCCGACTATTAAAATTACTATAATAACCACAAAAACCCCTTCTGATACTATACATTTATAATTATTTGATTGTTAGTGACTAATGTTTAAGAATATAAATGCTGATTAGTTTATGTTTCTAAATAAAATTGAAACATGACGCTTAGTTATTTTTTGGATATTTTTCTTTACATTTTGATTATTTTATCCAGAAGTAATATACCTTATTACTTTAATTATAAATTATGAAAATGTTATTATAATTAAAATTATTATAATTTGTGTTTATCACTAATCATAACAACAACAACAACGACAAAAAGAAAAGAAAACGATACGTCACAATCGGTTATTTTCTTTGTAATTATATTAAAGGTGTGATAAATAGGTCACACAGAAAAACCCGCGAAAAAAACAAACAAGCAAACAGCACTGCACTATAAAAATACTCTATCTATCTTAATTCTTATAATGCTTCCTCCATCACTCAACTCCACTAATCCATTGATCTATTTGTAAATCATATGTATTTAGAATATGAAAAGTTTTTACAAAAAAAGTTTTTTTTCTTTTATTTTGTAACCGATTCATAGACAGTCACGAGTAAATTGTCTCATTATTACTATTTTTTTTTTTATAATATAAATATATTTTCCAAGAATGAATATAACATCACTTAATTCACTAATATTGTATGTATCCAAATAGTTTTCTATAGGAAACAAATAAGTATTAGTTTTCAAAAAGAAGGAAGAGAGAAACTTTGTCACTTTTTATTTATACTATAATTGATGTTCATAAAACCAACTATTGGAACATTTAGTTGTTGTTGTTGGTTGACTAATCACTAATGCAGATATTAAACAATGTATATATTACAATGTAATAAATTGAAGTTAACAGATAAATGATACATTATTTCATGAAATAATAGAATGAAAACAATCGGATTATTATCAGAGTTTTTCTTTCTCTCTCTCTTTCTTTTAAATCAAGAAATACGTCATAGATAGAAACTTTAATTAGTCACTTTCTCATGGCATATACATATTACAAATGGTGTTGTCTTTTACCGACAAAACTCATGTGTTTGTAAAACAAATTCAAATAAGAAAAATAATATTGAGTGTACTAGTTCATTGAAATCTATTCTATTTTCATTGACATAATTTCCATAAAACCACTGATACCATAATGAAATCATACACTAGATATTAATTGTCTATTTTTACACACTTGTAATATACATTAGTCTATCGTTCTTTTCAAAATTACACTTCACATAAAACAGAACAGTTCCCAATAAACACTGAGATCAAATGATCTTTACTTGGTAAAATAGAAAAACCATACTATAATACTTAATTTGCAAAATGTTCAATAATTGTCTCGAGCTTCGTTATTCTTGCATTTCCATACTAATTGCTTTCTATTCCCACTCTTCCTTTCTTGATCTTCCCCATCTTCTGCTGCCAGACATTACATTCCTGACTCGCGTCATATACTACTTATATCAATATAAGTAGCACGCACCACAGTATTGTTGTAAAATAATTCACATTTAAAAGCATTAAGGTAACAAAGAATTTAAAAAGTTTATTCTATAGGCATTATTTATTGAATGGGAAAGAAAAAGAGCAATGATATCTGATATTTTGAATAAAAAGTAGATCAAATTAAGTTTTTTGAATCAGCTGTTTTATTAAAAGATTTTTTCCCAACTATCGAATAAATGTTGATAAAAATTAAATAGGTAGATATCTTATAACGGTAAGTGAGAATTTTTTAGAAAATTTTGTCTTGCGTAATTATCTACTGTAGTATTGTATAGACTATTATATATATATATATATATATATATATATATATATATATATATATATATAGACAGTTTGATAAGTAAATTGTCCCCAAAACACACTTTACCATTACTCAAGTATAAATGACATCACAAATTATCGTTCAATAGGACATCATGCAATGTGTGTAAACAGTTGTAATTTAACCCAATTCTCGATAAGTGTTAGCAGTAGTATTACTTAAATCCTGTCATTAATGCACTTACTAATGTTTGAGATTGAGTATACGACCATGAGATATCACTTAGCGATTTCAGAACTGCAAGTTACCGGCTGATGGTTGGAATGGTTTTAAAAGAAAGTTGACTGAAAATATCAAGGCAGCATAATAATTGATGCAGATGTGAAGGCACGGATCAACAAAGTAAGAGCAGCATATCTACAATCGAAAAACATCTGGAATTCAAAACAATTTTCAACCAACACCAAAGTCAGAATGTTCAATACAAATGTCATGACAGTTCTACTGTATGAGGCGGAAACATGCAGAACTACGAAAACCATCATCCACAAGATACTAGTGTTTATTGACAGATGTCTACGCAAAATACTTCAGATCCGTTGGCCAGACACTATCAATAATAACCTACTATAGTAGAGAACAAACCAGATTCTAGAGGAGGAAGAAATGAGGAAGAGTCGCTGGAAGTGGATAGGACAAACATTGAGGAAAGCACTCAACTGCGTCACTAGACAAGCCCTCACTTGGAATCGTCAATTTCGAAGGAGAAGAGGAAGATGAAAGAACATATTGCGTTGAGAAATGAAGATAGATATGAGAAGAAAGGATAATAATTGTATAGAACTAGAAAGAAAGGCGCAGAATAGAGTGAGTTGAAGAATGCTGGTTGGTGGCCTATGCTCTATTGGGAGTAACAGGCGTAAATAAGGAAGTAAGTAAGTATATTAAATAACATGCAGTTGATACGCAAGACGGTTAACAGATATATTTTGATTTTAAACCTTACATCTATTAGATAAGGTTGCACTAATAAGAGTATATCGCAGATAGTGAAGATGACCTGATTGCTGCTATATCTAAAAATTCTTCGAAACTTCTTAGAAGTTACTTAACCTTTTTTGTATACTACACTTTTATATAACTCTGAACGGTATAATTTTCCTTTCAGCCTGTATATCTTTCCCAAAATGATAATATGACGTTTATTATAACTAGTCATGGTAAATTATTCAGTAATCCCAAGGCTATTAAAATTCATAAAAATAATTCATTTTTATAAATAAACTAGATTGTAATAATAAAATTATGTATATGCATATTTACCATATTCAAATATGGTGGCATTTGCTATCATACACTGACGTAGTATTAGAGTTATAGATCTTCAGGATCATACACCAATTGAGAAATGTTTTAAAAACTGAACAGCATTGAATTGTTATTTTGTACCTGTGTAAATAGTTTTGCTAGGACTGAGCCCAGGAATGCCTCATTTTGTGCCATTGATTATATTAGAAATGATGTTGTGCATTTCAACTTAGATTTAATAGTTGCCTTGAGTTATTCATAAAGATAATTTAAGAATATAAATACAATGGAAGTATCTAAAACAACTACATATTTTATATTTAACCGGCTAACTTACGCCTGTTACTCATCGTGAAGGAGCATTGGCCGCCTACCAGCATTCTCTATTCAACCCTGTCCTGAACAATCCTTTCCAGCTCTCTCCAGTTGTTATTCGTCCTTTTCTTATCTGTTTCTATTTCGCGACGTAATGTGTTCTATGGCCTTCCTCTTCTCCATTTCTCCTCAGGATTCCAAGTTAAGGCTTGCCTCGTGATGCTAAAAAAACGCCAAGTAGATTAAATAAATTAAAACATTTAAACCATTTAACAGAGTATCTAATGAAATATTCGAGATTTTTTTGACCTTGTTGGTTATTTTTAAAAATAATCATTGTGTAATTTATAAATAACAAGAGAATAAATATTCTGGTCTATAATTCTACCAGGATATTAAGTAAAAATAATATAAGCGCATTATATTAACGTGATCTAACATTATCAAATGATATATCAATTGTTCTTTAACTTGTGTATCATTAGAATATTGATCGATCCTAGATTTCTTTAATGTAATGAAGATTATAAGGATAATGTTACAAGCATCTGGGCTTAAGTAATAAAAAAGTATAGATTTTTTTCTTTAAGCTGTAGAAATCATTATGTCTACGTACATACATATATACGTATATACATGAGATAATCTTCGGTAATGTAAAGAATTGCTGTCTTGAAAACTAACATTTTACTTATGAATATTTATACTGTTAGTTGGAATAAACTTTATTGTCAGAAAGGGGTTTTTGTGAATATTATGGTAATATATTATTTGAGATCATGAGCTGATTGAAGCTAGACCACCATAGAAAACCTGAAAGCATTGGACAGCCTTTTAATCATAGTATGGGACTCCTTAGCACTGTGCATTCAGTGCTTCCAGGTTTTCCATGGTGATTTAGCTTTAAATGACTCATGAATTGAAATATTAAAATTACTATAATATCCACAAAACTTCTTTCTCATTATAATCATTATATGCTCACTAGTGATTGGCTTCAAGAGGTATTTCTTGGAGTTCTAATGGGAAGCAGTGACTACTGAAGTTCAACCGGGTCTGTTGTGAAATAGTAACTTACTGAATACAATGATGGATGTGTCACTCAATTTCGTGTATTAGTTGAATTTAGACATTAACACCGTTGGATGCCAGCCCAGTGGTCTAGATGTTAAGTGTTCGTGTGCGAAATCGATAGATCTTGGGTTCGATTTTCGCGGGTCGCGATCGTGGATGTGCATTGCTGAGGAGTCCCATACTGTGGCGAAACGGCCATCTAGTGCTTCCATGTTTTCCATGATGGTCTAGCTTCAATTGATTCCTGATTTCAACTTTTAAACTTTATTGTGTTTTATTCCTATAAATAACTTGGCTTTCAATAAATTATAAGCGTGATAGTTAACTAATGAACAATATATATATATATATATATATATATATATATATATATATATATAAAAGTAATTCAAACGTGAAAATGTCCTCAACTTTCGTTTATCTAAAAAACAAAGAATGAGGCAAAACTAATATCATTTATGTTGCTGAACAGTATAAATGTGAATAAAATATGCAGGACTCTTCAAATGTTTTTTAAATACTTCATTTCAATTTATTAGATAGAAAACGTGTTCTGTTCAAATGAAGTAGAAAGATGAGATAATAAAAACATTAAACACTTGTGAAACTTAATTCCACTGAATTTTATGCACGAAAAGAAAATCTTTATTAAAGTTGGAAGAGTTAAGAATGTCATAATATGCTATAAATCTTAATAAATTTCTGATATCATACTAATTGAGTGTGATATCAATTCATTTACTTAAAGACAGTTAATAGAGATAATTGATAAATTCCTCTTAATACTGTATAAAAAATTATATATTAATGATAAATGAACTAATCCTGCAGAGTTATGTCACATGTTAAGTAAATCAATGGTAATATTACTCGTAGTAGCTTTCGATTAATTTACTTATTTTTAATAGTTGAATTCATGAGTCAATTTAAGCTAGACCATGATGGAAAACCTGAAAGCAGTGGACGGTTGTTTCGTCCTAGTATGAGACTTCTAAGCAGTGCGTATCCACAATCCCGCACCCAGGACTCGAACGCAAGATCTTCGGTTACGCGCACGAACTCTCAACCCTTATACAACTGAGCCGGCATCTAAGAGTGCTAACGTCTAACTTTGCTCATGAACTTGCACAACACTTCATCCATCTTCTGAAGTAGATAACTGGCTCCACTCAACGCGGACTGAACTCCGCTGGTCACAGTTTCTCACTAGAAATCCAATCTGAAGCTAGTCACTAATAAAAACATAATTGTTATCAATTTTGAGGATTAATGGAGTTTGTAGTCATTTGAATTCATGAGTCAATCTAAACTAGATCATCATTGAAAACCCGATGAACTCAATTTTCCTCTCAATAAATTCAATATTTTTTACAAACAAATATCATTAACTATATGATATTTCATATATTTACAGAGTAGAAAGGGTGAAATCATTCACTTAGTTTACAGAGTAAACAAAATACATTCTATCGATAAGTTGACGAGATTTTAAAGAAAAACTATCCGTTAGTCAATGAATAGAATAATAAAGATTCATTTGAAAAAAATTAAAGATAACAAAAATAAAAATAATAATCTAGAGAAAGTGGTAGAAAACAAAAATATTTTATTAAATCTCATTCACCTCCATTAATAAAAGTATAATCAATCAACGATAATCGATCAGAAGAAATTCTACTGAGAAATTAGTTTTCTTTTATAGAGATAGTAGTGTGAATATAAAACTCAACATATCATTTTTACCAAAACAATTTGAAGATATGTATACCTTAATAAGATGTATGGGTTGAGTTAGGGTTAAAGAGTGGAACCAAAATCCAATATCTCTTTATTTAGATGGTGAACAAACAGTCATGATAATTCAATTATACGAGATATATAATAGGTAATTTTTACTTTCTTGGCATCAGATCGTCGAAAAATTCCTCATAGATGATACATTAAAATAACATAAAGTAAATTATTTCTTATTCATCTGAATGATGAGAATTGCGATTTAGAAATAATTTATCTAAAAATTTAAAAGCTTTTGAAGAATCGTTGAGAGGCAGTTTGGTTTAGAAGCACTGAATAACTGTTTCGTCTTAGCATATAGCTCCTAAACAGTGCATATCTAAGAAACCACTGTAGACTGAACTTAAAACATCGATGATTTGTTGTGAATTCTTAATATTTGAACCATTAAACTAGTATAGAGTATTTTGCCTGTCCAACTTCGGTCGATATGCAATAGTATTTATTCATCTTACGATCACTTTGGTGGGTAAACATCACACGCTTGACATGATTTAACTCCACTAATTACGGCCTATCATTAAAAATCCAAGAAATTCTCTTCGAAGTTAGTTACCACTGAGCATATAACTATCATTTCTTTAGGTGGTCTAACCAAGATGAATTAGCGATGTAAACTACGAAATTCAATAGGTCCCACAATCTTTCTGTAGTAATAATCTTCAAACATTAATTTACACAGTTGTAAATATTTCAAGTCATATTTTAAATAGTTCAAAGTTTCATAACAACAGTTTGATAATATCGATATTAAATCACAAAAAATTAAATTAGACTTTTTCCGTCCAAAACCTTTCATGATCAACGAACTTAATCATTCAAACTTTTATAAAGTTTACGAGATGACATTATTTCTTGAAGGATGGATCACACTGATACAAACAATTGTGTATATTTTTGTAAAAATAAATTAAAGCCAACGCAGCTGACTGGATGATATCGAAATGTTGTGTTCAATAAAGTGTACTGTTTTATTAATCTATTTAAATTCAATCATAGAAATAATTACATAAAATTAAAAAAAAACCAATTAGCTATACACATATCATTTATATGAGCTGACTTAATAGTAAACCATTGATTTACAAACAGCGATGTTGTGGTGGATGCTACGTATATCTGTCAACGTAGGTAGTATGTCACACCAATCAAAAGTGGAAAACCTGGCAGTGGAAGGCTAAGGAGATCGAGTTGAAGAGATTGAAATTGAAAATACAAAACGATTGTCAACTGGAAGAATCATGCAGAGTGTAAAGGAAAATGATAGAAAATTTGCGAATGAAGTATTCGATGTATGGTTCTCATATTTTACACAGATATTTCGTAATTTTGTATTAAAAATTCATTGTTTGTCTCCACTTGTGTTCCCGTTCATCACAATGTTAACTGAAATAGTGTATCCCTTGTCTGACTCGTGCGTGTATTTTATTCTTGAAATTATTGATATCACATTCTATAGAAAGTCTTCTATAGGAAATGAACATAAATTCAAACATTAAAAAGTTTATAAACATTTGAAAACGTCATCTTACTATAAAATTTTTGAAATTTCAGATTCGGTTTGAATACATGATGTCATGAAAGAGCAATCAAACTTGAAAATGACTGATACTAAGGTTTGTTTTAAGAAAAATGGCTATAAATAGTTGAAATAAATAAACCAACTTTTTCTGTGAATTATTTTAAAAAATCCATCATTGATCTAATGAGATTAATTGATCATGCCTAGGATCAACTATGATAATGATGGGATAATTTTGATGAATGTTATTCTCCACACAATAAATTTGTGACTATTAGATCTGAAGGGAGTTATGACAAATAAATGATGAAGTTTATGTATGCTTGCGTCTGTTATACCCAGTAGAGCATAGGCTACCGACCAGCATTCTTCAACTCACTCTATTCTGCGCCTTTCTTTCTAGTTCTATACAATTATTATCCTTTCTTCTCATATCTATCTTCATTTCTCAACGCAATATGTTCTTTCATCTTCCTCTTCTCCTTCGAAATTGACGATTCCAAGTGAGGGCTTGTCTAGTGACGCAGTTGAGTGCTTTCCTCAATGTTTGTCCTATCCACTTCCAGCGACTCTTCCTCATTTCTTCCTCCTCTAGAATCTGGTTTGTTCTCTACTATAGTAGGTTATTATTGATAGTGTCTGGCCAACGGATCTGAAGTATTTTGCGTAGACATCTGTCAATAAACACTAGTATCTTGTGGATGATGGTTTTCGTAGTTCTGCATGTTTCCGCCTCATACAGTAGAACTGTCATGACATTTGTATTAAACATTCTGACTTTGGTGTTGGTTGAAAATTGTTTTGAATTCCAGATGTTTTTCGATTGTAGATATGCTGCTCTTACTTTGTTGATCCGTGCCTTTACATCTATATCAGATCCATTGTGCTTATCAATGATACAGCCCAGCTATGTAACGGTATACTGATTAATGACAATGAATTTCATGATATAATTCGGCATGAAGAAAGACAACAATTATGTGATATCATATTTTCGATTAGACTATAAATAATATGCACTTTCGTATAAATTGATTTTTACTTCATTATAAGACAGCCGACATGTACAAAGTTATTGTTCATTCATTTACTACTTACATGTTAAGTAAAATCAAGCTGATTTGTTTTTTTTCGAAAAAAATAAATGAAATCATTAGACATTTAGAAAAGATTAATTTCAGTGTTTGCTTGATGATATTTTACCATTATGATGTAAAATCATTTATTTGATGTTTTCTAGATTTCAGTTTAATTATATTTTATTTTTTACTTCCTACGAAAATATTCTTGATCATCTAACCAGTACATTTATCTTATAAGGTATACTTAGGAAAAAAAATTCTAAATGTTCCCTTCATGAATAAATTACGATATAAAGAGTGACTTATTCAATCCTCTAAGTCACTAAATTTTCAAAATGTGAATTTGTTCTTTTTTAGAAAGTTTTTCTGTTTTTGTTATATCCTAATGCACAAAGGGAAAACCAAGGTTCTCAAATACAACACAGAGAACAGCAATCCAATCACCCTTGATGGCAAAACTCTGCAAGATATAGAATCCTTCAAATATCTGAGAAACATCATCGATGAACAAGGACGTTCAGATACAGACGTAAAGGCGAGGATTGGCAAAGCAAGGGCCACATTCTTACAATTGAAGAACACATGGAACTCAAAACAACTTTCAACCAATATCAAAGTGAGAATATTCAATACGAATGTCAAGGCAGTTCTACTGTACGGAGATGAAACTTGGAGAACTACCACAACCATCATCAAGAAGGTACAAGTATTTATAAATAGCTGTCTATGCAAGATACTAAACATCCATTGGTCGGATACCATCAGTAACAGCCTTCTGTGGGAGAGAACAAACCAGCTTCCAACTGAAGAGGAAATTAAGAAAAAACGATGGAAATGGATAGAACATACATTGCGCGAATCATCAAACTGCATCACGAGGCAAGCCCTAACTTGGAATGCTGAAAGGAAGCAGAAAAGAGGAAGGCCATAGAACACATTACGTTGGGAAATAAAAGTAGATATGAAAAGGATGAGTAACAACTGGAAGGAGCTGGAGAGGATGGCCTAGGACAGGTTTGGATGGAGAATACTTGTGAGCGGTCTATGCTCCTTCACGAGGAGTAACAGGCGTAAGTAAGTAGTAAAGACTAAGTTACGGGTAACTTCTGAGAACTAATAATGGACTAATATTATATATTTTTTCCTATTGAGTGACTAGATTGTGTATATCTATATTCATCTTATTATAAGCTTCATTTTGACCTATAAATTATTATGATACAATTTATTGTTCTCAAGGTATATTCAGTTTATCACTTACAGTCTCCTACATTCACAGTCACATTCTGACTTGATCTTGTACATGTTATTTCCTATTTTATGGTGTGACGCGGTCTGTTCGGCTGGTATATAAACCAAGTATGTTTGAAATAAATGATTCGCAAAGTAGAAGTTGGTATTGGTGTTCTTGACACAACTGGACGGGCTAGGCGTATAAAGGACCAACAAGGACTCTAAGCTGCTCATACCGGTCGAACGTGAATAAGTCGTATTTCGATTGGCAAATAAATCACTTGATAAAAAGCCGGACTTAAAGTCACAACAGTTTTAGTTATGTTTCAATCAAGCAATTGTCAAAACACGCTTTTATAAAAGCTTTACAGTTTATCGTGAAATTAATAACTGAGAAATTCATATAGCACTACCATGATAATTTTGTATTTCCCTTTTTCACTATCCCTTAAGAAAATGAGAGACAATCACTATAGAATTGATATATCGAATACATATTTGACGATGAAAAGAGATGTCATAAATACAAAAACTGATTGTGAACAATTAGGTATGAATATAGATGGCAGCTTATAACTAAGTTAAAACAATCCATACACATTCTCTGGATATCCGTCAGTCAAATCTTCATAAAATAGAAATTTAACTACAGTTTTTCATATCATATGCTAAGAATTCTTAACTGTAATATAACATACGGTATTGAACAAACGATGTACTATTACTATGATCATCACTTTGGTTGTTTTAGTCATTCCCGTATTTTATTTAATTACGATGTTTAGCATAACTGGTCATTTTTAATAGTATAATGAAGATCGCTTCATAGAACTATTCTATGCTTGTGCATCTGAGCTACCTGTTTTTGCCATCTAGATATTTCAACAAGTTATCTATTTTTGTTTGTTTTAATATATCATTATGTCTATTAATCGCATAACCTATTCTGATGCGTTTCTGAAAAGTGTACAACCTTTCGTTGTCAAAGTTACAAAAAAACTCAATAACAGACAATGTGGTTGCTGGTAATATACAACGAAAAGAATGCACATTATTCAGATGTTCATTTACTGAACTGCTAACATCTGACTGGCGATCACTCAAAATTTATCGCCAGGACCGACCAAGAAGAAAGAAACGGAAACTTGTTGAAATACTTTGCGCTGAGAATTCTATATTGTACCAAAAATATAATATTCAATAAAGCTAATAATAATAATAATATAAACCTGACATTAATGCTATTCTATATATACAGTATTTGAAGTAATCGGATTAGGACTATAGTAAACTTCAATGTCTATTACCAACATTTTGCCTATTTCTCTACCGGTAAGTATTACATCTATCTTCATCTATAGCAATAACCTGTTGAAATACTTTATTGTGGTGTTTATATGAACTAATGATTTCTTTATACTCGACAACTGTCTGATTCCGAATTCCAAGTACAATATACTCGTTCATGCTCATATAGTTGTTCTTGGTTAAATTGTGTTATTTTTGAGATTCCTAGTTTGTATTATAATTCAACTACTCATAATTATCACATTTATTCATCAAATAAATCCTACATTAAAAAAAACGGAGAACGATTTAGTCAAATAATGAACATGATTTCATAATATATTATATTTATCATAGCTCAAAACTAGAAAAAAAAAGTGTAATTATTTATTCATCAAAGACAATATTTTTTGGTCATAATTAACTGTGTTTTTTTCCTAAGCAACATTATGATGTCTATTATAATGTAGAAAACTATTTTATATCATGCGAATAAGAAATAAATTAATTATGATTTCCAAATCATTGAATAGTAGTCAGGTAGATTTGAATGATTGATATAAAGAAATAATAATAATAATGAAATAACTTGGATACAAATCAACCATGAAAATGATTACAGTCTGAAACATTTGAAAAAGGATGATTGACTATTTAATCTTACCTGATTTAAAACTACTATGACAGATATTATAGAATTTTAAATGAATATAACATCTTTGTTATTTATATTTGTTCTTCTAAGATTAATTATAATATAGATTATATATTTGAATGATCATTTGTTGCCTTTTTTTTCTATGATAAACCATGTATATGCCATTAGTTAATTGATCTTTTTTCCTTCGTTCGGTCAGTTTTCTTTTAAAAAGAATATAAACGCAATGTGTCTTATTAGTTGACCTGATTGTTATGGAATTCAGCAAGATTAGTTATATAATTAATTTAGAGAGATCTTATTTGATCAAAAATATTCGATTATAAAGTGATCCTTTGAACATTATTTACTTTTAATAATAGTAATAACATTAGAAATTGTAATATAATCAATGATCTGAATTGTCTTATCATCATGACTTACACAATATAAGGAAATAAATGTGTCAAATTGAAGAATTTCATTGAGAATGTTTAACAAGAATATAAATTCGCTAATACATCAAAGGCATTTAGGATATTTGGAAGGTAAGTTTAGCATAATTCAATCATTTGGAACTACTAGACAATATAACTAGGTGATCTATCAGTATGTATAATATGATAAGATCAAAAGAGAAAAATCATGTCTAGTTGAAATTTGATCAACATAATCTCGAAAATAAATGTGCATATAGTAAGCTACTGATTAATAAATATTAAATATTACTAAGCCAAATTATTGAAATTGGATTGTTAGTTTGATTATATATAAATTTCATACACATAGTTCCCTTTATTATCTTAAATAGAGCAAGAACAAAGATTGGTGCAGAATAATATGAATTCATTTTATTTCGTTAGGTTCTCATCAGCTGCTTACAACCTAAATTATTTGAAATTCAAATTATTACAGATATTGACATCTTTATACATAAGAGTGTGATTAAGGATCAATACATGTGTATGATGATGTAGCAAGCAAAGATTCAGATAGAGTTAATGAGCTCATAAAATGTTTGATTCGAATAAATAAATAAAGTTAGAGAGGGGAAGTTCTGGAACATTGAAATAGTGATTAGAACAATAAATAAGAACTTTCGTCTAAATTCGAACGAATAGTTTCACAATATTTGGGCGCCGAGTTAATTTGAGACATTAAAAAGAAGAATATATTTGTAAAATCTCAGCGAATGATTAGAACTCATGAAAATAGATTAATGGTAATAAAGAAAATATGAATTGAAATCAATCAGTTATATATGATGTAATTTATATTTCAGAAAGAGTTGGAATAATGACGTAATAAATAAATAAATAGGAGCAAATTGATAGAAAGAGTGGGGGTTATTGTTACCAGGGTAAGGAAAGATTTATTACTGTCTCTTTTTGTATACATAGATCTGGTTTTAAACGTTTGATTGCTAACGCTTCAGCGAATTTCAAAAGGTTCGAGTTTGATTGTTTGTTAATCACCTTGAAGGACTTCAGTATATCAGCTTTATGTCCTGTATCAAGGAGATGTCTTGCGATAGCACTGTTGAATGAGTTCAATCCATTTAATCTTAAACTTTTAGGAATATGTTCTTTGAATCGGACGTAGGCTCTCCTTTCTGTTCTACCAATGTAACTGCTTTGGCAGGTACATGTAAATTTGTATACACAGTTGGTGGTAACATGAAAGGGATACCTGTCGACCTTTGATTGTGTCAAAGAACATGTTGTTTTGGACAGGACAATCAATTTCGCTGCAGGATAGGTTCTTGTCAGTGCAGTTTTTAGTCTCATATTGATTGATCCTGTGACATCGTCACCTTTGAATTGAAGTTTAATAAAAATAGGCTTTTTATTTGCTGTAATTTCTTTCGGTTTTTTATCTTCACATTTGCCGTATTTCTCAATAAATTTCAGTGGGTATCCGTTATTCTTTAAACATTTTTTAACATTCATAACTTCCTCTTCTAGTGTATCGGAAGTACATATTCTTTCTGTTCTGTAAAACAGTGTTTTGACCAGTGCCTTTTTGTAACTGATTGGACAAAAGCTATTGAAATTAAGATAACTACCATTCCATGTGTCTTTCTTATAAACTGAACGTTGAACTGTACCATCTTTTCTTCTTTTCATCGCAATATCGAGAAAATGGAACTTGTTTTCTTTTTCATGTTCCATAGTGAAATGGATATTCGGATGTGCTTCGTTGAAAAACTCTAGCAGATTTATTGCTTGTTGTTTATTATTACATACGATGAAGGTATCATCAACATACCTCGAATAATACGTCATTTCATCAATCGCTCGTTTGAGTTTGGTTCTTTCGAGGTTAGCCATGAAAATATCTACTAGGACAGGACCTAACGGACTTCCCATCGCTACACCATCGGTTTGTTTGTATATGATATCGTTGAACTGGAACTGAACATCTTTTGTACAAATGAGTAATAGTCGTTTGAATTCTGGTACTGGTAGAGGTAGGATGTCAGAATGTTGACAAATTATGTCTATGGTCTCAAGAAGTGGTATTTTTGTAAACAAAGATGTTACATCAAAAGAAACCATAAACTTACCAGCAATATTTATGTGATTCATGCTGTCAGCAAATACAAATGAATCCTTTAGTGTATAGGTGGCTAGTCGTTGACGCACTGGTTCTAACTTATCTGCCAACCATCGTGCAACTTTGTGGTATGGTGAATTGATCATTGACAAGATAGGTCTAAGAGGATAACCTTGTTTATGTATTTTCGGTAATCCATACATGTGGGGCAAACGAGACCCACGAGGTCGTAGATTATTGTAAGTAGAGTTATCGATCATCTTCTTTTTCAGAAGATCTCTGAGTACTTTGGTGATTCTTTTCTCAATGGAATCAGTTAAGTGTTTGTTACTTTTCTCTAACTTGAATCTCATATGGTCGTTCAAGATGGACTTCATCTTAAAAACATAATCTGTTTTGTTCATTAGAACAACACTTGAGCCTTTGTCTGACCGTAATATCATTATATCGTCATTTCGTTTAATATTTCGTAATGCTGTTTGGTGGTCTTTGGATAAAAGCTTAGACTGTGGTGCGGGTGAAACAAGATATTGGTTTGCAATATCGACTAGTTTAGATTTAAACCAGCCTTTCTTTTCTTCACTAACTGGGTGCAACTCTTTAATTTGATCAAATAAATTCTCAAATTGAGTTTCTGTGTCGATTCTGTCGGCATGTGTTTTGGGGATATGAAATTTAAATCCAAGTGACAAGGCTTCTGTTTCTATCTGATTTAACTTCATTGTTGATAGATTATAGAGAAACTTTTCGGGGTTTTCCGGAAAGCCAAAACATATTTGTTCCTTTGACAGAGTCTTTGACAAAGTTACGTGGAAATTCTTGCATATTTTGCTTTGCAGATCTTGTATAAAGTTGATAAATTTTATGCGACATACGATACTTAGATTGTTGATTAATTCATCAAAGGCATTAGTTTCTGCCCTCAAACGTTCAATCAGTAACTTGGTTGATTCAATGTGAGATTTTGTGATGCGTCGAAGATTTTTAAGAGAAGGCGGAAGTTTAAATGAGCGTAAAGACTTTAAGAACTGACGTGGGAAACGGCATGACTTGAGACATTCATCAAAAAACTTTAGTCGAGTTATTTCTCTTGATATTCTGCAGCGTATTGTCACCAGACGATTCAGTGACTTGAATGACTGTGCAGGGAGACGCATTTTGAGAAATTTCATACACATAGTTCCCTTTATTATCTTAAATAGAGCAAGAACAAAGATTGGTGCACGCTAAGAAAACGCTAACAAGAAAAAAATAATGTAGATTATTTGAATTGTCAAACATTCGTAAGAAATATATATTACTGATATCAGTAATGAATTTCACAAGCTTAAAAATTTATCATCTATCAAAATATATGACTAAGATTATTAAACCATATGAGATAATAGTAATATACCGAAACAAAAAATTCTACTGAATTCAAGTGTAGATTCAGTGGATGACAAATCGAAGAAGACGAAGATGATGATGATGATGGTGATAAATTTCAATATTTTCTTCCTTATTTATTAATTATCTATTAAGCGATCATCAGTTATTACAAATAAATGTTTGGAATTTGATATCAGTTACAATTTATGTTGAGTGTCAATTACAACTGAAATTTAGTGCTTGAAATTATGTTTACATTTCATTTTAGTTAAATTTCAAGGAAATCCATGACAATAGAAAGAAGGAGTAGCTATAGAATATCTAGTATGATTGAATCTAGAAAATTTATCTATGCATTATAATACGATCATTAAATTTGTGATGTCACTAGAAATCGGGTTACGATATACAGACATTATTTTCATGGTTATTAGATTAGATTGCCTAATAAAAGTAAATAAAATATCAGATAAGATTAAGTTCACCATGGAGATCAAAAATGCTGACCAAAAACCAGCATTTTTCAATTGTTTGATTGTAGGGAGAGGTGACATTCATATAAAAAATTTAGTATTTTGTAAAGATCAACACAATGTGGTGGATATCTAGCTTATAAGTTAACGCGCTTTTTCATCGGAAGTCAACATTATTAGGAATTTGAGTAGTAAAAGTAATCACCTTGTTAAATAGACTGGATTAAATTTAATTTGATCAATACTTAGGGTGAATAACTATTACAAAGAGTTTTGAAAAAGATAGTTTAAATGTAGAGACAAATACCACTGGAGTTTAAACCGATCGACTGTAAAGGATAATATTGTTATGCTTCATCGTAAAGAAACATTAGAGGAAATCAAAAATTTTTAAATAAACCACGTAGAAGTCCATTTCTTTGCTAGTAATATCACCTGGTTGACATTAATGAAAGATAAGACTAAAACCTCAATAGGGGAAATCGAATGTAGTGAATGTGATGCTGTATATGTAGGAGAAACATCCAAACAACTGAATACAAAAGTAAAGAAATACAATGCTTTAAAAATGATCCGTAATCCTCGGAAGACAGATTGGCAACCGTAATATACTCGTCAGAAACAGGACACAGGATTAACTTTGACAGAACCAATATACTTTAGAAAGATTTCACTGCTTACAAAGAAAAAATAACAGAGAATCTCTGGGTATGCGAGCGAATCTGAACAATCTGGATGGAAGAGATGAAACACTATCAGCTACTTTATGGCAATCGTTGCTTCATCCATAACATGAATCTAACAACACTGTATATTAAAATTTTTAGTCGGATATTTTATTTGGTCATTCAGTTTATCATTACAGTTCACTATATAACTATCTTCAATCAACACGCCTCAACAGATTTAATTTACTCCTTTGTACTTTTAATTTTATAATAAATAAAAAATGATGAGTTTGTCCCAAGGAGTATCTAGAGTCTTTATTTATTCACCCGACTTCAATAACAAAATTATATGTATATAAACACACATATACAAATGACATTTTGAACCCATTTCACATCAAATGACTCAAACAAAACATCGACATTTGAGTATGATTGGACGAAAAATCGTATAGATTTGTTTTTTTTATTTAAATTTATTTATTTTTGGTAATTTTGTTTTTGATTATATTGATGAAGATGGTTAAAACAATTTGCCTGGAGAAAAGTTGGAATCATTAATGTTTCAATCAGTGAGTTAGCCTCAAATTTAACTTTTTCATTGAATATCTTTTAGATATTTGCAGCTCAACCTGTGTCGAAATACTTGTGCAAATTTTGAACGATTATGTAAACGTTTTTATATAAATAATTAACTTGTCTGTATAAATATATCAAATTTTTTTAATGGGCTTATCGAAAAGAGAGAATAGTATAAAAACGTTTGAAATTACAACATGTTTTAAAGATGTTCAACATAGACGCTTAGATTATCAATGGAAGAGTTGTTAAGAGCAGTTTGCTAAATTAAGCGCCAAAAAATATCACTTCAAGTATCACACATACATGTATACCAAAAACTTCTTTCTGTTTCTACAAACGTGGCTAATTTCTTATGATAATAGTGATTATGAGTATGAGGTTTTATAAAAACTGCTGAAAGTTGTCGTGATCAAGAACCGACCAATTTTAGATGACCATTAGAAACCAGGAAGCACTAGACACCTGTCCCATTCTATTATGGAGCTTCATATTAGTGCACCTCAACAATCCCACTGAAGATCGAATTGAGAGCTCTTAACCTTAAGACTATCGGACCATCATCCAACGGTTTTTACATGTCTAACTTCAATCGATATGCAATGTTGCCCGACCATATTTCAATTCTCTTGGTTGATAACCACTCTCACTCAACGTGATTGAATTACACTACTCATGGCTTTTCATTGACACTCCAGGAATTCCCTGACTAAACTAGCCATTGGGTGGGCATATGATAGTTATCAGCATAGGGGAATCGTTAAATATTACTGAAGAACTTCAAAGGGGAATTCTCGTAGCTTTGATTGAAAGTAGCATCAAGTAGCTTGCAGTATTTACTGAACAAGAAGTCTTGAGTTAGATCTAAAACAGTAGTTTAATATTCATGATTCTTCAATTCTCTCCGAACATGTATTGTTTCTTGATGAAAAAGTAACTTGAAACTGAACGGTTTAATTATGCGTTGTAGCTATATGTTTAACATCTATCAAGAATGTGAGCATGATGTTTTTAGTTTAGCTTTGAAATTACTTTTTGACAGTTTCCGTACTGCAACTAGAAAACAGCAAGATTAGGTAATAATGTTTTAAGTTAAAGAATACGAACCTATGGGATCCGATTTAATCACCCAGATCTAACTTGTTTGTTGTGAAACCTAAAGAATCTGGCTGTAATCCAATCTAGAGTCATCTATGCACTAATGATCTATTTTAAACGAAGATATAACAGTTATCTACTGTATGATTTTATGATTTCTTTCCAGATAACGTCAGTCTAAAATGAAAGTTCCTCTCTCAATTGAACGAATAATACATAGAAGTAAACTTGGATTGATTTACTCCATCACAATGCTTTCAGATAAGTCCGAAAAGCCAAATCTGTTTTTCAAGGGAGAAAGATTGTATATTGAACCACTTAGAAATCAGACAAAAGTAACTGAACATAACTGGTCAAGAAATGTTTTTCATTTCTAAGATATATATATATATATATATATATATATATATATATATTTGAATAGGTACACATAAGGTTGATTCGGTCAGACAATAAATTCTCGTCTACACTCTCAGTCTTTTCATTCGAAACCCGGTTGGACTCATGTATAGGGATGATTGCTTATCAATATCTTCTTTCTAACATGGCATATTGAAACATGTAATTTACCCATATTTCTAACACTTATCTTTGGCAATTCATAACAAAACACCTTTAAATTTTTAAGCAAAATTTATTATTGTCTTTATATAAATACTTCCTTCCTTATCTTTGATCCATAATTAAAACTGTATTACATTTTTTTGTTTATAATAAAACACCAGTATAAGATTAAATGTATTACATCATAATTTGATTTTATAATCGATATTATCATTGAAAAAACTTCATATATTGAGATTGGATGGTGGTTGGAGGTAGTCGACAAGAAAACCGTGGACCAGGGTTTCGTGCTATTTGGCACTCGTCAGCAAGGTGTACCTGTAATCTTGAGGGAACTGGTGTCTTCTGGCGGATTCGATCCCGTGTCACCCAGCTTCACAGTCAGAGACGTTACCACCGAGCTATATATATATATACAATAACCGAAAAAGAAAGAAAAACACTTTCAACTACTATTGTTTACTTTTATTTACATTTAGAAAATTAAATTTAAAAAAATTTTCTTCTTTATTTCGATTAACTTTTTTTTGAAAAATCGTTTTCTTTTTGCTGTTGGAGTAATTTGTTTGTTTTTTTTCTTTTTTTCTTTCTAACGTGAAACATTTAACGTCTATTTCATTGAAATGAATTTTATCTTAACTATTTTTTTATTTATTTAATATGAAAGAAATTACTATTAGAAAACAATAATTTAAACTGTACACTGTATCTTTCTTTTCTAAAAACAAAACAAAAACAAACAAGTTAATTTAATTTACATTTCTGTATATGAAAGTGAATATAAGTGAGGAAAAAGAAACTCAGGAGTTTTTATTATGAAAGACAAATAGACTTATCTTCCTATGAAAGTAGTAAATAGTAGGAATACTTATAGATATACTTTCCTTAATTTATTGATTTTCTCATATATATATATATATATATATATATATATATCTGACATGCCTGATAAATGACATCATCCCAATGGGTGGTTTTAACAATCCATTTTAAGATAAATGATATCTTACAATTCATTTCTTCATATTCTACAGAGAAAACAAAATCAGTTCAACCTAACAACTGGACACACACACACACATTTTATGATGTATATTTGAATAATTTAACAACAAATCATTATGATATATATATATCATAGTGAAATGAAGTTAAAAAGCGTTCAAACTATACGCCAACGTATAATACATATTTTACATAAATAAATAAATAATAACAATAATGACGAAACAGAACTACTTGTAAATTAACAAATTGAAATGGTGTTATATGAAGAATGATTATAAGGTTTAATAAGTCTGTTAGAAAGATTAAAGTTGAATTTGACTTATAAAGAGAGAGTGACCCCAAATGCCATGGTACGGCTGGGGGAGAGGAGAATCCGCTCTCCTTATTAAAATGCTCTCAAATAGCTACGCGTTTACAGCTACTGTCAGGGAAGTCCTACTCCCTGTCTTCGCAAGGCTGTGTCGTTTACAAAGTTGAGAACAAAAAGTGAGTGTTCACCTCTTTAACGGGGCTGGTGAAAACGGAGAGTCCACCTGGGGGAGATTGGAAAACCCTGATTCCAAACCAGTGGTAAAAATGGGCTCCATGATCTTAAGAGAACAAAAGGTTTAGGGACCTATTAATGGTCGCCGGATACCATGTGACTGTATTTACTATGGTTGCTCCACTACCTTGTGAATTAGATCCCCAGGTCAGAGGCTCGGTGAGTGACCCCTTGAGAAAACCATCTGCTTCAATTCGGGTGCTCGGGCAGTATTCCAGCTCTCACACAAATCAAATGATGGCGCATAGCTATTTGGTGTCTCCTTGTATCAATTTTTATGTGTTTGATTAAATAAAAGAATAATGAAGAGAGAGTATGAGTTATATATGTACAGAATATTCTCTTTTAGGGTAAAGAATATGTCAATCAAAATGCAACGATGGGATAACATTTTGATGAGAGCTTTCTTCAAGACTCAAATAGGTAGTGTTGCGAAAATTAGTTGGTCATTATATAGATAACAAATGATAAAAACTGAATATATACTAATGTTAATCGGATAGTTACGTCAAAATATATACTGCTATATTAAATGGAAGTAGTAAAATATATTTAATAGTATTGATCGACTAAACAAATAAGCATTCATTTCTAACGGTGACCGTAATGATTTAGAAAGCAATAACAATTTCATTATTTAATTATCGACAACTGTCAAGTTCTATATGATCATATTCTGTCTTGTTAATTCAAGTTATCTGAGTGTACTCACATATACTGGTATGCATAGATTTCTATTCTGAATCAAGTCGGTCAAAGTATCAAGACAGTGAGCCTTACTATTTCTAAAGCTCCAACTGAAAAATTATAACGAACTGACAGATACTAGTTATACATAGCTTTCTTTCACATTATAGTGCAATGTTATACAAAAACAGACCACCTCTGCTTTTCCAACTTAGTCCCAGTGTCTTATTCAACTATTGCTAACTTTTACATATCGTTCTATTACGTAACTAGTAGCAGATTTATATGTTCATTTCACTATAATTTAGGTATCTCGATGATTCGAGGATGCTATCAGATGATGATATTTGAAAAAGTCTCAGTGACTAAAGTTTATATATTTCCAAATTTTCATATAACTGCCAGGTCGATGGTTCTTCAAGGAAACAAAAAAGCATAAATTGCATGTTTAAAAAATGTTAATCCATTGGTAATTATTAGAAATAAAACAAAAATGAAAAGAGCTTATACAATTCATAAAAAACTACTTTAAAGATAATGTTAATTACAAACGAATATCAGCTAGACTATCAATGAAAATCAGAAGAAATGGATAGTTGTTTCATCTTTATTTGAGATATATTAGCGGTACACATCAGGCACACGAAATTACATCTTGAAGCATCAGGCCACATAGACAGTTTAGTGTCAGATCAATGAGTCAGAATCAAATAGTTCACATTTCCAGTGATAATTGTTTTGTGGTATAGTACAACTCAAGCTAGATTTAATTCAATAAATTGTTAACTAATATATTTTTGATTTACTCCATAGATTAAAGATATCAATCTGAACCCTGCAAAAATTAATCTTAGAGCTTTTCTTCAGTATTTATACAATGACTGAAATGTTAGTGAATATCTAGAAATTTCAAATAGTCTAAAAATAACTTTCAACCAGTAATACCGTGAATAATTAGTTTCATTAAGCTGATATATTCAGCAATTAAATAAAATCTTGTGTATTTTGTTTACAAAGACATTTTGAAGTACACGTTCTTCATATAACTTATAAAGTACCATAGACAAATTTCTGTATGGCATAATCTCAATGTCCTTAAAATATAACACTTTTATAGTTCCATTACTAGACTTGTGGGAGACCTAATTAATCCAAACGTACATTATTACTGTCATGAAACACTTCTCAGGACGAAGAAATGATTGAAATTCATTAAATTTCAGAAACTCATATTTGACTAATAGTTGTTATAGTAAGCACAGGATCACCATTAAGTACAGTATCATTTTTCGAAATTTACTAAACACTTTGAATCAGCTTTGGTCACAGGAATAACGTCAAAGAATTCTGAGACAATAAACAAACAATAGCTAAGTGGATAACGCGATGGCACTTGAAGCTAATAGTATTGGCTTCAAGTTCCTGAGTGAATATCAACTCTGAAATCCAGGTACATCTAGCTGACTAGTCCCAAATAGGATGAAACGCGCATCCCGGATTCCACTGCTATCCACCATCTATCTTTGCTCATAAACAATAGATATTCATCAAATAACAGTAACCAATATTTTGTCAATACTCAATGTGTGTATCATGTTTCAAAAAAACACAATAACAACACTAAATCTAATAAAATCGAAGCTGGACTTGTTAGCCTATCCTACAATTCACTTTTATATATCTTAAGCAATTTATCGAAAATTTCAAACTATTACTTACAGTAAAGATGGATAGTGACTAGCAGTGGAATCCACGACTCGCGTTACGTACCATTTGGGACTCGTCAGCTGGATCTACCTGCATCACAGAGTTGATGTTCATTCCGACACTCGAATCCAGTATCATTCGCTTCAAACACCACCACGTTATCCACTTAACTACTGAATCCTGAGAGCCACCTGTTTGTGCAATGGGGTGAAGTTTAAATTCACTTGTTGTTTTACTTGTATCTTCCTATTGTTATTTGGGACTACACTTGATCAGTTTCATGTTGACATATGTGCATCCTATGCGAATTGCCTCTATATAACCTTAAGTCACAAGCTTTTTAAGCAAAGATGGATAGTTGCTTGGTGATTTCCAAACACACAATATTTCATAATTATTCATACTAATCATTTTCATATTAACAATTTCATTTTATTACCTGATAATCATAAATTCATAAGCCGTAATTTCAAAAAACTTCATTTGCTTTAAACTTCAACATTCATTTAGATCATTTATTTAAGTGTGTAACCATAGAGCCTGAAATATATGCATTGAAAAAAATACTATATTTTGATCATATGAACTATCTTTAAATGAATGATGGAAATTTTTGGACAGTTTTAAATATTCATTAGAGACTGAACAGAACCAGTTGTAAAATTTTATTACAGTTAGGAGAGAATAGAAAATTTTTTATTTGTTAAATAAATCCAATTGTAAATTTAAACAGTTCAAACACGGAAATACTGTGTGGTCTAAAGGAAGTTTTAGTATATATATACGCATATGTATATAACTTTTATAGAGCATCGCAAATCCCAATGTTAATTAGTCAAGCGGGATATTTTAACATGGAATATATATATATGATATCAATCAAAAACTCAACAAACTCCACAATGTTTAACCTCTAGACCACTAAGCCGGCGTTCGCACGTAAGACCGATAAGTCCTGGGTCCGATTCTCACAAAGCGAGATCGTGGATGCGCCCCATACTAGAAAGAAAGGGCCGGGTTTTCTAGCTTCAGTTGACTCATGAATTTAACTATTAAATTCATAATATATTTCATTTGTAAAGAAATATCATAGTAAAATAAAGCATGAAATTACTGTTATTACAATAAAAATGGAGCACATATAAGCCGTTGTTGAATGGTTGTTATCCAGTTGTTCAATACAGTTCTGTCATGAAATTTTGAAATTTCAGAATTTATTTCCTGATATAAAATTTCAAAATGCATTATAACAGACGATACACAAAATGAACACTTCAGTAAGTAGAAAGAAAATTGGTCAAAACTTCCATTTTTTCAATTAAAGCCGCTAAATTAGAGAAATCTGTTAGGTATTATTAATGATGAGGAAAACTGTAAATTGAAAAAAAAACACTTTTGTATTAACATTCGTTGTTAAGTGAAAAGGTTTCTTTAAAAAATACACGAGATAAACACAAAGCAGTTATTGATGGTCATTAAGAGGATATAGTGATCTTACCAGAACAAACCGCATTTCTAAAAGACATTCTAAGATTTGAATAATTCTACAGTGAAACTCCCAACGATAGACTAATACGTCAGGACATAGACGTCAAACTAATATCAGAGTATCAGAAAGTAACGAAATGTAATATTATCCACATTCAATCAAAAAAGAAACAATTTTAATGTCATTTTCTTTTGTAATAGCAATGCATCATACCAAATTATCAAGCCAACTAAACTAGTGCTTAATAAAGGAAATATTATTAAAATTTCATTTTTCCAATTCAAATCACTTATCATAACATACGTACATAATTGAAAATATTACAACTTTCATGTTTGCTTCTATTGGTTCTTCGCGACTCCCTGGTTGGGGTTCTAGGGATTGTGCAACACAGTGGCTAGATACGTTATCATATATGGCTCTGAATAGAAGCCAGTGGCGATCCTACTGTAACCTTCTTTTACTTTCTTTGTAAAAAAGTCATTGTAACTTATTTAACTAAAAGGATTCTCTCTGGCTGTACCTTTCTGTTTCCCCCATTATTATTATTACTTCTCTACCATACACTAATATGTGGTCGTTATTGTTCTTTTTTTATTTTTACACGCACCTTACATTCTTTGTCTCTTCCCATTCTCATTATTATTGTGTGGCGCACATGTATCTGGTTCCCATTTGTACCAATAATAATGTGTTCAAATAAATAAATAACTTCAAATTAAAACTCTAATATACAATATATCAATATTAAGCTGCGACCACGACAGACACAAATGTGTATAGTACTTGTATTAAACTTATTTATGAAATTCGTTTTACTCAAATATATTATCCAATAGACTATTTGTAACGATGGAAATAAATCTAAACCATTTAAATTCGATAAATGATGCTCAAAAAAACACTACAATGAATGTTTTGTCCTTTAGAGTAATTTCACAGTTTAAGAAACTCAAGAACTAATTATTTGTATGTGTGTTATTGACCAGTAAGCAGCAACGTAGTTGCTAACCATCACGATCACCTTGTAAAGTGAATATCTGGTTTGAAAATAACATTTTCTAACATACTTCTGTTGAATGATAGTTCGATTCCAACATAAACTTATGATTCTAGTTATTCAGATGATCCATTTAGCGAAAAGGTGGTACAAAATTTAAAATTTTTCATCAGTATGTAAAGGTTGTTTTGAAACTTCCCACTGGTGTTAACGACTGCAGTTTATCGGTCTCTGGTCTGAGTATCTAAGTGGGTAACGCAATGGCGTTTTGAGAAGACGGTACAGGGTTAATGTTTTAGTATGAACATCAACTACGGGATGTAGGTACATCCAGCTGACAATTCATGAATTCCACCGTTAGCCACCATTCATTTTCCATCCGTATTTGAAAGCCATGGTGATTGCCAATAAGCTGTTATATGTACTCAACGAATAGAGAGTATTCTATGACTAGACCTCTCATTAAATGATTTTTACATTAAATTAATACGTTCTTTAAGATCGTAATCAGCTGAAATGTGTGGTATGTTTTGATTCTAAAACTATTGCTAAGTAAACGTTTTAAAAAATCATTCACAAACAACTCGATCCTTTAACTGAATGCTGATGAAGAACAGAAGCTTTAAAATACAAAAATATCTAAAACTCCGACTTCATTTTGCATAGAAAACAGATCATATTGCCAATGTCAGCAAGCATCTATGACTTAATGTTAAATAGTACATATTTATACATAAATGCGTGATTACCTCTTCAATCAAAATTTAACATTTATGTCGTTATTTTCTTCGTTTCTTTTTTTTTTTGAGCTGGAAATCGGAAAAATAAAGAATGTTTTGCTTAAATTTCCTGAATCAAAACATTATTATGTAAACGAAAGAGAGTTTGAGAATGGAAATAACCAAGTAAATTAAAAATAATGCGTGCATAATATTTCTTTACATTGTATAGATAAAATCACATTCAACTCCAAAACATAATAGCAAAAATAGCATATATATATATGATAATAATAATAATAATAAAACCCATTTCATATGCAGTAAATGTATGTGAATGTGCCTACATCAGTGATTCACGTGAGAGTTCTTATCGTCATCTTGAATTGCATATGTGTACAATAGTAAGCGTTTATACAATATGATCAAATAAAAGTGTAACAAAACAAAATATTAACAAAAATAAAATAAGGAAGCATGTTAAGTTGGATTGTTTACTATTCGGAAAGAAAAAATCATTTTAACTCATATAAGAAACTACAATAAGGGTGACAGTTTTCTGACAGAATCCAAAGTTTTGATTTATGTATTCAATTGCTTCATTGTACATAATGACGTCCCAATCAATTCGATGTTCGATTTTTATAATAACTATAAACATTAAATTGTGGGTAAGAATGGTAAAAATATCAAAAGCCATATAAAATACTATATTATTCAGTCAAATGTTCAGTAACACTACTAAAAGATACCTCAGTTTATATTTTATGAACTTAGTGTTAAGCAACTAGATCATAAACATTTATATTCCTTTTATCATAAGTTTCTATTTGACCTATTGACTACAATTGTACGTTTTACTATTCTTAAGTTATTCTCAATGTATTAGATACAGTCTTTCACAATCACAGACACTTTTCGGCTTGATCTTGTATAATTGTTTGTTTATATTTCATGGTGTGATGTGGTCTGCCTTTCTTGTATATATACTAAATGTGTCTGAAATATATAATTTATATATCGGAAGCTAATATAGATGTTCTGGATACAATGGGAAGGGCTAAGCAAGAAGGACTAATAAACACTGTAGGTTTCTCGTACCGGTCAACACGTCATTGGTTTGGTATAATGCTAAGATTGTGTAGGTCGTGTTGTGATTGGCTATCTTATCAAGTGATAATAGACAAACTGAAAGTTATAACATACTCAAAGTATGTTTAAGACCTCTCTCATCTGTACTTTCTAAACAGTTTAGGTACATATAGTTTGAAGCCTACACATGAAGTTTACTTATTCATAGCTTGAATACTGAGTAAAAATCTTTCTTCTTTTAAGGAAAAATTATTTTATAATCAGTGAAAACTACTATAACCAAAAACGATCGATTGTCTACAAAAAACTGACGTTGATATCACCTAAACAAATTCGTGATTTTTAAAACTAATACAATTATTACAAACTATCGAGCTAATCATTTAGAAAGTACTTGCAGATTAATACCAAGAAGTGTGTATTTTCTGAGGAAGGTTTTTGTGGATATTGTAGTAATTTTAATAGTTGAATTCATGAGTCAATTAAAGCTAGACCATCATGGAAAACCTAGAAGCACTGGACGGCCGTTTCCTTCTAGTGTGGGACTCCTAAGCTGTGAGCATCCACGATCACGCCCCTCGTGGATCGAACCCAGGATCTATCGGTCTCGATCTCGAACGCCTAACATCTAGATCACTGAGCCGGCATCCAACGGTGTTAATGTCTAACTTCAATCAATCCAAGAAATTGACTTACACATCCATCATTTTCTTTCTATTGTAGAAAATAATATTCCGTATAAATCTGAAATGAAATTTACACGTTTAAAGTCAACCTAATTAGTAATAATCACGTTTTATTTCTGTTTTATAGTTTACTTTCTCTTTATCTTATCAACTACTAAATAGTAAACTTGGTTGTCTGTTTTTTTAATATTTCGAACAAGTAACTTCAAATTACCGTGTAATGATTAAATTCTGATATAATCACAATCTGTTAACTGTATTTAGTTGTTATTATAATCAAAGTTGTACCAATAATAAAAGATGATTCAAATGAAGAATCTTTATATACAGGTTACCCAAATAAGTCTTAATAGATTGTAGACATACTTCTTAACTTTCCATAGATAATGAAGCTCAATACATTCTAACAATGTTAACTTTTTTTTTATAACCAAAGGTAATATTTGTTGTCAGTGTGGAAATTCCTATTTTAATGTGTATATTCCTTATAGGTTATAAAGTAGAACTTACAATATTCCTCCCATAAATGGAACTTATAGAATTTATTTTATCTGTTTATTTTAACACATAGATATTGGTACAAGGAGGCACCAAATACATATGCGCCACACAAATCTCATTCGATGTGTGAAGGCTGTGATACTGCCCGGGTGCCCAAACCAAAGCAGGTGGTTTTCTTAGGGGGCCACTCCCCGAGCCTTCGACCTGAAGGTCTGATCCACATGGCAGTGGAGCATCGTAAAGAGATGCAGTCCCATGGAAGCCGGTGGCCAACAACTGGTTCATACGCCTTTTGTTCCCGCACGATACTGGAGCCCATGTGCACAATTGACTTGGAATCCGGTTAAAGCGCCGGACATTCGCTTTTCGTCCTCTCATTTTCGTAAACAACACCCCTGCCACGAGAAGGCAGTGAGTAGGACTTCCCTGGCAGAGGCTATAGACGCGTGGCCATGTGAGAGCATTTCGAGAGGGAGAGCGGACTCTCCCCACTCTCGGCCGTACCAGGGCATTTGGGGGCACTTATTAGTGAAAATTTACATTACAATGAATTTTCATATGTAGTAAATATTTCATAAAGTCTTCAAAATGTTGGAAAATTATCATAACTGTTGTCAATTTCAACTATAGTTAACTAAGTGTAAGAATTTCTATATAAATATCATTAAATAATGTCTTATCGAATATTGGTCTTATTTAATACATTTTGAATTTTCAACTTTCATATAAATAAGCGAAAACAAATAGATTATGAAAACTGTGTACTTTCTAACCTTAAGATGAGAAGAATGTTAATATATTGTCCTTTCAAATGATAATATGTCGATCATCTTAAAAGATCTAGTTCATTTACTACTTTACTCACTAATCTCATATCTTTAGCTAAAATAAACCTTAACACATTAATAACGATTGAATTGATTAAAGTTCTGAATAATCCGAGAATACAATAAGAATACACAAATCAAGTCAATACAGTAGGTTGTTAATTAAACTTATCAGTTTAGATTCATTTAAGAAAACCAATCAAATTTTAAGATATAAGTTAGAAATTGGCTTCTTTTTTCAGTAACGTTCTTTCTATCCCCATGGTTTACTAATGAATAATTGATCAGTCTTTGTGTTGAATCTCAAAAATGAATAAAATCACAGTAAAATTACATAAGTCTATACTTTGAATCTGATGGTGTTAAACAAAACCCAGTAGTAAAGTACAATGAGTACTTAAGGATTTCTGATTTTTTAATAAGACCAACTAAATTCCGTTAAAAAAATACTAATAAATTTTTACGATATAGAAGAAAGTACTTCTTTGAAATCATTATATGCATTCTTAAGTTATTTTATATTGTTTGTTAGGTTTAATCAGTTCCTGTTACAGCTACGTTCATTTATACACTGTAATGAAAACAAGGTCTCCTGAAATCTACGTTATTTTAGATTTTAATCGTCATATAAAATGTATTTGATACACAAAGGTAAAATGCTATGTGCTGGTTCATACGCCATTTGTTCCTTCAGGATACTGGAGCCTATGTGAATGATTGGTTTGGAATCAGGGTTTTCCAACTCTCATAAATGGACTCTCTATGTCCACCAACCCGGGTTAAAGCGTCGGACATTTGATTCTTGTCCTCTCATTTTCGTAAACAACACTAATGTCTTGAGAGATTAGTTAGTAGGACTTCAATGTCAGTAGTTGTATGCACGTGACAGTGTGAGAGCATTTCAAGAAGGAGAGCTACCTCTCCTAACTCTCGGCCGTACTAGAGCATTCAATGGCATTAGATATTTACCTAAAAACTATGCAAACTTCCACTTAGTCAAACACTTTAATTTTAATGATTCCTATTGATATGATGGAAAGAAAAGTCAATTTTCGATTGATTTACTCATTATGAGTTTTGTTTAAGATCACTTCCGTTTTGATTCAATGTAATGATTACTCAATGTGGCATTTGTTTTGTTTTCTGGTATGATATTTTATCCTGTATAATATACGATATTCTTGTATTCCATTGACATGAACTATGCTCAGTATGGGATTTGTTATAACTGAGTATATGATTTGATCCTGATTATTAATCAAAATGGGTGTACAATCAATATATAAACCAGTGTATTTTAGACTACATTCATTCGTCGTCGTCATAGTGTTTGTGGCTAATAAATCTTCACTTATACCAGTCTTTGTGTTCTTACTTTCGCATCGTGGGAATTGCAGAGGTCTCTCGTTCCGAGTATGAGTGATCAGCGCTTTTTTCTGGCACAACAATTGCGGCGACCAAATATAACACCTATGGCAGGTTTATTTAATTATACAATAATAAAAATATTTTTATAAGAGCAAGTTAACAAGAGCGGATGAAGTATCTTTATCGGTAAAAATTTATGAAACATGAGAAATACTTATTACCACAACATCTGAAAATTATCCTAATTATAAAATAGTTTCTCTCAAAGTCAAAGGAACCTAAAAATGATGAAGTTGATCTTTTAAAAAAATGGAAACTAACTAGATAATACAAAATATGAGATAGTTTTATTCTATCCCGTAAGTTTCTTTTAGTTTTATTCTACAACTTAGTAAACGAATTAGTGTATTGGAATAGATGTTCGTATGAATGATTCTGTATGAGAAAGAAATGACAAATTATGAACAACATATGTGCTCATTTGAACGTAAAACCAAGTAATTTTTCATTCGTTTTCCCTTTAGTATATATATATATATATATTCGGCTATAAACGTGAATAAATCATAATGAATGAAGGGAAAATAGAAAAAGTTATTGAAATTAATTTGAGTGTAAAAATTATTTTAATGAAAGTTTTCACCATGAAATGATGTTGTCAAAACAAGTGTTAATGAGAATAACAAATTTAAATATAATTTTTCAATTACTAGTTGACATAACCTGAAACCAGAAAATACTAAAGAGCTCAGTCGTTTTGGTCTATGATATATCAGAAGTGTAAACTGATAGCTCTATTCCCAGCGAAACCTTGAGATTCAATCATGTTCATGATTCTTATCCATAATGAAGCTTAAATTTGGATTGGACTGGTTTTCAGAAACACCACAGATAAAAACAAATTTTTTAACTTGGTTTTTTGATGAATTCTCTGAAGTTCTAGTGATTAAACAAGGCTATGTCTAGAATGAACTGAAGTTGAAATTTAAAACCACTGAATTTCGACTAACTGCTTCAAAAGATATCGCATCCTTTGAGGTGTCAGATGGTTTAGGTTTATATTCTACCGCGAATCGTGTGTGCTCTCTGTTTGGAAGTCGTAATCTAGTAAGAAGTTGTTTCTAAGTGTGTTTCGACTTTCAGCGATTTTCCAGAATATTTCAACTCATAACAATATTCATATTCGAACTTACCTTTTCTCTCATTTTCTAAGTGTGAAAGTAATAACATTTACTTAGTTCGTATGATATGGCATATTTTTCAATTTAAAGAACTCAATAACCATTGTGACTGTAATAAAATGATATTGATCAAAAAAGGGAATTGGGTACGTATCGAAGTAATCATACTGTCAGTTTAATGGAGCACTTACAGTCATAATTTATCAGGATAGTAAAAAGAAAATCAAGAAATGAGAGTTAAAGCTAAATCATAAACTGCTGCAAGTTTAGCTTGTCTGATTTTTTATTGAACTACAACATGATCGTATTCTTTAATGGTCCTAGTTCAGTTTCGAAATTCATTTGAATACATTCATGCCTATTTTTATATACACCCAGTAAATGAAAATTGATTATGACTACAGTGGTCCTGAATGCTTTTAGAAGCGAGATATCTATCTTCCAGTTAAGGGACGAGTGTACTGAGCAACAATTCGTTCTGCTTTAATTTACGGCTGCAAAACGTGGACATTAAGGGTATAGGATACTCGTAAGTTAATAGTATTTGATCACAGATGTCTTAAAAATACTGCTTGTAAAAGTTGTTACTATAGTAGCAGAATATGACCTTCGAACATGTAGCAACCTAGCGAACTAAAAAACATGACAAACAATTAGTTGGCAAAGGTCACACAAGAAATCGGATCGGCAGAAAGTATGCGAGCGGTTATCGTTCCTGAAGAGATTTTAGCCTTTCTAATCACATTTGACTATTCTTGCGATCGTCTAGGCAGTTGGAGACTCTGAATGACATGGATTAGAATCTATCGCAATGGCGTAGGTGTCTACACTCTTTGTATTCCCTTAAACCGTGAGATTAAAATTATTTTATACCTTTCTTTCTACGAACTAATTCTTTCTCCTTATGCAAAATCTTTTTTTCACTACCATTGAAGTAACTCCTTTTATGATTTAAGTGTTCATCTTGTTGCGCTTATGAGGTATGGCAACTTGGACCGATGAATATATGTGCTTGGTCCAACGTTGTAATTGACTGAGTATATGAAAATAATGATTTCACTTTTCATCTCCTAACTAGTTACCCGTAAATCCGACGAATAAACTCAGGAATTTATAAATAAATGTCAAACAAAAAAAATATAGTTCAATAATAAAATCTATTCATTCAAACTGCAAGGAGTGACAATCATCAGAAACATCTACCATTAATGTTTCCGTCAACTTTTGGAATACAAGTCTTGTTTTGCCAATTAATTCAAGCTCAAATTACTTTGTTGTTCAAAACAGCCATCACCTCGTGGAACTTCGTTTGATTAAATTATGAAAAAAGCATCATTCAGGAAACTAGCTTTTAAATTGTTTCTGGTTAGTAAGATTCCCAGGTTGAAACTCTTCAGCAAGTAAGACTTCAAATTGATGGTTGCTGAAAATGTACTATTGCTTTCATATTTCTTCAAATTCTAAACATTTTCCAATCATACATTATTTATTTAGTTTCAACCAAAATCCTTACTTAATTCAGTTTTATCAATTCTTGATTTGACAACCTTTTTAAATTTTACCATTCAGTAGAATAAAATCAATTCCATACTTTATTTAGCAAGATAGTCTTTACTGGTCAGTGTGAAATATACGATCTTGAATCAAGAGAAAGATCAAAAATGATCCTCTTGTTTTAATCACTTGTCAGTACACATCAGCAATCCCTGGAGTTTATGATTATCTGTAGTTTCTTCACTAGTGACAATATCACTGAATGAATTCAAATTTCCCATATAACAGACAGATATGACCAATGGTTAGTGGGTATGGTACAACACAATGGTTAAATCTGAAGTGAATGATCTTGATAAATACATTATCCTTAATATTATTAATTGAAACTTATCATAAAGCATCTTAACAGTCCTTTTTAAATGGTTGGTGTGATAATAATAACAATCTGCCATACATCTAACTGCATAAATTATCAAGTATATTTCAATCAACAAGGAATGCTTTTTACATTTGTAAAAGTTTCATGAAAGAATCACTCGTTTCCCAAGACTTCGGTTCATCCTTCGTTATTTGTAAAACATTTTCAACGAAAATTACTTTAAACATAATTATACAGATAGTTGTAATTAAGTTAATTTTCCGTAGATTATCACAATAAATCTATTTCCTGGATTTGTTATATCATTGTTTTGTTGATTATTCTAAAACAATTTTCTTCATTTAAGAGTTGTTTTCTCAGACAAAACATCAATTTCCTAGTTGATTTGAACCATAATCCGTTTATCAGAATGAAATGTTACATATTTTTCTTAAGGATAGAGATTTTGCAACCCGTAAAACATAAATTTCAACTTTGAATGTATACAAATCTTATTAAATGTACATCAGTAACTTCAATATTATAATAATCAATTATGAAAGAATTTTATTTAACTTTGCGTGCAGAAAAGACCAGGTCAAATAAAATTTTTCCATTATTTCTATATTTTGAAAAAAAAACTGATTACTTGAATGATTCAAAAAGGAAATTTTGTTATTATAAGCTGATTATGAAGGTCATTAAACATTTTAATTTGAAATAATAGCGGATAAAATAAAATTTAAGCTTTTTCCAATATTAAAATTGAATTTTAGTTTCACTTAGTGTTCATGTTTTAAAAAAAAACGGATCATTACCAGACTAGATTGTATAATTAAGATGACAACAGTATCTAGATCAATTTGAAGACTTTTAGTAACGCAACATTCTTTAAAAGAATCATTCGAAATGGCCATGCTCCTCAAAATCATAAATATTCGATAAATCTCTTATCAATCGCGTTTTTTTAATGTTAGGATGTTTACCTGTCAAATCTTTCATAGGTAATTTTGTCAGCTTTTAATATGTCTTAATATAATGAAATTATGAATTCATATTATTCAACTCACTACAATTGATATTGTACAATAAGTTTCTTAGAAAGTTATTCATCTATGTTAAGGAGCTAGTTGATAAGAATGCTTAATTTATAACATATTTTAGAGTTTTAAATGGGACAATCGGAGTTAATACTCTGCTGTTGGATAAAACTACTTTTGATAGTGTCATTTTCAGTGAGTTGGATGATATATTTATGTGAGGTTCACTGTCGTTCTAGATAATATCATGAAATCCTACCGTTGAATAAAATAATCTTTATTTAAATTTTATATTGGTTGAATGAAAAAATTCACATTTTTATTGTTATCAAACTATTTCTCTTTCAACTGTGATCATGAACCGATTGATGTCAGACCGCCGTTGAAAACCTGGAAGCACTAGACAACCGTTTCGTCCTATTTTGGGACTCCTCAGCAGTGCAACCCCACGATACCGCTCTCAGAATTCGAACCCAGGGCCTTCGGTCTAACAACAATCAGTTCATGATCGCAATCAAAAAACGTGATAATCTCCACAACTCTATACTGATTATTACCATGTGCTCACTAATGACTAGCTTCGTGAGGGAATTCTCGGAGTTCTAGTGAGAAGCAGTTACAAATGGATCTAATCCATGTCGGGTAGAGACAGATATCTACCTTAGTATAATGGAAGATGGTCGCGCAATTTCGTGGATTGCTTAAGGTTAGACATTAACACTATTGGATGCCGTCTCAGTGGTCTAGAGGTCAAGTGTTCGCGCGCAAGACTGAAGACTCTGGGTTCGAATCCCGCGAGCGGGATCGTTGATGCGCACTACTGAGGAGTCCTACAATAGGGCGAAACGGCCGTCCAGTGCTTTCAGGTTTTCAATGGCAGTCTAGCATCAATCGGTTCATGATCTTAAACAATAACTTATTAATCTCCACAACCTCATACTGATTATTCCGCTTTCATTCAGTTTGTTAAACTGAGAGCTATTTCGTTTATAATGTACAAATATAAAGTTTTACAACATACCTATCGATTATAGAATATCACCATGAAAGTTAAATATATTATATTGTTATATCAAACAGTTTTAAGTAAATATGATATTATCTTTACATCTACATAATACATAAAATGCAATCACTGCGCTTTGGAAGTAAAGCAATATAGCAAAATGAATTTTAACTTGTTTCAAACATTAAGGTAACAATTAATAATAACAGATATTATATCATAAAAAGAAAAGGATTAGGATTGTCTCTCTTGCTGATCATTTTGACTGGATTTTGATCAGCTATTTGTGACACGTAAGTACTCTCACTATGTAGCTGCAATGTTACAAGTTGTTTAGAAAATGTTTTTAGTTGGTAATTAAATTAAAGATGTGCATTCTACCCTGCCTAGAATTTGTTAGTTGAATGTACCTGAATCCTAACAATGATTTGCTTACTGTGTTAATTATTCGTTTTGGATCCTACTGCTAGCTACAATCCATATATTCTAAGTAGTAAAATTATTTTCAAAACACGTTTACTAAGTAAAAAATTTTGAATTATTTTACTTAATGTATCATTAAATCAGCAGGAAATGATCTTATTCTCTGACTAAATGAAACCAATATTAGTTCCTGTCTACTTTATTCATATTTAAATCAGGAAATCAGAAATTAATGAATTTGTTCCAATAAAAATAATATTTAAATAAAATCTATTAATTTATTATTGACATGTAAAAATAATTTATAATCACTGTGAATAAAACGATTCAAAAACAAAATGATTAGTTTATACAATATGTTTAAGCAAAGATGAATAGTGACTAGCAGTGGAATCCAGGATTCGCGTTTCGTCCTATTTCAGACTCGTAAACTGAATGTACCTGCATCCCAGAGCTGATGTTCCCTCCGGCACTCGAATCCATCACGCCATCACGTTATCCACTTAACTACTGAATCCTGAGAGCCACCTGTTTGTGCAAAGGGGTGAAGTTTAAATTCACTTGATTTTGTTTTACTTGTATCTTCCCATTGTTATTTAAGACTGCAATTGATCAGTTTCATGTTGACATATGTGCATCCTATGCGAATGGCCTCTATATAACCTTAAGTCACAAGCTTTTAAAGCAAAGATGGATAGTGACTAGCAGTGAAATCCAGGACGCGCGTTTAGTTGACAATATTCTGTTTGTAATACATTTAGATAGTGTGTATCTTAAAAGTCATTTGAATTTAGGTTCGTAAAACACTGAAATAAATGTATTCACTCGAAAAAAGAAAGTTGTACACTTACCATAGTCAATTTACCATTAGTGCAACATGTATCATATAATTCTCATTATTATTATTCTACAATTAGTGTTTAAATCTTGTGACTTTATTTAAGTTATAAATTGGTCCTCGATGTGACTAGATAAATATTGATAGATTTCAGCTTCATTTACGCATTTTAAGTGAACACTAAATGTGACCAAGATGGGATTGAAAGTAGAAGTTGAGACATGAAATCTTTGTTCTTCAGAACTAACGTCCAAGAACTGATTTAACTGTAGTTAAATCTGAATATTGTGTCTTTAATTGCGCCTAATATTCAGTATGTAATTTCATGAGGAGCATTAAGCTGAAATTTTCGTTCACCAATTTATAGATCGTCAATGAGTTCTTGCTATCGGCCTACCACATTTAGCCATTCAACATCAAGAAGAAATTCAAATCTAAAATCAAAATGATATTTTTGATCACGAAATTGGCTATTTGTACATGGGGTTATGATAAACATTGAGGGAAAATAATGAGAAAAAACTCAAATACTTGACTGAGTGATAAGGACACATTAATCTCAGTTTAGGCTAACACATTTTATTTAGTTCTGATGATTTAACTTATTTGCAACCCCAACTACACAGAATTATTAAATAGGTTAGTGTAAATTGATTAAGATTAGCTTAAATTCTACTCAGACGAAGTCATTCTTAGAATCATTCTTATTGGAATTTTCTACATACTGCTCACATATTAATGTGAGTTGATTCCTTTTTAAAAAAGTAGATATCAGTTTATAGAGTATAGGAAATTAATGTAAATTAAACAATCATGTCAATACCCCTGGATATATTTTAGCCACCTTCAATTTGCTACTGAACAATCAATTGAAAGGAACTCGTCACTATACATCAACTTCTATGACTATGGTAAAGCATTTGACAGTGTGGATGGGAGAACATTATGGAAACTTCTTCGACATTATGGCGCGAAAATCGTCAATATCATACGGAATTCATACGACGGACTACACTGCAAAGTCGTGTATGGAGGGCAGCTGATAGACGCATTTCAAGTGAGGACCAGAGTCAGACAAGGCTGCTTACTCTCCCACTTTCTATTCCTTCTGGTGATTGGCTGCATTATGGAGACCTCTACATCTCAGGGGAAGCACATAATACAATGGATACACACACATACATAAGGGAAAAACCGAGATCCTCAAATAAAACACGGAGAACACCAATTCAATCACACATGATGGAGAAACTCTGAAAGAGGTGGAAACTTTCACATACCTGAACAGCATCATCGACGAACAAGGAGGATCTGATATAGATGTAGAGGCGAGGACTGGCAAAGCAAGGGCCACATTCCTACAATTGAAGAACATATGGAACTCAAAACAACTTTGTCAATCACTTTGCATATACTACCTGAATATTACAATTTTCTAAAATAAATCGAATGACATTATGCTTAAAATGATTTGTGAAAAATGGATAGTATTTCCTCTTTCAGGCTAACTACTGATCAGGTAAGTTAGTAATAATAACAACAAAATGAATTGAACAAGACCAAAACAAAAGGAGTATGTTCATGATTTACTTACCGGTATCTTACAAGTTGTTCATTCGTTCGTTCATCCATTCTTTCACTCACCAGTTCATTGATATACATAAGTGCAGATCGCCTTTAAATATATGTATATATATTCAATATATGTAATCGAACAACAAGAAAGGAATTAGATTAACAAAATCTGTCATTTCTTTTCTTTGATAAATACATACACGACTATGTTCATATATGTTTACACAAGCATAAATTGTATTTATTTCCTAGAAATCATTAAGATTAAGTAACAACATAGTTTAACATTTCCTGATCCTTAATATATGTGAACGACTACACTTGACGCAATAAAATAGAGTGAATGGATTTCTTTTTCAACCCCAAAAAAATCTGTCATCCACAGGAAATGTAATCATTTTAAGTACCCTCGTTCTCTAACCTTCAATCTTGCGCACCTTCTCGTGTATGTACTCATGTACGTAAATAGACACACTTATAAACTATCTGCCTATTCTCGAATACACAGAACTTGAATGTAAACTGATCACTACCTAAAAAACTTGTTATTTTATTATATTTCCCATTTAAAACTGTAGTCTAGTTAATAAATGAATTAAGGAATAATCGTTCAAACAGATTACTAACAAAATAATTAGTATTATTTTCTTGTCAAATAAATTATTTGTACAATTGATGTATGCTGTGTCTCCGAAACACGCATACAGGATCCCAGTGTGGTCATTCACTTGACCTCACCTCGGCAAAAGGGAGAGCCAACGAGATACACCCTACGTGTATCTGGTGACCCGATGGCCAGCTCTCGTGGATTGGCAGGAGTAGGGATAGCACTAAGCATGAGGGCGGAACAAGCACTGTTAGAGTGGATCCCCGTCAACAGTCGTCTATGTGCTGTTCGGCTAAACGGCTCCGTAAGAACTCGGAAGGATAGGGACACACGTCGTTGCCTTTTTGTCGTTTCTGCCTACGCTCCCACTGACTGCAGCTCAGATGAAATGAAAGATGAATTTTACAGAAAGCTATCTGAACTTCTTCAGAAAGCTAAACGCTCAGACATAGTACTCGTAGCAGGTGACTTTAATGACCAGATAGGTAGTTTAAACCAAATAGAAAGGCATTTAGGTGGGTATTTTAGTATTCCAGCACAACGAACAGATAATGGTGATCGTCTGCTGCAACTGTGCTCAGACAATCGTTTATTTTTAGCAATCACAGATTTTAAGCATAAGGAGAGACATCGTCTAACATGGTGACCCCCTTCACCAAACCAATGATGGACTCAAATAGATCATGTTGCCACCAGTCATCGTTGGAGAGGGTCGGTAGAAGATTGTCGCTCATTCTGGAGTGCCTGCTTGGACTCTGACCATGCCCTAATACGGGCACGCATCTGCTTGCGCCTCACTGGACGCAAAAAAGCCACACCAAGAAGACCCATTAGAATTGAATTGAGTATCGAGAAAACCAAAAGTAGGTTACAGGAACAACTGGGGTCACACTTAGGTAATTCTGAAAACGAGGTTGACCCAGATGTTGCTTGGAAAGACATACAAACAGCTGTGGAAACAGCAGTGACATGTATTAGTGACTTAAACCACAGGGTTACAAAGAACCAGTGGATTTCTTCGAAGTCTATCACACTGATGGATTCTCGCAAACTCGTCTCATCAGGTTCTGAATATGATGAAGAGCGTAAACAAATCAGATCTAGGTTAAGAAAAAGTCTAAGGAACGACCGTGAGCAGTGGTGGGTAACGAAAGCAAAAGAGATGGCAAAGGCGGCAACTATAGGGAACACAAGACAGCTTTACAGACTAATAAAAGAAACTGGAATTAGTAAGTCAAGTGTAAGTGAGATTATTTCGGAAAAAGACGACACCCTCATCTGCTCCCAGTCCAGACGTTTAGAACGATGGGCGGAACATTTTAGAGAACAGTTCAACTGGCCTTCAGCTACTCTACAACTACCCTCCATTCCCAGACAATGTGAATGGAACATTGAAGTAGGTCCCCTAACTCTTCCTGAAGTTGAGAAGGCTATAGTTAATCTGAGACGAGGAAGGGCAGCTGGTCCAGATGGATTGGCTCCAGAGGTCTTTAAGGATGGTGGTCCAATTTTAGCGATTAGGTTGACTAATATTTTAGCTAAGATCTGGAAGTTGGACGTTATCCCATCTAACTGGTCACAATCACTTATCGTCCCAATATATAAGAGAGGGTTAAAATCATCCTGTGACAACCATAGAGGGATTAGTTTAACTAATATAGTATCTAAAATACTAGCTTCGATAATTATCAGACGCCTAATCAAGACTCGTGAACTGCAAACACGAGAAAACCAAGCTGCCTTCAGACCTGTTCGTGGCTGCATCGACCACATATTCACCATTCGTCAGGTTCTAGAACATAGGCATACTTATCGACGTCCGACAATGATGGTCTTTCTTGACTTAAAAGCAGCATTTGACTCGGTAGACCGCGAGATTCTGTGGTAGTGTCTGTCATTGAAAGGCGTACCCCAGAAGTACATAAACCTTGTAAAGGCTCTTTACTCGAACACCACTAGTCGAGTCAGGGCTTATAGCGAACTGTCATCTACTTTTGCAACCTCAAGTGGTGTCCGTCAAGGTTATCCACTATCTCCATTTTTGTTTAACTTCATCATCGACCTATTGATGGAAATAACATTCTCGTCGACTGAATTCTCGGGTATTGATCTCCTTCCAGGAGGTCCACTTATCGACTTAGAATACGCAGATGACATAGTCCTGTTTGGTGAAAACGCTGACAAAATGCAGAGTCTTTTGGTAGCACTGAACAAAAATGCCAGAATGTTTGGAATGCACTCCTCCCCGTCTAAATGCAAGTTGTTGCTCCAGTACTAGCCTGCGTCAACACCTGAACTAAGGATAGGGAGTGAAGTAGTCGGACGTGTTGACAACTTCTGATCAGCCCTAATGGGTTGGTATCTGACGAAATCTCAGCACGGATTCGAAAAGCTCGCTTGGCTTTTGCCAACTTACGTCACCCATGATGCAGGTGAGATGTCCGTCTACCAATTAACGGACGAGTATACTGCGCGGCAGTCCGTTCTGTTTTAATTTACGGCAGCGAAACATGGCCTTTAAGAGTAGAAGACACTCGTAAGCTACTAATATTTGACTACAGATGCCTTAGAAATATTGCTGGCGTCTGCTGGGATCACCGGGTAAGTAATAGTGAGGTTCGTCGCAGGGTATTAGGGAATGATGGTAAATCAGTTTATAAGGTTGTGAATCTTCATCGACTGAGATGGTTGGGTCACGTGTTACGTATCCCCGAACACCGATTACCACGACGTGCAATGCTAACCAGTGTTGGAGATGGTTGGAAGAAAGTTTGGGGCGGCCAAACCAAAACGTGGCATCAGTGCTTGAAGTCACTAACTTGTAGTCTGAGCCATGTTGGTAGATGCAGACTACTTGGTTGGGGTCCGCGTGACTTTTGTAACCAATGGTTGGAGACTCTTTGTGACATGGCTCAGAATCGATCGCAATGGCGTAGGTGTATACACTCTCTGTCTTCCCTTAAACTATGAGACTAAAATTATTTTATATCTTTCTTTCTAAGAACTAACTTCCTTCCTGTACTATATCCTTATATGCAATCTTTCCTTTATGTGTTACAACATTGAGTTAATTGCTTCTATGAATCCGGTGTCCATCTTGTTGTGTTAATGAGGTATGGCAACTTGGACCGATGCACATATGTGCCTGGTCCTACGTTGCAGCTGACTGACTGACTGTTAAGCCATGTGATGGGGAGACCCAGAAAATTCCTCGAATAAAGCCTAAAGGGGCACTAAAGACACTGGGAAACATTTTATGTATTCGGTATTGAACAGAAGTCTCTCAGAAACATCAGAAAGTGAGGAATCATTTGTCATATTGTTGAATGAATGATTACCTATGCTGCTACTATGTTTACTAGGGTTCCAGAAGCCTAAGGCCATTTGAAATGCTATGAACGCCCTCATTTTTCTGTACATAAACTAACATTGGAGTAAAGCGTTCTTTCCATATTAGGCACCTTTTCTCTTGTGTTCAAGTTAGTTTTATAGAGTTAGCCTGGGGTTGTTAGAAGAGCTTAGGAAACTGATTCAAGCATTCATTTAAAAAAATTATCATCATGGATCTGTAGTTGTTGTTTGTATCTCAGCTCTCAAATCATAGATTCCAACTTACTCTGTTACCTAGGCCAGGGAAGTGTTGTTTGCTCTCGTCCAATCTGGGTGAATCATTGATTCGTAATCGAGACTAAATGTGACTATTCAATCATATTTCTTTAAAGTTGGGCTTGAAAAATATAGGGGCGGGCAAATCGAATCGTGGCTTTAATACAGTCAGAAAGTCAATAAAGTTGACTTGACAATACCTTTCGATTATTACGATTCAGATTTTTCTATTTATTTCTTATGGGATTTTGTCTCATCCTATTACAACAGGATAAAATGTAAGGTCACATCGTAACATTTGTTCAGCATAATACAACTACTTCAGTGTGATATTCAGAATAAGGTTATTTTATATCAATTTAGTGTGATATTTCTTCAGTATAGCATGCAGCATTTGTTTTCAACTGATTCAAAATAATATTTTCTTTAGTCTTTACATTATTCTTAGTTATGTATGATATTCTTTGGTTAATTATCAAAATGTCAGCAAACTATGCACATAAATGGGTGTGTTTGGTTAAATGGTTGTTGTCATGTTTTCGAAAAGTGAATAAAACCTTCATCCGCTATCGATTTTTATCATGATCTCTAGGTTGTGCAAATCTGTTTTCTCAGTTGTAACACAACTAAATGCTTTGTATATTTTACTGTACAAGTAAAGCAATGTGTCAAGAAGTTAATTTTCATTACGAAATTAGTTAAGCTAATTAAGAATTACAACTTTCGGTTTTAGGATATAGTAAAGTTTTCACAGATTACATCATGCATTGATCCAATTTAGATTACCACTAAAAATCAGAGAGCACTGGACATGTCTTGCTCTAGTGTGGGAATTCTCGGCAGTACTCATCTACGAACCCAATGGAGATCAAATACAGGACATCGACCACTGAAATAGTACCACATCTAGAGGATGAGTGTTCGTACGCGAGGTACTCAATGAGTTCCTAAAGGTTAATGCTCAACTAACAGAATCGAAAAGTTTGTTGGAATTTATTGATGATCATATACAGACCGACAGATATCCTAAAACACACTAGAGATCTTTACTCCGGAAAAAAAATCTATCCTAATTCTAGAACCCTTAAACGACAGGCACTCAACAAGATGGATCAGTCAAAAATGCACATAATCCATATGGAAAGGAATCTTTTTCAGGGGAAATCTACTGTCGATAACCTACCACCAGGAAAAGTCATAATTCATGGATTATATTGACATGATAGAATAAAGTAAACCCGAGCAATTAGGGACAAAACTAGAGAAATCACTCGAACGTCGAAAATCAGAAAGAAGGTTCCCTATGGACCCATAGCGGTACGTCCCTAATTTTTCCAATGTTACGTTAGATATAGTGCAAATAGAGGCTTCTTCGCTAAGCCCTAGATTCTGTAACGATGGAATTAAGATAAATCAACTAGATACCGATATGCAATTTGAGAATTTATTTTCACAAACAATAGATTAGGTCCCAATCTTATTTGATGGACTTACTATATTTAAGACCACGTTGGTTGACATCTGTTAACAATACAAAAATGATAAATATACCATACCTTGAAATCCCCACTTACCAAACAACATCGAGATGCTTTACATAAGCTTAGAAAAGATAACACTCTGACCATAAGCAAGGGAGAAAAACGAGGGGGGCTAATTTTAATGAACAGAACTGATTACATCGTTAAAATGAACTCAATTTCGAATGATTCGAGTAAATTTCAGAAACTCAATAACATTAATGATATAATATAATTGCAGAGAAACTACTGACAAATTCGCTTAAAGAATTGGGAAGTGGATAATTACTTTAACTATTTACTATTCACTTAAACCTACTGGATTGAGCACACCACAACATCCTAGATCCTCTACACGAACCAGCCATCAACACAAGCGTTAAAGACGTTTTCGATTTCATTTCCAAGGTGGAACATATGAACTTAAATGGGGGATTGATGATATTGCTAGATGTTCTTTCCTTTTTTTACCAATGTATCATAAACTAAGACAATTGACTTTGTGTCATTAACTACTAGGAAAATAGATCAATATAGGGATCTTCGAGGTTAGTCTCAAAGAATTACTTATGAAGTGTACAATCAATGTTCATTTTGTCATTAATAACACATATTATAGACAAATTAATCTAATACCGATGGGCTCACCTCTAGGTTATTGATACGCTTAACTTTTATCGCGTTACATTATCATCGATCAGAACATAAGAAAAGAAGAACTCTTAGAGCTATTTAACAATAAGCATTCCGAAAACAGATTTGCATGTGAAAAGGAACTTTATAACGAACTACGTTCCCTCTATGTTTTGTTAAACAGAAAAGAAAGTGATTTTATCAGTAAAAGCGTAAATAAGAAAAGTTCTTCAGCAAGCTAGTACACACATTTCTTGAGCTTTGTACCCATTCGTTATAAGAGAAACTATAATGTTTGAAAGTATTTGAATTATCGTGTGAACTAGGAGTCCCAGAAATAACGCAATCGAATTAACAAGTACTAGACAAGCACCAACGGATGTATTGTATCTAGAATCCGAAATCAGGTATTTAACAAGTACAAAAGAATCATTAGTTAATTCAAACACCACATCCGCCACAGCTTAAATTGGAATATAATTGTCTGTAATCGATTGTACGTCTTCTTCTTAAGTTCATCCTGTGTCTGTCCGACATTGTATTGGATAAAAGCTCTGTATTATCTAGGATGTGCTCATTAGTATTGGAATTAACAACCGAAATCGGAACAGACTCACCTGGAATTGTATACAATCAGTATGTCGGTTTTGTACTGAAATCATTAATATCTAGAATTCGAACCATAGATTTTTCAACATTATCCTCCCCCACGAAATAGTGTTGGATCTTTATATCCGCAAGTTATGAATGACTAGGCTTCATTTAGAACATATTTCTCACATTGTTTATAGTAAACATTAGAAGTGTTTTTGTGATAAGGGTAAACAACAGTTGATATGAAATCATCCGAATTGTAATCAAAATCGAGCTCATTTGGTACTCGTACTTCGCATTGAACAATTTTTTCCCAAGGATCAAATGCATTATGAGGATAGGTAATATATGATATGACATCAGGATTTGATTCTTCTGAAATATTTTCATGAAATTTATTAAGAATGTCATTGCAGAGTAATGGATCATTAGAAAAATCAGCATCTATCAAGACTGCCTCACGTTTTTGATCATGACCAGATTCATTTAACATATTTTCCTCAGATTTGCAAGGAATTTAGTCAGAAATAAGTAAATTATTAGGAGAAACCATATCTGGTACAATAACATGAGAAATCTGATAAGTCGGTTGATTAGGAACTGTTGTCTCGCAAGAATTCTGAATTTCATTTAACTCTGAACTGCCATATGACTACACTGTCTTTTGAAATCGTTGATAAAGATAAATCATCACTATAAATACTTGACTTAGTAGAATCAGAATTACAAGACTTAATATTAGTTACGATAAGATGAACATTAGTATTACAGACTGACTGAATATTTCCAATATCACCACATTTAAAGCACATAGAATTACGAAATTTACATGAATTAAAAGAGTGGAACATGCCACGGGACAAACATTGACCAAACTTGTACCCACCTTCACGAACTGCATCGCAACTCCTCAATGAATTATCTTCATAACTTTGAGTATGCACTGGGTTGGGATGACGCAGTAATGTAGTGGAATTTTTTATATCCTCATGAATCACTTTAAAAAATCTTCCTTTATTGCGTTCGAAATTTGTATACTTAACAAAGTCTAGCATCAGTTCCTTGAGAGTTGTATAAGGAAGCGAGATAGGCTTTTCCGGCATACCCAGAGTTCTTAATAAGTTATATGCTTCTTTTCCGATGAATGTAAGGAAATGTTCCACAATATTAACATCCTAAGCATCTTCCTTGGTCATAGCCCAGATTTCGAACCTTTCAAAATAATCCTCAAAAACACCAAAATCTGAATGTATATCGGACGATTCCATCATAAGATCCTGCTCGCGATACCAGTATAATGTTTGAAAGTATTTGAATTATCGTGTGAACTAGGAGTCCCAGAAATAACGCAATCGAATTAACAAGTACTAGACAAGCACCAACGGATGTATTGTATCTAGAATCCGAAATCAGGTATTTAACAAGTACAAAAGAATCATTAGTTAATTCAAACACTACAGAAACCTAGTTAAATGTCTTCCTAACAGAGCTAGAAAGATATGCTCAGACGACATTATAAACAAGGAACTAGAGGTTGTTTATAATATATTGATTGAAGTGGGTTATTCACAAGGTTTTCTCAAGAAACACCTGCTTGTAATGAATACGAAAATAGCGACATTAGTGGTTGATAAGAAACCTCTCATTCTGAAGTTACGATTCAACGGAGATATAGATGGTGATAAACTACGAGACAGACTGACTAAAGCGATGAAAAGAAAGTTTAAAGCAACTAACCTGTCTGTCATTCTCGAGCCGACCTGTAGTAATTCCCCAGCTAAAGGATAAGTTGCCTATATGTATCTACAAATTCAGCTGCTCCTGTGGAGAAAAATATATTAGGCGCACAACCAGACAACTGAGCCAATGGAGTTAGAGGACACCTCCTTTCGTGATTAGGGAAAAGGATGGTCAATCATGAAGCGATCAACGTTAGACCACCATTGAAAACCCGTAAGCACTAAACGGCCGTTTCGTTCTAGTATGGGACTCCTCAGTAGTGCTCATCCACGATACTGCACGCGGAATTCTTTCACTTTTTACTTATTAGATTTATTTAGTTTATTCCATTTTTATCACAAATTCAACAAATGCCTTGATTTGTATAATAATTCCACATATGCATACAAATATCATTGTATACTAGAGTTAAGCCTAATGAGGATCTAACTGAAAATAATATTGTTCACTTATATATGTTTTAATTCACAATATGGGAATTTTGAGATCACTCACCTTGTGTCCTGCAATTTTTACGATAGCTTTGAGCGTGGAGACTTACAAGTTGATGTTAACTGGAACCAGTTGTCACAAGAGATATTTTGTTTGTTTCAAGCTTCCACCGGTGTGTGCAAACAATCTCACATCGAATTGAATTTAGGACTTTCAGATCTTGTACAACACGATTCATCAACTTAGTCGAAATACAGCTGTTTAGATATTCAACTTTAGCTGCTCCGATTTTGATCATAATTGTTATATGATTTTATTCTTGAAATACTGTCATATTTTCACTTTACAAATAAAATAATCACACTGGAACCTTAAGATATTCACCTTGAAGTTATTCGCTAGTAAGTAAACAATCACTATTACTCAGATGAATTTTCTTCGGTAATTCAGTATCATTCAAAATAATTTATAACCAATAATACCGTGAAGAAGTTAGCTGGTTAAAGTGAAATATTCGTTTATTGAATAAAACCCTCAGTATTCAATTTATGAAAAATCCAAAATAAAATAAACATCCTTTATATGACACATCAATTACCATAGTCAAGTTTTTATATGGCATACTTTGAATATACATAAACTATGAAAGATGTTTTTAGTCCCAATATTAAATCCACTGTAGGCCTAATCAACCATAATGCCAACTACTACAACTGTGAAACATATTTTTAAGATCAACAAATGATTAGAGTCTTACTTACTTGCTTACTTACGCCTGTTACTCCTCGTGAAGGAGCATAGGCCGCTCACCAGCATTCTTCATCTAATCCTGTCCTGGGCGATCCTTTCTAGCTTCTTCCAGTTGTTACTCATCCTTTTCATATCTACTTCTATTTCCCGACGTAACGTGTTCTTTGGCCTTCCTCTTTCCGCTTCCCTTCAAGATTCTAAGTCAGGACTTGCCTCGTGATGCAGTTTGATGATTTGCGTAATGTATGTCCTATCCATTTCCATCGTTTTTTCCTAATTTCTTCTTCAGATGGAAGCTGGTGATTAGAATCTACTAAATTTTAATCACTAATACTTTGTCAGAAATTTATTTAACAAGCATACGATCATCATTAATTAAAGTAGTTTTTTTTCAATTTTTCCAAGTTTTTAAACCCATTTTAAATAGAAACTAATATCAGTTACAAAATCTTTGAAAAGAATCAATGACTGTTAGACAGCTGTTTCTTCATATTCTGAATGATAATAGTCATGTATTATCTATTCCTTCATTTGACAAAACTACAACAAAATGTATGAAATGACAATATTTACAATAAACAATTACGAAATTATACATGTGCACAAACTTCCTACTCTGAATAGACTACATCTAAGAAAAAAATCATGAGGTTTACATTTTCTTTTTTAGAAAGAATTCAATAAATACTTTGCTTACCTAGTTTCTTTTCTGCTTATTTATTTGAACATACAAACATTGGTACAAAGCGGAACCAAATACATATGCGCTACACAACAACAATGGGGTCAGTAGTAATTATTATTGATTTGTGTGAGGATTGTGATACTAGCCGGGTGCTCAAACTGAAGCAGCAATGATTCTTTTCTCATTACATTGTTTCCGAAAAATTACTCAAATCTAAAATGGATTTCTTTGTACGAAATGTTCTTTTTTGAAAATTGGACAAATTATCTGATATTTCACACTAAAAAAATGACTTCTCTCAAATTAATTAGCTTCCATCAAATTTTAGTATTTACTAAAAAATATAAATTTTCATCTTTCACTCCTGCAGATGATCTTATGGACATGTCTGGTTTTCAGATCTATTCATGAATGTATCCCCTTTCTTATTAAAACCATACAGAAGGAAATATTTCACAGCACATTACAGATTTTTCTTTAGAAATTGTCATGATGATGGTATTAATAACTAACTCAAAGGTGTTTTGTTTTGGTTCAGCTTAACGATTAAGTATTATTTTATAATATCAGATGGGTTTTGTGGAGATTGTAGTAATTTCAATAGTTGAGATCATGAGTCAGTTGAAGCTAGACCACCATGGAAAACCTGGAAGCACTGGAAGGCCGTTTCGTCCCAGTGCGAGACTCCTCAGCAGTGCGCATCCACGACCTCGCCCTCTGCGATATTCGAACCCAGGACCTACTGGTTTCGCGCGCGAGCACTTAACCACTAGACTACTGAGCCGGCATCCAACGGTGTTAATGTCTAACTTCAACTAATCCACGAAATTGAGCGACACATTCAACATTGTCTTCAATGGGTTACTATCTCACAATAGACCTGGTTGAACTACACTGGTCACTACTTCTCAGTAGAACTCCAGGTTTTCCATGGTGGTCTAGCTTCAACTGACTCATGGTCTCAACTATTGAAATTATTTTATAAAACAATTTAAAAATTATCGATGAAATAAAATTAATTCTGTTAGAAATAACGCAGTAATTTTTAAGTTAATGGATTATAGATGGTTATTATAACAGAATAGCATAATTCAAATAGGCACTCTTTTAAAAATAAGGATCGATAGTAAGCATTTTAAACGCGTTGTCGACCGGTGTAATTCAATCATCACAATTTAAAAAGGTATCATTTATTTCTGTTAAGAGGAAATAACTTACTGTCACTGGTTTGTATTCATTTCGTTGATTAAAACTGTACTAATCATCATTAGTTAACAGGGTAATCGAACAGAAATTTAGTTGATTTGAAGAAATTACTACATTAATTGTATGTTTCTAATTTATCAGAATGGGGGTTTGTGAAGATTGTAGTAATTTTAGTAGTTGAACTCATGAGTCGGTCTAAACTAGATAAACATTGAAAACCTGGGAGCAAAGTATGAGACTCCTAAGCAGTAAGCATTCACGATTCCGTAGGTGGGACTCGGACTCAGGACAATCGGTCTCGCGCGTGAGTGAATAACCTCTAAACCACTGAGCCGGCACACAACGGTGTTGTTGTCTAACTTCGATCGATCCATGATCTTGCGCAACCACACTAGGATAAAAGGGCCGCTCAGTGCTTCCAGGTTTTCAATGGTGGTCAAGCTTAGCTCAACTCATGAATTCAACTATTAAAACGCTTCTAATTTGCTAGAAAGCTGTTGAAAATCAGTAACACAAAATGAAATCTGAATCGCATTTCTGAACATTTCTTGGAACATATTATCATTTAACTATTGCGTCAAATACACCATTATTTTACTAGCAATTAAAGTTATACTTGACATTAATATGCATAAAAAACTGCCTTTCAGAAAACAAGTGAATACTTATGATCATGTGAGAAATCAAGTATTTTCCAATGATACTAAGAAACAGTTCCTATATAGTACAAATTAGATAAAGCTAGAAGATACTGAAGACTAAACTACAAATAAATTTATTAGATGAAATTATTAGATTATGTTTAAGATGACGTTATACTCAACGCTTCCAGTGTTCAATATTTATCTTATATGTAGTACTTTCAGTCGACACTACGGCGTGCCTCAGAAGATAGTCAATATCATACGGAATTCCTAAGATGGATTAAACTGCAAAATTGTGCATGGAGGACAGTTGACAAACTCGTTCGAGGTAAAGACCGGTGTCAGGCAAGGTTGCTTACTCTCACCCTTTCTCTTTCTCCTGGTGATCGACTGGATCATGAAGACGTCAACGTCTGAAGGGAAGCACGGGATACAATGGACATCTAGGATGCAGTTGGACGATCTAAAATTCGCAGATGATCTGGCCCTTCTATCCCAAACGCAACAACAAATGCAGGAGAAGACGAACAGTGTGGCAGCAGCCTCAGCAGCAGTAGGTCTCAATATACACAAAGGGAAAAGCAGGATTCTCCGATACAACACAGCATGCACCAATCCAATCACAATTGACGGAGAAGATTTGGAAGATGTAAAAACCTTTACATATTTGGGCAGCATAATTGATGGACAGCGTGGATCTGATGCAGATGTGAAGGCGCGGATTGGCAAAGCAAGAGCAGCATATTTACAACTGAGGAACATCTGGAACTCAAAGCAACTGTCAACCAACACCAAGGTCAGGATTTTCAATACAAATGTCAAGACAGTTCTACTATATGGTGCAGAAACCTGGAGAACTACGAAAGCCATCATCCAGAAAGTACAGGTGTTTATTAACAGTTGTCTACGCAAAATACTTCGGATCCGTTGGCCGGACACTATTAGCAACAACCAACTGTGGGAGAGAACAAACCAGATCCCAGCGGAGGAAGAAATCAGGAAGAAGCGCTGGAAGTGGATAGGACACACATTGAGGAAAGCACCGAACTGCGTCACAAGACAAGCCCTCACATGGAATCCTCAAGGCCAAAGGAAAAGAGGAAGACCAAAGAACACATTACGCCGAGAAATGGAAATAGACATGAGAAAAGTGAACAAGAATTGGATGGAACTAGAAAAGAAGGCCCAGAACAGAGTGGGTTGGAAAATGCTGGTCGGCGACCTATGCTCCATTGGGAGTAACAGGCGTAAGTAAGTAAGTAAGTACTTTCAGTCATTTGGTGGATAAGTACTTCACTTAGAGGGTAAGTTTTATCAAGGATTTCATTTCAATTGTATTGATTTATTCTTAACTGCCTACTATAAACATGTCAGTATAGTGTAGCTCAGCATCACGAACGAAAAACATAAATATTATTAAAGTTGAGGATTGAAATGGAATTTCTAACCAAAATTGCTTTTTATTATGCAATATTTACTTAATAAATGAACAAAAAAATATGTATGACTGAAATTGTGCGGTACGAATTACTGAAGATTGAAATCATTGAGGACAAACTCAGCACTGTGTTTATTTGTGTAAATTCAAATGTTTGAGTAACATAGTTATTTTACTTCAATTAAAATTGTAAATTGATTACATTAACTTTATTAAAAGAAAGATTAATTGAAAACTAGAAAGGAGTCTATCTGTAGAGTTTTAAAATGAGGATAAAAAAGTAAGTATCCATTTGGTCTATTGTACTAAATTATGCCATGTGTGCGCTGTTTGTTTCTAATCGGTCACTGCTAGTATTATCTTCTTCAATTTAAATATAAAAATGTTTCTTACACTGAATGTTGACACTGAAATTCATAATGATTGGATCATTATCTACTTGTTTATTTATATATCTACTGAACTCTACCATGTTAATTTCAAATAATCTCAGTAGAGTTTAAACAAAGTATACATTTAATAATAACTAAGGCGTTATCTACTAGAACTACACATTATGGAAGGTTAAATTTATTTAACTGTATGTTCACCATACTGAAAGATTCTGTAAGATAACTAATAATCATCCCTATACTCAGAAGCTTTATTTAATTTTGATTCTTGTCCTTAATTGTATTTAGTCATGTAATAAAAAAAATGAAAGTATTTGTTCGTGACTACAATTATTGCACAGGTGAATAAACCTTAAGTATTTCTTATTATTTCATTGTTCGCTAAAGTATTTAAAAAAATGTTTAAAGGATCTTTTAATAATCTCAATTAATAATGACTAGTTATTTGTATGAATCGTGTAGAAAGCCAAATCTTAGACCTTTATGTAAACAGAATGTATCTATACACTGTAAAATAAAATCAACCAAGTAGGATTTTGACAATTTAACATTTGCTACAATTTAATTATGTGTAATGTTCTAGTATTATAGTATGCACAATCAAGTATATATGTGCGTGTATTAAATAAATATCACGGAATTTAATCACAATACCATCTGGTGCGAAAACAAAAGATAAAATGAGAATATGAATGAATGACTGATTGTAATGATTTACTTTCAAGTATTTATAATTTTTTCATTCACTTATCAAAAGCTCTCCAAGATAATTCTTATCACACGTTTTTGTCAATTGAACTACGTTTAAAAATAAAAGTCATTCAGTCAGTAACAACGTAGAACTTTGTACGTACGTACATCAGTTCAAGTTGCCATACCACATTAACACATAGATACAGTTGTCGATTAAAATCCCATAGTGGTAGAGGTAGTAAAAATATAAGCAGAAAGGTCGGGGTTTAAAGATACTATTGAAGGAGTATAATCCAGTTAAATAAATTTGGAAAGAGAGGAAAAGGACTCAGATTTTGGGAGAACACAAAGAGTTGACACATCTGTGCCATTGCAAACGATTTCGAGCCACGTCATTCAAGGTCTCTAACCATCGGTTGCTATCGTCTCACGGATCCCAACCAGGTAGCCTACACCTACCAATATGGCTCAGTCCACTTGTCAGTGACTTCATAGATTTGTGCCATGTATTGGTCTGGCCGCCCCTACTATTAGATAATTGTTTGATTCTAAATTACGTTTCATTAGCATTAAGTACCCACAATTATATTAGCGATGGAACCCAGGATGCTTATATCTTAAGTAGAACATATCACTTTTAAACCAATGAGTTGAATTACAATCTTGGTAACAGACAGATCCTCATACAATGTAATGGATTGATGTTTCGTATTTAAAATTAAGATAATTAAATAATAACACTTGGTTATTAAATCTGATGATATATGAATAGTGAATAAATCAAATCTAATAGAAACTGAAACAAACAATATAAATCAGTAACGAAATTGGAAACTATATACCATTAAAAATTCAAAATCAGTATGATAATGAAGCATAAGACAAATTAAACCGTTCCAAATTGCACCAATTGTAAACTATGAGACTACACAAACTCCTTATAACTAAAACACTCACTAATTTAAAATGTAAATAAATAAAACTTACTTAAATCTCAAGAAGTTTCTGAATTCACTGAACAACTACAAGCAATTAAATAATATACAAAACATTAGATGGAATGCGGCTAGCAGCGATATCCAGGACACGCACTTCGTCCTATTTAGAACTCGTCAGCTAGATAAACGTACATCCCGGAGTTGATGTTCGTTCCAGGACTCTAATTCAGTATCATTTACTTCAAATTTCATCGCGTTATCCACTTAGCAACTGAGTCCAAATAGCCACTCATTTGTGCATCAACTTTTGTCAGAATGACTATATCAAGGCGGTCATCACAGAGTGCTCATATGCCAACCAAAAACTGATCAAATTTCAGCCAAAAATATTAACGATGGGATAATTCTAACAATTTCAAACTGAATTAAATCTAGAGTACTTTAAATTTTTCTACATCGAATCAAAAAGTTGTCTATTATACAGAGTATATGATCTGTACAAAATCAATAGTATGAAATGAGTTGACCCAGCACGCACTACACAGAAGAAAATAAACAAAGTAGTTATGATTAAGTCAATTATCATTTGTAAACAAGTGAAAAAATGGTTACATTGTACAATGAAATATGTACACAACTTACGATTTGCTTATAGATTTACATAAAGTATTGAATTAAAGAGCTAAAATTAAGAGAACTTCATCTTCTTGCCATAAAAGCTGTAATACCTATTCCACTATGATATAGTTGATAGGAATTAAATCCGATAGTTGGGTCTTAAAGTCATTAGCTAGTAAGTGACCTATTAAACATATATCTTCGAATTAATTACGCTTCAAATGACTTCTAAATATATTTATTTTTGTGTTGAATATTTTATGCATAAGTGTATCATAATTTCATGCTATGTTCTGAAATATATTGGGTATTGTAATAATAATCCAACGTAACTAAGTGACCAATTACTCACCTAAGTATCCCATCTATACAGAAAACTTCAGTCCAGTACCTACAAAAATGCACAAAATTCTAGCTTTATGACATTCAAAACGCACTAACAACTGATACTGATTTATGCTGTGATAAAACGTCAATCCAACTTCTCTTTTTTTCAATGTTTTCACCTTCTATTGATCATTTTTGTTTCACAAGTCAAAGGAAAAGTTATATCTGGTACATCGAATTAAATCTCCTTACAGTACTCAACTAAAAATAGGATTCCAATTCAAGCCAACTTGGTTTAGTGGAAAAGGAAGACCACTTAAAATAAAATAAAAATCCACAACAACTAATAAGTGTAAAAATTCTTAGTTTATTGGTTTACATGCATCCGAATGTACATAATAGTAAGCAAAAAAATACTTGACCTAATACTAAACCACAAATTTCCTCTGAATTGCTCAGTATACTATACTTTTATTTGGTTACTGTTTTAGTTCAACTTATATGATATCTTACTCAAACTGTCCTTCAGTCAATCATAATCAAAATAACATCTGATACAGATAATGCGTTAGTTCAAGTTGTTAGATCTTATTAGCACGACAAAATGAATAATAATGAAGGAATCAAAACAATGTAGTACCTATGATAATGAGAAATATGGTTTGAAAACATACGATGAAAATATACGTATAAAGGAATATTGGGACTAAATATTTAGAGTAAAATAGATTAAATGAGTCTGCATCACTGTGACCATTTCTGAATTATTTTGTTTAGCATCTCGAATCACTAACTGCGGTAAACCCTCGAATCCCAATCAGATAGTCTGTATGTATCAAAGTGGTGCAGATCAATATTAAATAAATTTCTGGACGGATGTCACGTATTGGTACTGGTGACCCCACATAAAATGGATGCAAAAAATGATAATTCTACTATTATTCATATGTACGATGATATTTTAGCAATAATGTCGATTTTCAATTCCAGTTCTTCTTGCTAGTTATAGAATTTTCAATTTAAAGTGATCTGAGAAAATCGTAATCACCCAGTCAGTTAGTCAGCTACAATGTACGAACAGGCACATATATGCGTCGGTCCAAGTTGCCATACCTCATTAGCACGACAAGATGAACACCAAATTCATAGAAGCAATTACTTCAATGGTAGTAAAATATAAAGGAAAGATTTCATATAAGAATATGATACAGGGAGAAAGAATTAGTTCATAGAAATAAAGGCATAAAGCAATTTTAATCTCATGGTTTAAGGGAAGACAAAGAATGTAGACACCTACGCCATTGTGATCGATTCTGAGCCGTGTCATCAAGAGTCTTCAACCGTTGGTTGCGATAGTCGCGTGGACCCCAACCAAGTAGTCTGTATCTACCAACATGGCTCAGACCAGAAGTTAGTGACTCTATAGGCCGATGCCACTTTTTGGTTTGGCCGCCCCAAACTTCCTTCCAGCCATCCCTAACACTAGTCAGCATTGCGCGTCGTGGTAATCGGTGTTCATGCATACATAACACGTGGCCCAACCATCTCAGCTGGTGAAGATTTACAACCTCATCAATTGGTTTACCATCATTCATTGATACCCTGTGTCTAACCTCACTATTACTTACCCGGTGATCCCAGCAGGTGCGAGTAATATTTCTAAGACATTTGTGGTCAAATACTAGGAGCTTACGAGTATCTTCTACCCTTAATGGCCACGTTTCGAAGCCGTAAATTAGAACAGAACGAACTGCTGAGCAGTATACTCGTCCCTTAATTGATAGAAAGATATCTCGTGTTCGCCATAGGTGACGTAAGTTGGCAAAAGCCGAACGAGCTTTTTGAATCCGTGTTGAGATTTCGTCAGACACTAACTCGTTAGAGCTGATCAGACTTCCAAGATAAGCGAAGTTGTCGATGCGTCCGACTGATTCACTCCCTATCCTTAGTTCAGGTGTTGACGCAGGCAAGTTCTGAAGCAAAAACTTGCATTTAGAGAGGGAGAAACGCATTCCAAACATTCTGGCATTGTTGCTTAGTGCTACCAAAAGACTCTGCATTCCATCAGCGTCTTCACCAAACAGGGACTATGTCATCAGTGTATTCTAAGTCGATAAGTGGACCTCCTGGATGGAGATCAATACCCGAGAATTCAGTCGACGAGAAAGTTATTTCCATCAGTAGATCTATGATGAAGTTAAACAAAAACGGGGAAAGTGGACAGCCTTGACGGACACCACTTGAGGTTGCAAAAGTAGATGACAGTTCGCCATAAGCTCTGACTCGACTAGTAGTGTTCGAGTAAAGAGCCTTCACTTACACTTGACTTCTTAATTCCAGCTTCTTTTATTAGTCTGAAAAGGTGTCTGGTGTTACCTACAACCATTGGCTTTTCCTTCTCTTTTCCTTTCGTTGCCCACCACTGCTCACGATCGTTCCTTAGACTTTTTGTCAACCTAGATCTGAGTTGTTTTCGCTAGTTATCGTGTTCGAAGTCAAATAGGATGAGTTTACGAGAACCTATCAGTGCAATAGACTTAGTAGAAATCCATTGGTTTTTCGTTACCCTTTGATTTAAATCACTAATAGGTGTCACTGCTGTCTCTACAGCTGTTTGTATATCTTTCCAAGACACATCTGAGTCAGCCTTGTTTTCAGGACAGCCTAAGTATGACCTCAGTTGTTCCTGGAATCTACTTTTGGCCTTCTTGTCGCTGAGTTCAACTCTAACGAGTCTTCTTAATGTGGCTTTTCTGCATCCAGAGAGGCGCTAGCAAATGCGTACCCGTATTAAAGCATGATCAGAGCCTAGACATGTACTCCAGGACGAGCGGCAGTCTTCTACCGAGCCTCTCCAACGATGACTGATGGCGATATGGTCTATTTGAGTCCATCGTTGGTTTGGTGCAGGGGGTCGCCATGCTAAACGATGTCTCTCCTTATGCTTGAAATTAGTGCTTGCTAAAAATAAATGATTGTCTGAACACAGTCGCAGCAGACGGTCACCAATATCTGTTCGCTGGCCCTGATTACCAAAATACCTACCCTAAATGTCTTACTGTTTGGTTTAAGCTAACTACTTGAGCATTAAAGCCACCTGCTATGAGCACCATGTTCAAGTGTTTAGCTTTATGAAGAATTTCAGAAACCTTTCTGTAAAGTTCATCTTTCACTTCATCCAGGCTGCAGTCAGTAGGACCGTAAGCAAAAGCGACGAAAAGGCAACGACATGTGTCTCTATCCTTCCGAATTCTTATGGAACCGCTTAGCCGAACAGCACTTAGACGACTGTTAACGAGGATCCACTCTAATAGTGTTTGTTCTGACCTTGTACTCAGTGCTATGTCTACACACGCTAGTCTACGACAACTAGCCATCGGGTGACCAGATAAACGGAGGTGTATATCTCATCGGCTCTCTATTTTGGCGAGGTGAGGTCAAGTGAATGAGCACACTAGGATCCTGTATGTGTGTTTCGGAGACACAGCATACATCCATGTTACGAGATTTTAGAGTTTTAGCCAAAGAGGCCCGCTGACCGATTTGACATAGGGTGCGTACGCTGAATGCCCCAATGTGTAGTATGGAGCGAGCTTTCAGTAGACCTGGGACAGTGTTTCGCGCACTAGAATCGTTGGCTATGGTGACACTTGGAGAGGAAGCCAAAAGAGGAAGTTTAGAGTTGAAAGTCGAGGTAAGAGAAATAATAGGAATTGAAGAGGGAGATTATGAATACAGTGGTCTTAAGTGCTGTTAGACATGTGAGGGCGGTTTTCACTTCCTGGTTGTCCACATCATGGAAGGGTTCTTCTAGAGCTACCTGAAAAGGAAATTGGGTTAGAGGTTGTCATAGTGACCTGAGAGCGTAACCGCAATGCACAAGGGACAACTGCTTAAGGCCAATCACACACGACGTTTTTGCGAGTAACTTTCGTGTTAACTCCGGGTTTGTTGGGTCCTTATCTCGGAAGATGGAAATCCGTGAGATAAGACGAGTTGTGCATTTTTAGGGTTGACCTTTTCTAACCGCACCCTTCCTTGTGGGATGGCAGCACCGCTGTCATTCTGGTTATCTGAAGGAAACACCTTACTGCCATCACACCTCTGTGAAGTCAGCAGCACCACTTCGCCATCGGACCTTGGGTTTGCTGCCTTTAGTTTTACCGCTCTTCAACCGACCTGTCTGGCACGGTGGGATCTTGAGGAACGAATGTTCCAGCCAGTATGGCTTGATTGGCTCATCACGATAGACAAGCCCGACAACCACTTCAAGGTAGCAGAGACGGTCGAGATCGTAACCACTACTAGTCTACTAATATAAAAAATAAAATAGAGAATACCTAGTTTAATATTTCACATAAGAATTAACAGGCATTCCAGTTATAGCTTCATTACACAAATATTACTCATTACTAATTGATTATATTCAACGATTAGCCTAGTCAAATACTAGCAAATAACTTTGACAGATTATACAACATCATTTTGTTGATGAGCTTTGGTTGACTGTATGTTGGTACAAGCTTTACTAAACCAAACAACGTGAATTTCAGTCATTTGGTTGAAGTTATATATGACCAGTTTGACAGCACTACTAGTGTACATTAATGTAGTAGAACATTAACCCGTACATGATCACCTAGTTGCGTTCATAAAATTAAACGTCAGTAACCTTTTATGATTAGACAATAATTTATCGGATAGCCGAACAATCTATAGTACGAGCCGACGATATGAGGATGTGAGTTCATATAGTGACTTTAATTCAAATAATACTGATTACTTATAGATCAACCCCGAAGTAACTCTTTTAAATTAAATTTACCATCGATCAAGCAATCAAGTTTGTCTGTTCTGTTGCACAAATTATTAGTATTGCGTGTTCTATAATCTATGAATTCTATCGAGGTAAGTCTGAACAGTTTTCGCCATGTTGAGTTAGGCAATAAAACAATTTGTGGTATGGAAATTATTCATTTATAAAGCCGGTATCAAAAAGGTTCACTTGGAAGGATTCAACTCATAAACTTTAGTGATTAAACTCAAGGGATGATCTAAACTCTACGCCTGACTACATCATTAGTAATTTCATCAGAAGTTTAGTAATAGTCAGTAGGTATAACTGTGAGAACATTAGTAAATTTATGCAGCAGTACATTACCATAGTAGAACTCTATGATTCTTGAAATGTGAGTGAGTGTATACTGTTTATGTATGAGATTATATATTTCTATGTTCATGAGAAAGCACTCTACCTAGGACCTCATGCGCAGAATCCCCTCGTTTAACAACAAAAAGCATGTCGCGTCTTGTGAAAGTAATCCATCTGAGTAGTGTAGCCTTTAAAATCAGACTATCCAGTTTATGAGGATATGATAGCAATATAAAAAGTGATTCCACTCATCTGAGCGTGAAAAAAAAAAGATTATAGTGTATTGTATTTCCAGTTGATTGATAACTAAGTAATGATCAACGTCATGTTTGTTTAATTCTGATCAAATCCTGTTCACCAAGTTACGACAAATTCACTGATTTAAGTGACCCAACATCCCGTGCACTGTATTGAGATGTAAGGTGGTGGTTGAAGGTAGTTTATATGAAACCTTAGATTTCCTGCTATTTAACACTCATCAGCAGAATGTACCTGTATCATTGAGAGGACTGGTGTTCTCTGAAGAGTTCAATCCCCCGTCACCCGATCTTACATTTTTAGACGTTACCAAAAAACTAGTCGGGTAGCCACTGACCTTTTTTGTAGGACTGAGATATTTACAATCGACTGATCATTAAGTAGTGAAAAATGTCATGTTTTTAAGTAACTTAGTTTATGATAATTTCATAAAAAGCTGCCTGTGGTTTTATTCCCCCACCATAATGAGAAAGTCCTTTTATGGATATTCAAAATGATCTAAGAATATTTTAGTAAATCTGTATTAACATTATTCTCTGATGATATCATTTTATTGGTGAATGTAGATGTCATACACATTATTTAAACCAAATAAACCAAGCTACTCATAAGTAATAGAAGACGAATATTTACAATATACTGTGACAGCTATCGTCACTACCTCATATCGACTGCGCAACTGATGAAATTTCCACAAACCACATGATACATAACGTATGTCTACATACACACAGAATATGTGCGTAGATACATTATACGATTATGATCGGTAATTTAGTTAAATAGATCATCATAGCAAGCTTCTACTACGAACTAACATTATCTAGGAAATCGATTGATGAAGACCAAGAAGGATTTGACGCTGTCGTCCAAGTTTTCAACACTGTAGGAGTGTAGTTCAAAGCAAATACTTCCTAAATGAGTTAAACTACATAGTAGCAATTTGAGTGAAGTGGTATCACCAGTCTTTACATAAATAAATTCTAGTAAATGAACTGACACTTATGCTGAGTCACATTTATTAGGTTGTTCTAGTCTGAATGCATGAGATATGTTTATATAGCAAGTAAATAGTTGATTCAGTAAAAAACATATTGAAGTTCAGTTTCCAGAAAAACTCCAAGATCTAACCAAGTACAGATTTCTTTATTCCTCCATAAATTATTATTCATGAAGGCATGGGTTCTACTCGACTCATGAAATCGAATAACCATTAACAGGAACTTCATCTTGAGTAATAATAAAATCTCACTAATCTGAAGACCGTGAATCCAAACGTTTTCGATTGAGATCGGGTATGTTTATTTCAAATGATGGGGGTCTGGGAGATTCTTCCAACACGAAACGGTATATATAGACACTAAATAGACCGGAGGATTAATATTACATTTCAACGATAATCAGCCGCACAATGGAAGAAAGAAAAACCTTGTCAATAAGAGGATCCCAGCAAAATTAAATTACATTCGAATCAGTTCAGTTATATACCGATTAGATCCGCCGATTATTCATGACAGAGTTCATCAACTGAGCAACCGTCACTCAAAACAAAACCAGTGAATTAATCCATATAACGGAAATTAATCAAAAACCAAAGAAACTAACTTCATATCGAATGGATTATAACTCATAAAAATATAGTACAAATGAACAAATTTCATTTTAAATAAAAATGTGAACTTTAAGATGGATTTCTTATTAATTGCAGTATTTGAGGATTCAGCATCCCCAACACTAGAATGAAACTATGCTATATCGTACTCATGTATCACATATTTGATACATACAAACCGTGCGAAATACATCTCCAGCCAATGAACCCCAAGAATTTAAGGTCAAAATATTGATTAACCACATCTTAATGCCATGACTGAAAAATGAAGACGAGTATTGTACATGACCAATGAATAAATTACAGACCATTTGATCCTTAGAACACAGTAAAATTTGAGTGTGAAAATGCTTTTGATGTTGATTTATACATATCGAAGCATCTAGCTCATAGAAAAAATATTATGACAACCCTACATGGTTGAGACCTGGAATGCCCATGTTTGATCAGGTGATCACTATTGGTCACCATGAGGCCCTTTATGCTACAGAACACAGACCGCCTGGAGCTCTTTTAGCTTTACTGCCGGTCTCAAGCATGGGGTTAACAACCCCACCCTACAAAACAGAATATTGTTAGAAAAAAACTAACCAGAAAAAAATAACTTGGACCCTACCCTGGTAACTGAAGGGTCTTCATATAGAAGAGTTATGACGCTCATGGAAAAAGCCGAGATTCTCCAAAAGTTATGAGGTCGACGTTCCTTCTGACAACCAGAGCAAAAATTAGTATAGGTAAATGGAATGTCCAAACAATGTTAAGGACCGGAAGGACCATACTGGTGAGGGACCTAAACAGCAAGGTCGAGATGGACAACACCAGGTAAGAATATATCACAGGGTGATATAAACTAGGAGGAACAAGAATGGTGAGAGATCGGGAAATCCATGTGCATTAAACGATATGGTTATGGGTAGTACCATTTTCTCTACAAACCCATATACATAAAGCTAGAGGTTTCACCGGACCAGACTACAGAGAACCACATCAGTCACATATGAATCAACATAAAGTCCGGAAAGCCCATGGAAGACTTAAAAACAATGCGGGAAGCTAATACAGTTCCAGATCACCTGATAGTGGGAAAGTTGAAACTGAGGCTAAAGAAGCATTGGACAACTTGACAGAAAGCATTACAAAGGTTTAACACAAACTGATATGCTAACAAGCTGATAAAATTCAGGATAGCTCTCAGCAACAAGTTCCAAACTTTATAAGACCTACCAGAAGAAACCCCAATGAGAACAACTAGGAATGAATGAAAGAAACAATAACTTTAGCATACTAGGTGTTGAGCTTAAAGAAGAGCCAGCATAAAGAGTACATCTCCATCGGTACCCTGAGGAAGACACAAGACAGAAAAAGAAAGTTAAGCAGCAAAAGCTGCACAAGAGAAGAGAGAGCCAGCACACAGGCCGAATGTACAGAAGCAAGCAAACGAGTGAAGAAAAACATTACACTTGACATGTGGAAATATGTAGAGAACCTAACAACAGCAAGGAAAGTTTCAGGGAAAGGAATATGAGACAACTATACGATACATTTATTTATTTAAACACAAAAATTGGTACAACGAGGCACTAGAATATTTATGTGTAAAGACCGATCACGTACCGACCACAAAACATTTCGGACTATTGTTGAGTAGTCAACTGAATGAAACTCATCAACTTCCTTGATTAGGAGAGAATATTCGACGGCGTAGACATGCTAACTTTGTGGATTATTCGACACTATAGAGTACCTGATAAGACCATCACCATCATATTGGACTCCTAAGGAATGAGTCGTAAAATAGCTCATGGACGGCAGCTTACTATTTTTTATTTGTTTGAACACAAATATTGGTACAAATGGGCACCAAATACATATGCGCCACACAAGATGCATTCCAAGTCAAGACTGATGTCCGACAAGATTACCTGTCACCTTTTGTATTTCTGGTTGTTGGCTGGATTATGAAGAACTCCACGTTCCAGTAGAAGCAAGGAATACGGTGGATACCATGGTTGCAGCTGGGCAACTTGGGACTTTTGTCCCATACACAGCAACAAATGCAGACAAAGATAAACTGCAGCAGCGGCTTCCGCAGCAGTAGGCCTCAACATTCACAAAGAAAAAATCGACATCCTAAAGTAAAACACAGTGAGCATCAACCAATTAACTCTCAAAGGTGTAGCTCTAAAAGGGGTGGAAAAGTTTACGTACCTGGGTAATATCATTGATAAACAAGGAGGAACTGATGTAGATGTGAGGGACGGACTAGCAAAGCAACAGCATTCCTACAACTGAAGAATATTTGGGACTTAAAAAGACAATCACTTAAGACAAAAGTGAGAATTTTCAACACAAAACGTTGAAACGGTTCTGTCATACAATGCTGAGACTTGGAGAACCACTACAACCATCACCAAAAAGGTTCAGGTTATTACAAACAGCCGTCTACGTAAGATGCTTCAAATCTACTGACCGGAGACCATCAGCAATAATTAACTGTGGCAGAGAACAAGCTAGCTTAAAGGTGAGGAAGAAATCAGGAAGGACGTTGAGGTTGGATAGGGCATGCATTATGGAAATAATCGAAATTTATCACAAATTATCGAACCATTAGTTTCACGGTTCGTTCTGAATTCGGATGCTATGAGTAACTGAACCGGTAGGACTATGAAATGCCTGAAGAAGGTTGGTGGTACAGTGTGTGGCGAAGTAATCAAATGTTTAGCAGTTACCGTAGATTTAACACAATCAATACAAGGTAGGTGCAAAGGAATTACTAAAGTAGGTCCGTGAGATGACTAACAGCAATAAACAAATTATAATACAGTTTTTATTGTTTTTAGTCAATACAAATACAATGAAAACAAAAGTAAGGAATTTTATCAATCAATTAAATACTAATGAGGACATTAAATACACATAATTAAGAATCAGTTAATCTAACTTCGACTTCTACGTCGATCACGTTCTTGTCTCTCTCGTGCACGCTTTAAATCTCGTTCAAATGAACTTTCTCGTTCGGTTGGGGTTTTCGAATGACGACGTTCACGTGATCTAGATCTAGACCGTCGAGAATGATGTCTGCGTTTATCACGATCAGACCTGAAGACGAAAATTAACACTTTGAATAAGCAGTAATGCGTACACGAAAATAAATTGCTCCACAAATTACACAAACTAGTTCCCTCAAGTAAAACGAGCAATTATGTTTACTCCGTAGATAACAAAATCTTGACCCCGGCAAGCACTCAGTAACTTTGCCCTGGAACGAAGTAATATCTTAACCCGTTTATTCGGGCTGCACAAAATCATCAGTTAAAGAATGTATGAAACTTTTGGAATTAAAGTTAAATACATATTTCGATTTTAAACGGCAATGACAACTAAGTTTCACAATTTAAGAGTAAAATACTAAGGTAACTACTATATTCTACTGTGCAGATTTCATGGAGGAAAATGTTACTAAAACATTGATATTAATTCGACTAACCCCATCTCGCATTGAAGTAACTTGGTAATGGTGGGTTACGGTTTCAGCTTTTCCCGAAATTGTTTCGCTAACAGTTGACTTCCCAATACTTGTCTCACTGATGAGTCACAAAGTTATATACCTTTAATTATTGTAACAAAAACATTTTAATCATCTTACTGAACATTTAAATTCGTTACTAACATCAAGTCTATTGTTATTACTCATATTACGTAATCCAGCATAATAATCTTTCAATTGCGTCATCATGGTTATTCCTTGTTCATATGTCCTCATGGGACTAGTACTTTAACATGAAAAAATCTCACATAGATATACGGCTGTACAGTTTGATAATAAGTTCGCTGAAATTCGTGTGTTTATACACCATTATCTATATCCGTTGCTTTATACATCTCTTCTATTTTAGTTCCTTTACGATTATCGCGCGAACCTTTAGTTAGTTTCAGTTTGCGTTCTTTGCTTCTTGTCATTCACTAAGGCTGCCAAGGCAAGTACTCGGGCAGCAATCAATTTGGTGGTTTTCAAAACCCACTTAATTTTTTAACATTTCCAGTTGGCGGCAAATATCAGGGTCTTATTAACAGTTGTATGGATATTATCTTTCCATTGAGATGAGCTCTAAAACGTGTTTTTGTTCACCTTTCTGTATTCAATAAAACAGAATCCCTTATGACCAAAACAAAGTAGGAATCCAAATCAGTGATCCGAAAGAGAGCAGTATTATACTGAACCTCTACAAGGATGGCTGGTATCAATATAGTCTGTGGTGTTGATCCCAGAGGTCACGTTTAGAACCAGGGCTGAGTGATGTACATCTTAGGGTCGCTCCTTCAAACAAATTATGGGATATAGAAACCTAAGTAGGTGGACAATGACAGGACCTACTGATATTTATAGACTAGACGTTCACAACATAGTGTCTGACATTTAGAATGTCCGGTGAATGCTGACAGCCATTTGTATTTTAGGCAACACCGTAACAGGGAAATTAAATCGTCAACCAAAATAAGTAATCAGTCAGTGGTGTATACAAAACACGTTCACTTACCTATGTTTTTCATGTCTGTGGGAGTGCCCACCTGACTTATGATGTGAACCGTCGCGATTTCGATCTGAGAGCCTCTTACTTTCCTTTCCTTGAACAGAACCAACTTCCAAAAGGGCCTGGCATTTGCGAAGTCTCATTTTTTCTTCCAGTTTCTTTTGAACCGGGACAGGAATACGTGGAAATAGGGTAGAGAACCAATCTAGTTTAGTTAACCAGTGTTCTAACATATTCCCTATCGTCATAATGCAACCGCCTCCCGCCTTCACATCTAGTTCCTAAAAGACAAAAAGTAACATGTAATCCAGGGGGAAACAACAAAAAAAAACATCTAATTCCTTACAAGTAACATAGGCTAGACGACTGACCCGAAAAGACCATCAACCCGAGTGAATCAGGAAGTACTACGAAATTGGTAACTTATCGTTTCCAAACTTACCTCAGAATCGCTCAAATAAGGTGAGTACCACCACCAAAAGTCCTCAGGGGGAATGCAATATCTGTAATAGAGTTAGTCTGGATTATAACGTGCAATCACCTTATGTACATGAAGCCCAGCGCACGTATGTATGGAGAATCTGGGTGATCGAGGAGGCCTTTGAGTTGTTTTCTTGTAAGCTTTAAAGTGAAAAGTTTATACAAAAGACAATAAGCCGTTGACACGATACCACCAGCACCCACTCCACGTACCCCACCACACATACCTGTTTGACCCCCTATACGTCGACTCCCACGTTCCCATGGTTCTAAATGTTCAACCTGAAGCTCGATATAAGGCGATAAAAACCCAATCAAACCTTGTAATATATTTCATCGATAACTTCATGGTACGTTTTCAGCTCGACCAAGTTGGCTTTGAAGTATGGGGACTGAGCAATGTTCGTATAAATCATTGTGTTTAAATTCATAGTTTGTGGGTTCCCCCAAAGTTTTAAAATATTTCCACGAGGTGCTTGTTCATCTTCATCCACCGTACCAAGAAGTCCCATTTGAGGAAGGCCTGACACCATCCTGACTACTTTTTAACTGGACGTCTCTAAGGTCCAGTAGCAAACAAATTGACACTAACACTAGATTTTCCGAAGGTTGGGTACACTATTAAAGGAAGAACGAGTGTCAGATATACTTATAAATCAAGCCAGCCCTTAAACGCCTGACTATTGAAATAGCCGCCTTTGTGCCGTTCTACAATCTCCAATATTATGGTAACAATCAAATGAGTTTAGGTTCTTAGTCAAAATAAAGTTGTAGAGTTTGACGGATATTTTGAAATTAGTCCATCATGAAGTCATTTAAGTGAATTATTTTGGTATAGTAGCAATTCAGCTTTTTTCTCATTGAGAAAATCCAGTTGGTCACTAAATGTCAAAATATGTGAAGTATAGACAGATGTATGAGCTTTTATTCTGTTTTAATGCATTGTAAAGAGGAATATTTGGTACTGCTTGAAAAGTGAGGCACCGGAAAGACACAGTGAAAGAGTAAGATAGCGATTAATTTCAAGATAGTTATTTCATAAAACAACAGCTTGTCTCATCAACTTACCCTGTATCCCACACAGAGGATGGACTACAAACGCATAAATGACGGAATGCCCCTCTGCTATAACTGTCCACTGACAGTCATGGTTATATCACAGGTACTTAAAAGAACTGGAGCCATACGTGACAATAATCTTGCGGGATTCGTTTCTCAGATCACTATAATGACTCCTGGTTATGGTCTTTCTTGTCAGTTAGCCTTCTTAACGTAGACAGAGTGATAGTGAACCATATTTGGGAGTTCAACAACGATCATCTAACTGTAATAAAACAGAAATATAACATCGGATTCGGTGAGGAAATAAATTTGTGTGAGAACAGAAGTGCACTTGATCACAAGTTATTTGGACTTATGTAAATTGACTGTGATTAGTTTATACTTCACATGTTTCACGGCTATGTTTAACGTCTTCTGAAGCCTGTAATGTGTTTCAAAGTGTGTTATACTAATCTCAAACATAAGTGAGCACTTGGATTGTAGGAAATATATGTAATGCCGATTTTAATTCCGGTAGTTAGGATCTAATTTTAAGAAAGTTCCACTGTCACGTCGGCTAATATATTTAACGCCAGCTCTCCATCTTGAGCTCAAGAAAACTGAAAATGCCACAGGTATTCGGAGTTTGACAACTCTTTAACCAGTAACATCTAATATGAAGCGTACCCACCAAGTGAAATCAAAAGACAGAAGCGAGGAGGTTCGAAGATATATTTGATGGGCTATCAATATATCGAGAACCGTCTGATCTAATCTGGCTAACAATTGCAGGGGTTGTTGAGCACGGCGTTCCCACTCGTGATCTGGTGCGGATGCATGACCGAGCGCCTTCAGCTAGGTGAGTCCATTGAAACTAATGTGGTCAGCATCCAATGTCAAAAACTTACAGACCTATTTATTTTGGGGATTTGTTTACCGCTTCAGATCGCTCCCTCTACAGTGGGGTGCTGGTGACCCTAAGACGTGATCAGCCAAAATTTAAACCCAACGAGTTTGTCATTGGTAAACACTCTTCTGATAGCTGGATAGGTTTAGCAGCGTCTGGCCGTCTTTCCTTACTATGAGGGACCACGAAGTACAATATAGTAAAAAAAGAAAAGGTACAGTGAAAATTTCGGTTCCTCGCAAACTTCATCGTCTTTTCCAGCCGTCCTAGAAAAGAAAAAAATATTTAAGTGCGTGTCGAAATACACTCGTACGTGCGTAAAAACACAAAGCGGGTGAAAAAAGGAAAATAAACTCATGCACACGCGCTAGCGTAAAAAAAGGATTTTTATAATGTGGCTTTTTGTTTTGTTTTGTTTTTTGAAATAAGAATATAAATATATAAGTATATTAAGATTGGTTTTTTTAATTATAAATAGTACAAAGGAAAATCGAGACGATATAAAATGGCAACTAGTATCTTACGTGCCATAATCGTTCAAATGTTCTGGAAATCTTACTCTTCTTCCAGAACTCGTTGTTTTGAGTTTACTTTCTGATAATGCCAAAGCATCATCTTGTGTGTTGGCTGTCTGCCGAGGTAATATAATGGTAGGAGTCGTGTCGTATGATTGTACCGAAGCGAAATCGACGTGAATGGGATTTCCTTCTAAATACGCCGCTTTGAGGCGACCGATGCTGATGCTATCGTTGGTTCCGTTCTTATCGACTATCTAGTACTTGAGTTCGCGTTGAACAACTTTGGAGGGTCCTTCGTATGCTGATTCGAATGGTCGTCGATGTGAGTCTCGACGAACGAAGACGTGTTACTATATCGTAAGTCAGGTTGAACGAAAACATCAGTTGATTAAGGTCGAGTGGAAACAGGTTTAACTGAACGCATTGGTTTGTAAGCCTGTTCGTGTAGGAGGTTAGATCCATGTTCATTGAAGATGAAGGATCCACGAATTCTCCTGGAAGCCGAAGTGTCGTTCCATAAACGAGTTGAGCCGCAGTGTATCCAATGTCAGCTTTCACTGCATTGCGAATACCCAGTAAGACGAGTGGAAGAGCGTCGGTCCAATGTGAAACGTTTGCAGCTGATAGCGAAGCTTTTAATTGTCGGTGAAAGCGTTTTACTAACCCGTTTGTTTATGGGTGGTAGGCGGTCGTTCGGAAGCGAGTGATTTCTAAAAGTGTGGTCAGACAACGGAAAAGTCCGGATTTGAACTGACTTCGCGGTCTGTAGAGATAGTTGAAGGGCAGCCGAAGTTTGCTACCCATCGTTCGACGAAGGCGCGAGCCACCGTTTCAGCAGTGATGTTCTTGATAGGTACTGCTTCTGGACATCGATTGAAACGGTCTACGCAGGTTAAGAGATAAGAGTATCCATTTGAATCTGGCAAAGGTCCTACCAAATCCAGATGAACATGGTCGAAACGAGCGTCGGGAGTTTTGAAAGAGTCTAAGGGATATATGTTGTGTCTGATAACCTTAGACTTTTGGCAGCTTACACAGGAGCGTGCCCACTCCCTCACGTCTTTATTCATACCAGGCCAGCAAAACTGTTCTGCTATAAGCTTGATGGTTGCACGAACACCTGGATGAGAAAGTTTGTGCAACGTATTGAAGACGTTGCGTCGATAACGTTTCGGCACGATTGGGCGATCCCTACCTGTAGATGTGTCACACATTAAGGTTTCCTTACCTGTTCCCATCTGTTTGATACATAACTTGAGGGTTGTAGACGATAACTCGTGCCGAAGATCAGTGTCTTCTTTTTGAAGCTCGGCGAGTTTCAGAAGGTCGATTCCTTGGAAACTGTTCAAGGAAGTTATGCGAGACAAGGCGTCTGCTACTGCATTGTTTGCTCCAGAAATATGTTGAATGTCTGGAGTAAACTGCGAAGAGTTGTCCAGTTGTCGAGACTCACGAGGTGAGTACTTGTCTGAAGAGGAGTTTAAAGAGAAAGTAAGAGGTTTATGGTCAGTAAAAATGGTGAATTCACGGCCTTAGGTATAGTGTTGAAAATGCCATACAACACAAAACATAGCTAGGAGTCCCCTACCGAATGTGCTGTACGCTTTCAACAACAACTAAAAGCTTCACTATCAGCTGCAAACATTTCTCAGTGGACTGACGCTCTTCCACATCAATGTACACTAGTAATGCTGTCAAATTGGTCATATATAACTTCAACCAAATGACTGAAATTCACGTTGTTTGGTTTAGTAAAGCTTGTACCAACATACAGTCAACCAAAGCTCATCAACAAAATGATGTTGTATAATCTGTCAAAGTTATTTGCTAGTATTTGACTAGGCTAATCGTTGAATATAATCAATTAGTAATGAGTAATATTTGTGTAATGAAGCTATAACTGGAATGCCTGTTAATTCTTATGTGAAATATTAAACTAGGTATTCTCTATTTTATTTTTTATATTAGTAGACTAGTAGTGGTTACGATCTCGACCGTCTCTGCTACCTTGAAGTGGTTGTCGGGCTTGTCTATCGTGATGAGCCAATCAAGCCATACTGGCTGGAACATTCGTTCCTCAAGATCCCACCGTGCCAGACAGGTCGGTTGAAGAGCGGTAAAACTAAAGGCAGCAAACCCAAGGTCCGATGGCGAAGTGGTGCTGCTGACTTCACAGAGGTGTGATGGCAGTAAGGTGTTTCCTTCAGATAACCAGAATGACAGCGGTGCTGCCATCCCACAAGGAAGGGTGCGGTTAGAAAAGGTCAACCCTAAAAATGCACAACTCGTCTTATCTCACGGATTTCCGTCTTCCGATATAGGGTCCCAACAAGCCCTGTAAATTTTGTTCGTATGTTTATTTTTCTCATGTCAATTTTTAAAGTCTGCTTATGTTTGTATAGATTTTTATAGTCAAGACTGATGCCGCAGCATATCATGATTTATTATCGTTTTTCACTCATCCTTCTACATGATTTTATTCCTACCCATTAAATTATATAATTAAAAACACAATATATCGTACTGAACTAAAATAAATTGTCATTTTAAATTTATTTTAACTAAAACCCTCATATCATCATCCCAAATTATTACTGCATAATCTTTTATTCCCCCATCAAATCTTAATGCATAATAATTTCTATAGTCCCTTTCGTAACATATATGTTACCACTTGTTCCTGTTCGCTTTAAAAGCCATATTTATCAAGCCGTTTATACATTTCACTCTTTATTCTTACCTTTTTACTTCGATGTCAATTTAATATTCTTTAAATACTACTCAATCTTTTTAAATGTGAGGAATATTCTGCAAACATTATTGAAGTTTGTTTGTAATCGCATTTCTGAAGAAACCCGAATTGGTTCCTTCACATCACTCACGTACCAAAAAGCTGTTCGGGAACAGTAATAATGATAGTGTAAGCGGGATGTTACTTAGCCTTGACTGCAAAATACTCACCGAGTTGGACTGTTACTCCTTCACGCGACAGAACGTTTAACGCCTAATATTTGACGAACAACGAGGAAGGTCAGTGGGTAAAACTCTTGGCTTGGCCATGCGGGCGTGGCCTCCAAAGCTCTCTTTTGTATACCTAATATACTACTCTATCAGCAACCCTTAGTGGGTTCGTCGAAGGTCCTTGCAAATATTATCCTTAAGTCCTTGATATGGCGGGTCAATATGGACGATTATGTGTCTTTGACGTAAAATCATGCAAATCAGACGGTAACATTATGGCCAGTCAATCCCCGTGTACTAAGACTTCCAATGTAGTAACATAGATAAGCCCACCAGTGCTGACATTAGATTTAAACAGTACAGATTAGAACGACATACAAACAGTTGAATCACAGTGTGAAATTACGGTCGTGTGCTCTTTTAGATGAATCACAGTTACACTTAACTTACCTTTGTCAAGGGTCGTTGCCTATCAGCACTGTTAAACTTGCTCTGGTCCGCTAGAATAATCTTTCACAACTCCAACGTGGCTAAGAAATATTGAAGTCAGCGCTGAAGTAGTACGAAACAAAACCAGTTGGTAGTTTCTTACTTGTAGCAGTTCACGTCTATGTAGGAGGTACTTAATTTACTACTGGAACGGAGAAAGTATCACTAGTGAGGTCTGGAGAAGGAAAAGACGGAAAAAGGTCAGTCATCGACATTTATCAAGAAAAGCAACAGACAACAACCAGCAATAACTGAGGTAGGAAAATACTACCGCAGTTTGGAATACGGTGAATGTAAGCATGGTAGAATGATATATCAGTAGTCTTCACAAAATCAGTGTTATCAGTCTCAAGAATTCAGTGTTCTTTCCCTCTGTTAGGCTCTTAAAAAGACTATTTTTCATACATACTAGACAAATGACACTCATGAACTCAACTTGAGGTTGTAGGCCATCAACGTAGGTGGTTTGTCTCGATTTTTGGGCGTACTCAAGTCGAACAGAAGCGTCTTGACCTCCAAGCTTATATCAAAACTATATCTCAGTCAATGCCTATCATGAATTGCCCTTTTGTCGTATCCAGGTAGTCTGGTTACTTTGATGACGTTGTAGCTAAAACACCGTCTTATGACAAAAATGCATTAGTGAGAATAGGTAAAAAAAGGGATGAGACCAATACAAAATGTGCCTCTTTATGGCGTGCAATTGATTGATGCTCATTGTTTGTTATCGACCTTTATGAGGACCAGTAAACTGTTCGACATTCAGTGACCCGACTGCCAGATAACTTTGCTAGGGCCTAGGGACATTCCAGTTGCTCTACAAGATGTGGAGGAAGAAACAAAATAGTCAAAAATGGAAAAATCTTCAGTCAAAAGATATAGAGAAGCAGATATTCAGAGAAAGCTCACAGGCGATCTGATGTGAAAAAGTAACCTAAAAGTGAGAACTTAAAACACGGAACACAGGGATGGTAAAATCTAACAGAATATGAATTCTTTACACTATAGTTGGCACTGTTAATGGACTACTAACAACCACATTTCAGTAAAAATAAGAAGAAGCTGGTTTGATTGCAAAGAGAAAGCTTACATCTTCATTCTCTGAAGATTCCATGGGCCTGAAAGTGAACTCTTGACAGTGTGCTGAAAGGTTTCTAGTTGATTCATTGTGCGTCCTGTTAGTCGCTTCATCTTTGTTTACCCTAGAGACTATACAGTGGAATAATACTAGTAACTAGCCAAATGATCCTTCAAGCTGAATGCGTTCGCGCTATAGAATAATTATCACAATGTTTTTAGTAGTTGGTGGGATAGTAAAGGTCAACAAAGCGCAGTGATAATAGCAAGACAAACACTATGACTCTGTTCATGCAACATACTTTTCTGATCTTTATCTTAAATATACTGCTTCACAGACAACATTTTGCATGTTCCTTAAAAGTATAAAGAAGTAGGGTGGACTGGCCACCAAGTTAGAGAGGACCAATCGAGAAAAATCCTAATGTGCAACTTCGGTTAATATTGTGTGAGCTACTCAGCCACTCCGAGTCTATCCAACCATAACAGACAGGGATTACTAGCCCAGTAATATGAGTAAGTTCAATAATCGCACAACCATGTTTATCTACCCGTTGGTTTTATTTCAGATACTAGCCAGTGCCACGCTATTTTAACGCCTTTTTCATTATTACTATTATTTGTATAGTTTAGATACTTTTACTTGAGGAAACGTCTCCGCCGATGTTTTAAAATAATTGAAAAATGCTCATATCTACGAGTCTAATCCAAACAAGGTATTCTTCGGAGTTAGACTAGTGTTTTAAACTCAGGCTTATCTTAAACCACAGCAACGTTCCTATGCTTCAATTTACACACTTTCAATTGTTGTTAAAACGTTATGAAATAGGTATCAACAAGAGGAGCGTTACCACGATGTGTTTTCAAAGCGATAACGTGGTCTTCTTTTCGTAACAGAATACGGTGCACACATTAAAATCTAAGAAGTATGTGAAGAGAGGACGCAAGGCAAAATCAAGTGTCAGCCTAATATAGTAGGAAATGTTGCTGATGTGGATTGGGTCTTGATTACGTATCGTATTTGGCTCATACTTAACAATGCAGAAATAAGTCCAAATTCTCATGCTGGAATTTATTTTATTGGTTAATTCCAGAAGAAGAGAAATGCAAACTAATAATGAAACCAGAGGTCGATCTTTGCAACTAATTTCGAAGTCTTAAAATAATTAGAAATTAAAAGACACCGGTTATTTTGTGTTAACTAATCACTGCTCAGACAAGAATGGTTTAAATCTGTCGTCCTATCGTCTTGACTGTCAGTAATTTACATCACACTTCCTGTTTATCTATCGTAGCCTTAGTTAAATAGTCTTAGTCACCGTGATACTCACTTTTGTACTTCAATTTAATTATACAAGTGTCAAGTTGGGAGCATCGGTATAAAACATTATTCCTGCGATAGTGACTGTTGTGGTCATATAGTTCTTTGTTTCAGTCACAGCATGCTCATGAAATGGAGAATGGGAGACAACGGGACGGATCAATGGCAACGAGCAGATAAATGTCAAAAATACCGAGATTCTGTATAGACAAAAGTTATCAATAGTTCAAACACTTATTCGTTTGAAAATATGAAGTCCACCCTTGGCGTTGGTAACTTTAAACAATCATTGTTGTATAACCGAAGCTAGGAAAGTGATGGATACTGTATATTTCGGGCCTGCTTGATTGAGGTAGTTTATTTTTGAGACTCTTGACAAGATTTACGGCATGTGACATAACTTCATAATCCTTGGTTTCCCAAACATTGCATAGTTTTGTTATCACATTCAAATTACTATGAACCAGTTATATGTATTTGTGAGATCTTGTTGGTTTCTAATTTGGTGTGCATTGTTAGATAACAGATCAATGTCATAACATCAACTGCCATGAATATTACAGGGACCTATCTAATAGATCTCTCCGTGCATGTACCAAATATGAATTCATATTCTATAACGCAAGTGAGGTAAAGTGTTAAAACACATGGTTTTTGTAATGACGCAAAACACAGCATGAAGCTGTAGATTCCTACAGCTGGACATATTCTTAGGCACAAAGCTAGTAGCATGTGTCTCCGCATTCATTGGGCGCTTAGATTCTATAACTTGTGGAGATAACCATACTGTGACTGTTTCCATGATTTCGCAGACTTTTTGGATGAAGCTTAGAGGACTCGCAAAGAAAGTTTCTCTAAGGCAGCCTACAACATGAAGAATGTCTCTAAAAGTGGGTGTCCTCATCCTGTACAATCGCAGACAAAGCTAGAAGTAAATCGTGAATAGGATTCATATTTGACCTGTTACAGGATGCTTTCCTCATCTATTTTATTGAATCCAGAATTACTGAGAAGAAACAAGGGTAGGACAATATTTAATGGACGACCTTTGAACGAATTTTTAAGTGACCTTGAAACTATTCGCCAATCAGAAGAGAGTTAGTATAAAGTGAAAACATATTATAAAAAACTTATGAATTACAGCGGATATTCTTCTTTTACATGATTTAAAAACTTGTTAAGGTTAGCCAAAGGTTCAGATGTCCTGAAATCATAGTGCATGGGGTTAGGGTTGGAGTTAGGGTCTAGGGTTAGGGTTAAGGTTAGGGTTTAGGTTAGGATGCACGACTGCAAAAGCCGCAGCCAATGTTACTGGTGACTTCATAATCCAATTTGCAACAATTATCATGATTTGCCGTAGTCTGAGTCGTGATCGAGCGAAGAAAATGCCAGTTCGAGCAGATTTTATCTTCTAACATATAATACAACGAAATCTAATGTCATCTCAGTAGTCTGCACATCGTGCTGCAGTCATTTGATTGCCGCAGTCACAGATACAGGGACTTCCTAATAGTCCCATCTGTTGTAGTCGCTCAAAAATCACCTCTTCTCTAAAATCTGCTGTGAAACGATCGAATGTGAGCGTCTCGTATCGAACTTAGTGCCGTGACCTTGAAATTCCTCAAACGCTTCTGACTGGCCCGTCCATAAATTAGAGTCTTCCCGAAACATGATAGTAGACCAGGTAGTAAGAATGAGAGATACTTAAGAGGGTTATCAGTTCTTCATGAGTTACAAAATATTTAGACCTAGTCGCTGACCAATTGTCTCCTCGTAGTAACTCCAAAATTCAAACGTCCCTTGACAGAAATGCCAATTGACTGTAATTAAGTGCCTGCGGTTGGGTAGTCAGGGCGAGCTCTTGGTCACAAAAAAGCGTCATTCATGTTATACAGTATGAAGGATGGGAATATTAGTTGGTAGTGAAAATACTGATCAAGAAACAACACACAGTAACTAAACAGAGATAAAGTAAACATTGAGCCCCCTTGCAAAAGTTTGAGAAACTATAATTGCAATCGGTACCAGTACGGGGTTGTAAAACATGCTAGTTCTAACCAAGGAAAATTTTTTCAGCAGTTTTATAAAGGCATTATTTATATAATAATGACAATATTATATTTCTGCAATGGCAGGTTCACGCCATTTTTACATGTATGATCTACAAATTACAACATATACTGGTTCGCAGTATGCATCCCGAGCAGGGTTGGTAAATAAATACAATCTTCAGACGTGAATATCAGTTCATTCGTTCAGATATACTGAGTAGTCTTCAAAATATTTCCCAAAGTGGCATCGCGTCCCCGTTACACACCAGATCCAATCTCGGAATAATTGTGTTAGGATTTTGGTCGTACTAAGTATTTATGCAATGCAACTTTTTAAGTTTATAGTTGTTATAAAGTAGACTTGTAGAGCGCTTGGTGTGAACTATGACCTTGGGAAAACGCGTGCGTCGAGTTTGTTCCAGATGTCAGAATTTACATAGCTGTGTAGTCAGAGCAAGATTCTGAAAAAAAAGAAACCAAGGAGCAGCATGGCACTTGGATATTAACGATAAACAATTCTTAACATTTTGTAGTGGAACAAAGAGAGGCATGGTAAATTATCAGATGAAATTCATACTAGCTCTTGTTGCTAGAGGGATATATGATCAGAGGCTCCAGATGAGACAACGCAGTAATAAAGAACAATGAGTTGTGATGTTTACCAAGGTGGAGTAAGTTCAAATGAAGGAAGGGAAGTCAAGGTTGGAATAAGGAAGGCTGTTTACTAGAACAGAAAGTGCATATAGAGTGTAAAGTGTTAAGAAAACTAGTAACTATATCTTTTATTGTCTTATTTTTTAAATTTTTTTCCATCCGATGCCTGCCACACAGTCCCAGTGTAAAAGTCCGAGTTAGCATGTTATACTTTATCTTAACGGAAAGTTGAAAACATGGGTCCGAATGGTGAGTGTAGGGGAAGAATAAGCCAAACTGATAATTGTAGTAGGTAATTATTCAGATTGGGGAACAGAACAGTTGCAACGCGAAGTCCAAACTCCCGACAAGACCTTCAGCATTCAATATGGAATAATAGGAAATATAATACCAATGCAAAATAAGGAAATAAATAAATACTCGGGCTGTGATGTTTTGATATCTTTGAGATGCTTTTGTCCGACTCCTAATTACTTCATCTAAGTTGTTCCGATTATTTGTGATGGATGCATTTCGGTGTATAGAGTAGTATGTTAAATGGTAGATATAATTTTATTGTTAGTGTTAGTTTCAGACTTCGCTTTCTAGGAACTGTAGAATTTATTGTCATCGTCTCAATTTACGTCCGAGTTTTCTGAATAGCAGGATTTTTTCGGTTGCAATGGTCTTTGACTATCTTCACTTTCGAGAATACCGTATAGGGTTAACATTCTTAAAACCTCATATATTTCACATTGATCATGACACAGGCCTATCGGGATTATAGATATGTTTTGCAAGCTCTTATCGGAATACATTTCAGAAAAGCAATATTTTATTTAAGGTGAGATACCATGACTCAGAAATGTATTTCAGAGGGGTCTGACTAAGTACTGGAGGCTGTTTTGAACGTTTCAAGAATTGAGCTACCTGAAGTTCAGATAAAGAACCCCAAGACAGGATATATATAACCGATTACAGACGGTCAGTGTTGAGAGACGTCCTCGGCATTACGTATGGTGATATGTATGAATTCCTCCTCAGAGAAGTGCGGCATCGGAACTACTCGGAAAGGATGTGGTGAATGTATCACCCTTGATTAGCATCGTTCACCTATCAGTGTTAAGTGAGTGCAGTGGATTAGCTCCAAGATAATCCCTCACGCTTCCTATATCAATCGCTCCGACGACCGTATTTAAATCCATCTCAATGACGTTTGAATTCAGAGGACAACTCGGATCGCCAATTTCTGTTTGTCATCGAATAGCACAGATCAATATGCCACGATCACACCAGCTGAATTCAAGCAGAAAAGCTAATTAACGTGAGCAAGCGAATATAGAGGTGAATCATACGTCCAACAAAGGATCAAACGAAGAGTCGAATTTGCAGTTGTTCCTCATTTTACAAGCATAAGTAATAAACGATTTCGACATAAAAATTAGTGACGACCAAACATACCAATTATTGACAAGAATTTTAAAAGGGAGAGGTCAACAAAGTCTTTAGGAAGATAGACCCTGGACAGTGTTCAAATGTACTTGTATCAGATGTCTCTCATTTCAATTATCCAGTCACGTTGGGTGAATTTCAACATAATCATGTGGCAAATGTTTCAAACAAATCGATTTCTGATCGGATTAATGACGTCATATCAGATGCTGACTATCAAATTTCGACGGCACCAAAGCAAATGTTGCCTGTTTTCACAACTCATCTGTTTCCAGTGAAAACCTTAGTCACTATGACGCATAAATTGCCAACAGGTTCAAGCCAAATTACAGTTCTGATGACCCCGTATCAAATGTAATTTATCCTCACAATCCTACGCGAGAAATTTGTTTTAAATGAGTCATAGCATGATCGTATTTTAGATGCCATCATAGCAGATGTTGTGTGCTCTCATACCTCATATATGTCACGTAGAAACCTGCTCAATACTATGATGAATCAATTGGGATAATATCGAGGCTGAGTAATCATCTAAGGACGTGTTCTCGGAGGTGTTTTGAAACGTTATCTGGTTCGGATGTTTGGCCGAGCTCCTTCAGTAGGAGATATGTTAAATAAAGTTGATATTGGTCAGCACCACTGTTGAAGAATCACAGAGCTATTCGCTTCGGTAATTTGTCAGACGAAATTCCTGGGAATCCGCCTGAATAATTGTTTTCAAGTCAAGCCTCACCGAAAAGTCGTAGGAAATACTTGCAAACAAGAGATACAACATAATAAAACTTTTACTGTATGATTAGTTACATATTGTAACTCCCTAACATTTGAGGTGATCTAAACAAAGTCCAAACAGTCTTCAGATAGGAAACTTGATACATTATTAAATACGAAAAATGGCATATCAAACCGTGTCAATAATTATTTTGCCTCTTGTTTCGTATACCTATACCTGAGCAAGATGATCAATTGCTACCAGACACTGCAGCTTCAAATGGTTCTGGATGGGATAGAAGAAGCTTTCGCTTAAGGGGCTTCTGTATCTATTAACAATGGATTACCGATACCTAGGTATATTAACGACGAAAGAGACAAACGAAAAGTTGGTAAATCCTGGTAATATATTGTTCTAAGTCCTTAAGAATATGTTTTCTCTTAAAGGACTCCTGTGAGGTCACTTGGACTAGGTCAGCTGCCAGTAAATTTCCACATTTGACTACTCTTAAGAAGTAGAAGGCGTATCTACAGTCCATTCTGCCGTCTCGTGTCTCCAGTTTCTGGGTGTTACCTCTGAGCTTTGTGTTGGGACTAAGCTTAAGTTTGTATGGGGGTGTCCGTAAGTGTTATGGATGCTATAAGCCATTAGGTCACCTTTAAGACGCCTGTATTCTAGTGGGTCAAAGTTCAGTGATTGAAGGCGCTCCTCATGAGGCTTGCATTTGTGTTCCGAATCGATTTCGTGACTCGCCTTTGGATGCGTTCCTTTTGAAGTGAAGGGGGAAATACTATGTTTCTGCACTCTAAATAGGGACGGATAAAGCTGTTGAAGATTATGTAGAAAGTCCTTCCGTCGAACTGGCCGAAAATGCACTTCAACATTACCAGTGCGAGGTTTGCTCGGCAGGCATTTTTGTCGCAGTTAGCGTAAGACTTCAAAACATAGGATACCAACACTCCTAGATTTTTTTCAACTTGTGATACCTTTGGAGGGGAGTTGCCTAAGTTGTACTTGTAGTCTGCAGCATGTTTCAGATGGACTACTCTACACTTTGAAGTAAAGTCAGATACTCCAGAAGTGCCAGTTTATCGTCTTGATTACGTACTTCTCTCAAGTTTCAAATCATCAACGAAAAATAGTAAATCAGACGATACCTGCTTGCTAAGAGGAAACTTCGTTTGAGCCGCTTTAATATAATTTAATTTTTTCATTCACGACTAGTGCTGAATTAATATTAAATTCATGGTATATTGAACTTTGAGTCTTGCATTGTTTCACTGGGTCATTTGACTCGGTCCTGTTATTTGTTCGAGTTTGTCATTAGTGGGTAGTTCATTCTTAGTGATGCCCTATTACAGGTTTTCCAGATTCCGCTCACCTAGACGAAGGTAAGTAGACTTATTTGATTTAACTATTTTCAGGGGTTTTTTTGGAGGAGGTAGGAGGCTTCGGTCCGTAGATTGGAGTGCGTACACTCTTGCTAAATTCGAAAAGAAGTTTTATCATGAATGTTCGAGCGTTCGTGATCGTTCACGTAGAGATGTCGAGGAGTTTCGATCCAAGCACAAAGTTACTGTTCTTGGACACAATGTTCCTAGGCCCTTGTTCAAATTCAGTGAGGCCGGCTTCCCAAGTTACATAATGAGCGTAATCAAGAAAAGCAAGTGGGACTCGCCTACCCCTATTCAGTGTCAGGGTTGGCCGGTAGCACTCAGCGGACGTGATTTGGTTGGGATAGCTCAGACAGGATCAGGGAAGACAGCTAGTTTCCTCCTGCCAGCGATCGTTCACGCCAAAGCCCAACCGAGCCTGAAACGAGGGGATGGACCGATTGTTTTAATCCTTGTTCCAACTAGAGAGCTTGCGCAACAAGTAGAAAAGGTTGCCGAAGATTTTTGTTATTCAGCTGGGTTCAAGTCTGCATGTCTTTATGGTGGGGCATCAAGAACTGGTCAGGCAGAAGCTTTGGGACAGTCTCCTGAAGTAGTTATAGCGACTCCCGGTCGTCTCCTGGATTTTCTGGAATCGAGACATACAAATATGCGTCGCTGTACTTATTTAGTGCTAGACGAGGCTGATCGTATGTTGGATATGGGTTTCGAACCTTCTATTAGAAGGGTTGTCTCACAAGTTCGTCCGGACCGACAGACTTTGATGTGGTCGGCCACATGGCCTAGGGAAGTAAAAGCACTGGCAGAAGACTTCCTTTATGATTACATTCAAATAAATGTTGGTTCAACCAAGTTGAGTGCGAATCACAACATTCGACAACATGTAGAAATTCTGAATGAGAGTGAAAAGTTCAAGCGCCTCCTCAGCCTACTCAATTCCTTCGACAATGCTCGTGTGCTTGTCTTTACGGAAACCAAAAAACGTGCGGATGAACTTTGTCAAAAACTTCAAGATAAGGGTTTCGATGCGACAGCCATGCATGGAGATAAACACCAAAAAGAACGCGATCGTGCTCTAGACAGTAAGTTGAGTTCTGTCCCACTAATTCGTAGTGTTTCGTGAAGGTCATATATCTGTTCTTGTTGCCACAGATGTCGCATCTAGAGGCTTAGGTAAGTCTTTACTTCTTTGTTGTTGAATATTCCTAAACAACCACTGAGTAACTTTCTTCTTATTCAACTATCACATGTCAGGGTGTGGTGAGTTTTGGCATTCTGGAGTCGTTGGAGCGATTGGCTCCATTATTGGCCTCTGGTTAAACTGGTATAATTTGGTTTCGCCAATCATTTGGTCGTGTATTGGACACAGATTATGTCTGGTCGACCGTCTTAACAGTTGGATTGGTACATTGGATATTAGTGTAACGAACGATTTGGTGATATAAGAGAGTCACATGAACATCTTGCGTTAAATCATCCAACCTCAATCATCTTGTTCCTCTGGATACGTATTCGTCCTAAGCTGGTTTTTGTAATTGGTTGGTGAACAAGGTTTCGTTCATTTGAATATTTGGATCGGTAAGCTTGGAACTATGTATTCGTTGCAAAATTCTGGGATAAAATTGGTCTCCATACTTCCGTTTGGACGCGATTTGGGAACCAGAACTTTGGTGTCCGTTCTGGACCCATGAAAACCACGCCACCTCGGCCTTATGAAACGTGCCAGGTTGGTCTATCTAATTAGGCTTTGATTGTTGCGGAATTTAGTTACTATGTGTTGAGCTAACGGGTCCTAATAAACTTTTTCTGAATAGTGATAACAATGCCGCTTCCTTATTTGTAGATATTAACGATGTCCGGTATATAATCAATTATGACTATCCATCGCAAACTGAAGATTACATCCACAGAATTGGACGAACAGGTAGAAGTGACAAGAAAGGCACTGCATATACATTCTTTAGTGCCAAACAACCGAGATTGGTAAGCTATACTTTTTTTATCCTAATATTTGTTTAGGCTCGGGAACTTATTGAAGTGCTGAAGGAAGCCCGTCAAACAATTCCTGACGAGTTGTTCAAAATTGCAGAGGGATATTACGTTGAACGCACTCGGTCATCCGGACAATCATATCGTCGAAGTAGGTCGGGTTCGAGCCGGAGTGTGAGCTCAGGCAAGAGAAGTACATCTAAGAGGAGTCGTTCTAGTGCCAGCCGTCACTCTCGATCTCATTCGAGCCGCAGTGGGACACCATACAGGTCAAGAAGTCCTCAAACTAAAGGTTACCACTCGCGTGCCCGGTCCAAAAGTTTGTCGCGCAATGGGAATGGTGCAGCAAGTGACGAGTCGAAAGTGAGTTCACCCAGAGAGAGGCGGTCTTATGGTTCACAGACTCCACCAAAACGCAAAGACCGGTCACAGTCTTCTCAATATTCGAAAGATGCTTCTCGTGAGGAATCTAACCGTAACCGTTCTAGTTCGGATGGTAGTCCACCAAAGCGAACTAAAGAAAGAAGTCATTCAAGTCGAAGTTCACGTTCGGGGAAACATAAATACTCTCATTCATCACAAAGAGAAGATGTAGAAAGAGCTCATTCTGCATCCAGTGATGGTCGATCAGCATCTCTTCACCGTTCACAGTCATCAGTCCATTCTCGTTCAAAATCAAGTAGTGTGAAGCGGTCCCAACGCAAGTCCAATAGGTCCTCTGTCAGTCACAATTCCCATCAAAGTCCATCTCGTGAGCACAGTGGAAGTTTGGAACATTCACCTGCTAGGACTGATCCTGATGTTGCTGACCACTCTTCACGTTCTGTTGTCGACGTGAGCCCAGCTGATGGGTCCTTAGACCGTCGTAATTCTTCAGTATCCGATAAGAATGAGTCGATCTCACCCTCAAACTCGAGGGACGTTTCACCACAGTCTGTAACGAAAGATGAAAGTCCTGTTGCTAAGAGACCCCGAAACGACCATGTCTCCTCCAATCGGCATTCTAAAAGTAAAAGTCGGTCGCAATATAGAGACTCTCCTAGAAATGAACGTCAGAGTGGTTATAAGCATTCTGGTGGATCTCGTCATGATCGGAGGGGACGCAAGGAAGTTCACGACACTCGCGACCGTCGTTCCCGCTCATCTGATGAATACTTTGACGGTAACCGTCGAGATCGATCGTGGACACCGTATGGAGATGTACCTTCTTTCAATTATAATTATAAATTCAATTACAATGCAAGATACAATCGTAACAAAAATTTCTACCGTTCACGCTCGCGTTCATCATCAGGATGGCAGCGGCGAGACCGAAGCAGGAGCAGATCAGGTCGCGAAAGAACTCCAAGGAAAATAAGGGATAATCGCAGACGATAATTTCGATGTGATTTCAATAAATGTTTTTCATCAGCCTATTTGAATTATTATTTGCGTACACTTTATTCGTTTGAAGCTAAACAGAAGTCTCCGAAAATCTGATTTCGCGTTTATCAGCTTATCAAAGAACGTTTTTCAAGCACCTGGTATGACGCGTTTTGTAGGTCAGGTCAGATGTCAATCTCTAAGGTGTGTCTTGGTGTTGTTGCCTTGTTTCACTTGCACTTTATAGGAATCGGTACTAGCTATACGGTTCGTCGTATTCGTCCGTTTATGACAAGATGTAGAACATACGTATGAAATATTAATGGAAGTAATAGTAAAAATGTACACGGGTAGAATAGATGGACAATTACAAGTGGAAAATCTGAGGTGAAGCAAAGCCTAAAACAAAATTGTTTTCGGAGAAATATTTTGTTTTGAAGCCAGTAGGATTTACGAGACTTCGAAATCTAGTGTCTACATCCAAAAGGATTAGGGTCAAGGGAGTACTTGTCAACTATTGGGACAGCGATGGTCTAGTTAGCGAGGTTTATTGCTGTGATGAGTTCGCTCTTATAACTGCTTCATTTACTAACGGGCGTGGTACGTTGTTCCAAAACGCTATCTGGGCGTGATTCACTGTTTGGGATGCTTCTCAAATAAAACTAAAGATGTTCAACCACAAGTTCTTAGACACTTCCTGGACGTTTGAGATATCTGTCTACTAACCAAAGGACGGACTTACTGCGCAGCAGTCCGTGCCGTCCCACTTTATGACTACGAAACATGGCTGGTAAGAGTAGAGGGTATTCGTCAGTTACTAGTATTCGTTCACGGGTGACTGAAGCATTGCTCGTATAACCTGAGACCACTGAGTAAATAATGCCGTTGTTAGAAAACAGGTACTTGTTAAGGATGGCAAATCAATTGATGAATTAGTGAAACTTCATCAGTTGGGATGGCTGGGATGTGTGTTACTTATGCCCAACCACTGACTGCCCCGACGTGCGATGTTTTATGGTGTAGGAGTAGGTGGGGAGAAATCTAGTGGCGGCCAGACCAAAACAGCACAAATTCATGAAGTCATTGACAAGTTGACTGAACCATGTTGGTATGTGTAGACTACCTGGTTGGGGACTGTGAGATGATAGCAATCGATGGTTGGAGACCTTGAATGACGTGGCTCGATATCGTTTGCAATGGCACAGGTACATCAACTCTGTGTTCTCCCAAATCCTAATCTGGATTCTTCACGCCCCTTCTTTTTCTCTTCCCACTTTTATTTGACTGGGTTATACTTATGCTTATATTTTTACTACCTCTACCAATATGGGATTTTAATCGACAATTGTATCTATGTGTTAATGTGGTATGGCAACTTGAACTGATGTACGTACGTACGAAGCTCTACGTTGTTGCTGACTGATTGACTGAGCCAGTTGAGTGGTAAGTATAACAGAGGGGTCTCCAAAGGGCGCCGGAATACAAATGTGGGGGTCAAACAGTTTGTTTTTTAGGCTTACGGGACGGCGTTTGTTTTGGGTGGTTTATGGGTAGTTAGTGTGATACTGCATGAGTTCCATTGATCGTTTCTTAGGAAGTGACCACGCGGGGTATGTAATGCCACATAAAAGACTTCCTTTATATGTGCAGAGAACTTATCGTCTAGTAATATTGCGTTGCTAATTGTTCTTGATCTGTCTAGTTTGACTAACTATGAAGTACAGTGTTCTTTTTACCTTCAAGGTTCGAGTGGGGTCTCTGTGATATCCAGACCTCACATTGGTCTTATGTTCTTGGTCCCAGCTACTTCATATTCGTCGCTGATACAGAGTTGAATGGTATTTCACCTTTTATCCTCAAATATGCTAGAAATAAGATGGTTGGTTTATTTTACGTTCTACCTGGGAAGCAACAACCATGATTTTCTCCTTGCAGTAATTATTGAGTGGTTTTCATAGTGTTTCTGATGGACCTTATTCTTGTATATTTAAGTTTAACTGGTTATTGCTATTTGTTATGATTCCTGACAGTTGATCTTGGCTTAATTTGCCAAATAATAATGGTGACAGCATATTAGAGTTGCATTTTGAATCAAAAGTGTTCATCTACAGTACTTCTTGTATGAAACTGTCCACAACCACAGGGAAATGCTTGGACTTCGGGAATGAGTTTGTTTTGCCCTGTTCATAACCAGTCCTTTTGTTTGGAAATTGCTTCAATTTGTCTGATGTATTCGAGTTGACATTGATTTCTTATTTTCATGTTCCTAGTTGTCCAAAGTAATTTTATTGTTGTAAATAAATGTTATGGGGATTGATAGCATTACTTCAAATTGTATGATAAAAGGTGTCTGACTCCTTTGCAAACCTATCGTATATTGCAAATATTGTCGTTCTTGTATTGCTTAAATTTATGGAATCTCTCCACCTTTCCCTCTTAGTGAAATAATTACAATTTCCAAATACTCAACATAGTAGTGTGGTATAATCAGTTTAGATAATCAGAGTTTCATTTGGATTTCTTTTTAAAAATGATATTATTTTAGATAAGATCGATAAATTATACTGAGGATGTCGTTTTTTTATCTCTGATAAATGGAGTCAATTTTAGCGGATTACTTTGTATACCAACTAAAGGATAGTGTTTGAATAACTTCCTTATGGATAGTGACATTCGTTTGTTATTTATCTTTATGAAGTTAAAAGTTGCTGTGCTATCCAATCGCCCTGAGTTTTGTCACCCAATAGATTGTCGGTTAAAATGAATAGGATTTGATTGGTTGGTGGTTTAGATGGTCATTATACACCAAGTATTTGCCAAAAGATAATGCGTAATATTATTCTTAATGAATATCGCAGAATGATTTTGTATTTCTGAAAATTTCCCTGAAGACAGAATTTTCAGGAACAGGGTTAATCATCATCTGAAGGTTTTAATTTCTTTCTAAATTTCGTTCACACTTTCAGAAAATTGGAACTATTACTACGACTGTAATTATATTGATTTCTAGTACTGTTATAAAGTTTTAGTTTTAGTGAAGTCATAACGGTAACAGGTTATCGTAGATTATCGTAAACTAGTCATATGACGGGCTGATTGTGTTCTAAGCAACTTGTAAATCAACCTGCGTTATGACGTTTTGTATGAAAAGAATGTGATTAAATTATTTATAGGTTTCTGTAGATTGTCGAGTTTAAAAGTTTATGTCACGAAATGACTGCAGTTATCCGAGGAGCCAGTGTACAGCTGTTTCGTCATAGTATTGGACTCAGAAGTTCTCATCCACAAATCCTTTACAGATTGAACCAAAACCCTCAGGTCTCGCAACGAGCATTTAATCTTTAGATTACTGAGTTGATATTCAGTGGTTCGAATCACTAACGTCAATCAATTAGCGATTTTGCATGTCTATTCAAGGTTCGATCCCCGTGGGACTATGAATCCAAACTGCTGAGGAGTCCTATACCAGAATGGAGCAGCTGTTTATTGCTTTCTAGCTTCCAGGAGTTACTCAACTAAGGTTAATCCTTGATGTAAATTACAAAATCAAGTTGCATGTTTGCATTCTATCACAAATTAACCGAAGTTAGAAAGCATGTACCACTGGATTTCTAACCTAATAACTAGTTAATTAGCGTCATGGTTGCTTTATAACTTAACTGTCCTGGGTTAAACCTTGGTTTAAATTTTAAATTCACACTTGAGTAGTCATATCAAAGTAATAAATATCTCTTCCTGAATATTTATTTTTATACTGTAAACTATTCAAGGAGAATGATTTCTTGTAATCTTAGTGTCCTTATGATTTTCATAATGACTAACACTTGGCGAGATCATCTAAGCACAAAACTCGCCAGTTTACGACTCTCCATATATATCGTTTGCTCGATGGACACGTTTTATACTTTCTTTTATTGCCCTTCCTTCCTATTCTAAATGTATGAAATAAGTTATTTTCCATAATAAATTTTTTATACACATTGTACTTTTATTATGAATGCTTAACAAAAGCACTAGCACTTGGATCCATGGAACAGTGAGAATCGGTTTCATGTGGTGGACATGAGTAAAAAGTTAGTGAACCTGTTCTGTGATGTTTTATAGGGTAGTATATTGAGTCAAAATCATCACTGGTTGTTGGCGATTTAAGTAAACGAGGAAATTGAATTTCACTTTCCTTCATTTCGATCATTTGGTCTGATCTATTGGACGGATTGATATGATTCAGATGGCTAGTGGCAAGATTTAAATCTTGTTCACTTTGAACATAAGATTTAATTTTGGATTCACATGGAATCATGTGTAATGAATGATATAATGCATTTTGGGGTTTTTGTATATTGTATTCATTGTTAGTCTTATTTTCACTTTTTTGACGTATTTCATGAATTGATGCAGATCTTTCGATTTGCGTTGCATAGGATTGATCATATGCTTCATCATAAACTGTTGGACTATCTTGATGATGTTCTAAATCAATTATACGAAATCCTTCGTTAAATGAATTATTTTCATCTGTTTCATCATCTCTTGTTGAACTACACTGTGGCATGTCGTACAAAACTGATGGGTAATTATTTGGCAAATTTAAGTAAAAGCTTTTATAGCCATTATGGTTTTCATCATACAAAACTCTTTTGCGTTTATGATGACTTGATATACTGTTGCCATAATATCGTGTATTGCGATCAAATGATCTTGGACTCATATTAACTCTATGAAATGAAAGTGTATCCCAGTCAACATCTTTTGCACTTTTTCCTAAAATTAGAAAAAAAGATCACAAGTAACAATAAATACTCTGATTTTAGTTTTACATATACCAAACATCTTTTGTAGTAAACTAAACTTTTTATAACATTACTATAATTTTTCTGTTATTAGTAAGTCCTTATCTTAATCCGTTTTCGACTTTCATGACTGAATTTTGATCGGCGTTGATTAGAATATGTACAGCATGAGCGGATTGTTTCTATGTATCCATTTTATAATAAGATTTAAAATATTTGAATTGTGGTTGGAAGTGAAATATAAAATGCATATTTCATCCTAATTAGAATCGGTCAGCTAGATGTACCTACAGCTTGATGTTGACGTGTGAATTGAAGCAGAAGATATTGGATTCGAGTTCCAGTATAAACATCAACACTTTGTCGCAAGTACGTCCAGCTGACGAATCCCAAACAGAACAAACTGGGTGTCCTAACTACGATTAATCTATTCTATTACTAAAACCGTCTAAAATTCATGGGATGAATTAGATAAATTTAAATCGCCAAATTCAAACATCAAGTTTGTTAAATTAGGTACAACGAAATTTAATAATTGAAGCAACTTCATATATACATCTATCACTTAGTATACTTTCATTGACCATTTCTTCTTAAATAAAGTGGGAAAGATATTTATATTGTAGATAGGAATTCCATTTATATTGTGTTCCAGATTGCTCTTTGATTTGTGTGTCTTGAAGATTGTTTTTCTCCATGAACTGGCATTAACTAATCATTAAAAAGGCCTATAAAGAATTATATAGCTGTTTCATGTCTCATTTTTGGGCCCATATTTGGTAGTGCGTGCTGATTATCACACATGGTTTTGGATCTAAAACTTAGTTCACAGCGAGTATGGAATTCAGTACTTCACATTTTAAACATTAGTTAACTCCCGAATTGCACAATGTGACCATCATTCACTAATATCAGTGATTTACTGTCTCACTTAAAAATTGACAGACTACATCGATTACACCTTACAAGCATGGGTTCATAGGTTGGCTTAATGTCGATGTGTCTGTTGACTGGAAATTGATCTGAGTGCCGTCAGTCAGTCAGCCGCAATGTACTAACAGGCACATATATGCGTCGGTCCAAGTTGCCATACCTCATTAGCACGACAAGATGAACACCAAATTCATAGAAGCAATTACTTCAATGGTAGTAAAATATAAAGGAAAGATTTCATATAAGAATATGATACAGGGAGAAAGAATTAGTTCATAGAAATAAAGGCATAAAGCAATTTTAATCTCATGGTTTAAGGGAAGACAAAGAATGTAGACACCTACGCCATTGTGATCGATTCTGAGCCGTGTCATCAAGAGTCTTCAACCGTTGGTTGCGATAGTCGCGTGGACCCCAACCAAGTAGTCTGTATCTACCAACATGGCTCAGACCAGAAGTTAGTGACTCTATAGGCCGATGCCACTTTTTGGTTTGGCCGCCCCAAACTTCCTTCCAGCCATCCCTAACACTAGTCAGCATTGCGCGTCGTGGTAATCGGTGTTCATGCATACATAACACGTGGCCCAACCATCTCAGCTGGTGAAGATTTACAACCTCATCAATTGGTTTACCATCATTCATTGATACCCTGTGTCTAACCTCACTATTACTTACCCGGTGATCCCAGCAGGTGCGAGTAATATTTCTAAGACATTTGTGGTCAAATACTAGGAGCTTACGAGTATCTTCTACCCTTAATGGCCACGTTTCGAAGCCGTAAATTAGAACAGAACGAACTGCTGAGCAGTATACTCGTCCCTTAATTGATAGAAAGATATCTCGTGTTCGCCATAGGTGACGTAAGTTGGCAAAAGCCGAACGAGCTTTTTGAATCCGTGTTGAGATTTCGTCAGACACTAACTCGTTAGAGCTGATCAGACTTCCAAGATAAGCGAAGTTGTCGATGCGTCCGACTGATTCACTCCCTATCCTTAGTTCAGGTGTTGACGCAGGCAAGTTCTGAAGCAAAAACTTGCATTTAGAGAGGGAGAAACGCATTCCAAACATTCTGGCATTGTTGCTTAGTGCTACCAAAAGACTCTGCATTCCATCAGCGTCTTCACCAAACAGGGACTATGTCATCAGTGTATTCTAAGTCGATAAGTGGACCTCCTGGATGGAGATCAATACCCGAGAATTCAGTCGACGAGAAAGTTATTTCCATCAGTAGATCTATGATGAAGTTAAACAAAAACGGGGAAAGTGGACAGCCTTGACGGACACCACTTGAGGTTGCAAAAGTAGATGACAGTTCGCCATAAGCTCTGACTCGACTAGTAGTGTTCGGGTAAAGAGCCTACTCAATGTTTGTGTACTTCTATGGCACACCTTTCAATGACAGACACTGCCACAGAACCTCTCAGTCTACACAGTCAAATGCTGCTTTCAAGTCAAGAAAAACTATCACTGTCTGACACCGACAAGCATTCCTGTGTTCTAGAACTTGATGAATGGTGAATATGTGGTCTATGCAGAAACGACTAGGTCTGAAGCCAGCCTGACTTTCTTGTGCGATGCATCTAGTAATTCTGTGGCATTCTTGGAGTTTTTTCGATGCAGGATTCTGAAGTTTCTACTAAATAATGTAGGGGTTGAAGACGCCATTCAGAATGACAACTAATGGTCTGTAATTAAATCATCCAGCTTTGTGAGCTCAATAATATATATATATATATATATATATATATATATATTTCATAGTATGAGTACATCATTATGGACGTAAACAAACCTATACCCCTTTTACAGTTACTGAATAAATAAGAAGGGTTTGGCATGGGGTTAGCAAATAAACCCCTTAGAATGTAACCTTGTTAGAAAACGCCAGCCAGAAAAGTCATTTAACCCCTTCTAGACGCTATAATATTTCAAAGGAGTTATTAATTAAGTGAATTTATGTAACTCATTTTATGAAACACTGGTTTATTTAATTAGGTTAGAGCCACATTTTGTAAGGACTAATGGCGCTACCATGTTGCTCAAACTTGAGAACATAGGTGGGATTCGAATCTCCGACCTACTGGGTAAGAGCCGAGTGTTTTTTATTATTAAGCTGCTACTGAATTATTCCCAGAACATTAAACAACTGAAAGTCTTTTTCTCGATGTTTGCAAACACAGCTTACAAAATCGATACATAATGTAGTAAAGTTAGGTTTATCATGATAATTAGCCTTTCTTACGTAAGTATTTGTTGATTCTATTTCTTTTGGCCATAACATTGGCTTGTTTTACCAACGTATGAACTGCGTCTGCGAAATCTAAATGTGCCTGATTTGTACGTTGCTGATATGTATTGTATGTACATTTTCTATAAAATCCTCCCCTTTTTCTTTCTTCTGTTTCTCTCCTACTTTTACCTGAAAAGTCTTCATTGAGTTTATAAAGTTTATCATACATATGATTTGGTACTAAATATTGATTATCTGTTTCTGGGGGATGAGGATAAAATGTTAACCTTTGATTTGCATCAGAAACTTTATTCTTATGATTATAATAATTATTATCGTTATTATGTTGACTGATTGCTGCATCTGGCATATTTGTATATACTTTAATTTTATTCATATGAGAGTTATATTGATCTTGTGATGTATTTTGTGGTTTCTGGTTGTAATTTGAATGTGCATTAGGATAATATGTATAATCTGTACTAGTTGTAGTAGAGAAAGAATGAATTGATTTTCGTGATAGATAATTATCTACATTTTGTACATCATCTCTCTCATCATCATCATCGTCGTCGTCATTATTATTATTATTAACTGCATTGATAATACCTAAATTTTTATGAATATAATCTTGTTCAGTGGGAGATGTCTTATCATATTTCTCTTCTTCAGGTGATGTGATAATAATTGGAAAGATTTGTCTGGTATTATTATTAATATTATCATTATTGACAGTATTAGTAGTTCTAGTCATTTCGCTAGTGGTTTTCGATATTTCTCTCATATATTTATTATTATTATTTAACTGTTCTTGTTTAATTTGATTTAATTTCTCCACAAGTTCTTTTTCGTGCTGTTTATATTTCAATGTTTGCTCTTTGTAATTATTTTCTAAAGGAATCTGCAAGAAAAATATAAAGAAAATTATTTTTGATAGTTTGTGTACTTGGAGATTAGGCAATAGATATCTGTAAATTACAAGTTCTAATCAAACTTATTATACGAGTGTTCTGAAGTTTTCCTCACTTATCAACCCACTTCCAGTGCGGTCGTGCGTGATCACCACTTTGGGGTCCTGTACAGAGACGAAGTAATTGTCCAGTACTCTGAGGGTTTTCAATGATATACTATTTGAGAATAGTCTGTGATGAATATAATAATTTGTGAATTACACCGTTCTCCACAAGATCCTTTCAACTATTCACAGATATTATTGAGTACCAATCACGTTAGTTTGTATTGTGATCAAAAATTATTTGGCCTAGTTTATAAAAGGTTGTTAATTTAAAAACAAATAAGTTCGTCGGTAATATTAGGTTTAAGAATGACTAAAAAATGTTTCACTTACATGATCTATTTCCATATTATTAATGGATCTAAGATCCACTTTACTACCATAACGTGAATGTTCTTTACTACAGTTTGGTAGACGATTTGCAAGATGAAATGGACTGGCAATAAAAATAAAGATAAATAATTTAAAATATCAATTTATCAGAATTAAATTGTGTTAAATGTAAAAACTGTTAATACGGTGCATAATCTTTTACAATATAGTGTTATTTTACGAACACAGTTTTAGTTGGATGAGCTCTGAAACTTTTTTATTTTTAAAGTGAATTTTGATCACAAGCAGATGTCAGTCGGAGAATCATTAGAACTATCATGTATTGGTGGCCAACCGTTTTTGTTCTGGTTTTGATACTTGAGCATTTTCAATCTATGATCTCACATATAACATATAACATTTGATATATTTATCTTATAAAAAGTGATATGAGTTGAGAACATAAACAATTGTGCTTCAAGTCGTTTGTTCTGAAAGTTTTGAGTTTATGATGAAGCTTGAATACAAAGGATTCTATAACATGCCAAAACCCTGAGATATACAGTTCTGTAAAATATCCTTTAGATGACATAAGTGTTTAGTTATTTTTAATTTTCATTAGTCTTTCCATTTAGTTTCAATCTATAATAGAAAATCATTATTTTTAATAATTAATTATGGCTTATCAGCAGTGGAGAAATAATACATAATATAACTTCCAAGTTTTTGTCGACATTTCAAAAGAATTATCATCACCATTCTTCAAGTTAACTTTCACTTTGATAATTGACTATTATCATTTACTGTGTTTTAACAATAGTTAACGATAATTTCATTGAAAATGAGAAAAGTATTAATTAAATTAACTGTTTATGGGAGTTGTTCACAAATACAATGTTAAATACATGTTAATTTTTAATGAATCAATTTCCGCTTGTTTCCTAATGTAGTATAGATAAAACATACAACACATTCAAAAATCAGAAGGAGCTTTGTGGAGATAGTAGTAATTTCAGTAGTTGAGATCATGAGTTAATTGAAGCTAGACTACCATGGAAAACCTGGAAGCACTGGACAGCCGTTTCGTTAATATTCTTTGTGTTGTATCCGGAGAAGATCGAATTATGGACAAATATACATATATTCTTATTGTATAAGTATTAATTAACTAGATTATATATATATATATATATTCTCTTATATCATAAGCTTTTATTTGGCCTATTGGCTAGTATTATATGATTTAATATTCTTAAGTTATTCCCAATTTGTTAGTTACAGTCTCTCACAATCACAGCCACTTTTGTGTTTGATATTGTATAATTGTTATTTTCTATATCATGGTGTAATGTAGTCTGGCTTGTTTGTATATATAACAAGTATGTTTGAAATATATTATTCATATAGTGGAAGCTAATATTGGTATTCTGGAATCAACAGTCAGGGCTAGGCGAGAAGGACCAATGAAGACTTTAGGCTTCTCGTACCAGTCAACACGTTATTGGTTTGGCACAGTGGGTAAATGATACTTTTTATGGTATTTTACTCTCCGATTGTTACTTTTATGATAATTGTGTTTTTTTCAGTTGATAAAAATTATAATCAGCATGAAAATGTCACACTCATAACACAGTTATTGGGAAATAAAATAGTAACTAAAACGACATGATAAAACAAACGAAAAAGGGATGAAAACTAAGCCATGTCATCCATCATCGTTTTGAGTATGAAAGCGTAATTCATTAGGCGTGTACAAGAATAAAATTCTCTGTTTAAGTTTATGTTAAAATTAGTTTGGATTTCAGACTGAATGCAAGTACAACACTATTAAAACTGAGTCACTGGTTACGTGTTTCGTCATAATATGAAATTCCTCAGTTCGTAGTTCAAACTATCTTTGGATTGAACAGTCTTTACACATTTTTAATTTTAAAAATATATGTTACAAAAATGGATATATCAAGTTGAACTTACTCATGTCCTAACATTTGAGTTAAGCATGCTTCAAGTATAGGTTTCTGAAATGAAAATATCAATTCGTTCGTTAAGTGCATATAGTAAAAAAACAGATATAGTTATAGAATATTCTGTTTAAGTAGAATTGGACAACTGTGTAGTTATCATGAATCTAAACACATTCTAATTTAAAAAGTAAATATTTTCATTTAGCCATATGGGACAACCTAGTTATTAGTTTATTGGCTTCTTTCCCTGTGTTTCCATATAGAAAAGATGGAATGTGTCTGGGACTGGAATCCGCGATTAACCTTTCGTCCTGTTTGGGACTCGTCAGCTGGATTTACCTGGATCCCAAAGTTGATCTTCACTTTGACCCTCAGATGGTGCGAAAAGCGCTCCTGAATTCAGTGCTAATCAGATTTCATTTATTTCATATTAACTTGTGTCATTATGGGTATATCGAGGCAATCCTCACAGGATGTCCGCATGCTATACCCAGATTGATCGAATTTCAGTCAAAATATCAATAACGAGTTAATCTAAGCTATTTCAGAGTAATCGATACGATCATTATTATATGCATTAAATGGCTTCGAAGGCCTTACTGGTTTTTTGTTGGTTGGCGTATATGGTGGATTTTTTTCAAGGCTTGTTCATGAATAATTATACATGATATATCTTATTGATTGAAGTTTATTGAACAGTTTATGTATATGGCAAAAAGGTGTATTGTTTTAGTTACCATTTTTACATCTTAATTCTAGTGTACCTAACTAGTTCCTTTCAAGGTTAATAACGGTTGTATGTGATTACTAAACATTTCATGAGATATATTTTGTTGAGACGCTCAGTTTATCAAAGTCACAAGTACACGACATAAAGTATTGTTTTGATTCCGTGCCAAATCTTAAAACATTCACAGATATGCGGAACTCTGAAAGAGTGGATAAATATTTATGATTTTAGTAGGTCAGTTTATTCTATATAAAACAGGTTTTTGATTCTAAATAAATAAAATATTTCAAAAAAGGAGTGACACAGATTTGAACAAGAATAAGCTATTCAAGACGGTAATAGTTAACTTAAAATATCAGAATGGACTGATATCGACTCATTATTTTATCAATTAATGAAAATAAAACAATGAACTAAATTGTATCACTGCTGATATAGTTGCTCGCGGTATTATTTTGTGATGATTCTCAAGCTGATGCCCGTTAATGCTGGAAACAAACAAACCCTTATAATCTAATTATATATAAACAATTATTACTAATCGATCTTTGAGTAGCAAGCAATGTCATTTTGTTCAAGCTTAATAGCTGATCGAATTTTATCGGTCATGTTTAAACTGTGGCCATCATATTAATTTACTTAACGCTTAACGACTCATATTAACATCATTTCTATAGAAGATCAATTACAGTTCACTTTGCTCAATTGTAAATATCTCTGGTCAATGCGCTGGATAACGTCTGTCCTTGTGAATAGCATCAATCCTTCCAAGATTGCTAAAACGTATCAACTAGTAAGAAATCTAAGAACAAAGTCTCTTACCGATCGCCTACAACCATTCAATATCAATTTAAAATAAAACTAATAGAGTTTGACTATTAAAAATAAAATATCTTATATCACTTTTCTAATTTCATTAATATTTTATAGTAGATTAAAGAATAATAAGTGGTATAAATTAGTAAATAAAACCTTACAGTATTCAATTGATGTAAATTCTTTTTATTGCCAGTGGATTTATTCATTTGCCAATTTTCATAAATCAATAATCCAGCATAGATTTTTCCAACAGTAAGACGGGTAAATGTATATTCTTTAATGAAATAAACAAAAAAATATTACACAAAATTTATAACTATTTATATTGTTTTTCAATGTGTATATAGTTTTGTTTTTATTCTCCCTTAATGATAGAGATTTTATGATATGACTACCAGACCAAATAGTTGTACATATTACATTTTGTATCAACCAAGAGTCGTGTGCTTATTAGTAATCGATTAAATGGTATATTTACAAACATGTAGAAATCAATATTTCGTTTCATTTCCATGATAAAGCTCGACAACAAGCCAGGATCTGACGGTGACAAATATTTCACTTTCGACACATTTCAACTCTATCGATCGTGACTGTTTACTAGTACTATAAAAACTGATATCGAAATCACTATTGATTTCAAAATTATGGTTTCGTTATGAAAGTTCTGCGGAATTTTATTTAATTTGTAGAATGTCCTAAGTTGTTTGTCTTGGAAAATGTTTTTGTCACAGTTCACACAATTATAGATGTACCTTGCAAGATGGCAGTTTTATATTGATTTTCAAGAAAACAAGACGCTTTCCGGGCATTTACACGACTTGAGCAGTACAGTATAATACTGTGGTGCAACCACATAGGTAACAAGAAACTTGGTGAACTTTTGTCAAGATAGGATAAATCTTGTAATGTAGTAAACCAATTATTTTTGTTAGCTCGGAAGTTGGTATTATCATAATTTAATAACTGACTTTCCACAATGTTACGGATTAATTCAGCATGACACGTTTTTGTATTCTCACAATGTTAATCATATCATAAGACTAAGATATAATCATTCACATGTAATTACTAATAAATCCCAAATTAATCTATATTGAAGCGAGCATTGACAAAGTTTTGACTAGAATAATAAGAGTTCATTTTATTTAGTTGGGTTTTCATTAGCTTCTGAAAACCTATAATATTTTAAAATTAGAGTTGCACATTGAACTTAACAACTGAAGTTTATTAGAATTGACTATATATTATTATGATAGATCAAAGATTCAAACAAATTTAGTAAGACTGTGATGTCTCAAATCAACATTACATACAAAAGATTATAGAATACCAAATTAGTAACACAGATTGTAGAGCTAAAAACTGATTGATTATGCAATAAATAGATGAAGACAGGTTAATGATTATTAAATCTAACGTGAGTAGGCGTCAATCAGTTAAAAATAAGAAAAAATGAAAGATGATGGAGTCAAAATAATTCAGTAAAAAATGGTTCCTTCCTTACTGTACTTTCTCTGAGCTTTTTTATTTTCAGTTTTTTACACTTATCTTGAGGATCTTTTTCTACCGTTTATTATTTCTACTAGCCTATCGACTGTAACAATCTTTATTGCTCTCTACAGTAGTGTTTTTGGCAGTACTATTTCGTAAATGATTGGACAAAAGTTAGGACAAGATTCACATATACTCCATTCCACAAATCTTGACCTGATTGATATCTTTGTTTTCATTTTTGCATCGAGTTGTAATAATACAGTGTGTATTTTGTGTCAAAGAGAAAAAATGAATTGTTGATAGTACAAACAAAAGTGAGAGTCCATAAGTATAATGTTTAATAATATTATCCAGCCTAAAGGTGGAAAAGTTTCCTTCATTCATCAGCAGTCTATCTGGGATCGTAACAACTCAGTATGCCAACTTTATAAAATTTTTATTAGTTGAGATATATCTAAGTTACTTTGATAATTGTCGTTGACATTATGTTTTGTAAATCCTTACATGGATTAAGGTTTCATGAAACTAATTCGGATTAGTCTTTCTGACGAAGTGGATTTTCTGTTTTATATATTTATTATACTAGGATCATTGTATTGGATGATAATCAGTTTACATGTATGCTGATTTTTATCCCATTGAATATACTTCATATACGTAATAGCAGACTTATCACATCTTTCCCGTTGTTCAAAACACTCCTGGATATTCTTAGAAGTCAGACTTTTCATTGGCTTTATTATCTTTGTATGAACCCCGTGCTACCGCCTCAGGACCATTTTGACTATGAGGATAACAAGAAGTCACAAGGATCTAAGTCCGATGGTTAGAGAGAGTTATCTAGTGAAGTTATCGAATTACTCTAAATTTTGTATGATAAAGGTTTTACTACATTAATTCACATTTTTGCTGGACAGAGTGGTAAACATAAATATTTGGTGAAAAACACGCGGTTTACTCACATAACCCAATTATTTCAAATAATTTTAATTTACCTGAATCTGGTGGTAACAATAAGTCTAATGATCGTTTCGCTTGTACCGGCCATAATGTTTTAATGGTTTCACGTAATTCAGCATCTTTAATATCCATAAATTCAGCTGGAGCCATTTTAATACCTAATGATTCTCGAACTAAAGCAAATAGTGTTGTTGTGAAATGTACAGTTCCTGCACTATCTAATGGCATATTCATACGAATTAGTTTCTGTACAAATAAAATAAAAATTATTAGTAATATATATATAAGAATTAGTTCAGTTTGATCATATTTTCAAAATTTTGTTCCAGAGTCTTGTTGCATAAATATTTATGAATCACGTTAGAAAGTCTATCTATAAAGTGAATATATATTATTAACATCAAAATGAATTAATGTCGAAGAAATTGTTTGGATCATTAAGAGTTTTAAATCTGCATATACTTAAACGTGAACATAACACGTTGCAACCAACAAAATGCATACTATTATGATGATTCACTTTTTAACAGATTATCTATCGATCTTCACCTTTACCAAAGAATTTTCTTAATAAAGATAGAGATTCAACAAATTATTGCATTGATAATTCAAATGTTTAAGAAGGTTGCTTATCGCATTTACTAACTAAAGTTAAAGATGCAAACCACTGAATACCAACTCAGTGGTCTGATTGTCAAGCACCTACCATAAAGAGTGGGTTCGATCTCTGGGAGGTCGTAAACATTCTGTGTTAAGGAGTTCGTTAATAGGATGAAATAGCTGTTCAGAGCTCTCTTGTTTTAAACGGTTATACAACCAAGTTCAGTCCCTGATGTAAAACTAAAACATTTATTTAGAGTGAAAACATGATCGCTTCAGCCTATGTTAACTGTCTTACTACATGTTTGATTGTACTAATCGAGATTATTTATAACATTGTGGTGGTGTCCTAACAAGACTTGAAAATCTTGGGTGTAATCCGCTACAAAGTTAACATTGCTAAATTAACCACTGTATAATGTTCTCAATAAATCTTTTGATAAAGTTAGTTTGCACTGGAAATCATTTTATTTATTTATTACAATTTTCATACGGTTAAATTAAGCGTCCTGAACTCATAAGTCTAAGTAGTTTCACCCATTAGTTGGTACATAGCTCTATGGAAAGTACTTCTTTATTGAACCAAAACATCATTTTTATACATAATATTACCTGCTCAACATAATAGTAATAGGATAAGTAAATACCATAATCGGAATAAATATATGATTATTCACTGCACAAACAAAACACTTCTTGTTGACACTAATGAAGTTTATTTCTTTGATAGAATAACTTTTAGTTAAATGAGCTTCTCTTTTTTTAGAAAAAGGGATAACACTATTTTATATTATTATGATCACAAAATTTCTGTCCAATGTATAAAAAACATAGGGAATATGAACTCTATATTTATGAAGGAATTCTTATATGAAGACTGAAGATTTGTAGAGAAGTTAGTTTCTAACTGGAGAAACAAGGAAAGCTGTTCTAATATCATTTCTATCTTGTTATCTTGTCACAACAAATACCTAACTGAAAACAAATCTTTATTATGAACTGATAATACTTGAAGAAACACTGAACACTCAATACTTGCTCAAGACCTTATACAGAATCAACCAAAATGAAAATGAGTCGGCGACTTGTAGTGAATATCTGATGAGTTAAAAATGTGAATCAATGGATTTCCGTTCAAATGCTCCGTGATGTATTGTTCATTGAAAGACCTGAAATGGCTAATATGAGTGTTCTGTTAAGCAGTCTCAAGTAAAGATGACTCGATTTCTAATTCGGTTACTAATATTTACTTTTAAAATAACTGAAGTTTCAACTTACCTTATAGGCTAATCTGTATGGACAATTCTGACCAAATCCAACTGGAGGTTCTAATTTTCTTAGCATTTCATACATTTCTGTGTAATGTATTCTTCCCCTATGTAATATATAAGTTTATTTTGAAAAAAAAACAAAATAGTTTCATATATTACTTTTTTATCTAACACAGTAATAAGTTTGAAATTTTGTTAAAAATCTTTTCAAAATGGTTTTTGGTAAATTAAAGATCATTTAAAATTTATTTATTTACTTACAATCATTCGATAAATGATCGAGTGATAAGTCGTTTTTTTTCCTATAGAAAAACAGCTGTATGAAGAAAGTAGTCGTATGTTTGATTTTATTTATTTTAACACATAGATATTGGTACAAGGAGGCACCAAACACATATGCGCCACACAGATCTCATTTGATATGTGTGAAGGCTGTGATACTGCCCGGGTGCCCAAACCGAAGCAGGTATGTTTGATTGCACAACTGTAACACAATTTGTTACTACATACCATGTTTAATATTTAAAAAAACATGAGTATTGTATAATGTTCCAAGTTATTATCTTAGATTAAGAATAATTAGGCTGTAAAAATACTTAAGTTATGGTAAAAAAATCCAAATCATATAAAGATATGAGATAAACTACAAATAATTTATCAATTTCATTTGTACTAGTGATATGTAATGCAAAAGCTGAAAGTAAATGATTTTTCTTGTTATGATATAAAGATTGTTTTCTCTAATTTAAGATATACTTACGGATAGAATAGTAAGGAATCATTAAAGAGTAACCGGAAATTAATATCGTTGTTTTTTGTTTGTATAATGTCTGCTAATCTTCATTTTGAAATAATATTATTTAGTGAACAATAAAAAAATTGAAAGTGTTTAACACATCCAACACCTTTGGATCAAGACTCAAGACTTTTAAATCTGTTATCTATGATACTCTTGACAAAATAGAATTAGAAGATTCTGAGATTGATCTTGCGCAGAAAACTTATATGTGTATAGACTAGAACTAAATATCTATTTAATGCTTTCTCATATGTTATAAACTAATTGATGTTTCTCGTCAATTAGTCATGCGTTACATTTTCTTCTAAACAATAAAATGGTTACAGAAAAACTTCAGACAATTATTACAGTATAAAAAAGTGAAGTGAATTTCTTTAGTTCAAATGTTATCCGAAAAAAGAGGGTAAATTAAAGGAAGATAATTATTTCGAATTGAATTATGATTTATTTACAGAAATAAGATGCAACCATAATTATTTATTACCTTTTCAAAGAAAAATCTATAAGAAATTTTCTTTTTTATAATTCATGAAAGTGACATGTATACAAATCTCTTCCCATCGTTTATCAACAGAGTCTAATTTATCAATTAATGGTGAAGGTTTAACATTAACATCGTTGAATACCAGCTCAGTGGTCTAGAGGTTAAGCGTTCGCAGATGAGACTGAAGGCCATGGGCTCGAATCCTGCTAGCGGGATCGTGGTTAGGCACTGCTGAAGAGCCCCACAATAGGACGAAATGGCCGTCCAGTGCTTTCGGGTTTTCAGTGGTGGTCGAACATCAATCGTTTCATGATCTCAATCAGTAAATTAGCCATTTTCATGTTCATATATACATGATAAAAGAATATTTCATATTTTAAGTAATAAGTCAATAAGGTATATTAGACATTTCAGTCTTAGTAAACTTATTTTATCATACTTTCAAATTTAAATTCATATGATGTAGTTTTTATAGATGTATCTACCTTAAACTTGATTATCACTTTAAGAACATAATTTTGGGTTTATCACCGTAGAAACTGATGACTATTTATTGAAAAGAATGTTCTAGGTTTAAAATTAAATTGATAGTTGAGATGCTGGGAAAAAACATGAATACTAAATATTGACAATTTAATAAACCATTTATGTCACATTTTCCTATGTTGAACTGCAACTATTGATAGGATAATAAAATATTAGATATCTGTTAAAACTTCATTTATTTAGTTCTTGTTTATTGTAATCTCATCATTTGTTTTAATATAAAACTACATGTTCACTATAATTGTTCATTGAATAATAATTGGTGTATGTGGTGAACTATGACGTACTACAGTGCAAAGTGGTGCATGGAGGAGAGATGAAAGACGCATTTCAAGTGAGGACCGGAGTCAGACGACATTGCTTACTCTCCTCCTTACTTTTTCTTCCGGTGGTTGACTGGATTATGAAGATCTCGTCATCTGAGGGGAAGCACAGAATAAAATGGACACTTTGGAATCATATAGAACTCAAAACAACTGTCTGCAAGACAACATCAAAGTCAGAATATTCAATATGAACGTCAAGACCGTTTGTTCTATTGTACACAGCTGCAACTTGGAGAACTAACACAATCATCATGAAAAAGGTACAAGTATTTATAAACAATTTTCTACTCAAGATAATCAATGTCTGTTGGACGGATACCATCAGCAACAGTCTATTGTGGGAGAGGACAAACCAACTTCCAGATGAGGAGGAAATTAGGAAAAGATGTTGAATGAGGATAGGACATAGATTACGAAAATCAATAAGTAACATCACGAAGCAAGCGCTAACTTGGAATCCTGAAGTAAAATGAAGAAGAGGAAGGCCGAAGAACACACTGCATCGGGAATCGGAAGCAGATATGAAAAGATGAATAGTAACTAGCAGTAACTGGAAAGGATTACCGAAGACTGAGTTGTATGGAGAATGCTGGTGCGCAGCATATGCTCCTCCACGAGGGGTACCAGGCTTAAGTAAGTAAGTATGTGTGGATCGATAACATGACATTAATTACTACTCAATAATTGTGAATAATGCCAGCATCTGAGTTTTTTAGTATAGATAGATTACTATCTAAACGGTACAGCATTTATGTGGCTGTTTGTAGAGTCCGAAATTCTGGAAGAGCATGGGTTTCTCAAGATTACAGATATGCCTTACTGACATGATTTAACATAAAAAAATCATGGTTTTCATAGTTTCACGGTGTTTATCTAAATCCATGTGACAGAATTTAATTATTCTCGTCTCAATCAAAATATGTATAAACATGTAAGCTTGATGTAACGAACGAACTACTCAATTTAAAAGCATTCCAAGCCCATTTTGTTAACCTACCCTAAAGTATGTTCATTTAAAGGGGACATGATAACAATGAAAAATCAGATTAATCATTTCAGAAGTGTTCCACAATGGTTTCTAAACCTTGGTTTTCAACGGTTTTCCAGCATGTGTTAATTCATATTGAAAATTGTTTTTAAAGTACACTAATAATTCTACAACGACATCCATTTAAAAAATATGGACATAATCTGTTTTATAACATCATTACCATTACCAATAGTAATTGTTAATAACTGTATAAGTTTGAGTTCTGTTTTATGCATCATTACATTTTAAATTACAATAGTAAAGAAAAGGAAAGTTTAAACAATGATTGCCAATGATAATAATCATAAATTCTTGAAACAATAGAATCAGAATATTAAAATCAAATAATCATATTCAACCTTGTAGGTAATAAGCGTTGTTATATTGTGTATTACTGATTGTAATTAATGATAGTAAAGAATACTTTCAAGTAAAAAAAAGTTAACTTAGTTGTTAATGATAAAAGTAGTGATGATGATAATAAAGTAGTTTAATGCAACAATGACAATTATTAAACTTAAATTGAAAATGTAGGTCATTTGAATGTAAACTAATAAAGAATTGGATTATTATACTGTAAATAAAATTGATTACAGAAATAGTGGATGCTTAAAAATCAACAAAATATGTTGATGTAGTAATTATGAAATTAGTTTTTATTACAGACTGATATCAAGAGGATAATATTTAAGAAAATAAAACAAAGGGAAATGTAGAATTGGTTCTTCTCATCTGAGACTCTTTAATGGTCCACACATTATCGGATCGTAGGATCTTCTAAATTTATGATAATCACGATACATCTAGATTATTGTGTTTTGTTGTGTAGTGTGAAGACTACCTACTAATATCAGTCAGCAACTGTTGAACTTCTGGTTTCAGAACTCTACCGCTTACCATTCACTTTAACTTTAAGAGTCTGTCTTAAATATAGCCATTAGTGAGAAAATTATAATTATTAAGGTAACATATGTTACATTTGTCACTCAGACTAGTTGACATATATCAACTTGATCGATAGAATTCGATAGCGAGTTTTATTCTCTAGTAATGTTCACATATACACAATGTCGGCTTGACACCATTGGTTCACTAAATTGTTGAATCAATAAATTTCAATAATATTTATTGTCATTTTGTTTGGATACAGACCCGGGTGAACTCCTACATCGAAAATTCACTTAACTGGAACATTATAGAATGCTCGCTTTGTATCTTGTCCTTTTATTTCCTCGACAACCCCTTCTGATACTAATTAACATATGCTCACTGGTGACTGGCTTCAAGGTGTATATCCTGGAGTTCTAGTGGGAAACAGTGACCAGTTGAGTTGTGAGATAGTAACTCACTGATGACAATAGTAGATGTGTCGCTCAATTTCGTGGATTGGTTGAAGTTAGACATTAACTCCGTTGGATATTGGCTCAGTGGTCTGGTGTTTAAGCGCTCGAGGGCGAGACTGATGGGTCCTGGGTTAGAATCCCGTGAGGCGGGGTTGTGGATGTGCACTGCTGAGGAGTTCCACAATAGGATGAGACAGCCATCCAATGCTTCCAGGTTTTCTATGGTTGTCTAGCTTCAATTGATTCATGATCTCAATTATTGAAATTATTTGTATATAAAATATGGAGTGATTAAAGCTTTGTACATACATGTTTATTAACATATTGTCATTGTATATGAGATTATATCAATAAATTTTTTGTTTGGGAAAAAACTTCGGAAATTTCGAATGATACAAATATTTCTGAGTTTATTTTATTTGGCCAAATAAAAAAATCGTGAAAATAAGCATACTACTTATAGTAAGTGACTAATATATTACATCTAATTTATTATTCCAATTAAGTTGAAATAGTAATTAGATTTTGCATGTCTGTCTATATGTGCGTACGTGTAAGTAGCGGTAAAATTCAATGGAACAGAATGATCTTTCATATTTATTTAGTTTATAAAGAGAAGAGAGAAGCATATTTAGAGTAGTATTTAAATACCAATATTATTAGGAGCTTATTTTTTTAGAAAATTAAATGCATAAATGTTGGAAAACAATAGAGCAGTTAAACGTTTTTCTGTTTTTATAAGCTGTAATATGACATGTTGAAGGCGTGTGTTTTCGATAATGCCGCCAAACATTTGCTTGCTACTTGTGATAGCTTCTTTTTATGAGAGAAAATATATGATACATTACATTATTTATGTAGTACGATTCAGCACTTGTATTTTTCAAGGTATGGTAATTTAAATTCTATACTGTCAGTTATATTCATTTTTGTATTGGTTATTTGGATTTTCCTATTGGCGTTTAGGGCTGCAATATCGAGGCAATCTACACAAAATACAGGAATGCCAATATGAGACTGATCAGTTGAGAAGATTCAAACAATCAATACGGAAATGAATTAAACTTTGCCCCGTTGCACAAACTAGAGGCTATCTGGAATTAGCAGCTAAGGGGATAATGCGATGGAGTTTGAAGCTAACGGTTCTGTATTCAAGTACTAGAGTGAACGTCAACTCTGGGATGCAGGTAAATCTAGCTGACGAGTCACAAACTGAACGAATTTCATGACCTGGATTCCACTAATAGGCATTATCCATCACTTCTTCTAAAGTCAGTTATATAATTTATTGTCGTTGTAGTAATTTTGGCAGATATTAAGATAATTGACTTTCAATCAATAGGTGAAACGTCCGAATTTCTATTTCGTGCATGTCCTTTTTAAGCAGCTGGCTAATACTAATGAAATCCATAAAGATATTGTGAGGCAAAGTTGAATACACTAGCTTGTACTTGGTAAACAAGCTGCATTATAAGACGAAATGACAGAAAACCAGTCAACACAAATAAACAGATTTAGATTTATTTGAAGAGATAACTAAGTTAGAAAGCGAGCTTCTGACTCATTTAAGACTATAGCATTGAAATTGACTGTTTTGCACATTCAACTTCTGTTGGTGTATGTCGTAGCAATATCAGAGAAACATGTCGTACCATAAACATGGATGACAATGATGACCAAATTTTCTAACAAGAAATTTGGGTTGTTCATTAAACAACTAGTCATTAGTGATGGTACGATTCTCACTTCGTTAACGGGTTTAATATCTTGAGATATCTTTGTTTTCGTGTGACATGAATGAATCAAGTTGTATTCTATGTAAAGTGAGGATAGTTATTGAGTACCGAACAAGAGAGAAATATCTTCAGTGCCTCTTTGCTCTAAATATTTCGTAAAGCGATATTCATCTGTGGTGAAAAATCACTTAAGAATCAATACTTATTACAAGTTATGTTGGATAGCGAAACGTTTATTTTTTCTAATGTGATATTTAAGATGCTTTCATGAGTATTATTTTGAAACACTTATTGAAGAAAGCTAGATATATATGGATTCAGAGCTATAGAATTTTGGTGTTTATCAAACTCCATTTTTCATAAGACTTACTTTGCACCTGGATCATATTCAGCCCATACACGTATGAATTCATCTAAATGATGTGACCCCAGTATAGATGAATCTCTTGTTAAATAATCAAAATTATCCATAATTACAGCAACAAATAAATTGAGCATAAGAAACGAGCAAAAGAAATTAAATGATACAAAATAAGTATAAGATGCATTGCTTCCACAATTGTTTGATGCACGATTAACACATTCTTGTCCATAGGTACAAGCAAGCATTATTTCTTGCCATGATTCACCAGTAGCACAACTGAAAATAGTGGAAATAAAAATTATATGTATAAAAGTATAGGAAAATTATTATTATTCGGGAATTTGTAGTAAAGTACATAGAATATTCGTTCTTGAATTGACAGAAGATACATTCCTAGTATAGGTTGAATGATTGATAAAATTAAGGGAGTAGAAAATGGTTAGAAAAATGAATATTATTATTAGAACATATAGATGAAAAATTGAAGTTTCACTACAAATCAACGTGAAATTTTTAAAACGAAAACTCATATGTCCAATTAAAACCCAAGACTGTAATACAGTAAACTAGTAACCCAATAAATCTCTAAGCAACCAAATAACTATCATTCAAGTAGCTTGGTGATAACGTCTCATGCTGTAACATATGTTTACAACCCATTGAAAGAGTCAGAGCACTCATAGCTGAAGACACACGGCTGGATTCTTGATGTTTATGACCGATGCACTAACGTCAAGCGACCTGTACCACGATGTCAAGTCGTTTCAACGTGTGGTCACATGACTACCTTATTAGTAGAATTCGATTAGACCTAAGGGCTAGAAAATATAATGCTAGTTTCAAATCAGCGACAAGTTAATGTTACCCAGTTGCTATGTGATGAATGTCTCGAGATAGGGCTTTATTTTTAGGAACTGATTCGCATTATCTGCAACGTTTGAAGATTCAGCAACTGAGTGAAACAAACAACATTTAGTCATTTTCCATACCGTAAATGGTTGTTGCATATTACTTACTTACGCTTGTAACCCCTCATGGAAGAGTATGGACAACCCACTAGCATTCTCCATACAACTCAGTCTTCGGTAATCCTTTACAGTTACTGCTAGTTACTATTCATCCTTTTCATATCTGCTTCCGATTCCCGATGCAGTGTGTTCTTCGGCCTTCCTCTTCTTCATTTTACTTCAGGATTCCAAGTTAGCGCTTGCTTCGTGATGTTACTTGTTGATTTTCGTAATCTATGTCCTATCCTCATTCAACATCTTTTCCTAATTTCCTCTTCATATGGAAGTTGGTTTGTCCTCTCCCACAATAGACTGTTGCTGATGGTATCCGTCCAACAGACATTGATTATCTTGAGTAGAAAATTGTTTATAAATACTTGTACCTTTTTCATGATGATTGTGTTAGTTCTCCAAGTTGCAGCTGTGTACAATAGAACAAACGGTCTTGACGTTCATAATAAATATTCTGACTTTGATGTTGTCTTGCAGACAGTTGTTTTGATTTCCATATATTGTTCAATTGTAGGAATACTTCGCTCAATTTGACAATTCTAGCATTAACATCCGCATCAAATCCTCCACGTTCATCGATGATGCTTTCCAGGTACGTGAGATTTTCCACCTGTTCCAGAGTTTCTCCATCGAGTGTGGTCGGGTTGGTGTTCTCCGTGTTGTATTTAAGGATCTTGCTTTTTCCCTTGTGTATATTGAGGCCTTCTGCTAAAGAGACTGGTGCTACACTATTTGCCTTCATTGCTGTATATTAAAGTTCAGTTTTCAATTAAGATATCATTATAAACCCTAGCTTTTAATAATTTTGTTTTTTTGCATCTAGTGCATTGGATACGATGGATATGATGGTATTAGACATTAGCGGATGGCTCTAGTCGAAATTATATTAGTTAAATACGTCTTTGTTTCTCCTTCGAACGTAATAAATCATCATTTGCATGATAACCAAACAAAACACTAAGTTTTAATCAATTTACTTCATATCTATTTCAAAATGTAGATGCTTTATTATCTAAGTTATAATGAATCACTGTTTATCAACCAGTTAAATATTCAGTACGTTATTTGACTGTTTAAATAAAGACATCTTTGTTGACGTCACTAAATAGTTGAAAACCACTTTAAACTAATGTACCAGTAATCAAAATGTATCGCCATTTCAAATCAGTCTGTTCATTAGTTTCTTTGTAAAGATGGATTATAGAATTAAACAAACAATAGCTGGGAACTAACACAACACTAGTTATCACCAAATGATCAGTTTTTAATACTTCAGTATTGTATTATTTTCAGAAATGATTGATCACTGAACAATGAATGATTTCATTTTTGTTGGGTCCTTAGTGCTGACCGAATTTTATCGAACAGGTTACAATATAGTCACTATTATAATTGACTAGACGTCGGATGGCCTATGTTTTAATGTTATGTGGTTGAAATCAATTGAGAGGAAATGCTTAACTTAGGCTTGATATTGGTGTATTTTTCTTCGTGGATCTTGACTCCACTGATTGAAGAAACGATTGATAATGTCTGATTATCATCATATATAATTAATTCATTGAAATAAAGTAAGAGTGTTTAAATGTCATTTTAAACAAATGGTCTAAATTGGTTGGCAGTAAGTAAGCCATGTTGTTAGGTCATAATTTTATGCACTGTTAAGTGACCTAGAAAACCTAAATTTTCAAATCATTCGATACTTAAATAATGTTCGTTACTTTTATATATAACTATGTGATTTTGTTAATATCAAACAATTGTTGTTATTAACCACTTGTTCTATCTTTTAATACTCATTAATTTAGGGCGTTTTGTCAATAATTTTCATCATTCTTCAATCATGATTATGAAATCAATTCATGAGATTGATTGTATTAACTACATCTAAGAGAAAAAAATTGAAAAATTCTCTTCTATCTTGAAAGATTCTTCTTTTACTTTTTGTAAACTGTAGAGATTAGAATAAAAGTGAAAATAATTTACATATTCATTAGAAAATACAAAAAGAACCTGTTGACGAAAACAATTGTTCATGATAAGAATAGATAGAGAAAGTGAGAGAGAGAGAGAGAGAGTAAATAATGTGAAAATTATCAATAATTCAAATAATTTGTAAAGTCATCTTTAACTTGGAAAAAGTTCTCATTAGAAATTGACATGAGTTGATATATGAAAAACAAACAGTGCCTATCAGAAATTGATGAACTGTAAGAAATCTGTCAGTGTTCATGTGAAGAAAACAATTAAATTTAATAGTTAAGTTCATGAGTTAATTGAAACTAGATCATGATGGAAAACTTGAAAGAACTGGATGGTTATTTCGTTCTAGTGTGAAACTTCTCAGCAGTGCATATCCAAGATTCATCCAGTTTCATACTAAGACAAAACGGCCTTCTAGTGTTTTCAGGTTTTCCATGGTGGTCTAGCTTCAGTTGAATTAGGAATTAAATTACTAGGAATTAAATTACTACAGTATCCACAAAACCTCTTTCTGAAAATAATTAAACGTTCAAGTTTTAATTTTTATATAAATTTTAGTTTATTTTATGTAAATCTTATTTAAAGTAAAACATAACAGGAATTCTCAATATTTTCAAGTCTTATTTAATTCATTTTAAATCTCATAGTTTTAGTAGATCATAACCAAGAATGAAGATAAATGTTAGTTAATACACTCAAAATGAAATTGGATTGATTGTTAAGCATTAACTCAACTAATGAATGTCAAATTTGAAGTCGTAATTTCGGTACTGTACAAAATTATAAAACAACGAAGCTCCAAGTCATAGTAAAAAAGCCACCTAATAAACTTTGAATGCATAAGATATGGTTGAGATAATACTTAAGTTCAAAATAAAGAAATTCGAGATAGAAGAAAGCTTATATTCAAGATTTCATAGGTAACTATTACCAATTTTGTTATTAGTATGAAGAACAATTTATTTATCTTGGGGTTAGACATTTACACCATTGAATGCCAGCTCAGTGGTCCAGTAGGTTAAGCGTTCGCGCACGAGACTGAAGGACCTGGGTTCGAGTCCCACGGGCGAAATCGTAGATGCGTACTACTGAGGGGCCCCACAATAAGACGGAACGGCCGTACAGTCCTTCCAGATTTTCAATGATGGTCTAACATCAATCGGTTCATGATCTCAATCAAAAACTTAATTATCTTTACAACCCCTATACTGGTTATTTATCTTAGTTTGTTTCTATTAAAAAAATCATATTTTATTCATTTTAAGAAAAAATGTTCCTCAACCCCTATTCACTCCTATTCATCCATTTCTATAAACATGATAAGATTAGTAACTTCCTCTTCAGTAAATAATCAGTGAAAACAAGAGAACACGACATGAATGGTTTTAAATTCCACTCTTCAACATACGTTACTATAATGCATGAAATATAAAAGTACAATCTACAATAATTGATTAGTGTTAATCATTACATAACTAAACGGATTTCCATACGTTTATAATTGATTGCTAACTTTTAAATGATAAACGGTATCATATAAATTAATGAAGTAAGAAAGAAAAACAACCTACAAACAGAATTAAATTGAAAAAATACCCACCATAAAAGAATTATCAAATACTCCAAATACCCCATACTAATAATTACCATGTGCTCACTAGTGACTAGCTTCGTGAGGGAATTCTCGGAGTTCTGATGAGAAGCCGTGACCAAATGGAGCTAATCCATATCGGGTAGAGACAGGTATCTACCTCAGTGCAATACTACTTATTCAAATTTAAGGGAATCTTTTAATAAGGCATTATATATATATATATATATATATATATATATATATATATATAATTATTTAAACCTACCGAAATAATAACAGAACTGCATACGGGAAACTATGAAAATTATTGTAATTTGTAATTTGTCCTTCAGCTTCATTAATAGCTATCGTGCCAAATATCTAGGTAAAAATATTAAATAAATGAATCAGTACACTTATCAGTGTATATATATTTATAACATGATGATATGATTTTACTAATGGGAAATGAAAAAAAAGATATATTACTCATTAATATGTAATTTAATTGTCAAGTTTATTCATTTGCCTAGTATGTTTAAAATTACATTGAGTTTTAATGATGATTAGTAGCAGTAATATCTGGGTTGTTAAAACGGGAGCGAAATTAGATTAGTTTGATCAACAAGAAAACGCTTCATTTACTCATCCACAGCTCATAAACTACAGGTTACTAATTTTTATTATTAAAGTTTATTTTAAAACTTTTAATGCGAATTAGCCTATTAAATTGTTTGTTATAAAGTTTCAATTCTACCATTTGATACTTAGTTAACAATTATAATATTAAGTAGAGTTATACACAGATATTTGCTATGGACATGGACAATATAGGAGAGCCCCATAGGTCATTTGAAAAATACACATACAGTAAAAAGTTTGGACCTGAAATGAGAACTTCAATAAAAACTACATTCCAATATACAGTACTTAATCATTAAATGAACGGGTAAAAAACATCTGGAAGCAATCGATACAACATAATGAATATCAAATAGTTGTGAGTGATCTCAGACGAATATTAGTTTCGAAGATAGATTTGAAGTAGTTTTTATCTACGATTGGTTAGATGTTTACTGATAAACCTCTTGAAAAATTTCTTTTAAAAGAATGAGTTTATAAGAAACAGCATGTTATATAAAATATACTGAATCTAAACCGTACCTTTGTTGTCTACAGATTGAATTCATATGAGTAGAAATATTTCCGAAATTGTAAACACACATAAGGATATGGATCAAAAAGACAAGATCTTGCTCTCTATATTTTATTTTTAAGAGTGACAGGATTATTTTCATGCCGAATCAATAAACAGTGGGTAAATTCAGTGTTATCTTTAAGAGAGTTTCATGTGCTTGTGTATTTGAAGATGTTTTCATTGTCAGAAATCATGAATTTTATTTAGGTCACTGGTAAAATGTTTCATTTTGGTGACCTACAGGTATTCATGAATAGAGAAAATCATTAACTGGCCTTTAGTAATCAAGCTATTTAGTTAGTTTTGAATTTCCTACCCCGAATAACTAATTGGTCAAAGTTTAAATATGTGCTTGTGGCTGAATTGGACAGTACAACAAGACAAAACCAGCCTTCAAGAGCTTTGTAACTTATTGAATCCCAGAATGATGCCATTTCGTAAACTATATTGTTTGTGAATTAGTCTAACCTTCGTAAAGTTTCCTATGACACGTAAATATCATATATGCAGTTCAAAGAAGGTATGAGTCCATGTTTGAGTCTTGAAGCCCGAATGTTCAGAAGTTACCATTGCAACAATTATTAAATATTTAAAGCAGTTAGTCCCTTTTATAAATTTCGATAGAACAATGAGAAGACGGAGTTGATCTGAAATGTTGTATAGAAATTGTCAAGGTCGAATTCTTAAGTTCATTGAAGCCTTAGCTATTCGTAAATTTAAACCTCCCTTATGTGTACAAAAACAATTTGTCGTAACCTTGAATTTACCTTGGTAATCCTTAAGTCATTCTATGGCCTAGGATAACGCGACAATTTCTTATTCTTTCTCCCCCCTTAGTTATTTTAATTGTACTTTTATTTGTTTGTTTGACCTTTATTGACCTTTATTAATTTTCATATAAAAATGCCTTGACAAGTATATGTGTGACCAGATTGTTCGAAATGTATAGCGCAAATACATCACATTTTTCAGATCAACTCCGTCTTCTCATTGTTCTATCGAAATTATTAAATATCCAGCTGTGATGATCTTTAACTATACTTATCAACTTACACTTATTTACCTGTCACTGTATGCGCACTTATGTCTGCATTTTTTTCATTATCAATATTAAGTTCTGGAATTGATTAATCAGTCTTTGTAGGCATATATATACATTGTTTAACTTGTTTTTTATCAATAAATTTATTTATCGACTAACTTCTGGAAGAATTCCCGAACTTTTAATGAAGAGGGGTGACTGGTGGAGTTCAACAATATCAAATACCATATAATTTCAATGACAGCCACAGATGATAGTTGCAAAAGATTACAAATATAATGGATTCGGAATAAGAGCAGCCTAAAGATAATTTCATTGTTATGAAATCCAAAGATCATAGATTTTATTATTTTGTGGAACAGCGAATATACACTAATGAGTTGTTTACTAGGAAGAGATAATTACTTATCTCTCAATAGTTTATTATGATTATCATTCCATGATATAAACTATCTTAGTTAAAGAATAATAATTGTTTCTCATTTTTAAATACACTTAATTTTCATTACATCATCAAGCGTATATTCATTAATTTTCTTCTTACTTTAATCCCATTCACTTCAAATAAGCTTTAATGTATATACCGACAGACCTTTCTCTCGTAGCTTAATTGATTTGCTATATTTTACGGGGACATATAAACGCTTCATAGCAACAGTACAAATTATATATGTATGTATAAAGACGTGCGCAACTACATTAAATTCACTGCAAATGGATTATTATTATTTTAAATTGTTTTATTTTTTAATTTAATACATTTAATCTTCCTTTGTTTTTTCTCTATAATTCAAAGTATCATTAATGTTGTATTTAATCGAACAAAGAAAGAGTATGTGTGACAAGAATACTGGCTTCATTGTATTTTCTAAAGCATATACCATTATTATATCTGAGTAGAAGTTTTCTTCTGAAAGTTGTAATTATAATAGTATAGTACAGCTATATATATATATATATATATATATATATATATATATATATATATATAAGCTACATTCTGTAAAGTTTTATTCAGCCTTCTTTCTTGTTTCGCTACCTAGTTTGCTCTCATCTACAACTTGAACGTTGTTACTTCTTCCGGTCACTTATTTCATCTTTGTACATAAAGAGTTCATTCAATTTAAAATTTATAGTGATGATAATAACAATTATGAATATACAGTTAAAGTATATGTGAACTTTAATTTTTAATTATCATATGTTTTAAAGAGAATTTAGTTGTATTAAAATATACTTCTAGTAAATACTAGTCATTAAGTTCTATTATTAATGTAAAGTAAGGTGGATTTGTGGAAATTTTTAAATGTTTTCATGATAGCTTGTAACACGAATTGATGTCAGCTTAAGAACCGTAAAAAATTAGAGAGAACTTGTCACATGTGTGGTTCAAGTGCCGGATTGATCAAGAGTCACAAGCTGAGATGAAACAGCTATCTAGTGGCTTCCTCTTTCCAGTGTTTCTTGAAATGTTGTGATTTAATAATAGGACCTGTCTTCAAAATTGGAGGATTTTGTGATGGATTCTTGACGTTTAGATGAAAAATCGTGACAACAGGAGTTCAGCACTGTCGGAACGGAGACTACTACTCATAAATGGTACTAGACGACTGCCGCATCATATTACGAACTGACTGAAACCGTTAATGTAAACCCTCAGGTGGAAAACCAGTGGTTTAAAGGCAACGCACTAGGTAAGAAGTTTGAACATAATGAGTTCGTTTCGTTGCAGCGTTGTGAATCTGAAATGTTGACGAATCCCATACTAGAAAAAAAGAGATATCCACCTCTTCCTTTTATCTAATCTTTCCTCAAATGATATAAATACGCGGAGAAAATCAACTTTAATTTAATCTAAACTCTAATTATTTGTTTAGGAAAAAGAAGCTTAGTCATATTGAGTTAGATACAATGACTTTTAAGTATCATCCGCTGATTGGCCAGAATTAGTTGATTTGATTACTTCAATTAGATTAACTGAATGAATTATTCATAAAATTGGGTCGATAGCTTTTTTTGGCTGTTTATTGAAACAAGTAAGCAAATACAATTCGTTTTCTCTCAGTAAAAACTATGCTGCTTAAGGAAAAGATACCGTATTGGTAAAAGAATAATACAATAGACTTATCAAATGAAAAACTTCTATTTGGCGATAGTTTACACAATGAAATCGTGTTTTTTGAAGAATATGTTCAAATTTAGAGCTGTTTCAATCTACATTTGAAACACTTCATTAATGTTCTAATGTACCGTTAAAACGGTACGGTCAGTTTAACTTAATTACTGGAAAGGCTGAAGTCATATTATTAAAAAATTTATACTGTTACTTAACTAAGGTATAAGGTCATTTATCAGATAAAAAGTGGGGGTGATCAAGGAGGAAATAGAATATCACAAAACAACCAATGAGTCTTCACTTCTGACAGTTATATCAATTATCACTTTGAAAATTAAAGCTGAGGTTGATCATGTTCTGAATGAAATGTGCTAATTGCTTAGCTTTTTATTTTGATCTTCCTAAGTAACTTAATGTAAAAGCCACTAAGAAACTAAAGTAAACTTACTTGCATTCCTACTACAGCATAAATAAAGAATAACATAGTAATAAGTAGGCAAACATAGGGTAGTGCTTTAAATGATTGAATAAATGTCCATAATAGTATTCTGATTGTATAACCTTGTCTAATTAATTTGATTAAACGAGCTGCACGAAATAGTCGTAAAAACCCCAAGTTAAGAAATGATGAATCCTGTAAATAAAATTTTAAAAAAATGCAACATCACTTAGGATATACAGTTACATGGATTTATCTTATTGAGTAGAGTAATTCTGTTAATGTTGAAATAGACAAAAAATAAAAAGAGTATAGAATATTTCTGTAGAAGTGATTAATAACGGAGAAGTGACTAATATTATATTTGTCTAGGTCTTTTAGTGCCAGTCAAATTCTGTCGATCATTTTGAAATATGATCACTAATAGGAGTGACTCGGTATGGCATGAGCTATGTTGAGATGTTATGTAGTTGGAGGTAGGCTGTAAGAATGACAGTAAATCAATACAACTTGACCTACAATAAGTTGGTTATAGGTGAATTCAGTTCTAAGAGAAGTAAATTTAGATTTTTACAGTCAAACTGTCTTATCTGTAATGTAAAGGCATCCTAAATTGTTCTGGTTCTAAAAGTCTCTGCAGAGGAAGCTCCATCTTTACAGATTTCTACTAGAACTAGTCAAAATTTTATATATGTCATCGTTTTAAAAGTAAATCTTAATATCTCTGTGATCTGAGTAAAATATCTAGGAAAAAAAAGTCATCTATTAGGAATAATTATCGAATATGTTCGATCGAACAACAATACATAATAATAATAATCATATACTATTAATTTAAGAAATAAACTATGTGGACGGTATTACGTTGCTGAAGAATATTGAATTTCATTTTATAACATGTAAATATTTAAATATAAAAGTATAGATTATTTAATTAATAGTAATTTATCAGAAAAGAACTAATGATAATCACTGAATCAGTTACAAATAAATTTGAGACACATCCGATCCATATAAACTTTTAGGGTTCTTTGAAGCAAACACACTCATTTTAGTTTTCTTTCAAATCCAAACGGATATACGTTCAGTTGAAGAAATAGTTAGTTTCATCATCTTCGTTTTATATCGATCAAATTTTTCGAAATATGATTATACTACTGGTATTTAGTTTTGCCCCAGTTTATTTAAACTAAAATACGTCTCGTTTGTACAGACAAATGATAGTCACATTAAATGTAATCAAATCCATTCATGTGGTGTACAGTTAATTGGCAAATGATTTACCAGATACTGGTTAGAACAAACTTACAACTTAAATCTGTCTTTTACAACATAATTGATCATATTCAATAAACGCTTATGTACGCATCCTAACTATTGAAAGTAATCTTTTTAATTTATTAAGAGTTTTAATTCATTTTATTTTTTGCGTATAATCATTTATCATTACGTATACTTGTCTAAAATAAACTTGAACACTAAGCAAATGCCGAAAAAGAGACAGTATGAAGTGACTTATTGTCAAGAAACAGTAATTTATCTTGATGTCAACAATCAGATGAAATAGACATTAATTACAATTTTCTTCTTTTTCAGTGCGAAGAGAATTTTCATCATATAACAGTTGGAGAACATTTTAGAACCAAAAAACACCAAATAGATGCTTTATACTCGTTTAAAGTAGTGTAAGCCTATCCACTACCTTCACACAAGATCGAATCCAAAGCCATCATTTAACGGGTAAATAAGTACAGTTTACGGACAAAGAAATTAAATTCAGGATGATGGCTCTTGGACTTTCGGGAGAAATCTGAAATGTGTTGACGGACAGCTCGTACATTAATAGTAGCTAGGCAAAACCTAGCAACACTGAGTTACTTAGCCGTTTAAAATTAATGAATACGGGCAATGCCGAAGAATAGAGACCGAAATTCACAGTCTTCAAAATGATTTGAAGGTTACAGAGGCTTTATATAAAATAACCTACTGTCCAAGTAATAACCATTACGAGAATATAGTTGAACTTCTATATTTTAGCAAAACGTTGTTATCCTTCCTCAAAGTCATCGATGTAGTATAATAGCTTGAACTGGCTTACGTACGTTTTGGTTCCTAAGCTGCTTTTGGTTGACTGACTGAAGTTTGGAACACAGTTTGTCTATATTTGCAACTGGTCAACTAGACATGTCAGAAATTTAGTGTTGTGATTAGAAACGAGTAAGCATCGTCTAAAATATTAAAACGTTATCAACCAGCTTACTGAATAATAATAACTACCACTTCTTTTTGATGTTGCTCTTAGCTTTAGGGCAATTTGGAATTCAGAATGATATTGATACTGATGTCGACAAATATAAGTAGTGTATATCATCAGTTTCAAGTCAAATGTCTGGAGGCGGAAGGTCAAGAAGACCAAAGAAAAGAGGCTGAGTGCAGAGACTGATTGATGTGTAAACAAAGGAACAATGAAGTCTGAGATGATTGGTTGACATTTTGCAAATGAATGTTTCACTGTACGATTCACAGATTTTACTAATATGTTCTGTAATTTTGTATTCAAGTACATCCGATTGTCCCCACTTGTGTTCTCATTCACTATAATATGTGTTAATTTCAGGCCTCGTATGTATATACATCTAGATATTGATTCCAAGCAGAATGAAACTCACATTCTTAACTCGACCATTAACTTCTGTTTTAAACTAAATCTGTATGTATCAAAAAATATCTTAGGCGAAGCCAATAGTCGTTCTATAAAATGTAAAATTAATGGAAATAAGAAAACATACAATTACTTACTTGTAGCTCAGAAACAAGTACATCGGTTATGCTACCAACTACCGTAATAAAATCAAACGTATTCCATGAATCACGAAAGTAACTCTAAAAAAAGATTAGTAGCTGCTTATTATTCAGTGATAAAATTATTTTAGATGAATGAAACTCAGAGTTAGTGCATAATAGGTAGAAAACTATTTAACGTAGCAAACGATCATAATTTCTGTTGTGATACACTACTGTAATCGAATCAAACAATATTTTGTGAGTTAACTCATTGAAAACAGAAAATCTAATTGTTTTACTGAAAGAAATCTATGTCTACAAATTTACTTACTTACTTACTTACTCTTGTTACTCCTCGTGAAGGAGCATAGACCGCTCACCAGCATTCTCCATCCAACCCTGTCCTAGGCCATCCTCTCCAGCTCCTTCCAGTTGTTACTCATCCTTTTCATATCTACTTTTATTTCCCAACGTAATATGTTCTATGGCCTTCCTCTTTTCTGCTTCCCTTCAGCATTCCAAGTTAGAGCTTGCCTCGTGATGCAGTTTGATGATTCGCGCAATGTATGTTCTATCCATTTCCATCGTCTCTTCCTAATTTCGTCTTCAGTTGGAAGCTGGTTTGTTCTCTCCCACAGAAGGCTGTAGGTGATGATATCCGGCCAATGGATGTTGAGTATCTTGCGTAGACAGCTATTTATAAATACTTGTACCTTCTTGATGATGGTTGTGGTAGTTCTCCAAGTTTCATCTCCGTACAGTGGAACTGCCTTGACATTCGTATTGAAGATTCTCACTTTGGTATTGGTTGAAAGTTGTTTTGAGTTCCATCTGTTCTTCGACTGTAGGAGTGCGGTCCTTGCTTTGCCTTGGTTTTCGCCTTGTGTATGCTGAGGCCTACTGATGCAGAGACTGCTGCTACACTGGCTGTCTTTATCTGCATTTGTTCATGTGTATGCGATAGGAGGGCTAGGTCATCTGCGAAGTCCAAATCGTCTAATTGATTCTGAGCTGCCCACTGTATTCCGTGTTTTCCCCCAGATGTCGACGTCTTCATAACCAAGTCGACCACCAGAAGAAAGAGGAAGGGAGAGAGTAAACAGCCTTGTATGACTCCGGTCCTTACTTGGAATGCATCTGTCAGCTGTCCTCCATGCACGACCTTGCTCTGAAGTCCGTCGTATGAGTTCCGGACAATATTGACAATCTCCTCACGAACTCCGTAATGTCGAAGAAGTTTCCATGACGTCCTCCTATCTACACTGTCAAATGCCTTTTCACAATCAATGAAGTTGATGTACAGTGTTGAGTTCCACTAAATTGAATGTTCGACAATGATCCGTAGTGTTGCAATTTGGTCTGTGCACGACGGATCCTTACAGAATCCAGCTTGTTGATCTAGAAGTTGGGCGTCTACTGCGTCTTTCATCATGTTCAGCAACACTCTGTTAAAGACTTTCCCTGGTACTGACAGTAGTGTAATGCCTCTGTAGTTTTCACATTTGCTCAGATCTCATTTCTTTAGAATCTTGATGGGGTGTCCTTCTTTTCAGTCCATCGGCACTTGTTCCTCCTCCCAAATCTTTTTGGATAGAAGGTGAAGCATGTTTGTAGTTACTTTGATGTCTGACTTCAGTGCTTCAGCTGGTATGTTGTCGGGTCCTGCTGCTTTTCCGTTCTTGATTTGTCTAACGGCCATTCTAATTTCTTCCGTCGTTGGTGGGTTGAAATCTATAGGAAGATCTGTGTGTACTGCTTCGATGTCCAGTGGATTCATTGGAGCCGGCCTATTCAGGAGTTCCTCGAAGTAATCTACCCATCTGTTCCGCCGCTGTCGAATTTCAGTGATTGGCCTTCCTTCTTTGTCTTTGACCGGTCTCTCTTGTTTACTGTATTTCCCTGATAGTTTCTTCGTTGTATTGTAAAGCTGTTTCATATTTCCCTTTCTTGCAGCTTTTTCCGCCGTCGTTGCTAGTTCCTCCACGTATTTCTTCTTGTCGGCTCTAATGCTCTTCTTCACTTGCTTGTTTGCTTCTATGTATTCAGCTTGTGCTTGGACTCTCTCTGCTCATGTTCGGCTGTTGTTAATTGCTATCTTCTTGTTCTTCCTTTCTTTGATCCTGTCCAGTGTTTCAATAGAGATCCATTCCTTATGATGATGCTTCTTGAGGCCCAGAACCTCTTGACACGTTGAAGTTAATGCTTCTTTGATGTCTTTCCAGTTGTCCTCCATAGTAGTTTCTTCTTCTTTCAGTAGATCCTGTAAGGCTTGGAACCTGCTGTTGAGAGCTATTTTGAATTCATTGAGGTTTTAGTATCTCGAAGGAAGACTGTATTGAACCTTTGTAGTGCTGTTTGTCCAGTTGTCCAGTTTTTCTTTAGCTTCAGTTTTAAATTGGCCACAACCAAGTGATGATCCGAAGCTATGTCAGCTCCTCTCCTGGCTCTCTCATCTTTCATTGTCCTTCGGAATTTTTTATTGATGCAAATATGATCTATCTGGTTCTCTGTAGTGTGGTCCGGTGAGATTCATGTAGCTTTTTGTATGCGTTTGTGTGGAAATATTGTGCCTCCTATGACCAATTCGTTGAGTGCATAGAGATTTGCAAATTTATTGTTCATTTAATAATTGTCTATACTTCAGTTGTTATGTGTCGAAAAAGGAAATGCATTTTGTATAGCTTTAAAGTTGATTCGAAACGAGAAACTATTGTTTAGTGATTGCGTTATATTACCGATTTAGAATTAACAAATATACACGTCACTAAAATCATATAGACAAGTAATGAAGTAAAAATTGATTAAGTAGTAAGTAAAGTATTCGCTTTCCCTTCAAAATCATTATGAATTATGATAAATCATTAGCACTTCCATTGTTCGGTGACGAAATTAAATGAAAATAGATAACGAACGAATCAATCAGTTTTCATCAAAAGTCAGCAACGGATAGACGGCAATCGTCTATTTTGACATCACATGTTTAATATCAGCAGTTATTTAGTAAAATAACATGAAATGACATAGCCTATTTAGTTATCAAACTTTATTCATATTGATGACATATTCATGTTTTGTCATGAGTCAAAATGTTTCGTTTTACGAAAGCCAAAAAGTAACTTAGAAAGTTAGGTCAGTTTTCTGACTTTGATATTGAGTGGAACAGCTTCTTATCGTAAAAAAGCATTTGTCCTCTGAGGTTTCGCAGGTCCCTTACTGACGAGTGCCAACCAGCTGCAGCATATATCTAAGGTATCTGTGTTGATTGCTTTCAACCAACTGACGACATAATCAATATTAAAAAAAATCAGTGTAAATAGTATTCCTTACTTTTGGTCCAAATGCAATTAATTTTAATAAACATTCCATTGTAAACATCGCAGTAAATGCTGTATTCAAATAAACTAGTGTACTACAATAACTTTGATATTTTTGTGTTTCCCAGTCAGGAATGCCCATATTAGCATCTGTATAATCTGGTCGATAATACTAGTAAGGAAAGAAGAGTAAAATACAAATGAAGTATTTATGATAAAATAAAATACACTTGTTTCATATTTTAGGATACAGTATAAATTGATTTGAATCATCTTAATTACAAGAGGAAGATCATTACTATGTAATAACGCTTATAATCTAATTTGAAGGATTTAAATTAATTGTTCAGCTGATTATTATTTATCATGCTATCATACAAATAGTAGTCGAAAAATTATTAAAACTGATAGTTTATATGAACTGTTCACCATCAAGTGAGCAGCCTATGTTTCTCCACGAGTGGTAACAGGCGTAAGTTAGTAAACATTTGTTTGATAATTGTTTTAAAAAGGTTAAAAAAATGTTAAGCTCTGAGAAGAACGGCTTCTGAATTAGGAAAATAAACGACAAATGGAATTTCGGCAAAGGTTATGTAATCAACCAAATCTTTAAAGAGAAAATTAAAAACATAGGAATGAAAAGTATGGACACATTCCTTTTGAGTATATAATTGAAAGTAGAAGGGTAAAATTTCCGACCAAAATTGTTTGGTAATATCATAATCTAGGAAAGTATCATGTTTCATAATGGGGAAACAAATAATTAAGATAGGTCATTATATTCATTTAAGAACAGCTTTTAGATAGAAGCCTCGATCAATAAAAAAATTTAAGTCTCCCTTGTATGCGCACAAAATACCACTTACTCTAACCTTGAATCGGACATGATAAACTTTAATCGATTCTCTTGGTTAGGGTTGATATGACTTCTTAATCTTTTTATTTTATATTACTTACCTCTCTCTCTTTAACACTTTGAATGATCACTTTGTATCTAATTGACCTTATATTTAATTTATTTTGATTAGTTTTCACGATTTGACAAGTTAATTTACAAACAGGTTATATGAATTATGTTGCACAAATAAAGCAAATATTTTGGATTAACTCTGTTTGCTTATTACACTATCGAAATATACACTTTAATATATCATAAGTTTCTTCTACATTCTTCTTTTGAACTAAACCTTATTTAATCAAATCATGATATAAATCAAGTTAGTTACTTAATCTAATTTCCTATTTTACATTTGTAATTACTTTTCTATAACTTATATTTGACTTCTATAATAAATTCTATTTTTATTTAATAAATAAATGAATAAATATTGTGAGAAAAACTTACTTTCATCATTAAAATTAAAGTATTTAATGCAATCATTGTCATAATATAATATTCAAATGGACTAGATACAACTAATCTCCATATTCGATATTTTGTTGATGCAATATTACTAGGCATATATCTACATAAAGGTTTTGAATTAATTGCAAATTCAATACATTGTTTCTAGAGAAAAAAAAGATTATTTTTTCGATTAAAAATAAGTAAAATTTGCATGTTGATATATGTACAGGAAATATTGAGTGTGAAAATGTTTTGTGTATATATATATAACGAAACAAGGTTATTTATTATCATTATAGGGGTTGTGGAGATTATTAAGTTTTTGATTGAGATCATGAACCGATTGATGTTAGACCACCATTGGAAACTAGAAAGCACTATACAACCGTTTCGTCTTATTGTGGAACTCCTCAGTAGTGCACATCCACGATCCCGCTCGTGGGATTCGAACCCAGGGCCTTCAGTTTCGTGCGCGAATGCTTAACCTACTGGACCACTGAGCCGACATCCAATGATGTTAATGTCTAACCGTAACCAATCCACGAAATCGGGCAACCATCTTCCATTGTAACGCTGTAGATACTTGTCTCTACCCGACACGGATTAGCTTGGGATAAAATACACTTAAGTCTAACAATTAAAAAAATATCTCATACTCAAAAGAGATAGGAGGGTACTGAAAAAAAACTTTATTATATATTTGGTTTCAAATCTGAATGCTTAAATCAACCAAACAACCAACCAACTTGATTAGTCAGTTTAATTTAAGTAAAATGCACTGTTAACATGCATATTCTAATTAGATATTCTAATGCTACAGATGGCTGAATTTTTGGGAAATTAAATTCACTAGTCGTTTTATAAAAATATATTATTGGTTTTGATTAAAAAATAAACGGGTAGTTAATAATTTACCAGTATATTTTCATTAAGAATTGGTGTAAATTATAGTACGGGTTAGGTTTGTGATTTTATAAAGAAATGTTTAGTGGTAGCTTATAAAGTTAACATTATCAATTGAGGAACAGTTAGCTACCAAAAAAGTATTGTATGTTTAATTGAGGAAAATAGAAAAATGTAAACTATTTAATATAAATTGATTGAATGAATGGTATTATATTTGTCATGTGAACTAAATACCAACCTATGTAGTGTTAAGAACTTGCGAATAGAGAGAAAAATTCTCCCACTAGGACTACCTAACACTTTGGAGCTATCTGCTCATCAGTGATTCACTGACTGACATTAATTCATGAGGTAGTTATTTTCAATTTATACAATGAAGTATATTATAATCTTTAAGTGGCATCGTGAGTTTTTTCAAAGTTTAAAGTAACACCAACGTAGTCCGGATCAGATGAAAAGATCATTTTTCAGAGATAACCGTACAGGATTTCGTTCCAAATGCAAAAAGACTTATAGAAAATCAAAATAATAGTCATAATTATTTGCAGAAATTTAATGTCATTGTTTTTCGTGATTGAAATAGGTATCGTAACTGATAGAAATTAATTAACCGGTCATACTAAACTGTGAATTTGTCATAGCTGCAATTATGATTCTTTTTTCAAAAGATGCTTTATCCATACTAGATTTAATCAGACTTAGATATATTGTCGACATTCCTAAATCTATCAAAGTAATAAGCAAACTGATAAACTCTGTTTCATTAAGCTTTCTTGAAGCATTAGCTATTAGAAACTCAGACCCATTTTATTTACCCACAAAAGGTAGTTATCAACTATCACTATTATAGTAAATTGATATTTTGAGATTAATTCCTCTCCGCATATTATTCATACATATTCATTCATATCCATCCACTTTAAAACGGTCATTTCATTCATATAACTCCCAAAACGTATGTAAGCTTTTCAAATCTATAGTCACCACATAATCTATCTTATCAGTTTTTGAGTAACTATCCTATATATGTAGTTTTTATTACTTCACTTTTTCAACAACCAATGCCTATTATTAACTATTATAAGTGGCCAGGATTGCTGAATTTCATAGTTTACACTACTGACTGATCATAGTTAACCATCAGGGACCAGATCACATTGGACACTTTTTTAACCCACGATAGTGATGAAGAGCCTCATACTAGGAGAAAACATTCAACCAGGGCTTTCTGGGTTCAACAGTTAACTAGCCAAGAACAGTTTGCGATAAAAATTATGAAATTACAATTCATGACTGTTACATTTCAATACATAGACTGTTGTAAGCAGTTGTTGAGAACCTATAAAATAAAAAAATGTATTCATATTATTCCATGCCGACTGTTGTTCATGATTTCTACTCAAATACTAGAGTATACTGATTTGCTCAATATGTTAAGCTATGGCTTGAGAAACAAAAAAGATACATGTATACATCATTTACTTGATTTTTATCCAATTCATGATCGACTAATTCATTTTCACCTTGTTCTTGAAATGTTATAATAATTAAAGCTACAAAAATATTGACAAAAAAGAATGGGAATACAATGAAAAATATGATATAGAAAATTGCCATTTGTTGACTATGGTCTTCAACTGGGCCATGATTCACCTCTGTAGCATCCATTGAATTCTTTAAAACTCTACAATGAATAATATTTATGAAAACAAGTTATGAAGAGAATGATAAGAACAAGAAAGTACCGAATGAAAAAAACAAAGAGACATACATTTACTCTTTGTTTAGAATAATTTTAATCACAAAATCATAGCTAACCAACGTACCATAACTTTTTTGTCGTCTGTATAGTTATTCTCTACTGTAGTAAGACAGCTAACTGACGATAATATAGAATGGAAAAATTTAGCTTAGAAGTGAATTCATTGGAGATGGAAAACAAAAATCATTTATTATTCCACCAATTATTGTAGTAAAATAATAATATTCATTTTATTCAATACTATATGTTCAGGGTAAATATGTACTCTACAGTGGTAGTACTTTTTAATAGTTAGCCTCGTATTAGGTTTTAAAAATAATAGAAAAGCGTGTAAATATACTTGGTAGATAGGTGGAATTTAAAATAAACACTAAACAAGAAAGACTGCCATCAACAAATGGATGTTTGGACAAATGATAGTTCATATATTTGAGCAAGTCGCATAATATTGAGTGTATTATGAAACCTGAGTTAAATATTATTGTGTACTTTTGAAGTGTTCAGTACTACAACGAAACATCTTTCCTGTTTTTTCAATAGTTAACCAATTGTTATCGTGTGTTCAATGCATAACCTTACATTTCTCTATAAATATTAACAAAAGTTAATTGTCATTGAGAAGTGATCTCTCACTGTTTTCATTAAAGTCATAGAGTTAATAGAACTGATCTCTGTACATCATATATCAATGACCTTGAGAAACACATAATGAGTTATTAAATTCAAAGATAAAATAACCAGTCATGGAATACCAAGTACTTAATTTTCTAGTTGTCCTATAGTTTCTCATTGGTCTACAGTTCTTAAACTTTGAACTAATAAACTTTGAGGTTTGTTTGTTGTTGTTAGTTCAGACACAGATATCAAAGGTTTTTTACCATAGCAGGTATAAGAATTTCTAAAAAAATAAGTGTAAAGCTTTTTTTCCTATGGTTGGTCAACGACGTTAATTAAGAAAGTATTGAATTGAGTTAATATTTAGAATTGGCCACAATTGATCAATGACACTTATCAAATAAAATGTTATCTAAAAGACTTGATTTTTGTTATTGTTATCAGTCGCCTCAGGGGCTGAAAATAACGATTAGTATTAACGCCTCATATAACCATTATATATATATATACTTTTTCTACTTAGGAATTAGTTAAATTGAAGAGTAACCATTAGGGAATTGTTTAATTAATTAGTCAGATAAACAAAATAAAATAATCAGAATGGGTTTTGTGGAAATTTTTAGAAATTTCAATAGTTCAAATCATGAGTCAATTGAAGCTAGACCACCATAGAAAACCTGGAAGCACTGGAAGGCCGTTTCGCCCTAGTATAGGGGTGGGATCGTGGATATACACTACTGAGGAGTCCTACAACAGGACTAAACGGCTGTCCAGTGCTTCCAGGTTTTCCATGGTGGTCTAGCTTCCATTGATGCATGATTTCAACTATTGAAAATAAAATAACGCACACAGTTTAATTTAAATGAGAGTGAAAGAATTCGCTATGCATTCTATTTTTATAAATACTTTTTCATTGAATTCAAATTTCCTATATATGTATACTATATACATACATACATGCACACATACACACACAGCATTGATAATCTCAAATGTGTATAATGTAACTTGTTGTTAATATGACGCATTTTAAGCATATTACTATTACTAGTATTAGTATATATGGTATTTATGTCATTAGTGGCAACAGAGATAGTATATTGTGTTATGAAAAAAGAAAATACAAACCACATAAGGGAAATGACACAAAACGAAGGGAACAAATATTATGCATGGGTAAAGATAAAAAAAGTAAAGGAAATTCTTTATTTAAATGAATATTATGGATTGAGTTGTGTGTTTTTTTTGACTTATTGTATTTTAAATAGTAATTACATGATTCGTTTTAAATTGTAAAAATCAACTATCATAACTTCTAATTAAATTGTACTTCTCATCCATTTATCTAACGAAATAAATCCGGCTACTATGACAACAAAATAACTAGTTTAATAGTCAATATAAAATGTTGCGTATTTGAATAGATAACAAATATTTATCGTATAAACATAATGTTTGTGAAATATTGTTTAAATTTATAAATCTAGGTAGTTACAACTATATTAGGATTAATTCACTGATAAGAAATCATTTGTCAATGTGCTTTTATTTCATTTAAAGTTTGACAACAATCCATTTATTGACTTATTAGTTTCCCTGATACATATATATATATATACATATATATAAACTTCTTCAGCAGTGATCTGCTTCGTAAATCCCTATGATCGGTTTTATTTCATAATATCTTTCTTCATATCCAGATATAATTTGATCTATGAATTCGATAGTAATCGCCGCTTATTTTTCCGATGAATAGGGAATAAAAAGGGAAAGTATACGAAGCAACTAAACGATAATTCATGGGTTTCATCGTAATCAAATTGACAACATGTTGTAAACACTATATGATAGTGCGTAAATGCACAATTTTGTCATGCATAATTAGCTGAATAAATTAAGTGCAACTAAAGAGGGATAATGATAAATAATGGGCTCTTGGAAAAGTGATGTTTCATAATTTTAAATCACACAGAATTTTTAATGAAATAATGTCATGGTTTTGAATTGAAACAAAACAACTGTTCAGTACTATACGGCATTCAAGTACTTACCCAGGCCATCCTTCACCAGTTGTCACTGTGAATAATGTTAGCATAGCTGTGATCACATTGTCATAATGAAAATCACGTGAACTCCATACTCGAGCTTTCACAACAGGTACTAGACCATCATCATATGAAAAGAAATAACCTCTATGGAATAAATAAATAAATAAAAGACAATGTTTATGTTGTTATTTTTTGTGAACATAAATCAATTATTTGGGGTAGTTGCGTAGTAAAACAAGAAACAATTTAAAAACGAATTCGTCTATTAGAAAAGTAACATTTTTGGAGGCAAACAATCATTTGTTTTGGTCTAAATGTATTCAATTCTTCTTGATCTTCAAATGGCTAAGTAAATTAACTTCAAAGCACTTGGTTACTCATTACGCGATCATCTTAAGAATTGATATTGTTTATAGTAGTATTAAGCAAAAATTGAAATTATGATCCCTTTTGTAATTATAATTCATGTTATTTACCATGTTTAAATATATGGACCTAATTACATCCAGTTTGACATAGTTTACTGTGTAAAATTATTACATACCTCAATTAACAAATACAAATTTATGAACTCGAACGTGTATGGGATGATACTATTACTATTTCAGAATTCATAATGAAATAAATAAAATGGGGTTCAAATGTATATCAGAACAACTGGTTGGTAGTCAAACATTTAGCCATCACTGAAATAACCACTTATGCACTTTTGACATTTTAAACAAATTCACACAACTAAACTATCAAGTTATATTTAGCCTTTAATTATTTAACAGTTGAATTCATGAGTCTATTGAAAGTAGAGCACCATGGAAAACCTAAGAGCACCGGACGGCCATTTCGTCCCAGTATCGTACTTCTTAGCAGTGTACATCCACGACCCCGATTTACAAGACTCAAACCCAGGACCTATAGGTTTCACGAGCGAACGTGTAACGTTTATACCACTGATCCGACATCCTACGGTGTTAATGTTTAACTTCAACTAATCCACGATAGTGAGCGAAACATCCACTATTGTCATCAGTGATTTACTATCGCACAACAGACCCATTTGCGGTGGCATCGTGGATACGCACTGATAAGGGATAAAACGGCCTTTCAGTTCTTTCAAGTTTTCCATGATGGCCTGACTTTAATTGACTCGTAAATTCAACTATCAAATGACTGTAATATCCATAAAACCCCTTTTCGACTTTAATTATTCATCAGAAATTATTTTTATTTATTTATTTTAACACAGAAATATTGGTACAAAGAAGCACCAAATATGTATGCGCCACATAAATCTCATTCGATATGTGTGAGGGCTGTGATAATGCTCGGGTGCCCAAACAGAAGCATGTGATTTCCTTAGGAGACCACATCCCGAGCCTTTAACATAACGGTCTGATCCACGGGGCAGTGGAGCATCGTAAGGAGATGCAGTCCCATGGTAGCCGGTGACCGAAAATTGGTTCACACGCCATTTGTTCCTTCAGGATACTGGAGCCCTTGTGCACTATTGGTTTAGAATCAGGGTTTTCCAACTCCCCTAAGTGGACTCTCCCTGTCCACCAATCCGGTTAAAGCGCCGAACATTCGCTTTTCGTCCTCGCAATTTCGTAAACAACACCCCCGCCACGAGAAGGCAGTGAGTAGGACTTCCTTGGCAGATGCTATATACGCGTGGCCATGTGAGAGCATTTTGAGAGGGAGAGCGGAATCTCCTCACTCTCGGTCGTACCAGAGCATTTGAAAGCATTTCTCAGAAAGTGGTTTATTTTTGCATGTTTTGTTTAATTAGATAATACCCTCAGATTAAAAAAATGATTTTTGACAAATAAATAAAATTATAAAATAGCCAAGTTCAGATGGTAATTATCTTAAATAATAGTATTCAAGACAGTAAGTTAAATATAATCAATTTTAATGAAATCTAATTTATTTAGACATTTGGCTTTTAAGTTGGCTAACATTAGTGCATGAAAGTATTCAATGGAATAAACTAATGAGTAAAAAATAATCATTTATAATTCTAATGGGTTATTTAGTTAACATATTATTAAATTCTAACTAATTAATAATTACATTCAACCAATATAAGTTATAAAAATGTAGTCACTGTGTTTGTACAGAATGTTTATGCATTTTCATATTAATTGTTGATAGTTCCATAGTAATGCTAGGGTTGAAGCTATCACGAGTTCACTTAATCTGCGAACAAGAAACAAGACTCAGTGACCAAAGACCAGTAAGCTAGCTATTTGATGCGTCCCAGCCCCGCTAACTAGAGGGAGAAGTCCAAGCTTGGAATGGAGAAGTATATTCTGCAAACAGCCAGAAACGAGCGATAACAACAAACACAATTCAAAATGTACATATACAGCACAAAATCTTCCTTGGGGAGAATTACCAAATAGCATACTAAAAGACGCAACGGACCAATAGCATTTAAGATTCTTCCCAGTGAGAAATACAACATGGTGACAAGAGCGCCTTTGTCGCGAAAATAAAGAAATTCAAATTTTCCAAATAAAATTACAAAATTGGGTCCTTTCCCATGTGAGTTCTGGGGACCTAACGTCCCCGACAAATAATTAGACAGTACTATAGTGTAAAATAATTCATAAGTCACTTGTTATCTGCTGTAATCAATAAATCCAATTTAGCTTATTTATAAGATCAAAATACTATTTAACTGAACAATGTAGGTAGTTGTGAACTATATGGCTGGGATACATGTAACTATTTTAATCGATGGTTAGAGACTGGGTGATGTTGCTTAGAATCGTTCACAATAATGTAAATTCATCTACTCCTTTTCTCTATTTGTCTTTTTTTTGTATCTTGAGTTGTAAAAGTATCTTATAAATTGTATTGTATAAATCCATTTTTTTCTTATCGGATTACATATTCCATGCCTAATCTTTTCTGCTTCTACTATTCTGGTATTCCTCTTGATAATTTCATTTTGCAGTGGTTATATAGTTTGGCAACTTGGAACGAAAAAGACGTATGCTGAACTCTACATTGCCACATAACTGACTGATGGTACTTTGTGATTGATTCTACGTTGTTTCCAGTAGGTATCGAGAGGTTAAAGAAATTGTCAAGAATCAATAACTGGGAAACAGAATATGTGATTCAATCAAAAAGATTGAAAAAACTCAATGGATGATGTAGAAGTTATAATAGCCTGATATTCAGGTCGTTTTAAGATCAATGAGCAAGGTGAAATCGATCTTATCTATCAGTATGTGGATATTACCAATAAATCATGTTGTCATAAGATAATGTAACAAAACATTCAACAGTAGTGCAAATGTATATGAAGACAGTATTACGTTCAACGACGGCAAATCATTTAGAATGTCCTTAGAATGGATTACTTTGATGATCATGAAGTAACTGTATAAGGTTGTTTGGCGTTTGAAATACACTCTTTCAATATTGTTCATTACAATAATAAAAGCCGAGTTTGTTGAACCATCCAGTGCAAAATGTGTAATACTATAAAAAGCGATAAAACCCTGACTTTTTTTCCAGAAAAATGATCTATGTACGACAAAAAAATAAGAGATTTTAATGAACGCGAACTTTTTATCATAAAGAGAGGGAGTGCTGGATATCAACCTGTCTATTTCCTTCAAATATCTGAAGTGACGATCATCCAAAAAGATACTGGAGACGTGATTTAAGTACTCAAAGATATTTATAAAACAATTTTAATATTGATATTGGTTTAAAGTGATTACATAACTTTTAAAATGAAAGTTTTACTATATTCAATCTAAGATACCATACAATTTGTTTAACTGATCAGTTAGATATTGAAAGTCACTTAATTTAATAAAAGAGATACTTATCAATCGATTTGAATGAGTTAAATAAAGACAGTAATTTGAAGATGGGAGTAAATGAAAAAAGGATTTTCAAGTACTATTCAAATAAATTATATAAATAACTCTAGAGTATTATTATTATTATTATTTAAAAGAGATAACATTCGAGACAAATAAGTATATACTACTGAAATATTTAATAATTCATTTCATGAACTTACTGACAATCTTCTTTTGTAAGTTTTGATAAATCATTACAATAGAAAAATTTCCCCTGAAATAATTGAACTGCCACAATAGAGAATATAAACTGAAATAATATATATACAACAAGAATAATGCAAACATTTTTCAATGAACTAACTACACAATCGAATACCGCCTGTAAAAGAAAAAAACAAAACAAAAGAGAATGAATAAAATTCAGAAAAAATTGAATTATAATTTTTTCTTAAAAATTCTAGTTGATATCTTATGCTTATTATGTAATGATTTATTGATTCATTAAAATTCATGATGTTATGGTGACTAGATTACTGTTACTAGTTTAGTTAAAATAATTTATGAATTTTAAACTAATCCATTTTAGTGATAAACTTCTTCATAAACTGATATCCAATGACGAGTTTGAGGTAAATTATGAATCATTGGATAGTTATATTGTGATTATTAGATCAGTTGAATCTTTTAGTACAATCTACAACGTGCCTCCAAATGCCCTGTTATGGCCGAGAGTGCGGTAGGCTCGCCCTCCCTCTCGAAATGCTCTGACATGGTCACGCGTATACAGCCTCTGCCAGGGAAGTCCTACTCACTGCCTTCTCGCACCACGGTGTTGTTTACGAAAATGAGAGGATGAAAACAGAATGTCCAGCGCTTTAACCGGATCCAAAACCAGTGGCGCACATGGGCTCCAGTATCCTAAAGGAACAAATGGCATATGAACCAATTACTTGGTCACCGGCTACCATGAGACTTCATCTCCTCACGATGCTCCACTGCCTTGTGGGTTAGACCTTTAGGTCAAAGGCTCGAAGTGTGGCCCCCTAAGAAAACCACTTGCTTCGGTCTGGGCACCCGGGTGGTATCACAGCTCTCACACATATCAAATGAGATCTGCTTGGAGCATATTTATTTGGTGCCCCTTTGTACCAATATTTATGTGTTCAAATAAATAAATAAATCTACAACGTTTGGAAGATCAGTTACTAATAACTATTTTATTAAGGTATTTTATGGAGAGGTTCATGTAGGTTAAGTCACCTTTTTTTACTCTATTTATTTTGATGTAAGTTTTTTTGGGTAATGTCACATTTTTATTCAATTCATGGTTTTAAATTAACAAATTTATTATATAGATCGACTTATTCATCAAGTTTTCATTTCTATTAATTCATTAAATCATTGGCTTTTAGCCTAACAAGTTGATAATACTATTATTATTATTGAGCGAACGAAAAATTAATATAATCTGAAGAAGTGACTTACACTAAGTCACAAAATGTTAGAAAATTTAATTTTTCTACTTATTGGGATATTACAAATATATATAATTTTTATTTATAATGTATAATAGATTTTCAACTTGTTTAAATACATTCCAAGTGATCTTATTGAGAACTATGTGAGTTTTACAATGTTTTGATGACTATTGAACTGGAGAATTTGAGTCTGATGATTAACAGACATATTGTAATTCATTAGTGGTTAAACTTTGACATGAACTTATGGGTTCAATGAAATCAATCTAAATATTTCCAGTTCAATAATAACTTTTGATTATAGGTATGCATTGTGATCAAGTCACCAAATAGTATTAAAATCCGGTTTTTTAATGGTTTTTAATACTATGTATTAAAATATCTTTTTACCGATGGATACAAAGTATCACTTTTCGAAATCAACCATTAAACGTTTTCAAAGTTTAAAAAAACATTTACTAGAATAGAAACTGTTCATAGCTGAATGCATTTATCATTGTTATGAGACCTAGTAAACTGAATCAATTTTAAGTCGACTATTTTTTTATATACCGAAACTTAGAATCAAACTATTCGGTAGAGCAAAATCTCATCTCCTATTTTTTATTTAGAAAAAATAACGACTGAGGTGTGTTTTTTTCTAATGAAATATTGAACATTAAGATATTTAATGTAGATTTGTTTGTCTTTGATTAGAAACTCTGATGCTTATCATTACACATGAATTAAGGTTAAGCATAACACATGATGGAAAACACTTAGTAAATGTTAGTTTGTATTTAGGCTATTCAAACGCTAGATATATTCTGAAATAAGAAGTTAATCTAATTTGAAATTTAGATTTTAAGTTGGATTATGAATAGTTTTTGTTAAAGGTAAATAAATTTCTTTATGTCTTTTATTCAACAGGTAATAAAACGTTCTGGGGAGTTTTTTCTCCATGAATTGAGCCAATTTTATTGATATTGACTATTTTCTAAATTGTGTCATTTTATACTTAAAAAAAGTAAACACATCGATATTGGTCAATGCCTCGAACAAACTAATTTGTTTTTGAATAAATAAAATATACGTATGACCTAAAATAGTATCTAAAGATGTTATGTTCTAAATTTATAATATATAATAAAGTCTATTAATATTTTGCCTTGAAAGCATAGAAATAAACTTAACTAATAACTCATTTGTGATATGATAATGTACTGGACAAAATAAATTGAATCGTCTGCACTCAATCACTTCGATTAAAGATATCTGTAGAGTTCCAAACTAAGACAAGACGATTGCAAAATGTTTATTGTCTTATTAGCTAGTTTAAGTCCATCAAAAACTACTTTAATTACCTTTCTCAACTGTGAAAATCCTAAACATTCAGGGTCTGGCCTCGATTAGAAACATTGAATAGCTGTTTCACTTTAACATGCTACTTCATAACAGTTCCCAACTAAGGCCCCACTAGAAATCGAACCCGAAATACTCAAGCCTTGACTTGAGTGCTTAACCTTCAGACCATTGTATCTGAGTCTAGTAACTTGGATTTCTTAATCTGACTAATTCAAGATACTGCTGAACCATCTTCCATTTCATTTTGTGCATAATTGACTGACATCTGACATGCTTGAGATTCACAAGTTCTTAATACTTATAAATATTCAGTTACTATTAATATATATAACTGTGAAAATTAAATCAAACTTACTTTTAATTTCGGTACTCTACGAATGGTTTTTAATGGTCTTAACACTCGAAGTACACGTAACGACTTTATTGTACTCAAATTTTTACTTGGTAATGGAAAGTAAACCAACAAATGAAAAATGAAAAGGCATCACAAGAAAGAAGATTAAACAAATAATAATGTGGATTGTTATTAACATCAGATATTCACCCAAATATAAGATAGAAGTTAATTAATCATCTAGTTAATTTATGTATAATGTTGCATGCTTTCGTTTGTTTGTTTTCCTTTTTAAAAAAGCTTATCGTTTTAGTGATTTGATTGCAATATCAACTTTTATTGACATTAATTCTTCTAAATAATCAATTAATCAATTACTGTCAATCACTGATTAAAAACTCACAATGAAGGAATAAATCAATATTTGAGTAACTAGATTGTTTAATAAAAAAATCTATCATGTGGCTACCACTTGATTGGATGTAATTTTCGTTTCAATCTATATAGAAATAGTTACTATGACGTTATGAATATCGCTATTCTCTTACTTAAAAGCTTCAATTAAGTACTGTTTGTTATAAGATTGCTCGACAAAGGATATAAGGAGTAAGTTGTTGAGTTATTGGACTCATTTCTAATGGTTCTAAGTTGTTCTGTGTATCCACTGGGGTTAATACAAATTGACGTTATATCCGGTACCTATGAGAAAAGTTATTTCATTAAGGGTGTAACGTTCTCAGTACAGTACATGATGAGCCTGATTTCATTCTTTGGTGCTATCGTAATTGCGGATTGATGAGAAATTTAATCAGTTCGGTATTGTTGAGATTTCAGGTTTAGATGGCTTAATTGCAGAGATGTAATTGACGTTCTGGACAGCATCTTCACCTACCACTTCAGGAATAAGTGAGCTTTTTAGTTATTCTACAAGTTTCATATTAGTTCATCTGATAGTTTGTCTTTTAAGGCATTTTCGTATTTATGTGCCTTTGGATTCACATTAACTATCTGTGTTGGTTGACATCTGGCTTTGTGATTGATTGACCTCTCTTATGTGGGTTCGTAGATTATGTGTCTATGTGTGTGTTGACTGCTAAATGACTTAATTCGCTGACACACTTGGAGTGTTCTCTATCTTATAATTGACGTTTAATCAAGAAGTAAACAGCTTCATAACGTTACTCCGGGTTTTCTCAAAAATGGACAAACATTGCCTCAAACTGAATTAAAACCGAGTTCCTCAAGTCTAGTAGTACTAGCGTTATAAAGTTGTACACATTTTCAATGTAGTCAATTCACTACAACATTTAGCCACCATTTATTAATATTTTTGATATACTTCACTTTTTAACATAAATGATGATGAAATCTAAGATCTAATTTAAACAATTCCTGCAGATCCTTTTATCTTAGTTGCAATCTTGTAGGACAAAGCTAATCACTCGTAATGATTTTTTTCCAAATATCTTTCACATGTATAAGTAACAATAATAAATCAATTAGTTATTCAATAAAAATGAATCTTAATGTGGTGTGTGTTACTGATGTCGACAGATATGAGTAGTATATATCATCAATTGAATGTCAAATGCTTGGAGGCGGAAGATTAAGAAGATCGAAGAAAAGAGGATGAAAACAGAGGGTAATCGGTGTGAAAACAAAGGAACAATGAAGTCTGAGATGATCGATTGACATTTTGCAAATGAATGTTTTACTGTACGGTTCTCAGATTTTACTAAGATGTTCCATAATTTTGTGTTGAAATATATTCGATTGTCCCCACTTGTGTTCTCGTTCACTACATTAATATTTGTTGAAGGAGGATTGTTACACTAAGACAGTAATCAGTGTGGTTGTTTTTTTAGTCGATTTATTTATTTTATGATCTCTACAAAAGCTGTAGCTCGTAAAAAGGTTTTATGATTATATAATGATCATAGTTATAGATTAAGCGTTTGGATGAATACTATTATATTTTTATAGTGAGACATACATATGTAAAAAAGGACCAATTAAGTATTTTCTCAAAAAAGTGTCTTATTCTAAAATCTTTCGTAAACACTTCAAACTATTGACACAGTTTGAATACAGAATCTCTTGACTTATTCGAATTATCTAGTGTTATTTATTGTTGAGCAGACGATGCATATCTTTCACAGTCGCAAATTTGTATTTTTGGGATAGCTAGATCCATGTGTTAATTTCAGTCGTTTCAAACATCCGCCGGCGAATTTCAATCACTGGCGGATAATTGTCAGTCTTCAATATATGATAGCGACTTAAATAAAACTAGTTAATTGATTAAAACAATAAAAGCACTTTAATATCCTACTTTGTATTGTCAGTATACAATGTTTCCTCAAAATATTGTAACATAGGAAACAAATATGAATCAACTTAACATCATACTTACCTACTTCCATGTCCAGCTCTACCTTTCAAAGTATAAGCACTTCATTAAGTATTATACAGTTGATGAAGTTTCAAATCGAAATCAAAAACAAAAGTGAAAGAGAGACATAGTAACGAAAAAAATTAACATGAAACAAAAATTTAAAATACTGATTATAATCTTGATGATATGGTTAATGAAATTCGTAGAATAAATAGAAAATTTCTTCCTATGAAATGTTAGCTAAATTTGGATTCCAATCAACTAGGTTAATTTGGGTAATGTTGTTTTGTTCTCTCTATATATGGCCTTCTATATGTGATATCAATCGATAGGCGTTGATTGACTTTTTTGGATTAGGTTTACAATGTGTTTGGGATTCCACTGGTTATATATTAATTGAAAGCGATTGCATGATGACTTTAATCTATCACTCGTGCTTGATAATATATGACAGCGAGATATAGTTTGAGTTTCATGTTAAAATAATGTTATGTTTAGGAGAGTTACACTAACTCTTCTTATACAGTTACAGGTTTCCGTTTGTAAAATTGGATTAATCACGTTAAAAGATCATTAACTTGATTTAACATTGATTTTAAGTCTTACACAACTGAAATCAAGTAGGCTTCGTGATTTGTTTATCATCGAGTATGTTAAGACTAATGTTGATTATCGATGAATAAATTTTTCTTAAGTAATGTATTCGTTTAAATATGACTGGCATGTTAAGTAATAATAAAACCTCAGTCAGGTATTAACCTCACTGACTTTAGGTAGTTGGCGGTAATAATCGGGAATCCGCAAACCCAAATTTTGTTCCATTTGAAGTTTATTGATAAGATGTGTTTGTGGTTCACTGGGCTACAGTCAGAAATGTTATCACTGAGTTTCTTGGTTCGTGACTGACCGGATCTCAAATGCAGTCAAAAATTTAAAAATACAATTTAATTTCAAACTAACGTCAACCGTGGCAATAGTAAAAGTCAGACAGTTACGTACAGCTGTTCTACATTATTTAAGGTTTCCTTGGGAGTGCATAGATCCACGATTTGAAGTGAAATAGAGCATGAGACCTTCAAGTCTTGTTAATGTATGATACCTTTAAGTTATTGAGTGTTATTGAGCATAGCCATAACTAGTAGTAACTTCCATATCAAAGGTAAGATTTTGTGTTCACTTTGAGGCCTAAAAGTTCTGGTTTCGATTCTGTGTGCATTTGTTAGTTAAGGTCTCGTACATTAATACGAATCAATCGTAACTTTATTGATTTTTACTGGTTCTCCTCTTATGAAAACAAACTTTAAATTATTCGGTCTCCAGAAACATGTCATCCTATTATAAGAAAACCTTATATTAAAGTTAATTAGCATGACATCGTTTCTATTGAAATGTTCTTCGTTCAACTTACCGAAAAAATGATATTAACGCACCGATCACTACAGCAGCATCCAATAAATTCCACGTATCACGACAATAAGAATATGGGTGTAGAAATACACCGAGATCAATTAACTGTATATAATTACAAATTAAAAAATACGAGAAATATGCTGATATCTAATTCACGGTTAAAATAAATGCGATCAGTCATTATAAACAATACGTTTCATGGTTTAGTAATACAACTAAAAAGTATTGTGAAATGTTTTATAGTAAGTTTGACCTGTTCAGCATTATTATAAATTTAACTATTAATTATTGCGACTCAGTGACAATGAATTAGTCCATGTCCTCGTTCATGAAGCATAATTTTTCTATTTGAAGACAGGTGATAATATCTGGCTGTTAAAACGAATGTTGATGATATGAATGTGAATTTTTTTACATTTACCCCTAGCCCATCGCCTTATGTCTGTATCCCTCTTTTACCAACAGGATTACTGTTTCAAAAGTCATAGAAATACCTACATTTGAAGCAATAAAAATAGTGTTTTTTTTACTATTAGTGGAGATAATCGATTCCAGTCATGTGATAACATGTCTATGCTAAACAGTGAGATTGAATATACCTTCAGAAGGATGATTGTTGGTGTGGGGTTTCTGGCAAAAAGCAGTTCATTTATCAGTCAGAACCTTATGGGAATGAAACCTTGATGAATTTTATATTCTGAGATAGCCATCGAAATGACAAGCATTTTTGATGCCGAATACGTCTAGAATGAAGGGCCATTCGCAGATAAATTTCCAAAAAACATATTGAGTTTTTCAAAATATCCTGTAGTTAATATCATAAGCAACCTGTTAGTTGTGGGTATGTCTTCTGTAGATAGTCACTTAATTTATGATTTAAAAGCGGTAAGTAAATGATGTGTAAACTTTTAATTTGAATATCTAAACCCAGGTCAATTATGTATACGATATTGCAATAATGCTGCCTATTCAAAGGCTTTTTAGACCTTTGTACTTCATTTTTTAACAAATTTCAGTAAAAACTGATCCTTACAAGCTTAAATGCTGAATTATTAAAAATTTTCACCAAGTGATAAATAGTTAAAGGGTCATTTTAATACCAATGCATCAAAGTTGATTGTAGGACACTTTTCATGCTACAATAATTGATCAGACTCAGGTATCTATACTCCCAGATTATACAAAATTGTTATACTTTTGATGACCTACATTTCTGGTTGTAAACTAGTACATAAATACAAAATGAAACTAGAAAAAAATACTCTGACAATAATCACAATGATATGGATTGCATACTTACAAACACAATGTAAAAATTACAAGTTGGTAGTTAGAACAGGTGTATACTAGTAATGAAAAGAATAATGCAATGATAAAAAGTTCTAATCGATAGCTCGACCTAGAAATTACTCTCATTATGATAATTAACTCATAAGTTACCTAGACTGGTTTACTGTTTTCATATACCCACATAAATGTTCATGTATACTAGAGTAAAGCTTAATGAGGACCTAATTAGTTCTTTTTATATTATGAGATTCTTTGATATTTGTCAAGTTAATTTTGTTTTAACTTCATTTAATTCATTTCATTGTGATGTTTTTCCGAGACATACTTAAGATTCAGTTGTTTTGTGCAGGTGGAAGGTTGAGTATATCAAGGCATCATGACCTTAGTACCTTCAAACATCTTTTAGTTTTGAACCACATGTGGTAGAAATAGAAGCTTGTTAAAGTAGTTTCGTTAAATGAAAGTACAGTTTTAGAATTAGTTTTGCTGTATGTATTCACCAACTTACACGCGACTAAATATAAATCCTAAATATGTTGTAGTAAATAAGACAAATCTAGGCCACTGAGTTGGGATTTCTTAGTTCAAATTTACAACTGCAGTCAATACATCAATATCATCTGTTGTTATTGGTAATATTTATCCTAATTCAGACTCCGTCGGACCTCATAAGTCAGTAGAACGTCCGGAATATATCTGTAAGATGGTAACTAATGCGTTTATTCAAATGGCTTAATTATTATTGAATTTCACCCTGGTTTTTAAGACATTGAGTGTCGTGACTAACAGAAAGTGTTGGAAAGGTCATACGGAGTACATGTTTTCAATGTTTGATATGCAGTGTGTATTATTTAGAATAAATAAAAATTATTATGACAAATTTGATCAATTCAGTTTTACTAATAACTTGTTGGACTGACTTCCGGATAAAACAATAAGCTAAGCCAAAAAATTAGCCACTTCAAACAATCATTTCATCTACCCTTTGGTCCCGACATTCATTGAGACCTATACAACACAAATACAATTACATTTCAATCACTACTTATTCTCGTAAATTATAGTTATTTTGATTTAGTTTGCACTTTAAGTCTAGTAAATATAAATAGTTAGCATAAGACTCGTATAACCTTTATCCTACGACCTTTGGTCACACGTGACACACTAAAACTATAAAGAATTAAGTACATGTGTGGTAGAAATAAAACAGATCGGAATCAATTATTCATATCCTTGAATGGTTAGACAAGTTTATTTCAAACCTTGACCTCATAAATCTTGGATTGTTCTAATTTTGATTTCTTTGAGTTAAATTATCGTAAGGAAAATAACGAGTATAATCTCTTTACAGTGTACACCTTAGTACTCCTTAGTATTGCTCACTCATGAACTCGATATGATTCGACCCTAGGAATTCGAGATCGCAGTGAGAGCGTTTAACTTAGAGTACAGAGATATCATATAATCGTTTCTATTCCAACTTCGGTCAACTTTACCCAACTGTAAATGTGATCATAGTTCTGGTCAAATAACTCAGATTTTTCATTTCAAGTGGCGAGCTTTTAAGAGAACTTTGTGAATACAATCAAACTTTTTAACTTGAATTATCGAGTGAATTGGTTTAAAAATTGGTTTTCATATAACTTTATCAACAGCTTCTATGAACTTAAGTACCATGAAAAATTAGGGAGTATTAAACAGAGTTTTGTTCTAAATCAAAACTTTTCATTAATGTATCAACACGACCATTATGTCAAATCAAACACAAATCATTCAGGCTTGAATAGCACACGGTGACTATCAAATGTATTATTCGTTCAAGAAATAAAAATAGGACAATAAGACAATAAGAGATATTTTTTATACAATTATACCGTAAATATTTAAAATTAACATCTCGTTAATTTTTATTCATGAACAACACTCATTCCAAAACTACTACGTTGATTCACTTACCTTCAATAACATTTCAATAGCGAATACACATGTAAAAGCGTGATCGAAATATTCTAATAAACAATTTCGTGTACTATTTTCACTGACTGGATCTTCAGCAGCTAATGCAAGACTACTTGATACAATAACAATCATTATGAATAAATCAAAATAGCGTAGATTCACTACAAAATGACAAAATCGACGAACACTAATAGGGAAATAAAACAATAAAAAGTCATTTGTAATACATCGATTGAATTTCGAATTTCTCAAAATAATATTGAAAAATAAGTACTGAAGTCACTCACTATATTTGGAAATATTATATGGTAAAGTACGAATAGTTATTTCATAAAACCGTGTGTAGGCTCAATCATACTCAAAATACAGTTAATTGATCATGTGCTTTTGTTAAATTCCAATACACTTAGGAAATAGATATCTTTGTATTTGTGTGTTTTACTTTCCTTCCTTGATTTCATAAATTCATATTCATTTTGGCATAAGTTTTAGAAACCTATAGAATTCCAATAAGACATATTACTTACGGTTTTTATACTGTAACTAAACCTGAAGTGAAGTTCTGCGCAGATTACAGTCTTTGTGCTTTGCGAATATAGCTCATAGAGTAGTGGAAGATTTACAATAGATTAGAAAATAATTAACACTAGTAATCCTTGCTCGGACTTGGCAACTAACATCAGTGTGAACTAGTGATGAGTCTTCCCTATTGGACAGTTATAAACCTTTCAATAAAATCAGTAATAATAATTGAAACAAACTCAGTTGAGAATAATTGAAGGTGTATATAACAAGTCATCGTTTTCATACAAGGTATTGTGTCTGTTGAGTATTTAACTGACTTAGTAATTGGCACTGAAAATCGTGAATCAGAATGTTCAAGTAAAAAGACAAAGACAGGTGAAGGTTTATCTAACACGAAATAAATCAAAATGATCTCTAAAAATACTAATTTCTATATGAATTATTTACAACCGAATTTGTTTAATTTGAATTGAGTAGTATCTAACATTAAGTACTTGGTAAATAATGAACTAAATAATCATTAATCATTTATGACCAACAGATATACGAATATGATTGCTCGTTAAAAAATGATTATCTGAACATTTCTTATTACATAATCTTGTAATCCTTATGAATGTTACTTCAGTGTCTGTATTTTTATAATCATTGACCTATTTCTCATTATGTAACACTGATTCAAGCCTTTATTAGTCTTATCGCAACTAGTACATCTGTCATCACACTACCAATTTGTACTTCTCACTTATTATGTTTATTTATGTAATCTATTGCACTCTCATTATTAATTCATAAACTGCCTTGATTGGTTTAATTATTTCGTATATGCATATAAATATTACTGTATATTAGGGTAAAGCTTGATGAGGATCTAATCGAAAACAATAGTGTTCGCTTATATATGTTGTCCTAAAATATGATTAAATATCATAGACAATTGGTAAAAGAGATCAATATCATAGATCATTAATACTTGTAAATTAACTCTCTGCTCATAATATTACATAGAACTTCAAGAGAATTGTATAAATTTTAGCTTACAACCGAATTCATCAAATACATTTTATGGGTTGCGTAAAAATGTTATTCATTAATTTCAACAAGTGTAATGATTGTAAAAGAGTCAATCAAAAATGATTTAAACCACATTGTATTTCAAAATTGCCTGAATTTTTTAATAGGAACTTAATAACGTACGGATTTGTTGAAGAAAATATAAACATTGAACTGTAAGGAAGCATCGGCTTGCCATATAATTGATGTTGTGTTTGAGACTCTTGATGTGCTTGTGTTTCTTGCTCTCTACCTAGTTCAATATCTGTTTGAAATTTCTGCATTGTACTATCTGTAAAACAAAATATCTAGTTGTATCAATATGGTTACTGCGTGTAAAATTAAAAAACACTATTAGATAATTATGCTTATAAGGTACAACATAAATTAACATCTGTTTTAAAATCATATAACGTATTTAATGTTAATTGTTTATTTGCTGTTAGCTAGTGAGAGAGTCTGCAGCATAAATTTCCATCTGTTTCGAGGTTGTCAGACTTATGTGTACCCATTCAGATGCTCCAAGAGAAGTTGAATCTGTCTTCACATGTTTAATGTCATAGCGTCATCATACTTAGTATCAGATAATAAGAACTATCTCTTATTTAGTAGCTATGACGTTTCACAATTTCACATTAAATGATTACTGGTTTAATTTTTCACTCAGAATTACTTTGACAATATTACATTTTCATCTCTCTTACATTTGGTAGAATTTTGTGTCCTACTAACAACTCTGAGATCTAACAAGTATGAATCTGAAGAAATTACTAACAAGGATAACTAGTTTTGGTTAACTGACTAATATTATGCAGAGATATCATATCTATACTTTGTAACATCCTCTTATATTCTGTTGACCTTTTTCTAGTTTCGTGCATCTTTTAACAAATTTTCTAAGTTGATGTATTTTTCGTAGTTCACATAACGGGTTGATCTAAATTAGACAGCCATTAAAAACCAGGAAGCACTAGTGAGCTGGTTCGTCTTTTGTATGGGAATTCTCAACGGTGTGCATCTACGATCTTACAGGAGATAGAAACCAGGACCCTCTGGTCCCACTGAGTGGGCATATTTTTTCATCGATTATTTTTATGAATAGAACAGTAAGTGATGTTGGGAGATAAAATCTGTGCTGGATTACATTGACTCTCGTTACACCGTTAGGAGAATGACGGAGAAACTATTTAAGTAAATTAATGTCTGAATCTACGACGGAAGGGTGATCTAATGAACTCGCAAGACCTATCAGTGATATGTCGACAGAACCGAAGTGAACAATCACACTCTACTACTTTACGAAGCATTGCGTAGTCAAAATCAAAAACAGTGAAAAGAAGTATGATGAATAATGCTCTGGTTCATAAATATAATTAGGTAGCCCAAAGAATCTTAGCCAATACAATATTTCGTCGCTTATTGTTTATTCTTGCAGAAACCTACTGGATTGTAGTCGTGGTTGAAGGTGGTCGAAAAGAAACCATGATTTCTTGCTGTTTGGTATTCGGCAGCAGGGTGTATCTGTATTCTTGAGGGAACTGATGCTTTCTGGCGTATTTGACACCTTGTTATCGATCTTCACATTAGAAAACATTATATCTTATTCCTACAGGAAGTCAATTACGACCCAGATAGCTCAGTTGTAATGTCCTGTCAACTGCCTCCAACCACCACCTTACATCTCGAAATAAGGCTTGCGATGTTGAGTTATCAAGACCAGTAGTCACATTGGAACTTGATCGATGAGATTCGATCTTTACTAATAAGGATCTGATACACATGACATTCATCACTAAGCAGTGATTAATCAATCGTGAAGAAAACGATGTGGACAAATTATTTATTTTGTAAGGATGCTGTGGTATTTGGTAGGCGAATGCGAAGTAATAAATGAGCCTAGTTAACAGATCTTAATTTAATTGAGCATTGAATGATCTAATATATGAAAATGTCCCGGTTTTTTTTACATTGGTGGATTTTAATAATATTCATTTTGCGTTAGTTTGTTTGCATACTCGTATTTAATTTTACAGAACGGTTCATATTTTTGTAGTGATTTATTAGATCATTTTGTACTCATTTACGAGAATATCACACCAACGATTTCAATTTTTGTGAGCTTCAGTCCCTTAGTTATATTAGTTATGCTTATTAAACAAACTAGATGTAAATATCACAATCCATACAATTTTGATCTATTCTTACACAATAAATATTATCAATCACTCGTTCCCCATCTGTTACCTATTTGCAGTACTCTCTATTTCTGATAGAATTTATTTTACATGTCATTTTATTCTTGAATTTTAGTTCTTCACCAAAAGTACCGAAATTTACTGGAATTTATATATTTTGCTCACATGACAAACACAATTATCGGGCTTTTTGTCTTCTTTTAGCATTATGCCCAATCCAACCAGTAAAATACTGAAGTGACTGATCAGAATGGATACTTGGCTGAACGTCTAACATCTCTAACGAATCAAAGTATATATATATATATATATATATATCACAGTAGTCATTAAGTATCCAGTCCATACACTATGACTCCGCCTAATAACAACGAACGCTTTAAGACGAGCATTGATGCTCACAAACCAATCTATGTGGTCACAATTCTGTTCAGTTTACCTTTCCAATATTGAATAATACGGGGAATATGCTGTATATTAAAAAAAAGTAGAATTTTTATAGTTATTTATGCTTAAACAAACCTCAATAATTAATATGATAACATTTCAAGAATATTTACTTTCAAGCTTAAATAATCATTATAAACTAGTGTATTGGCAGATCAATATTTTTTTTCAATTAAGAATTCTCTAAGAATAACAGCAACAAATGACAGTAGAATAAGGAAACACTGGAGATAAAAAAAAGATTATAATAATAAACTACCTTTCTATTGTAATAAATTCAATAGAAGATGAATTGTCTCTCTCTTTATTCAACGGAAAAACAGTAAATAGAAAGTTTTTCTTTTTTAAAAAAATATTCTGTTTTTACTACAGAAAAGTTATATAAGGATAGATAGATCATTAAAGTAAATTTTCTGCGCATATTTTATGTCTATTGAATGAATATTATGATGGGAAAAAGTCACTGTAATCTACAGATGTATACGACACTATCAGAAGTTGATTATCTCATCTTTTTAAATAAATGTGCATAGATATCTCTAACTATTGAGAAATATAAGTTATTTTGTTGAGATAACTTTAATTTCAGTCTCTTAGATATTCATAAATAATAAATTGCCTTTAATGTTTTATTTTACATACTTAATGTTTAATTTTCCTTTGACTATTGATACAAATCTTGATGATGTTGACTTAAAATAAAGTAAGACTTCAATGACTGAATGCCATGTTGTTCAGACCTAATGTTTATAGTTGTTTTATAATATTATTGGTACGTGTTGATAAGGAGCAATAGCGATATTGAGGAGGTTATTGATTATGTTGGTATTATAACACGCTTAATACAGTGTTGCAATCAAAAATAATAATATCAGTGAACTATTCTAGCCACAAGTGACCAACTCCTGTAAGAGTGAGCCGTTAGCATATCGACTGATCACCTATTAGTTTCCATCGTTATGTTCGTTTAATCCCTTAATGTAATGTAAACATTACATAAGTTGACGTGATTAGATCTTTTTCTTGATTCAAGTAGATGCTATTCCTTTATGTCAGGTTACAGTTTCATAATTGTTTAATTGTTTGATATGAGAAAGTATTCATATTTTAATTAAGAAACTTAAGAAAATGTAATAATTACTCATTTTTCTTCTATGGGTGAATAGTTTATGGGAAAAAGCTAGTTAATCCGATTGATTTTTAATATTTTAAACAAAACAAATAAAAATTAACTTACAGTTATCACAATATTTATTTCCCATTTGTGCTGTAACAGATTTTCCGAATTCTTCTAATCCGGAACTTTATAAAAAAGGAAACAGAAAAGAATAGAGTTACAGTTAATAATAAACAATCATTGTTATTTGGAAGTTACATTTAACTATTTAATTTTCTGCAGGTGATTTTTAAAAAAAATCATAAATTGACATCAGTTAAAGTACAGCTGTGATCCAGGGGACCAATAAACATTTGTGTTTGACCTAGTTTGAATTTTGTTTTTATTGGTGCATATTCAGATATCAAACCCACGAACTTCAGATTGTGTAGCTATAGAGTTACATTAAAATAATTAAGATGAAAGTCAATAATACACATTCTTAATTCCTATCAATTCGAAATATACTTAAATGACTATTTATTTATTTGAACACATTAATATTGGTACAAAGAGGGTACCGAATACATATACTTGATTTGTGTGTGGGCTGTGATACTCCACGGGTGCCCATACCAAAGCAGGTGTTTTTCTTAGGAGACCACGCCCGTAGCCTTCAACCTAAAGGTCTGGTCCACATGGCAGTGAAGCAACGTCAAGAGATGAAGCGCCATGGTAGCTGGTGACCAGTATTTGGTTCATACGCCACTTGTTTCCTTAGGATCTTGGAGTCCATGTGCACCATTGACTTGGAATAGGGGTTTTCCAACTCCCCTAGGTGGATCCTCCATATCCACCAACCCGGTTAAAGCTCCAGACTATATGATACCATTGTTGATGGCTCTCTACTTCAAGTGCTTTGCTTATTAACTCTATAAAGATAAATTTCTACTAACTGTTTGAATGCACCAGTCCCTACCATACAGTAATAGTTCAGTCGAAGGCCTTTTGTAGACAATTGAATACTTTGTAGTTTGTATCTATCAAGCAATGACACCTGCGGGAGAACTACTGATCATAATGGAATTATTCGATAACGTCCAGGCCTTAATAGTTTTTGGTAGAATCCATAACCTTTCGTTCGTACAGTAAACTCCATTAGCTGTTATTCAAGTCTATTAAATAACCAGATATGGTAAATTGATTAAGAAAGACATTTCTCTATCAACTCCTACTTTTCATTCAATGTTACTACAGAATATAATTTTTTTGAAAAGAAGTGTCGATTAATATCAGTAGTATATTTAATCCTTAACTCTGTAATGTGTCACAAAACAAACACTAATCTTTTTTCAATGTTATTTTTGTGAAACTATTTAATAGAATATATTGTATAGATATTTATAGGATGTTTTGTTATCACTAACATTTGGTTTACTAGACATAACTGGCATAAAAAGTTAAGTGAATTAATGATTTACTCATAACACCTAAGCCTTAGGTACCAACTAAATAGACATCAAATGACAGAACTATTAGGCTGTAATTAAAGGAGTTAAGTAGTTAAATACAACACATCAGATAACAAACACATAATCAAGGATTCAAGTGAAGGTTACAAACGAACTAGTAATCACCCATTGCTGTCTATCTTAATAAAATATATCACTGTGAATAATAGTTTTATGATGAATTCAACTTAATTAAAGTGTATAAAAAATATAAAATTAACAATATTTAGTTTAGATATTTTTTATTATGCCTTTATAGATGGTTCTCTAAATTCTTTTCTTATTATAGTTAACTAATCTGAAAAATTAAAAAAGTTTTTTTACAAGATATATTCGTTTATTTTATGGATTTTTCAGTACCAAGCATAAAAGTTTTGAGGTAGATGCCTGTTTCTACCCAACACGGACTAGCTCCACTGGTCACGGCTTCTCACCAGAACTCCGAGAATTTTCTAACGAAGCTAGTCACTAGTGAGCAATGGTGGTTTAGCTTCAACTGACTCATGATTTCAATCAAAAACATAACATTCTTCACAACCCCTAAATTGATAATTACCATGTGCTCACTAGTGACCAGCTTCGTATGGGAATTCTCGGAGTTCTGGTGAGAAGCCGTGATCAATGGAGCTAATCTGTGTCGGGTATAAAAGTTTTATTACACATTTATGAAGATGAATTTCTTTTCAACTTTCAACAAGATCACCTAGTCTCCATAAATCAATTAATAAACAACTGATGTTATTGTAGATAGTTTATAGAGAACCCAAGTAGACTAGATTACATATTTTAAAATGCTTACCTGGAGAAGGAAATGATTTATTAGTGATGAGTAGATCAGTGCTATTTATTAGTGCACGTGCGAGATATTCTAAAAGATTGATTTTAGGATCATTATCTTTTATATGAATTCTCATTATTTGGGGTTAATGATTAATAATGCAATGTTTAACGTATCTGACTTTATGCTAATTGAGATTTAATGTAACTAAATGACTGAAAAAACAACTTGAATTTTTAAGTTAATAACTATTTTATATCATTTCCTGCCATATGTATTATATAGATTGTTTGTAATAATCTTCGTTTGCTGATTGGTATTCATAGGTCAAGAAGCAACCTGGGTTGTAATGATCGCGTTTACTTAGTGAAAACAAGCGACTGTTAACCGTTCTCTAACTGCATAGATGTTCTGACCAAATCATGTATGAGTAAAAACCATAAACTTACTACATTATATGTAAGTAGGATGAGAAAATGTAACCAAGAAATCAGTGAAATTTAATGAAATCTGCAAGACCTTATATTCCGGCTAATATGTAATTACTCAACATTATAACATAGATTTGCACTACCAGACAATGAGAGATTTAAACCAACCCCATAGCCAAAGGTTCAATTGACACTATAACGAACAAGAATCGAAGTACACATGAAAATAATGAAGCCTTTGAAAGTGAACAGTCGACAACTGAATAACTAAGGTAGAATGATGATAAGACTAGTGTAAGAAATCGACAATGCTTGCCTGTAGTCGAAATTCCAATGGGAAAATGTCATCAATAAAACCAAGTTCAAAGAGTACTGTGCCATCAGAACAATATAACAATTTCTTATTCGAATAACTACAGGAATTCGAATTCTTTTTTTCAAACTCCATTCATCATTGGATAGTGGCTAGCAGTGGAATTCAGGACGCGCGTTTCATCTTATTTGGGACTCGTCAGCTGGATGTACCTGCATCTCAGAGTTGATGTTCACTCCGTCAATCGAACCCAGTACAATTCACTTCAAACGCCATCACGTTATCCACTGAGCTACTGAGTCCTGATAGTCACTTGCTTGTGCACTGCTAGCCATTATCCATCTTTACCTATAAAGCTTGTGAATTAAGGCACATATACCAATAACAGACTGTTCAACTACAGTCTTGAACCTCAATGAAAAGGTTCAAGCAAAACAACACCAAGTAAATCCATTCATGATTATTTTATATTATGGCCAATAACATGTAAAGTTAAAATAACATGTAATAAGACTTTATTTTTATGAATAATATCAATGAAATATTAACTTACTATTTTCTATCATTGATTTGATTTATCTCAATAGTTTGTGGTTGATTTAAATTGATTTTTAGATTTTCCTTATCTTCTTGTTGTTCCGCTAACTGAATACATAAGATTGGAATAAAATATGAAATTGTGTACTGCTATTAGAAAAAATATTATTTGGTACTAAGGAATAGATAAAAGTGAATTCATCTACTAATATTCTCATTCTGAGTAACAAAAAATTATTCTTCATTATCTCAGATATACAAGTGTTAATAAAATGTTATTAATTAATTCACTTTTTAAACTGTTTCCAAGTAACCTAGTTTAAAATGTTCAAACGTAAACATATTTACTGACCTGTTTTTATAGACATACATTTTCTTACTGTTAATAAATACGATTGTAATAGCATGATCATTGTTGGTCTATGTGTATAGTGGGTGAATATAAGTTGTTAAAATATTTTCATTGTTGTCGAAAGTCGATTTCAGGAGATCTTATTTACTTATTTAAAATTCATCAGCTTGATATACCTACATCCTAGTTTTGATGTTCATAGTGAGATTAATACTTTGTACTTATGGATTAAAATGGGTAATCCATTATCTATTAAGTTACTGAATTCGAATAGATGATAAGTTTTCTGAGGCGTTCAAAGTTATGTGTATGGTTTGCATTTTTGTGATTACTGATAACCAGAAATAAGATCGAACTAATTTTGTTTATTATTAGTAGCAGTGTAATAAATGTGATGTCAGATGGGAACAACCAATTTATCATTTAACAAAAAATGCAGAGTTCTTTCATAAAGTGTGAAAACCATACATTAAAAAATTCATTTGTAAATTGTCTATCAATTGTCTTAATCTTCATCATGCCTTCATTGATATTACGATTACTCTCTCTACTAGCTTTCTCTTCAATTCGACCTTCCCAACCTTTTGCTGCTGGACATTTCACTTCTGATTGGTGGTACTTATTACTTACGTCTGTCGATATAGTAGTATATACCATAGTAATATGATGGAACTAGAAAAGTGGTTTATTATTTATCAATAGGTTGTGAGTTCATCACTAACTTTAGTAAGCTTACTGAAGTTCGTAGTCTTACTGACCATCGTAGAATTGTTTTTGATTTTGTCTGTTTGTTATATCTGATGATTGTGATGGATAATAACTATAATTGAACATATCCATTTTTTCTAAGTCCTTAAGACTTATTATTCCCTGTTAACTACCGTGTAAGTCGATATCAGTCAGATATAATTATCGAAGCTCTTGCATGTTCTCAGTGAGACAGACATTATTGATGACACTACACGGTGGTTGCAAGATATAATAGATTTTGATTATAATCATGAATTGATCAATGTTAGACCACCATTGAAAATATAGAAGCACTGTACAATCGTTTCGTCTAACATTGATCGATTCATGATCCCAATCAATAACACAACAATCTTCACAACATCATACTTATATAGTAGGTTGATTAAAGTTAAAGATTTGTTTTATTGTATTACGAAATAGCTATTTAACAGTAACTAGTCGGAAGTAGGATGAATTTCATGTTGGATGCATACTGTTTAGTGTTTGTGTCTTTCTTAAATAAATAGCTATTCTATCCTTCGTTTTTATTAACTTATCAACTAAAATTGATTTATGAAGAAAATGTATATTTCAAAATGTACAAAAATTTCCAGTAATTACCACTTTAATTATTTATTTTAAAAAGTTAGTCAAACTATTCATAACTGGCATTATGTCTCATGTCAGTTTGTGATGTAAATCCTAAATCTAATTCCTAAGCTTAATCATCATATGTAAATCATAATTCTAATTCCCTCCACATTGGTTTATAACCCTCTTTTGGTCCTAGTTATTAGGTGGAAACTCTTAAGGTCACTGTAGCGTCGCTCAAAGGTCATCCATAAATTATCGTCTCACCAAAATATCTTTTATCTACTGATTAATTTCTAGTTTAAGAGAGGATATCTAATCAGACACTTATTCAATTTTATATAAAAATTGTACTTGAAAATAAAAATTATGCAAAAATTGAAAACAAAACAGAAATGCAGATGAAAAATCATAACTGTCATGTCTACGGAAGATGAATTGATTTTTATTCAAAAACTAAATTAAAAATTTTACTATCAGGTTGAGGGTTTGCGGAAATTGTAGTAATTTGGTATTAGAATTTATGAGTTGATTTAATCTAGATCATTTTGGAAAACCTGGAAGTATTGAACAGCCATTTGGTTCTAGTATGGAACCGGATCTGTTGTGAGATAGTAACTCACTGAAGACGATGATGGATTGTGGTGCAACTTTGTGGATTAGTTGGAGTTAGATATTATCACCGCTGGATGTCGGCTCAGTGGTCTAAACATCAAGCGCTCACGCGAGAATGATAGATCCTGCGTTCGAATCCCGTGGGTGGGATCGTGGATGCGCACTACTGAGGAGTCCCATACTGAGGCAAAACAGCCGTCCAGTACTTCCAGGTTTTCCATCGTGGTCTAGCTTCAAATGACTCACGAACTCAATTATTAAATTACTATAACATCCACAAAACCCCTTTCTGATAATTTGTTGATATGATTTTAAGTAGTTAATAAATGAGAGAAGAAAAAAAATTACTTAAAATAATTAAGTTTTATGGGAATATAAAAATTCAGCAATTAGAAGTCAGTAAATTATAATTAATTAAATCGATGCTTGTTTATCTAGTCACTTGAATAGTTGTTTACAAAATTCGAATCTCTACTGACCATTTCATGATCTTTTTTTACTACATATATATATATATATGCATGTGCATGTGGTTATTTTAGTTCCCGTTTAATGTTTGTAAATTTATTAATTGAGTTCATCTATTTGTTGACTGACATTTTTCCTTTTATATTGTACATTTGCTTGAATCAGTTTTATCCATAATATGTGATATGTTCTCTATATGCGTTACTCAATTGAATAGTTGAAAAAAACAATTATGTACATTGCAATAGTGTATATATATATATATATATATATATATATATATAATAGTTAAAATTTATGGATCGTTTGAAGATAGACCAGTATAGAAAACCTGGAAGTACTGCACGGCCGTTTCGTCCTAGGGTGGTACTCCTCAGCAGGACACACCACGATCCCTCACCGCGAGATTCGAACCCAGGACCTAGCGGTTTTGCGTGCGAACGCTCAACCTTCAGACTAATGACTCATGAATTCAACTATTAAAACTCACTATGATATCCACAAAACCCCTCTCTGAATATATATATATATATATTTTTTTTGAGTTAACTGATTTGTAAAAATTTACAGTGAAAGTCAACGGAATATGAACTGTTTTTAGTTGATGACCATTTCGCATAACTAGTCGGTAAAATTAAGTCAACCTTAAAATTACTAGACGACATAGTATTAATGTAATGAATAAAGCCTTGATTAGGGTGAACCAATCTATTGTGCCGAGCAAAATCACAGACTATACTGGCGAAACATTAGAATAATATATTAAGTACACCATTTGCACATCTTCTTTGAATTGTCTCTTACAAAATCAATAGTCTATTCTCTCTTGTTGCCACTCAAACTGTTTTCTTTTCTGGTCTCATTCCCCTATTCTGTCAATAAGAATACTACATCCAATTCTTGCTATATATTACTTATATCTGTCCACATAAGTAACATACACCACATTAGTACCCACTGATCTCTAGCTGAACAGTTTGAAAACTTTAGTTTTAAATAAAGTCATTTGTGGTTTGGATAACCCACCGATAGTGTGTTTATAACCACGAAACTAGCTTGCGTTAGTATCAGTAATAAAGGATATCATCAGTCTTGGTAGAATTACAGATATCTTGTTCGCAGTCATTTTTCAAAAGAATAGTTTTTCAATAAGGAAGCATTTGAGTAACAAGCCTCATGATTTGTAGTTTCTTTACTGAATATACTCTTTAACGTATAGCTTGTCTAACAATGAATGTACTTTGTTTGTTTGCCTGAGGGTTGAAATATAATTATGGGTTCGAATCACACGTGTGTTGCTTTGATCCGTAGTCGAATGAAATATGCTATTCCATAAACCTTCATAACCCACTCTTGATTTTACACTTTCTAATGAAAGATAGATCAGCAGTGTCTCGATTAATAAATGTCTTTGTATTGGTAAGAAATTTGTAACATCGTTATTTGTTAACAAATAATCATTTTTATTGCTATTTTAGATACATTTCATGCGTTCACTTCACTACTTTTTCGATTATACTCTTCACCGTCTAAATATCTGAGTACTTCTTATTAGATAATTTTTTGTAGTTTCAACTGAATGATACTTCAATGTTTATTTTTTCCAAGTCTTTGTCCTACTTCCTATTAGGAAGTATTGATCCAAGCCTTTATTTTTGTATCATAACTAGTATGCTTGTCAACACACCAATAGTTTGTACTTTTTACGTATCATTTGTTATTATGTAATCTATTTCATTGTTGTCACTGACTCACAAACTACCTTGGATAATTTAAGATTTTCATATTTTTACATAAATATTACTGTATTTTAGAGTAAAGCTTCATGAAAATCTACTTGAAAACGATATTGTTCACTGATATATACATATTGTTTTAAATATAGCTCACCGAAAATTTATCTAACAATTTTTCCATTCTTAAACTGAATAATTCATTATCTATAATGAATAAAAAATGATTTACCTCATCCGCTAAACGTTGTTCCTCTTCTTCAGCTGCCGTCAATTCTTGTGCATTAGCTAAATTATCTACAGCAATAGCTAAAAACACATTTAACAAAGTATCTAATCACAGAAAAATAGATGTTAAGGTTGTATAAACAAGAAGATTTGAAGACTGCATTGAATATTGTCCAAGTTAGTTGAAATATAAAGTTTACAACATGATATACGATATTAAATTAGTTTTAGTACAAACGTGAAACATTTATACATGATTTTGATAGCTTGGTAATTACGGTTCAACACTAGTCATTTATTTAACTTATTATGATTCCCTAAAATTTGTGTATCTTAATATTTTTAGAGTGTGATTATTTGTAGATCTCTTTTAAATTGACAAAATGTCGTTTCATCCAGAACCATTAAAATAACTGATGTTCTAATTGTAATAGCAAAAAAAAGACTGGCTAAATCAATACATTTCTACCAGCAGAACGAAATTCATTACATTTTATAACCATAATAACCCATTATACTATTGAATAAAAATAGAATTCAACGAAGAAAATTTTCTTTTCAACGAATATATTCACTTGTATTCACATAAAACTCTTGTTGTTCCGTCGTACTATTTAAACTTGGATTAATTTTGATTTGGTTATTTATTCTCTGAAGAATTGGCTTACACTGAGTCACGAAACGTCATTTTTCTACTCATTACAAATATGTTGTTCATTTATTCACTTAAGCTATACATTCGTATTTATAGTTATAGGGTAAATATATGACAATAAAAGGATAGAATAAATTATATCATAAAGTGTTTCGCGACTCCAAATATCAAGTGAGGTTACGTGATAATCAGGGAGTCAGAGAAGAAATATTAGGATGAAAATAATTTACGAGTCATAATTTTGTAAGATAACTATCTCAAATCATTTTGTTGTGTAATCTTTTCTATCCTTATATAGACATATGTTTACCACTCAACTATAAATACAAATGTACAGCTTAAGTAAATTATTTTATCGGAATGAAAAATTTCTTCACTGAATTCTCTGAATTTTTAACATTTTATAAATTATAAGAAGTTTTTTTTTAGAGATTTTAGTAATTATATAGGTGAATTGATGAGTCAATTGAAGCTAGACCACCAAGGAAAACCTGGAAGCACTAACCGGTTTTCCATGGTGGTCTGGCTTTAATTGACTCATCAATTCAACTATAAAATTTTATCAGTATAGGGTTCTGGAGATTATTATGTTTTTGATTGAGATCACTAACTGATTGTTGTTAGACCACCATTGAAAACTAGGAGGCACTGGACGACCGTTTCGTTCTATTGTGGGACTCCTCAGTAGTGTGTATCCACGATCCCACTCGCGGGATACGAAACCAAGACCTATCGGTTTCGCGCACAAACGTTTAACTTCTAGACCACTGAGCTGGTATCCGGTGATGTTAATGTCTAACCTCAACCAATCCACGAAATTGGGCGACCATCTTCTATTGTACTGATGTAGATACCTGTCTTTACCCGACACAGATTTGCCCCACTAGTCATAGCTTCTCACTAGAACTCCGAGAATTCCCTAAAGCTAGTCACTAGTGAGCACATGGTCATTATCAGTATAGGACTGTGAAGATTATTAAGTTTTTGACTGAGATCATAAAATTTTCTAAATTATTAAATCTGTAAACATTTCCATGGTATTATACTTGATCTTGCATATGAGACTATAGATATATTATTCCATAAAAGAAAAAAAATTCAACTCAGTTTGAAACAACTACGATATACACCACAATTTTCCAAAAAAAATTTCCTGTCTGAAATTAAATTTGTGAAGTAAATATATTTTAAAGATTGATTCTTTTTTTTCTCTCTCTCTCTTTCATTTGTAAATTACAGTTGAATAGATTCCATTTATCTAATGGCATAGTAACAATCTTTTGACAGGTTTAAAAGTATGTTTTATTCATAATTTTGAATTGATGAAGGTGTTTTGTGTTGGATACAAGTAATTAGTATTTTGCTTTATTATTTTATTATGAATATGAATTGTTAAGTGGATGAAATCTATTGAAAACTATTTAGATTGGATGAAATGATTAAATAATATAAAAAGATGAATGGTTATTATGTAAGTTTACAAAATAAGTTTAGATTTATGGATTTAGAAAAAGTTGGGCATTCATTAAATGTGTCTATTTATTACTGTTGGGAATTTGTGAATTATCTTTCTAAGATCTCCTACTTCAATGAGAAAAGAGATTTAAATTTTACAGAAATAACAACTTATATATGTCTGTTTTATTTGACCCTTCATTCACTCGGCAGTATAAAATTACTTCATATAGAAGAACTTCGAGATTTGGTAAACTGTGGTTTAATTTTATCCAGACAAAGCTATTAGTATTAAATAACGAATTGTCAGTGAAATCAACTTATTTCCTTCTCTTCACTCATTATATAATATTGAATGATTGATAATAATGAATACTGTATAGCTGTTCTTTAATGAATTCAACCTGTGTATTTAATGATACATGGTACGTTTCAGTCTTGTATTCCTATTTATAGTTATATGAGATATGAGTTTGGTTAACAAAAGTTAGTTCTCACTATCCATTTAGTTTTCTCATGTACTGACTGTAGACTTGGAGAACGTGAGAATTTACTCGGATTGACAGTCAGACAATGAATATAACAACAGAGTTAGTTGGTTTATTGTTACGCGTGTCAATAAACGACACAACCAACAAATATAATATCTCATTATTAATCTAATGTAACAAATAACAAAGGAATAAAAATTTACCAATCAAATAAACTTGAACAAAAAATGCAAAGGATACAGTTGCCAAACAATACTAATAATACAAAATAAATACAATATACAAATCCTCCATTATTTACACCACCTTGAGAACGTATACCATCGTACATAATCATATTCCAATCTTCACCAGTTAAGATCTAAATCGGAAATAAATTTATAAATTCATAAAAAATGTCGGTTAGCTTCATACTTTAGGAATAAACTACATTCTTCTACTATTATTGAAAAGTTTTGTAGAATTTAATTTTTAGGCGGTATTCATTAGAGATTGACATTAGTTGATGGTAACATAAAAATGCAATCGGAACTAATCTTCAGTACACATCCGTGATTAGAACTCAGAACCTTTAGTCCTCTCAATAATCGCTCAACCACTAAACTATTTGGTTTGTTATCAATGAAGTTCAGACATGTGGATTTGGAAGTCGTCGCCACTAACGACTTTGAATGAACATCACATTATATGAAGAATTGACTGAAGATGTAAATGTGAATTCTTGTATTCTATCCCACTAGTCTAATGGTTTATTGCTTACTGCGAGATCTGAAAGTTATGCGTTTGAACCGTGATTGGGTGGTAGGTACTTACCGTTAAGGATTCGAATCCTAAGATTAAACAGTTATTCAGTGACCAATTTTTAATAAAGTTACCATAACCGAGGTCAATCTATGGTCAATATTACCTACGTTTAATGACCTATATCAGTCATTTGATTTCCTCTATATTGTATAAACATGTTTCAGCTATTGATCCGCTTTCTATTCATTTGTTTTACTAATTTAAAAAGTGCATCGTCACAAATCATAAGTGTAACCTTCACAACAAGTTTTGTTTTCTTCTAATTACTTTTCACGGTTGGCTAGCCACGACCGTTTTAGTAATTAAAACAAAGTTATATAAAAATCTATTTAAATAAATCTATAGAATATGGAAACAGATGATTATGTTTTACATTTTAAATAAGCATTCTAATGCTATAAATTTTGTTGAACATTCAGATATTCTGAGATCGGACTTTAGTCAAAGAGTATATTCAGTGTTCATAAATCATTCAAAGTAAATCAAATTCATATCCTAATTAGGAATTCTTATCAGTTAGTAACAGTAGTAGAGTAATTAAATTATTATACCTCACATCAATAATTCATCAAATCGGGTTGACGTAAGAAAAAATCATATTCATCTTTCTATTGAAGTGAAATACAAAACGTAAAATTATACATATAGATGAAACTAATTAAGTGTATGATATAATCCGAAATAACTAGCTAGATACCACTTTTCTGAATTTTAAAATGCTTATTCGATTAATGTTAGTTCATGACAAATATGATATGTAACTGATTAATTTCATTGGAGTTTCTCATACCAATCAAGAAGTTGGATATCGATATTTTATTCTGTTTGCTCCTGTTCATAGCCTAACGACTTTTGGGATGTAATATTAGTCAGTGAGTAATGGGAGCAGTCATCTATCAATAATTCCAGTGAAAAGCATTTGTCAGACAGGTAAAAATGGCCAATTTATCTGTTGGCAAAGATCTTTAGTTGGTTTGTAAGTAAATGAATGAAGTTTTGATCATTGTGGATGACCAGTCTTATCGGATTAACTAATAAGATGTTGGTTAAACTTTTCAACGTTCGATAGTAACAAAATGAATTTACTCCTTCTGAAAATAATCATCTGCTCACTAGTGATTGACTTCACGAAATACTCCTGGAGTTCTAGTGAGAATCCGTTACCAGTGGAGTTGAACCAGGTCTGTTGTGAGATATCAACTCACTGAAGACAATGGTGTACGGTGGCGCAACTTCGTGGATTGATTGAAGTTAGTCATTAACACAGTTGGATGCCGGCTCAGTGGTCTAAGCGTTAGGCGTTTGCGCGCGAGATCGATAGATCCTGGGTTCGAATCTCGCGGGGTGCGGGATCCTGGGTGCGCACTACTGAGGAGTCCCATACTAGGGTGAAACGGCCGTCCAGTACTCCCAGGTTTTCTATACTGGTCTAGCTTCAATAGACTCAGGATTTCAGTGTGTGAAGTTTCTAAAATCTGCACAAATCCCTTCTGATAATTACCATTTATGAATGTATTTCTCGGTAGAGATGTACATATTATAGATAACACTTCACTTACTTGAAATACAGTTAATAAGGCTTTTACAAATGTATCAAAATTTTGGCCTGGTTTGCCATCATCAAAATTAAACCTGTTAAAAATTGAAGAAAAACATTTACTTTAGACAATTTTGAGATGAATCACATTACTATGATGATGCAGATTTAAACGAATTCAATGAAACTGTAAAAACAAATCATATGGTTTGAAAGTTTTTCGGTTCGATATAAGAAAGCATACTTAGGAAAACAGGCATTTGTATCTCAGTGGTTTTAGTATCATTTTTGTAACTATTTATGTTTTGAGTATATCAGTAAAGTTTCTTAACTGATTAAATAGAATCAATAAATAGCTAGCGTAAACATCTCGGCCGCACACGAGGTCATCTATGATCAAATAACTCAGTCGGCAACATCTCTATAACTAATCGGGTTAGGTTTGAATTTATGATTAATATCAGTACCTTCTAAATAGCGGATATATTTGTCATACTGATGATTGACAAGCAGCATGAAGAATTTAGTTCAGGATCATCAAGCTGTCACTTCAAATTAACTAAATTAAGATAAACCAAGATAACTTAGGGTATTAGTTATTGTTTGGTCAGTTTAGATATAATTAATGGATAGTTGCCTTTTAGTCAACTTGTTTTGTTTTGTCAGTGACATCTGCAAGACAAGACTTATTTCCAAATATTCTTTTTTCTAGTTCCCTCACTTAAAAATTGACTTTATATATGTTAACTTTGTTCACTTGAAATGAAATTACATTTACTAATAGATTTCTGTCAGGGTTTACGGTGTGGATATCAAAATTTAAAAGTAATTTCAAACAATATGATCTGTAGTTGATTTATTTTAGTTTGAGAAATATAGTTGTAAAGCATTATTTTTCTGTCATTCATGTTTCTTTCCTGACTATCGGAGTTCTAGAGGATTGTCATACTTGAACAAAAGCAATGTCTTGATGGGTTTTGGTGTGATATGATTCATGTTGAGCTGTCAACTAGTGAATCTTATATCATTTTTGTGTAAAAGTTCATCACTGTAAATTTCATAATGAAGTCAAAAACTAGAATGCTCTGCTGCATCTTGAGCCATCGTCCATGTAATAAGAAAACCCAATATCAAATTGGAAGAGTAGTAATCATTTCAATTTGACAATTTACACTATGCTAATGGCAATAAAACAAATAACCTTGAATAAACTCATGAATATACCGCTCTAATGTGAATTATGCTCAGTTTTCCTAGTACTAAAGTAACGAAATTCAAATAAGAATAGGTAAACGGTACACCTATGAACATATTCAATCTTAAAAAATGTTCTTTTATCTAATTATTGGCAAACATAGTTATAAGCATTTTCTTTATTTAGTATCTAAGATGATTAATATGCATTCTCTTGAATATAGAATGGTATTTTAGGCGTTTCCATCACCATATTATTTATCTGATCAGTTTGCATGAAAAAAATATCGAAAAAGATTAATATTCAACAAAGAATTGTTTTAAAGTGTCAATGAGATAATGATCCTTCATTTAGATCACATTTATCAAAACTTAATTAAATGTTTCACAAATATGAACAATAATGACAACTGTGCAAGCTGCTTAGATGTTTTATGGTTATCCGATTTTTTGATTGTATTCTCTTTAACTTTATATCACCATCATGGCATGTTATTATTCATTCACATACATTTTATCTATTTAATTTAATAATCTTTAATTCTGTTCAATTACAGAGTAATGACTTCAGTAAATTGATTTATCATTGATTGGTTATGGGGTACAATCCAATAACCAATTTTTTTATTTTTAATATTAATCGAATACCATTTATAAAATTAGCATCTAATCATTCAAGTAATTTGATATTATAATGAATATTGGTTTTATAATAGGGAAAAAAAACAATATTCATAAAACTTTCGATTTTATGACATTTATTTGTTATTAGTAATTTAGAATTTCCTATTTATTAGTTTCAGACATCTGATATTTCAAACTAATACTACAGTGGCGTGTGCTACTGATATCGATAGATATAAGTAGTACGTATCGTCAATCGTAAGTCATATGCCTGGAGGCAGAAGAAAAGAGAATGAAAACAAAGAATAATTGCTGTGGAAACGAAGGAACAATAAAGTCTGAGACGATTGATTGACATTTTCGCAAATTAAGTATTTACTATATGGTTTTCAGATTTTACTAAAATGTTCTGTATTTGTGTATTCAAATACATTTGATTGTTCTCACATGTGTTGTCGTTCACTACACCACTATTTAGGAATGACTTGTAAAAATAGCTCTATATAAAAATGAATTGAAATAAAATATTCAATGACTAATTGATAAAAACTTACTCTCCACCAAATAATTGCATTCCAAGTAAAGCAAATATTAACATAAATAAGAAAAGTAGAAATAGAAGACTGAGTATACTTCTCATAGCATTTAATAAAGATAATACCAAATTACGTAATGATGCCCAATATCTAAATTATCAAGATAGAGAAAAAAACGAAGGAAAAGAACCATTATAGATGTTAATAATTTATAACCAATTTGTTTTCTTTTAAAGAAATGTAAAATTCCATTAGGATAAAATTCATTTTAAATTAACTGTTATATTGTAGATTCCATGAACTCGTGGTTTATCATTATAGCTATTCTATTTATACACATATTATACCTTAGTTTCTGTGATTGGGTGTATTTAGAACATTCACTATTCAGTACGGCTTTTCAGTAGCTTTTTGATCACCATCCAATTAATAGTTGATAAAGGTTAACTTTTATCCAAACTCACAAAAAATCAATATAACAAAAATAGTAAATTTATTTTAGTTTAATATTAATCAATATTAATTTTTGTGTTTATACATGCTAAAAGAAATAGTCCCAATTAATCATCAAGGTAACTAATTCTAATTCTAATGTGGAGTCTAAACCAGCAAAATATATGTAAATGAAACATTTTATATCTATCTGTTACATAGTTTTATTCAATTTCGGGCACTTTAGTCGAATTATATGAAATTTTATTACAAATATTTAGTTATTTTTCGATAATTACTGAAAGCACTGATAGATGTTGTTAAATAACTTTATAAGTTTTGAATAATCATCAAGAAAATTATTTAATATTATACAAATTGTTCTTCTAACCAGATAAATATCGATGATTGTGAAACTTAATTCTTATCTTTAATGAGCCCTATCAAGATAGTGAAAATCACTTGTGCAAATGAACATACCTGTATAACTAGGGAGAGGAGCTATCAAGTATGTACCTAATGTAATCTGTTTCCGTCTGATAGACAGTTTGAGGATCAACTTTGCATCATGTTCTGCTAGGGATGAAGATATCACGAGTCCACTTAGTCTGCGAACGAGAACAAAGACTCAGTGACCAAAAACCAGTAAGCTAGCTATTGATGCGTCCCAGCCCCGCTAACTAGAGGGAGAAGTCCAAGCTTGGAATGGAGAAGTATATTCTGCAAACAGCCAGAAACGAGCGATAACAACAAACACAATTCAAAATGTACATATACAGCACAAAATCGTCATTGGGGAGAATTACCAAATAGCATACTAAAAGACGCAACGGACCAATAGCATTTAAGATACTTCGTAGCGAGAAATACGATATGGTGACAAGAGCGCCTTTGTCGCGAAAATAAAGAAATTCAAATTTTCCAAATAAAATTACAAAATTGGGTCCTTTCCCATGTGATTTCTGGGGATCTAACGTCCCCAACATGTTTAAAATAGCTTTGCACAGGAAACGATACAGGAATCAATTCATAGAAATCTATCTTTCTAAAAATTACATTTAGGAATTTTTGTTCATCCTGCTTCGCTATACTTTCATGATATTTCTAATCAAATTGGTTACGTTAGTTGTGTAGTATGATATCTTACCCCTTACATTATATCATATTTATGTTTGACCTCTTTCACACTGTGAAGCATTTCAGATTGAGTGTTCACCTATCTTAATTCACATATTATTATCATTGTTAGCACGATAACATTGATATTTCTAACACCTTTTAATTTAATAATATGGTTCTTTTTTTATGGTTATAACTCACCACTATGCAGTGGATTTTCTCATAGAACCTTGTGATTGACTAAGGATTTGAATAAATTAAATTTACAGTAATTTATTTAATCATAACTTCTATGTGAACAAATAATTTAAAATTTATGAATTGTTGATAGTAGAGCAGGAAGATTAAGCTGCTAAAAAACTGTTGCAGCTCAAGCGTGTTGGTAGTAATACGAGTATCCCTAATGGGAATGTATGATAGTTGCGAAATATTGTGAATTAAACGACATCAGGAAGTTAGACTCATGGATCTCAACTCAGTAGTCTGGTAATCAATAGCTTCTCATAAAATATGTCGTCTCTGAAGGGGTTCTAGATGAGAATTGTTATGGAATCTCATTATACGATGAAGTAGCTTACAAGTGGTTCCCAGCTTTCAACGGTTATTTAGCCCAAATCAGTTAGTGACATAAGTTTATAAATTCGGTAATTCTCATAACCTCCTGCACAAACAACCATCTTTTTGCTGAAATATTTCTTGGTTTTGAAGCATTCAGTTTGTAAATATTGAGAGGTTTTTTTATGTAAATTAGGACAGATATAGCAGTCATAAGAATACTGAAGACAATACAGCGAAGTAAATATTCAGATCAGTAATTAAAAGTAGAGGAAAACATGAGAACACAATTCTTAAGTGTTAATTAACACTGACGGACAAAGTGAGCTACAAAACAAAGTTTAGGTGTGTTTAATTGATAGAGACAAAATGTGAAATGTAGTTGGAATATACTGAACTTCTATCACATACAAACTCAAAGGCTGATAATCTGAATGATTATATATTTTGCTATGCATCAACGAAAAGCAGCGGTCTAGATAAAAAAATTACAGTAACGCTAAATAGAGTAATTTCATCTACCACATATATACTATCGATTTTATTATATAAAATGCAGCTAAGTATTTATTATGCGTGTTCCTCAATCTCTATTGCAATACGATGTTTTAGTGCTTTCGAAAAGTCATACCAACAACTTTTGCGATAAATTTTAAGAAGACTAACATGAAAAGTTCATAACAACAATATAAGAATGAATATTTCAGTATAAGGAATATAGAATGTTATTCTTAAAGTGCTGTTCTGTATAACATATTTAAATTCCAAACAAATTTGAATATATTCACTTGGTATTGTTTGGCTCGTATCTTCCGATTGAGGTTTAAGACTGCAATTGATCAGTCTATTATTGGCATATGTGCATACCGTGCGTATGCCTCGATATTGCCTTAATTCACAAGCTTTTTGTAAGCAAGGATAGATAGTGGCTTGCAGTGGAATCCAGTTTAGACGCGCGTTTCATCCTATTTGGGACTCGTCAGCTGGATGTACCTGCATCTCAGAGTCAATGCTCACTCTGGGACTTGAACCCAGTACCATTCACTTGAAACCCCATCACGATATCCACTCAGCTACTGAGTCCTGATAGCCACTTGAATATAATATGAATTTTATATATTAGCAGATCATAAAACAAAAGAAATAACTTGATATTTGACCTGAATACTTTTTTAACATCAAAGTCATTACTTGGATTATGTTAAATATATAAAATTCTATACACATCTATCAATAAGGGAAGATATAATAAATTAACATATTTTTCCCCTTCCATCTTTTTGGTTTATTATCAAATTCAATTACACGTAATGTGGTTTTAAATTATAAAGATAAAAATATTTTAAGAAATTTAATCATGACATTTCAAAACTCCTACATTCATTTACTTTAAATTCAGGTTAGTTATTAAAACTGTCATAAGATAAGAAACATTTGATCAATGGTAATGAACTAATTTATTCATTCATGAATTAGATAGATTGAATTATAACTAACATTAAAATATTATACTATAAACTATTTCATTCGTTTGTTTCATTTTTATTGTTCTCAAACATTTAACTGTACTCTTTGTGTGTGTGTGCGTGTTTGTGTACGTGCGCGCATGTGTTACATTTTCACTCATTGTGATAAATGTATTTTAGACAAAGTGTGTATGGGAGTGAAAAAAAATTCTTTTTTGAAGAAAAAAAAGAAGATAAATAAATCACTCAATTATAACGTTTTTTTCTAATAAAAAAAAATCAAAATTATTTCTTTCTTTATGCCTATAGTGATTATTTGTTGTTGTTGTTGTTGCTTAGTTCAATGATATTGTATAAATTTATGTATTAAATGAAATTTCCCGATGACCTTAGAGAAAATTCCATTTTCATTTCATAAGTAAGATTCACTACTGACCTCATATATATACATAATACAAAAAAATTGTATGCTAAAATGATTTCCAACCATCAAATCATAAAATAATGTTTGAGAGTTTGCTACTGTTTTTCTTTCTTTCAATTTTGTTTATAGACGAATGATTTAGTTTTAGCTATCTAATGTTTGTTTTTCGAAATTGAACAACACTACATGATGTAGTTTAATAGAGAAAAGATAAATGACAAATTATTATTTTTTTAGTTTAATCAACTACACATTTACCTTTATTGACGTGATATAAGTAAATGAATGTAAATATTAAATTGTAGAATTAAAACGATAGAAAATTATTTGAAATTCAAATGAATAGTTATAGTTTTCTAGTCAATAAGCTTATTGTATATTCATAAAAGAAGATAGAAATACCATTATTACTAGGGAATTAATTATGGATATTGAAAAAGGTTGTTGAAGTGTTGGTTACAGTAAACATCTAGCATGAATGTATAGTTTAATAAATTAGTTATTAAAATAATTGTTTATAGGAGGATAGAAAAAGATTGCATAGCAAAAATGGATGCAAGAATAAATAACAATTGAGGCTTCATATAATTATATATATATAAACGAATATACAGCTTAAGTAAATGATTTCATCGAAAAGAAAATTTTCTTTGATTATTACGTAACCTCATTTGTTACTTATGGTGGAATCCATTTTTGTGATGCAATCTTTTCTATCCTCCTATCAAAATATTCTTATTTTTTGAAGTTGTAAATATTACTTATATTTTTATTGAGTATTAAAATATACCCTAGTTCTAAAACCATCTATCAAATTTTACTTTACATTCACCCTATTGATTATAAATCTACTTAAGATAACAGTGTTAGTTTTCTACATTTTCATTTACTGAACCACGCTAACCGATTCTATCTAATAGAGAGAATAATGCTTCTTGATTTACAGTACATGTAAATAGTATAGACTTTTGAGAAATAATGCCTTATTTTTGATAAAAGATAGATTGTTGGTTGAAGTTAAGTATTAACACCGTTGAATCCCGGCTTAGTGATCTAAATGTTAAGCGTCTACACGAGACTAAAAATTCTTGGTTCGAGTCTCCTATAAGCTTTCATGGATGCGCACTGCTGTGGAGTCCCATAGTACAATAAAAAGGCCGTTCAGTGCTTCCAGGTTTTCAATGTTGTTCTAACACTGATAGGTTCGTGATTTCAATTATTATTTGTTGTTCTATTGTTCTTGTTCTCCAGTTGGACAAATTCTGAAAAAATAATCGAATACTAGTTAAATGATCCTTGTTTAGGACTCCTTACCGATAACTCACGAAAGATTCTGATAAGAATAGAATATAGAATTTTCAGATTTAATAGCTAAGTATCTTACCTAAGGATAACTAAAATGAAGTTGGGTAGTTCATATTTTCAACAATAATTCACTGTTTATCAAGAAGAATAATTGTGGAATGAATAAAATGCTTAAAAATATCACTCAATATCACTGATCATTTCTTATTATTACTACTGGAAAAAAAACATTAAATATGTTTTATTAATTAACGAATTGATTTTAACGGTATAAACTTACCTTGTAATTTTGAATATTCTCAATAAACGTATACTACGTAAAGCAGAAAATCCAAATGAATCAGATGGATAAAAAATCTGCCATACAATTTCGAATAAACTAGCAAAAACAACCTAAAAATGAAATTAATTACAATATTTATTTGGGTAAGAGTAATAGTTTTAAGATTTAAACATATTTTGTAAGAATCAATATAAAATTATGATTGTTGAAGTTCATTTTGGCTTGTTGTCATATTTATTGATTAATAGATTGTACAGGACGAAATAGGAAGCCAGAATTACCCAGTTAGGCTAAAGTGTTAATGATACTCAATAAAGATTTTTATAATTTCATTTTCTTAATTAATAAACTAGGACTTTACTGTTGGATCCATGTTTAACACTCATCAATTTAACTCTTTAATTGGTGAAGTTTCTGTTGTTTATATTTATAGTCCGTTCATTGATTTTGTATAAATAAATGTCCGGTTTCTATGAATTTTATCACATCAGTCATTTATAAAATGTATACAATTCTTATCAAATTGATTTCATTTAATTACTTCATTGATTGATAGTTTATCGTACAATTTATATTTAATCGACCATCAGCTGATAATAAATCTTTGTATTATTATTATTATTATTATTATTATTATTATTATTGGTTAAGCATCATTAATCTCCCCTATTCATGATTCATTCATTTCGCATTCATCCCTCCGTATTACGTCTTGCTTATTTGATCGAATTTTAATTGCACTATTATTTCTCTCTCACCCTATTTGATCCATATTTATTCTGATCATAGATCTTGATACTTCACTTAACATATACACAGATTCAAGTTAACACTCTATATGAGTCATATTACCATTAACAATTTTATTGTATTTTGTTTGTCACAATCCTAAATTCACATGCTTTAAACGATGTACTTTGCCCTTAACCTGACCATTTTTCGAATTATTAAGTTGGTTATATAATTGTAGAACCTGAAGAGAATTTATCGAAAAGAATATTCTTCGTTCGAATACTAGTCTTTTAATAGAAAAAGTATTAATTTAGTGTGCACTATAGCTAATTAATAAGAAATTTTCATGTTATGGTTATATGTATTTTGAAACTAAAGTGTTATAAATAAATTTGATCATTTTTCTGAAGTTTCACAGTTGACTAATAAATCACATTTCTGGACTAAACTGTAGTAACAGTGTTAGGATGTTGAATGCAATTGATAGGAATCCTTGGGAATAGATACTTAGCTGGTTATCTACGTCAGAATAGGATATCTGTAGTCGTGAAAGAACTAGTGTTCCAAAAATATGAGAACCTGTGTCGCCTGACATTATTGTCAGAGAAAAAATACACCGGGTTATTCAAATTGCAATTAACTTCTTATTAGACTGATTTATTAACACTGATTTATTAATGTGTAGTAATCAATGCCATCATTGATTAGCCTTAAATGCTGATTGAATTCAATCGATCAAGTTACAATACGTCCGTTAATTTGACTTATCAGTAATTAATCAATTTATGTACGCCTATAGAGTTTTATCAATAATGAACGATTCCTTCGTACTTACAAAGTAAAAAGAATGTTGAGGAAAAATATTTTGCAACACAAAATCTCCAAATTAAACTTTCTAAATAATTAGGATTTAACATCTTTGTTTTACTACTCCACAGTCTAACAATCAAAAATACCTTGAATGTAATCTACCAGCGCCTAAGCATAATAACTAAATAAATTTCCAGTTTGTAATTTCCATCATTTCAATGACCGGAAAAATTATTATCATTGCCGTCATTGTTGTTATTGTAATCTACCACAGCACTTCGTTATAAATTGATCACTGTACACATAATTTGCATCAATTCAAGAGAATTATGGTAGGATTCAAGTAGTAACTTAAAACAAAATTAACAGCAATAAAATTATTTTTGAGACAGTAATCAAGATATGACTCTTCCTTTTCTTCTCCTCCTCGTTTTACATAAGGGAAACTAAACCAATCAATTAAAATGAGAGTTAGCGAAACTGAGTGGGAGAAACAGGATACAATGTTTTGGAAAATGAAGTGACACACAGAGGGAGAGTAAGAAATGTCAAATAGAAAAATACCGGATGAATGGATGGTGAACAAAGAATAGATAAGTATATACCATCAAACGGAACAAAAATCTTGTTACGATAGCGGGGGTTGGGCATCTATTTTTTAATCAGTGAATATAACAAGTTATTAAAAATTGAGAATATTTGTCATAGCTTTATTAGACGAGTCAGATGTTCTTATTTATGATTTTGATCTTCGATTTTACTTTATTTCGGGACAATCTAGACAATTAAAAGACGACTATACTTTTCCAAATGAATTATATATATATATATGATGCAGCGGAAAATGCACGTGTGTGATGTGGTGAGCAAAAAACTAATTGCCTGAAACGTCAGTGACCTGTGATACTGGTTTTTCTTTTAACTGTCTCTGATATCAAGTCTCATTTTAAAACAAAGTGATCATGTTAATTATATCGACTGGTTATAGACGGTTAACTTTATGATATTGTGTATCTATGCTTATTCAGTCGAATAAATTCTTATCTACTGTCTTCTTCTTACGCCTATCATCTGATTGACGCTTTTCCAGTACAAAGTATCAAATCAGTATTCCTCAGATATAACAAAGTGTTCATCATCACTTATTAATATGTCTATACGTAATTAGACGTAATTTCGCAAGATAAATTCTATTTGACGAAACTTACCATCATTTACTGTGTTTAAGTGGAAGCTAATCTTCTCTAGTTTTGAATAGGTTTAGCAGAGCTAATCCGCGGTCTCATATAGACCATGAGGTAAAATTTTCGGATTTTGTGGAGAACTTTTTCTGAACTGTTGTAATGATTTCGACTGATGTACTTAATTAAATTTATCAGAAGTTTGTAGAAATACCTATCGCGTTATTGACTATTACTTATTTCATGCAAATATACTCAAATGGCTGTAACATATTTTTTCTCGCCCATATTTTTTGTTGAACGAACTTCAGTTGATTTCAAATTCATAAATCTAAAGAACAGTCTAAATTGCACGTTACTCATCGGAACAGCTCTTAATATCAGAATAGACCAAAAACCTTAATTATTAAAAACTGATGAGATAACATTATCCAAACTACAACTTATTCCGTTAGTTTCACAAAACACTATGGACTAGACTAGTATAACACTGACCATTCCTTTTCAGTGTATTTTTGATACAAGTGTTTCGAAATGCTTCTGACGAAATTTAAAGGAATAAAGAATACCATGGAACAGGAAAATATACCTTTTTATGAACTGATGATTTGACAACTATTCAAAAATTATGTCAACCGCTTCTAGTCAAAGGATTAAAATCCACTGATACTTACGATGGTTTCAATGTATTTTATGATGAATAAAAAGAATATTATGACTTAATTTGCAATCAGAACAATAACAACAACTTATTTGTATTATCAACTTACAGCAAAGTCGAATATATTGAATGTTGAGTGAAAATAAATCAAACAACCCAATCCATAGATTTTTATGATCATTTCAAATAGAAAAAGACCAAGAAAAATGAATTCTGAAAAATCTGTAAGAGAAACAATTTGATTATAATGAAAAAAATTCTTAAATGAAAAAAAGAAGAAATTATTGATAAGATCAACGTTTCAATTTAACGAAAACTCTCACCAAAGAGTATTGTGTTAGCTAATAAATCATAGATAATCAAGAGGCATTAGATAAACAATTCATCATATAATAGGGCTCTTAAGTACCGTTCTCACAATAATATTCGAATCACTTTGTTAGTGTTCTGTTTTCTGGATCATTGGATTAGCCGATGAAATCAGTCTACGATTAAGCATATCGTTAAACTAGGAAAATATTCACAGATCACTTATCTCAATATTAATTATGAGCTTATTGCAGATTAATTATGAGATCAACTTTCTGAAATTCTGGTATGAATTGACCTTTGAATCAATTGTGTAAAACGGGAGGGGGCTAACTGTCAAAAGCATTAAATAGTGACTACGAACTGAGTACTGATGATAATATAAATCATCATATCCATTGGCTGGATGTTACAGCGGTTATAGAGTATTTCGAGGTTAGGTATTCAGTCATTTTAAAACTTTGATTTTGTGCTACTAATGAGGCCGAAATCAGGGAGAAAGAAATGGTATCTGATTTTCAAAAGTTACTTGTCTGATTTCAAACAATTATGCAGCTTTGGTTTCTAATAGACTCTCACATACAACCCTTCTAATATGGAATTTTTAATCTGAATTTGAATACAAATTGTTGAAAATAGGCTTTATATAATCATTTTATCTATCTAGTAAGTACAGTGATAGATGAATGTGTTTACTGTTAAACAATCAAAGAAATCCATTCGAACTACAAGTCTTATAATATATATCTCGATGCTATTAGCTTGTGTAAATGAAATACCTTTTGTTTAGCTTCAGTCAATATAATAATCATAATTTTGATTACATATCTTCGGAAATGATTTATCGTGTTTACATTAATTTATGAAAGTGAAATGTGTAAATAATGAATTTTATAAATAGAAAAATATGTATATTCATAATATAACTGCATGAACTTACATAAGAAATCTGTAAGCCATCCTGGTTGACCATAGAATTCTACAGAAACGCATAATGCGTTTAGCAATACGAGAGTAATCACAATAATATAAAATTTTTGTGATTTTATAAGACGACGAACTGCAAATCTACAATTGTTTTTGGTATATTAAATCGAAGACAATAACAAAGAAAGTGATTCTAGGAAATACACAAATGATGTTAGACTATCTAATCATATTATAAGAATAATTTACACTTGACGCTAGATTATAAAAGAAAGAAATGTGTAAAGTATGTAGTTGTTTCATAAATGTATTATTATTAATGCTTAATATAAAAGATAATTAAGTTTTGCTTTCTTCATGTAAGTTGAAGAGGATCGCACTCATGTTATCATAGGTCGATGCAAATGTCCATCGCGAAATGATACCAGTATGAAATATTGAGGAGCCTTTTTTATTTTGGCTGTGGACTCTTCAGAGGTATATACAGAGATATATAGTAGAGATTAAGAGTCAATTAAAGCTAGACCACCATGGAAAACCTGAAAGCACTGGATGGCCGTTCCGTCTTATTGTGGAATTCCTCAACAGTGCGTATCCACAACCCTGCCTGCGGGGTTCGAACCCAGGACTTATCACTTTCGTGCACAAACGCTCAACATACTAGACCACTGAGCCGGCATCCAACGGTGTTAATGTCTAAGTTCAATTAATCCACGAAGTTGAGCGACACATTCACCATTGTCATCAGTGAGTTACTATTTCACAACTGACCAAGTTGAACTCCACTGGTCATTGATTTTCACTAGAACTCCAAGATATACATCTTGAAGTCAGTCACTAGTGAGCACATATACGTAAGGTCCTGTACAGTAAAGGCATTCCTTTTAGCTATTCTCAATGGATGGTGAAAAGTGTCTTAAAATTGGAAATCACCTAATTACAATCAGTATGAACTGATAACCAACTCAATTCTATTTTTAAATTATTATTTTATAACAGCTCAACATAAACGATGATATTAACCATTAAAATTCAAACAATATTTTATTTTTTATAAATAGTCCAGTCTATACAGTCATTTTTGTAGGATTCAACAATGTTACAATTTCCCTTTCAATATATACATATTAATGGAATAATAAGATTATGGTTTTTTGCATAGACAAACCAAGCATTTATATCTGTAACTACAGAAATGATAAAAAGGTTTCCTATGATTAAAAATATTCCCGAAAAGAGTAGAACAATCCACTTTTATCTGAGTTAACTAATACAAGTAAACTTAAAAATATTGGCGAAATTTGCTTCTTTTCTTTGCAACTATATATTCAATATCAGTGTAATAGTATTGAGTATCCAACACTTATTTTGAAATAAACGTTACAAATAAAAATTCATTGAGGACTGATTAGAAACATACAAAATAGTTAAAGTGTTTGCATATGTATGTAAACAAAGCCTCCCGATTATTGTATCCAAAAAATTAGTATTCCTGTTTATTTCTAAGCTACTTTTTTCATAAGTAAGATATTACTTATTAATTACTTTGCTAATATCCTTTAAGTAATAAGTGTTTGATAACTTGACCTTTAAACGCAAACTAAACAATAGTCATGATATGTATTCCATTTAAGGTAAAGTTCATTTATATAAAGTGATTATGTTTTATTTTTGTTGTGAATTATTATACTAATGCTCAAAACTAAAGCATGTATTAACACTCATTATATTCCTTAAGATTTATTATACTTTAGAAATAATAATGGAACTAATGTAAACAAGAGAACCTACCGAAATCGTTTATGATATTGAAATAAAACTTCACTTCCGGGTATTTTAAATTTTCGTTTAGCTTTTAATTCTTTGTTTAAAATGAAATGAGAAAAAAAGAAACAAAAATAAAGTAAACGAAAGAGATCTCCAAAAGTTGTTTATATTGATGTCAGAGATATATAAATATTCTTTTATCTGGTCGGTAATTTAAAACACTAATTTACATGCTGTTGCATAAAGACAAGTTTACTTCCTTTTGTCTTACAACAAAAATGAATGAAAACTGACCATTTCATTGAACTGAAGAATCGACATTTATACTACGTAATGTCTATTTAGGATAGAGAAAACTGTTATTGTGTGTTGTTGTGGAAAATTTAAAGTTTTAAGTCGATCCTTTATGTGGAGATTCAAATTCTACGACTTACATAACATCCTTTAATGAGAATTATTGTATACCTATTATCGAACGATTCCCTGAGCTCTTTGGAGAAATAGTGACCAATCGAGCTCAGCAGTGTTGGCAGTGAGACAAATATAATCAATGTCATTAGTTGTGGAATAAATTGACTTGAATAAAGTTAGAGATATGTCATTGGATAGAAACGTAGTGGTTTAATGCTGAACACCAGCCATATGTCTGAGATTTTGGTACCAAATCCATGTAGGGATTTTGGATGGATTTGCTCAGTAATCTCATACTAGGATTGAGTAGCTTTTCAAAGTTTTCCACATTCAGTGTTTACCTAACCGTAGTCAGTCGTTGGTGCGAAACTTCCGATTGGAAGTATTATTATTTAAATTTAAACTTGGTCACAAGAAAGTCATTCAAGCGGTTCGATGCACTTCAAATAGGATCTACAATGTTACTTCGTGTTTTTTGATGATTTACATATTTACATCAAAAGTATGTGTTATAACATAAGCAGAAGAATGTTTCTGAATTCCAATATTACTGATTGTTTGCATATTAAAGTCGCATTTAAAAACCAACATAAATTAAGGTATTCAAATTTAGTCAAACAAATTTATACGGAATAGTTAAGTGGAATTGTTTATCATACAACCAATGTCTTGAGATAGTCTTCAAATAGATCTATCCACAACAAAATTTTATGTTGCTAAGGTTACTCGCTTGTAAAGGAAATTAGAAATGTCATTAAAGTAGAAATGAATTATGACATTTCTGAATTCTCTGATGAGTATTATTTAAATAATTTAAAACTAAACTATAAAACTGTATGGTTATTTAAGAATATTGTGATGTTACTTCGTTTCCAGGATGAAGCGGAAGATTTCTAATGAATTCTAAGACATTACAAAACAAGACACACATCTAAATGATATGGTTTGTACACACAAATTAAACAGCATTGATTGTAATATATTTTATACTCAAGAATGCTTTAAATTCCTCTTAAAGAACAAAATATATTTCACTATCAGTTATGAAGAGTATCGATAGATGATAAAATAACTTTATTTACCATCGAAAATGATCACAACAACATGAAAATAATACACTAGTTACGAAATCGTATGCAGTTTTACTGAATATCCTTTAATTTCTAGTGCTGTCCAGCATTTTGTTTGATAGAGATAACCGTTTATTATTTGAAGAAGTGGATTATACAAAATTGCTATGTTCATTTTTATCATTATGTAAGAATAAACGATCCTAGTAAATACTGTTTACCCAGTTTTAATAAACTACATCACGTTTCAGTAAAAGTAGGACGAAATGCTAACAGTGATCTTTAATTTAGAAGTGAAAATGAAACTTCATTTAAGTTAGTAACTCGATAGAAAATCAGTGGCACCATTTTTGTCGGTAAAATTTGCACCTACTTTAAAAAAATGACCAAGTATGTATTTATTACCCGTAAGTTATTTTATAACCCAGTTTCTTATTGTAACCAGTTTATTTTATTTTCTGCATGAAACTGAACAATTGTTTGTAGTATTTGCATGTATGCAATTTAACATTAAATAATATTATACGTACCTTAATTTTTTTAAAGTACACTAAAAGTTTTACAGAAAACAACAGTATCAGTAATTGTCTACAATCTCAGTCACTTTATAATAATATGAGGCTACCTTATATTACTTTAAACTGTGCCTGCCTTATTAATGATTTTTTAAAAACCTCTATAGTCACATCTACTTATTAGAACGTCCAAGTACATGTGAGATTCTACTTTCAAATATTTCTACCATTTGTCGGGATTGTGAAAAAATCTTATATAAGACGAATGACATTCAGCTTAATTATGAAAGTTCTCTTATTCGATCAGTTACATTTCATCGTTGAAGTCATTATCATCAGTATAAAGTAATTAACAGTGGATTATGTGAAGCATATCTAATTATAAATATATAATAAAACTTACCAGCCTCACAACTTTCCAATTCAGCAGCTATAGCACGTTTCTCAGCATCGTTTGATCTTCTTCGTACCTTTTCCGCTCTTTTTCTAGCTGTCAAGTTAAATCATGAACAATAAATTATCTGTTTTATGTTTTTTTGCATGCATTGTGAACGCAAAGGTTTTATGTTTTGATTGTAAGACATTAAAATGCACTCACCAAGTTATCATTTGAACTAATGCATCGGTTAGCTTTTTGAGTTTTTAATGTTTATATAATAAATAAATCCTTCTGATAGTCGATTCAAATTTTTACAGTCTCTTGATTAATGTGAAAATGAAGACATTGAAGATATCCTTCGATTATATGCATAGATTAGAAAAGCAACTGTAATGGTACCACATAGTTTAATGGTCAAATTATAACTAAAGACTGGACAGTATGATATCTATTATAACTAATTGATCAGTTAGTATCAAGAAGATATTCTTCACGAAGAGTATAGACCTGACATTTTCGGATGGAAAATGTTAACAAACACAGTGAATATGAACATGAGCCATAGTATGGTTCCGTATTAAGTCGTTGGTAAATACTTTTGTGAAATTCAAAAGCCTATAAATATAACCGTTTAGTTTCTTTTAGTTTCTAATAACTTTCCGCTGAATAACTTTATTTTGTGTTGAAAATAATCCGAATAGAATATTCAATACCATTTAGAATTTCTTGATGAATATCTCATAATTCCTGTTATATTTTGTTTAATACGGTTAACTTGTAAGTTTATACAAATAGAAATTGAACAATTAAATAAAATGTATGAATGATGAAAATGATGACAGAACCTACCTTTGATAATTTTTAATCGTTGTGCAAATGAAGTTTGTTCTTCGGCTAAAATAACTTCCTCTACATTAAAGGCACAAAAAAGTGTGTAAAAAAGTTGAGATTTTAAATAGAACAATATTATTTCTAATTGCCGTTCACTATTCATTTTTTTTATTGATTCTGGTCAAAAATATCAAAGGATTAAATCATTTATCATGCCTATAAATGCCCTGGTACGACCAAGAGTAAGGCGAGTCAACTCTCTCTCGCTCGAAATGCACTCAAGTGATGATGTGCATACATCCGCTGCCAGGGAAGACCTATTTACTAACTTCTCGTAGCAGAGGTGTTGTTTACAAAATTGAAAGGACGTAAAGCGAATGTTCGACACTTGATGAATACGGAGGGTCCACCTAGGAGTGTTAGAAAACCTTGATTCTAAACCGGTGGTGCACATGGGCTCCAGAATCCTAAGGAAACAAATGGCGTATGAACCTATTGTTGGTCACCGGCTACCATAGGACTGCATCTTCTAAAGTCGCTCCACTGCCTTATGGACTGGACCTTTAGGTCAAAGTCTCGGGGTGTGCCCCCTCAAGAAATAGTTAACATTAAGATTTGTAACACGACATTATGTACAAAGGTTGAATCACATTCAGATCATTAACATAGACATAACGTATTTTAGAATAGAATGAAACATGCTTTTTAGATTCAAATATCTAGTCATCAAATCAGTTAACATAAAACCGAGTTTTATTTTCATGTAGCCTAGGTTCTGACACAGGCTGATAAATCAAATCTCAATTGCGAATAATTTCATTTAAATATTGGGTTTAAACTTGCTAATATATACGAAAACACATAATTTAACTGAGTACAAATTAAGTTGCTCAGAAAACAAAATCAATAATCAAATAACGAAGATAACTATTATGGAACAAACCTATAAATCCCCTTTGTTTATCCTATTTCTGTTACCATGGCAACCTTATTTTTTACAATTGTTAATTTCTTTCAGTGATTAGTAAGGATTACCATTTTTAAGTTTAAATTAATTTAACCTTCTTATACTAAGTTGTCTTACAATACTGTTTTAGAAAATAACAAAGTCAACAGTCTTAAAATTGATATACATATACAGATTTACCAACAAACCCATTAGGGAATGGACCTCAAAGTCTATGGATTGAATGGGTTGGGCCCTTAAACTTTAGACAATTAATGGAACTGAATGATTGTCACATTATATCGTAAACTGGTTCAAGTTGAATATTTACACTTTTGATTGCAACTTGGATTAATAAAGTTGGAACGCTCTTCACGAAATTTGAAATCTATACTATATCTGGGAGTGTTTAGCCTACATTTATACTAAACTTTACAGAGTTTGACTGTTGAGATACTTTAGAAATGACGAAAAATTTCTCTTCTATGCTCGCGTTTTACCCTTATAACATATTGTTTCTATCTTGACTCAGGTGCTCAATAAATAAATTTAATGTAAACAGTGAACTTGAGTTTTTCAATACGGATATTGACGTCTGAGAAACTTTCATCTAAATGGTTCTAAATAAACTGAAGCAAGCATTTTTCATTTTACTGCTGGTTATTATCAAAAAGCAAATAAAATATAAACAGCCATTACATTATGTCTTGTTTTCAATTAGCCTATATACTGACAAAGACTGATTAATTAAATCACGATTATCAATAATAAAATCTATTCAATCCAGCAGCTAATATTTTAATCGATTATTATTCTTTTCTCAGTGGAGGTAAAAGTGACGGAAATGTCTTTGGTATGAACAAATAAATCATACATTCATTAATATACAATATTAACAACACTATCATGAAAATCATAGTTTTAGAACAACAGTTTATGAAGTCAGTGTTTTGTGTGTCAGAAACCTTCAATAAAAATTTTTATATTTCACGTTTGATAATTTATATCAGGATCATGCGTCAATAAAGTTAATTGTTTAGAGGTTGAGTGTTTGTGCACGAGGCCGAAGGCTATTGGTTCTAGTCTCACGAACGGAATCTTGGATGTGCACGGCTGAGGAGTTTTATATTAGAACGAAACGGCTGTCCAGAGCTTCCAGTTTCTAAATAATGGCTTAACATTGAACGGTGCATGATGTCAATGAAAAATTAGGTAGTTTATGCTGTAACGTACAACAACCTGAGCACTAAGTACTTTCTGAAATCACTCAACATCTCATCACAGAATAACCAAACAATAGGTGTATCTGTTATGTAGAGCAGAAGGTAAAGATGATTTTCACACCAAGAAATAAAGGTAATAGTCACATAAAACTATACATACATAGAAAACAAAAATTAGACGCCGATGGAAAATCGTCTTATTTTAGTTTACAACTTCTTGACAGTTTGAGCTTACCAACCCAAATAAAATACAATCAATCACAATTAAATATCACTCTGTGCTCCTCTATCACTAGTGACTGTTTTGGAAATAAAAGTATCTTTAAAGATGTAACTTTTCTACCTAAACAAAGTTTCATTTAGATAGTAGGACACCAGTTTAAATATAGGACAATTACATTACTGTCACAGACCAACTCAAATTGTAACCATTAATCGATTGTATTTTCACTTCATGCTTTCGAACATTTCATGACATTTGCTGGTTGGTGTTATTGTAGTTTACTACTGAAGAATTACAAATTATAACAAACAATATCACTTTTTGTTGATAACCATCTTGTAAAATAAACAAAATCTTTTATAGGATAACATATAAATTTCAATCGGTGGGAACAAAAATTATGTCAAATAACGTATGAACTTGGCTAATATAGATTTTTCACATGAAAAGAATATACTAATTATGTTCAATCTTATTACTTCTGTTCAATAAAGAAACAACATTACATACGTACATTATACGTATATATACTGAGTGTTAATTAATTTATGCCTAATGATAGAGTCCTATAAACATAATAAAAAGAAACCTGTGAATTATGATGGGTATAATGTGAGATAAAAAGAAATAAACAAAAAACAATCAGTTTATTGTTGATTTAAACAAAGAACAACGGATGGTATTTATATCCTAAATTTTGGATAACTATGTCTCTTCTACTTTCTCACTCATTTATTCACTCTCTTCCGTTCTTTCTATGCAAACATTAACACGTCTTAAATGTAAGTTAATTAAATGATTAAATGTTAAGATATGGAAAAAATAGTGCCTTCTAGATTGATGATGTAGCGTTTTTTTCTTAAAGAGAGATTACAGTGACCATTTGACTAAGACTAATAAACGTAATTTTTCTCTGTCAATAGAATATGTGCAGTTTTATCTAGTGGGATAGTTTGTACAGATCTATTCAACAAGTATTCTCTTAAACTAAAACCAAGGAATCATAAAATGGCTTCATCATCCTAATGACGGAGTATTCAGCAGTGCTCATTGACAATTCCTCATGATATTGAGTCAGTTCTGTGCAAGTTATTCTTTGTGACTCTTTTATTTAAGATCAGTGGTCCGAGTTCCCGGTTCCAAGCAAGCTTTTGGTTTATATCATAGATAAGCATTAATAAACTTGGAAGAACTTGATAGGTGTTGTGTTCCACTATGAGATTACTCAGCAGTGCACATCCAAAACTCTATCGAAGAACGGACCAAAGAATCTCAGATCTCATAGTGAGCACCTAACATTCAGGCCATTGAGTTATTATCCAATGGCTTACATTTTCAACTTTATTCGATTCTCGATGTTGAGCGACTTTTATACATCCTTATAACGAAGTTCGTATCATGTCTGACATGCAACATAAAACGACTATTATCCAATACTATCGTTGACTAACGTCTTATTTTAAGTACAGCTGAATTTCTCAAATAACATCTTGTAAAATCTTCAAGAATCATTTTCGAAGTTAATGAGAAATAAATGGAAAATCAAACGATTTATCGAGATAACTTTCTACATGGACTAAAACAATCTGAAGCAGCTGAACATGTCTTTCGTTCTTATTTGGGATTTTATAGGGCATGGATTTGAGAATCATATATTTTAGATAGGAAAATCAATGATAAATATTATTTAAATCTTTGAAAATTTTCGAAAGTTTTGTAATCATTAGAGATGAACTGTGACCAATGGAGTTTAATCATGTGACAGCAAAGCAGCGACTGGCCAATGACAATGAATAATGGCCAAGTAGTTGGTTGAAGTTAGTAGGATAAGCCAGTGCATATCAACTCAATGGTCTAAGGGTTAATCGACTATCATGGTAACTGATTATTCTAGGTTTGATCTGCTGTGGGGCAATCTATGTGTTTATTGTTAAGAAGTCCCACAATAGTGCTTCCAGGTTTTTACTGGTTGTTTCATCAAGTTTCATTTTGTAACACACAGTATTTAACGATCTTTCCAAAGCTTTTATACTAGTAACTTTATATATATAATAAAATTGTAACTAACCAGCTCGTTGTATCCAATCTAGATAACCGTTTAATTCACGATCAGATTGTTGTTGCCTGCGTAATTTCAAAAAAGCACGCCTTTTTTCCACACGTTCACGTTCTTTAGCAAACTCACTAGGAAAGAAGGTAAAGAATGGATAAAGTAATTACGTTTTCCTTTTTGTTTCACAATCAGAGAGTTAGGAAGTTCAAGTTTACACTTCAGATACGAAACTGCCAATCCGTAAAAAAAATCGAATTTTCAACTACTCACATATAAATAATGAATAATATCTTTGGTGCTGTGAAAGAAATGGTTTGATGATTCCTTGAAAAAGCTTGGACCACATTTCTAGGCGAAACGTTGGATTTATTTCAAATTCTTTCACTGTGATTTTACAAATACATTCTTCCTCTTTAATGGAAGATATTTCAAAATTTGTTTGAAAAACAGCAGAGCATGACTTCAGTGTGATGTCATAGGTCAGTAATATTTTCAAATTAGATCATGTCACAAGTTAAATAGTTACGTATTAATGATAAACTGAATGATGATTATTTTTTTCAGATACCGAATAAACTTTGAGGTTCACTTTATTGCATTTCAGATTCGGCGGTTTGAAAATATAGTTTTTATTTTAATCTCATGCTGGATACCCAATACGTTAATACTAAGGTATAAGGATGAGACAATCATGTTTCAAAATATGGCTTCAAAGACACGTCTAATAGTTTAAAACTATGTTGACTGCCTATCTCATGCCTCTCTGATTTTGGCGAAAATGAAATAATAATATAGTTATAGGAGAAAAGATTGCTCCGGAAAGCCATTTTATTCAATCATGGCAGGGAAATAAGGCCCATAGGAATTCACGGTAAATGTGATAATTTTATATTCTGGTTCTAAATACGCCGGTATAAAAAGTCTTTAAAAGCTTACATCTTTTTATTTGTTCGGAAGTCATCTTTAGACAACGGATGCTTTCTGTAATGAATTGGGTAATATAAAACTGTCAACCAGTACAGATTCAGTTATTTTTGCAGGTAACGTTACAGATGGGTACGAGTTTGATAGTAGAGTTATTTAAGCTCAGAAGTTTTGATAAATATATCAGTGCCTACACATTGGATACCCGGTATCTTAGGGGTTGACGAGAGAGTTATTAGAAATGGAAAATGGAATAAAAAAGAAAGTGTCGTGGGAGAATAGGTGAGTGGTAAGCTTTTCAGCCATATTGATGAGTTCCTTTAATTCTACATACCAGAAATGTTAAATTTATATCAAAAAGCCATAGGTTATATGAAAATAATATACACACTTTATTTGAACTAATGTACTATTATTTTTTTCCCACTAAAACTAACATTTGACTGGCGGTAAACATGGAAAATTGTCAGGATTATTTCAAAAGTCGCTCCAGATTGGTAATATACACTAACCTTATGTCTGATACTCTTTTATATTCAGTGTTATTTCAGTTTACATCAATCTACTATTCTGACCACCTAGCTAAATTATAAGCTACTAATAGGTGTTATTAGGTTTTAACGTTGTGTTGTATTCTATGGTTTTAGCTAGCAGTAGGGTCCGGGAAAAGCGTTTCATTCTGTTTTGTGCTCGTCCACCACATATTGTTATGTCTCTGTGTCCGTGCTTATAATAAAACTCGAACTCCGTACATTTCGCTTCGAAACGTCAATGCATTTTACACCAAGTTACATCGCTTATGTGACGTTGCATAACATTTATAAAAATAATGTTTATTTATATTGCATACCATTCAATAGTAATTTCGTTTCAGCCATTTACAAGTCATCATAAAACAAATCACTGTTTTTTTAGGTGAAAAATATTTTTGAACCAACTAGTCACATAAGTCAATGTTCGGCAACATTCATAAGTTATAAAATCACAATCGATTCCCTGTTCACCTATTAACCTACCACCATTCAGTTCAGCGAATATTGGAACGTAGAAGATACACTAGTGAGATATGATTCAACTTACCCACTTAAAACACCAAGTACTAAATTGATCAATAGAAATGCTCCAATTACAATTAAAGGTATGAAATAAATCCAGTTGAAACGTGACCCATATGTTCGATTCGTCTGTTAAACAATAAAATATAACATAAATTATTGAAATTGCAGAAAAAGTTTTATTTCATGAAAACACGCTATTATCAAATACATTTGCCGCTGCAAAGCGTATCTGTTGATTGCTCAGAGTAATGTAGCAGAATATGAGACACAGTCTGTATCACTGGTACGTCTGCCTATCAACTGGATAAGTAGTCGTTAACTATCAGTTATTAAGTTATTTGAATTTTACCTAAATATTTTCTTACGTAAGACAGTATGAGTTTTTCCGACCTACGTGATACTGCGTAAACTAATTTTACAATATATCACAAAAATTAGTCCGTTATTAAAAGTGTAGGATCCAGTACAAATAAGTAACTATGCTGTATCTTGTACACATTAAGTCAACACAGCAGTAGATGCAATTAATAAGATGATGAACAAAGGACTTAAAATAATAACCATATCAAGAATAAAGTAAACTTATAGAACAGAGTGAGAACAAGGAATGAAAAAAGAAAACTGACCAGTGCTATTACCAGCAGTTTTGTACCCATACACCTATAGATTCTGTCTCATGAAAGATATGTTGCCCATTATTCAAACCACTATTGAATATAGGTAATAGTACTGTGGTACTTCTCTTCTCTATGCGATATATTTCATCATTAGTATTCAGTGAAAGTTATCAATCTCCCTAATTAACAACTTATTTAAAAATCTCATCATCAATAATAAATTGTTCATTCGTTGAGTCATTAGTATTATTCAAATACGTTTTCAGTTCATTCAAATGAATCACAACATTACTTCATGAAAGTTAAAAAAATACAAATAAACGTAGTAACAATCGTGCTAATTATTGCTTGACAAAATCACTTTACCATATATAGTACATCTGTCCATCCTTCCATTGTAATACACTGGAATACTGTTAACATTGCATAACCAATATTATCGAAACTTGTTATGCCATAATTTGGTCCCTCCCAATAACCTTTACATATATAACCACTTGGACAAACAAATGCTCCTGGTGGTCGTGTATGCGTATCCACCGGTTGACATGGTACTAAACCAGGTGCATCTGGTATGAAACTTGGCAATTCCGTTGGATTATCTTCAAAAAAAATATAAAAGCGTTTTATTTTAAAAAAAAGCAAATGTTAATGCTTCAACATATGTTACTAATACATCAAATATTTGAGAAATGTAGACTGTTGACGTTTATGGATCACGTAAATCAGTTGACTAATGTTGAACGAAGTAATTTCCAAAGCTTATGAGGGAGTATTCTTCAGAGCTTGACCTTATTTGAGGTACTGCTGGAAATCACGATAACTGTCTCTTCCTGGTAGTGAACAGGTCAGCAGCAAACATCCACGATCAATCTGGGGTCAAACCCAGGATTCTCTGGCTATCCGGAAAGCATCCAACCATTAAATCAATGAAAATGCACTGAACGGTCAGCATTTATACCTCTAATCAATTTCCAGTATACTACATTAGATGGTCGCTGAGCTTGATCACAAATTACTAATAACAGGGTGAATAAAACTGTGAAAATTAATGTTATTTCCAAAAACAATCGTAATTATAATAATTGTGGGAGTATTATTATTTCAAGATGGTTTAGAACTTCGGCGAATGGTTGTGCATGCAGATGAAAAGTAGACAAAACACAATGAACTCACAATACCCTATAATATTCCGTTATTGTTGATTAGTAAAAAAATATTTGTCAAATAAATTAATCTTATAAAAAATAGCACTAATGAGAATTTATGCATAATTTCTCTTCAAATGGATACCATACCATCGATTACTGACTGATCTATGGATTACACGGTATAGTGTTTAATCGAAAAATGAACAAATAGAAATAAACTTAAGAGGTACACACTTGTGTATTGACAAGCGTTTTCGAACTATATCTATTTATCAGTGTTTTCAAAATAACTAAAGACGAACATTGTACTTTTATAAATTATTGGACATATATAACTATTATAAACAAAGATGGATAGTGTCTAGCAGTGGAATTCAGGACGTGCATCTCGTCCCTCTTGGGAATTGTCTGCTGGATGTACTTGCATCTCAAAGTTGATGTTCACTCGTGAACTTTAACCCAGCACCGTCCTCCTCAAACCCCATCACGTTACCCACTTAGCTTCTGAGTCCTGATAGCCACTAGCTTGTGCAACGAGGTAATACTTTAATTCATTTTGTATTGTTTGTTTGATTCTTTAGGACTACAACGGATCAGTTTCCGATTGGTATATGTGTATCAAGATTGTCATCACTCAAAAGGGTATACAATTTCCGAAGCGTTTGTAGCAACGAATCAATAGAGAACCGTAGTTTAATTAGAATTTCAAGTTACCCTGTAGTCAATGAGTAATAAGAATGAAATACCGTATAGAAATATGAGACTATGAGAGGTTATTTATTGGACGATTATAAAAAGATAGAAATCTAAAAGAACACTCGTCGAAGTAAGAAATGGAGCAGATGTATGAAGGATAATTGTTCACTTAAATAATGTATGGAAATGAAAACAAACGTGTCAACAAATAACTATTTCGTATACAATGGAGGCTTTGATAATTCATCAATTCAAGGCTGAACATTTTTCTCAAAGGCGGTATATCCGATCCCATAGTTTCCTAGGATTCTAACATTCCTTCATATTTTTTTAGTTATTTCTTGACAACTGCTTGGTTTCTCTTCTTTATTCTTTTATACTCTTCAAGTAGAAAATCATCTTTCACATCTTTGTTCTGTATCTTATTTTAACACATGCTCGTTCATGTTTTTATCTAATAATTATTAGTAGATAGCTCTAGAACTATGTGGAAAAACGTAAGCCCACAAATAATATTGTGGTATGTGCCACAGATATAAGTAGTATGTATTATCAATCGAAAGTGGAATGCCTGGTGGCACAAGGTTGAGAAATTCTGAGAGAAGAGAACGATAGCAGAGTGGTTGGAATGGAAACAAGAGAACGAGAAAGTCTGAGACAATTGATGGATATTCTGAAAATGAAATATTTACTGTATGGTTCTCAGATTTTACCAAAATATTCTGCAATATTAACTTCAATTACATTTGGTTGTTCCCGCCTGTGTTCTCGTTCACTACAATATCTGAGTGGTCGACCTATATTGTGAATGTGTTTGATACTTTGCTGTTTGTAGTCTTGTAAGCACGTGAATCTTATCGGATCGACACTTGAATACACATGAAGAAATAAGTGAAAAATATCCTATAGTTTTTAATTTTTGTGTTCAAGAAATTATCATATTTTCTGGTTCATCTACTCGGTAACTTTTCTCAAGTTTAATCTACATAATTTTCTGTGTTTGTTAACGCTGTCAAAATATCAGAGTAAAAGACAGATATCGAATGGGCTTTTTATATATTTTTGTTAAACTTGTACACTATGAAGTTAATTTTTTCATAAACTTCCACTGTTTATAGAAGCGCTGAAAATCGGAGAACAGTTAATCATTTGTTCTGCTTTAGTCGGAACCTTCTTGCCATTATGAACAAATAATCTCTTGTAGGGTTTGCGAATGACTCGATTGATTTTGCAAATTTAGAACAATGAATATAGTAAAACAATTTATCAAAATTTATGAAGCTCGTAATATTGTATGATAATAATTTAATATCATCGGTTGTTTTACTCGGATTGTTTAAGCACCAATGGTCAAGGTTTCTCATTAAAACAATGGGAACTCATTTAGAAGGTAGACATCAGTAAGGACATGACCTCATATGTGGAATTCGACACAATTAATTAACTGAAATTCAAAACGTAAACCACCATATTTAGTCTCGGTGGTCATAAAAAGAATATAGCGAAAAAGATGTAGATATAATCCGATGTGAGATAAACTATTCAATAATCTTAACTATAAAAAATATAGTTCTTCAATACTTTCTACTTTTCAATAGCTTTCCAGTTAAAAATTGTTTATGAGGGAAGCACCTCGAGTATTTGTTTTCATTAATGTACTTAAAAAACCCCTATTTTAAAATACACTTATGGGAAAATCTCTAATAATAGTTTTTAAGTATTGTCAATTTTCATACATATTAAGTATAGAAAAACTCATTCTAGACTGATACAACTTTCTCTGCCAATACATTTAAGAGACACATAACTATTAATTATGTATTTGGTAAATCATTGTTGCATTATTTTTCGACTCAAATTATTTATGTCAATGGATTTATTGAAATCAATGTAGAAGGCGGAAAAATTGAGTCTTGTCCAGACAACGTATATATATATATATACCTCCGTTCCCACAATTCTTCCTCTCCCTAAATACCATGAACTCAAGTTATACCTTTAATGTTTAGTTATAATGAAATATTACTTTTTGTAACTAATTTAACATACAATAAATGTATATTCGTCTATGATAATTATTAAAGTATATAATAATGATTAAATAATAAAAACTCATTATTTAGATTAGTTTACAGTCAAGTGAACATTTATTTCTTTGATTATTCAAACATTATAATTGTAACAATAAACAATATATTGATATGATTATAATTATAAATTCTGTTTTATTCTTTATTCTGGAATTTTGTTGATATCGATGAATTAAAAAGAAGAAAAAAATTATGATTGTACTGTAATAAAAACTGGTCTGTAGTTGAGAAAATAAGTTTTTGTTGTCGTTGATGTTGTTGATAATAAAAAATATGACACTGATACAAACGCCTAGATATACGACTGAATTTCTTTTTTACCGTCATATACAAAAAACCCACATATTTCCCGAATGTTGTTAGACATTAACACCATTGGATGCCGGTTCAGTAGTCCAGTAGGTTAAGCGTTCGCGAGCGAGACTGAAGGCCCTGGATTTGAATCCCACGAGCGAGATCGTGGATGCGCAATGCTGAGGAGTTCCACAATAGGACGAAACGGCCGCCCAGTGATTCCAGGTTTCCAACGGTAGTCTAAAAACAATCGGTTCATGATCTCAATCAAAAACCTAATAATCTCCAAAACCCCTATACTGATATTTCCTGAATGTTTTTTTTTTGTGTGTGTGTGGATATTACAGTAACTAGCAAGTCAATTCTCATACACATTAATCTATTTCTATACATTTTTAGTTAATTTATTTTAGGAAATAACCTCTGCAAATCTTTGCAAATTTGTTTTTCTCTATAGTATTGTTATTGTCGAAAACGTTTTCCTTCATGAAATGTATTCAAACCGTGTATGTTCAGTTCATTTTTCAATTTTTTTTACTGTAAGATATTTGTAAAGATTACACAATTTCTTAGTTTCGTAATACCAATAATTCGATTATTGATTTTGATCTGGTATGAAATTAATGTCCATTATTTTATTTGGTTCTGTGAAATGATTTTCTAAATGCACAAACTCTATGATATATGACGTTTAGATCAGTTGATTTTACCTAAATATCTTATTGATTTTCTCTTTTCGCAACAAAAATGGTGTTTGTTTGAGTGTAATAATTGGATGAGGATTATGTGTGAATATTTACACTCGACTGTATTGAGTTATGTTCTTCAATATAAGATACACGTTTTTCTAGCAAAGATGTATTTATTTGAGATAAATTCTTTATTATAAAATTTTTTATCGTCCTTGTAAACATTAACTGTTCTTTTAGGACATATGTTCTTTACTTGTTTGAATTGTGTTTTCAATAATGCTATGGCTTCAATAATTAGATCTGAATGTCGATTGTTCATCCACTAATGAAGGGTTCATTAATTTTTGAACTTAAACTATTTTTTGAATAAAATGATGTCACAACGGATATTAGCTATCAAATTGGCCAAATCTTCACAAACCCTATGACGAGTTAGCCTATATTTTAATATTAGAAATTTTGTTCAATGAATTTAGTCAAACCCAGAACAACGCGGTTACCAATCGACTGATTTTTATATTATAAACTAATCAAACATGAAGATATTGGTATTTAAATATCAAAGAAATAAATCAATAAAATCATACACTATAAAGAAATCCGAATATTTTGGACTTGACTCTGAGTAAAGTTAAAAAGTCTTCAAAATGAAAAGTCGGAATTATGAAGAGATAGCTATCTATTACAGGTTACATCTACTTTTTCAGGTAATGTCTATGCTTCGTCGTACTTAGTTATGTTATTATGCTGAATATCTAACTTCATTTCATATTGTTCCGATTTTGTTTATAATCAAACTATCTAATCAAATTATTTGGTAATGAGTTATAACATCCTTCATACTTAAGTGAAACGAATTTATTCAATAATTCAGTACAACTGATAATCTTTCTGTATATTTTAGTTAAATAGATTCAGTCAAATGGTTAAGGTAATTTATTTCCATCGAGAATAGTACGCAATTCAATATCGACTCAAAGAATGAATGGTGTCAAGCTTGTCATTCAACTCACAGAACTTTGGTACACTGCTGTTTAGGGTTGTGAACATAAATTTCTGAGGAGTCCGATATTAAGATAAAATAACTAACTATTCGTCTCCCAATCGATGTCGGTTCGTAAAACTGTCGTTATTCTAATCATTTTATCAATCATTAAATGCAACTGTTCATTAGGCACTTTAAATTAAAAGAAAAAAACAGTTCATAATTACATAAGTAAACGTTCCAAAAATTCCTAGAAAATATAACGCATATATAGAAAATTTGAATAAAAATTTACTTTGTTCAAAGCATGTTACATGAAAGACGCCAGAGTAAAATTCTAATCCAACAATTGCAAATATTAATATAGCAAATAATACTAATATTCCAATTTGTAATAACGGTGCCATTGCTTTGATAATCGACGTTAAAACTACTTGAAGACCTATGGAAGAAATAAAATCATAATACTTTTATGAATAAAAATATTTAATTGAATGAAAAGTAAAATTCAAATAAGTAGAAGTTTGTCAGATTCATAATTCAACGTTTAGTAATCATAAATGTTTCATGAAAGACTAATAAGTATATTTTCACATTATTTTTCTAATGAAAACTTAAGATCAATCAAATTATTCTATACAACAGTGTTAATCAGTCATATTCCATTGTAGAAAATAACTAAATTAGATATTAAACTATTCATAAAAGTAGTGCGTATCCACGATGCCACTCGCAGGATCTGAACTCAGGACCTTTTGGTCTCGCTCGTGAACGCTTAACCTCTAGACTAATGAACCCGCTGGCATCCAACGGTGTTAAAGTTTAACTTCAACCGATGTAATTCACTTAACATTCAGTTTTACGTTCAGTTATAAGGTACTAGAAGATAGTGTACTTCATTTGTTTTTATCATATATATGAAGACTATCAAAATTGGTAACACATTCGTTGAAAATTAATCAAGAGTGAATTCACAATGAAAGTGATCAGAAAACCATATAGTAAAAAATTAAACTGATTTGTCAACTGTGATTTCAGTTAATTTTAATGAAGCTTACACTGAACTCCTAAAAATGTTCATCATGAATATACTCTAAAATAAGAAAGAGTTAGAAAATTACTTTTATTTAATACTTTGTCTATAATAATGCTCAAGCTGGTTTTTTTTGTTTATCAACGAAATAAATGTCACTAAATATCATCCACTGTACAAACCAATATAACTTTATAAGAGTTGACAGTGACTTTATGGAAAAAAAGAATTAAAATTAGCTATTTCAAGTACCTTCCGTTTTATCTATGGTAAATTCTGTTTATAAGAGTAACTCTGCTAGAGTGATGTTCGTTTGAAGTACTGTTGATATTGCCATACATAATGGAAACTTTGAAGTAGTATGTTGTTTGTTCAGTGATTATAATTTCACTGAATTCTGTTAATTACAGTCACGATTATTTAATGAAGAAGGTCAACAAAAAGATCTCAAATAATCAAGAAGACTGTAGAAAAAATCTAAATTTAAATTCATCATAAATCAGACTTTATTTATTTTTATCAATGTGTATCAGTTCAAAGAAGAGATATCTACATTACCGGTCATATTTATTTCTATGATTGAAAAAGACCATTTTATTGCCTATCTTAATTTATATTCTTGACATATTTGTTGACTTTCAAGAGAATTATTCATTGTTACTATACTACATTACAATTTTGTCTGCTTGTTAACTGAGTATATTATTGAATGATTCCAACTGTATAATAGAATCTTCCGTCCTACACATTATTAAGCTCTTTTGATTTCAATGAATCAAAAATCAGTTATAACGAATAATCAAATAAATTTCCAACTACATAAAAGAATTTTTTGTTTAAACTGTTTACTGTCATATACATTATACTGGAAACTTTTCTTGCTGTACAATAAAGTCTAGTTCAGTTTAGTAAATCTTTATCATAGTAATAAAATTAAGAGTGACTTACTTGGTACACCTGATACTAGTTTGAGAGGACGTAGTACACGTACAGCTCGAAGTGTTCGTAAATTCACTCCACTTCCACTTGTCATAAACATTGTAAGAAATCTATTAATGAAGTTATAAAGCAAACATTTTACATACAACTAAAATAATAAATTAATATACTTAATTGGGTAAAGTTACAAATTCTGATTCTTGTATTCTGATTAAGTAACCATATAATAATTTTCGGTAGATGAAGTTTTTAAGTTCTGTTATTCAGCCGAGGACGTTGATCTACGTAATCACTGTTTAGAATGTTATTTATTATTGTTTGATTTTACATGTCTTCAACAAATACTACTCTATCACAAAAGGTAAGGAAAATATCCAAGTTTCATAGTAATTAATCAATTAGTTTTGAAAGCATACTCGAGTTTTTTAATACATTATCATCTATTCAGCATATTTTACTAACATTATTGTTTTCAAAGTAGTTGTTAACATATTAAACGATTGATGTCCTCGCTCTTTTTCTAAACAGTCTATATATAGATTCATTTAGTATTATTTACATGAATCTTACCATTGATGTTCAGGACTGCAATTGATCAGTCTGTGGGTTTGAGTCCCAGTGTGAATATCAACTCTCAGATGCAGGTACATCCAGCTAACGAGTCTCAAATAGAACAAAAAAACGCGTTCTGGATTCCACTGCTAGTCGCTATCCATCTTTGCTTATAAGCCTTTATATGTTTTATAAGATATGCAAAATATCCTGTTTTATTCTCAAAACGTTATTCTATTCATCCTTATTAATTTGTCTTTTAAGAGGTAATCATAGAAGTAAATTATTATGTCCATTTTAATTTTGTTTGTTAGTAAACAGTGGAAAACTGTGGTTACAAATACTAGTTGATAACTTATGAAAAATAAAATTAAGATGTGTACGGAAATGATATTGAGTTATGTGTCTTAGTCAAATATTTTATTAACAATTAATAACTTGTAATTACATTGTAGTGTGTCACAATGTTATTCAGATTAACATGAGACGATTAGGATGAACATTTTATCAATCGTTTTGTTCATTAAAGATACCTATTATTTATAAGCAGAGATAGATGATGGCTAGCAGTGGAATCCAGGACGCACGTTTCGTCCTGTTTGGGACTCATCAGCTGAATGTCCCTGTATTCCAAATTTGATGTTCACTCAAACTCCATCACGTTTTCTATTTAGCTTCTGAATCCAGATAGTCAAGAGGCTGATCAATTACAGCCCTGAATATAAATGGTAAGATTCAAACAATCAATACAAAAAATGAAGATTCTACTAATTAGTATGCTTTAACTGTTATCTTGATGTAAACAATGAAAATAACAAATAACATAGATATGTACCAGTTTTCATAAAATTGAAAATTGGTTACAAATCTCTTAATTGTATCGTGATAAAGAACTGTAAGAATAATGCATAAAGCGCTTCACAATATCGATTTTAATTGACAACTTAATTATGAGAGACCTGACTTATATGAGTTTTTGACAAATTTTAGCTGTAGTAATTATGTCAAACGATCATCATGAATCGACTAAAAATGATGATATAAACCATTGGAATCCAAAATTATTAATTTAATTCATTTTTTTCTAAATTGCTTGATGAACTTAGGTTCCATTCTAAAAGGATCTACAAATACTCTTTGGTAAAACAGAGTAAAAAATTCATCTGAACTTCCTAAATTTTCGATTATTGTTTAGTTTAAATTAATCAACTCATATTATAAATTACTTGAATACTTCAGGTTCTTTCACAAATATTATAATATATGCAAAGAAATACCTATAAGAATATATTTCAAGGAAGATGAATAAATAAATTCTATATAACAAGTCTTTACATTTGAATATAAAATAAACAGTGATGTATTTGTATAAACATATATGTATATTATTTGTTTGCAATTGATTGATCACTGGGTGGTGACCAATGTCATGTGTGTCAAGTTCTTCTTAGTGCATATCGAATGCTGTCGACCGAGTTGCAATGTGGCCACTAGCCTAGGTGACTCGACGTTGCGTACACTGTGTTGAGATTAGATGGCGGTTGGAGGTAGTCAACAGGAAACGTTGGACCCGGGTTTCGTGCCACGTGGCACTCATCACCAAGGTGTACCTGTAATCTTGAGGAAACTGGTGCTCCCTGACGGATTCGATCCCGTTTCACGCAATGTAAAGTCACCTAGACTAGTGGCCACATTGCAACTTGATCGATAGCATTTGATCTGCACTAAGAAGGACTTGACACACATGACATTGATCACCACCCAGTGATCAATCAATTGTGATTACATCTCAGTCCTACAGGAGGTCGGTCGCGGTTCAGATAGCCTGGTGGTAACGTCTCTGACTGTGAACTGGGTGACATGGGATCGAATCCGTCAGGAAGCACCAGTTCCCTCAAGATTACAGGCACACCTTGCTGACGAGTACCAATTAGCACGAAACCCGCGTCTAGGGTTTCCTTTTGACTACCTTCAACCACCATCAAATGTTAGTTGTTTGGTTCATGTTATTTTAGCATTTCCTGCCTGTTTTTTCGTTTTGTTTTTAGACAAGAAATTGATTTAAATGTATAAATAGATTCAAAATGTTAAAATGATTATGTATTGATGATTTAATAAATAATTTGAACATTCAATGAACTAAACTATTTGGTTTGAAATGAATCAACTCAAATGAAGTATACACTAACTGATTAACATAAATTATGTCATCAAGTAATTCATTACAGTTTTTTTTGTTAGATAAATAGAAAATGGTAATTTACTTTATTATCTGTTCTATATGCTGTTTTGTATTAATAATCTGTTAGGTGTTAATGTAAAGTTTAGGAATAATTACAACTATTATAAGTTGACAGAAGTTTCTCATGTATGTAAGTCTTCAAAGTTTCCTGTTTGTTTTTTTTAATCAAAGAGTAAATTCAATAAGTTTCTAATAACATGCATTCATTTTGAGCACATTAGCTAAGTGACATTGTTAGTTTTAATTTTTCATACAGTTAGATTATTTCCAACAGTTAGGTCTACTTCAGACATCTAATAACACGTGTGATTTTTGAGCTTGATATACATTCATTTTGACAGTAGCTTGTTGACAATGCTTACTAATATTTTAAATCTAATGAGAATGATAGTAGCCTTATGGATTTAAAAGATAAGTATATCACGGGTATTGAAGCGATAGAAACCTAGTACTGGTGTTAATATGGACATTAACACGTTTTACGAGTCACGAATAAGACAATAGGCGTTCATTGTATTCCATTAGTAATCACAAAATGACTTCAGCAAAATGTTTTCTATTATTTTTGTTTTCTCTTAGCGTTGTCTATTTCTAACTTGACTTTAAATTTACGGAAAAAGGTATATTTGATATATCCTGTTCTGGTAGATATGTGGCGATTGGTTTAGCTTTAATCCAAAATTCGTCATGGATTCATGTAAACTAAAGCAAACGTTGGAAATCATAAAACAATGGGCAGATGCTTCATTGCTATTTTAGAGTCAATAACCATTATTAATAAGTGATACTCTGGATTGAATATTCCTCACTATAGTTTGGTAGTATCAATTGATATTTATTTTTAGTTTTGCGTTGAAGAGATTATCGAATTTAATTTAAACTATGAACCGATCTAAATTAAACCATCACTAAGAACCTGAAATCACAGGTTGGTAGTAACACCATCGGATGCCGGTTCAGTGAATTAATGGTTGAGCTGTCATGCACAATATCGAAGGTTCTGTGTTCGAGCAATGGTGCGCACCGATGAGGAGTCCTATTTTAGGTTGAAATGACCATCCATTGCTTTCAAGTTTTCAATGGCGTCCTAACTTAGATTGGTTCATGATTTTAGTGTGATATTTATTTCATGAAAAGCACAATTTTTAGCTTAGGTTGTGTTTGTATGTCTAGTTGATTAGACAGTTATTATATGATGATAATGAGTGATATGTACATAACTGATAATAAGTTGCGGGTTTTATTGGTTAGTAAATAATCTATAAAATGATGTCTTACAAAAACACACATTTTTAAGATTACCTTAATCCTTATTTATTGGTGTCTTTAATGTTTTCTTAAATAACTAAACTTGTTATTCTACTGAAAATGGAATAATTTTTTGTTAGCTAGTTGATCCAATCGCTTAAAATCATTGATTCAAAGTTCATATCACGAAATATGGTTTTTGAAAAAAAACTTCACTTGTTTATACCACGATGTTCAATTACTCTTATATTTTGATGCAGGATATGCAAGTTAAATTTGTCTACTAATGCACAAAAGGAAGTAGGTTTAGCATTGTTTGATGTAGAAAGTTTATCTTAATGTTAACGTTATTTATTTCTCCATGGATGTATCGCCTACCTTTTTTTCATTGATACATATTTTGAGTTTCCTACATTCATGAAAATTCTGCATCAATCTTTCTATGTTTCTTCCAATTACAAAACTCACTTATTGATCTCCACGGTCACATTGTCATTCTTAGCTTTTGATTATTATATTTTATTTCATTATTCTATGAACAATTAAGCCCTTCCCCATCAATCAACCTACTTACATTTTTACGTCCTTTTTCCTAATTTTAATATAATTTTGATTCACTACTATTATTATTATCATTATTGTTATGATAATGCTCTGATAACTACAAATATATCTTCATCGCTTTGTCCATCATATCAATCATGATTGAATTGTAGTCCATATGCTTGATGATATTATGAATTATAGTTTATATTTGACGACTATATGTGATCACATCATCTCATTATATATGGGATTGTATACAATATATGTCTGTTAGTGTTTATTATGTCAACATTATAATATAATGTCATATATTTAAGCAACATTCATCCATTGTTCAATGATAATCAGTGATGAAAATCTAAATAGAGTTACGCGTTTGGAAATTATCGTGTGTTTTGAATCTTAGCGACCAAACTACGTTACAGAAATAAACGAATAAGAGATTAATATTCCGCTTAATAATAACACGTAAATTTTAGATCAAATTTACTTGACAACCTTTGAATACATTTAAACTTTGTGTAACAGTAGAACCTGTTTCATTTTATATAACTTGTAAACTGAATGCACCATCTTCCCAGTGTTGCTATTCGCATTGGGATTAAAACCTAGTGGTTATCGTTTCAAAAGTCAACTCGTTATCTACTAGACTCATTGCCTAGATAATAGTAACATATAAGTAATAACAAATCCTTACTACTGACTATACACATACGTTGAATACTTAATCCGTTGGAAAACATTCTAACTATATATTTTTTAATAAGTTAATATGCTATTAACTTATATATATATATAATGTTATACCATAATAGAACAATTCAAATGATGATTTTATTCATTTTCAAAAGCACACAAGACAATGTATTCCATGAGAATAGTAGAAAATAAGAAAAAAACAGAGTAGATTTTCCGTTTAGTTTAAAGTTTATATCATAAATTGACTTTAACTAGATTGCTGTGGAAACGAGAAAACACTGGACAGTTGTTTGACTCAAGTTTGAAACTCCTCAATAATAAATTTCCACGGCCCCAATATAGATCGACACCAAGAATTCCATGCTTATTGATGAAAATCTAGCAGTCAGACAATCGAGTTTTCATCTGATAATTCACATTTTTAACTTATGTCAGTCCATAAGGTTGCATGATCATCATCCGTTCTCTTTGAGAATATCTGCTTCACGTCAATTGTGTTTGAACTCTATTGATTACAGATTCTCACTAGAACTGTAAGAATTACTGGAAACCAGTTATCAGTGAGTAGAAGTCGGGTTAAATGCTCATTTTTACCCATTTCTTTCTTATATTTTCTATATAAGTTATTTTTCCTGATTATTAAATTACATTTATTAGTTCGCTAGTATTCTATAATTCATTGATTCTTTGCTAATAATATCTCAATTCAAGTATTATCCAAAGTTTTAATCTACTAGTTATATTGAAATATATTTGCAATGTTGTTTTACTGTGTTTGTTATTCTTATCAATACTACTAATACATATATAATTCTAGTATCAGTTTTTTTTTACTTGTTTATTTCTTAAATCAATAGTTAATTTAATAATTATATTTACATAAATAAACATTGTTTACCTATGAATTTAGTGACATGTAACAAGTTATTCAGATAATATCAGAACTTAAGACATTGAATTTTTTTCTATATTTCTGATTTCATATTCTATTATTAATAAATTATAGTCATTATATTCTTTCTGTTTCAAGAACCAATCATATATACGTCACAAGGCAAGATCGTGGATGCGCACTGCTGAAGAGTTCCACACTAGGACGAAACGACCGTCCAGTGCTTTCAAGTTTTCCATGGTGGTCTAGCTTCAAATGACTCATGAATTCAACTATTAAAATTACTATAATATCTAAAAAAACCCTTTCTAATTACAATCATCTATATGTTTCAATCTAAATATAAAGTATTTTGTGGTGTGAAATAATAAAATGAAAATCAACAATTTACTGGATTGAATATTTAACAGAAATGGTTACGATTATAACAAATTAATTTCGATCATGTTTTCAATACACGGATAGCAAAAAATATAGAAGATCTTAGAAACTTAACTTTCAGGTCGATTAGAAATAAATTTATAAGAATATTCATCAATATTAAAACGAATAGTATGACAAACATTTGAGCGCCGAGTATAGAAAAGTCATGATATTTAAGTAATTTCAATGTTTCATCCAGTACACCTATCTGGACTTCTTCAAGGCAATAATGTTGAAATTATTTTAAACTTCAAACATTGAGATTAGTTCAATCATAATTTTCACATTTCATGACTTAACTTTTAACGTTTAAGAAAAAAATATGGATTTATCAAGAACTTCAAATTTGCTTTCACATCATTAAAATGAACTTTTACAATCGTGACTGCCTGACAATTCTAGTCATTTTAGCTTGATCAACATTCATTTTTAACATAACATACAACAGATAAGAGATTGTAGAGCATTCGAATGGAGATTTATATTATATAGACATCTATTGTAACCAAACATTGATCTACTAGTAAATAAAACAAGAGAGAAATACACTAACTGATCCTGTGCCACTACATAATCTTCTTAAATAGAGGTAGAATATAAGGAGAAAATATAACTAGGACTTCTGAACAAATGAATATTGAGAAAGTCAAATCTTATAAATAAAACCATTTCTTTCGGAATACAGATTTTGATTTACTCATTTTTTTTATCAGACATGTTATAGCAACGAACCATTCACCAACGCATTTTCGTGCTTTAAGAATATATATATATATATATATATATATATATATATATAAAGCAGTGAACTTTATATTTGTGTTTTACACTGATCTTTCTACCTAAAAAGTCAATTTTGAAATATAATGAATCACTGATAGGACTGCTATATAATGTAATAAAAACTACTCATTATTTCAAATATGATTTATCTTTCTGAATCCATCAAGACGGTGATAATATGATTTCATGTTAGCACGTTAATAATTAGTTTCTATTTATTTGTACACCTTACAATCAATCAATAAACCACAGGAAAAATTCTAGTAAAACAAAACAACAATGAGTGCTATAACAACGAGTTCTTTTTTTTCATCGATATATGTCACTGACAGTTTCATGTCATTCATCAATTTGATTGATATTTGATCATCATAAAGACTAAATATGTTATCAGTATTTTTAGACTAATCTTTCTATTCACTTCCATAAAAATATTGATTTAACTGATGTCTTCTGATAGAGTGAACTTTTTGAAAGATGCTAACAAGTAAATTCAACATGATTTTAACGTTAATAACAGAAAACAATTATCGAGAAAAAATAATAATTCAATGGTAAGAAAAATTCAGGTGAGACTATTATTCATGGACAGGCTTTGAGCGATTCTAGATTGACCTCGAGAGTAACCATTTGATAACCAGAAGCAAATGAAAGTCATAAACTTGTGTGAGGTATTAGAATTTAGGGTTTTCATCACGAACTGATATCATTTATAATGCCAAAACTCTATTTATTTATCCAAATGGATGAGTGAATTTCGTGCAGAAATCCGAGACCTGTTATCTTATACGTGATTGGTTTGCTCATAAATTATAGTCTCGCCAAAATTCACTTTTGGTTATATCAAAGCATTTTTGACTACATTTTAAAGATTAAAATAATTTCTATATATCACTCTTTTTTATCTTAAACGATACTCCATAAACAACTTTATTCACATATATATGGTATAAATCAAAATGTTCTGAACTAGCACCAAAAACGATATCGCTAGATTCATAAAAGATTGTATATAGCCTATGTTGCATAGCCCAAAACTAAGACGAATCAACTGTGGTTCGTTCTACATAACTGGTAGTCTTTATTGTAAATGGTCAATTATATGAACAATGTTTATGTAAACATTGATTTATATCATAGACTAACATTAATTTCATAGGTTGAATTCATGAGTCAATTGAAGCTAGACCACCATGAAAAACCTGGAAGCACTGGACAGCCGTTTCGTCGTGGGTGCGCACTGCTAAGGAGTCCCATACTAGGACGAAACGACCGTCCAGTGCTTCCAGGTTCTCCATCGTGGTCTAGCTTCAATTGACTCATGATATCAACCTATGAAATTTCTAAAAAATCTCCGCAAAACCCATTCTGATAACATTAATTTGTATATTTATTGTATGAAATTATTTAGAAATTCCTAAACACATTTTGTTTGACTTTGTCTAATCTCTGTCATAATCTTTATATATATGTATATACATAAAATAGAATTATGTAAATTATTAAAAATGACTGGATAAAATAGCTTGTCAATATGATAAAATTAACTTTTAAGTATGCTAAATAGGAGGAAATAAAAGTCTAACTAGTTTTACATAAATGTTCATTTCTCATAATTAATTAATTCATTAATAAATCAAGCGAGCGAAAAAGAGAGAGAGGGAGAAAAACAAACAAAATAATAAGTGAATAATTGTAAGAGAGATAATAAAGGAAAACGTAATAGAGATTTCTATCCACTGTATAATTGTATCTATATTAATAATGTATAATTAGATCTTATTAACTGTCAATTAATAATTTCTACTATGAAACAAAGAACTTATCTATTTTTATAAATATATTCATTTAATCTTGTAACTATGTCAATAATATCATGCATAGAATGTACTAGAATACATTACAGTTGGTAGAAGATAATTCTTTTTGTAGATAAATATAAGTTTCATTTGTTTATCATATTTTATCATTAATTACTATAGAGATTTTTTTGACCAAACACTCAAAAGTTTTTTTGTTGTTGTTGAGATAACACTTTAATTGATTAGTGTTAAAAGCAAATTTTTATTGAAGTAGAAGATGAATATGTGTCTACTATTGAGGATATGTAACGGATTAAAAGAAACAATTGTTTAGCTTATAATAATCTTAACTAGTTACATATCATAAATATATTTGTAGAATAAATCCTAGAAAAGATGTCAACATTTAGTAGTTCACATGAATGTTCTTGATTATCATGCTTTGTAAGCGGGTTTATTATATTAAAGCCTTCATCAAGTAGATATTGAAATAGGTGCTAATATCAGGTATCCATAATGTAATTTCATCAAAATATAGACCACTAATGCGTATATATATATATATATATAAATGTAGAAAGATATAAAATAATGATTAATTAATCACAACTTATTCCATGTGGATAGGACACACACTACGCAAATCGTCAAACCGCATCACGAGACAAGCCCTAACTTGGAATCCTGAAGGAAGGCGGGAAAGAGGAAGGCCAAAAAACACATTACGTCGGGAAATAAAAGCAGATATGGAAAGGATGAATAACAACTGGAAGGAGCTGGAAAGGATTGCCCAGGATAGGGTTGGATGGATAATGCTGGTGAGCAGCCTATGTTCCTTCACGAGGTGTAAAGGCGTAAGTAAGTAAGTAAGTAAGTATTCCATGTGAATGGTATAAACTTTTATTATTCATAATATTTCGATTCATAGAACCTATGCAATATGACAAAAAGAAGTTCATATCAAATTCAACATAATTATCCAATTTTACTAGCAGTCGGTATTTAAAAATTTGATACTAATCTAGTTGAATACGATTCAGAAACATTTGTTTCGAATTAATCACTCTAGTATATGATGTTCTGGTTTCGACGCTATCTGTTGGGATATCTATGCCTTAAGAAAACCTTTTTGGTATTTATTCTCCGCATAAAGGCGGAACACCATAATAGCTATCTAAATTCCGCAAATTAATAGACAAAGCATTGTTTTTTTTAATCAATGGGTACTAAATTCCTATATCAGTGTGAAATGCAACGTCTAAATGTAGGAACATCCAGTAGACAAGTTGCAAATAGGCCAGAATGATCTTTCTGAATTTCACTCCTACCCATTATTCAATTTTACTTAAAATTTATAATTGAACCATTTTGGATTGACAGAAGTTCAGTAATGCCAACTCACAGAAATAAGTGGTTGTTTGTTGATGATGTTTTTGGAGAATGTTTACAATTTGAAACTGATTGTTAGGTAAAATTGACAAGTAATGTATACTGGAGAACAATTCATATTTAATTCTTGTTAAACCGTCAGGGATGTAGTCAGATGGCATATAGAATCGGGCTATATCGTTGAGTTATTGGAATAAAAAAATGTGGTCTCATGGACTGTTAAATAATTTGTGAATTAAATGTTTGAGATAATGCACATCTAAAAAGTTATAAACCTAAAGAATCGCTTCAATAATAGCTAAACAAACTGAAAACAAATCAAATTTATGATAATTCAGTCAATATAATTTCATTTGGATATGTTGATTTTAGTTCACCACATATGTACTATTTAAACAACTTCACTGCATATAAGTTGTAGTTGATTTTTCTTTTGACAACATTTATTAAACTGTAACATTCCTAAATATCTATCATAGCCTAGCTTCAAATAGTTGTATGGTGAATATCAACAGAATGTTGAGAAATCATGAAATATTCAGGTTAACAAACTTTTTATTAATGCTTGTGAATTAAAGCAATATCGAAGCAAGACGCACAATTGGCATATATGCCATAAGAGACTGGTCAATTGCTGTTCTAAACATCAACGGGAAGACTCAAACAAACAATGCAAAGTGAATTTAAAAACTTCACTCAGCTGCACAAGCAGGTGGTAATCAGAACTCAGTAGCTAAGTGGATAACGCGATGGCATTTGAAGTGAACGGTACTCGGTTCGAGTCCTAGAGTGTACATCAACTCTGGGATGCAGGCATATCTAGCCGACGAGTCTCGAATGGGACGAAACGCACTTATACCAACAAGAGACTGATTAATTGCAATCCTAAACAACAATGGGAAGATTCAAGCAAACAATACCAAGTAAATTGAAAATAATAAGGTTTTCAAAATAAGATCAATCCGTTCTATTTCACGGTTTCTCATCAGCTACATATAACCTTAGTTTGTGAATTAATTTTACTATGCAAACCTTAATGTTCCTGCTTGGCTTATATTTACCATTGGATCTGATTAGAATATGAAATTGTTTTATCTAGATAAATATTTTTTATAATCTTAATTAATAAATACGAAATTATTTGTTCAAGTATAGATGAACTTGAGTCTTTTACTCTTACATATGTGCTACTTTTCAACAGTTTATATAATAAATTATTAATCTTAGAGACGAAATACTTATAATTAGCTATAGAATTTGGCAAACACAAGAAAATCTATGTTATTTAAAATTTCTCTAGATAAAAATCAGGTTGATAGTTGGGTCTATTGTATGCATCCATCAGAATGCTTAAAATTCTGTACACAAAATGAGAATATGTCACCAGAATTGTAATCCTTGTTTAAGAGAAATGAATAATACCAACTTGGAAATGATATTCAATATACTACTAATAATAATAATAACTAGGAATCTGTATTGAAAAAAGAATTTGACTATTCTAATGAATTTATTTATTAAAGAATGAATTTTACTCTATGACAATCATATTATGGTAAAAACCTAACGATATATCTACACTGATGACATATAAATGAACGGTAATGCTACTTTTTTCCAATTTTCATAACAATAATAATAACAGTAATGGTAATAGTAATGGTAATAATAATCTCCAGTAACAACATATAACATATTGTTAACAAACAGTAAAATCATTAATTTAATCTGAATTTATTCACTTGTGTAGATTCAACACATCCATTTGTATCACACATTCCCTGTTATTATTTAATTTTAGTGTTAGTAAACATATATATATATATGTATTTTTGAATTCCGCCATTCATAGAACACAATGACAGTTTATTGTCATAAAATAACTACTCGTGTTTTTCTTTTCAGGTATCAAATAAATCTCCATAAATCCCTATACTGATAAGAGGGAAAAATGGTTTACTTTGTTTTGTTTTTTTTAGTAAAAAGGGAAAAATAGGTAGTTTGACAAGTATTAAGGATAAGCTTCGATTAAATTCCGTTTGAATTCATAACAATTGTTGAATAATAATAATGATAATAATGGTGATGATGATACTAATAATACGAATACTAACACAGAATTTTATCATAAACTTCGAAGCACACATGTGGGATCCCTTATAAATGCACCTCACGGAAAACGTAAACATGACTTTCAGAAGTTACAGAATATGATTCTTTTAGACTGTTAAATTGGTATTTGAATGTCCTCATTCTTAGTTTTGATCACTACATGATATAAGCAAAACCAACTTGAAATTGAAAAATCTTATCAAGTTTCCATTCTTAGCATAAATATTTTTTACACTCTTTGATAATCATTAAAAACTGTTGGTAAACAGTGAACCTGTATTGCAGTAATTTGGTTATTTATTTTTTTCTTAAAGTCTGATTTAGTGAATAAGTAGGTTCTATGCATACAGTGAATTATCAATTAATTGTTGTCAGAAATTTTGCAGCCAAATTAGTTAGATGTAATTACGAACGGGATAAGTAAAGTATACATAACTCAGTGTATTTAGATATAGTATTCTAATTCAGTTTTTGTCCATGAGAAATCGTCTTCAATTTTTGTCTTCCTCCTCGAGTCAAACGACATCAAACTTTTTCATTTGTAATAAGTAGCATATGTCAGTTTTTCCACAATCAAAGTTTAAATGGAATCCGTAATGTGCGATTCATCTTTTTCAAAAGGTCATCGAAAGTTTGGTATTTATATGTTTAGTTGTTTGTTACTTAAAAAGCCAAAATATACATCTCTGATTCTTTTGTCGGCTACTATTCAGAATGTATGTAACGTAACGAAACGTTCAGTGACAAAGCATTCATCCTAAGTGTTTATATGTTTAAAAAGAAGTATATTAATTCATTATATCAACACTCTGAAGACGAAAACAAATACTCTTAAAATTGTTAATTCAGTACTCATTTCATCAGAATAGTTCGAAATATATACTGAATAAAGATTGATGTCATTGTAACTGAAAGATACCATAAAACAAGAAATAACTAAGAAATTTAAGAATATCAACTCATGTGTACCTCATTGACACATTAACACTATTTTCTGTAGAAAGCAAATTAAGATAAACAGAATATAACAATTTGAGAGTGTTTTCTAAAATCGATTTTATCACTGTCACCATTTAGTATCTGACATACTCAAGCATAAATGGGTTAAACAAAAAGATTGGTAAGTTTTAATCATATATATTTTACAGGTTGAAATCATGAGTCAGTTGAAGCTAGACCACCATTGAAAACCTGGAAGCACTGGACGGCCGTTTCGTCCTAGTATGGGACTCCTCAGCAGTGCGCATCCACGGACCCGCCCCCTGCGGGATTCGGACCCAGGACCTACTGGCTTCGCGCGCGAGCACTAAACCACTAGACCACTGAGCCGGCATCCAACGGTGTTAATGTCTAACTTCAACCAATCCACGAAGTTGCGTCATCGAACAACAATGTCTTCAGTGAGCTGATATCTCACAACGGACCTGGTTGATAAACAGAATATAACAATTTGAGTGTTTTTTAAAATTGATTTTATCACTGTCATCATTTAGTATCTGACATTCTCAAGCATAAATGGATTAAACAAAAAGATTGGTAAGTTTTAATCATATATATTTTAGTAAAAAAGAACAACTACAAATTGATAAACTCAATGACTATAGAAATAATAATGAGTAGTGAAAATCCATATGGACTTTGCTAAATATCTGACAGTTTTTTTGAAACTTATACAAAGTAGAGATTAATAATTAATGATGAATTAATATTTAGAATATAGAAGTGATTAATGACTAGTGAAAGTGTCGGACTCAGTAATTATGTATGATTACTTATATGTGACATTTAATAAATCAAATAAAACACAATGAAGACATGGGTAAGAGGTTTATCAATTAATATAGCAATTATTAAAAAGGGAATTTTTACTGTGGAGATAATCATTATTTAGAAGTATTAGGACTATATAAACATGATAAGTTTTTCATCAAAACGTTATATGAATAAAAGTAAAGATGGTTGGTGGTTAGCAGTAGAATCCAGGAGGCATATTTCGTTCTATTTGGAACTAATCAGCTGAATGTACTTGCAATCCAGATTTAATGTTCAGGTACTTCCAGCTGACGAGTCCCAAATAAAAAGAAAAGCATGTTCTGGATTTCACTGCAAGCCACTATCCATCTTCACTTTTAATGCCTATGAATTAAGGCAGTATTGAGGCAATCCACAAAGGTTGCACATATGCAGTCCTAAACATCAATGGGAAGATTCAAACAAACAATACCAAATGAAGTTACATGAATATGTTCAAAATATGTTTTTTTCTATCTCATTATGTTCTTTAGAATATCTAAATTTTGATCAGTAGTAAGGTTTACGACTCAATCTTTGTCCTGTTTATTATACGTCAGCTAGGGACACTTGCATTATCTTCCCGAATTCATGATGAAACTCGAACCCAATAACTTTCTCCTTAAACATTAATGTGTTGTTTACTGAATTCATATAGTTACTTCTTCATTCAGAAGATATGGTGCTTGTCAAACGTGTGTAATAAATGGCTATATCGAGGGAATTCTTATAGGATAATCATGTACCAACAATAACTGATCAAAGTTTAATCCTAAATAACAACAACTTAACTGTCCAAACCTTACTATTATTATAAATTTACCACGATATAGAGATACAGTTAGTTCGAATAATCATATTACTTTTAAAAATTTTTTATGCTATACACTCGTTACAACCTCAGTTATTTACAAAGCGAATAAAAACTTCATAATATTCATGATTACTATCACTTAGTAAACATAATGTTCCGTAGAATAATTCTTCAAATAATTTTTCTCTAGATAGTGACTAGGTGTAATATGAATACTTGTGATTTGGTAAAATTCACAACCTTTCAATTATCCATTCTTGATTAGTGACTAATTTTGAGGATTTCTAAGACTTCTGTATTCCGTAAAATCAACTACAGTGAATCTAAATCAGTATTTCATTGAAATTATCTAACATATATAGATATTTTAAAAAAAAGGTTTCATAAAACAACTGATTTCTGTTCTGTTCATCATAAGACTAGAAAGTCAATCGTTACTCGTAGATTACATCGTGAATAGGGACTAAAGAAAAAAACAGATAGTTTCGAATAGTCCTCCAATTTCGTATGTTTAGAAAATTTAACTAAAACAAAAAATCACATGGTTTTAAACCTCTAGAATACTCTAAGGATCAATAGTCAAGTAGAAAAAAGGAAATCCTCTAGTAAATAATTTTCTCTTTATTCAGTAAGTTTTTCAAACTGTTATTTCAATAATTGTTTCGACCAAAACATGAAATATTTCTTTTGTCCGCATGACCCCTAGAATCATTCAGTATATTGATTAAGATACTTTCAATCTTAACTTTTATCTGATAACTGAATAACTAGACATTTTAAAGTTATAATAATCTAAGCCAAGTAGTCTAACTGATTCTGATAATTTTTAAAACATTTATAAAATGAATTATTTTATAAATTTAGAAAAATGGAAACTTATCTGTCATTAATATCAAGTTAGTTGTTATGTGAGTCACCAGTTTGAATGAACGATTTGACAGGACAGAATAAAATGTTTTCTGTTCAGTATTTAACAGAATTTAATTCTTATCACAATATCTTCAATTGCTATTTTGCCATTTTTTTTGTTTAACATAAAACCAAGGAGTGTGTGTGTGTGTGTATATCTCAGGGTAAATAAGATGGACAATTTCTCACCGTTGAAAAAAGTCAACAAATTTTTCTACTCAACCCATAGCTCTTATAATAATATTGTCTAATTTATCTTGAAATATCTAGCTCATCACATGAGTGTCTTGGTTTGAAAAGTTGATAAAAACCATTTGTTGTCAAAAAATTTTGGCTTTAAAAGAAATTTTTCAAGAGATTTTTCTCTATTCTCATACATTTATATCGATAAATAAAACGGAAGTTTTAAGTTTAAAGGAAAGGGACATGATTTATGGGTTAGTTAATAGGTCAATTGTATTTTTATATTTGGAATATCTACAAGTTTCAACAGTTGAGATCATGAGTCAGTTGAAGCTGGATTAGTTGAAGTTAGAGAATAACACCGTTTGATGCCAGCTCAGTGGTCTAGTTGGTTAAGCGCCTGGCGCGAGACTGATAGGCCTCGGGTTCGAATTCCGCGAGGCGGGGTTGTGGATGCGCACTACTGAGGAGTCCCATGGCCGGACGAAACGGCCGTCCAGTGCTTTCAGGTTTTCCATAGTGGTCTAGCTTCAATTGACTCATGATCTAAAATGTTGAAATTACTACAATCTCCACAAAACCCCCTTCTGATATCTACAAGTGTTGTATTTTTCTATCATTACTTAACGGTATTTGTTTATTTGTTTTAAAAAGTATTTAAATTGTGAAATATACTCATCAATTATGTATTCTTTGAATGTATTTAACTTCACAAAAGGAATATACTGTGTATTTTACTTACGAAAATAAAGTGAGATGACTAACTGATTGCTGTAAGATAAGTGAATTATTAGACATCAACTGATGGTTTGAAAATTTAAGCGCTCAAAGTAAAACCTTTACACTGAGTTTACTCTGTAAAAGTGTTATCTATATCTGGTATTTGATAAGAGATACATACACAAATGAAACTATTGTCTGTTACCTCTTAAATTTATACCTACTGATTAGTCACCGGTAATCAACTTGATTTTATCTAGTTCCCAGTGCTGGAATCGTTTTATAGTCGTAATGTGGTCACAAGGCTAAATGAGTTAACATCACTCTATTTTGATGTTAAATAGATAAAAACACCGAAAAGGATTATTTGAGCTTTGGAAAAAACTGATAAGCTTCATAGGATTTGATCGAAGTAAAAATTGAAGACATTATCAGCTAGCTATTTTGTTTACGAGAACCTAAAAATCGATTATTTGATCAAGATATTTGTACAACTAATAAAAATTCCTTTCAAACTACGAAAGTATCCTGAATTCTGTTTTGTATCTAAAAATATAAAACCATTGTTTGCTTTTAATCATTTGCCATAAAGTTTTGGTCATTCAGAAAAATGAGATTTTCACGCTTAAACAAAATTCTACAAAATGTGCAAAATGTATACAGTGGGTTATGATAACCAATCCACTGATTGCAAACAAGAATATATATAATTAAATATTGATGAAAAATGATATCGTGATGAGGTCATTTCATTTTATCATCATTTTATTCAGTGATTTTGCTATTCAGTGAATTTGCTAAAGTTGGAAATTTAAATCACTAAATAGAAATTCAATGGTTTGTACATATTGTGCTCATCTCAAAGCCAAACCATCCATCGTTCAATTTTTGTCAGTGTTTTTCTCTATAACTAGTGAAGGTCTATTTAGTTGGGCCACACAACAGCACAGTTTTCCCTCTTTATTGATGAAGATTAGTTGGTACAGTGAGCTGCATAACCAAAAACTGTTTACTTAATCTAAGGCAACAGACCCCGCACAAATAACAGCATGTATTTATATCCAACCATTTAGAATGTTGGTCCCCTTTGTAATTACATTTAGATAGAAGGTATTTTTGTGATAACAATAAACATAAAGTACGCTTTAGAAACTTCATCCGAAGATTATTACTCAAGAATATCCGTTTAATAAAAGATAAAGTGTTGCGTTGTCGAAAAATTTCGTTTCATTACTCGACGTTTCGTAGTGAATAACCATAGTCTAAGCTCAGTCTAAACTCGGCCGTAATGTAGGCTACAACATACAGCGGTCTCGTTAGCACTCCTATCGAAACAGTCATTACTTGCGTATTTTTTACTCACGTTAAAAGGAATTTCAAGGTATTTTAATAAGAAACAGTTACTAGTGGGGTTAAACCATAATAAGGATGACGCATGTATCAACCGTGGAAATAGATGGCGGTCACGCACTATTACGAAATTACTGAAGCTCAGAATTTAAACCATTGAATTGCAGCTAAATAGTCTGAAGATTAAACAGTCGGTATGTGACTCCGAATTCCTCAGTTCCATCACTGTTAACGTCGTAGATGCGCGCTGCTGAAAAGTCACATAATAGGACGAGACAGTTATTCAGTGTTTCCAATTATCAATGACATCATAACAAATTCTGTTTAAGATTCAAAAATACGATATAAATTGGGCAGTAGTATATGAAATGAAGTGAAACTCAATTACACTGAAAATACAAAAGCGAATGGTATATATGACTCTTTTTTAAATGATCTCATTCTCATTCCTTAATTATTATTTAAAATATATACTTAATAAAAAAGTAAAGATAAGATAATATTCATTTAAACTGTTCTGCTAGTGGGCGTTATGAGTAAATAGAAAACGTTTAATTTACAAAAGCTTTTGCGACTACAAAGCGTCATGATTTCTTTGTCAAAATACACTTTCATGACTAAACAACAAGTATGACAAACTGAATAAGTTCATAAAATACAATCCATTAATCATGAGATGAAATAAAATAAAAACCTTGTTTTCTCCCTTTCTTCATCTTCTTTGTATTCTGAAAACAAGTATCTTTAAAACTGTGAACATCAAAAGCTATTGTATCCGATTTTTGCCTTCAGTTAAAACTCGTGAAAATGATAAAATCCTAATTCGTTAACAATTAAAATGACTGTAATACAACTATTCCAATTACGGATATATGAAGAGACTATAATTTATGGCCGAACCAATCACGTATAAGATAACAGGTTTCGGAATTTGGTACGAAATTCATTCATCTGTTTGGATAAATATAGTTTCGGCATTATAGATGATGTCAGTTCGTGATGAAAACCCGAAATCTAATTCCTAACCTTAATCATCAACTGTAAATTATAGCTAAAATTCCTCACACAGGTTTATAACCCTCATTTGGTCCTGGTTATCAAGTGGTTACTCTCAAGATCAATCTAGAGTTGCTCAAAGGTCGTCCATAAATTATGATCTCACCCGGTTATGTTAATTTATATAGTGAATTGTTCCTAGAGTTTAAACATGGTTCAAAAGTTAAGTAGAAAATAAATCTTTCAGACACTCTGAACCTTTTTTTGGAACTTTCTCAACTGATTTAAAAATAGGAAAGAAAGAAAAATAATCAAATGAAACAAATGGAAATACAAATCGTTTAAAGTACCTACTGAAATTCTCTGTGATGGATAATAAATAAATATAATACAATAAAATACTATACATCAAGAGACACAACAAACAGTAAACTTAAAATTCAAACATATTGAATTGATATCTATTCCAATTAAGATATAAGGAAAAGTAAAAAATGTTCTGAAAGCTGCTTAGAAATACTCTCGTGAATTTAAATCTGACTCAAATAATAAATTAATAACTATCAACTTTTGTACTTCATGTTGGGAAATGTGTTGAATATCTAACCGAAATCCAGATTATAAGTCGGCATTTAAGCATTCAGTTAAACCAGAGCAATTTTCTAGATGGAAGAGTGACTGCTCACATTCAGACTAAAGAAAGCTGAATATTTGAACTGTATCTCTGTCCGTGTTATTTATAAGTGGTTGGTGATGTAGTCTATCACAAAGCATGGTCAATTATAGTATGAAATACAAAGCTTCCATATAGAAAAAATAGTTCATGGTCATGCAATCCGCTTGGAGTCCCTCCGAAGGTTACTGCCGGTCTCAAGCCCGGATAAAGGAGGAGGGTTGGGCGTTTCATGGTTTTAATTAGTTGATGCATGTACAGTTAACTCTGTTGATGTTTACTTAAGAAAGTAAATAAGCCCATGCATGAATAACACGATTGTTATAAATCCATTAGACTGAGATTTGTGACCAGTAATCTTTGTGTAACTATATGATTGTAAGCTAATCAATACACAATGACTTCATTAGTTCTCTGTGAGAATAATTATCGCGAAGGTTTGAGTTTTGTATTTAGTCAACAAAGTGATCTGTGATCTGAATATTTTTATATTGAAAATGTTTCCCATCTTACAAAAATAGAGTTCCGAAAAATATTTGCCAAGTTGGATTAGATTAGTGATGAATCTAATTTTTCAATTTCTCAAATTATACTCAAAGTGTTCATACAACTGATTTCATTAGTAAACATTTATGTTAATTGTATTTTAGTCAAAAATCGGATTCAGTGTTTAATATCGCAAATCATACGATTTTAAATATCAGAATAAGCAGTCATTTAATTGATAAATAATGGATGAAGCATATAAGTTATTGCATATAATTTGTCTAAATTCAGTCTAGCACTGACAACTACTTATAATACAATCGTTAAATGAAATAAAGAGAAAAAAACATTCCAAAAGAATGAAAAGCATATAAAATCTAGGATAGTGATTACTTTTGTATAACAACAAAATAATATATTCATTGTTTTCTTTAGAAAAAAATGATTACAAACAATTATTTGCATTTAATAATTCATTGAATATGTCTACATTAGGTAATAACTGCTTGTGTGGTCAATACATTTTATCGTAGCAAAAATTAATGACCCCATAAGATATTAATATATATATATATATATATATATATATATATATATATATATAATAGTTGACTTCATGAGTCATTTAAAACTAGACCACCATGAAAAACATGGAAGCACTTGACGGCCGTTTCGTTCTAGTATGAAACTCTTCATCAGTGCTCATCCACGATCCCGTCTCGCTAGATTCTAACACAGGACCTATCAGTCTCGTGGATAGTGTCTCAATTTCGTGGATTGGTTGGAATTAGACATTCCCAACAATCTGGTCACACATATACTTGTCAGAGCATTTTATATGGAAGTTAATAAAGGTCAATTAAATGAACCGTTGTCACAATGTTCTTTTACATAAGGTATATATTTGCAATATTCAGTCTATTAAATTTATTTACACCCGTGCTATACTATACGAATGTCTTTAATATAACTTCTAATCAAACTCTTTCATGTAAGTAGTTGAAACCCATTATGTAATTATGATTTTGAATATCACAGGTTGTAAGCAGCTGACGAGAACCAACGAAATAAAAATGAATTCATGCTATTCTGCTAAAATGTTTGTTCTTGCTCTTTTCAAAATGATAAAGGGAACTATGTGTATGAAAGTGAAAGTAAAAAAGTAAAAAAGGGGAGGGAAAGAATAAGAAATTGTCGCGTTATCCTAGGCCATAGAATGACTTAAGGATTACCAAGGTAAATTCAAGAATATGACAAATTGTTTTTGTACACATAAGGGGGGTTTAAATTTACGAATAGCCAAGGCTCCAATGAACTTGAGAATTCGGCCTTGACAATTTCTATACAACGTTCTAAAAGCTGTATTAATGTCAATTTTGTGCCCCGTTTCAATTATATGTTTCGCTATCGATGAACCTGGTTTTCTACCTCCAACGTTGAGCGGAACATTTGACAAATATTGATTTTGAAGCCATCTAGGCCTATGCTCAATGACTCTTTATTGCATTGTTCAATTACTCCTCCCTATGTATGTGTGTCCACACAAACATGTAAATTGGTAAATACAATGGGATGTGACGTAATCACTTAGTGCATTGTCTAGGTCTATTTGGAATCATGGGCTTAGACTTTTCAATCACAACCAATTGAGCAGCATAATAGGTTTTCTCGATGTCTGTTTTCCATCTGTCTTAAAACTATACTACTGGATTCACCTCTATGTGGTAGATGGATATAAACTGTTTTCTTTGGAACTGAATAAACAATAGGTCTTGGCATTAACTGACTTTTGCACCTATTAATAAACTTGAGTAGATAACCATTTGCTATTAATGTGTCAGTCAGTAACTTTTCATCTTTTTCCACCGTGTCAGAAGTACAAATTCTTTGAGTCCTCTTTAAGAGACACTTAACAAAGCCTCACTTGTATTGCAATGGACAAAAACTATGGAACTTTAAGTATTATCCTGTCCAGGTTGGTTTCCTATACACTGACCGTCTAATAGTGTCATCATCCCTTCGACTTTAAAGTATATCTAATAAGACCAATTAGCCATTATTTTCTGCTTCATATGTCATCACAATATCGTCTTGAACACCATTGAGTTTATCTAATAACCTTTATTAATTTTTATATGAAATGCCCTGACAAGTATATATGTGATCAGATTGTTCGAAAAGTAAAATCATTAAGTTAACAACGGATTATAATGTGAATAAAGTAAGATAATAAATACACTTTTGTTACAACAGTTAAAGGTATTAGAGGGGTTAAATGAAATGAAGTGATATCAAAAACAAGGTTGATAAATCAACTGAGTATCTATTCATGTTATTTAATTTTATTTATTAAGTTAGTTTTAAGAATCGATTATATCATCGAAAATAGGCAGACCAAAATGTATTCAGTCTCATTCCACCTAAACAGAATAAATATTTTAATTGCTATCAAATGAGATTGTCTCACTGTGTTACTTAGCAACGATCACTATATCAATATTTCCTATACTAAATGATAAAAGATTAAAATTTTTTTGGCTTATTTCATGTAACTGAGTTTGTTAAAAGTACTTCTATTTTGAAGAGAGAAAAAAAATATAGATCCAAAACAAAATTTGTTCATTTATTAGAATTTAAATTGTGATAATTTTATGTGGCATTGCGTGAATGTAAGTATGTGCACGCATATCCCGAAGTAATTGCTTCACATTTCTCACATTATTTTAAACAATAATTTTAGATTTATATGTAGATTTGATTTTTCTTTTTGTTTACAAGAAAATGTTCTTTTTTTTCTCCAGCTTTTGGTGGTTTTTATATTGACAACAGAAACTATCCCTTTATGATAATGGTAAAGAAAAAGCCTTTAGTCACATTCATGATCAGATGATTTGGTTGAATGGAGTTTATATCATATATAAATATATAATTATAAAAACGTTTTAGTTCAGCCTGAAGTTATTTTGGAATAGAGTATAATTTTGAGATAAAGAAAAGGCATGAACAGATATGTAATTGAAATCATGTTTTATAAGTCTCACTAGTAACACATACCTATTATTTGGAGTTCGATATTTTACATTTTTGATTGTTTATTCGTTACGTGATATACAGTAATTTTTGTCCGACGGCATCAGTAAACTAATGTTCTACTCCTAACATAGTTGTACTTCATGAATATTAAACTAAACTGTATGTAAGTATAGTCTCATATTGTATGATATGTTTGTGGTGTGGGTTACTTATATCCCCATAAATAGTATTTAACGGTGGTCAGGAATAGGATGTATTTCAGTAGAAGATCGATAAGGACAGAACGGAAACGGAACGCAATTGGCATGAAAGCGCACGAACAAATCTGAGACAATGGATTGATGTTTGCAACAGGAACAGTCAAGTTTTATATGATGTATTGATATTTTTCAAATTAACGATTTACTATATAGTTCTCAGATTTTATTGAGATGCTTTGTAATTTCGTGTCAACTACAATCGATCGTCCCCATTGGTGTTTTTGTTCACTACATGTTGACTGTACTGTTATTTTTTTAAAAAAACGGACAAATATAAACCTTCAATTTATTAAAACTTCCGTCTAAATTTGATTGAATAGTCTCACGGTATTTTGGCGCCAAGTTGATCTGAGACATTAAAGAAAAAAGATATATACTTGTAAAATCTCATGAAAAACGTTGGATTTACTTCGAATTCATTCTTTCTCGAGAGACTGATAGATTCTAAGTTAGAATCTTGCGAGACGGAATTGTCAATGTGCACTACTGAAGAGTCTCATACTAGAACGAAACGATCGTTCAATGCTTTCATGTTTTTCATGATGGTCTAGATTCAATTAGTAAAATTTGCTTTCATGCAATTGAAACAAAAAGCGACTAATCTGTATATTTGATTGAGATCATAAACCGATTGATGTTAAACCACCATGGAAAACCTTGAAGCACTGGACGGCCGTTTCATCCTATTGTGGGACTCCTCAGCAGCGCACATCCACGATCCCCGCGGGACTCGAACCCAGGGCCTTCAGTCCCGCGCGCGAACGCTTGACCTACTGGACCACCGAGCCGGCATACCATGGTGTTGATGTCCAACCTCAACCAATCCACTAGTGACGAGCTTCGTGAGAAAATTCTCGGAGTTCTGGTAAGAAACCGTGATCAGTAGAGCTAATCCGTGTCGAGTAGAAACAGGTGTTTGCCTCAGTACAATGGAAGATAGTTGCGCGACTTCGTGGACTGGTTGATGTTAGACATTAACATCACTGGATACCAGCTCAGTGGCCTAGAAGTTAAGCGTTTATGCGCGATGCTGAGGAGTCCCACAATAGGACGAAACGGCCATCCAACGCTTCCAGGTTTTCAACGGTGGTCTAACATCAATCGGTCCATGATCTCGATCAAAACTTAACAATCTCCACAACCCCTATACTGATAATCTGTAATTTCACAATGATCTATAAATAACCCTATTAATTTCCAATCATTAATCATAAAGAATATTTTATTTTTTTCTTTAATATTTCAATGTAAATAATAAAAATTATGGAAAAAAACTAGAAATGATTATTTAACAGGAAACTGATTTATTACAAATGCTGATTACGTAACAAAATCAAATTATGTTTTAAATTTTATATTAAAAATGATCAATTTTCATTATTTGTTTTAAATAAATTTTATTTTTTTTTATTTTTTTTTTATAAAGAATTAGAGAAGTTATTACTATGCTGTTCAACTTAAATAATAATGATCCTAAAATTCTGAATGGATCTTATTATAGATAAATTAAACCATAGTTTCATCGTAAATTTGTGATCAACTTTGTGTTGTACTGAATAGATTAAATTTGTAACTTGATTTGTTTCTTAGATAGATCATAATTTTTATCTAGTGAGCTTTAGTCCACTTTTATATCATTCTCAATTCGGATAATGTAATTAGAAGACAAAGATTATCAGAATTATGTGATATATTAGGGCAATACATTTCGAAAAATCTGATCACATATATACTTGTTAAGAACATTTATATATAAAAAGTCAACTAGACTGGAAATAGGGTAAGAGGAGATAAGGATAATAATAATAATAATGTGAACACAATTCAAAACCTAATCACTCTGGATAATAAGCCAATATTATCAAGGTAGGTTTAAGGTAAGAACAAACTGTTTTTGAACACACAACGCGGGTTTGAATTTTCGTGTGGCTAAGGCTTCAATAAACCTTAGTATACGCCTATTCGTCAAGATTAGAACGAATAGTTTGACAGTAATTGAGCGCCGAGTATAGAGAAGTCATTATCAGTGAAAACTATATTTGAAATATTCTCAGCGATTGAAATATAACTCATTCCAACGTTTCGTCCAGCTAACTTGTCTGGACTTCTTCAGGGTAATAATCAAAATCAAAATTATCAAAGAAATATATAGCTTTTTAACAATCAGGATTATACTGTGTTAAACCAATCGTATTTGGATGTTGATTTTGTAAAATAGGATAAAATGAGTCAGTTAACTACAAATCATGTGAAGAATTCAACTACAAGTTGAAAATAAATGTTTAAAGAAAATCAACACATTCTGAGAGATACTTGGATTTTCATTCAGTCCACTCACAGAGCACGAAAATTAATGTGGTAAAAAATTTAATAAACAGAAGTACTAAGATTGTTACAGACAAGGAAGACCAACGAATCGAATTAAATAAAGTATTTTCTACTCTTAGGGATAACAACTACCCAAAAAGGTTTTTAAAGAAGATTATCAAAAATGAAAGAAAAACTAAACTAGAAAGTATACGAAAAGAATGGAAGTACACCGTAGTCATAACTTACCGTAGTGAAACACCAGATGAAATCAAACGGATTCCAAACAAACATGATATAAGAGTGTATTTTAGAGCGAATAACACATTAAGATCGACATTAGTGAAAGTTAAGGACAAATTGGCAAAGGAAGAACAACAGAACATTGTGTATGAGATTCACTGTCATGACTGTAATGCTACCTATGTTGGAGAAACATCCAGGCAATTGAATGTAAGATTGAAGGAACACAAACAATGCTTGAAAAATGTTCCAAAATCCTCGGTCGATTTAAAGAAACTTGAAAATAAGTCAGCGATAGCGTTACATGCGTTAGAAACAGGGCACAAGATTAATTCTGAAGGGCCAAAATACTTCAAAAAGGTTTTAACACCCATAAAGAAAGATTGACGGCAGAAGCACTGCATATATGGGCGATCAAGAACAGCCTGAACCGAAAAGATGGTATTCAACTGGCAACTACTTGGCAAATTTCGTTTGACAAGTAAATTTGGAACCTATCTCTTGTTTAAACCTGTTTTTAATATCACATGCATCGTTATTATTATTGAAAGAACTCAATCAGTATTTTAAACAATACAATTTATGTTTTGACATGTACATCGACGTTTCATTATCAATTTTTCATCCTTGAACTTGAACTTTATTTATTCCTTCATATCAATCTCTCACGCATACATACCTACACACTCACACACATACGATTTGTTACTCAGTTAAGTAATTCCATGTAGTTGAATTCTTCACATGATTTGTAGTTAACTGACTCATTTTATCCTATTTTACAAAATCAACATCCAAATACGATTGGTTTAACACAGTATAATCCTGATTGTTAAAAAGCTATATATTTCTTTGATAATTTTGATTTTGATTATTACCCTGAAGAAGTCCAGACAAGTTAGCTGGACGAAACGTTGGAATGAGTTATATTTCAATCGCTGAGAATATTTCAAATATAATTTTCACATATAATGACTTAGTATACGCCCTTTTACACTTTTATACAAAACCACAAAAGCCGAGTTCAGATCAATCCTATGGCCTGTTTCAATTATATGTTTAGCAATAGAGGATGATGGATGTTTATCCTCTGCTCTTTTTGAGTCACTTGATTGCATTTGTTTCTGCAACCATTTTGGTACTTGTTCACACACCCTAATTTTGAGATCACGATTGCTCCTCCCTATGTATATGTGACCACACACACATTTAAATTGGTAAACACAGTGGGTTGACTCATATTAAGATTTTTTGAAAATCCATTTAGAATTCATTCAATAATGAGAAAATTATTATTAAATTCAATGATTTCATGATTACCTTTTCTATTTATTCATATAGTTAATTCACTGTCTCATAATTTAAACAGTAACAAAGGATAATACTATAAACATTCGAAATACAAAGTAAAAAAAAAACACAATAAAATTCAACAACTATTACAAATGGAATCAAATCAAAAGCTTTTCACAGGTTGAAATGATGAGTCAGTTGAAGCTAGACCACCATTGAAAACCTGGAAGCGCTGAACGGCCGTTTCGTCCTGGTACGGGACTCCTCGGCAATGCGCACCCACGATCCCGCACCACGCGGGGCTCGAACCCAGGACCTACTGACTTCGCGCGCGAGCGCTTAAGTGAAATTTCTAAAACTCTCCACAAAACCCATTCTGATCAAAAACTTTTATTATCAGAACGGGTTTTATGGAGATTGTAGTAATTTCAATAGTTCAGATCATGATTCAATTAAACCTGGAAGTACTGGATAGTGTTTCATTCTACTATCAAACACTTTTATATAAAATTTTAAATTGCATTTACATTTTCAGTCAATTAGTCTATCAGAAAAGTAACTAACAATCAGTCACTACCCTGAAACGAATTTGATCTAAATCAATCATAATGACTGTATTTCGGTCAACAGTTGAAGTTCCTTTAAAAGTTTTGTTTACAAAATACGGTGTTTTTAGAAGTACAACTAGTTCTATAATATTTTCTAAGTACTTGAAAAACAAATTTCTGAGATAGTAGAGATTTTTAGCTCAAGTGGATAATTTTAGTAGAGTTTTGTTATCTGAGCTAGATGGTTTGGTTGTGGGGCTTTCATCATTCTTCTGTGGTGATGATGCCGTTCAAATAAACGATGAAAGCTCCATGATCAAACCATCCAGCTGAGAAAACAAAATTCCACCAAAAAGAAATTTCTATTTCAATAGGTAATTTTAATACTTAGAACACCATTTGGTGAAATAATATGAAGTATAGTTGAATAGGTAACAAAAAAATAATATCAAAGCATTACGGGATTAAGAAATTCAAGTCTAAGAATCATGCTTTTTTGACGTTATTATATTTAAATGAGGAGCTTAGTATATTTGTGGTAACTCTGGTAATCAATATTATCTATTAGTAATAGATATAATCATGAAAATGTATTGAAATAAAAAAATGAGTATTTGTTTTATCTAACGATGAACCTTTACGGCAATACATACAACCAGCTATAAAGGATAAACAGTTCTGAGGCTAGCAGATTCTATGCTTCAATATCATAATTACACTGTAATAAATTCCATTCTTATATCCCATTTATTCTTATGCTTAAAATGGCTACATCAGTGTCTTAAGCAGTCAAGAGTACATACATCAATCTTACATTAATAAACTAAATCATATATTTCAAATCTTTGATGTACAAGTGAACAAAATCACAAACTCTACACGTTTCCACTGTTTGTAAACAGACATCGGAATTAACAATTTTGTGACAAATTAGTCTTTATCAATATTCTTAATGATATAATCTCATTAGCATTTTTGTTAATAAAGTATTCGCAAGAAAATACAAATTATTTAGTGTTTTTGACGTTGGATAGTTATGAGTAACCAACGAACCCCCTCAGGGGTAATTTGGTATTACCCACCACTTAGAAGTGAAATTTATCTAAAATCTTAAAAAGAATGAATACATCTCCTATACTCATGTAATCGGTCTCTATCTTTAAGAGCAATAAATTATCCGCAGAATTATAATGAATAAAGTTATACATAAGCAGAGATGGCTGGTGGCTAACAGTAGAATCCTATAAGGACGTTTCATCCTCTTTAAGACTCATCAGCTGGATACGCCTGAATCAGTTGCACATTGTGTGTAATATTAAGACAATATTCCAGAAACTGCCATGCCTTTTTTAAAAAAAAATATTTCTACATACGTTCCAAAATTCTTTCATATTTCTATTCAGTTTCTTTTGGGATATTTAATATAAGAAACATATATTCTAAACCGAACAGCAAAAATCATGTTGAATCAAATGTTTACTGAACTCTATGAAGTGTATTACTTGTTGTCTATAAGTGATACTTGAAATACATAACTTATGAAGTATATAAATAATATTGATTTTAAATGTTGAAAAATTAGTTTATATTAAAGAAATAAATCAAAAACACAATCTGTAAATGTTTGATAACAAATTAGAGAGACAAAAATATACAACAAATACTTCAATACTTACCCAGTGACTACAACAACGAAATCTAAAATATTCCATATATTTCTTAAATAAGATCCATTGTGTAAAATAAATCCTAATGCAATAATTTTCAAGAAAGCTTCACAAGTAAAAATTCCCAAAAAGTAGTTTTCAGTGATTTCCTACAGATAGAAAGTTTTAAAAATTAACAAATAAAACAATCATAAGTACAGAATTAATAAATACGATTGCAGTTTGAATAACTTAGTGTCAATTTTTCTGATTATAACACTGAAGGGTGTAAATTTGAATGCTTCTAAAAAACAACACATTTTCATAAATGGAATGTACACTAACAAGCCTTAGACATAAGTTTATGATGGACATTCTATCAATTGATTCCAACTAAGCACAAACAGTTCATTTAAAGTAAACAGTAAGCATAATGATTTCTAATTATTTATGAAGTGCAATGTAAGAATTGAGAAATTAGAGTTTATCAGTTGGTTTTCATTGATATAAACTGATCAGCTGATGAATTAATCACAGCTGAAACATTTGGGAAGAATAAGAGTTTCAAGGAAGAGTTTCATAGCCTTTCTTCTTCTTAAATAAATGTTCCATCCAAAAAAGTACCTTCATCTTGTAGATTAAATTGCAAGTATAAACCTGAAAGATACTTTAGCTATTAGAATTTCCTCACATGTAACTAACTGACGAATCTGTTAATATCCGAGTTTATCGGTTGTTTCCAAACTTGATAATAAGAAAATTCTGATAGATCACTTCTAATTTATATCTGTGCTGAATATATAGTAATTACAATAATTCCCTCACAAGTAAACCATCCAGCTCAGAGAATTCAACATCTGTATCGCAATAAGTTGTAATTATTGTTGTACGTTTCAGAGACAAACATTATGACACTGTTATTCTGGTTGTATAAAATATCTATCTTACTGAATTATACAAGCTTTATCTAACTAGAATGTTTACTCATGAAGCATTAATTTCCAATGTAAATAGAATCATTAAAACGAGCCTATTATATTGTATGAAATCAAACAAAAAACAAGAATATAAATATATTTAAGCATTATAAATAATTATGTAGATTATTCGTTTTTGTATTGATTGTTTGATGCTTCACATTGATGTTTAGGACTTCAGTTTATCAGTCCCTTAATGGCATATGTACATCCTGTCTGGATTGCTTCAATATCGCTCTAAATCGCAAACATTATAAGCGAAGATAGAAGGTGGCTAGCAGTAGAATTCACGACGCGCGTTTCGTTCTATTTGGGGCATTCAATTGACAAGTCCCATATAGAATGAAACGCGCATCGTGGTTTCCACTACTAGCCACCATCCATCTTTGCTTATTATGATGTAGATATTTAAGAAGAATAAAATTGACAATCATTATATTCAGTTAAAACAAATGTAACATTTTAGTTCATGTCAATCAATTTGTCAATATTCAGCCCTTCAGAAATAATGGACAATTAACATTGTATATTCATGTCAACTTTATACTGATGTCTGATATCGTATTATTGTCGTTATTTTTCCTGTAATCTTTCACTTGATGAAGATACCTACTTCATGGAATATGACAACAAAGTTAATAAAATTTTCTTTATTTTCCTTACTTTTTTCAAAGATATGATCAAGAATAAATCTAGTCAAAATGAAAAAAAGTGAATTTTCTCTAGTAAGTTAAATTTTTATTTTGGAAAAAACAAAAACAACAACAACACACACATCGCGTTGTATATGTCAAATTTACATTTCCTGAATCATAACAATCCAAATGATTGACATGGTAACGTTAAAAAAAAATAGAATGTTAAACTGATAGAATGAAAATCATGGAATGTCTTTTTTCTAGATTATATAAAATTACAATTTATCATAAGAAGTTCTTTTTTTCTATAATCCATGTTATCTTCTTTCATAAAAGAAACAACATTTCACAAATATCATCTTTTACATATTAATAATAATGATAATATGCCTACAGGATTTGAAGACATGTACACGTTTGGACATTTGAATTAATTAAAAATTAAATTGTTTGTTTTTACGGACAACATATTTAACTGAATGATGATTTTAAGCTAAATTGGTTGGTTTGTCGGTTGGTTGGTGTTTTGTTTTTATTTATCAACTATACACTTCATTTTATCATTCATAATAACTTTAACTGAAGAGATAATTAGTAGATGAGTGAGAAATGAAACTATCAATCATTTCTTTATAGATTTGCGGTGATATCCTGTTTAATATCAATCTTTTATAAATGTTAATTTGGATATATGAAGGTTTATGTGACTTAAGTGACCACTGATAGTTACTTATTTACGCCTGTTACTCCAAATGGAGCATAGGCCGTCGACCAGCATTCTCCAACCCACTCTGTCCTGGGTCTTCCCTTCCAGTTCTATCCAATTTTTGTTCATTTTTCTCATGTCTATCTCCATTTCTCGGCGTAATGTGTTCTTTGGTCTTCCTCTTTTCCTTTGGCCTTGAGGAGTCCATGTGAGGGCTTGTCTTGTGACGCAGTTGGGTGCTTTCCTCAATGTGTGTCCTATCCACTTCCAGCGCTTCTTCCTGATTTCTTTCTCCGCTGGGATTTGGTTTGTTCTCTCCCATAGTAGGTCGTTGTTGATAGTGTCTGGCCAAAGGATCCAAAGTATTTTGCGTAGACAACTGTTAATAAACACTTGTATCTTCTGGATGTTGGATTTCGTAGTTCTCCGGGTTTCCACCCCATACAGTAGAACTGTCTTGACATTTGTATTGAAAATTCCAACATCAAGGTCAGAATTTTCAATACTGATATTTATATTTAATCAATTATTATTTTAATTCTTAATAGTTTGATAGTTTATATATGTATTCTAAGTATGAATTATTACGTAATACCTATCATGGAATTCAGTGAATATATTGAGCATACACATTAAAATGGTCATTTTTTTCCAGTTTACTTAAATGAGATACGTAATTTTATTTATTAATCTACAAATTATTTGAATTGTTGGATATACGAAGTAGTTTGGTAAGGCTAACGTGATGGCAAACGTAAACATTATTTTTAGAAACTGACATCATTTGAAGATTTGTCAAATCTTGAAAAGTTGTAAACTAGTTACAAACTTCTATTAGATGTTCATTTGTGACAAGGTATAGGATATGAAATCAATTGTCTAGATTTTAAAATGAGAATGGTTCTATTCCTCAGTTTTATTTGATTTCATTTTATTATTATAGTAACATTTTTGTGTCATATTGTTCAACATCATGGATGAATTTCAGCTAAATAATCACTGAAAACCGGGTAAAACTACACAATTATGTTATTATATGTGACTTTACTTTGTGTGTATCCTTGAGACAGCTAGGAATCAAATCCGAGAACTTTGGGTTTTGTAGTGAATCTCTTGAATTTACAACTATTTAATTTATAACAGTCATTCAAGTATTCAGCTTCAATCAATGTCAAAGCTAGACATAGTTGTACACTGCTATTGTCAGTTACTAGTGATGATAATTTACGGAGTTCTTGTTCATACAATTGAATTTTATTTCCCTAATGTTATTCAACCATAAACATCACTGTCATTTCTTTTCTGTAAAAGCAGTTTAATCGATAATTATCACCAATACAAATATATTGAAATTGATAAGCTTCATATTCTCATTAAATTAACCATAATCAATGAAGAATAATAATATTGTTATTTTGATTGCGTAGAAAATGAATAAATTCACTATTTCAAACTGTAGCAACAAGCATAGATTGTTTAGCAAGAGTTTATATATATAAATCATTTTGTAGACTGCTAACGTCATTTGGCATTTATATATATAATAAATAAAAACATTGGTCCATGATGATAGATTCTCTAAAGATTATTTCAATGGTTATTATTCTTATTGTAACAATCACTATCAATCATAAACAATGATAAACAAGATGAAAGTATTTTCTCGATTCTCGTTACCTCACTTTAGACCAATAACAATGAGAAGATATTAACGAAATGAAAATCTCGACAATGCATTGGAAAGACGAAATATATCACATAATTCTGATAAACTTCGTCTTCTCAGTGCATTATCGAAAGTTATCATGGGGACTAGTTGTTTAAGAAATGAAAATCAACAACAAAATACTGTACACTTGAACAATCACATTGAGGAAATGGACATCGAAAATACATTTAGAAAAGTGACAGAAATAAAAGAGGTTTCAGTAATAATATCATAAAAGAATAATGTGAATTCATAGATTTAAAAGATGTTAAAGAACAAAGAAATGTAGTCACTATTGAGAATAGATTCTTTAAATCGTGGCATACAGTTCAAATGAAAATCGTGGCAGTATGTCCCACATTTTCTATTTCTGACTGAAATGTAATGATAGCACGAGAACATACTGGTTTGTTCTCGCAAATTAATTGATCGAACTAAATAATAAGCTTCTATTAAATTGATTTAAAAAGATAATTTTAGTTTTACTTACAAGTTGGGTACTAAAAATGATAAGATTAAGTAGAGACGAACTAATCGAATTAATACATGCATTTTTAGATTATGGCTCGAAGTTTAAATGGTATGTTGAATTTAGATAGTATACTTTCTAATTTCGATGAAAATATGATGGCAATAAAACAAATTGGAATCTACTTTATGCAATTATGATAAGAAAAAATGATTTCTAGAATGTTTAAATGAATACGTTAATGTTATATTTTGGTCCTGACTTTATGCATATCAAAAGGTCTTGAAAATCTAATTTCATTTTTTATAGATTAGAAAGTTATCCACAGACAAATGATTCTTTTAATAATGTATTGCCTAATGTGAAACACTAACAACCAATGTAACTGATGATAATGATGTAAACGAATTCACAGTAATTCATTACAGAAACATGTGTTCAGAAACATTGATAAAGTCAACGTCTTTTATGAGTTAACTGGGCAGAATCATAAAAATCAGTAGATAAGCTTATATCAGAAGAAATATTAGAGCAGAATAAGTAGGTAGTAAACTTTTAAGCCATATAGATGAATCTTTTTATCAAAGTTTTGTCAATTTCAAATCACAAGAACCTTAAGTTAACCTTCAGGAAAATCATACGTCAGGCATAATACTATCTATGACCTAATTTCAGTTACTTGCTTCCTGACAGGTTATTAACGGGAAAGATTTATCGAAGTGCTTTAAAGAACCACCTGATTTCGCTCCCATACTTTAGTTTTGCCATAGAATGAATGTATTATTTATCATTCTTAATTGTTTTGAACACATGTTACCTAAACTCTTCAATTGAAAGATCTTAAACAAAGGAGAATGTCCAGGTTTCAATGCACTGGGTTCAATGATCAATAAATAAATGAGTCAGTACATGGTATTAGTCTGATTTGTAGCGTCTAGTACTATGTCAAGCCCAAACAAATTATTCTAGCTTCCGAATAGACCACTTTATTCATTCTTCTTGAATCACATTTTAAACTTATCAATTACTCTCTTGCTATTCTTGGCTGTTTCAATATGACCGTGTGTGTTCGTCGCTTAACCTGTTCATCATATGTATTTCGCTTCTATTTGTCTCACTAGAAATACTGAGTCGGCGGATAAAATGAAGCTGGCACACATAGCTTCTACACTTCGCTTCTCTTCCCCACTTATTATTCTGAATATCTGTCGGGATCAACGAGTGCACGAAATATATGTGTCCAAAATTCATTCACATACTTAGCTTATTTTATTCAGTTATTCACTAATGCTTATCAAGCCCGGATGTGTATTTCGTTAGCAGAATCGTTTGATCAAACTGGAGTCAGATCAATGACCCACAAAAGACTCATTTCATAGGCTTTTTTTGATCTAACGCAACACCCTTCATTGTTGATAATGTGAAAGTATATTAATACACTAAATTAAAGCAAACTATTTGTACGATAAGCATTTTTTGTTTATCAATCATAGTCTGTATTAAAACGAAATGATCAAACAAATGTTAAAACCAATTGCTGTTTGCAAAGATGGATGGTGGCCAGCAAAGGAATACATGGCATGCACTTTATCCTGTTTGAACCTCGTCAGCTGGATGTACCTACATCGAAACTCAAACCAAGTACCGCTCGCTTCAGACGCCATTATGTTATCCACTTAGCTACTGAGTCCTGATAGTCATCAGCTTGTGCATAAGAGTGATGTTTAAACCTACTTTGTATTGTTTGTCTGAATCTTCTCATTGATGTTTAGGACTGCAATTGATCAGTCTCTTATTAGCTTCTAAATTTTCCATAGTGGTCTAGCTTCAATCGACTCATGATCTCAACTTTTAAAACTACAATCATATTTACAAGATCCTTTCTGACATTAATAAAAAACTTTAAATTTTACTGTTTCAAATCAATAAAATAATTATTTTAAACTAAAAACGTAAACAAAATTAAAGAATATAACAAATACTTACTAATTTTTCAGATAATGGACGTTTATCTTTATTTGGCAAATGGACTTCCATCGCTAAAACAACACAATTAGCTATGATAGTTGATAGGACCATATACTCGAATGGTGTTGACGATACGAATTTCGACAACAACAACAACAAAAAATAATCATAAAATCATATTCATTCGATAATTTCAATGATAATGCATCCACCAAAAAAGAGAGTAGCAAATTTTGCAGAATTAGTTTTTTTTCAAAAGATATTAAAAAAATCAGTTAAGGAATTAGTGTTTATATTTGTTTATATTTACTTAACAATTATTTGTTAAACTGTTTTAAACTAATAAACAAAATAATTATATATATATACATATATAGATATCAGAAGGGGTTTTGAGGAGATTTTAGAAATTTCACTGATTGAAATCATGAGTCAATTGAAGCTAGACCACCATGGAAAACCTGCAAGCACTGGATGGCCGTTTCGCCCTAGTGTGGGACTCCTCAGCAGTGCACATTCACGATCCCGAACCCCGCGAGACTTGAACCCGAGGCCTGTCAGTCTCACGCCAGGCGCTTAACCAACTAGACCACTGAGCCGGCATCCAGTAATGTTTATTATCTAACTTCAACCAATCCATGAAGTTGCACCACCGTACACCATTGTCTTCAGTGAGTTGATTTCTCACAACAGACCTGGTTGAACTCCACTGGTAACGGCTTCACACTAGAACGACAGGGCCTTCCAGTGCTTCCAGGTTCTGCATGGTGGTCTGTCTTCAACTGACTCATGATTTCAATCAGTGAAATATATAGATATGTATATAGATGCATATATATACCAATAATGATTTTTTAAAATAGATATCTAATAATCTTGATGCAGTTTTTAGAACAAACATTGAACCAATTTTTATGAGAAGTAACTGTGATTACAGCATATAGATAATTTCACTATCAAATAAATAAATAAATATATGGAAATTGATTTTATGTCTCTAATTGTTGTTTGAATGAAATGAACGTCTATATATGTAATTTTCAGGTGTAAACTAGTATATTATTAGTATTATCGATATATTAAATAATAATAATAATAATGTGACATAATTAATAATGCTTATTTGATAATTTCTAATTGACTGTATGCATAACAAGATAAGGGTACTAGATTTACTCTGTATACTTTTATATTACTTTTCTCATCTTTTTTTAAATTAAAAATTTATGATAGACATTATTAGTTGTCTATGATACGAGACAATTTTTTTTGTATTTCCCATAGAGATGAAGGTATGTTTAGTGTATTTCTATCGTATTAGCTTCAAAGTAATCAGTGTATAGTTTGAGAATAAGCTTTACTGCAACTTATATAAAGTGAATAAAGATTACTATCATTTGAAACTTCTCAATACTGAACAGTAAAAAGGTTAAATTGAAATCGAACCTAAGGCTGTTGAGGTTACTTTAACTTGTAAAACAGTTATGATACATAAACTGGAGAACATGAAGCAGTTATCATATATATAGTTATTTTGTCCTTACTAGGCACTAAACATTTTTGTTTTAATTGAAGTCAACTTATGTACAAAATCGATATCAAACATAAATGTATATACCGAAAAGAAAAAAAAGGAAAGTTGTGAAATTTATTTATCTTTGAAATTTCGAACAATAGAATTATATAAATGTATATACAGTGAAAGGCAAATCTAGAAACAAGGTCTCTGATCTCTATAATCTTTTATAATAAAATGAAGTATTTAATAGTTTGTTAAACTTTTAATGAATCCACATAAATATAATAGTCAAGTAAGAAATGTATGACATGATTTATATAAATTTATCATATGAAATAAGGATTACTTATTAAAAACATATATTGTGTAATACTGAATACAAGAACTGTGTAAAAATGGTATCCTTTTCATTGAAACGGGTTAACATGTTTGAAGAGTCTAACTAGAAATAGAATGTTTTTATTTATTCTCTGAAGAAGTGGTTTATACTAAGTCACGAAACGTCAGAAAATCTAATTTTTTTTACTCACTGGGATATTGCAAGTATATTATTTATTTAATAGAACTCTTCATCCACAATATATACTTTTTGTTATTGTATGGGCTTTAAGAGGCATTAACACGATATTACATATACTTACAGGTCTATTAATGTTCTGTATTGCATCTAGCGGTAAGCCCTATGAAGATAAGTATTACTGAATGAGCATTATAAAACATATGACGTTCCAAGCTGGTAAATACTTCTTAAGATTTTGTACAGTGAAATAGTACAACGAACATCCGTTTTCATTGCACTAATAGAACATAAAATTCCGCAAAACATGGTCGCACATTGCACTAATTAATCAATAATCACTTTTCTTATAAACCAGAAAATCTTGTTATCGATCCAGTTTTTTATGATTCAGTGCGCGGGCTTTACAAATGTTTACTATTGTTTTCCTAAAGTTTAATTCAATTGTTTTACCACATGCTGTCAATAAGTAAACAGGTAATTAATATGCTAAGCTGATAAATACACAATCTTGCTTGTAATTTGCTCAGTAATGATGAACAAAAAATAAGGGTACCACATGATATCATGCATGATCTATCTCATCAACTTATTTGGACATATATTTCATCTTTCTTAAAGGTTTAAGTGAGTATTATGCTCAACTTTTCATATTTTGGTTTTATTTCAGGTTACATCGTTTCCTTTGGTTTTATTTTGTAAATTCCCTCTTTCGTCGTGATGAGGTGAGATGTAGGAACTTGGGATGACGACAGATATTCGTTCCAGGTTGCAACCCAAATATAATGTACGGATAATATATCTAATTCTTTTAGATTCACGTACTCATAGAGACTCTTAGTTTTTAGTAATTACAGTCAGGACGATAGTTGGTAGATCTAACTTGTAAAGAATAAGTTAACATAAAATAACTAATTCTGATTACCCTGATATACCAAACATATTGTGCAGTGCTTTTATTTATTTAACAATTATTGAAGTGATAGTAGCTTGTAATACTAACTAAATTTTAAGTTAAGAAACTTAACAATCCCAAACCCCCTATTCTAAAATGCAAACTTAGTTATTACAACTAGTGTTTAGAATGGATTATAGTTTAAATATTTCTTTTTCGTTGACTGTTGAACGAAACACCAATATAAATGTAAAAATGTAAATTAACATAAAAACCACATGCAATAGAAATCGTATAAACTATGTTATGTCAGTCTAACTTAAATATAAATGATCTGTTTATTCATTGGAATAGCTAATTATGAACATTTCTATGATTTTTAGTAATAATAATAATAGTATTAATAATAACGAAGAATACACTTAATTAATGTCCTTGTATTCTTGGCTTCAAGGTGATCTTTCTGATAAGTTTGTATCAAATAGTTTTTGAAGCATAATGAAAGCACTGAATAGGTAATTATCATTTTAAAATCCGTTCTGACCATGTTTAAATCCAACATTTTTAAGTTCCACATCAAAAGAGATCATGTTTGCGTGCTTAGTGACCTCGTATTTTCTGGGTGCTTGTAGAATACGATCTCTATGCCTCATCAAGAATTCTTGATCTAGTTAGCAGGGCCGGGGACAACAGATTAGAATAGCTTATCATGTCATTGTATCTTTGATTTTCGTCCCGTTTACCGAGTAAGGTGAACTCGTACTAGCATTCAAGCATATCAGAATGTAATTTTACATGTTTAATCTCGTCATATCACAATCTTACAACAAGTGATTACTAACACTACAAAATACAGCTTCTCATAAAAAATTACAAATATTCATATTATCCCTTAGATCATAACTATTAAACGTTAATAAATAGTCTAGATAATGGATCATTTTTAAAATCGGATTACTGACGCCTATTACTCTCAATAGAGTATAGGCCGCCGATCGAAATTCTTCAACCCCATCTGTCAGATGAGTCAACAACAAAAATTTTTTGGAACTTTTTTTCGATCGGATAATGACAAAAAAAGATTGAAAATACCTCAAAATTAATTCGTCTGGTCCACCACAGTCTTAATAAAATATCTTGATAGTTTAGATTAATGATACTATCAAGTCAAATCAAATAATAATACTAAGTATAAAAGACAAGTTTCTCAATGTCTAGTATGATATTTTTAGAATATAAGTAATTCTAAAATAGAATTACAATGAAAAAAAAGATTTATTTTAAACTATGACGGTTTTATTGATTTCAACTATGAAAAAAAAATAATTACCCCTATGGGGAAGAAATATTGGTAATAATCGATATCGGAGGCTAGTAAAAGTTGGTAGATGTGTACTTTTTTCGTAAAGTAATTCTTATAAAGAGAACATTTGAAACTAAGTTTAATCACGTTTGATTTATAATAATAATAATATTATGGATTAGTATTTTCTGCTATTCGTTTGTTTGAAAGTGACGCTCTCCCTGAACGGACTGAAAAACCTCATTTTAATTCTTAATAATATCAAAAGACGCTCACTGACTAATGATATATAATATTATTAGGTTTTCAATGAATTTTAATTGAAAGTCAGTTTTTTGTATCAACTACAAGTAAAAGTAATAATAGTGAATACTTGATAAATCAATTGTTTGGAAAATTTCACATTCTTCACACATCAAAATATTGAATTATAATGAAATAATTAATAATTAATAAAAAGTCTGATTCAAAGAATTGTTAATTTGATGAATCAATATATTCGGATTGTTAAGATCATGAACCGATCGATGTTAGACCACCACTGAAAATGTAGAAGCACCGGACGGCCTGTATGAAACAACTCAGCAGTGCGTATCCATGATCTCCCGTGTGCGACTTAAACCATAGACTTTCATTCTCGTGCGAACGCCTAACCTGCAAACCAATGAGCCGGGATCAAATCTGAGATATCGCGGCCATCTTCCATTGTCTTCGATGGATAACTGCCACGGTTCGTGATCTTAATAAAAATTCAACAATCTCCACAAACCAATACTGATATTTCTATTATTTATACAACATAAATTCGTGGTGGATTTAAAACGATAAAACATTTGTTCTAACTGTTTGTAGATGCTATTTATTTACCGAGTAGTCGTTCATGCTCTGTATTCTAAAAGTTATTGGAAATCTAAAGTATTCAGTCGACTGATAATTAATTAATTCACTTAATGATTATCCTTCACACGTTCAACTATGTGTGCCTGTTGCACAAAGTTTGAATCAATCAACTTTCATAATTTACAACAACATTCTCAACTATTCGATTTGTTCTCCTTTCTTTAAGACGAACGATGAGTAGACAGTCGAACTGAGTGTGTGAAATCGCTTGCTTGTCGACACCTTATTCAATGTTTAAACAATGCTGTGTTTGCTATTTAACCAGGATTCGACCATTTATGAGGTTAAATATTTGTGTACCATCGGGGCATTTTATTAAATTATTGTCAGTGCTTATTTAGACGGCATTAATTCTAGATGAAAGTAGGGTTTCAGTTTCTATGACAATTTTACAATTCCTATGTACTATTTATTTATGATCTGTACATAGTGTTCTGCATTATTTATATACTAATTAAACAAATTCATCATAGAAAATTGTAATTACATCAATGCTACATTTAACCTTACTTCAAAATCATCCATATTCAAATGAATGAATTTATTGTGAAAACATTTATATTCTGTCAAAGAAATATTACATATGTAAATTTAAATCTATGTCAAAATGGTTCAACGTCACGTTAAGTAGTGTCGACCTTATCATCAAAAGCTTAAGTAGCTTTCATTGATGTGAAGTCAAGACCTAAACATGATCATCATTTCACAGCTTTATTAGTTGATGACTGATAGACATAATATCAGTTGCGCTTTCAATTGAATCTAATTACATCTATTTTTAGTTAATCAACCAATGTCAAAGTCATAATCTTCAATACGAAATTCAAAATAGTTCTACCGTACGGAACTGAAACTTCGAGAACTACTACAACCATCATCAAAATGGTACATGTATTTATAAATAGTTGTCTACGCAAGATACTCAACATCCATTGGCCAGATACCATCAGTAACACCCTACTGTGGGACAGAACAAACCAGCTTCCAGCTGAGAAGAAAATTAGGAAAAGACGATGGAAATGGATAAGACATGCATTACGCAAATCGTCAAACTGCATCACGAGGTAAGCCAAAACTTGGAATCCTTAAGGGAAGCGGAAAAGCTGAAAGTGAAAGAACACATTACGTCTGGGAATGGAATCAGATATGAAAAGGAAGAATACCAACTGGGAGGAGCTGGGAAGGATTGCATAGGACAGGGTTGGATGGAGAATGTTGGTGAGCGGCCTATGCTCCTTCACAAGGAGTAACAAGCGTAAGTAAGTAAGTATTTTTAGTTAAAATATTTGTATGTTTTTTTATTGTATGATATAATATAACTGTTTCCTTACTGTCCAGTTGTTTCTTCCAAAAACTGTTTAGTCGAAGAACGACTGTGTCTGTTTGTGGCTGTTTTTGATTGTCACTATCTGGTTACACAATTCACATAAGCTCGGCCAAATAGTCGAACAAATTGAAGTATGATTAATCATGTAGTATTTCTTCTGTCATAACAATTACATATAAAACAAAGACCTAATATTTTAGATTGTTTTACACCATTTTTCTACTATACGTTCACTAAGTAAATCTTAGTAAAATGCTATCAATAACTTAATAAAGAAAATTATTGTCTAGAAAACGTTTCACTCAGTAATTTTTTGCATGTTGTACTTCTATTATTTGAAATAATTATCCACTCACGCATATGTATAATCTTAATGTTTTCAAAGCAATCCGAAATGAACTTCTGCGCGTCTTTCAATTATTTTCAACAGTTGAGATCATGAGTAAGTTGAAGCTAGAGCACCATGGAAAACCCGGAAGCACTGGACGGCCGTTTCGTCCTATTTTGGGACTCAGCAGTGTGCACCCACGCCCCCGCCTCGTGGGATTCGAACCCAGGACCTACCAGTTTCCACGCCAGTCGCTTAACCAACTAGACCACTGAGCCGGCATCAAACTGTGTTAATGTCTAACTTCAACTAATCCACGAAATTGAGCGACACATCCACCATTGTCATCAGTGAGTTACTGCCTCACAGCTGACCAGGTTGAACTCCACCGGTTCGTGGATCCGCACTTCTGAGGAGTCTCACAATGGGACGAAACAGCCGTCCAGTGCTTCCAGGTTTTCCATGGTGGTCTAGCTTCAATTGACTTATGATCTTAAATGTTGAAATTACTACAATCTTAACAAAACCCCTTCTGATTTTAATTATTTATTCAATACTGTTGACGTATTCAGAATTTAACATCTGAAAACATTGAATGTGTAATTCTTTCAGTTTCCAAATTTATTTCTATGTATATTAAACAAACAATAAATTACCTGTATGGACTCAATAGCCTGATGGATAACGCTTTGAAATACACAATAATGTTTGATAAATTCAAGCCATAATATAAACATCAAGCGCATTTAACTAACAAGTCATAAATAGGATCAAATAGTTTATTATTGATCCAACTGATAGAAATAATCAAAATACACATGAAACAGAATACTGATTTATTTTTAAAAATTTCCCTAATCTTATCAAGTATAATGAAAGTCAAAGTATAATCAGCTTAGTTACTATTAGAAATACCGATGATTAATAATACGCCTTCACAACAAAAAATACTTTACTAAAATTTTCTGTAAACAATCCAAAAAAAGAAGAAAAAAGAAAAAAAAGGAAAAAAGAAAGACATTGATTTTCAAAGATAAAATAATCTATATTTAAATAGATATACGTTATTGGAGAATAGATTATTTAAAGTTACACCAATCCTTACAATAAAATGTTCTGTATACACTTAAGCATAGACTTTTCATTGTATTATGTTGCCAGAACAAAATCTATCACAACTAATAACAATTAACAATTTTATGACAAGATTGAACACGATAAATTTATCGAAGCGTAAAATGTCTTTCCTACATGTATTAAGCAACAACTTTATTTAGAATCATTTATTAAGACCAAGGGAGAGATAGGGATGTTACAAATTTCTTGTGAACACAAAGACTTGGATTATTGGCTTGAATTCCTATACCTTCTGCTATATGTAAGAGATAAGATCGAACCCCATAAGGAAAACTATTAGGAATACGATAAATGACTTATAACTGTCTACTACATAACCGCTATCAAGTGTGATAAAACCAGGGTGCGTATTGTCCAAATCTTTGTGTTCATAAGAAATTTGTAACACACTTATCTCTCCATTGGCCTTAGTAAGTGATTTTATTTATTATCATTCTCCATACTTTTTCTTCGTTTATTTTCTTCACCCCCTTTTATCATTTTGATTTTTTCTCAAATATACGTTTCACGGTTCAATAATCTAAACACTTATTGCGTAATCTCGTAATCTTTATAAATGTTATTTTTCAGTGTCTATATATTTTTTAATCATTGACCTATGTCCCATTATGTGAAACTTAACGATCTGAGAAACCTAAATGTCCTCAAATCCTCAAGTAAGATAGATAAACCAAAACATGACAATTGTCTATGAAATCATTGACTGTTGATTTGAGTCATGTTGGTGGAATTTCAGCCGGTTTGGCTTCATATGATAATTGTGATCACTGATTAAAGAGATTGGATGACATGGCTCAAAGTTGATCCCAGTGGGACAAAATAATTTACCAGATATACAGGCTCATGATTCCTTTACACAAACATTTACAGTCTATCTTCTTGAATCTTATTCTCAGTATTTAGTCTTTATTATTATTATTGCAGCTATTTTTCTAATCATATAGCTAGTTTCGTCTCGTAGTACAGATATGTTATGACAACTTGGGCTAACGAGCATTCATGAGAAGGATACCCGTTAATTATGACTAATTAGGATTTGAAAGCTCAAATGTATGTTCCTAAATACATATTAGACTTTAGATAATCTGATTACTGAACAGTAAAACTCATTCTATGACTTGACAGACACTTAGTTTTTATCGTTTTGTATGAGAACTCTCAAGTAATTCATTTTAATGTTGGCTCATAAGCATTCTAGTTGGTTGATTTTATGGAGAATTTCCATCAACTACACAAGTTATATAGAGGTGTTACCCTCAGTTGACGTGCCAGGGAAAACCAACAAGTACTGGACAGTAGTTTTGCTTCAGTATGAGAATCATCAAGAATACTCACTCTTTATTCTGTCAGGACCTTCTGGTCACTCGTTCACCACGCAACTATCAGATTACTGGGTTGGCATTCAATGATCAAAGAAATTATCCAATGCTTTCGGATTTTTATTAATACTTCATTTAAGATCAACATGAAACAAATAGCAACAGGCTATTGAACTAACGTCCAAAGAATGTCTCGATTAATTCATCTTATTTTTGAAATAAATCACTTTTCAAATTATTTTCTCTAGTAGAAAAATTTGGTAATGTGAAATGTGTATTATACTACAACTAGTTACTCCATCAAAGAAAAAACTCCGTTATTCGTTTTATTTCAAATTGTTTCAAATATATCCTAGTTCTTAGGTTCACGACAAGGTTCGATCCTATAACCTTTCACTTAAAACAACAAAGACTAATCCATTGACTTGCTGATCCCAGATAGTCAGTAACTTGCTTAACTGGTTTGATGTTGATTAAACTTCTGACAAAATAGACATATCGACGTGATCTTCATAGGATGCACATATATAATCGAAGACTGATCAAAATTAGGTCGTAAATATCAGGATAATCCAAATCTTTGTAATTAGTGATCCAAACTAGTCAGTGAGTAAACTCGCTAGATTTCATCCTAGTTCCCTTACCTTGGTTTTAGTTGCTTCACAACGTCTCTAACGTAATGCCAATGACTGATGGCTCATATTGAGGTTAATGAACTAGTATTCTTATTCACTGATCATTGTGCAGTAATCAATATCATGCTTGTCTAGTCTTTATTACTAGCCGAATTCCATAGATCAAGATGCAGTGTGGTAAATAGTCTTAGTGACTTTATATCCAGTACAATATATTTTATTGTGAGGTAGTTAAAGTCAGTCGATAGTAAACCTTAGATCTAGGATACGGAGATAGTTAAAATTCTTCATGAGGGTATACTATCTATTTTTGAAGGAAGTAATGTTCCTTACAAGTTTCTTACCGAGTACTTTCAATCACTTTATGTCAGAATTTGTAACTAGTTCATACTCTAGAAACGTATGGATAATGTGAATGTCCAAATTATTTAGTAAATAACAAGGACTAAAATTTCCTTTAATCATAATTCTCTATTCTAATTTATCAAGACTATTTATAATATCAACAACAGTTTAATTTTTTTACTGAACATTGTTCATTACCATGAAATTAATGATGTGTAAAACTGTTGTTTCTTAGTCGACAATTAATTTTTATGTTACTAAGGCGTAATGTATATGTAAATTATAATTATGATTTTGAATTAATTTACTGTGATATGATCTTTAAATTAGTAGAGAATCTATGATAATGTAATCTAATTAACTATCAATATTTTATGCTATTGTTTAATGAAGTCATTGTTTTCCTACTTTAGATTTTAATATATAGTGTTATGCAATCCATGTAATTGTTTTCCTTTTTGATACCTTATTTCAGTATCGAACCAAATAATGTTAATGGTATAAATACCATTCATTATGTCGAGACTATAATTTATGGACGAACCAATCAAATATAAGATTATGAGTCATCAATTTTGGTGCGAAATTCATTCATATATTTGGCTAAATAGAGTTTTGACATTATAGCTGATATCAGTTTGTGATGAAAACCCTGAATATAATTTTTGACCATAACCATCAACTGTAAATGAAAAGTTTAACTGGTTTATAATCCTTATTTGGTCCTAATCAGTAGGTGTTCACTCCCAAGGTCACTTCAGCGTCGCTCAAAGGTCGTCCATAAATTATAGTCTCACCTTCATAATTTAATTATATATATATATGGAAATATATAATATTATAATAACATAATATTACTAGTAAATAACATCAACCATACTATTGTGGATGTATGAAACAATAAGTATTGCCTAAAAAACAATTGTACTACTTATTCTGTAAAGTAATATGAATTCATTAGATAGAATCATATCTTTTTTAAAAACATTAACTGAACTACATAAATATTGACTTTTACTAGTAAGCTGAACTGATACGACTTATCTAGATAAATGTGTCATAGAAACTACAATATATCATTTAAAATATGGTGTATATATATACATATGCAGTATTAGAATCAGCAACCAGAATGTTTGTAAAATTAACGCTGTCATCAAAACAAATACAGTTGAATACTGTGATTACAATGGAGACATTATTTGTTTTGTAAAATAATCAACTCATCTATTTGACAGTAGGATATAACCAGTAGATGAAACTACAAAATTTTACAAAATGTCAGTTTTTTTTTAAGGTATACAATATCATTATTAGATATAATTTAGATATATTTGAGGATGTTCAGCACTGAACTGTCTCCACTTAAAACACCATTGATATTCTCCACCACTTCAAGAAGAATCCAAGTTATTCAAAATGGTAAATTACTATCAGCTTACCGATTCATCTTTCTGAATGAAGCATTTGATTTATAAATGAAATAATTGTAGGGGTAATATAGAATATACCAGGATAATATACATTGAACAGACAATAGTAATAATGATAGGTTTTAATAAATTCATTTCATATATTAAAATGCAACCTAATACAAATAAAGTGAATAACACTTAAACTTACTATAGAACGAACTAACTAACTAAAGTTAACAATAATTATGGTGTTACTATATCTAAAATAATTCATAATTTGGGTGTGGTTTTACAGGAAGTTTAAACAGTAGTTAATCTAATCTTGATGAGAAAAATATAGAAACGAAAATGGGAAAAAATGGGAGGAAGTAATCAATTGGCCCCACTTCACAAAAAAGAAAAGTTATTGTGATCTGTTATGATATTTTTAACTCAAATGTTTTGCTTCTTTATGTTTTCTATCATGGAAACTTCTATCTTATGATGACTATATATATATATATATATATATATATATATATATATAAAAATAAGATTGAATAATATAAGGTGAATAATTCAACAAGCTCACAAGAGCATCTAGTATACACAATATTTCTTATGCTGGAATAAACAAATATCTTATGTTATGTTAATGTGATTTAGAGGAATGATGGGACCTAAATGTTTTTGTTTCTCGTTTATCTTAAGCTTCTACCAATAAGTCTCATTAGTTTTTGGATTATTTATAACTAATCATGTTGATTTTTGGCAGGATTTATATGAAATGTTACATTATATAATCTATTTTATGATGTCATAGAAATTGTAGATTTTTTTATAAATTTCATTTTATTTCACTTTCTTTGTTACAAAAAGGTAATCCTGTTTTTTGATAATTATTAGTCGAAAATGAAAATTGTATCTATGGTAAGTTAATGTTGACTGGAATCATTAAAAAAGGGAATATTTATTTCGATACCTCATCATTTGTAAATGATCATGAAAATAAATATCATTCAATGCATGAATTGTATAAAATATTAAAGTTGAGCCAGTGAATTCTTTGTTACCAGATAAATAACATCCATACATTTCGGTGTTAAGATGAATCAAATTCTGAAGCGTTTCAATCCTTAAGTAGACTTAATAAAGATTCTACATTTTGAATAGTGGCTTTAGATTTTTTTAAATCGTACAGAGAAGTAAATAAACAATTTTACACTCTGATTAACTCAATAATAAAAAATTAAATCCAGAAAAGAAAAAACAAACATGTTTTCCATCGGATTATATTTGAAACATATCAATGAATCCCAGTTTGTATAAAATAAGGGCTCTTTTATCTAGCTTCGTGTATTGTTATGACTAATTCAATTCAATTGATGAACTAAACATAAATAATTCGCTTAATACAAACAACTTTCAATATAGATTTCTGAAGTGTCAGTGTGTATTAAAAACCCACAAAGTTTGATCAAGTTAAGTATCAGACAGATAGCATCAAAGAACATTTAATATTCATAACAGTATACCAAGAATGAAAGTACTCTGTAACATCGACCAATACATTTTAACATAAACGTTTTTGATTGAGATCATGAACTGATTGATGTTAGATCACTATTGAAAACCTGAAAGCAGTGAACGGCTGTTTCGTCCTATTATGGGACTCAAAAATCTTAATATTAATAATGAACATAGTAATAATAGTAAAAACTTGACAAGTTATCAACTCCAAAACCCTATACTGATAAATACAATGTGCTCACTGTTGATTTGCTTCTTAAGGGAATTCTCGGAGTTACAATAAGACGCCGTGACCAGTGGAACTAATCCGTGCCGCGTAGAGACAGATATCTACCTCTGTACAATGGAAGATGGTCGCACAATTTCGTGGATTGGTTGCTGTTAGACATTAACACCACTGGATGCCATCTCAGTGGCCCAGTAGGTTAAGCGTTCGCTCACAAGAATGAAGACCCTGAGTTCAAATCCCGTGAGTGCGGTCGTGGATGCGCACTACTAAGAAGTTCCAAAATAAAATAAAACGGCCATCCAATGCTTTCAGGTTTTCAATAGTGATCTAACATCAATCAATTCATAATCTCAGTCAACAATTTAATAATCTCCACAACTCTGTACTGTTAACATAAAAGTATTTGACAAGATATTAACTCGTAAATAATAATCTAAGCCAAGTCCATAAAAATCTAAAATTAAGATTAGTTTCAATTGCAATCAACAAGCACATTGAAATCGACCCAATTCATTAATCAATCAGGAAAATTATGCACAAATATAAGAACAAAAATCAAACCGATGGGAGACACAACCGAAACAAAGAAGTAAACAATGACAAATTTAATGTCAATAAGAACTAATCAAAGTCGAAGTGTACAGGACAAGCTGTGAAACGCATATGGAGAAATTCGAACACTTCACTTCTATTTGAAGTTAATGCTCATGATGTCGATCAGAAGAACGATGAAAGCTCTACGATCAAACCATCCAGCTCACAGAACAAAACTCCATCAAAATCATCCACCTGAACTACAAATCTTCTCCACCATCATTAGTTTCAATTGTTTTCAAAGTATTATCAGTTCATAACAATTTTAAAAGAAAAAAAAAAAGAATTTATCTTCATTTATTTTTCTTCGTTTAAGTAATATAACAAATTATCCAAATAATTAAAATATAATGAAAAAATAATAATATAATTAAATAGGATTGACTTAGTCTGAGCATTTAAACAATCTATTCAATAACAATAAATTAAATAAGAACACAATCATTTTAATTTAAAGTAAATGAATAAATAATTTATTAAACCATGTGGTTTTCTGTTTGTTTTGTTTGTTTATTTGTTGTTGTGTCTTTTTTTCGTTTAAATAATTCCATTCGATTAATTATTCATTAAAGACGGTAGATTGTAATGAAGAATAGAGATGTAACAATGAAATGAATGATGATATTTATGTTCATTCATTTTGTTTAATCAGGCTTAGAAGAGAACTTGAAATTTACTTTCATTCTTTAGTTTTGTTTTTCCTCTTTTATTAATAGGAAATAGTTTTTTTACCGTTATTTTTTTTTACTTTTTACATTTATTCCCTTTAAATGAAAGAATACAATGTAATTACTGAAATATTTGATTAACATTTAATTATGATTATACCTTTTTATGAAATAAGACAATGAAGATTAAATAGATTATTTATTAATTATGAAGACAATGTAATATTGTTTGAAATGAAGATTTTTTATGTTAAGTGATTGGAGGCAACCGTCAAAAAACCCTAAGCCTATATTTTATGTTAGTTGATACTCATCAACTACATTCTTACAATTAAAGAACATATGAAACTCAAAACAACTTTCAAACAATATCAAAATGAGAATCTTCAATATGAAAGTCAAAACAGTTCTACTGTACGGAACTGAAACTTCGAGAACTACTACAACCATCATCAAGAAGGTACATGTATTTATAAATAGTTGTCTACGCAAGATACTCAACATCCATTGGCCAGATACCATCAGTAACACCCTACTGTGGGACAAAACAAACCAGCTTGCAGCTGAAAAGGAAATTATGGAAAGGCGATGGAAATGGATAAGACATGCATTACGCAAATCGTCAAACTGCATCACGAGGTAAGCCAAAACTTGGAATCCTTAAGGGAAGCGGAAAAGCTGAAGGTGAAAGAACACATTATGTCGGGAAATCGGATCAGATATGAAAAAGATGAACAACAACTTGAAAGAGCTGGGAAGGATTGCAAAGGAGAAGGTTGGATGGAGAATGTTGGTGAGCGGCCTATGGTTCTTCACAAGGAGTAACAGGCATAAGTAACTCATCAGTAAAGTGTGACTTCAATTTTAAATGACCTGATCCATTCTGTATAGTTTTTTCTTAGCATCACTCAGTTTCTAAATCTCGGACGTTACCACTGAGTTATTCAAGCTGCTACTGATATAGGAATGTGATTTATGAAATTTGATCAGTAACAAAGGACTGTGTAAGCATAACACTGGAAACTATCAAATCATAAGTTATTTTAGCAATTTATATAAATCGGAGAATTATAATTGTGATTGACGGCTAATTTACTGATTTATGTATTGTGCAATTTCAAACTAAAATATATTATACATATACATTTATACTCGCTTAAAAACCAACTTGATCGACCTCAGCTATATTATAATAATGTCTCTATTGAACATTATATTTTTAATACAATATGAAATTCACAGCACGCAATATTTCAACACGTTTCTCTTACAAATAGACAAAAAGCATCAACAACTACATACATATATACATCGAATAAGTAAATAAACTTCCTGGATTAAAATGAAATGTTTTTTTAAGAAAATAAAAATCTAGACAATTTGCAATTAGCACCATGTTTAAAATAAAAGTTATTAACCAGGGAAGCCCTTAGAACCTGTCAATCACACATTATATTTGTTAGATACGATAGTGTAACGCATTTATGCTTTTACTTGAGTGCATGGATTCTAATGTATTAGTGTCTGATTCGACCAGAAGATACACAAATAGAAAGATGTAAACGAAATGGATGGTCAGTATCTGATATGACAATAATTACATCAAAAGATTCACTACGTGTCTTCGAAGCTACCTTCAGAACTCTTCTCAACACAGCAAAATATTTTCTTCATGACCTATGAATAATAATGGGGGACAGTAAAGACTACTAGGTAATATACAAGAATCTACAACTCGTAAAGTTGAATATCATGTAATGCCAAAAGCATGTAGTCTCTTTATTTAATAAGTCAAATGGAAAACTTCCATCGATATCAATAAAACATGAGAAGACCAAGAGATATTAAAGGAAAAATTTAACCCAAATTGAATAACCTTTGACACTGTTTTCAACACAATCTCCAATAGTATAAACTTTATGGGATTCCAATAGTGTTCAAGTGCTGTTCATGTCTCAGGCTAAAATTAACAGTTTGATATTTTGAATTATTAAGTGTATATTCTGCATTTACTCTCTTATTTTGTGATTTCATTGTTTGATAATATAACGCAAGATTTAAGTATCGAAACATTATTGCATATGTGTGCCGTTGTATGTACCTTTAGTACAGCTCACTGCTTGTCTAGAAGTAATTTATTTCACTTTTTCATAAATAATCAAGTCTTAACAGATTACTCAAATCATTTAGTCAACTTACATCTAGCAACCAACTGAAAGATGTTTACATCTTAATTTACCAAAATAAAATACTAAAATTACAAAATCATTAATAAAACTGATTTATGTAACCAAGTAACCGAGTCAAAAGATTCAAATACTGTACTTTGACTATTTTACTCAAATGTATAAGAGAAACTAATCGAGACTATTCAAGTTTTCAAACTTAAGTAGTCAGATATTGATTTAAATATAAATTCTTATGATTGAATGTTAAACACTCTAACAACTATATAACTACTTTGTATTTTACAATCACAGATATATGTCACTGGTTGAAATCATGAGTCGATTGAAGCTAGACCACCATGGAAAACCTGAGAAGTCCCAAACTAGGACGAAACACCCATCCAGTGCTTCCAGGTTTTCCATGGTGGTCTAGCTTCAATTGACTCATGATTTCAACCAGTGAAATTTCTAAAACCTCCTCAAAACTCCTTCTGACAAAATAAAGAGAAAGTTATCCTTATTTAAATCTTATAGTCAAATATGTACCATTTAAATGTTTTAGAAAATTAATGGAAAAACTTATCATTGGTGTTGTTTTTTTCTCTCTTTTCTTTACCAACTTTAATGCCATTTATTTATTCATTTGAAAAACAATATTATTCATTGACAGTGACATAATTTATTGATCAAATAAAATATTGATCGGTTCTAATAGTTAAATACAACTGGACAATTTAAAGAAGATTAAACAAAAAGAAAAAGAAGAAAAGAATAATTCGTTCATTTTTGTTATCGATATTTTTTAGTATTGAGATGGTGAAGTTTTGTAGCTCAGGTGAATGATTTTGATGGAGTTTTGTTCTTACCAGCTCAAAGAATAAAACTCTATTCAAAAAAAACATTTTAGTATATTCCATTGTTTTCTTTGTAGAAATACTTATATATATATATATATATATATATATATATATATATATATATATATATATATATACCATTGATAATAATACACAAATTCCCTTTGTTTGAAAAAATTTAAACTTAAATTTGACATTTTAAGTTGTACATCAGTTAAGTTATTTTTTGATTGAAATCATGAGTCAATTGAAAATAGACCACCATGGAAAACCTGCAAGCACTGGACAGCCGTTTCGTCCTAGTGTGATACTCCTCATCAGTGCACATCTACAATCCCGTACCCCGCGAAATTCGAACTCGGCGCCGATCAGTCTCGCGCCAGGCGCTTAACCAACCAGACCACTGAGCCGGCATCCAGTGGTGTTAATGTCTAACCTCAACCAATTGACTCATGATTTCAATCAAAAACTTAACAATCTCCACAACCCCTAAACTGATAGTTAAGTTATTGTTTAAATGATTGTACTTAAATATAAAATAGTTAAATTAAAAGAAATCAGTTCATTTTAGTTAAGAAGTAAGTTATTCATATTATTCTCTTTTGCTATCAAACTTAATACACTACTGTGAAATTTGAAATATATCTGTATTAAGTACCTTTTTTTATTGGTTGACTTCTTTTAAACTTTGGAACTAAAAACTGGTTTATTTAATGTCACATAAGTTGTTGCTAATATCAACCTAAAATGTGCTCTATAAAATATAGAAAAAATACACAGATCTTTTCATATATATAATCACCGAAATATTGAATAGAATAAAGTGAATCTGACAAGTTATCTATTTTAAAACTCTTATTATTCCAATATGATTCACATTATTTGAATAGGGGAAGAAGAATGAAAGGAAGTAAAATCCTTCTGTATAGTGTTAAACATTATTTAAATTACTTGTTCATGTTGTTAGTTTTAAGTTACAGTTTAGCTAAATACCTAAATATTGATTTTTTAAATTTAATACTTCATTTTAAGTAACAATAAACGTATAAAAGGTAATAAAATTCACTTATAAAAATTTCTACAGAATAAATAAATGTATCAGAAGGGGTTTTGTTAATATTGTAGTAATTTCAACAGTTGAGATCATGAGTCAATTAAAGCTAGACCACCATGGGAAACCTGGAAGCACTGGGCGGCCGTTTCGTCCTATTGTGGGAGCCCTCAGCAGTGCACATCTATGACTCCGAGTAGAAAGATCAGATTTTCTGACGTTTCGTGACTTAATGTAAGCCACTTCTTCAGAGAATAAATAAACAACCAAATCAATAATCCAAGTTTAGATAGTACAAACGGACATATAACCAACATGGAACAATCTTTTGCAATAATATATCGTGTTAACAGAAGTGTACCTAGTTCCGTCAGACTGAGAATCTTGAAGACGGCTGAAGAAATTGCTATTCGGATCAAATAGCCAGAACTTTGCATACAAAAGAAATATGGTCAGCTTCCCTTTTTACAAACGTTGGGGCCAACTAGTTAATGATAAATTTTATAGTATGGTAACGTAATGTAATTAATGTTCATTTTTATGTCCCAAACTTATCTTACTATTATCATTACTATTATTATTATCTTTATCATTGTTATTATTATTACACTTGACAAACTTTTCGAGAAATTTATTCAGCATTCACCCCTATCTACTATATCTGACCTAATTCATATTATTCTACATATTACGTAATTTCTGATTTTTATTCCATTATTCTCTCTCACCCCATGTTGACCATATTTATTCTGATAATTTATCTCACAATTTCATTTCACTTATAAACTGATTCAAGTTAACACTTCATATTAGTCATCCCAACATTAACGATTTGATTTGATATGACAAACGACAATTCTCAATTCACATATTACAATTTCCAAATGATGTACTCTGCCTTCAATCTGGCCAATTTTATGGATTATTAATCTGGATCTATGAATTGTAGAACCTGATGAGAAATTCATTGAAAAGAATATTCTTCGTTCATACAATTGTGTTTTAATATAATAGGAATTTTTCAGCGATCAAAGTATTTCAATAATTTTCTTTTTCTTATTTCTTGATCAATCCTGACAGTAAATACTGAGTGATCGCCAGTTAGAAGTTAGCAGTTTAGTCAATCGACATCTAAATAATGTACATTCTTTTCGCTTCATATTGCTGGTAACCACAGTATCTCCGGTTGGACCTTTTATAACCTGTACAACGAAAGGTTGCACATTTTTCACAAATGCACCTGAACAGATTATTTTATTAGTAACCATAGTGATGTATTAAACCAAAAAAATTAGATAACGTGTCGAAATATCTAGATGGCAGGAGCAGATATCCAAGATGTTCGGGTAGGTCGCCACATCATTCATGAGAATCTGTATCAGAACATTACATTCGATATTGAGATCTAAGCACAGAATTCATATAACTAAACATCATTTAGTTCAAAAACTGGAAAAACAAAACATTATATTTAACAGTTATGATATTTACAACTATTTGTTAAGATAATTTTTTTGACTCAACTACTGGCCATTATGTAAAAGTTTAGTCTTTTATGAATTGCAAGTAAATATTAAGAAGTACGGTCAAGAAGTTAATGCCATATGTCATATTCAGTCCGGAATATAAAGAAGACAAGAAATCGAGAAATTCAAACTCCCACCATGTATGCTAATGAAATCTGTTCAACCTATTTCCTCCTAATTGTGATTTCAAACAATGATATTCTCAGTTACAGTAATATGTTTACTATATCCCTATAATTTAAGTAAAACTACAGATTTCGATTCTTCACTGACTATGAATCTTATTCCACTAGCTTATAAACTGTTATCCTTCATTGGTTGTTTCAGAGGACCTCCAGGTGTTAAATAAATCAATCCTACCCCAACAAATGTCGTTAATTTAAAAATATAAATCTCCGAAAAGAAGCTTGTCGAAAATAACACATTGTTTATTTCATTAGTTACTACCTCAAAAACTATGAAATTATCAGAATTCATAATATGAAAAACAAACTCTAGCTAAAATAACACATTGATGAAGACGTTATACTGAAGTTGGACTATCTCTTAGTGTATTACTAAACCACAAAAATTATGTACTAATGAAAAAGAATTTTTCACATATAATAAACTGCATTTTTAGCGCTGGGGCATTGGTTTTTATTGAGTTTTGTAATTTTACGTTACAGACATTTATTAGTTCAACAGCTAATGAAAATAAGACAGTACTCAACAGTTGGTATGCGCCATCCCACGATGACACATACAGTATTTATCCACAAATTTAAAAAAGGACCTAAACCTTCAGCTTGACGTCTCACAGTGAGAACTTAATGTTTCAACCACCAAGTTGATGTACAATGCTTTACATGGTTGAAACAATTCAAAATATTTCTAAACCATCAAACAGTACCAGTGAGAAACTGCCCTACAATCAATGAAGTCGATTTCCACTGATCACGGTTTCTAATTAAAACTCCTAGAATAATCTCTTGAAGTTATCCTTTGGTGGGCATATGATAAAAATTTAGTATGTAGGAATATAAATTAATAAATCTAAACGAGTGAGTTTTAAATTTTATGAAGAATAAAGACAATTCAGTTTAGGAAAATCGCGTTCCGACTTAAGCTGTCGAATCGGATTCAACACTTTTTTATTTCACCACAGATTACTATTTTCAGCAAATAAACTAATTATAAATGTGGTTGTACATCTTGAGGGAATCAAATCATCGAAGAGAATAAATTTCTTTAATGAATTTCTTTTGTTATCCTCCAATAACATCAATGGTCCCTTTTGCTATTTGAAAACTAACTCAGATGTTCAGAGTTTATAGACCCACTGTAAAGCCTACAAATATGAAGTTCAACCCTCAGTTCAATCATAGATAGTCGGTTTGAAAAAATTGCCCACATAAATAAGACAACCGTCCAATGCTTCCTAGTGTTCAATAGTTGTCTGATCACGATTATTCTGTGATATAAATTGTAGTATATAAATATCTATACAACAACCATGCTAAATCTTTTTGCAAAAACACTTAATTAACATTTCGATGTTTTTGCACTATGATCCAATGGAAAATAAGCCACTTATTGAATAAACAATTTCTGATGTGATCTGATAAGACTATTGGTTGATTAAATAAACCACTCGTTGAAACAGTTTTTAGAAAAAAATTACCATTATTATTCACAAATCATGTGAGATTATATCTAATAGAAAAATTTCTATACTAAACAAAATCACTGGGACAGTTTATATCCACTTAGATATGTTATAGATATATATAGCCAGCAAATACTGTTTGTTCCGTCAAATTTATTAACTCAGGTTTCAAAACAAAAAATAAGCCTCATACTGCTACTCGGTATTACATAGGAAGTGTTGAAAACCCAGAACAATGGTTACTTATTTACTCTGAACTGTCCAGTAGCGTAAAAAAGTACATCTCATCAAATAATAAATTATGAACATTCAAAAAATACAATACACTGCTGAGGAGTCTCAAAATAGAACGAAACAGCTTCCAGGTTTTTCATGGTGGCCTGGATTCAATTGACTCGTGAATTAACTATTGAAACAAGATATTGTTTAAACATTGGATAAGAATTCAATTCTTCATATTTCGCAATACAAGTAATGCAATCTACATTCTGTCTCACTACTGATTAACTGAGTTATCACTCAGTTGATAAAACATATCATGAATCGTCAGTAGAATATTGTGAAATCAATCTCATACTCCATCAGCAATGAGAATACAATGGATGGATATGCAATAGAATGCTTTTTATACACGTTCCGGTAACGTATAATAGCAAAGATAGTATCTTACAAAAAGTGTAAACGAGTAAGCAACTGCACACACCTAATTCGACTGTCTACTCATCGTTTGTCTTAAAGAAACGAGAACAAATTGAATGGTTGATAATGTGGTTGGAAATGTTGAAAGTTGATTGAGTCAACTTTGTGCAACAGACACACATAGATGAACGTGTGAAGGATAATCATTCAATGAATTAATCATCACAAATACAAATATTCGTGTTCTCATAATCAAAACGTTATATTGATGACATTTCAATGATATTTGCTTTATGTGTTTCGTATTGAGATTGGTTTAGAGTTGAGTGGTTTTACTGACTAAATCATCATGTTCTCAATAATGTATGTTGTATGACTTTATTTCATAAAGTACTTTGTTAACCGGGTGATTTAGAGCATTCATTATAATAAGATTTTATTAATCATTAAATTAATTAATCGAATCAATATAATTGTGTATTTTGGTCTTACTACATACTTTAAATCATTCATTGTAGTTTCGCCTTAAAAATATGTTTTATACCAATAAATTTATTCATTTCATAAAGTTATGGATCCCATGACAGCAAAGTTGACAAAAATTCTTACAATATTCATCACTGTCTTTCTTCATTCTCATATCAACTATTCAAATGCCTAACTTTTAATTGTAATACAAATACAATCGAATTACTGAATATGAATCTAATGAGTCTTAATCGTGTTATATTTCATTTCCGTCCAAAATAGTATCAAGGTTTTTACAAGATTAAAAAAAAATTCTTTTATTTCGTTGAACAAAAATCGCTTTCTTCAGAAGGGGTTTGTGGAGATTTTAGAAATTTTACAGATTCAAATCATGAGTCAATTGAAGTTAGACCACCATGGAAAACTTACAAGCACTAGATGGCCGTTTCGTCCTAGTATGAGACTCGTCAGAAGTGCGCATCCACGATCCCGCACCCCGCGAGATTCGAGTGATAGGTCCTGGGTTCGAATCTCGCGGGGTGCGGGATCGTGGATGCGCACTGCTGAGGAGTCCCATACTAGGACGAAAAATTCGTTTTCACCATAATAAATTCGCAATAAAAAAAATTGATCCAAAAATTCAATATAATTTGAATCGAACTAAATATTAGACTAAGCTTTACATATAAAACAGTAAAGATCATGACACCATCACCATCACTACGATAATGTAAATAATTATGCTCTTAACAAGTGACTCTATTTTATATTAATATAGAAACAAATTGATTGATTAGTGAAAATATAAATATTTAGCAAAAGAGAAAAAGTTTTTCTTATCATATTCTAGTGTACATTATATCTGTTTAACAATAATGTGACCTTACTAATCAATGTTCGTGTGTATTTTTCGATTGCATCAAAGTACTCAAATTGTATATGAATATGAGAAAACTTCAACGTTGAATATATATATTGATCAACGAATTAAATATATTTCGTCATATTAAACAAAAGAACTTATTTTCTATACCATTATTATTTAATTTGTCAATAATACAATTTTATGGGAAATACAAACAAATTAGTTTACTAAGGTGACTGTATGGAAAAAAATGTATAGTGGAAAATGTTTTTATGTTCGAAATCCAGATATCTTCAAGAAATTACTAAAATGTTGGATAGTTAATTGTTTTGATTTAAAACTTTCTCATATGACGAGTCTACAAGGAATAACCGACACAAAATCCTATGAATTATGTACATTGAAGTTATTAAATTGAAAGTTAATAGTGTATCTAGTTAGCTTCAATGAATGTAGAATATTTGTCATCCTATTCCGTCAATGAATAAAACCCATAGATCAAAGGTTTCCTGATAGACTTCTGTCTACAAATTAGTCAGTGTTAATCACATGGTTATTAGTGAAGCTTTAACTTCATACTGATTAAAACTTACAAACTGATTCATTTATAAGCAAAGATGGATAGTGGCTAGCAGTGGAATCCAGGATGCGCGTTTCATCCTATTTTGGACTTGTCAGCTGGATGTACCTGCATCTGAGAGTTGATTTTCACTCTGGGACTCGAATCCAGTACCGTTCTCTGCAAACGTCAATTTAATTTACATTTTATCCAATAAGCAACTCGTCATAATTGAATATACCAAATGGTTAATTATATAATTGTAAGCTAAATATTAATTTCTATAAAAATTCATGGTTTAAATGGAAATTTAACTGACTTTTTTTATCGAATGCCAAACGCTGTCTTTAAACAGATTTTTTTGGAAAATATGATTCATCTTTAACGAATAATTAATTCCCTTCCCATGATATTTTTATATTAATAATTATTTATTCATAAAATGATGACTGACCGACTGATTTTAAACTTTACCCAACCATCATCATTCTTACTATCGACCGATAACAGTGATAATAAGTGGGAAAACATTGATTTCTCTGACTTGAATTATAGTAGTTAAAGTTCTATTTAGTTATGATGAATTTATCGATTTCTGCACGAACCATAAAATGTTCCCTTTATTATAACACAAATGAAAAGTATCAAATGAATTAAAGATGTCATACTGAATGTAAATAAGTGAAGTAAAATGTGAATTTAGTAAAGAAAAGTGAGAATGTGACTAACGACGGAATTCAGGAAATGAGTTTAGTTAAATGTACCTTCGTCGCAGTAATTATATTCACTCCGAGTTTCTAACCCAGTACCGATGTTTTCAAACACCACTGAGTTATCTAACCAGCTAATGAGTCCAGGTAGCTTTCATTTGTGTAAGAAGTATGAGTTGTAACTCAATTTGAAATTGATTGTATTATTCCGTTGGCTCTATTGAATCAATCTGTACCGGATGAACATATGCCAACCAAGACTGATTGAATTTCAGTCAAAATTATCAATAACGTGATAATCTTATCAATTTCAAATTAAATTAAAAATCAAACCATCATAACTCATCAGAATAATGTTTGGAAACTTACTTGAAAAATCACTCTATTAAATAATATCAATATTAACTAATTGTTTAGACAAGAAAAAATAATACTTAGTAAATAATAGTAGTATAACAGAACTGTGAATTTATTAACTCCGCAACTAATAATAAAACTTATATTCTATTTGAATAAGAGGTTTATAGAGATCATTTACTTGCTACAGATAGCTTATATCATAGCTAAGTTCAGTGACTGATACAATTTTAGATGGATCATTTCTGAAACGTCAGCTACTAATATGAAACATCTCTTTATTCTCCCCTGACTTTTATTTGAAATCAAAAGAACATTTTTCTAACAAGGCTTCAGTCGTATGTTATTTATTTAACAAAATTTAATTAAAAGTGTATAAAATATGATGCTTTAAAACAAAATAAATCACATGACTGGTATTACTACTATAGCACTGTTACAATCAACCTTACAGTTTATATCAATAAAATTGAACAATGACATATTCTAAACATTAACTACTAAAAGTAAATTTCGTTGCAAACTAAAACTGATTGTAGAATGTTTCAAGCCGAATGACTTAAATATCTTGGATGGAAGTAAAAAAGAAGGCCCAGGACAGAGTGAGTTGGAGAATGCTGGCCGGCGGCCTATGCTTCATTAGGAGTAACAGGCGTAAGTAAGTAAGACTTTAATATCTGTCGTTTAATGTATAATAAGTTAAGAAGATTCATGTCTATCTAATAAAATAATACCCTAAGAGAAATGGATTTAAATACCAATTGACACTTCGACAAATTTAAATTGCGAAAACAGTAATGTCTAACTTGATAAGTTTTCTTTTTAATACTAATACGTTGATATATAAGTAGAAAACTGTATTACAAAAACTGAACATTGAAATATCATAGTTAAATTTATTATCATTTTTGTATAAAACTGGTATTTGATACTCTTCATAAAATCTTTATAGTAATTATAATCATACACTCATTAATGAATAACCGTAAGATGTAAGTTTTTTATTATTTTCAGTAAAACAGCTTGACTATTAAAGATCAACCATATCGATTGAAATGCAATATCAAGAGTTAATAATTTGGCAACATTACTAACTTTTTTCAAGTTAGATATGTCACTCAGATATCAACTTAGCGATCTAAATATTAAGCACACTTTATTAGACGTCCAGGTGAAGTTCTAAACATCTGGTGTAGTCGTGGATGTGCACTGTTAAGGCATTTTATAATAGAACAAAATATCTGTCGAGTATTACTTTGCTTTCAATGGTTTGCTAGCAAAATTCAATCCATGATATAACCTACTGAAAACTGACTTATTTCTACCATGAGTAAATAGTTACCACTTAGAAAGTAATAGATTCATTTCAACATTCTTAACAATCTATGGATGATATACCGACAATAAAAATTTAACTTTCATAGAAGAAAAACAAAGCATAATTATTACTAATGCTAACTTCCTTATTATTAATAATCAATGAAAAAGGATATCCCCATTCAATTATGCTTCGTGCTGCTTTACGTATTAGATTATTTTTTGAAAAAACAAAAAGTGCACGATTTGTTGAATTTTGTGATTCTGGTAAATCAATATTTAATGTATCTTTAGCTAATTGATTAATTGTTTCATACTTAGGATCACGATTTCTACTTTGATCAATATCTGATTGTTTATTTTGTATATTTATAGAATGATTATTAATATTATCTTGATTAGTTATTGAATCACTGGTTGATATCATGATCACGAGTATAATTTTCTAATAAATAATTGATTGAATGTAGTTCATTTGTTAGAGATTAAATTCATAGAACTATCAGTTAATTTTATGTTTCTGGAAGAAAATACCATCGTTTTTTCAAGTTTTACTATGGAATATTGTAGTATCATCTTGAAAATACAAAATGGTTAAACATGGATGCTTGTTTTTAAAAACAATAATAATAATACTTTTTCAAATAAAATGTATATTCCAAGAGTTAAAACATCCTATTATTACTTGATAACAGATATAATGATGCAATCTTTCAAGAACTTTTTTATTTCCATTTGTTTGACTTAAAACCTTGTTGTTTTTTTCTTCAAGAAAAAAAATTATAAAGTTTTTGATCCTAAATTTGAGTACTGTTTTAGTGAGATCAAGGCTCTGCAACAGGCATTATAAACATATATATATATATATATATATATATATATATATATAAGTTTGCATATGTGATAGGTTGTTAAATAGGATGGTAGGTAGATAGATAAATAGACAGGTACAAACAACTATATACAGAAGGATTAAAAATTTGCAGTATGCTCACATGTGTGATTTATGCTTTAAGTCTGTCCCACTGAAAGTGTATCTATCCCACTATTTTATATGCATATCATCTTAGTTGACTAATAACCAAGTATCTTTATTTTTGTATATATATATATATAAATTTGGTAAAAAGTATAAGCAGTTGATAAGGGAGGATTGAATAAATAAGTAAGTATCTATATATTTTATTGATAAATAGTAGTAAACATTGAATTCATTTAGTCAAATTATCCAATATAATTGAAAATAATTTTGTCATAGTATACAAATTAATTTAAGTTTGTAATTAATAAATAATTTTAGTAACATCCATGAATGATTCAAATTGAACTAAATCTCTAAGGTATTTTATTTCACGGATCTATGATATTTTTTAAAGGTAAACAAAAATGTATAATCAATTTGTGGTTAAGTAGTTAACTATAGATTCATAATTGAATAATTATTAATTAAAAAGTTTCTGCTTCACAAAATAAAATGATATGGGATTGATTGATTGTTTGATTTTACAATAGATTCTTACTTTGTCAAAGAAATAATACATTTGTGATGACTGAAAAGAAGTGAATTTGTGTTTTCCTGATATTTTATAAAACTTCTACAAATAATCCTGAAGTGAATATCAAATCTAGGATACAGGTACATCCAACTGACAAGTCCCATATAGGACAAGATGCATGTGCTGGATTTCACTGTTAGCCATCATTCATCTTTGCTTATAAAGCTTGTGATTTAAGGTAATATTGAAGCAATCGGCAAAGGATGCATATATACCAATAAGAGAGTGATAAACTGAAGTCCTAATTATCAATGGGAAGATTCAAACAAACAATACAAAATGAGTAATAACTAATTTTTGTAAATTACTACACGTTTTAAAGACGATTCAGCAAAGAAAGTGTTTATGACAACATCATTAATTCGAACTGTACATTTGTGTCTATAGTGAATTAGTAAATAAAGTAGTTTATTTACAGATACAAAGAAGAGTACATAATTTCAAATAACAAAAGAGCGTTGCGTAATGATCAACAATTTAAAGAAAGAGAATAAGAAGAGACCAAATACATGAAAGATAGTTGTCCAATTGACTAGTATGGGAAATGTAAACTGTAAACTAAAAGCATGAAGGTAAGTATAATAAATAATAAAAAAAATTAAAAATACTAAAATGAGAGTTTGTACATGTCACTTAGAATGCAGAGTTCAAGTTTAAAATGATGAATCGATGAAACCTATACAATCCATAAGTCATTGTTTGACTACGCAAATGATTTTAAAGAATATATCTAATCAGATATGTAATCAGACTTGAATAGATATTTCGTTATTGAATTCTAGATTATTTTACATTCTTCTTTCGAAATACATGCAATATTGTTCTCGGAAGTGCAGTTAGAAAGTGTCTTCTTTATGCGGCCGTTGTAGTCTGTTCCTCAAGACCATGCAAACTTATTGATACACATTTGAATTTCGGTTAGTGCAGAGAGAATCAAATAACCGCTAAACACCAAAAACACTAGAACTGCGTTACCGCAATTCCTATTAACAGAGAATATATATGTGGTATCGGTTTCATGCATACTAGAATTAATGTTGGATGAGTGTGAGTAAAAATATCACAGTACAGCTGTACAAGTATTTTTAGATTGGCATTTTCGATAGACTATGCTATTTGGCTGTATAATGTTTGTCTTTATTAAACAATGGTAACATTCGGTGTTACATGAAATGCTTCTATTGTGGTGCGTGCTACTTATATTGATATAAGTAGTAGACGACGCGAGTCAGGAATGTAATGTCTGGCGGCAGAAGATGGGGAAGATCAAGAAAGGAAGAGTGGGAATAGAAAGCAAATAGTATGGAAATGCAAGAACAATGAAATTCGAGACAATTATTGAACATTTTGCAAATTCAGTATTATAGTATGGTTTTTCTATTTTACCAAGTAACTCTGTAATTTGTGCTAAATATGATTCGGTTGTCCTCACCTGTGTTCTTCACTACACTATTACTGGTCTTTTAGTACGATATAAAACGCTCTTTTTCATTGTTAACAGATTCATAACAACCACTTAGCGATTACTGAATTTATAATATGATTAATAAGGGTCTTTGCGCAGCTTGATCGTTATTTATTATAACCTAAGAGTACATAGAGTGCTCTTCAATATAGAGCGTGAGACAACCGACATACACTTAGCTTCATAAATAATCATGTGCGGTGAAAACCAAGTTGTTACAATTGATGGGTTTATTATATTTAATAGTTAATTGCATACTACTGGTCCTGACTTTGAGTTACTCTTAAATGAGCGTTGAGAATTTAGTGCGCCCAATGAGACATGGATATACTAAATGGAAAACCTACTCTGAAAAAGATGAGCTTGCGTAATTCTGCTCCATATGATGTAATGTTCCTTCGTGAGAGATCTCTCGCTATCGGCCACTAAATTACAAGTCTTCTACAGTTATTCATTATACAATGGCTTATAAGAAACTATGAATGTTTCACAACTAACCTTGAACTTCGAACTTCGAAAATTATTGGCTTGAAATTCCTGTCTAGACTTACTAATTAGGGTCATTTTCCCTAATATTTTTGTCATATTTCTCAGCATTAATTGTTCTAGAATCAGGACTAAGTTTGAATGTGCCGAACAACATTCTCGTACGACATTATACAGGCAATAAAACTGACTATATGACCTTGATTTCAATTCTGTTTGAGATTGTGAGTGCATGGAAGTCTTGAACTAAAGTCAAACAATTATCAATGGATTCCTAGTTTTTAGTAGTTTAGGCAGCTGATTTGAGCCTGTAATGTAAGAGGATTTTCAATTGCAAAAGCTGTTCGTAAACACCCATTATTACAGCTAATCACACCGACTTTTATTTTTTCATCTAGCTTTCAGAGGTCGCGACTTAATTCGTTAATTTTTCCATATTTTGAAACATTTTTAAGTGCTATTTCCGATACTACAAAATAATTACTTTTGCTTACGACTCAAAATACTTAAAATTCTGTAATGAACGAACTCAGATAGGGACAACCAATTTATCTTTTGTTTCAAAATTACAGAATATCTTGCTAACATATGAGAACCATACATTAAATTCTTCATTTACAAATCTTCCATGAATTGTCCTTTATATTCTGTATGATTCTTTCAACTCAAAATTGCTTTCTATTTCCCGTTCTGTTTTGTTCAAGTCGACCTTCATAGACCTCTGTTACCATGCATCCCACTTCTGATTGGTGTTATATATTACTTATATCTGTCGACATAAGTAGTAAACACCACAATTCAACTAAACTCTTAAAAATAATAATTTCGTAGTCAAACTTAATAAGACAGATGATATTTGGGTTCATACATATTTTCGTCAACATTTCTTTAACAGAATGAGTTTTGCGGAGATTTTAGGAAATTTCACAGGTTGAAATCATGAATCAGTTGAAGCTAGACCACCATTGAAAACCTGGAAGCACTGTGAAATTTCCTAAAATCTCCACAAAACTCATTCTGATAATAATCAACTGCTCACTAGTGACTGACTTCAGGAGAACCTCCTGGAGTTCTAGTGAGAAGCCGTCACCAGTGGAGTTCAACCAGGTCTGTTGTGAGTTATCAGCTCACTGAAGACAATGGTGTTCGGTGGCGCAACTTCGTGGATTGGTTGAAGTTAGACATTAACACCGTTGGATCCCGGCTCAGTGGTCTAATGGTTAGTTGCTCGCGAAGCCAGTAGGTCCTGGGCCCGAATCCCGCGGGAGGCGGGTTCGTGGATATGCACTGCTGAGGAATCCCATACTAGGACGAAACGGCTGTCCAGTACTTCCATGTTTTCAATGGTGATCTAGGTTCAACTGACTCATGATTTCAACCTGTGAAACATTTCTTTAAGCCCAATTTTTTGAGTATGCGACTGTATTACAACATGATACAGCCGTGATATATTGCAATTAGTCAGTAAGTATATTTTCATCTTAAAAGAAAGCTATAGTTATGGTTACGTAAGGAGTAATTAAATTTCATAACTAATCGATTGATATACAGGCGTTTCACACTGAAATTCATTCCACTGACTAATTGTTGTAAAGATTATATTATAAATGATTTGCTTAATAATTTACAACACATTACACCCACTATAATAAATTTCTATCCGTATCTTCATAAAACGGTTCCATTAAAAAATAATTATACTTGAATTCACCATTGAAAAACTCAGTTATTTAATGTTTAAAATATTATAACTTGATGTAATAGAATTTTGTTATTCTTCAACAACCTTTTGTAAAAAATTAAATGTTCCAATGAGTTGTATATACTCTATGTTGAACAGATTGTTCAATGTCATATTTCATTTATCAGAAAGGGTTTTGTGGAGATTTTTAGAAATTTCAATAGTTGAAATCATGAGCCAATTGAAGCTAGACTACCATGGAAAACCTGCAAGTACTAGACGGCAGTTTCGTCCTAGTATGGGACTCTTCAGCAGTGCGTATCCACGATCCCGCCTCCTGCGACATTCAAAGCCAGGACCTATCACTCTCGAGCGCGAGCGCTTAACCAACTAGACCACTGAGCCGGCATCCAACGGTGTTAATGTCTAACCTCAACCAAACCTGGAGACAATGGTGTACGGTGGCGCAACTTCGTGGATTGTCTGAAGTTATATTGAAATATCAGTTCGTACTGAAATCTCGTTATCTTAATTATTTTATTCAGTAACTTTTATATTTTATCATAAAATATTATTCTTACATATCTAAGGTTGCAATGTTGCTAATTTCTAAGAAAATATAACAAAATTTACCTTGATTTGTAACATATCATAAAATAGATTTTTCTAAACCTTTTATTCGACTAACAATGGTATACGGTGGCGCGATTTCGTGGATTGGTTGAAGTTAGGCATTAATACCGTTGGATGCCGACTCAATGGTCTATTGGTTAGGCGCCCGCGCTCGAGACTGGTTGGTCCTGGGTTCGAATCTCAAGGGGGGCTGGACCGTGGAATCCCATACTAGGACGAAACGGCCGTCTAGTGCTTCGAGGTTTTCCATAGTGGTCTATTTTCAATTGACTCATGATTTCAACTATTGATATTTCATTTAGTTTCAAAACAGTATATCACCTTTATACATTACAAAAGTGAATGTAAGTCACTGAACTCAAATTGCTCTTTGTGCAATAAAAATAGTAGCAGATATAGTTTTCAGTAGTATGCATGTGAAGAATATTGATAACATTTCTAATCGTCATTCATCTCTTTCACACATTTACTAAGACGATGTTACTTTAAACATTAGAATTGTTCTTTGGATATATAACGTAGCATAGTTTCTGTTAAGAACTAAAATTTTAATGCAATCATTAATCATAACATTCGATTTCAGGACAAAATATTTTGTCAAACTTCTCATTCTTTTAATAAACTAGCCCAAGATATTAGCTTGAAAATCTAAAAATAATTGTGATAATAAAATGATATGATGAAAAAAGAAAACGGCGAGACTATATTTTATCAACGAACCAATCAGATATGAGATAAAAGGTCCTGAATTTTTGCGCAAAATTCATTCATACATTTGGTTGAATAGCGTTTTGGCATTATAGCTTATGTCAATTCCTACCTGAACATCTGGGCTACCTGTTTCTTCTCTCTAGATATTTCAACAAGTTATCTGTTTTTGCTTGTTTTAACACATCATTGTGTTCATTAATCGCACAATCTATTAAGGTGCGTTTATGAAAATTTTACAACCTTCCTCTGTACATGTTGCAAAATAGCCCAATCAAAGACATCGTGGTTGCTGGCAATATGCAGTGAAAACAATGTACATTATTCAGATTTCGATTTCTGGACTGCGAACTTCTAGATGTCGACCACTCAATATTTGTTATAAGGATTGACCAAGAAGAAACAGTAACTTGTTGAAATACCTTGTGCTGAGAATTCTATATTGTACCAAAAACATAATATTGAATAAAGCTAATAATAATAAATCTAATTCCTAACCCTAACCACCAACTGCAAATCATAATTCCAACTCCTCGCATTGGTTTATAACCCTTAAAGTCACTTTAACGTCGCCCAAAGGTTGTCCATAAACTATAGTCTCACCAAGAAAACTAAGGAAATTCAAATTAGTTACACAAGAAATAATAACCACATGACTACATTACACTTCAAACAATAATAGTTAATTATGTAAGTAAATTTTTCTAACAATAAAGCCTCACCTATGAACTAATGTTTTTTTTGGAAATTAGTTGTTGTGTACACTTGAGAATATTCCATTTAAGATAAAACATCTATCTCATGTATTTGGACGGTTTTTTGTTGTTGTTTATTCGATATTAATTTATCATAAGAATCATCTTAAAAATAACCATTTGTTTTAAATTTATTTGAAAAATCAAACATAGAAAAAAGGCAGAATTTAAAACAAAACAATTACTATCTAGCAATTCAAATGACTCAGTAGAACTTCTTATTAAATTTCTATATAGATCAATTATTTTGATCATTGTATAAGATCCTATAACAACAGAATATTTCTTGGTTAAGTTTAAATATGTATTTAAATTGAATGATTTTTCTTTTCCTTTATTTAATTGGAATTTGTGAACAGGCAATCATAACTAATAAATATTGAACCTTTGTTGTGAAAATTATTAAAGAGGGAAATGAAATCAAATCCAATTTATGTAACTATTTTAACTTATCACAAATTAGTCACTGATGTTATCATTTCGAATCATTTTTTTTTGTTAATCGAATTCTATTGTTCAGATTATTATGGAACTTTTAAGCTAAGTGAATCGATACTGAAGTTGACAGTAATGGATAGAAAACATTGAACTCAAACTTTGTCCAACATTAATCACTTGTAGGTAAACGGTTATAGATAAAACATGATTAAATTACATGCTACTGGATGTTCAAATTGTTATCAATCATGACACAAAACATATAACGACTTTTCTCTGCATTTTTAATAAAATATCTCACACATATACACCTACTGATTAATTATATGTGAAAATTATATTTGAAATAATCTCAGCGATTGAAATTTAAAATAATTCCAACGTTTCGTCCAGCTAACTTGTCTGGACTTCTTCAGGGTAATAATCAAAATCAAAATCATCAAAGAAATATATAGCTATTTAACAATCATAACTAGACTGTGTTACACTAATCAAATTTGGATGTTGATTTTTGTAAAATAGCATAATATGAGTCAGTTAACTACAATTCATGAGAAAAATTCAACTACATGTAAATAATTAACTGAATAACAAACTGTATATACTCGGCGCTCAATTTCTGTCAAACTATTCGTTCTAATCTTGACGAATATTCGTATAAACTACTTAATGTTTATTTCATTATCAACTATTCAAAAAATGTTAGATTTGTTCCAATCACAAATGTTAGACGGTAAAATTAACATAAATAGAACCTAAAACTATTAAAAAATGTATTGATTTTTTTAAATGATATGTGGTAAATCCTGAGATGCTTTTATTGTAAAGGATTATTGTAGGATAGTAAACTTTGTGGATGGGATGGTAAAGTGGTATGTTACTTCATCTGTTGTAGAGATTGTTAAGTTCAATGATTTACATCACTGACTGATCACGAATCAGTTGAAGTTATAGATGTAAATAATCGAGAGCAGGCTCAGTGGTCTAAAGATTAAGCACTCACCATGAAACCTGTGTGTCTATGGGTTCGATGCTCGATGGGTACAGTTCTACGGTAGGGCGAGATATTTTATCTAGCGCTTCCAACATTTCAAATGTCGTCTTACCAAGAATAGTTCACGGTCGAAACTATCAAATGGTATTATTGCTTATTGTTTACAATAAGCATATGACATATCGCTAAAGATCTCTTCTAATCTGTTAAACTTCTATCGCATATAGGTATATCAATTAGTTATATCCGTGTTTGGTACTACTTCACACCACTCATCCTATCGAGTTCCCATGGAACTTATTGAAGACATCATAAGGAATTAATTCCACGATACAATGTGAGCAGAGAATAGTAATGATAACGAGTTTGTAAAACGATATTATATACGGTAAGTCTTAACAATACAAAACTATAATTCCTACTGGATATACAAAAAAAGAGATTGGATATAAAACAATAAATTAACAATGGATTGACTTTTAAAGAATTCTACAAGAATATCAATTCTGTTTTCAATCTCTTAATAACAAGAATAATACCATGTTGCATTTGAACCTATAAAAATATTATCCATAGTTACATATTATTTTTTCTTGAAATATCCAGTATTATAAATGAAACTGTCAGGGAAACAGAGAAACCTCCTCAATAAATTACTCTATTCTTCTAGTCAATTAATTTCTTTTTTTAAAGTTTAACAGATGTTTTTCGTTTATTTTTAAGTTATTCACCAACATATTACTTTATTATTTATTTTAAATATAAATTCCATAAGTAAAATGTTAAATACTAGGAGACAATCAATTCTATATAAACAATCATAAATATATTTTTTCATTAGAAACCAGTGATTATCCTTAATTTCAGTGGGGGGTGGGGAATGATGCAACAACAAAAAAAAACCATTCGAAGTAAAATTTTGCATTTTTTTTGTTTTCATAAACATGAAATTTATTTCATCATTCTAGTTCCATTTAATTCAAGACTGTAACATACTTATCATTTTGGCTAACAAGATCAAATTACCAACAACAACAAAAAAAAAGACAAGAGGATACAGAAACTTCGTGCAAAAACAGAATTATTATTGTTATTAAAACTTAAAAAAAAAACAGAAATCAATATAAAACGATTTATTATATTAATATTCCAATAAATGTCGAGTGACTTGAATAATAATTTAAAATGGGAAATGAAATTCCCTTGATAATTAATACTTATATGAATAGCTTCATCGATTTTCTTTTTTTTAAATTTAAGATATATAAGTTTCGTAGTTGAATTCGTGAGTCGGTCTCGTGAGTGAACTCACGAGACTGAAGATTCTGGATTCGAGCCCTGCATATGAGATCGTGTATACACACTGTTGAAAAGTCGCATACTAGGACGAAATGGCTGTCTAATGCTTCCAGGTTTTCAATGATCGTCTAGTATAAATTGATTGATGAATTCAACTATCAAAATTATTATAATCTCTTACTTACTTACTTACTTACGCCTGTTACTCCTAATGGAGCATAGGCCGCCGACCAGCATTCTCCAACCCACTCTGTCCTGGGTCTTCCCTTCCAGTTCTATCCAATTTTTGTTCATTTTTCTCATATCTATCTCCATTTCTCGGCGTAATGTGTTCTTTGGTCTTCCTCTTTTCCTTTGGCCTTGAGGATTCCATGTGACGGCTTGTCTTGTGACGCAGTTGGGTGCTTTCCTCAATGTGCGTCCTATCCACTTCCAGCGCTTCTTCCTGATTTCTTCCTCCTCTGGGATCTGGTTTGTTCTCTCCCACAGTTGGTTGTTGCTAATAGTGTCCGGCCAACGGATCCGAAGTATTTTGCGTAGACAACTGTTAATAAACACCTGTATCTTCTGGATGATGGCGTTCGTAGTTCTCCAGGTTTCTGCTCCATACAGTAGAACTGTATTGACATTTGTATTGAAAATCCTGACCTTGGTGTTGGTTGACAGTTGTTTTGAGTTCCAGATGTTTCTAAGTTGTAAATATGCTGTTCTTGCTTTGCCGATTCGCGCCTTCACATCTGCATCAGATCCACCCTGTTCATCGATGATGCTGCCTAAATATGTAAAGGTTTTTACATCTTCCAAATCTCCGTCAAGTGTGACTCGGTTGTTGCATGTTGTGTTGTATTGGAGAATTTTGCTTTTCCCTTTGTGTATGTGGAGACCTACTGCTGCTCAGGCTGCTGCTACACTGGTCGTCTTCTCCTGCATTTGTTGTTGCGTTTGGGATAGAAGGGCCAGATCATCTGCGAAGTCTAGATCGTCTAATTGCATCCTAGATGTCCACTGTATCCCGTGTTTCCCTTCAGATGTTGAGGTCTTCATGATCCAGTCGATCACCAGGAGAAAGAGAAAGGGTGAGAGTAAGCAACCTTGTCTGACACCGGTCTTTACTTCGAACGACTTTGTCAACTCTCCTCCATGCACGATTTTGCAGTTTAATCCATCATAGGAAATCTGTATGATATTGACTATCTTCTGAGGCACGCCGTAGTGTGGAAGAAGTTTCCATAGTGTTGTTCTGTCCACGCTATCAAATGTCTTTTCGTAGTCAATGAAGTTGATGTAGAGTGATGAATTCCATTCAATAGATTGTTCCACAATGATCCGTAGAGTTGCGATTTGGTTTGTACAAGATCGATCCTTACGGAATCCTGCCTGTTGGTCACGAAGTTGGGCGTCTACGCAATCCTTCATCCTGTTTAACAATATCCTGTTGAAGACTTTTCTCTGTAGTTATCACACTTGCTGAGATCGCCTTTCTTTGGTATTTTGATCAGGAGTCCTTCTTTCCAGTCTTTTGGTACTTGTTCCTCATCCCAAATCTTATTGAAGAGAATGTGGAGTATCCTTGCAGTTGCCGCTACGTCTGCTTTTAGTGCCTCTGCTGGAATGTTTTCTGGTCCTGCTGCTTTGCCACTCTTGATTTGTCTGATGACCATGCTGATCTCTTCAGTTGTTGGTGGGCCAACACTGATTGGGAGGTCCGTGGGTGCTGCTTCGATGTTGGGTGAGTTCAGTGGAGCTGGTCGATTCAAGAGTTCTTTGAAGTGTTCTACCCACCTGTTTCGTTGTTCTTCAATGTTGGTGATTATCTTACCTTCCTTGCTTTTCACTGGTCGTTCTGGTTTGCGACGATTTCCAGAGAGTTTCTTTGTCGTATCATACAGTTGTCTCATGTTTCCTTCTCTCGCAGCCTTTTCCACCGTCATTGCTAAATCCTCCACATATTTACGTTTATCGGTTCTGATGCTCCTCTTCACTTGCTTGTTTGCTTCTGTGTATTCAGCTTGTGCCTTGGCTTTTTCTGCTCATGTTCGACTGGTATTGATTGCTGCTTTCTTGTTCCTCCTTTCTTGAATCGTATCCAGAGTATCAACAGTGATCCATTCCTTGTGATGGTGCTTCTTGTGACCCAGGACCTCATGACATGTTGAAGTGATTGCCTCTTTGATCCCCTTCCAGTTGCTCTCCACAGTAGTTCCTTCTCCATTGAGTAGATCATGAAAGGCCTGGAACTTATTGCTGAGGACTATCTTGAATTTGTTGAGTTTGTCAGTATCCCGAAGAAAAGCCGTATTGAACATATGTGATGTTGTTCGCCCCATTGTCCAGTGCTTCTTGAGTTTCAATTTCATCTTAGCGACCAGCAAGTGATGATCTGAGGCTATATCAGCTCCTCTCTTGTTTCTCACGTCCTCTATAGTCCTCCTGAACGTTTTGTTGATGCAAATATGGTCGATTTGGTTTTGCGTGGTGTGATCCGGTGAAGTCCATGTGGTTTTGTGTATGCGTTTATGTGGGAATATGGTGCCGCCTATGACCAGTTTATTGAGGGAACATAGGTTTGCAAATCTCTCACCATTTTCGTTCCTTTCTTCCAGTCCATGTCGTCCCATGATGTCTTCATATCCAGTGTTATCCATTCCAACCTTGGCATTGAAATCTCCCATCAGAATGGTCAAGTCCTTTGTTGGGCACTTGTAGACGATTGACTGCAACTTATCGTAGAATTGTTCTTTAGCGTCTTCATTGTAATCGTTGGTAGGCGCATAGCATTGGATGATGTTCATTGAAATGCCCTCTTTCTTTGTTTTGAAGGAGGCTTTGATGATCCTTGGTCCATGAGATTCCCATCCTATAAGTGCCTTTTGCGCTTGTTTGGACAGCATCAATGCAACTCGTTGTGTGTGTGGGGCATTTTCTTTCTCATAGCCAGAGTATAACAGGAGCTCCCCTGTAGCTAGTCGTTATTGTCCAACTTGCGTCCAATGTGTTTCACTGATCCCAAGCACCTCTAGGTTGTATCTCCTCATTTCTGCAGCAATTTTGAAGGCTCTCCCGGTGTTCTACATTGTACGAACATTCCATATACCTAAATAAATGGTTGCTCTGGTTGTCAGAAGGGGCATCGGCCTCGTAAGTTCCGAAGGAATTCGGCTTTCATCATGAGGCGTCATAGTTCTTCTAAATGAAGACCTTCTGACTCCCATGGCAGAGTTTAAAAGGTTTGAATAATTTTTTCTGGTTAGCGTTTCTTTAGCGAGTTAGTTTTCTACGGGATGGCGACGCTAACCCACGCCCAACCCTCCTCCTTTATCCGGGCTTGGGACCGGCAGTAGCCCCCGGAGGGACTCCAGGCGGAGTTACTATAATCTCTACAAACACCCAATTCTAATTAGGTATATGAATTAGATTTCTAAAAGTAATAAGGTGATGTAATAGATAAATTATTTTGTAGTAAATTTGTCTATGATAAAATTTATCCATTCTGATAAGGTTTAAAAATATCTACACTATGGTTATTCTTATCTAAATACCAGTGATTACAGGTTATTAAATAATAAGAATAATGATAAATTTACGAAGATGAACTTTTGCTATGGATTTATATCTATCGGAATACCACGGAAAACGAGGAAGCAATGGACAGATGTCCTGTATTAGTCAAACATTCCTCATCATTGTATATTCGTTATTGATGTACAAATAAATTGAACCGTAATTATTTACTCACTAGTGTGACTAGTATCGAAATAGATCTCGGTTATTTCAATGAAAAGGTGTGACTGGTTTAATTTATCTAAGTCGATTGTGAGTAGGTTAATACTAGTGGCACTGGATAATTGTCGCGTATACACTGGTAGCCGATTGAAATCAAAAATTTGTAGCACTTAATTCTGGCTCAATATGCTTAAAGTTAACGTGTTCAATATCAGACGATAGTGTCCTTGATGACACCCCTGTTGGTATTGTGACTTCACAGGAGGCTTATTCGTTACCAGGTACGCAGTAATAAATAATTATCAACTAGTCTTAAGACATTTTTTCATTCGAGATTTTTGCATTTGATCAGCATTTCACTAAACAACCACAATGGAGTGTATTCTAGTTTAATTGTTTAGGTAAAAATCATTTTCTTTAATTTTAATTATCGGCGAATTTCACTTTTAAGAAGAAAAAAATGTGCATCATGTAGTTCCATCAATTAGGGATTAAACACAAAACATTAATATTGAATTACGTAGTAAGAGAACTTAACTCTGCAAAAACTAACTGGAACCATTATAATGAATCGTGTCACCTGAAAATAACAAAGTTCTTAAAGATAAAATAGTTCAGGGTCCCATTATACCCGTACGATAAGACTGTAGTGTCTAGTCTGTGTCAAACGAAAATGGGTTATTCTAGCCTACAAACAGATCAGCTTATTCATTTTCGAGTGACATTTTGACCTTGTCAGTTATTAGCTTCCTAACCTTGACTGTTTCTATGTGAGTTTCTATATGTATCCATCGCTCACCCTATTCATCAAATGTCTTTGGCTTATTTTTGTCTAACTAGAAATATCGAGCCACCCGATAAAATGGAGTTGGCACACATGCCTTCTTCACTTCGCTTTACTTTCCCGCTTTTTATTCTGAATGCCTGTCTGGATAAGTGAGTAATTGAAATAAATTCGTTTGACAGAATCCGTATTTGTCTTCTCACCAACGTCACACAGATGGGGTTGGCCTACGTAATATACAGAATTAAATGAAATTAAGCGTCACTTTTAGCCAACTACATATCACAATTAACGGATTCATGCGTAAAATGTGTTGGAAACTTCATAAACTTAGAGCCAAACAGCTTAAACATACAGTGTCTAATAAATAAGGAAGCTGAGCTACTAAGTATATCGGACGAAAATAAAGTAAACTTCTCACGAATATCATGAAATGCTGAGGTCTGCCTATGTAGATAATACAAAAAATAAGACTCTTTCAAGTAGAATAACCTATTCTATGCAGTCTATGAGGTTTGCCCGAGGCCAAAAGGACGGTTGTTCTTTTGGATTAGGGAAAATATCGGATATGTACAGCCTGTCAAATACTTTTAACTGTGTGAATAACTGTTTATGAACTGAATTTCGATGTTAACTGTGAACGCGACTCTAGTAAAATATCCAGCGACAACGTATCCAAACTGCCTAATGTCTGAGGATTTTCAAGAATTTTTTGAGTAAAATAAATGTAGATGGGACGTGTATTTCTATAAACGAGACTCACTTAAAAGAAAATCCCATAAACTTGTTAAAGTTCTCATGATCACATTTCGAGTATTTGTCGGACAAAATGGAAGCATGCCCAGCTAGATGTAATCAATCAGTAACTTGCGCCTGTTGCCCCTCATGGAGGCGCATAGGCCGCCCACCAGTATTCTCCATCCAACTCTTCCCTGGGCAAGCTGGTACATACATCTCAATGAAAGGACTTTTACATAAAATTGGAGAAACAAGGACATTTAAATATTTGTTTCCGATTTCAGATATATTTTAATTCAAGGAACATTTACTATTTGACCACATATTTATTCATTACCAGTCGAAATTACAAAGACAACTTTCAATTTTCATAAAAATATCCATGAGCCATTGTCCTACGATCTTAATGTTCCTGTTTAAAATTTACTCAGTTATTTCTACCAAACTTTCAATGATACTATAACCACTGTCCCAATTCTTGAACTATTAGCTATGTTGCGATTTCAGTGTACTATCAAAAAAATTAGTACTATTAAAACATATCAAAATTAATCGAAAGTACTAAATCTGTGTTAAAAGAAGATAAGTGCAATAAGTTACCAACACAATATTCTCATCTAAGCCTTAAAAATTCAGTAACTGGAGTTTAATGCAAAGTACTGTCTGTTTATTGTTAAATCTTTTTAACATTTAGTTCTAAATTTGTTCGAACCACACCTTGTACGTTTATTTATATTCCTCATATTCAGGTAGTGTCTTTGTATAAACTCAAAACAACTTGTTTTTCATCAAACGATTATAGTAGAAAAGTTCACTGATGCATTTAAAAGTGTAGATGAGTTGCTCAAACAGGTTTTAACAAAATAAACGAATTACTTGACGAAGTGATACTAGATCACATGGCTTGATTAAGTCGTACAGAATAAGGTTATAGCAATTCGCTAGGTTAATCCTTAGCTAGCTTATCAATGATTTGTGGTCAGCCAATCATCATCAGTATGGAACCTGGTACAAATGTGCTTTGGCCCAAGTTACCGAACCATACAACAAGGCTGAAATGTGATCAACAAGATGAACATTAAGGAGTCGGAATAAGTTAGTAGTAATGATAGTGAGGACTATACATTAAAAATATGGTTCAAAAAGACAGAATGATGAAACATTGAGGTATACCGGAAATGAAGACTTACAGAAACAGAGACTAAATGCATCTGTTTCGTTGTAACCGATTGTACGCCTTATCAATACTGATCGCGACTATTTCACGGAACCCACGAGATAGTCTGCATTTAGCAATATGGTTAGATCAACAGTCAATGGCTTTGTGAACTGGCGCTAAATTATGGTCTGATCACCACTAGGTTTCTTCTAAGTAACTCTTACAACAGTCAAGATTGTTCGTCGACGTTTACTCAACCTATCCAACAGACGCGAGGTATCCTTAAAATATATCTATGGCCAAAAACCTATAGCCTAGGCAGCCATTGTACTTTGAAAGACTGTTTCACAGCCATAGAGTAAGATAAGTCTTGTCTACGCCAGAACCAACAAAAAATGACAAAGATCAATTGTGTTTTCTGAATATATGCCGAGATCTCGTCAGAAATCAACCCACCAGGGCTGATGAAACTAGCATGATTGAGATTGGTTTATTGTTTTTAAAATAGCCCATTTAGACGAAAAAACCAAAACAATCAATACTGTTTTTTTAAATGCTGATGATACTGAATGATAAAAAATAAGAATTGTAAAGTATAATAAACGAACACTTCAGCAAACACACAGATATACCGGTTATGACAGTACCAGTGTTACATCGTAAACCAAATTTTAGAGTTAATAACAGGCACATTATTATTAACAGTAGTGTGAACAACTGTAATTCATCTAAACAATAAGTTATTTGACAAATATTTTCTTTTAAACAAAAGTATATTATTTATAAGATTATAACAACACTGTATACAAGCATGAAATGATGAAAGAATGAAGCTTTGAACCAACATACACAAAACTTCATTTAATGAAAATGAATTACTGATTCAGATGAGAAAATAAGACTGACCAATTTACAAACTTTATATAAATTGCTTGTATTCGCCAAAAACAAAATGGAGTTAATTATTCGTCTTCTATTTTTCATATACATTAATGTCCTCCTTCATATATTGAAAGTAAATTAAAGTTAACCACCTTTACACGACTACCCCTATTCATGGATAAGAAATCCACTTGTGAGCCAAGAATATATAGATGGATAGAATAGTACATGATTGAAAAAATTCTATTTAGAAAGAGACTGGAACAATAAAATTGTAACTGGTAGAAAGAAAATGATTTTTTTTCTTTTGGGAAAAGAAACAAAACAAAAAAACTATGGCAAATAAAGTACAAGTTAGTTAGACCGGACGAACTTTGTTTACATTTAACGGTCGAGGTATTCCACTTTTCGTTTTATCTAAATACAGAGGGAAGTGACACAGAGAAGATTAAAGTAGATAACAATGTCGATTTGATTGAAAATAAGTTGTCCAATGATAAACAATCGAATCGTAGTCTACAACAAAACTATTGCTTGTAAAATAACTGTGATTCTATAAATATATTCACAAATATTAACCTCTAAAAAGAAGTGAACTAGTTACTGTAAAAAAAGAGAATTAAACTGGGTTCGAATCCCGCGTGCGGGATCGTGAATGCGCACTACTGATGAGTCCCATGCTAGGACGAGACAGCCGTCCAGTGCTTCTACATTTTCAAAAGTGATCTGACATCGATCGATCCATGACTTCAATCAAAAATATATATTTATGTCAATATATATTATTATGAATCAAATACCTTTCAAATTGCATATTCTACCATTTGAAACAAAGATATAACTGGTCTCTGTGTAAATACAGTCCTTTATACCTACTGTTTCAATTATTTTGGATCGGATTTAGAGCCTACAACACGAGTGATTCACTTCAAAATAACAATCGTTTAAGTATTAGTAAACATAAAGATTTAAAATAAATTGACTTGTTTACGAAATAAAAATATTTGTGTAGTTAGCTTAGAATTATACGTTTTATGTGGAGACCGATGATACTATCAAGCCGCCCAAATCAAAGTTAACAAGAATTTTCATCTAAATTTGTGATCACTGGCTTTTTCTCACTTCAAATCTGCGTACAATTACATAAACTTGTGGTCTGAAGACAGATTATCCATGTTTCACACCAAATGACGAACATCTATCTTTGCAAATGTAACTTCCTTTTTAACGTCGAAGTTTAATAAGTAGAGTAAATAGGCGTACTTTTCATCAGTGAACACGAACGATATCATACTGGACTAAGCTCAAGACCTTGCCAAGTTATATTTAGACAACAAAGTTGAAAACTGTATGATTAACATCTCCAAATGTAGTCAATCTGTGATACACTTCCCCGTTATCTAACTATATTTATTGATAACTATCAACACTAATCACGACTTCCCACAAAAAACTACAGGAATTCAACTTAAACTTTCAATAACTCAGCTTGCAATCAAAATTATGCCTCAAATCGCTAACTAAAAAAGATGTTAAAACCTCAAAAACTACTCACTAGCTTCTGAAGTACTGGTATTTTTTGTGGAATGGCCATTATATTTCTGTTGTTGACTTTGTAAACTTCTTGGATTCTCTGTACATTGAGGCATTTGAATAGTACTATTGGATGAACCTAATAAATGAGCTTTCCAAACATCTTCTGGACCACCAGGAGCAACTGAATCTGGTAAATTTGGTAAATCATGATGACAAAGTGGACAGCGTAGTCCAGATGATAATTTGATAGGTAAACAGTGATGATTGCTTAAATGTGTTTTTAATACAGCTTCTGAACATTTAGAACAGCGAACATACTGTCCTGGTGTACAAGCTTCACATTCTTTAAGTAAATGATCCGTTAAACCAGCTATTTCAACTACCTATAAATATGTAACAAGTTGAACGGGTTGATATTACTGGTACACATGATCAGCTAACTAGGTAAATATATTTAATCAGTAGTTTAAATTGAAATATTCTTATTCCCAAACCTGAAGACCTATTTTGGTTTGCACGTATAATATATTTAGACAACATTAAAATATTAATAGCATAGGATGATATAAATAATAAGTTTAGTGACAACATAAATAATTTGTATTGCTATAACAAATAGCCTATTTACATAACCCATCGGTCATCAGGTAGCGGTTTATTGTCGCTACCGCCTAAGCAAACTTAGAACGGTTTGTATATCACATCGGTAGAAAATACAATACATAAGTCAACTGATATTTATGTTATAAATGAAAAACTAGTATTTCATCACTTCTAAAATTATGTCAGTAAATTAATAATTTGTCTAACTTATATGGGATACAGTGAGTAGAAGTGCAGTTTCACTGATTACTTTGTAGATTCCATTTTATCATCCATTATCTGAGAAATGATATTATTATGCTTAAGTGTTTTCTGTATATAATTATCAGTTTTAATTTCATAATACCTCCGCCTGTAGCTCTTCTAGGGTTACTCCAAGTCCCAAGTCAGGGTAAAAGAAGAGGGTTGAGCATAGGGTTAGCAACCCGATCTCGTAGAAAACAACCCGGCTGAAAAGAAGCTAACCAAAATAAACAATTTAAACCATTTAAACTGTGCCCTCAGAGTTGAAGAATCTCCATTCAGAAGAACTATGACACCTCATGGTAGAAACCGAGATTCTTCGGAAGTTATGAGGCCTATGCCTCTTCTAACAACGACAACAACAATTAACATAGGTACATGGAATGTTCGAACAATGTGAGAAACCGGAAGGGCCAATCAAATAGGTACGGGAATAAGGAGATACAAATTGGAGGTGCTCAGAATAAGTGAAACACATTAGACCCAAGCCGTACTCTGGTCAAAACGAAGAAAATGCTTCACACACATAGAGAGTTGCTCTGATGCTGTCTCATGGATCCAGGATCATTCAAGCATTTTTCAAAACAATGAAGGAGGGAATCATAATGGATGTTATCCAAAGTTATGCACCTACCAATCATAGCGATGACGACAATAAAGACCGGTTTAACAAGAGGCTGTAATGGATCATAGTGAAGTGCTCAGGAAACGACCTGACCGTCCTGATGAAAAGCCTAAACGCCGAGGTCGGAATGAACAAAACTGGGTAAGAAAATACCATAGGACGACATGGACCGGGTGAAAGGGACGAAAATGGAGAGAGATTCGTAAAAAAAATCTAATTTCTTAATCTATAAACTATAAGGTAAACAGTCTTTTTGTCTTCTGACAAGAGAAGTTTCATTCATTTAGGAGTTTATCACTCCAATCATCCCGTCTATTCTAATAGTTACATCGGTTCAATAAGATATTGTAACAAGGTGGGTCAAATTTGTGTGAGTAAACGTCATTTTTTGATATTTTTTTAACTAGATGGTGATTGGTAATATTTGGTTATCTGGCTGGATGGTTTAATTGTGGAGCTTTGATTGCTCAGGACAGCATCATCACTGGTTACTTCAAGTGGAAGTAAGCACTTTGCTTATCCACAATCATGAAGTTGGTCTGATTTGACGAGCTTATTGCTTTCTTGAAATAAGAATTTACAAAAAACTGCGACTGACTGATCACTGAGTAGTGACTAGCACTATATTTGTCCGGTTTTTTAGTGGCAATCGGATTCTATGAATCAATTTGCAATATGGCTACTAGTTTAAGTGACTCGACATTGCGTGCGATATGTTGAAATATCAGGTGGTTTGAGGTAATCGATAGGAAATCCTGAACCTAGGTTTTGTGCTTCTTGGCACTTGTAAATAAGTTGTATCTGGAATTTTAAGGGAACTTATGCTCCCTAGTGGATGTGATCCCATGTCTCCCAGGTCCATCCTCAACAGCAGAAATGAAAATATTTCCGAATACTCATCGGCTACATATCAAACATCACATTCAGTATAAGACGATGTGAAATCATTTGATGGCAAACAGAATTTTTAAAAGAAAACGTTAAAAACTAGTGGCAAAATAGATTTTGAACATATTTCTGTGTAATGAATAATAATGGTTTCAATTTCGTATGCCGGGTTTTACATTAAAGTTTTGAATGATTATCCAAAAGATACCAACTGACCTGAATTGGTGAGATATTATGTAATCGAACTCGATATATCATTTCATTAAATTTTGCTCAGACAGGGTATACAATTTTCGTGAGCTCATTTCGAAAGAGAGAACACGAAGAGCAGTATTCATCACATTCCTTAGAGGCTGGTTAACATGAAACTCGTCGTTTATCAGAAGTAAACTAATATCTTCTGAAAATCCCATAAAGTAAATAGGCATAAGTAGTTCAAGAGAGGATTTTATCGCTACACCGTCTAATTACTTAGTCTAAAGTTAAAATTATAATTATATCTAAAAAAAGCTATTTTGGTTAGTGAATTAGTGTACCGATACTCAGATTACCTGAGTGAAATACTTCTGTAAACATGCAATATATAAAACAAAGACAAGTGTGACAACATGCCTGTTTACAATTAGGACAACGATGAAGCATTGGACAACTTTTCCAATAATGTATATCTAATCCTTCCTCTGTAAACGAATCATTTTGTTCTCCACAAAATATACATGTCTTGTCTAAACTAAGTAAAAATTCTGCTTCTTCAGTATGTTGTTGTGAATTTATTTCCAATTGAATGTTAGCAGTTGAAGAATTTCTGTTTGGATTGTCACTTTTTGTAATTCGTGAACCATGTTGATTAGATGTATGATTCTGACGATTCGGTGATACAGATGGAGGCCCATGTTGTGAGTTATTTGCAGATTTACGATCATTATTCTTTAATCTTGAAGCAGATTTTCTATCATAATTTTGCGAAGGTACAGTACGTGATACACGTGAATTAGGCTTGTGGGTAGTCAAATGACCACGATTCCCATGTTCGACTATAGCACGGAGTTGTTGAACGTCTGCCTAAAGTCAAACAATGCAATATAGTTAATTATAAAAACCTCACAAGAAGTCTGATGTAATAGAAATGTCTGGTAGCACAAGAACTTTCAAAACACATCTGTTTGTTAAAGCTGGTTGAACTGAGAATATTGCAACACTATAAGAAAGCTAAATATCTGAGTCAGGGTAATTCGCTGCGTTCGATAGCGCGTATAAGTTTTCTCAGAGTCTACTAAAAGTTTATCTGATGCATTTCATAGTCTTTAATCTGTATATCAGTATTCATTTCTCAAAATCATATGAACGTAGTACGCTTCACGTTGCTCGAGAATGGGAGAATTTCGCCAAAAGGCAGGCTTCCACTCAAGAACAATTGCATATTCTCCACGAGTGTCTTCGTCAGCATGTTCTGCCAACAAGTGTAAGATTCAATTACTATATTTGCACCACATTCATACAGCCTTTTTGAGACAAATTAATGGACGTTTCATTTTAACAATCTTCTTTATACTGTGCTAAAATATGTGGTCCATCCTCAATGCGTTAAACTATGCATAAAGACTGAAGCATTGCTTGAACAATTATGAATAAGAGATTAAACTACTTAAAAATTACAAGTAGAAACACGTGTGTACTTAAAATAATCGCGACAATGTATGGAGTTCACAATGGGTTCGTGATTGAGAGTTGGTATGAGATATTATTCTTCGAGGCATTGAGAAACAAAGAAGCCCAAAACATGCTCCATTCACAGAGAAATGATTTTTATCAAGTTGAAACAAATCATGTAAAGACACAATGAATATTCTATCATTAAGCACGGGAACTATATTTAGGGCGTGATAATTCAGAGTTGATCTCAAACATAACTCAAATGCCTTCCGTCCGTGAATATATATAAACAACCAGATTCAGAAAGCTATGATAAACAGGAAAAAACAATTATCATAAAGACCGTGAATATGAAGAAATTAGTTTTTTTCCGAAATGTTGATACCTGAAGTGCTTCAACTTCTCTTTGTTTGACTGAAGCTTTAATCGCAGGTGGTCGATCATTCAATGGTGGATCATATCTTCCGTCAATCCGATCAAATTTTCCAAGTAGTCTTCTATATAAAGGATGTCGATTGGAATTCACATCATCTAAAGGTATAAGTCTACGAACAGTAGCTCGATCTTCAGAACGATAAAGAGCAACTATAAGATTTTCAGCAGCTTCACGAACCTTTAAAAAACATTACAAATCAAAAGTAGGGTATTTTAGCTATCAAAAACATCTTTTTAAAATGTTTCTTTTTGTGAAGATTTACTGATAAGGATAAAATGAATCGTTCTTATGTTTACCGCTATTAAACGGTAAACATAAAGCAACAACTTTTGTGCAAAATTAAGCTTCATTGCTCCTAACAGTATAAAAATATGCAAATACAGGAAAAAGTAAAACTTAGAAAATGTAAACACTAAGTTTGCAGCAACATGTTTCTGATGGCATACAATCTTTGCTAAAATAGAATACAATAAAATTTAGCCGGCAATACAATAAATGTTTAGCAGAAACTCACTTCGTTTGATCGATGGTCTAAACATTTTGCAGTGAATATAGTTAATGCCTCTAAAGTAAAACTTCCCTGATTGACATGTCCATGTTCATTACAAAAAACAGGATCTACACCACGACTGGCGTATAATTCTGTCGCTAGTTCAATTCGACTTAAAGCTAAACGATCTAATGTTACAGGAGAAAAGGGTCGAACTAATTCATTCCAAAATGTTGTATTTTGCTTCATCTACAATGATAGAAATAAAATACTTAGTTGAACTTAATGTCTCCGCAAGATAAAAACTCCACAATTTTGTCAATAAATAAATAAATTATTATTATCTACAAATAATCAAACATTTAACATTTTGCTTATTAAAAAAGGTTTGGAAAGATTGTTTAATTTGAAATTAGTTTACATTACCAATTGATATCTTCTGAGTCAAAGCAAGTATTCCACAGTTATCTCATGTGCTTCACAACTAATCATTTTCTTATTAGCGACCAACTTCGAAATGATTTCCTGTATTTCTAGTGATATGGTTTGACAAATGAACGTTAATCATGTTAGGATTCCGACCATTATCTTCAATGGTGTCGGATGGTCAACATACTATAATGTTGGTTGAATTTGAAAATGTGGATCGTTGTACTACAATTCAATAAGCCAAAATTATCATACTAGGAAACCTAAAAGGTTCAACGTTAGATCCCTAGAGGGATAATGGTGTGTACATTGTTCGCTGGGTTTTCAATGACTATTTTGTCGATATCACTCCGTAATGAAAGCTTAGCTCAAATATTTTGGTAAACAGTTTCTTAACAAGTAATAACATTTTAAAATTTTTATATATGACTAAGGCAGATAATTTCTATGATAAGTATACATTGTTGATACGATAATTACACTGAATACTATGAAAAATTTTGCTGCATATGAAACTAAAACGCTGTTATAAAGTAATCTCTTTAATAAGAAATTAATAATAATAATAATAATAATAGTAATAATAATAATAATAATAATAATATGGAATGAATAACCTGTGGCCATTGTGCCATATCTAAAATTTGTTGTTTAGCTATCTCCCTAACACGTGATGAAGTATCACCAGTTCGTTGAAAAATTACTGGAGTTAATTTATCCATGCAATAATATAAATCAGGTCGTGGAATACCATATCTATCAGCAAAATTCACAATTGTCGGTTTGACGAATTTTGTGGCTAAACGAAATATTGACAAAACCTGGAGAGGGGAGAAGAAAGAATATGAGAAAAAATGTATCATACATAATTGACTGTTTGGATACATGTATAAATGAATGTATTAAAAATATTCTAATTTTTGGAGGTGAATTAATATCTAAACACAATCATATTTACAGAACTTTAAAAGAAAAATTTTTTATTCCTACTTGATCATTTAATGCACGACGTAAAAGAAATGTAGTCGATCGAATTTCAGCTTTTGGATCAGGATGTGCTGTATCAGGAAGTGATACAGGAGGAGGAAGTTTCGGTGCAGTTACACGCTGTTCTAATTCAAACAGAGCTTTTTCACGAAAAACCCATGATTTGCTATATGCTTTTGTAACCTGTAAAGAAACAATGTAAATGTATTCAGAACAACTTCGTATTATGTAGTCACCTTAAATAAATTGAATTATATATATATATATATCAACTTAAATTTACTCCTGTTACTCCTCGTGAAGGAGCATAGGCCGCTCACTAGCATTCTCCATCCAACCCTGTCCTAGGCAATCCTTTCCAGCTCCTTCCAGTTGTTATTCATTCTTTTCATATCCGTTTCTATTTCCCAACGTAATGTGTTCTTTGACCTTCCTCTTTTCCGCTTTCCTTCAGGATTCCAAGTTAGGGCTTGTCTCGTGATACAGTTTGATGATTTTCGTAATGCATGTTTTATCCATTTCCATCGTCTTTTCCTAATTTCTTCCTCAGCTGGAAGCTGGTTTGTTCTCTCCCACAGAAGGCTGTTACTGATGGTATCCGGCCAATGAATGTTGAATATCTTGCGTAGACAACTATTTATAAGTACTTGCACCTTCTTGATAATGGTTGTAGTAGTTCTCTAAGTTTCAGCTCCGTACAGTAGAACTGCCTTGACGTTTGTATTGAAGATTCTCACTTTGATATTGTTTGAAAGTTGTTTTGAGTTCCGTATGTTCTTCTACTATAGGAATGCGGCCTTTGCTTTGCCTATCCTCGCCTTTATTTCTGCATCTGATCCTCCTTGTTCATAGATGATGCTTCTCAGGTACGCGAAGGATTCTACATCGTCCAGAGTTTCGCCATCAAGTGTGATATATATAATAAAATAATTTATGAGTTAAACACTAACCAGCTGTCTGAGTTCATAATATGTTTCTAGAAAAATCTTTTCACAGAACTTTATGACAGAAACTTCATACATCACCACAATACAACAAAACATTATCACTTAAAATGTACCATTTAACAACAAATTTTTTTCGATTGAACAAATGAAATTAATCATTTTGAAAGAAAGAAAAACATGAAAGAAGGTAACTGATTTGTAAAAATAACGAAAACCTTCATTTTATAGAGTATTACATATCAACACTTATCAATACATAAATCAACTGATTCACTTAACTTTCAAAATATCAACAATAACAAAATAACATAAACTATTCTCACTGATAGAAAAGTACAATGATATTTTGAAGTCAATATTCAAGAGAAAGGATACAGTTAAGCATGAAATTCGAAAATCAATTAATCTAAGGAAAAACAACACAGTACTATATTGTTGAAAAGCACGTAATAAACAGATTGTTTCGTCAGACTTTTATTACATATGAATAAAATGAAAAACGACTATTTATTTCCCACAGTGTCACTAACAAACACAAAGATTTTAGCATATAACAATAATAATATCATTCACCATCAGTTACAGGATTTTATGTAGAATAGAGTTTTAAAAGTTTTAAGTAAAATCGATTCTCTAATCATCATCTAAAAATCCAAAATTTTAGGAGTAAGAAATAGTGTCATAATGATATAGTGTATGCAGATAATATCAATCTCAGTAAACCTGACATAAGGCAACATAGAACCTGGCACATATGTACATCGGTTCAAGTCGCTATATTACATCACCACAGCAGGATGCCCGAATAGAATAAGTAATAACAGTATTAGCGAGAGTAGAAAAAATGAGGCGGCGAGTCAGGTAAACACTTACAAACCTAGATTCAACTAACTGTGTAAAGGGAAATCAAAATGGTGAAAAAGAAAGTGTCTGGGTACAATTACTGTTTTCATAATCAAGACGATACACAATGCTTCTGTTGTGTATGGATGATGGTCTATTAAAGTTCACCTCACCCCAATCAAGTATTGATTTTAATAGAAACTTAGAATGTTTACCCAGTAGTAAAACAAATTTTATTGTATGGACAGTAAAGATAAGATTTGCCAAACTCAGATCAGGTAGAAATTAAGAAAAATTTTAATTGTAAAAAAACAATATATTTGTTTTCATTTACTTCTTCAGTCAGCTTCCCGTGTACAATAGAAAAATAGTTGAAGCTGTATTAAACAACCGCTCTTCTTAAGACATAGTAAACAAATCACGGAAAACAAATAAGTTGACTGAAATGATATTTAGTGATTCTCAAGTACAAACACTATGTTACCACGTAAGTTATGTTTTGCCTTCGTATTACAATTAATTAGTAACTATATATATTTAGAGCAACCAAATAAGAATGTACTATTAACCTATTTCCACTTACTTCGATGTAATAAACATAAATATTGATCAATTTCCAGTGATCCTATGATAAAATAAAGAATTACTCTGATCCCACAACCCACTCTCTTATGAAAATTTCATGACAAAATGAACATGATCGTTACAATAAAACACATAACCTACCATATGAGCATACAAATATTATTAACCTCTTGTTATTTTTTTGATTATACTCATATAGAATTCAAAAGACTAGTAAATAAAACAATTAAATAAATCATTTGAAACATGCAATTTAGATTGTTATCTTAATGTACTTTTTAAAAATTATATATAATCAGTTAACTGTACAAAATATATATTCGAGATTGTTTTAAAAAAAAAAAACAATATTATTAATAAATCATAAATGATTCTTACAAGGTTAATGCCTACAACATCAATAGCTACACCAGCCTGACGTCGATTGGTTTCGCTCATTGGCTCAGGAAGATCAATAATACTATGCTGAAAATTTTCTCTACCATCGACCATGCGATCATGAGCTGCTTGTTCTAAGTATTTCATCGTTTGTTCATCTTCATAAATATCAATGTCTCTTTGAATAGCTTCAACTGCATCAAGTGGTGGCATATGTTCAGAATGGTTGAAATTCTCAAAAGATTGTTCATGAAGCACTGGGACTGGTAGTTCCGATGTATAATGCTCTTCATCAGCTGGATCTACTATTGGACTATTACTTCTATGCTTATTTTTAAGAGCTGGTAAAGGACGTTCATCAGGATCATTTGAAGGATAAGCACGACGAAATGGAAAGTAATCAACATCTTGATTATTATTATTGCCATTGTTGTTATTAACAGTATATGACCCATTACTACGCCTATTTTCGTTTAGATCATCACTTATTAATAAACTTTGAAAATGTATTGGTTGTATTGGATTTACTGGTAAAAGAAAGGATAAATATAAAACAATTTGTGAATATATTTATTCTAGGGGACTTTGAAAATTAGTAACTCTATTAACTACCTGTTCCTATATAATAAATATCTACTATAATTTGTTGATTTACAAGCTTTTTTAATGTTTGGTATGTTTTATAGAGAAGCATAATAATAAATTAGGCTTCTATTTAATAATAAAATATTAATTTTTCTTATCCTATTTGACAGACTTTATCGGTAAATAGAAACAATGATAAAGGTAACACATAATTATGCATCTTTAACTAAGAAAAAATTTATTAGCACGAAATATGATTGACATTTGAATTAGTAAAAACAATCTACCTGTAAACTTGCACAAACAGCTTACTAATTGGTCAATGAAAAGAATAAGTCTGTTATATGACGTTTGACAGTAACTAGGAGTATGAATGGCATATGTTTCATTTACTGTATGTGTTAATAGTTTCGCCAGTCATTATCAAGAGCATAGAATTATTCACATTAAGAATTTCATAGTCTAGGAAACAGGTAATGATCGATAAGGAAGAGTGGAAATTAAGACCACAGTAGAACAACAAGCTGAGTAATTTCCGTTACTATACATAGTGCTGGCTTTCCTATACGTATGATGAAAGCTTTAGTAATACAAAGTAGATAAGTGTACTACTTTTCGTGAGATTTTATTCACAGCCGTTCCGTTTCTTTTGCTTTTCCAAGTATTTCAGCATAGATTTAGGGAAGCTAGAATAATTTTTACTAAAGAAAGTTATTCAACCTCTTCTCTTATTAAAGTCTTAAATTCAAATTTTCTCACACCACACTTTCTCTTTTACTTTGTCAAACTCTTACCTCTAATCTACTTATTCTGTTTGCATCCCTTACTGGTAATACCGAGCTTCATTTCCGAAATATATCGAAATTTATTACGGAATTAATTTTCACGATTGTTAATTTTTATCTGATTTCTATGACGTTCCTAATTAATTGTCAAAGTCTCAACAACTACATTTTCAGTTCCTTAGTGGCAACGATAATAATAATAATAATAATAATAATAATAATGCATCTTGTATAGGTTGTTTGAATCTTCTCATTGACGTTTAGGTTTGCAAGTAATCAGTTTCTTATTGGCATATGTGCATTATAAGCAGAGATGGATGATGTCTAGCAGTGGAATTCGGGATACGCAATTCATCCTATTCGGAATTCCTCAGCTGAACGTACCAGCAAACGGTACTGGGTTTGAATCCCAGAGCGAACATCAACTCCAGGATGCATGTGCATCCGGCTGACAAATCCCAAATAGAACAAAACGCGTGTTCTGAATCCCACTGCTAGTTACCATCCATCTCTGAGTATAATAATGAGAATAATAATAATAGCAATATTAACGTTCTCATTCTGTTTACTTTGATGCTTCGTTAATACGTATGATAAATTAATGTCGTCATATCATAACGTTTCAAAGAGTTTCTTCATTTACGAACAGTAAGATTGACTTCAGATAAATAAAACAAATTCATATGTTATGAAGAACAAATATGCATTTTCAGAAGAGGTTTTGTGGAGATTTTAGAAAGTTCACTGATTGGAATCATGAGTCAATGGAAGCTAGACCACCATGGAAAACCTGGAAGCACTGGACGGTCGTTTCGTCCTAGTATGGGACTCCTCAGAAGTGCGCATCCACGATCCCGCACCCCGCGAGATTCGAACCCAGGGCCTATCACTCGAATCTCGCGGGGTGCGGGATCGTGGATGGATCTGAGGAGTCCCATACTAGGACGAAACGACCGTCCAGTGCTTCCAGGTTTTCCATGGTGGTCTAGCTTCCATTGACTCATAACTTCAATCAGTGAAATATGTACGTTCACCATTTTTAACACATAACATTGTCAAATTCACTAATACATGCCTTATTCTTGGCCTTTGTAAAATATTATAATTATGGACTTATAACTGTAGAGCCTGATGATGAAGTTATTGAAAACAATTGTTCGCTCAAATATTCTTCGTTTTTAAATATGTATTTCTTGGTAGTATCATATATTGTTTTATTACATTTGAATTTACACTTCCAGTACTGTGTATGAGTATAGAATGATAAAGTCTTATCATTTTCAGCGATCACAATATCAAATATATGATGGGAATAAGTCAGACAGTAAACAAGTTCCGAAAGATAACTTTGATAAACATTGACTAATAAAAGAAAACAGATAAATTCAACTATGATAATCACCAAATAAAAATGCTGAAAATTCACGAGAAATCCGTATATTTGTAGGCAAACTAATCAATTTACTCTCTTCTGTTTTTGGCACTCATATTCCACTAGTTAACTCATGTTCTTTTTAGTTAAGAAGCTTTTCTGAAGATTGCTTTAATCAGCTGGTTTTATTCATTGCCGATTGATCTCATTCGAGGCATCATTTAAGAGCAATGGGCAACTGTATAGAAGTGTATTTCACCCTATTGGGGACTTGTCAGTTAGACCTACCTGTATGGTAGAGATTTGTAGCTCAGGTGGATGATTTTGATGGAGTTTTGTTCTCTGAGCACAAACTTCTATCTGAAGTTTTTGCTGATGATGTCGTTCAGAAGAACGATGAAAGTCCCAGGACCAAACCATCCAGCTCAGAGAACAAAACTCCATCAAAAAGACTTGCCTCTATCCTTGAGTTCATTTTCACATTGACACTTGAATACATTACCTTTCTCTTTAATCATCTAGCCCATTATCTACCAACCTACTGAGTCCAGATAACCGCTGGCTCGCACAACAGACAAGAATGTGATTATTTATTTGTAAGTATTTCAACCTTCCTATTAAACAAGAGACACAAAAAAGGCAAGCCAATCACCGAGATTCAAAGACAGAGGAACAGATGGGTGGAACGCTTTGAAGAACCTTCGAATAGACCAACTCCATTGAATCCACCAAACATCGAAGTAGCACCTGCAGATCTTCCTATGGCTGTCACTCCATCAACGATCGCAAAAATCAGGATAGCCATCAAACTGATCAAGAGTGGGAAAGCAGCAGGAACTGACAATATACCAACTGAAGCACTGAAATCAGACAGAAGTAACTGCAATCATGCTCCACGTTCTATTCAGGAAGATTTGTGAGGAGGAACAAGTGCCGCTAACAGACTGCAAAGAAGGATATCTCATCAAGATCTCATCAAGAAAGGAGATCTAAAACAATGTGAGAACTACACAGGCATCAAACTACTATCGGCACCGGGAAACGTTTTCAACAGAGTGTTGCTGAACCAGATGAAAGATTCAGTAGACGCCAAACTTCCAGATCAGCAGGCTGGATTCCGTAAGGATCGGTCGTGAAAAGACCAAATAGCGACACTATGGATTATCGTTGACTAATCAATTGGATGGGATTCGTCACTGTACACTAACTTCCTTGTCTGTGGGAAGACGTTTGACAATGTGAATAGGAGGACCTTACGGGACCTCCTTCAACACTACAGTGTACCTGAGAAGATCGTTAATATCATCTGGAACTCATACGACTGACTACACTGCAAAGTCGTGCATGGATGACAGCTGCCGGATGCATTCCAAGTGAGGACCGGTGTCAGACAAGGCTGCCTACTGTCACCCTTTATATTTCTTCTCGTGGTTGACTGAATTACGAAGATCTCCATATCTGAGGGGCAGAACGCAATAAAATGAACAGCTTGGATACAACTGGACGAGCTGAACTTTGACACAAAAGTGAGCAAAGGTAACCACATACACATAAACACAAATACTTTTATAAACATCAACACTTACTTTTGTTCCGGTCATTATTCTGAAATAAGAAAACAAGGGCATACAAGAACTTACAACTACTGCGAAGAGACGAGGGAAGAATATATATATATATATATATATATATATATATATATATATATATATATATAACATGGATAGTCATTATTATTATTTACTACGGTTTACATCTTCTTGTTATTTGTTTTGGTAAATGAATTTGGTCATTTTCTGGTTCTATATGATGGGTTGCTTCAGCAAATAACAAAGCAATCCAGAACGCAAATTTTATACCATGTGAGACTCGTCAGCTGGATGCATCCTGTTGAAGAGATTGAAAACGTGATAAAACACACACTGCACACCCCAATGCTAGTCGCTATCGGAAATATGAATAAAACATGGATGTTTATTCTTTTGGTGAATTAGTGTGTATAGTTTTGGAGGAGTATCTAACAGATGATCTTCTGATAGTGTTTTTATGTAATTCTAACTGCAGAGCTTCTTTTGATTTATTATTGCGAGACAACTATAAGTCTGTTATTGAATTTTATTCATTAGAATATCCTAGTTGAGCCCTCATTAATAGCTATCGCAAGCTTTATTCTGATATTTCGTTAGCATAATTGAGTGGAATCATGGACAGAAATCCTGGTGTACTTGTGACCACTTCATCATCTTAGGTTATGCCATTCTCATTTAAAATACATGGAAAAGAGGAAAATTTAACTAGAATGTATTGAGTCAGTGAAAAGATAGAAACAGAGTCCGAAGATCTATCGTTAATGATGTAGGAGACATTAATAATAATAGTATTAATAATAATAAGACTTGTACGCCACCGAATTCCGGTTCAGTGATCTAGCGGTTATACGTTCGCATGTGAGACAGATCTTGGGTTCGATTTCCAATCAGGAAGCCGTGGACGCAAACCGCTGAGAAATGCCGTACTAGAATGAAACGACTGTCCAGTCCTTCCGGATTTTCAAAGATCGATTAGTGATCTCAATAACCTTCAACAAGCTCCACAACCCCATACTAAGAACAATAATAATAGTAGTAAATGAATAAATTTACACAACTAGAATTATGTAATCTTCAGTTCAGTTTTCTTACCGTATCAGGAAACTGGTTATCCGATCGACCATAAAGTTGTTCACGTTGTTCTGTTGAAGTATTACTAGACAACAATTTCATTAAATCAATATCTCGATATAAGTTATTACGCATTTCAGTTATTTGATTCTTTTTTAACTTAGCTTGTTCATAGTTTTCTTCCTCAACAGCTTGTTGTTTTTCAAGTGCTAATCTACCGAGACGTTCACCGACCTGAAAGATAATGAAACAAAAGTAAATTATGCAACTAATTCGTTTACCAAGCAAACAATTTATGTCTGAACCTTTCCTTATCTATAAAATTATACGCTCAGTTTAAAATATCAACTATTAAGTAGCTGGCAATTAACAAGCCAGAAGACTTTAATTTAAATACACTAAGTTAAAAATTTGTTCAACAATTGCTATGTTAATGTATAAACTCAAGTTTAAAATCACACATACCTGATGTAGTTGAGTTATAGCATCTCGTATACCTTGAGCTTGGTCAAAGCGTTCAGCTAAAAATTAATTGTAAAAAATAGAGGAAACATAAACAATTGTTGGAAACCTAAACCGATTTTTTGAATGTTAACATTGATTGAATGTAGTGGATTACGTCGATTAACAGATTGAATATTTAACGGATGATATATGAAGAATTATCCAAACAAATAGATACAACATAACAATAATCAACTACATGATTTATTTTCCAATTTTTCATATCATCGTGTATGCGTAACTTTAGTGCTGTTGCCGAATTCAAAAAATATCGATAAATTGTAAGAAGACAAAGTGAAACTGTAAAGATTCAAGGGGGTTTTGAATAAAGTTTGTTGTTTTGAAATTACATAGATCAATTTATTATTTCAACCCTAACTCACAATAACTGAAATAAAAGTTGAATAAAATATATAGTTAGTCTTTTTTCCTTCATCTAAACAAACACGTGATACCTATGAAACAAAAAACTTCAAAGAGCTGATTATTAACCGAGTCTTATTGTAATAAAATGGGTTTTATTTCCTCTCCAATTAGATCAATTCCGGAGAATGTAGAACATGTTGAGTAGATTTAATCGTTTAAATGATTTATCGAATTTCTTTCACATTGGCCTCTCAGTTCTTAGTAGAGATCACTATGATTCACTGCAGTACAGAACTTGATACCTAAACTCACTTTTCAAGTAAACTTGATAAACAAAGTTTGATCTATTACACAGGTAATATGGAATAGTTTATCCAGTCGAATAGCAGCTACCTTGAATAATAAAAAGTAAGTTGGACAGTCAAATTATAATTTCATTGAAACCAAGAACCAGTCAATGTTATACCACCGTTGGAAACCTGGAAGCATTGAGAGGCCGTTTTGTTCTAGTTTGGGACTTCTAGGCAGTGCACATCCACGATGTCGCACCTGGAACTCGAAGCCCAGGACTTCCTGTCTCACTTTCAGGTTTCCAATGATGGTGATCGGTTCATTATTTCAGTGAAATTCAAAAATATCTACAACCCTATACTGCAAATTATAATTGTTTAAAAACTCCCAAGATATATTAAAAACACAGTTATACGGACAAAAAATATTCGTTTCAATAACTCCTCATTAGGTTCTATAAATATACATTCAGATTAATCTCTCATAATTTCAGTCGGCTTAACATCACACCTGATTTTTTCAAAGTTAACAGTTTTATTTTATTTCAACCAACAATCATAAATTAAGGTACTCTAATTTTTAACGAATGTATTTTCTTTAAATTTAGTTATTCCTTTGTAATATTAATTTTCATGCGTAACTGTAGAACATGATAAGAAGCCATTGAAAAGAATAAACTTCGATTATATACCTGAATCATCGTGAAAAAAAGTCACTTGAGATAAACTGTTTTCTAGTAAGAATTCTAAAACAGTCAACTATCTTCTTTAAGGTCATTAAATACTTTTCAGAAGCTGAACGAAAACAAATACAAATATATCTGCACTAAAAATAGCTTAGTATTATTTAATTCATGTAAATTAGAAATATTTTAAAAGCTACAGAAATGAACTCAGTCAAACAATGTAGCTCGAAATTAATAATAATTACCAAAATATTAATCAACGATCATTGATTTTCTACAATGAAATTTAACAACTTATAACTCAATATTTCTTTACAATTTCGATATGTTATCTAACCAGTCTTTACATAACATATTATTCTTAAATAATGGAAATCTGATCAGAATGCGGTTTGAGGAGATTGTAGTAATTTTAATAGTTGAATTCATGAGTCAATGTAAGCTGGACTGCCATTGGAAACCTGGAAGCACCAGACGACCGTTTTGTCCCAGTACGGGACTCCTCAGCGGCGTGCATTCACGACTCGAACCCATGACCTTCGGTCCTGCACGCTAACGCTTAACCTCTAAACCACTGAACTGTTAATGAACTGTTAATGTCTAAATTCTATCTATCCATGAATGGCTGCACAACGATTCATCCATTGTCTAAGGTAGATACCTGTCTCTACCCGAAACACATTGGACTCCAATAGTCACGGCTTCTCACTAGGACTCAATGGTGGTCTAGCTTACATCGGCACACGAATTCAAGTATAATAAAAATCTGATGAAAAATGAGGCACATACCCTTAACAGCTAGACGTTTTTGTTTTTCTAACCTTCTTATTATGTTAGCAACTTCGGGATCTTGATACATATCAAACGCTAAGTCTTCAGTGGGAGGTATGTAATCTGGCCTAGACAAATAAAAATAGATGAGTAAATAGGGAAAAATCGAAAATTGAAAAATCACTATAGTACTTATAAGTCAATTTAAAAATGAAGGACAACTTCTGTAAAAATATATGGAATTAAGGACTAAACCCAGATAAGTTGTCTGAAAATAAATGATCATCGATTAATAGAGCGTGTTATTTCACAATTAAACATTTGTAAGTGTAAACACGTTATGAAGGTAATGATGACTTAAGTGGTTAATACAACTGTAATGCAGTGGGATTTTATGAGTTGATCAATAGTCAGGTTTTTGATTATTAAAGCCAATAAACGTAATGATACGAAGTGGTCAAGAGATGGTTACTCATGACACCGGATTACAGACTAAGAACTCAATCGAATAGATAACAGAAAATAAAACAGTTTCCAAGTAGAATGGGAGTTTGACCTGATAAAACAACAGGGTTATATACGAACTGTCAATGGAAAAATACACAGAACTAGATTTTATATATAAATCGAGAAAACTAGTTTTATGTCACTCACTCCAATAAAGACCTGACTGTTAGGCTTCAGTCCTTGCCTATTATATCAATAACAACGAATAAGATCATATTAGAAGCTTTTAAATGTTTGGAGTAAACTGGACGTTGAAAGTTTGGAGGAAATTCGGTTTCATGATTTTGAAATTTACAAACAACACATCTAATGGGGGAAATTTTATTTATATCTTACGGAAAATGCAGGTACACCTATATATTGAAGTGCATCTATTTAGACAATACAGAATAAAACAAATTCAGATTGCTGAGTGACGTCACAAGAAAATATTGAATTACCGAGGATTCGAATCAAATAAAGAATATTTTATCTATAAATTTTGTTATATTTCACAAAGATTAATAAGGTAGATCATGATCTAGTTACTTATTTGGAACAAAATTCACTAATTATTGATGCGATGGACACACTATATGCCTTTTTATAATTGTTATAACTTTGGATCTTTGCATATTTAAATGACAAATGCGTAACTGAACAATTCACTCAAAAGCATGTTATCAATATACTATTTGTCCCTTCTACAAGGTTAATTATAAAACCTATCATTTCAGACATCTTACAAAGTTATTGGGAAGAACTAATAAAGCATTTTAGTAATATTACAGCCAAGTAATATACATGATCTAGACCAGGAATGCGCTAGGAAAGTCTGAAAACATTGTCTTGATTCATTTTACTACTAAAAACGTAAATTTCTAGCACACGAAACTTTACATTTTATTAGCATTTCATGCTTTATGTTGTGTTGATTTCCACTCACTCTTCCGACGTGCGATGTGGCAACTTGAACTAAGGAAGGCCTGTGTCAGGCCTCACGTTGATAGTGACTGACCGACACCATTTTAAAGTGAATAAATGCGTATGTATATTCAGTGAAATGCCTATACAACTCAATAACATAAAAGTTTATTCAATAAAGTCTGTGTTAATCGCATACTCCGACAACCGATTTAAATTAATTTTTCTCGAGGAACACGTACTTCTATACATTTTGATTTATCAACATTTAGCAAAAATTACAATGAAGAAGTTATACAAACAAGCATTGGAATACATTTAATATTTCCTAAAAAGGTGCTGAAAATACAAATTCTCATAAGCTATTATATATTGATGAAAACTTTTTGAGTTCGCTATCATTAATGGTAGCGATTTGTATGCACAGTCATTTAAGGACAAAATCATTGTGTGAACAGATTACTTTACTAGAGGAGCTATAATATTCTGAAGGAATACATAGGCGATATTACGTGGAGTGGTTTCAAAATGGACGTTCTGTTCAAGTACCATACAATATGCACATTACTTAACAGAATTGAATACAAGGTTGCAGTATCGAACCAAACGAAGCAACAATCATAAGAAACTTATTCCAACATGTCAACTACTAAATTTAAAAATGTAAACAGAGCGATGAAGCTGGTTTATGATCTTTTAAAATATAACAATTAGGAAAGATTTATCCATCTTTTAATCGACTTGAAATACAGACAAAAAGCTATGCGATAGCCACTGGTGTGATCCTAAACCACAGATCATTTCAATTAACTTATTTGCGTGAACTGTCTAATGTCTCATATGGTTTTGAGTCATCAATAGACAGATAAATAACAGGCCCACGACACCATACAAAAAACTGACCGCCACCAACTATATCCTGACGAACCTAACCTCAACAAAAAATTATGAATAAAGACGCTATTAACGTAGTGTACTAAAAGCGAATTCCGGTCAACCAAACTCATGTCTTTAAATTATTCAAAAATGACAATATCATCCACCAAGCGCCTTTGGTTTAAACAGTGCATATGGTTTGTAACATGACATAAAATTTCAAGTATTTCAAACATGTGAGACAAACTTTTTCGTCGCAACTGACTCAGGCTAAGCGGTTCATCAGGGTTAAGAGACGATTCATCCATCGCTACTAAATTAAATAGTTCAGTAGTAACTGTATATCAACATTAAATCATACTAAAATACACGACACATCTCGCTTATATGTGTTGTTTTAATATTTCTATGCTTTTAGTTATCTAGTCTTTTCAGTTCGTTTACTTTTAACAAATAACATACACTAAGACAAAAAAAGAGTAACGTGCTAAACAAGTTGGAGTTTTATATATTTGCATAAACGCAGCATAAGACGATGAAAACAAAGGATAATAACTACAATCACATAAAACAACAACGTATGAATCAGTAGAATCTGTCAAGGTACTTTCTCTAAATCAATAATTTAGTTTTGAAAAAATCCACCCAATAATTCACAGGTTAATTTAAGTAAATTTGAATGTCTTTGTACCAAAGAGAATGGAGAAGATATTTTTGGGAGTATTAATTAGGAATCAAATGCTTTATGTATTACATTGTTTGTTACAACATAAACCGATGTAAGAACATATAGGTGGAAGGTTCACGCATAACTAAGCAGAAAGTATGACATTACTTTAAGAGCAATATATTTATTGTATGCTAATCTGCTGACCTTTACCACTTACTTAGAACAGAATAACATACCTGAAAAGACCTACTGGGGAATCATCAGAATCCGACCGCCCGTTCTTATCGATAAAATCGCCGATCAGATTTATAGCGACAATCCCAACCTACAGAAATAACGAATCCAGACATTTTGATGTACCTGACTGTATAAGTTTAAGTTATTCGGATGGTTTTTATAGAGAAACAGTTGAATATATGAGCCGGAGGCGTCAATATGAACCGACTTTAATTCCCTTGCTTTGTACTCTGTCGCCTGATTGTCTGATAGCGCTACATATCTAAAATATAGGATACAAACGAACTATGTGTAGATTGATTTACCCAAGTCTAGTATACCTGGCGTTTTTAAAATGTTCCATTTCATCGTCCGGCGTATCTCCGACGAAAAACTCAATCTTTGACGCTAAAATAACAGTATTAAGTTAGTTCTACGAACAAACCAATTAAATATTGATGGCAAAGTAACTGTATTTTGCGAAAACTAGCTTTGGCTTCCAAAGATAAAATAAGCTGTTGAGGGTAAGAACAAAAGCGAGTAGAAATCCATCCTTTAGTTCCTGGATGGTGATGATTTAGTTCTGTGGCAGGGAAGTGTTCGTCTTGACTTGAAACATAGACGACACGAAAAGGTAGCTTGTGTGGCATAATCTGACCACCTTTAACGCCAATGGACAAACAACGCGCTAGTAAAGTAGACTTCTATTGGTGTAACAGTTTACATAACCTGAGTAACTAAAACCCATGACTTGAAAAAACAAAATATCTTAAAACAGATTTGTAAAATTATTTAGTACCCAAAATTAACAAAATACCAATATTCTGCTGTTTCTATGAAATTCTGTCAACATCCCTCTTCTATAACCAAACTAACACTTTTACCTAGTGTATTTAGGAGTTTTAAGTCAGAAGCAAACTACTTACTCTTTTTTATCACAGGTGTGTGGTACTTGTATGAACTGATTATTTTTTTGTACTTGAATACTCGCTGATTACGAATTTCAAATACAATACGTTGATTTCTGCTCACTGAGTTCTATTTGCCTTAAGTTTCACTATTTTGGGAATCCTTAGTTGGTACAGTGATTCGAATACTTATTGTTATACACGTGATAGAACAATTGGATATATATTCAAATTCCGAATCTTTGACAGATCACGTGGAAAGGTTTGAAATCTGGAGTATGACCAGGAAAGATCATCAGAATGATAAAGTTGTGGCTCTGATTGTCTTTTCCAGTGGACGATTGTGTGAAATATATGCATTCAAACTCCACTCTCGTATTTGACTTATTTGATTCCGTCACTTACTTACGCGATTCAAGTCGATGAAATATACGAGGAAAGCATAAAATCCAACTGGAGTCAGATACAGTGACATTAAAGCGTCCCACTAATCCCTCACTCTTTATATGCGGCGTCATAAGTGTCGTAAAGAATTCTGTGGCTCAAAGAACAGATAATGGCGACCGTCTATTGCAGCTATGCTCAGATAACCGCCTGTTCCTTGCAAATACTAATTTTAAGCATAAGGAAAAACATCTTTTAACATGGCGACCCACTAATTCGTCCCAACGTTGGACCCAAATAAATCACATCGCTATCAGCCACCGATGGAGGGGCTCGATAGAAGACTGTCGCTCGTTCTGGAGCACATGCTTAGATTCAATTCATGCTCTAGTACGAGCGCGTATATGCCTGAGTCTTACTGAACTTAAGAAAGATGCTATAAGGGAACTTCTAAGGGTCCTGTTTAATGATAGTGTAGTGACTCACATTTATCACGAGAACACAACTGGTTTAATAGAAACAATTATTCTTATAACCAACTGTACCAGTGCTTGTTTTAATATTTTTTTTTTTCTCCCCCCCCCCCCCCTTTTTTCCTACAAAACCAAGTCAAACTAAGAGCATATTTCAGGAGCAACTAGGACAACAGTTAGGCAGCCATATAGGTGATGCCCACCCCGATGCAGCATGGAATGATATCCGAAAAGCTGTGGAAGCAGCAGTGATGTCTGCTAGTAAGGTAAACCACAAGGTTAGGGAGAAACACTGGATCTCAGCAGCATCTATCGCACTGATAGATGCTCGAAAACTCATTCCATCTGGCTCTGAACATGACGGAGATCAGAGTCAGCTGAAGCGCAGGCTGATAAGAAGCCGACGCAATGATTGTGAACAGTGATGGGTAGTGAAAGCAAGAGAGATGGAAAAGGCAGCGGCAATAGGTTATAGCAGACAACTGTTCAGACTTGTTAAGCAACCTAGTATTGGGGACCCGACTGTTAGTGTAACTATCTCAGAAAAAGATGGACGTATTATACATTCTCAATCCAGGAGATTAGATCGATGACCAGAACACTTTATCGATCGGTTCAACTGGCCTTCAGCCGCACTTCGTTTTTCGACGATCTCCGGTCGATTTGAATGGCAAGTTGATTTACTAAACCTAGTCACAAGCCCTTCTCCATTATTCACTGACGGTCCATTTTGAAACGACCACGACTATTGCTCAGCTTTCTATAACTTGGTATAGCATTCCAGCATTTAGTGCACGTGTCCGGTGTAAAGTAGTCTGGTATGGTGAACAGGAACTACAGTCACGGCCAAATTCACACCATAATATAGCTTTTTTAACGAAATTTACATAGTTATATGACAACTTTATCGACTACATTAATGTAGACATGGCTGTTATTCTACATCACACTCGGTTGACGTGAAAACGATGGGTATAGCTCCACATATCAACCCTAAGTACATCATTTTAAACGTGAGCTTAAAGTGTGGAAATCGGAAAACCAAAAAGGTGGGACATTAAATCTTTGAACTGAGCACAGTTTCATGATTTTATGCTTTTCAGAATAAAATGGAGTTTATAGATCTACAGCATGGCGTCAGCCAGATACGGAACTTAATAATGACAAGGTGGAAACGTCAGGATCAGTTAATGAACAGTCCTTTTTCGTCTTGTAAGAATTCAAGGAAGCCATAGTAATTGAAAGGCTTAAAACTAACCTTATTACTGTTAAGGCGTCAGCACTAAATTCCACCGGCCTTGGTAAAAGAAACCATTAACCACTTTGACCTTCTTATTCATTTAACTGTGATTAACATGCAGTGAGTTGAGCCCAAACATCTCTTTCTTGCTTCTGGGCCTCCTTCACTTTTAGTCATGTTTTGTAATTATTTTATCCCAAATAATCTAGCATAGTCGCTAACAATTATAAAAACAAATTGCCACTAAAGTTTTAACTTATTTTTCCAGAAAATCGCGGCCACATTGGTAAGTAAAAATGAAACTTATTATCTGGGCTTAGATTAATAAACTGTATCAAATCAAAGAACAACAACTTAACGGATGATGTTTACAAAATATTGGGCATCGGACAAGTTTCTCAACAGTGCACACTTCAAAGCCTCAAGGTTGTGCATTGGTAATGCGTGTCGATTTTGAATTTGCCAATGTTTGCTAATCTCAGTATCATTTCCATGTCAAAGTTGTTATAGCGCAGTTCACACAGCCCAAATTTTATGGAGCGCTCGAAAACTAGCTTTTTTAAAAGGTATAGTTTTGAAGGTAGTTGGAGATCTATTTTGATTCACTGACGTCACTTAAATTCTCTGTGGTCAGAATATGTCTGTTTCGCATCCAGAATGAAATTGAAGCGCACGGAGTTAATCTTTAGTTTCGCGGAAGTCGTCGAATATGAAAATACCAGAGTTACTTGGGAAACGATCTATAAAGCGAAGGTGACTTTTTTGCTACAGAATTGCTGGTACTAATGCTTTATCCTTCCCCGTTGTGCCACTACGCTTGTAGAGTTCCTAATCATGTCCGCCCTACGAAATGGTTTTCTGCACTACCAATAATCCAATACAGCGAGATCTTTTTCGTAATGAAAATTAATCATTTGTTATCCATCATTGTCTACACTCACCCTAGTCACTTTAAAAATACCAAACACATGGACCTTATTGGAATGTAAGACATGCATTCTGTGATTATTTTCTCAATTAAAACCGTTGTAGTAGTACTGTATCCAATCGAATTTGTATCATTGACACTACAAAAGCCTCCATCTTATGGGTAATTGAAATCTTTAATGCAACAAGTATGCTTGCCACTAATTTGTCCATACAGTTTAAGTTAGTTGAAATCGCTCCAAATATCTGACCCCTGCAGATAATCATATTGATAAATTAATCCATAACTACTGTTGTACTGTGATGCGTGATGGAGTTGACCGTAAGTCATTGAAATGGAGCTTTCACGAAGCATTTGTGTAACTAAATCTTCATTTTTTACCGTAATTCTCTCCTTCAATCACTCAAAAATCGATACTTGGATGTAAAACAACCATACCTCTCGGGTATGCCTTTCATAAAGAACGCTTTTTATCGTTTCATGAGGGTGAAAATGTGTTCATAAACATTACTGTGGCAAAGCTTGTGAAATGATACTTAGTTTAATGTCGAAATTTTTCATCACTATTAAATCATTTTTAAACCTCCAGTTATTTTCACTTTTGGCAGAAACATCGCAAAATTTAGCCGATTATTGAACAATGTAAACTGACAAAAATGGCCGAGACGAAGATCTTAGCGAAATTCGGAGAAGACCTGGTTAAACTTACTACAACAAGTACAGAAGCAGCACCAGTGGGATCTCTTAAAAACGACTACGATGTAACGAAAAAGACTTCTTTTCTAGTCCTATCGTCGGGGCCTAATTTTTATTATTATCACTGACCCTGTTGCTACGCCTACCGTTCTGGGATTTGGCCCAAAATCTCCATTTCTCTGTGCTTACGGGGTATGGCAACTTGAACCGATGTACATACGTACGGGTTCTACGTAGTGGCTGGCCAACTGAAGTAAAGTATTAAAATTTGACGAATAAAATTGAGATCTATCCATCCACAAACGATTACATAAACTTTCCAACCCCGATGTTACATTTGGGACTAATTCATCAAGTGTTTGAATGTCTGCGCTCCATATTTATTTAGAATGCGCTCTTAAGTTGATCCTACGTCAAGTCAGGGTATCGTATTTATACATTTAAAATGTTACATTGGATACTCTGTATTCAAGTTATTTCATATTATGGGGCTAAATGTACTGTTTTACACACTACTAGTTCATAAAATCAAACCACCAGAAACTTCATAGCGTCTGTCTTCTCATTTCTTAACTAACACTTATTTGCCTTCCAGATAATAAGCATTTGAAAACCGATGGATGAAAACTTGGAAAACTTCTCTAATGCTGACTTCGATGCTAGATTGTTCGTCTCTTATATTATTGGTACTAATAAAGTTTCAAATGTTTTATGCACAATAGATAACCGAATAAGAGAGTAAGTAGACACATAATAAATTATTTAGTTGTATGTAACTCAGAATGTATTATGTCTATTCCTAATAAAACTTTCGGAAATGGAAAAAAACTACTTGGTTAATTTTAGCAAAGGTAAATTTAATATTTCGTTCAGAAATATTCAGATCATGTTCATTGGTCTAGGAGACTATATCAACATATCCTTGAAAGATGCCGATAAATTCTTGCATCAACTAATTGTGTAGTTAGTGTAACCATATCATCATATTTTCTGAGCTATAGAAAATACCATCCAACGTTTTAATGACTAAGGCAACCAATCAAATATGATTTTTGGTCTCTTCGAAAACATGTTTCAACGTAAATATTTGCATTTTCTGTGAAATAGTTGATCACAAAATCTAACAGTATAATTAAAATCTTTGAATTAGCTTTATCATCTGAACTGAAAGCCTTGTTCGGTCTTAATGAGTCTCAAGTAACTTCTAAAATTTCGTCTCGATTGTGGTGGCACTAAGTAAAAGTAAAACTTTTCAGCCTAATATATTTGTATAGGGGTTGTGGAGATTATTAAGTTTTTGATTGAGATCATGAACCGATTGATGTTAAACCATCACAATTGAAAACCTGGAAGCACTGAGGAGTCCCACAATAGGACGAAACAGCCGTCCAGTGCTCCCAGGTTTTCAATTGTGATGGTTTAACATCAATCGGTTCATGATCTCAATCAAAAACTTAATGATCTCCACAACCCCCATACTAGTAATCAACATGTGCTCACTAGTGACTAGCTTCGTGAGGGAATTCTCGGAGTTCTAGTGAGAAGCTGTGACCAGTGGAGCTAATCCTTGTTGGGTAGAGACAGGTATCTACCTCAGTACAACAGGAATTGGTCGCGCAATTTCGTGGATTGCTTGATGTTAGAAACTATCACCATTGGATGCCGGCTCAGTGGTCCAGTTGGTTAAGCGTTCGCGCGCGAGACCGAAGGCCCTGGGTTCGAATCTCGTTCGCGGTATCGTGGATGCGCACTGCTGAGGAGTCCCATAATAGGACGAAACGGCCGTCCAGTGCTTCCAGGTTTTCAATTGTGATGGCTTAACATCAATCGGTTCATGATCTCAATCAAAAACTTAATATATTTATGTTCTTAAGTTTTGTGTGTACAATAAAATCCAAATCCTGCACATCACATACTCCAGTATTCTGTTATATTTTTAGTTTGACGCATATCTTCAAAACTGCTCTAAAATGGTTGTGACAGTTAGTAAGTAGAGGATTTTCTCCATTAAATCACATCATATCTGGAATTCATGCATAACTGTTGTTAAAGGACCGCCACATTTTTAATGTAAATCTGGATTCAATGATCTTTCAGTGTGCCTAGATCGAGTAAAAAACAATGAAACTGTTGAACTGATTATTTTTAGAATTTTTCCTTTCTTTTAAACCTAAAACAGGAACTTTGAACAGAAATTATTAAAATTAAGTGGTTTCCAGTTCTGCGATGCCACTGTTTTGACCCAATAAGAATCGAAACGTTTGTAGGCTAATACTCTACCAGTAGTGCTGACAAACGCTTTTCCTAAGATAGTCTCATTTCAAAAGTTGTGAATTTTAATTGTCAGTAAGTACAGAACTAAGTTTTGAGGTTCCCTGATATTCCTTTTATTTAATAGGAAATTAGAATTTCCCGCTTCAATAGTACTAACATTTGCTGAACACGTCAATTCCACCACGTTAAAATAGTTGAAATAGGACTTTTGGGATCTTCATACTATACTATACTTTTGAAGTCGTCCGTCACGAGTAATTGTCCTTGAATCCTTGATGCTTCTTTAAATACGGCATTCTTATCTATTTCGTTTTTTTTTCAGAAAATTATTGTCTCGATAATCTATTTTAAAACTCACAAATTTTAATTTTATTCATATCACTTCATTTATGATACTTCGAATGTGTAAAGCCTGTTTGAATATAAAAGTTGGTATATAGATGCGACCACTATTTGTGAAATTAAATTGCTTCATTTTTACCATTGTGGTAAGAAGTATGCTCATTCTTTTTCTTTCCTAAACAAACATTGTCACTTTTTTAACTGCTTTGGGCGTTATGTTGTTTATTTCTCTATCATTCACAGGTTAGCCACTCTGATTCATCAGCATGTTGCTGATAATCACGTCGACCTGTTTAAAAGAGCCTCTGACATTGATAATTTACAAAATGTTTTGCAGGCAGTTGAAGATAAAATACGAAACTTGTCAATTTCTTTATCGAAAGTTAAAAAGAAAATAGATACTCCCCATGAAACATTATCCACAAATGTAACTCATTTCAAAAATCTACACATTACATGTGCTATTCTTCGTAATATATCTCGAGTAGCAACACTAATGAAACGAATCCAAAGTGAGTATTTTGCTCTTCGTATAACATCATTATTATCACTATTATCCTTAAATAGGTAGGTCTAAAGATTTATGTCAATGTGCAATGTATGTAAATGAGTTAAACTTCATCTTTAATAATATGGAATGGGAAGGAATTCATGTATTGGAGTCCTATAATCGTGCATTAATTCAAGTTCGAGAGAGTATGGTGTCACAAGCATGGAGCCTAATCAATTCATCTTATGAGTTATCTGATCAAACTCAATTAGCCACAGGACTACAGGTAAATTGTATCTTTTTTGTTCCCCTTATTATATTAACTTTTTTAAGTAAATATAAAACATTAGTACGCAAGTTAAACAATGGTTACATGCAACAGCATAGCCACACCTGGTATTGGGTCAGTCCAACAGGTCAAATTCTGTAGTGTTTTGTAGCTTACAACACAATGTTCACATCAGATCTCATTAAAAATGGTGTTGTCTGTGTTGGTAGACATTATTTTGCAGTATCTTGCATTTTAGATTATATTCTAATAGGCGAGATATCCATCTATCAACCAAAGGACGTGTTTACTGCACAGCAGTTCGTTCCGTCCTACTTTATGGCAGTGAAACATGGCCGGTAAGAGTAGAGGATATCCGTAGGTTACTAGTATTTGATCATAGGTGTCTTCGAAACATTGCTCGTATATCATGGGACCATCGAGTAAGTAACACAGTTGTTAGGAAACAGGTACTAGGTAAGGATGGCAAATCAATTGATGAAGTAGTGAAACTTCATGAGTTGAGATGGCTGGGACACGTTACGTATGCCCGACGACCGACTGCCTCGACGTGCTATGTTCAGTGGTATAGGAGTAGGTTGGAAGAAAGCTAGGGGCGGCCAAACCAAAACATGGCACAAGTCCATGAAGTCACTGACAAGTGAACTGAGTCATGTTGATAGGTGTAGACTACCTGGTTGGGGACCGCGAGATGATAGCAACCGATGGTTAGAGACCCTGAATGACATGGCTCAAAATCGTTTGCAACGACGCAGGTGCATCCACTCTCTGTGTTCTCCCAAATTCTAATCTTCTGAATTCTTCCTGTCCCTTTTTTCCTCTTTCCAAATTTATTCCACTGAATTATACTCTTTAAATAACATCTCCAAACCCTAATCTTCCCGATTACTGCTTATACTCTTGCTACCTCTACCACTACGGGATTTGAATCGACAACTGCATCTCTGTGCTAATGTGGTGTGGCAACTCGAACTTATGTACGTACGTACGAAGTTCTACGTTGTTACTGATTGACTGAGATTATATTCTATATGGTGAGTAAGAGGGTCTTTATCTTATTTTTGACCAAAAAATGATTTTTACTTCCATACTTTAACACTTTCTATAGAGTTACAACAGTTATCCATAGTTAAACGATTTGGTATATCCTTATTTTATTTATTTTATTTGAACACAAATGTTGGTACAAAGAGACACCGAATACATATGCGCCACACAAGTTACTTGATTTGTGTGTGGGCTGTGATATTTCTCGGGTGCCCAGACCGAAGCAGGATATCCTTATTAGTAACAGTGTTGGTTTTTAATAAATAAATAATTCATTGTGCTAATAGTTTCACTATTATCTCGCTTTCCTCAATGGATAAACTTATTTCACGACATGTGGTAATATGTCATTGACTCAACCACTAATTCTTTATTCGTATGCAGATAAGCTCAAAGAATTCCAAAAACCATTTTGTTTACGAAAAGCCGGTTTACGTTTCTCTACAGAACTTTGTATTTCAATCATCATGATAAGACTGTTGATTTAAATATATTGTCTACTTCGTATTGTCCACTGATTTACTATGGTTTTATTTTCAAGTTAAAGTCACATTATAGCTTCAGTTCAGTTCCATTTTGAAATATTCTGTGATAAGCTTTACTTACAATGTATACAGCGTAGCTATTGGTTTCTGTTGAACTTATCTAAACTTTTTATATTTTGCTTTTCGAAAAAAAATCGTATTTTGTTATGAGAAAATATAATTTACTAGGATCTAGAGAACAAATATGTATACTCAATTGCCTAAATGACTATTTTTTAAGAATAAACTTTAAGTAGAAAAGTACCAAGGAAAGGACTTGACCTAAATGCCAAGGTCGGAACGGACTACACCGGGTACGAAGCTATCATGAGACGATATGGACTAGGAGAAAGGAATGAGAATGGTGAAGTATTTACAAACTTATGTGGGTTCAACAAAATGGTTATAGGTGGCACAATATTCCCACACAAAACTACATGTATCTCACCGAATCACACTACATAGGGCTAGATCGATCATATATGTATCACTAAAAAATTCAGAAGGTCAGTGGAAGACGTGAGAACTAGGAGAGGAGCTGACATAGCTTTACCTTACCACCTGGTGGTTGCCAAGATGAAACTGAAGCTAAACAAGCATTGGACAACTAGACAAACAGCATTGCAAAGGTTCAATGCAGCCTTCCTTCGACATACTGACTAACTCAACGAATTCAAGATATCTCTCAACAACAGGTTGCAAGCCTTACAAGATCTACTCAAAGAAGAAGAAACTAATATGGGGGACAAATGGAAAGGGATCAATGAAGCAATAATTTCAAAATGTCAGGAGGTCCTGGGTCGCAGGAAGCATCATCACAAGGAATAGATCTCCATTGAAACACTGCACAAGATTCAAGAAAGAAAGAAAGAACAAGAAAACTACAATTAACAACAACAGAACAAGAACAGAGCAAGCCAAGGCATAAGCTAAGTATACTGAAGCAAACAAGCAAGTAAAGAAGTGCATTAGAGCCAACAAGCAGAAATACACGGAAGACCTAACAATGACGTCGGAAAAAGCTGCAAGAGAATGAATATACGAGACAAATATATGAAACGACAAAGCAACTGGTTGGAAAATATAGTAAATCAGAGATACCGGTCAAGGACAAAGAAGGCAAGCAAATCACTGAGATTCAAAGACAGAGGAACAGATGGGTGGAACACTTTGAAGCACCTCTTGTGCCCTTGGTTCTCGACTACATTTAGATTGTATAAATGTTTGCTATCGCTGATTCTCGTATATCATCGTCGACTTAAATCGCGTTATCCAATAACGGAATTAAATATGTCGAATAACGAGAATTGACTTGAGAATACATATATTTCGTACATGAAACGAATGAAACACAGCAAAGCAAAACGACACGCAGGGAAGATGGCTGGGAAGCCAACTCCATCTTTGTCAAGCGTTACTCAATATTTATAGTCAGACAAAATAAAGCTACAGACATGTGATTAATGGAATAAGAAGGGCACACACATATACGCTCATATAAAAACAGTCTAGATTGATAAGCGAATAAATAACAAGGTCAAAGTATGGCTCGAGTAGAATGAATAAAATGGGATGTCCGGAAGCTAGAATAAGGTATATGGGCTTGGCATAATAACTGACACTACAAACCTTCGAATAGACCAACTCCATTGAATCCACCAAACATCGAAGTAGCACCTGCAGATCTTCCTATGGCTGTCACTCCATCAACGATCGCAAAAATCAGGATAGCCATCAAACTGATCAAGAGTGGGAAAGCAGCAGGAACTGACAATATACCAACTGAAGCACTGAAATCAGACAGAAGTAACTGCAATCATGCTCCACGTTCTATTCAGGAAGATTTGTGAGGAGGAACAAGTGCCGCTAACAGACTGCAAAGAAGGATATCTCATCAAGATCTCATCAAGAAAGGAGATCTAAAACAATGTGAGAACTACACAGGCATCAAACTACTATCGGCACCGGGAAACGTTTTCAACAGAGTGTTGCTGAACCAGATGAAAGATTCAGTAGACGCCAAACTTCCAGATCAGCAGGCTGGATTCCGTAAGGATCGGTCGTGAAAAGACCAAATAGCGACACTATGGATTATCGTTGACTAATCAATTGGATGGGATTCGTCACTGTACACTAACTTCCTTGTCTGTGGGAAGACGTTTGACAATGTGAATAGGAGGACCTTACGGGACCTCCTTCAACACTACAGTGTACCTGAGAAGATCGTTAATATCATCTGGAACTCATACGACTGACTACACTGCAAAGTCGTGCATGGATGACAGCTGCCGGATGCATTCCAAGTGAGGACCGGTGTCAGACAAGGCTGCCTACTGTCACCCTTTATATTTCTTCTCGTGGTTGACCGAATTACGAAGACCTCCACATCTGAGGGGCAGAACGCAATACAATGGACAGTTTGGATACGACTAGACGATTTGGACTTCGCAGATAACCTAGCTCATCTATCCGATCCATACCAACAAATGCTGATGAAGATAGCCAGCGTAACAGAAGCCTGTGCATCAGTAGTCCTCAACATACACAAGTGATAAACGAAGATTCTGAAATGCAGCACAGAGAACATCAACGCAATCGCACTTGATGGAGAAGCTCTGAAAGATGTGGAAACTTCCACATACGTGGACAGCATCATCGACGAATAAGAAGGTTCTTATGCAAAGTCAAAGGTAAGGATTGACAAGACAAGGACAGCATTCCTATAGCTGAAATACATATGGAAGTCAAAACAACTGTCAACTAACATCAAAGTCAGAATCTTCAATACGAATGTCAAGGCAGTTAGTTATGTTGTACGGAGCTGAAACTTGAAGAACTACTGCAATCATCATCGTAAAGGTACAAGTATTTATAAACAATTGTCTACGTAAGATAATGAATGTCCGTTGCCCGGATGCCATTAGCGACAACCAACTGTAGGAAAGAACAAACCAGCTTCCATCTGAAGAGGATATTAAGAAAAGACGGTAGGGGTGGATAGGACGTACATTACGGAAATCATCAAACTGCATCACGAGGCAAGTGGGAACTTTGGATCCTGAAGGAAAACGGAAAAGTGGAAGACCAAAGAACACATTGTATCGGGAATTGGAAGCAGACATGAAAAGGATGAATAGAAACTGGAAACAACTGGAAAGGATTGACCACGTCAGATTTTGATGTAGTATGTTGGTGAGCTGCCTATGCTACTCTGTGAATGTTAACAGTAGTAATTAAGTTAGGTAAAGTATAACTTGGGAAGTATATGACAATTTGTCCGTCAAAAAAGTGGCTTTACGCAAAAGATATATATGTATATATCCATATATTATGTTTCCGAAAAACACTAGTTTCAAGAGAAACATTAGTTACGCAAAGCTTGTTGCGATTGAAAAGCACTGATTTGTTTTTAATGTGTTTGGAAAGGTAATTACTCACAAGCATTTAGAATAAAAATTCGTATTGTGTTTGGACAGTTTAAAGCGAGTTTTTATCCACGAGCATCGAGATTATCTGAAGAGCCGTTCAGGAAAATTGAGTACGGAATACACGTTTTATGCTTTAATTTGAGATCCTTTAATGCCGTAAAACAGAGAAGATTCTAGCGAGGACGGTGATGATTTGTCCCATCTTCCATAATACCATTTAAGCGTAAAGTTGGAATTTGATGGTTCATATTTCTGACTTTAATCAGTCGAAAATATAGTTCGATCTTCTACATCCATTATCATCAATGGTAAAGCGGTAGCTTAGTGATTAAGACACTCGACTTTCTCCCATCAGGTTTCAGGTCCAAAACCCTCTCTTGTCTTGGTTTAGGCGATTAACTTGTATCGTTAGCCCTCAAACCTAAAGTGTGGTTCCTTACCCAAGTAGCTAGTGGATGGGTTCATTAAAACTAATTCAACTATCATCGATGAATTATTGTCACATACATGAATACTTAGTTGATGTCATAGATGACGTCCTCTCACTAGAATCTAAATAAGTTCATCACTAGTGTTGACTACATGATTATTATTAAGTCAAATGATTTTTTCGGGAATTTTCTATAGTTCGAATTTCATCACAAACCAACATTTGATGTCGTCGAGTTGGTTATTGAGCTAACATGATAACTCTTTTCTGTATTTTAACACTAGACTATTCATTCATATTTGTTACATTTAACGTTTACCGTCTTTTCTGTAAAACTTTGTACTGTCATTTAGGTTTTCTACCATTTAAATATGTTAATGGATGTAGTTCATGAACTGGTGACTAAATGGAAATCAGAATTTGTTTCTGTACTATCCTCTTCCGTTGATATAAATTCATTAACTCAACGTATGCGAACACGTCAAAAAGTTCAGCAAGGAGGTTCTGGTCCAGGTAAATTTTAGATCCTCTTTAAAATGTATTAGAATGCAATCATTTTATTCTGGCCCCTGAATTTATCAACATATCTGGTATATGATAGAATATAATTTTTAATTTTTTTTTAATTCAGTATAATTATTCTTAAATTTATAAAATACATCCATTTATTCTGATATACACTAGTAAATATGAATTTTACAAAGCAAGGATTTCCTTAAAGACTTATTCTTAAACAGTAGAGTAGTCAAGTTTACTAATAAGGCTTATCCAACGACCACCTTTACCATAGAAATCAAGACTAATTAAGTAAAAAGATCGACATAGTTTTTAATGTAAAATGAAATAAATAAAATGCATCAGAACATGAAGTAGTATGGAGAAATGTTTAATAATAGTCAAGGTATATAGTTTGGAGTAAGTGATATAAAAATATAAAATTATAGTTTATAGTATATGTATTTGATGACTTCATCTGAGTTCTGCTGTGATTGGTTAATGAGTGGAGAGTAACATAATCGGATGCATCAGTCTCTAGTTTGGATCATACTTAATAAGATCATTTATGTACATTTGATTGACTGAATGTCATTGACAAATGTGTTTAGTACAAATTACAATCTAGGTAAAATCGCGTGTTTTTTTTTGTATTAATTAACCTACAGTATATCATTTTCTGTTGTGTTCTTTTTACAGGTAGAGCCTCATTATCAGCAGTTGGTGGTCAAGCAGCTGCTTTTCATGTTGCTGTATGGACTAGTTTAGATGGAACTATTGATAAGATGGAACAACTTATTTCTTGTAGTCGTCTACTTGGTCTAACTCTAATGAAACAACGTGAAACACATATTGATGTATGTATGACAAGTATATGTCGTTTAGACCAATATATTTCTGAATTATATCCTAGTCTAGCTGAATTACTTATACATGAAATGCTTATCGACTGGCAAAATAATAAAAATTCTGAAAAATATTCTTCAATTTTGTTAATTTTTGCTTCAGCCAATTTTAAAGAATCTTTAACTCGTCAAGGTTTGTATTATCACTTTGAAAATTTCATTAATCATTTATTATTTCTTTTAATAGAATCTTTAAGTATCATATTTGAGATTAACTCTTTGACATTTAGTAATAATATGATGAATTTACTTATAAAAATTATTTACTTTGTTACATATATACAACCATTTACTGAAGTTTATTATTAAACTAGTTATAATTCATAATAGAAATCGTAAATTATCATTAAAACAATAAATGAAATTTAAATACCCGAATCTCTTAAGGTAATTAAGTTGGATTGTTTCTCTAATTAGATGTTTTACTCAAAAGTTCATGAAATCAACAGGATAATTATATAACGATTGTTTTAAATAATGGTAAGTCAAACATCTATATTGAGATTAGAACATTTACTCATGGTTTTGCTAAGCTGATTTAATGTACAAACAATCAATAAATTCCATGAAATATCAAAACATGCAGTTTGTGACATTGTTTTCTTTTTTACTCGGGGAGTTATTGATCAATATGATTTTCTAAGCTTTTTAGTAGTAATTCTCATCCAATAATTGTAAGAAGTCAATGATTTTGTTAGATATATGTTCTGATATGTAATGGGACTTTTTAATAGTCAATATGAATGATATCTCTCAGGCTTTAAGCTTACACTTATTAACATTCATATTGCTAGTCAAATAATTTAATGAAATATCGACTTTAATGTGATTAAATAACAAAGTACAGGCTCTTGTATGTATTGTTTAGGAGCTATGCACGCTATCCAACTCCTCAAACCTAAGCAAGTGAAGTGGAGCGTAATCGTAAAACCCATTGTTTGAAAGTCAAGTGCTCATAACAGTATAATCTCCATTTACTCTTTAGGGATAATAAATCTTCATCAACTCAGTTTGTTGGTGCTTGTGTTACGTATGCCCAGCCACTGCCTACATCGACGGGTGGTGTTCTGGTGCATGAGTAGGTTGGAAGAAAATTAGAGCCAGCCAAACCAAAATATGGTATCAGTCCATGAAGTCATCAACAATTGGACTGAACCATATTAACAGATGTAGAATACCTGATTGGGGTACGGGGGATTCTCATATCCAGTGATTAGAGACTTTGAATGACGTAGCTCAAAGTCGTTTGCAATAGCACGGGTACATTCACTCTTTTTCTTCACCCAGATTCCGAGTTTCTGAATTCCTTATAATTTTTTCAAAACTTAATTAATTTATACTTTTTTTGAATCGTATCTCCGTTCCCTAATCCTTCCAATCAGCACTCATACTGTTACTACCTCTACTACTCTGAGGTCTGTGTTAATAGATTATGGTAACTTGAACCGATATACATACATACCAGATTCTGCATTGCGTTTTACTGTCCGACTGATTTAGGGATCAGCTATGTGCTTTGCGATCACTAAGCTTTGTAACTAGCTGTCTATATTTAAAATCACCAGCTGTTTGAATGATGCGCAATGCCTAAATACTTTTTATGAAGCTTAAGATTTCAAATAGTATCATTAGTGTTTTCTGCATCTAAATTTTTAAGAACGAAATAGCTGTACACTACTGTGTGATATTTCTCGTTTATTCTAGTGACATCAGTTTGTGGCAAAACTATAACGGTTCAATCTGTTTGCTAAAACTTCGTTAGTTAATTCCTTTTTCTATTAATGTTTAAATGTACTAAAAATTTTAACCGTATGTGTTCGTAAAAATTTCGTACAGTATTATGATTAACAATATTTCCGCACGTTTTTTTAATCATAGAGGATAACATCGACTCATCCTCTGCTATCGATAATTCAACTGGTCACAAACAAATTAATGATAATCGTGCAGATATTCGTAATGCACTGGTTTCAAATGAAGGATTCCTTGGTTGGGCATCAGATCAACTGGCCACTAAACTTTCTGCTGTTTCCAATCAATCACCAGTAATTAAAGAAGTGCTTGAAGGAGAATATCCGAAATTATTAAAATTAATATTAGATTTGGAACGTCGTGTAACCAGTACCCTTTCAAATGAATTATCTAATAATAGTAATTATGATCAATATACCTTATCACCTATTCATCAACAAACTATATTGGAACAACTACCTTCGTGTTTAGTTCGAGCACTGCATCCATTTGAAACAGCTTATTTATCTCGTAGTGTATCGCGTTTATTTGATAGGGTAACTTTGGCTTTTTCAACATCTACAACAGCTGGACCAGATACAAATGAATTAAATGATATCATACAAACGGCTGCAAATGAATTAGCATATGCTACTGTTCATCATGACCTCTTATATAAGGTGAGTGGCTTTTTTAAATTTGAAATTAAGATGAATACATATGTTTATTCCGTAGTTAGTTTTCTTTCTGAACTAATCTTAGCCGAAATAACTGAAAACTGCCATAAATCAACTTTAGCCTAATGTAGGATATTATTGCCCATTTAAGGCTCAACGGAGTGTCATACATATCCTGGTTTTCGAGCTTTTGAAAAACAGTTTCTATTAACCAACTAGGTTATAATCCAATAGTCCACCCTTCTAACCTTAATTCACGATGGATCACAATCCTTACATCATTCGATTGATGCTTACTTGACTCCAGAAATCAAAGCTTCTCACTAGAATTTTGGGCAGTTAATCTTGAAACTAACCACTAATAACGAAACACTTCTTTAGATAAGTGGTTTATTGTCGTACTCAATTAATCTGTTTGAGTTAGTTTTATTTGACAAATTAGTATTATTTTTCAAATATTCCTACTTCTCAATCGTACATGAACTACTTACATCAGGTGGAATTATTTAGGGCTCTTGATAGTTAACTCTCTAGATCTGGCTTCTACTGTTTCCTGAGAGACATTAATTGTTCATTGACACAGTCTTATCCTTGATTAAGTCAATGAAAAGTGTGTATAGAACGATTGATTAATTACCGACTGAGTTACAACAACTTATTGTGTGTAGGGATCCTACGCTGGTACACTTGTCTATCTAGTCTTGGTTACTGAAATAACTCCTGACAATAATACATTTTTTAATTTATTTTTAATTATCTATGATATACTCAAGTTAGGAACATTTTGTAATTTTCTTCTTGACCATATCACTGTACTGTTACGAAATATAGCTATTTTAACTGATGCAAACTGTATTTCAGATGTTACACTGTTTCTATGTGTTTGAATTAATAGCAAACATATGAGTATTTTCTCGTACAAAATGATAAATGAAGTCACGAAACGATCTCTACACAAAAGTTTTTTGATAATTCCGTTATTAAGATTTAGTCTTCTCTAAAAACCGTCGTTATAACGCAGACACTTATACTCTAGATCCCTGAAAATGCGGAAGCATTCATTATGGGTTTTATTGCTTGCCAAAATCAAGTGCTTATATTGCTTACATTACAATTATTACCATATTATCTACAAAAACAATCCTGTGTGTAACACTGATAGACTCTACTAATCACCAGGTCAAATTAAATAGTTCACATTGAACAATGAATTTGTCTACTTAATACTAAATATGTAATCATTAAATAAACATATAAATTACTGCTTTTTCTGTCTGTTACCTAACTTCCTTTTCATAAACTTAGGTTACTCGCAACTTAGATAAATTGATTGCTTTATTTGCAACTAAAACTGAAACTTTAATTTCTACGGGTAGTACTTGTGCAGTACAATTGACAGATTCACAAACACTTGGACAACAGAATAATATACATTTAGTCAACCTTCTCTGCCAGTTTGGAACAAATTTACAATTAACTGTTAATAAACGATTGAACAATCTGAATACAATAACAACATCTAACATTAATCATAAAAATTATAGTAAATCATCTACATTTTTAAATGAAACCTTCCCACTGACTACCACAATTGAAACAATGACACCAATCAAAAATCCACTTCAGTTAATCTCGGAATCAACAAAAAATCATTTGAATAATTTGTGCAATTCCATTTTAAATCCATTTCTTCTAGCTATTGGTAATAAAATAGATGAAATTTTAAGTTCAATGCATAATGAATATGATTCATATCAAAATGTATCAGTTAATGAACTAAGCAGTAAATCGAAGTATCTACAAGATTTACAGGTTAGTTATTTTCCTTTTTAAGGAAATTCATAATATTTCTTGTAAATATTGTTCTTTCCATTATGTCCATATAGTTCTTCATGATAAACAATACTTGACAATTAAGCGATTCAATGTAACGAAACACACTAATGACAGAAAAGTCGAAAAATTTAGACTGCTGTCATAAACTGATGTCCAGACAAATAGTGTCGTGCTGTCTGAAACAATTTATGTATTGGATTCTAGTTAGTGTGAACATATACATTTATTGGAATGCAGTAAATGAGTTCTAAATACAAATAAAATATTTTGTACTCCACTGTTAGCCGCTACAGTGGAATAGTAACATCAAATTATCAGTCACATTGAATCTTGTTTGAAAGTCAAAATTACTTTGTTTGATCATTGATTAGTAACAAAATGTCATGTTTGGCTAATCATTTAATGTCGTTCGAATTCTAGCGATCACATTACAATGTGATCACTAGTCTAAGTGACTTGACATCATGTGCACTATGTTTTGATTTTCACGTTGTCTGAGGTAGTTTGTAGGAAAGTGGATGATATGGTTTCGAATACCACAGAGAGTATCAGTTCCCACAAGATTATAAATACGTCTTATTGATGGGCTAAAACTAATATTTGTCGTCCTATATTGAAAAACTAACTTTTTAAGGCTACCTAAGTCTAGATTTCGTAAATTGGCGAAATGAATAACGTTGTAAAATAAATTTGGTCTATTTCTATCACGATTAATTACTACTGTTCTTTTATATTGATCGTCCGTCAATTTTATTTCCATCTGCCAAATATCAGCTGCAAGTAGGTAGTGTTTATATAAAACCAAATAAATTTCCCCTATGAAGTGTATTCCTTGATAAAAGAGTATTTGTCTGCAAATCGCATAAAGGAACTGAAAGATATTTCTCGTATATTTAGTAACGTGCCTGGGAATCGAATCAATGTCTCGCTTTTCATTCTTTTGGGGACCCACCAACTAGATGTCCACATCGAGGCAAACCTAGTACCTTCCTCTTCACACACTCAACTTACAACGTAACACTACTTTGCGTAAATCCTCTGTGCACATATCGCAACAGAGACTGATCAGTTGTAGTCCTGAATATCGACAACAGAAAATTCCAAAACCCTGCTAACAGCTGAAAGATAGTTCAAAAAATTAATTGACTACGAAATAATGCTGGGTGAGGAATTATTGAAAACCTAAAGGTCTCCTTATATATGTTTCCTCACAGTATAGAACTATTAAACACCCGCACCTAAGACCACATATCACAGTGTATAATGAAAGGTAAGTGTACATTTAAAAATCTCCAATCCTAATAAGTACTACTTAAACTAATTTCGTTTATATTACTAACACCATCTTGAAATCTTTCTACCTTTATTAATTTGTATTTAAAGTTTTTTTACCTGTTGTTTTTAATTCAAACAAGTCAACCATTTTGTCATCTATCAAATTAGCTTTATCGATGATATTATTTCTACGTATGTATATTTAATTAACTTATTAAATAAATAATTAGTGAGTATAATTGAAATATTTTACATCCTTGTTGTGCATATTATTGTAGTGTATGTTAATTGCACACTTAATTAACCATACTTCACTTAGTTATTGCTTTTATGATTCCATGGCATAAAATCTTGCAGTTGGTTTTTACCTCCGTGATTTTTGTAACATAAAATAAACTTTGCATTACATAATTAATAAGTTTACATATATGTAGAAATCTAAGTATAATTAAGCCAATAAAAGTTTCATTTCATATTCGTCAATGATCCTCAAATATATTGAATATTTTTCATTGATATGTAAACTCTACTGATTTATTGGTTTTCATAACTTTTTTGGCAGAACTTTACTGCTAGAGTTCGTCAACAATATTTATCTGATCTATCACAACCTCCAAAATTTGTTAATACAATACCTAATATATTCACACAATCAGGATGTTATGTTTGCGGTGAATTCGCATTGCAAGATGCTTTAAAACCAATTCTTACTATGTGTGTCAACAGTTATCTTTGGCGATCAACATTAATTCGTTCTTCAAAAGAATCAATACGTCTTAAACTAGCCGCTGATTACAAAGATTTTGAATTAGCTTTAATGCCATTATGCTCTCCAAATTATGGATATACATTAAGTAAACTAATCCCAGAATCTTATGAACAATTAAGAGATTTTCCTTCTATCCTATCTATGGAAAATGAACAGCTAGTTCAGGTACGCTTTGTTGTGTGTGTTTTATGTATTCGGTTGCCTGTTATTAAGTTTAATCGAGTTTACTAAATTGCTCGAGTATTATTTGTGTTCTATTCGACATGATAATTACTAACTACTTTAAACTGGTTAAGTATATGGAAAAGGTAACCAGCTTTTTTCATTTGTAAAGGAGATAGACATAAATTCCTGGTGAAATAGGACTATAAATTTGTACGTACAATATTCATTTATATTATTAATAAATAGTGGATTTGATAAGTCTTGCGAATTGAACTCTATATTCGTTTCCTAAGTTATTCTGGAAACCCGCAAGCTAGAACTACACAGCGACCTGAACACCAGAGAGAAAACGCAAAGTATGAGAGGAATACTTTACTCCAAGGTTCGTTTATGTACAGAAAACATGGGTATTTATAGATGTTAGCGTTTGTTAAATCAACATCATATTTCAGCCAATCCGTTAACGATATATTATGCTACTGACCAATAGTAGCACGCCACGTTGGAATTCTAGGATGCTCCATCGTGCTCTGATTAGCTAGGACTCTTCGGCTCCTTTTGGGCCTCTGGAGGCTCCGTTGAAGTTCTCCGAAATCCGACTCAACAGGATTGTTGACTCTAATGGCTATAATTGATAATATACTGATAAATATAATTGCTATTTTCACGTAAATAAACGCTTAAGAGGTCGACTTTAGTCGCATAACTGTCGTGGTTTCTCAGAATATATACATATAATAGTTTAATTAAGTCCAGATAAATATTGAAATTTAGCAAGCTTCTGATCAGTCAGCATACTGTTAGCAAGCAACAAACTATGCGATGAAACATTTGGATTACATAGATCTCACGTAAATTATCATTAATCTAAATTATATTTACTAAACCTTAGTATTTCAATATATACCGAACAAATAACTTGTAATCACTATGTTACGTTGATCATATGTTTCGAGACCTGAACAATTGTAAATCTTGTAAAACTAATCTAATTTTGATCATACAACTCATTTACCAAGTACGAACATTTATATAATTGGCTTTGAGGTAACACTATGCCTGGAAAGTTGATGATACTACCGAGCCAAACCAAGTTAGGCAAAGTACAATTCAGATCTAAAACTTTCTGATTGAAATCCAGATGTTATAACCATTGTCTGTGCAACCACTCTATAATAATTAACATTGACATGACTATATTTGTGCGAATATATCTGCTTTCATTAAGTCGTATTATATAGAATGCATTTCCATATTTTCCCCGATTCTAAATAGTATGGAATAATATATTCACACTATATATGTAATTTTTTCTCAGACTTATGCAAAAGAGGATTCAGTTGGTTCTTCGTCAAATCATCTACTGCCGAGTTTGATTTGTCAACATATGTTTAGCAGAGCACCGGATGAAATTCGTTATACCCATATTGTTGCAGGTTGGTCTACAAATTACTATGTATCGTGGTTGGTGAAAAGGAAAAATGATACGGAACGTTTAGTTTTTCTACGCAATGGTCTTTCAGCATACGTCCATGAGGTAATTTTATAAAATGTATCTTTTTAGATTTTCTAAAATTGGATTCTTAAATTAAATCTAAGTTCATATGTGCTGTTTTCTGTATTTATTATCATCTTCATGGGAAATATTCGATAAGAAAAAGCTGCATTGCTTTAAGTAATCTGAGAACTTCAATTTAAAATAGAACTTATGACAATTGGATCCTTGGTGGAATTTGTGTAAATCTTATCATTAAAAACCCGTATTATAATGTAAATACTTATTGTTTATAGGAATCGTCAGTATCATATAGAAAGAAACCGTCATACGAGTAAATGACCAGTATAAAAAATTCATTTGGTTGATAATAAACAGCGCAGAACCTACTACAAATATTTATCAGAATCAAGTCACCGCAATTCACTTCAAAATAATGTGAAGAAATAGAGTAGACATGGTATGACGCATAGTGCCAAAGAAACAAATTAAATTCCTAGATAAAAAGCATTCTATGGTACTAAACTACATAATTACAGATATGTATTTATTTGTTCTATTGCAATTGATCTCCATAGATTATTATTAACAGATCCCATCAAGGAAGTTTGCACATCTTTATTTACTTCAGTCTGTTGGTTATTTTAACGGATCGGCCCCGTACTTTGATCTGAACACCACTCCTCAGTTTACTCTTTATTTCAACATAGTTTGGTTAGTTCGTCATGATAAAAAAGCCTAAACGCTATATCGTAACACCGGTTACCACCGCGATCGCAAAGAACTATATTTGTTCAGATACAGAGACCACTTTCCAAAAGTTCATATTAATTTTAAGTGATTTTTGCAATTAAGAAAGCTTTCTATGACGACCTAAATACATTGATGATCTGTATCATATAGATTTATGTGTATTATAATCCAATGTTTGATAAAGTAAACTGTATTTAATAATTTTCCTTTTATTAGGTCCAACTAAGACAACAACGAGAATATCCACCGATTTATTTGCAACTGAAAGAATTTCTGGACTACCATATTGGGAAAGATCAAAAGTGAAACTTGTATTTTTTTTTATTGTATCTATTTATATGGGATTCGTGTAAACTAATTTTTTATACATAATTTCATCTGAAACACTGTGATAAATATTATTTTAATGAAATAAATACTTAATTTGTTTATAATGTTTGTTTGTTTATTTTTTGACTAGCAAATCATCATAAGATAATTCAGCAGTTTACATATAGTAACAAAAGTACTATGGACTACTTGATATTAATTATAATGGAGCGATATTTGAGCGTAAATTGGAATCATATTCAGTGTATTATCAGATATGCCAATATAAGTTTCGTTGTAATATCTTGTTTGTTTCAATACATCAGCATAGAAATTTATCACCAGACTTTCTTTTTCCAAAAATACTTACTACTACTGGTTTGTAAAAATGTTATTTGAACTCTCTAACTAAAACGTTGGATGACTTCCTACAGTGATTGAGTTTCATTTTCACGATTAACTTCAGCTTTCTATGTTTTTGGAGTGTCAGTTCACTCGGTACATATAAATCTTTAAGGCGATTAAACAGTAGTATGATATCAACCCATGACGCTGTCGCTGTTTATTTTACAACTGTTAACGACATTATTTCAGTGGTGGTTAAATACTAATATAATGAAAACCCCGAGGTCACTCACAAAATAAAAAATATAACAAAGTGCTTGTTAAACTATTCTTTTCGCATCCTACTGCTGAAGATAATAAAAAAGCTTGGCCTAGTTTTCTTTCAGGTGAATAACTATAACCTTAATATAACTTGTCAGGAAACATGAAAATTAAATCCCTAAATCCCACATCGTACTTCCGATTAAAAGTGTTGTTAAAACAAATAAGGTTTCGTAACTGGAAATTCTGAGGAGAAAACTCATCTGTGTCATCACGTAACCTAACAACATACAAACGACTGATTAGAAATTTTTTAGCCAGATTGGTACGATAATACATCATATGATTACATTCATAAAATTTTGCAGATGTGTGAGACTAACTGGGCATGATAGTAAATAAAAACTGAATACAGTATATTTTGACAATGAACTCGAAGTAAAGTTTTATAAAAGCTGATGGTGTATGATTCAAAGATGAATGTAAGAGTTGTTTTTAACTGAAAAAGCCAAGTAAATCATTAATGACTAGATCAAATAAGGAATTGCTGATCATGCAGAGAAATTTTACGTAAGTTATCATTCTCTTGATGGCAATATTTTGTCCATAACCACAACAATGAGAATTTAGTTATTACTGATATTGCTGAACAAACAAAGTTTATAAAATTAGTTGCAGCAACAATAAACACCCACTACTTAATGAGTGAGTAAGTGTCGATATAAAATGGCGCTAGTAATTCACTATTAAAAGTTTTTCTAGCAGATTGAACATTATGCGAGAAAAAAAGCATTCGACGTTTTGTGAATAGCAGATGACAGCGCAATGACTGTAAACTGTAGTTGAACTGTCTGTTATACTGTACATGAATATTATCTAATGAAAGAAAAATATGTCCATTTTACCATTGTTATTCGTACAAACTGCTACTTCTAGAAATAATTACCCGATCAACCGTGATTTATCACTAAGGTTTATGAGAATGGACTCTTTTCACTGCAATGTTGCAAAAGAACTAACGCACTACAACAAAAGCAGGTCCCAACAATATACGGTCACGGACTTTACAATGGTTATATCGCTTAATCCAGAACTAGTTCATTACCCAGTGTTTAAATAAAATAGTTCACCATTAACTGTTTTCAATAAACATAAACAAGGTGTATATTGTTCACAATACAATTCTTATTCCTTAATTACGTTATCTCAATAAAAAAATTAACTGTACAGAAGTTAGTATAGTTAAAATACTTTAATGTTTTCGTTTTTTGTGTGACTGGTTATTATTCCTGTTTTTCTGAGCACGCTGTTTCTGTTTTTCGCGCAATTTACGTTGCTTCAATATTTGCTCAGGTAGCCTGAGTTGACCAAATGTTCGAGATCCTTTCGGTTTACGTATTTTTTGCCTTTCTTCTGCATTCTGTAAACGTTCTTTCTGTCGAGAAGTTGCTCGGTCTTCTAAAATTAGTGTACAAATATATATATATATACATATATATATATGGAGAAATCAAGTTAAAGGATATGTTTGTACAAACCATCTGTTTGTTTGGCTAGTATAATTGCGGAGTATGCTACTTATGTTTGCAGACATAAGTAGTCTGTAACCAGTCGGAAGCGGAATGTGTGCGGGCATAGAGTTGAAAAGATTGATATAAAGAGAAAAGAGAAGGAAACTGAAAGCAATCAAGACAAAAATAGGGATGAGGGTACAGTGAAGCTTGTAAGAGACTGTTAAAAGATGTGCAAATAATGTATTTCATGTATGATTTTGACATTTTACTGAGAAGTATGTACATGTATTTGATTAACAGGTTATGTAAAGGTGAGGTCTGATACTTTTGATTATATACTATTACTACTACAAGTGAGCCACAATTTAATCCTACAGTTACATAAAATGATAATAGTGATTATGGCACATTTCAGCAAAACTGTCATTCAGTATAAAAGTAAAACCTGGTCCGTAAGGGCATCGGTCCGAGTTGCTACAACCCATTGGTACAGACATAAACTCGTCAGTATAAATCTCAGATTAGTAGAGGTAGTGACAGTATAAATGGTGATTGGAAGGATTAGGGAACGGAGATACGATTCAAAAAAAGTATAAATTAGTTAAATTTTGAAAAAAATTATAAGGAATTCAGAAACTTAGAATCTGGGTGAAGAAAAAGGGTGAATGTACCTGTGCCATCGAAAACGACTTTGAGCTACGTCATTCAAAGTCTCTAATCACTGGATATGAGAATCCCCCGTACCCCAATCAGGTATTCTACATCTGTTAATATGGCTCAGTCCAAGTGTTAATGGCTCGATTAAGTTTTATCAACTGAATAAAAATTACTAAAGAATACCATTTAGCCAAAAAATTTGATCATAAAGATATATTGATGTTTTAAAAAATGGTTGTTAAAATTAGATTATTGACAAAACTTTTTACTTACGCCATTTTTGTGATCCGATTACTGTGAATTTCGGTGTTAATTGCTGTTTTTTACTCTTGTGCCCCGTCGATGATTTGAAAAAGTGGTTTTGTTTACCGGTCACTTCATTTGTATCAGGTAATTCAATTACATCACCATACTTTGAAAATCGTTTACGCGTATTTGAAGCATCGATAAAGGAGGATGATTCTTCTGTATTTTTGCTTGTTTCCTGTATAATATCTGACTTCGATTTTTTAAGCCATAACTTATATCTTAACAAAAGAATAAGAATATAACGGTTAGAGAGAGATGCATTACGTTGTGAAAAAAAAGTCACAATTAGAATAGAATAGTGTGCAATGAATTGTAAGGGATTAGTAAGTCCCTCATTTTGTCATACAATTGCACTTCAACATAACTATGTAAAATAAAATGCATCAGAAGCATTATTTAGGGGTTAATATTTCACGTTATTTCATATCTCATAAACAAACACATAATAGACCTTTAATTTTCAATTTGGACAAATGTATATACTTATTTATACAGTGAAAGGTATTCAGTAAAATAAATCAATTACAGTGATTGATGATGTCATATTTTTGGGGAAAATTAGATTCAATTAATGATAATGACCCACTTGTCTGTTTTGTATGATGCAGGAATCCATACGCCACTTTCAGTTTTAATACGTTTCATATTTGCTTTACCTTGAGCAGCATCCATTCCAGTAAATCGTTTGCGTTTACGATCCCAAACAACCTTTCGACTATGTGATCCTGCAACTCCACCACTGAATTATTATTAGGAAATAAAAGAACCGAAATGTAGGACATAAGTTATTTATTTAATGAAGTTTAAGTGTACGGCACAAGTTTAAAAAATCGTAATAATCTTTACCGACTTTGTATTCCATCGGTTATAAAAAGTTTAATTAAACATTTCTGACTAGCTAAAATGAACCTATTGGTAATAAACCCATAATAAAAATTAATGACTGAATGTTTGCTTTAGATTAAAAAAAAATAATGAAATAAATAGTGAGACTCTTATCACGTGCATGTTTTATGTACTTTGCTTTGAGTTGTATAGATTAGCGTGAAGGGTGATAGTAATATCACCAGGCTGAACAAATCAAATTATATGAAGTGTGATTTGAATTCATCACTCATATTTGAGACCCGAGTATTTTATTTATCAAGGTATTTCTCCAGATGAATGTTGACAAGACAGTCCTAACTAATCCACGCTCAAAACACGTTGATTGGTTCCTTTCCAACCAATCAGCACTAAAGGAGAAGAAGAGGTATTATAAATAAACTTTACTGAGACATGAACTGTTTTCTTTCGCTTTTAATTTTCCTAAGGGAACCGAATAGTGAGATAGTGTTTCAGGAATACAAGACAGTAAAAGAATATAATGATAAATAATAAAAAATGATTAAAAATCTAATCAAGATAATCACTATATAAGCACAAAAAGATGTTTTGCAAAGTATAAACTTAGTCGAGAAAGCAATCCAATTAATGAAATCAATTAATCATTAAATTAAATAAATTAAAAATTGCCATTACTTGACTTGTTGGGATTCATCATTTGGTAAATCTAGTGAAGCCGCTGCTGCATCTAAATAAAATTGACTTTTTGTTCCAGTAATTGATAATCCATTCTCTGTTGCTTCATCACCACGTGAATATGGGACAAAGAAGTCAATATTTTCCAAATTATCCGACATTTCATCATTAGCATTACATGCACCTAGTTGGTCCGTTAATGAGACCTTTCTCTCTACTAAATTCTAAGAGGGGAGAGAATTATAGGGATTTGAGTAAAATCGTTCAAATGTATAGGTGAAACAGTAATTTATGTTAACATATTTGCCAGTTACAGATTTTTGTAATTGGCTTCAAGTTCCATTTTAAATGTGAGTGCTAATGATACTACCTGGGTGTTTGAACTTAAGTGGAACGGGGTTTGAACCCGAAATTCAAAGATCCCGGCCATTGAACTACTACTACACTACTATTCCATAATTAACGAAAACCTACTACGTAACTAGACAATATGATTATGATATACAATAGACTAATTAAAAAGGCTTCATTCACTGACGGACTAACATAACTTTAAGATCAATGAAATGATTTTATGTTCATTTGGTTATTTGCATTTGTAAACAGAATAGTATTGTACATCAAGGAAGTCAATGCCAATGAAATTCATTAAAAAGAGAATATGGAGAAGAAATAGGATTATAATTTAACTACGCACATTATTTACAGATTGATGAATGCTGCCATAATGAATCAAAACGATTCATCTCGAAACATATGAAGAGAGAACAGAACCTCGTACAATGTAACTATCCTTCATTTAATGGCACCATATCATAAACTGATTGCCTCATAGTTTTTTGTACTCGATCTAAGTGTCGCAAATAATGTACGGTTTGACGTTCTCTGAAACGGCTAGTGTAGAACGTATGCAGGAGGTCACCGAAGCTCGTATTTTAAGGTAGTTATGCTTATTAAGTCATCATCCTATATATATATAATGTCTCACCTTCAGTACATTGTTGGTTTGACCTACAGCTCGCTGAGCAGCACGGCGTGCTATAATGTGATCATGTAGTTTTCTTTTCTTCATCATTGTAGCAAAAGCTTCAGGATTCACATGTTTGCCCAAAGCTTCAAATATAGTCTGTAAGAAAATAAGTAAAAAAGGAACTTTAAACATTCTTTAAGGCACATTTCTGTATAAGTATAACATTGTACAAATAAAATCCCAGTATACTATTGAATAAGTATCAAAATTACTTGAAGCAGTTAAAATGTGAAAAACGATAATTCAGTAAGCTTCAACATGGAAATATATGTGGTAAGTTTTTGTTTAATGCTTCATAGTCGAAATGTTGTAAGATCGTAATCTGAAATACTTGAGGAATAACTCAGCGTTTATTCACATAGAACGAAAACAGGGAGCTTGTAAATTTAGAAGCACAACAAAAAAAGTCCTTTTGCGCTCAATAAACAAAAACGGTGACTAGCTTCGACAGGTAATTCTGGGAGTTCTAGTGAAAAGCCGTGACTATTAGAGCACAACCATGAAGCAGTCACCCACTGAAGACAATGGAAGATGGTTGCGCAATATCGCGGATTGTTTGAAGTTAGACATTAACACCGTGGGATCCCAGTTCAGTGGTCTCGAGGTTAAGCATTCACGCGAAACCGAAGGTCCTGGGTTCAAATCCTGCGTGCGAGATCGTGGATGAACCCTGCTGAGGAGTCCCTTACTAGAATGAAACAGACATCTAGTGCTTACAGGATTTCAGTGGTGACCTAACATTGAACAGTACATTGTTTCAATGAAAGAAAAAAGCCTGGGAGTTCAAACTTCATGATGACGAGCAAAACTTCTTGACCTACACGTCAAAACTTAATCAACTGTTCTGTATCAACGATTACCTGAAATTGAACGATGTTGAAGAATAGATTTCAGTGGTTAAACCACCATGATATTATAAATGAATTGTATGATTTCCTAAAGTGCTCGAAACTGATAACGAAATAATCATTTACTAGTTCCAGATTGCTTTGATCATTTAGTTGCTATCGATTTGTGTTGAAAACTGCTTCAGACTAATCAGGTGTTAAAACTCATAAAAACAGAAGTCAAATAGATGTATACATAAGAGTTTACGAGTTCATTTATCTAGTACTCTTCATTTTATTTATAAATATTATCCAGCCGTTTCTTGTCAAAAATGTTTCTGTACACAACTGAGTACTAAAAAGTCATTGTAAAAAAAAATCCGCTTGGCATTTACGAGAGAATGATATCCATTCAAAACTCAATATGAATTCAACCGAACCAAAAATAAACTATATTGATAAGAGCAGTGTAGAATGAGTTATAAGGTCCAGCAGCTACTTTCATATGTCCAAAAGACGATACTTTTTGTTTATCCTTTTTAATCATGTATTCCGTATGCGTGAGATACAAAACTGACAGTGTTCATTGCTTAACACTGTCAGAATATAAACAATTATTATCTTATGAAAAGGTTTAATGCATGTAACTCACAGGCAATTTGAGTTGTCGTATGACACCTAATATCTCATTACTTGTCCCATCTTCTTTTTCTGCTGAATTATCTACAAAGCGAATAAAAGGTATCTTCGTAATGGAAAAGGAATTATAAAGGAAACAAGATTCAAGAGTATAGTATACACAATAAAAACAACAGTAGTGTATCAACAAAATATTCTTTGAGAAAATTAACACATCACTGTGCCTACTCTGTTAATGAACAACTTGAATAGGTTTTCAGTAATATATTAAGTGTAATTATGTATCATGACCTATGACTAGACTGTTTAGATTACATTAAATTTTGTTTTACAGTCCAAGACGCCGAAATTTAAAATGATAAGAATGTAAAAATAATAACCCTTCAATTGGAAGAAGATAGCATGTCATTCCTGTGGTTTCCAAAATGACTCCTCTTGGTTGTACTGGATGAAATTGATATTAAGTTGATATTAACTTATAACTTCGACAGTGTAATTTTGGAATATTCCGTCTTAAACAACTATCATGTGTAAAAAAACTTATTAAATGTACATTTTAAGCCAACTTTTCATTGCTGGTGATAAAGCAACTTGAATATTCTTTATGGTAATTCTTGACTGAAATCTATCCAACTGGCTGTACTTTACAATCCGTTAAATAAATAAAGTTTACACGATCTGTGACGATCTATCCAAATACACATTCACTAAATAATTAGTAAGGTTTCAGCTTCACCCTTATTGAAGTAATACACACATCTACATCGTTGGAAGGTTAATCTACAAAGATTTATTATACAGTGAGTTTTATAGCCTGTAAAATAACGATATATTTACGTGACATTTCATAATTTGAACTCTATGGAAATCACAGCACCAATCACACAATGAATAATATACAAAGTTGGCTTATTAATCGTTAATGAATCTCTGATTTACTCATTACGCAATGTATGATAATCTTTAATCATGCGTTTTTATTCACAAAATCTATATTAAAAGTCTATGAATAATATACTCGGATGAAGCTAATATAAAATAAATCTTTTTACTGTATTCTTACCAAAAATCTGGTGAACAGGCAATGAAAAATGTGCATCTCTTAGATCTTTTGCACGTCGAATAGATTCCCAAGATGCATTTGGACGAGTTTGAAGGAATCGCTTCATCGCATTGACACAAACTTTCTTCATTGATTCCTGAACATTTCAAAATTGATTCTTTAGAAAGCAGTTACTAATTAGAATGATTAAACTAATTTTCTTGTTGAGGGATTCCGACAATATTTTTCAAGGAAATTCATTACATAAGTTTAAATTTCGAAGCCTTCAGGGATATGGAACAATATTATTTTTCAGTTTTAAAATGACTCTAAATATGAGCTGGAAATATTTTTCCACTTAGTTTTACATAAATAGCTTAAACTTGTTCTTGATAGGCTGAGCCGGTAGAACATAATATCACTTGTCCACGAGCTCATGACAGTTCAAGGCTAAATAACGAATGAGATGTCCATGTGTGTATGGTAATGGTTAAAGTTTAACTTAGTTATCTGAGATATACGCATATTCAATCTTTATATCACTCCGCTAATTTATTAGACTTACGAAAAGGAAGCTGGCATTTCAGTGCTAAAACCGGATGATCGCCTAACAAAACACCTAAAAATTAACTTCCACTAGTTAGTGTAATCAACTCCGCCTGGAGCCCCTCTGGGGCTACTGCCGGTCCCAAGCCCGGTTAAAGGAGGAGAGTTGAGCATGAGGTTAGCGACCCCATCCCATAGAAAACTAACTCGCTAAAAAACGCTAACCAGAAAAAAATATTCAAGCCACTTGAACTCTACCCTGGGAGTCAGAAGGTCTTCATTTAGAAGAACTATGACGCCTCATTGTGAAAGACGAGTTCCTTCGGAAGCCACGAGGCCGATGCCCCTTCTGACAACTAGAGCAACCACGTATCTAGGTATATGGAATGTTCGTGCAATGTGGGAGACTGGGAGAGTCTTCCGGATTGCTGCAGAAATGAGGAGATACAAACTAGAAGTTCTTGGGATCAGTGAAACACACTGGACACAAGTTGGACAACAACGACTAGCTTCAGAAGAGCTTCTGTCATACTCTGGCCATGAGAAAGAAAATGCCCCACACACACAACGAGTTGCATTGATGCTGTCAAAACAGGCACAAAATGTACTTATAGGATGGGAATCTCATGGACCAAGGATCAAAGCCTCCTTCAAAACAAAGAAAGAGGACATTTTAATGAACGTCATCAAATGTTATGCAACTACCAACGACTACAATGAAGACGTTAAAGAACAATTCTACGATAAGTTGCAGTCAATCGTCTACAAGTGCCCAACAAAGGACTTGACCATTCTGATGGGAGATTTCAATGCCAAGGTTGGAATGGATAACACTGGATATGAAGACATCATGGGACGACATGGACTGGAAGAAAGGAACGAAAATGGTGAGAGATTTGCAAACCTATGTTCCCTCAATAAACTGGTCATAGGCGGCACCATATTCCCACATAAACGCATACATAAAACCACATGGACTTCACCGGATCACACTACACAAAATCAAATCGACCATATTTGCATCAACAAAAAGTTCAGGAGGACGATGGAAGACGTAAGAACCAAGAGAGGAGCTGATACAGCATCAGACCATCACTTGCTGGTCGCCAAGATGAAATTGAAACTCAAGAAGCACTGGACAATGGGGCGAACAACATCACATATGTTCAATACGGCCTTTCTTCAGGATACTGACAAACTCAACAAATTCAAGATAGTCCTCAGCAATAAGTTCCAAGCCTTTCATGATCTACTCAATGGAGAAGAAACTACTATGTAGAGCAACTGGAAGAGGATCAAAGAGGCAATCACTTCAACATGTCATGAGGTCCTGGGTCACAAGAAGCACCATCACAAGGAATGGATCACTGTTGATACTCTGGATACGATTCAAGAAAGGAGGAACAAGAAAGCAGCAATCAATACCAGTCGAACATGAGCAGAAAAAGCCAAGTCAAAAGCTGAATACACAGAAGCAAACAAGCAAGTGAAGAGGAGCATCAGAACCGATAAACGTAAATATGTGGAGGATTTAGCAATGACGGTGGAAAAGGCTGCGAGAGAAGGAAACATGAGACAACTGTATGACACAACAAAGAAACCCTCTTGAAATCACCGTAAACCAGAACGACCAGTGAAAAGCAAGGAAGGTAAGATAATCACCAACATTGAAGAACAACGAAACAGGTGGGTAGAACACTTCAAAGAACTCTTGAATCGACCAGCTCCACTGAACTCACCCAACATCGAAGCAGCACCCACGGACCTCCCAATCAGTGTTGGCCCACCAACAACTGAAGAGATCAGCATGGTCATCAGACAAATCAAGAGTGGCAAAGCAGCAGGACCAGACAACATTCCAGCAGAGACGCTGAAAACAGATGTAGCAGTAACTGCAAGGATACTCCACACTCTTTTCCGGAAGATTTGGGATGAAGAACAAGTACCAACAGACTGGAAAGAAGGACTTCTGATCAAAATACCAAAGAAGGGAGATCTCAGCAACTGTGATAACTACAGGTGCATCACTCTTCTCTCAATACCGGGAAAAGTCTTCAACAGGATATTGTTAAACAGGATGAAGGATTGCGTAGACGCCCAACTTCGTGACCAACAGGCAGGATTCCGTAAGGATAGATCGTGTACAGACCAAATCGCAACACTACGATCATTGTGGAACAATCTATTGAATGGAATTCATCACTCTACATCAACTTCATTGACTACGAGAAAGCATTCGATAGCGTGGACAGAACAACACTATGGAAGCTTCTTCGACACTACGGCGTACCTGAGATGGTCAATATCATACAGATTTCCTATGATGGATTAAACTGCAAAATCGTGCATGGAGGAGAGTTGACAAAGTCGTTCGAAGTAAAGACCGGTGTCAGACAAGGTTGCTTACTCTCACCCTTTCTCTTTCTCCTGGTGATCGACTGGATCATGAAGACCTCAACATCTGAAGGGAAACACGGGATACAGTGGACATCTAGGATGCAATTAGACGATCTAGACTTCGCAGATGATCTGGCCCTTCTATCCCAAACGCAACAACAAATGCAGGAGAAGACGACCAGTGTAGCAGCAGCCTGAGCAGCAGTAGGTCTCCACATACACAAAGGGAAAAGCAAAATTCTCCAATACAACACAACATGCAACAACCGAGTCACACTTGACGGAGATTTGGAAGATGTAAAAACCTTTACATATTTAGGCAGCATCATCGATGAACAGGGTGGATCTGATGCAGATGTGAAGGCGCGAATCGGCAAAGCAAGAACAGCATATTTACAACTTAGAAACATCTGGAACTCAAAACAACTGTCAACCAACACCAAGGTCAGGATTTTCAATACAAATGTCAATACAGTTCTACTGTATGGAGCAGAAACCTGGAGAACTACGAACGCCATCATCCAGAAGATACAGGTGTTTATTAACAGTTGTCTACGCAAAATACTTCGGATCCGTTGGCCGGACACTATTAGCAACAACCAACTGTGAGAGAGAACAAACCAGATCCCAGAGGAGGAAGAAATCAGGAAGAAGCGCTGGAAGTGGATAGGACGCACATTGAGGAAAGCACCCAACTGCGTCACAAGACAAGCCGTCACATGGAATCCTCAAGGCCAAAGGAAAAGAGGAAGACCAAAGAACACATTACGTCGAGAAATGGAGATAGACATGAGAAAAATGAACAAAAATTGGATAGAACTGGAAGGGAAGACCCAGGACAGAGTGGGTTGGAGAATGCTGGTCGGCGGCCTATGCTCCATTAGGAGTAACAGGCGTAAGTAAGTAAGTAATAAGCGATGAAATAGGACATCGGTTGGTTTTTGGTAAAGGTAGTTTGCAAAGAGACATATTCGAACAACGATGAAGGTGAAAAGGTAAAACATTTGACTGAGGAAAAAGGTATCGGTAAGCAAGCAGCAAAGAGATCATAACGGACTCAGACACGCTGACTTCTTGATTAGTTCTAACTGATTCAACCATATTACAAATATTTTTCGCATGTATTGATTAGGATTATATATATAACAGATACATTATTTCTAATATGTACAACAAACAAGAATTGTCATATAACTAGCCCACAAATGCCATGGTATGGCCGAGAGTGGGGTGGGCCCTCTCTTCCTCTCGAAATGCTCTCACACGGCCACGTGTATACAGCCTCTGCCAGGGAAGTCCTACTCGCTGCCTTCTCGTGGCAGGGGTGTTGTTTACGAAATTCAGAGGACGAAAAGCGAATGTCCGGCGCTTTAACCGGATCACAAACCAATGGTGCACATGGGCTCCAGTATCCTGAAGGAACAAATGGCGTAGGAACCGATCGCTGGTCACCGGCTACCATGGGAATGCATCTCCTCACGATGCTCCACTGCCTTGTGGGTCAAACCTTTAGGTCGAAGGCTCCGGCTGTGGCCTCTTAAGAAAACCACCTGCTTCGGTTTGGGCACCAGGGTAGTATCACAGCCCTCACACAAATCGAACGATTTATGTGGCGCATATCTACTTGGTGCCTCCTTGTACCAATGTTTATGTGTTTAAATAAAAATAACAATAATAATGTCATATAACTTTAGTATGACACATACAAGAGAAGAATTTTTGGATGAAATACTTTCAATACGAGCGGCCAGATTGCTCATAATGCTTCTTGGTGCTCTGCCAACACAGTCACTTTCCCATTCTACTTGTTTATTTGATGACTGACACACTTTCCACTCTTTACCTAAAAACATGAATACATCTAATAGGTAAGGTAACTCTTCGGGATCGACTAAAGAATAAGCAACCCCACGTCGACCAGCACGAGCGACACGACCTAAAAAATAAATATGAAATAATATTTGGAATATGAAAAAATGGAAGAATCAGATAACAATGGACAATCTATTAAAGAACTTTTTATGATATTTTTCTACAGTTGTCACGTTTATCCTGGAGCCAGACATTTCTCAAAAAACTAGATATGTTGATTTTGGGTCCATAATTTCAAGTTAACGCATGATTTTACTGCTCTGGATCGCTGAGAAAATATCACCTTGAACGTTCCAGATATAAATCTTCCTTTCGTACCCTTTCGCAGACAACAAACTGTAGGACCAATTTACCCTAACTTGTATTATTTATTCTCAATATCGTATTTGAACACGAAATGGGTCGGAACAATGAGGAACGCAAAATTCGCACAATTATAGAACGATACGTAGTCATCTTACACTTAACAGCAACATATAGGAAATAAAAGACAGGATATTTACTAGGATGAGTACGAAAAAGTCTTGACAAGGCAAGATATAAGTGGACCTAGTGCCTTGATGCTAGAGAAATTATGGATGCATTTCTAACAACCGATCCGCCTTGTCGTCAAGTGTCACTTAACATCGATACGTTGGGGAGTTCAACTGAGGGATTGTGTGGCTTACATTTACAGAAATAAATGAAAACAACGTAGTACCGAATTTTATCACTAGTTAGATAAATGATAGATCTTATTCAGATAAAATAATAAAAGATTCTAAATATTGTGCTAAGTAGCGGAGCGAAAATTACTATCAGAGAAAACTGTCTGAAAATTCTTTTAACGTACCTGGATTATTTACATTATAATAAATACATAAATAAAAGTAGAACTTACCCACTCGATGCAAAAAGAGTTTGGGTTGGGCAGGAAAATGGAAATTAATTACATTATCAAGATGAGGAATATCCACACCTCTTGCAGCAACATCTGTTACAAGTAACACACGAGCAGTTCGAGAACGAAATTTCTTTAGAGAAAGATTTCTTGCGCTTGGATCAAGTCCCGAATGAATGCACGTACATTCGAAGCCAAGATCGGTTAATAACTGTACAAAAAAGTGAACTCATAAACGCCTTGTTATTCAAATTTTGACATGTGTATACAAACTTTTAACGAAGAAATTATATCCAATAGTCTGCAATATATCATAAAACCACGACTCACATTACAGTATAAAGCGATGGGATGTATTTAGAACTAGAAAGTGAGAGACTATTGCATATGTGTACGTGTGTTAACAAAACGTTTTTGAAAGACCATTTTCCATGATAAGTAGATAGGAAGTTTTAGTCAACCTCACTTAAACATATTCAGTTTATCACAAATCCTTCTCCTTATTTTTTAATGTTATTTTATTCATACTTTGGTGTGCGCCACTTATGTGAACAGACGTAAATAGTAAGTAGCAGGAACTGGAAGTGGAATGTCTACCAGCAGGAGATTGAAATAAAGAGAAGGGGGACGAAAACGGAAAGCAATCGGAATAACAACAGGATTGGGAGAATAGTGAAGTATGTAAAGAACAACTCAAGGAAGATATGTATTTAATGTATCGTTTTCATATTCTACGAAGGCCCTGCGTAATTTCGCGTACGATAATAAATTGGTTTACCGTACCTTATTCACATTACCATAAACCCTTTATGAAAAGCTTATTTCTTCGCATCTACAACGAGTGTTAGTGATTTCAAATTGTCCTTATTAAACTGTTTGTTAAAACAGAATATTGAAACTCCAAATGTTGTATAACGTGAAATGAAACAGCATATTTCGGTGGTCAAAACCTCATAACTTAATATCACAGATATATGCTGGGATTCTAAAATGCAAATATAGGACTCAACTGTGGTTATTCGCTATGCATTATCTGCTCAGTGCCGTAGACCAGTATGCAATAAGAGATTCAATAGCAACTTCTTATCTTTTCAATGATTAAGGTATATCAAAGCTTGAAAGCAGAATGCAAACTTAAGGATCAAGAAGCAATCGAATACCCTGCGCATGATCCAGTCAAGTGACACCATTAGAGCAAAAACAGCTGAAGATACACACAATTATGATTCTAGAGTTTTTATTAGATCTCTCGATGACCGAGTTTTGTTAGATAAGAAATGTGAATATTATAAAAAGATACAACATTCATAAAGCATCATCGTAGCGCGTAGCTGTTACGTCCAAGTAGGTAGACTAAACTAAACGAAAGGATACATTAGAAGTGTTTTTGATGTGTTGACCCAGAAAATAAACAGACGATTATTTAGTACAACTAATCTTTGACGACAACTTTTTTTCTAGTAAGCAGCTAATTAAGACATGTAAAGAAGCACTGTCTTAACAGTGATTACAGAAATGATCTCTACTGTAGATAGGAATGGACTACATCATCAATCCGATTGGGCACGTGCAAATATGTATAAAATTAATTGAATCTATTGGATGGTTTTCTAGTGATAGTACAGTACGGTGAGGGTTAACTTATTTCGTTTGACCGAAATTCGAAGCCCTTCCATATGTATAAATCATTCGAAATTATTCTAAATACAATCAAACACACAAGCTTATAACGAAACAAATCTCTAAAAATATTTGTTAGCTACCTGACAGTAAGGAGATTATGTTACTATAACGCAAAAACCATATGGCAAGAAGCTTAGTAAGACAAATCAAACCAGTGTTAAAAAGTGAAAGTCGATACTAGGTGAGTTACTTACTGAACTAAACAATGAAATTAAAAACTTCAAAACAATCAGCTCTATATGTATATACCTACCATTTGAAAGGATTCAACATGATGCTTGGTGGCAAAAAACACTACAGCTTGCTCATCCTTGTGTATCACCTTTCCCAATAAATGTATAAGAATTATATTCTTCTCTTCTGGAAGGCAAGTTATGTGTGCTAACTAAGAATAATTAAAAACATTTAGAATGACATACCGTCTTTAACAAAAGTAAACATCTCTGGAATTCAAAACATGTCCACTAAGAAATAATAAGAGGAAATGTGACAATACTAACATAAACCTTGTTATTTATTTACTTGAACACATGAATAATGGTACAAGAGAGCGCCAATATATATGCGCCACACAAAACAATGAGAATTCGAAGAGAAATAGAAAAAAAAAGCTAAGGAGTGCAAAAGAAGGGAACAATAACGAAGAGATTGGTGTAAGGTAGTATGGTAGAAATGAGGGAACGGAAAGGTACAATCGGAAGGAATCTTTCAGGTAAGGGAGACACAACCACTTTTTATGAAGAAAGTGAAAGAAGGTTTTGCAGGATCGCCACTGGCTTCTATTCTGAGCCATATCTGATAACATCTCTAGCCACTGTGTAGCACCATCTCTCGGACTCCAACCAGGGAGTCGTGAAGGACCGACAGAAGCCAGTCCTTTACAGCTTTCTTTCATGCCACGACACCATGTCATGCACTGACCACCTCTCCGCTTCTTCCAACCAGTCCCAGAGTCGGCAAATAATGCACGACGTGGAATCCTCTGGGACGACATTCGGAGAACATGTCCAAGCCACCGAAGTCGGTGTTTCAAGATGGTGACACCAATTGCAGTATCGTCTCTGTGCCTGAACACACGATGCCGAACCTCTGCATTACTGACATGGTGTTGCCACTGAATGTCAGCAATCCTTCGGAGACAGCGATGATCGAACACAGAGAGTCGTCTAACGTCCTCAACTCGGAGAGGCCAGGTTTCACAAGCATAGAGCAAAACTGCTCTCACCGACGCGTTGTAAATCCGACCTTTTACAGCCAGACTAACATCACGAAGGCGCCAAAGGTGGCCCAGATTGGCATAAGCCGCTCTGGCTTTCACTATACGTGCATTGATCTCATCACTCACACCCCCACCAGCACTTATGCAGCTACCCAGATACACGAACTTCTCGACTACGTCTATCTGCTCACCATCCAGGGTGAGTACAGGATTGGAATCCTGCCAGTCTTGTAGGAGTACTTTGCACTTCGAAGGTGCAAAACACATACCATACCCACGGACACTGATTGCCAACTGATTAAGTGCGGATTGCATGCCTTGGGCATTATCGCACAGTAAGACAATATCGTCCGCATACTCAAGGTCGAGAAGTCTTTCTCCAGGCAACATATCTACGCCGCCATTACTTACATTCATCAGAGCTGTTTCCAGAATGTCATCGATGGCAAAGTTGAAGAGGAATGGTGAGATTGAGCAACCCTGCCTAACTCCACTACTCGAATGGAACAATGGAGAAAGGTGGTTGTATGCCCTCACTCTGCCTGAGGTGTTTTTATATAGGGCTTTTAGGATGTTAATAAACTTCTCAGGCACACCCTTCTTCAATAGACAATCCCAGAGAACAGTCCTGTCCAACGAATCGAAGGCAGCCCTGATGTCAAGAAACACTACGATTGTTGGCCTTTGATAAGTATGGCGGTGTTCTAACATTTGGCGGAGGGTGAAGATATGATCAATACATCCTCGACCAGAACGAAACCCAGCCTGCTCCTCGCGAGTCAATCTTTCTTGGGTTTTGAACAACCTACGAAGTATGACGGAAGCCAATAGCTTGGACGCAATCGGAAGTAGACTTATCCCCCGATAGTTGTTACAGGAACGACGTGAACCCTTTTTAAAGATAGGGACAACTATCGACTCATTCCATGACGTTGGTACACTCTCTAACTCCCAGACCTTTGTAAACAACGTCGTCAATTCCTTAGTCAAAAAGTCACCACCATCTTTAAAAAGAGCCGGAGGTAAGTCATCTGGGCCAGGTGATTTGTAACGCTTCAAGAGTTGGAGTTCCTTGCGGACTTCCTCCTCGTTTGGTGGATCAGTCGTCACCGGCCATGGAGGGCAGGGCAGTCTGACCGATGTTGCCGGAGCAGCAGGCCAGTTGAACTGCCCTTCAAAAAATTCTGCCCACCGTCCAAGACGTCGATGGGTGTTAGTGATTGGCATCCCATCATCCTCGCAGATTGTTTCACTCACACCAGACTTCTTGCTGCCAGTGGCTCGGATGAGCTGGAAGAGCTTCCGGTAGTTACCAGATGCAGCTGCTGCTTCCAGCTCATTAGCACGCTTCGACCACCAGGCTTCTCGGTCCTTACGCAAGCTTTGCCCAATTTCCTTACATAACATCCTTCGTTTATGGTCAAACTCACGGTCACCCGGAGTAGACCGACGGGCTTCAATGAGTTGTAAGGAACCAGAAGAAACCCAGTGCTTAAAAGCGGGACGTTTCGCAAATCCACAACTGACTGTTCCCGCCATTTTCATGGCGTCATGCAATTGCAACCAATGCTCATCTATACTTTTCGGTGGAGTGGTAGCTAGCCTAGAGGCTAGCTCGGTTCGATACTTATTTGCAACAGAAGTTGCAACCAGCTTGCTAACATCAATCTTTTGGTGGTGGTCACTTCGTTGGCCACTGAAAAGTAAGGCAAGATTGGCGCAGACCAAGGCATGGTCAGAGTCCAGATAGGTACTCCAAAAGGAGCGGCAGTCCTTTACACAACCACGCCAGCGGTAGCTGATCGCGATGTGATCAATCTGAGTCCAGGCTTGGGATGCAGAGGGAGGACGCCAGGTGGCACATCGGCGATGACTGTGCCGAAAGTTAGTGCTAGCCAGAAACAGGTTGTGGTCTGTGCACAGTTGCAGTAGACGGTCCCCGTTATCTGACCTGCGACCAACAAGTCCCCATCGGCCACCTAAACGACTCTCTTCTGTGCCTAGAAGCCCGACCTGAGCATTCAAGTCTCCGGCTAGTACTACAATATCTGTCGAACGCACTTTCTGGAGAAGAACTGATAACTGGTGGTAAAACTCATCCTTGATTGCATCCGGGCTGCAATCTGTCGGGGCATAGGCGGAGATGACGAAAAGACATCGTTTCTCACGCCGATTTCTTCTCGCTTTGATGGAACTTTCTAATCTAACAGCACATAACCGACTGTTAATGGGGATCCAATCGACTAGTGCTGCCTCAGCTCTAGCGCTTAGTGCGACACCAACGCCTGCAAGACCAGACGAAGATGCCACAGGGTCCCTGGATAAGCGCACGTAAAACAAGCTTTTTGAAGTGAGAGATGGAGAGCGAATTTGTAGTACTTCACCAGAGTCTTGAATACGGGTCTCGGATAGACAGCAGACATCGATATGAAGACTTTCCAAAGACATAGCCAGCCCTACCTGTTATCCAACCTGCATAAGTGTGCGAACGTTGAAGGCAGCCAGTTTGAATGGAGCACGTGGTTTCAGAAAAACTGCTTCAGTACTTATATTCGGTGGTAACATACAATTTTCAACCGGACAGTGACTCGAGAACGTTTAGATACAGTCGAATTTCCACCAAAGACGAGCCGCTGTATAAGTATAAAAGAGAGTGAATAATGTGGAAAATAATAATAATAATAATAATAATAATAATAATAATGACAATAATAGTAATAATAATAGTATTAATAATGACAATAATTGTAATGATAATAATTTGAACTAATTGATTGTTTTTCGAAGCGAGAAAAGTAATTTCCATAGACATAGGAGTTCATCATTTGTGTGTGAGCTGTGATACTGCCCGGGTGCCCAAACCGAAGCAGGCGGTTATCTTAGGGGGCCAATCCCCAAGCCTTTGACCTAAAGGTCTAACCCACAAGGCAGTGGAGCATCGTAAGGAGATGCAATCCCATGGTAGCCGGTGACCAACGATTGGTTCATACGCCATTTGTTCCCGCAGGATACTGGAGCCCATGTGCACCATTGGTTTGTGATCCGGTTAAAGCGCCGAACATTCGCTTTTCGTCCTCTCATTTTCGTAAACAACACCCCCGCCACGAGAAGGCAATGAGAAGGACTTCCCTGGCAGAGGCTGTATACGCGCGGCCGTGTGAGAGTATTTCGAGAGGAGAGCGGACTCTCCCCACTCTCGGCCGTACCAGGGCATTCGGGGGCAGAAAAGATAAATAAGGTCACAGATCAAACTCTACATGGAAAAGCCCCCAAATGCCCTGGTAAGGTCAAGAGTAGGGAGAGTCCGTTCTCCCTCTCGAAATGCTCCCACATGGACACGCGTATATAGCCTCTGCCAGGGAAGTCCTACTCGCTGCCTTCTCGTGGCAGGGGTGTTGTTTACGAAATTCAGAGGATGAAAGCGAATGTCCGGCGCTTTAACCGGATCACAAACCAATGGTGCACATGGGCTCCAGTATCCTGCGGGAACAAATGGCGTAGGAACCAATCGTTGGTCACCGGCTACCATGGGAATGCATCTCCTCACGATGCTCCACTGCCTTGTGGGTCAAACCTTTAGGTCGAAGGCTCCGGCTGTGGCCTCTTAAGAAAACCACCTGCTTCGGTTTGGGCACCAGGGCAGTATCACAGCTCTCACACATATCAAATGAGATCTGTGTGGCGCATATGTATTTGGTGCCTCCTTGTACTAATATCTATGTGTTAAAATAAATAAACTACATAGAAAAATTGAATGTAAGAGTATTTTTAAGCCATAACTAGAGAATGTTGCTATTGACATTTATGAACAAGTATACAATCATATGGCACTTCAAACGACTGTCACTATGACAGCCTGATATTAGTGAGACCTGTATGTATTAGACTACAAGTCAATGTTGAATGTAATGGCTTTAACAAGTGTAAGTTGTCATATTTTGTCTTACGTTTGTTGCTTTCTCTATTAACGTTCAGTATGTATGTTCTATTTATGTTATATATCCTATTTCTGTAAAACGCATAGTGAAGTATATTCTAAAAACAGATTCGTGAAGAATCTGACTCGGCAATCTTACGGAAAGTACTCGGATAAAATAAACATGAGCAAAATAAAGCGCACAGACATATGCAAAATCCAAGTGAAGACTTTTTTAACGAGGTTTCTATTCATGGATATTGTCAGTTTCTCCACTTAGACCCTACTACGACTGGTTTCATAAACCATAGATACCGAGTAAATACTCAAAATCAGTAATATGTAATAAATAATAATAATTTAGTCGTCTGATAAAATTAATTTGCAGGTGGACGGAGAACCAATGGTAACGCATAAAGCGGATTCATTGTTAATACTTATTTAAACTTGCTACGTACTTAACAAGCAAAATGAAACTGTTCAGATTAACAAATTGCCCTACATTAATGGGAAGATAATTTTTGAAAATAATAATAACTGGGAGAACAAGTTTTACAAAGGTTTTACTTTCATTAACGAGGGTTCAGATGTTCTTGATGTCAATATTAAGAAAAACTAAAAAGTAATCAAGCTATTACTAGTCATAGTAAACTCGCAACCCAATAGTTGAAGAATGAGTTTAAACCACTACGATGCGACTTCACGTTAGGCACGTATTTATCAAACAGAAATAAGATTAAATCATCTTAAAAATTCGTAAATTTTACTGACAAAATTGTTCACATACCAAATAATTCACGTATATCTGATTTACTATGGTGCCCTGGTATGGTCGAGAGTGGGGTGAGCCCTCCCTTCCTCTCGAAATGCCCTCACACGGCCACGTGTATACAGCCTCTGCCAGGGAAGTCCTACTCGCTGCCTTCTCGTGGCGGGGGTGTTGTTTACGAAATTCAGAGGACGAAAAGCGAATGTTCGGCGCTTTAACCGGATCACAAACCAATGGTGCACATGGGCTCCAGTATCCTGCGGGAACAAATGGCGTAGGAACAAATCGTTGGTCACCGGCTACCATGGGAATGCATCTCCTAATGATGCTCCACTGCCTTGTGGGTCAGACCTCTAGGTCAAAAGCTCGGGGTGAGGTCCCCTAAGAAAACTACCTGTTCCGATCTGGGCACGCGGGCAGTATCACAGCCCGCACACATACAAATATGGTGTGGCGCATATTATTTGGTGCCCTCTTGTACCAATATTTATGCGTTGAAATAAAATAAAATAAAACAATACTATGGTGCAAAGTGTACGCTGAGAATTGAGATTCCTAATTAAAACCCATAGATTACTTTTGATTATTTTTTGTACATTGTTTATGCCCCATCCCTTTATTAACGATACGTGTTTGCAAACCATTGCAAATATTTGTACTACCTGATACTTGTGATTTGTTCAGCACTCAAAAAACGCTAACACAAATAGATTTGAAATGTTTTAACAAGCAGCATGAAGTCAAATTAAACGTAACTAGGTGAACCATTAATATGAATTTAAACTCCAGGTGATGAGTGATATTTAAAAGTGTATATAAGATTTGAACAAGTTATTAGCAATTCTAATGAAAATGTAAAAGTAGAGTATAGTTGGGTCGTGAATTCTGGTCAAACCGATGAGTGGAAAAATTAAATATACGCAGTTTCACATCTTAATTCTAGTACAAATTCAGATATATGTTATACCTTTAAGTCTTGACTCAGTTTAGAATTTAAGTCGAGTCGAAGTAGAATAGGATCTACTAGTCCAGCACGTGCAAATTCCACCAAGTTTTTAGGCAATGTTGCCGAAAATATTAAGGTTTGACGACTACGTGGAAGACGTTTCAAAGTTTCTGAAAGCTGCTCTGCAAATCCAAGTTCGAAAAGCCTAAAAAAGAAAGAATAATCCCAAAGTTAAACAAATATAAGGAACGTTATTAGCTATGCATCTTGTGTGCACATTAAAGTTCCGTATCCACAACAATCGGAAACTTAGTGACATGCCATGAGAGGATATACCTTTATTTTTTTAGTTAGTGGGATATATAAGACAGTAAGTACACCAAGATTTACGTAGCGGTATATCCAATATAATATACGGTCAACAAAGAAAACAACTAATGATAAAATACGATAACATTCACAGAATAAAGTACTGATCTAGTTCCATTTCTAAATTAGGCTTTAAGACATCCAATGATTCCAAGTTTTGTGTTTTACATGCATTTCAATAAGTGATCTACAGTTAGTCACACACCAACAGCTGAAAGTAAGGGACTCTAAAATTTGTTGCTAAGTCACTTAACAGTCTTCATGAGACACTAGTCACAAGCGTCCATTGTATGATGTTTAACAAGCATAAGTGCCTGTTGTTTCTAGCTACTTTGATGAAGTCATGGATCGAGAGCCAAACATGAACAATGATTTATCAGTTGTTGAAGGATAGTGAATTAAAATGTCGCCAACTCTTCAGGTTAATCTCGTACTCCTAGAGCAGGATTACTATGTTCCTTACATGAAATGCGTAAATTACATATGAATGGAAAATTAACGGAGCGATATGAATGCCAAGGAAACTCGTACACGATAGTGCCAGTAAGACCCCATAAATAACTCGATTTCATTATAATTACAAAAAAAACTGACACTAAGTATTGTTATGACATTGATAACTATAGAATAAGAGATTAGAAGCATGCACTTTATTCGCCTGGACGATTTGAACTGAATACACGAGATGTATTTTCTAACATTCCTTTTATGTGATGTCCTAAACCCAACGCGTTTATTTACTTGAATATATAAACATTGGTACAAGGGGGCACCAAATATATGTGCGCCATACAATAACAATGAGGCCAGTAGTAATCATTAATTTGCGTGAGAGCTGTGATACCACCTGGATTTTCAAAGAGAAGCAGGTGATTTCTTTAGGAAGCCACACCCCGAGTCTTTGACCTAAAGGTATAATCCACAAAGCGGTGAAGCAGCGTTAGGAGATGCAATCCCATGACAGCTGTTGACCAATTATAAGTTCATACGCCACTTGTTCTTTCAGGACCCTGGGGCCCATGTGCACCGTTGGTTTGGAATCAGGGTTTTACAACTCCCCTAGGTGGACTCTTTGTGTTCACCAACCCGGTTAGAGCGCCGAACATTCGTTTTTCATCCTCTTAATTTTGTAAACAACATCTCCGTCGCGAGGCGGTGAGTATGACTTCCCTGGCAATGGTTGTATAGGGGTGGACATGTGAAAGCATTTCGAGACTGTATGACTATGGAATTATTTAATGAGTAGTTGCTTCAAAGAATGCCAACACGTCGGAAAAATACTATTCCTGGAGCCTGTCCCTAATTAACTGAAATGCATTTATCAACTGAAAATCTCCGATGACAAAACGTCTGAACACCTGCTTAAACTCAAACCATTAACTTTATTGTAAAGCATATCGAAATTAACACTACCTATCTGTAAACCGATGTATGAAAAACTAAATATGGTATGGGATCAACAGGAATTTAGAACATCATGCATGGAGAAACATTTGATTTTAAAATATTAAAAACGACATACTGAAAACTCATAAGCTAATAGTTTCAATGATATAATTCAATAAAACTTAGATGACACATTGAAGTTGTACTTATTACTGACACCAAACAAAGCGGTCTTTGGAAATACTTCATCTACGATATCTTTACTGGATAAAACTTGAGACATAAATGAACAGTTGATACAAATATAAATTAGTTTTTCTTCGAGGAACTTACCGGTCGCCTTCATCAAACACAACATATTCAATAGAATTTAGCGATAAATTCATTTCCATTAGGACGTGCAAAAATCGCCCTGGCGTAGCAATAATTCTGCAAATATTAATGTTGCCTAATTGACCTACATATCTGGCGATTTGTGAAGTGCTGCAAACTGCTCTTCCATTCTATACATACACAATTAAATAATCAAAGCGCCTTACTTGTCACCTCCAAGAATTACTGTGGCCTTGAGTGGTGTAAATTTACCAAGCTAATTCACTATGCAAAAAATAAATAATAAGATTACCTCCTTTGTAAAATTCAAGGTTTGAATAGCCAGTTCTCTCGTTGGACTCATGATTAAAGCACGTGGACCAGCAGGTGAGTGGCATGGAAATTTTTCAAGGAGTGGTATCAAAAATGCTGCTGTTTTTCCACTCCCAGTACGCGCCATAGAAACAACGTCACGCCCAGATAGAATCATAGGAATAGCCTGGAGTGAAACAATTCGAAGGAAGAGTCTATACCTTTCTCTGAATTGGAGTTGGTATTTTGTAACCTTTCTTCATTATTCCGTTAAAAGTTGCTGCACTGAGACCCATGGATTGAAAACCCCCAGATTTTCTATTCTTCCTATTCCTTGTTTTCACGAGTTGCCTGGCTTCCGAAATGCCAAAGTCATCATCAGCATTATCGCAATCCATTTTATTTCCTAGTTAGCACAAAAGACTGTCCCACATATAAGAGGACTCGAATTGAAAATGCACCACGAGTCAGACCACTGTTACAACTACCTTAACCTTGCTTTTGAAAAACACCTTGTACGTTTAGTAACTGTCAAGGTCACACGTCAAAAAACTCCACTCTAGTTTCAGCTTCAGTTTCAGTTTGGAAACGATGGGAGGCCAGATGGGCTGTGTTAGTTTTAGCAATAGTGGTATCTCAGTTGATTTAACTTTCCTTTACAAGCATCGACAGAGCTCCAATCACGTGTTAAGATAACTCAATATCCCTATTTTGGGGGACTTCGGTTAGGTTTTTGAGTTTTCCCCAGACTGTTGATAAGTTTGGCAGATTTTCTCTAAGTTTGAGGGAATTTTTTCGAAGAACCGCAAAGTGTTGTGAGATTCTGGGGAAATGTTGGGGCAAACCCTAAATGTCCCTAATGAATTGGGGATTTTCCCCAAACTTGGGGAAATGTTTGGTTTTCGTGCCATTTCCCCAAAGTTTTCTTTCGCGGTTTCCTCTAACTTTACCCAAAATGGACATAATTTCCCCCGAAATAGGGAGATTAGGAATGGATTCCATTTGTTGGTGATTCAATGGAAAAGACAATAATCACCTGACAAATTGTTTATTCTGGGCCTGGGAACGTTTTTAGAGCGTCTGCATAAATCTTCTGCTTTGGGAGGCAAGAAAAGTAAAGGCACATCAGATGCAAATTTATCACCAAGTATTTACAAATCTGTGACTTAGTCGTCTCTAGTTCTTCTATATGACAATGGTAATGGGTTTATTTTAGTCAGTCTGGCATCATACGAGGGCATCGCCATTCCAGAAATCAGTTTCGTTGAGGTTCTTTGAACCTTTTTCAACAGCTCAGCGTCTCTTTATAGGCAGGGGCTAGCTAAAGATAACTCCCAGGTTATTGTGTGTCTGGACAACAGGTTACTCAGTGTTATTCACCGTGCATGTATCTGAACCCTGGTGATCGATATGCATCACAATGCACTTAGAAGGGCTTAACGAGAACTGCCAAACACTAGACCATTCACATAACTTCTCCAGGCCATTTTAAAGCTCTAAACTATCACCACTTTATATCGCTTTCCATATAATGACATCACCAGATATCAAAACCGATGATGATAGGAGATTAGGAAGGTCATGTATATAAAGGAGAAACAACACATGCCCCTAAACTGTACCCTGAGGCACTCCACTAAGCATAGATTTCCAGCGAGACAGCTTTGAGCTCACCCATGCTCTCCATTGATACCCTGCTAGGAAGTCTTTTATCCACAATAATAAATTGTCTTCAGTCCTGATATTAATTAATCAATATGACTGCCGGCTGTGAGAAACTTCGTCAATAGCATTGCTGAAGTCAACATAGGCTACATCTATAAGTAAGTGTTGATCTTCTAGAGCGCACCAGCTTTCAGAGGCTACCAGTTAGTTTAAGAAACATGAAAAATCTGTTCTAAAACCATGCTGCTTTTCAGAAAGAATTCGATTTCCGACTAGATACTTCAGTAACTCCTTCTGAATAATCTTTAGTAAAGCTTTAACAACCATTCTGATTAAACTTACGGGTCAGCAATTCTCATATTTGTGTCTCGTATCTGTTTTGAAGAAAAGACTTCATACATCATTATTCCAGTCTTCTGGTAATCGACCCTGGGTTACAGACAGATTAAAAACATATGCCCAAGGGATTCACGGCAAAATTTGCTAATTCCTTTGGTAACCTAGGATGCATTTCATCCGGTCCCATGAATTTGCTTAAAAGACGCTCATTTAGCAGACAAAAGACATCGAGTTTTCTAATGGTCACAGTGTCCAGTATGTGTGGGTGGCTTTATATTAACTGAAGGAGAAGGCATCTACACGGTACATACATTGCTAAAGTAACTTGTGAATACTTGAGCTTTACCATAATCGTTCTCCAGTGATGATGCAGCATTAATGTCTTCCCACAATGCTGGAATATTTTCTCTTCGCTAATTCATTTGATTTACGTACGATGATAAGTGAATAGGGTATTCTATAGACTCTTTAACAAGTTTATCTCAATACGACATTCTAGACTCGAGGAGGGTCGAGACACATATATCCCGAGTTTCCTGACATTGAGATTTTGTCCCATCAGTACCCAGTAACCTAAACCTCTACCGCATTCTTCTCTTACGGAGAAGGGTGCTAGACCCTTACTGGACCACGGTAGGAAGTTTCCCGGACTCGCTGGTTTAGTCCAAAGGATGTGAGTTGCAGTAACTCTAATGTGCGAATTTCTGAATATCTTCCAAGCAATGTCAATAGGTGGCTATGGTCCTATTGCCTATCCCACTGAGCATGCAGAGTGTATAATTCCTCGTATATTTGCTTTCAAGACGTTTAGTCTGACTTGAGAAGACACATATTCGTAATGGATAACTATATGGAAATCGAATATTAAACTGTATGATCACTTTCACCTACGAGTGGTATATGGTGGAGGTTTGTGACGTCGATCCCGTTGTAGCGAGCAATTTCCTACAGGTTTAATTCTAAACTATTCTCTAGACCGTCGAATACAGAGTCTTGGTTTGGCCAAAGTCATAACAAGTAAGCTATTTGGCTATATAAACTTTGTCTGTTTCTAAAACATAAATTAACATCGTTAGTGTACAAACAAACAGTACGGTCTATTAATACAGGGAAAAAGAGACAAATAACAGACCGAACAGTAGCCAGAGAATAGGAAAAATGAGTCAACAAGCAAGTATTGTTTTACAATGAACATTAAACTGTGATTGGTTAATAAAAAGATACAGTCGTACAAGGTCAAAAGGAGTTAATGTGGTGGTGCGCGTTTCCCTTTATTATTGGTGGGTTCGTTTATCGATCACATTTTACACTCCCCCCGAAAAGCGCACCACGTCCATTGTCCAGGGTCATCGTCGCCGTCAGACAACCGGCTTCTTCCAGCAGGCATAGGCTTCGCACATCTCTGACGATTTCTTCGTTTGAAGTTCTCAACTTTGCCGTGCGGACTCGTCCGTCCGGGCCATAGCTTACTTGCTCGACTATAGCCTTAGGCCATAGACCTCTATTCATTTCGACGTTACTAACGAGGACTAAGTCACCCGGTTGTAAGTTCTTGTGTACGTCCAACTATTTGTCTCTTGCTTGGAGAGTCGGTAAATATTCTTTTACCCATCTGTTATTCCGGAATGCGCTGATTAGTCTTTGAGCTTCTTTTCATCTTTTGTTGTATAATAACGTCTTATCCACCGAAGCATCGGCGAATGATATTTTTTTATGAATCAACAACAACTTGTTCGGAGTAAGAGCTTCTAGGGTACCAGGGTCATCTGTCATCTTAACCAGAGGTCTGTCATTCAGTATCCGTTCCGCCTCAGTTAATAAGGTTTGCAGAGTTTCATCGGTCAACACATTTTGGAATAAAAGCACTCTTAAGATTCTTCTAATTGATCTTATGATGCGTTCCCACACACCACCTCGATGACTTGCCCTAGGTCGGTTAAAACGCCACTCACATTCTCGTTCTTTAAGGTGGTTTTCTATTTTATTAGTATTCCAGGAACGTATAATCTGTCTCAAACTGGCATCTGCACCTCGGAAGTTTGTGCCGTTATCACTAAAAATACGCTTTGGACATCCCCTGCTGGCAATAAATCTTGATAATGCGCATAGAAATGAATCCGTATCTAAAGAGTAAGCCATTTCGATGTGAACGGCTCTAATAGATAAGCAGGTGAATAAACAGCCATAACGTTTCTCAACAACTCTACCACGTTTGGCATAGAACGGTCCGAAGTAATCCACACCTACTTGACTAAAGGGTGGCGAATGAGTCTCTACTCGGTATTCCGGCAACGGTGCCATTAATTGGGAACATGGTTTAGGATAAAGTCTTCTACATAAATAGCATCGTTTTAGAACCTTCCGAACAGTAGAATATCCTCTAACAATCCAATACTCCTCACGAATACTACTCAGAGTTTGAGTAACTCCAACATGTGCGTTTATCACATGATAACGCATTATAATCATATCTGTAACAAAATGATTACTAGGAAGAATAATCGGATATTTGGTTTCAAATGGTAAACATGATAACTGCAAACGTCCTCCCACGCGGATTTTGCCTTCAAACATAAAAGGGTTGAAATTTCTTATAGAACTTTGACGAATTAATTTTTTTCTCCTGTTCACCTCGTCCATTGCTTCTTGACCATTTTGCTGTCTAAAAGCGTTTTCTCCGAGCGTCAACGGTGAGCTGTTTAGAATTCTTTTTTCGGCCGGGTACGCGATACTTTGGACTAGTTTAATTATGTCACTCTTCGTACAAGGTCAAAAGGAGTTAATGTGGTGGTGGGCGTTTCCCTTTATTATTGGTGGGTTCGTTTATCGATCATAGTCTACACTCGTAATGAATCAATATGAGAACTAGTAAGGATATTTTGGAGTCCATGTCATACCTAGTTGCTTTTTCCACATGATGCAATGGACACCCGTGATAACCGTACCAACTAGTTTCTGTTGGAAAAAACTATCTGACAGTTCAGTCCTCAGATTTCTCCAGTTTACTGTGGGTGCATTAAGATTTCCTAAGATTAAACATCGACCACTTGTTGACCAAGTGTAGAAACGTCTAGCAAGACCTAATTCGTCGCACAGTTTGGACTGCGGTTGACCAAGTCAATCACAGCTCTTGTAATTTGCATTTCGAGCAGCAGATAACTAATACGCATGTCACACTTTCTTGGGATATGTTATCAATAGCAGTGAGTGGGATAGTATTTCTAATGAATAGAGATACTCCCATTTTACTTCCCTGGATGCTGCCAGTTCTTACTAATGTGAGACTTTCAAAATCAAGTTCCCTACTGTTTGCAGACTGCGTCGGTCATGTCTCTGTAACTGCAGTCACATCCGCCATGGCAGATTCTATCTGTACATCTAGCCACCATCGCCCGAAAATCACTTAAATAGCTCTATGCTGTTTTTGTAGGAGCTTCAGCACCATTCAGCGTCGAAGACTCAGCACCGAAAAATCCAAAATTCTAAGGCTCTTCTCACCGACATCTAACCGTAGTTTGGGTTTCTTTGCGACTTCTCGAAGTTTAAAATAGTTCACAAACGGAAAGTTTTACAGACGGAATCTCATAACCCTTCTAGTTGATGTCTAGTCTGTTGTATTGGGCCCCTTTCATTGGGAGACTTAAACAATATTTGAGCAGCCTGTTTTGAGTTTGTTTCAAGTCCATTTGACTACCTGGCTCATAAACGTTCACCAATGTGAATCTGCCCGTGACGCCAGCCGATTTAGTAACGGTTTTATCAACGCTATTTCACGCGCGAAACGAGTTCTAGGTTCTGTGGTTTCACTCTCTTTGGCTCTGTGAAAGACCAATGACCTGTCACCACGATCAATCTCCAATTTCTCAGTTATCATTTTGAGGATTGGCTTATCTTTAGCCGGTGGACTGGAAAAAAGGATATCTCATCAAGATACCAAAGAAAGGAGATCTAAAATAATGTGGGGACCACACAGGCATCAAATTACTATCAGCACCGGGAAACGTTTTCAACAGAGTGTTGCTGAACCAGATGAAAGATTCAGTAGACGCCAAACTTCCAGATCAGCAGGCTGGATTCCGTCACTGTACATTAACTTCCTTGTCTGTGGGAAGACGTTTGACAATGTGAATAGGAGGACCTTACGGGACCTCCTTCAACACTACAGTGCACCTGAGAAGATCGTTAATATCATCTGGAACTCATACGACTGACTACACTGCAAAGTCATGCATGGAGGTCAGCTGCCGGATGCATTCCAAGTGAGGACCGGTGTCAGACAAGGCTGCCTACTGTCACCCTTTATATTTCTTCTCGTGGTTGACTGAATTACGAAGACCTCCACATCTGAGGGGCAGAACGCAATACAATGGACAGTTTGGATACGACTAGACGATTTGGACTTCGCAGATAACCTAGCTCATCTATCCGATCCATACCAACAAATGCTGATGAAGATAGCCAGCGTAACAGAAGCCTGTGCATCAGTAGTCCTCAACACACACAAGTGATAAACGAAGATTCTGAAATGCAGCACGGAGAACATCAACGCAATCGCACTTGATGGAGAAGCTCTGAAAGATGTGGAAACTTCCACATACGTGGACAGCATCATCGACGAATAAGAAGGTTCTTATGCAAAGTCAAAGGTAAGGATTGACAAGACAAGGACAGCATTCCTATAGCTGAAATACATATGGGAGTCAAAACAACTGTCAACTAACATCAAAGTCAGAATCTTCAATACGAATGTCAAGGCAGTTAGTTATGTTGTACGGAGTTGAAAGTTGTAGAACTACTGCAATCATCGATACCAAGGTAAATACGAGTAAAAACGGTCTGAAAGTACTAAAACCGTTCTTTATCAACAGGCATAGTTGCTAACTGTCGTAACACTTCGAAAGGTTAAATGTGAAAAGTTACAAGGTTAAATCGTTAGAATGAACACTAATTACTTCTCGAACGATCCGAAGAATACTCATGAAAGCACTGCATACGTGTATCGTCAGGGCTGTGTATCAAGTATATTGTTGTTTACTATCCTCACGAAACTAAATCTTAAAAATCTCTTGTTATTCATTATGCTGGTGTCAGATTTGTAATAGTGTTATAATGAACATGATTCACATGATCCACATGGCAAATTTCGAGGTCCAAATCAGACAATTGTAAATAGGTATAAAACCCCTGTTTTAAAGGACGAACTCAGAGACTTTTCAAAGAGAAAAGGCTACGTGAACATAAGCAATTAAGGATCTAGATACCTAATTATACTAAGAGTATATCCAGAAGTCAAAATTATTTATATATCCTTATCGTACACTGAGTGATTTAATTGACTAAGAAATGATTTTGAACCATATTTATCCTTTATTTCATCTTTGCTTGAGTTGGGGGAACCCAGAGGACATATTCAGTGGTTTTATATTATAATAATACACATGATCCTCATGACACACATTTCCTAACAAGAGATTAGTTTTCAGAGACTACCACGTGAAGTGCAGTATGCACATACTACTGATTCATCTATGAAATATAACACAAACGAGAATACCATTGAGGAAATTAGACAAACTCTCACCATTGTCACCAAGAGACAAATTCAAAGCCCGAATTATTGGATAATGAATCGCCTGCTTAGGTCACAAATAGGAAGCGGATTAATTGACATCTGCCAACCATAGCTTTTGTCGCTTACAATGCTCCTGGTATGTATATCGGTTTTCGACATTTCCACAGGAGCCGTCCTTATATTCTATTAATAGCATACTCATCTTAGATAGTGAAGGGAAGCGCATTTTAACGAAGGTAGCTCAGTTAGTATATCAAACAAACTTTAATTTTGTAGTATTATGACTCATCGTTTCCAACTGTTAAGCTTCAACTCGAATTCGAGTCGAAACTCTTCAAAAAAACAAGCAAAACTAATGGCGGTAAATTTTCGTTGATTTTTTATGTTTTTTCATTTTAGTGGGTCTGTGACAGGTTCAACTGCGGATCTAAACCATCTCCTTTACAATTTTTTATTGTTAGTGGTCCATTCCGTTTCACACTCATCAAGATAAAAGTAAACAAAAATGATGTTAGTTAGTCGTGCTAGTAGTCAGAACCCAAAACCATTGGGAATAGCACGTACCGTCTCCGTAGTTCGCTCTTAGCAGTTACAAGTATAAAAGTCTAAGGAATCTAAAGCAATTCTCGTAATTCGTAGTACTGCAAAGATCTAATCTCATTTTGGAAGTTCCAACATAGTAACCAAGTTATCGTGTTTTAGTAGGCATGTCGGCAGTCTGAAACTGCAGATGACAAGGATCTGGATATAAAGCAGTTGATTTCGGTTTTTGAACAAGTCTTGAGGTGGTCAGTCCGAAATATCCTCTATACTTCTCAGCATTCTAGTGTTTGTATACTGATATGAATTAAAGCTGTAACCAGTAACCCTCAAGATTCCTAAGAATCAGATACAACTCAATGACTCTCGGGTGTACTCGACTCAAACTTATCTAGTGATTACTGTTACTGACTACATTTTTATGTACACTGAAAGAATTCAGTGTTACAAAATAGCGTTAAGCACTTTTATTTAAAAATTCCAATACTATGAAGTACTAGTTCAAATATTGTTTTCGAGTTACCTGATTCTTAGTATCTGAACATGGAATGTTCCCAAGTTTGTCGCATCCTTTTTTTATAGTCCTACTTTTTTCTGCCGTCGTGAAATGTTAAAGAAAAGTTTTTTTATCTTTTGATTAGAATAGAGTTTCCTATTTCAAAAATTGTTCACATAAAATAAATCCATTTTGTGCCTTCCAGAGTACCTACAATTAAATATCCACTTTCTCGTTTATGTACTCATTTTTGTGTACTTAAAACGATATGGTCAGCTCTCTGACTGAAACTCATCATACTAATGATCAAACGAAATTGCACTTTGTTTTTCGGATTACTATATATATGTATACATCAGTTATCATCAACGTAGAGTCTAAAACAGTTTTGCACTGCCCTAAGTTACTACACATCACCAGCACACCGTAATGAATTTAACAAGGTATATAGCAAAATAGACGGGAATAATGTAGTAGTAATTACAGTTAAAAAAGTAAGCCTATAGAAGACAGAGTGAAAAAGTATGCATTGAGATGCCGAAATGAGAGATTGAAAGATAAAGAGTGAACACATCTGTATCCTTTTGAGCCGTGTCATCCAGCTTATAGCTGTTGATTACAATAAGCACATGGGCCCAAACCAGGTAGCCCGTATCTGCCAACATGACACAAACCAAATGTCACAGAACCCCTAACTTTCTTTCAACCTTCTCCTAAACCAGGAAACATCGCCTGTCGAGGTGAGCTGTGACAAGACATAATTAACATGTTCTCTCTCTCCATATATATAATACATTTGGTTAATAAAGCCCATTGACTACCTTTACTTTCAGGATCAGACTTTTATGCTTAAAAGATGCGTTTGCACAATCGATCAAATATCATTTCTTCATAATAACCTCTGTTGATAAAATTCTTATGGCAGTACGAGGACATCAAAGTAATCGTTTTGAAATTGATTTATTATTTGTTAATCATATGGAAAAGTTCTTATGATCACCAAAAATTCTCATTGTCCTAATGTTTTACTCCAATCATAATCGTTTGTACGTCTTATTTTGGTCGGATCAGTATAAATGTATGTTGCTCTTTCAATTCTCTAGCGGAAATCACGTTGCTGGACGGCGCGACCTGTGTTTATCGTAACGTGGGCGATCTTTACTTTTATGTTGTTGGGGATGCTAACGAAAACGAAGTGAGTCACATAATGGATCTTTCATTTTGTAAGTTATTACTCGTCAGTGCCCTTCAGTGCTTGTACGATTCTGTCAGTCAAGCTCTGAAACGATCAGTCGAAAAGAAAACACTGATGGATAATCTAGATTTAATTTTCCTTATAGTTGATGAACTGTGTCATAATGGGTAAATAGTGGAATAAATTAATATATGCTTTAAAGCATACTTTTAGAGTCCGACGCAACCGCCTTAGTGTCTCGAGTTGGTGCAAGGACAGACGATATCCCACTTGGAGAGCAAACGGTAGCACAGGTAATTTTAGCTCCTTTTTCCTAGTATCTACGTTGAGTAGGTCAGTCTATGTTTAACATAATTTCGTTGTAGATGCACCTTTAAGTGCGATTCCTTTAGTCACTACTTTTACATGATTTGGTCTCATATGATGAGGTAAAGTGGAAAAATAAGCCTTAATATACAAAAACCAACGATATGATATACTGTTAAACGCTAATGGTTTTCCATCTGTTGAAAAAGCCTGTTTTATTGCAGTGAAAGGTCACCGACATATTGATGGAAGGTTTCCAGTTTGGTTTTCTACTCATCTGTCAACTGTTACTGGTGTAGATTCACAACAAATGTTGCTTCTCTCATAGGCAGTGTGTTGAGTAAGTGTACCAGTTCTTGAGTTTAAAAATAGTTGTTTGGGAAACGTGTCTGCCGAAAAACTGCCACAAAGTTTGCTTTTAACCAGCTCAAGTCTATTCGCTAACTAGATCATAATCACTCATCTTTAACGTAAAGCCTAGCACAGATGTGTGTGGACCAAAGTTCCCATGTCACATCAGTACAAGCGTGAACGACAACCTTGCTGTGTTCATTTCATTAGATAATTTTTAGTCAATTGTTTTTAAAATCAAAATACATAAAATTCTTCTTTTTCACAACATACAGGCTATCCAAAATGCAAAAGAACAAATACGCATGTCTTTAATCAAGTAGTTCAGTGAAAAGGAAATACATACTTATTTTCACTGTTTTTTGATGGGAACTATGGGTCGGTAATTGAGTAATAACTTTTGTATCTACTCCAACATTTGTCACATTACAGTTGTTCATATTTAGCAAGTCTTTTCGCTCATACCCTAGTCGCTGCTGGTGAATTTTTACACTAAGCTAACTAACTCATCAAGCTTTATTTTTGTGTGTGCAATTGCAAACACTAGCTTACATCATATTATGGCGTTCGTAAAGTACATTTCAAATCATTTCGTTGACAACTCATGGTAAAGGATGAGCACTACAACATGGGGTGTTGTTAAGTCACAAAATCAAAAGTTCTTAGCTGGGTAGACCACTTAAGGCTTTTTAGTTAAGTATGGCCGTGCATATCCAGTTTTCGTTTGTTTTCAAATTCTCTCAGTGCATGTTTCATGAGTAACTCCACCGACGCTCAGTCACTATCCGGAGTAGCGTCAAGCCTTAGAACACCGTCAACAGTAAATAACCATCAGTCAGTCAGTAACAACGTAGAACTTCGTACGTACGTACATCAATTCGAGTTGCCATACCACATTAGCACAGAGATGCAGTTGTCGACTCAAATTCCAAAGTGGTAGAGGTATTAAGAGTATAAGCAGTAATCGGAAAGATTAGGGTTTGACAATGTTATTTAAAGAGTATAATACAGTGAAATAAATTTGGAAATGGAAAAAAAGGGGACAGGAAGAATTCAGAAGATTAGAATTTGGAGAACACAAAGAGTAGATGCACCTGCGCCATTGCAAACGATTTTGAGCCATGTCATTTAGGGTCTCTAACCATCGGTTGCTATCATCTCGCGGTCCCCAACCAGGTAGTCTACACCTACCGACATGACTCAGTCCACTTGTCAGTGACTTCATGGACTTGTGCCATGTTCTGGTCTTGCCGCCCCTACCTTTCTTCCAACCTACCCCTACACCATAAAACACCGCGCGTCGAGGCAGTCGGTAGTTGGGCATACGTAACACATGTCCCAGCCATCTCAACTCACGAAGTTTCACCACTTCATCAATCGATTTGCCATCCTTACCTAGTACCCGTTTCCTAACAACTGTGTTACTTACTCGATGGTCCCATGATATACGAGCAATGTTTCGAAGACACCTATGATCAAATACTAGTAACATACGGATATCCCCTACTCTTACCGGCCATGTTTCACTGCCATAAAGTAGGACGGGACGAACTGCTGTGCAGTAAACACGTCCTTTGGTTGATAGACGGATATCTCGCCTACGCCATAAATGACGCAAGTTGGCGAAAGCTAGCCGAGCCTTCTGTGTCCGTGCTGAGATTTCGTCACACACCAGATCACAAGGGCTGGTGAGACTTCCACGATAAGTAAGGCGGTCGACACGCTCAATTACTTCACTCCCTATCATTAGTTCGGGTGTCGATGCAACCCAATCCTGAAGCAACATTTTGCATTTCGAGGGAGAGAATCGCATCCCGAACATGCTTGCATTGTTGCTTAGAGTGGTCAGAAGACTCTGCATTTTGTCAGCGTCTTCACCAAATAGAACTATGTCATCAGCATATTCTAAGTCAACAAGTGAACCTCCCGGTAGAAGTTCAACCCCTGGAAATTTGGATGAGGAAAGTGTTATCTCTAAAAGTACGTCAATGACAAAGTTAAACAAGAATGGAGAGAGTGGGCAGCCCTGACGAACACCACTTGAGGTAATCAATTCTGATGGCAGTTCGCCATAAGCTCTCACTCGACCAGTTGTGTTCGAGTAGAGAGCCTTTACAAGGTTAATGTACTTCTTTGGTACTCCTTTCAGTGACAAATACTGCCATAGAACCTCACGACCAACGGAGTCAAATGCCGCCTTAATGTCGAGAAATACTACGATTGAGGGGCGTATGAACGTGTGTCTGTGTTCTAAATAACCATAGTCTCTACTGTGTTTCGGGATTAGGCTGTCATTTAGTTCTCTACTGGAAGATGAAGTTAGAAACTATTAATCCACTAGTCCTTTTCGATATCCGGATAAAGTGAAACATTCTTTTTGGTATCTTACCCCTACAAATGTAATCCGAACGACAGGATATCCAAACAGTCTTGCTTGACTACAACTCTTATCGGTTTGTAGTTACTAACCATTAATAGCCATTCTTAAAACTTGATTATACTATGGAAATCTGTCAAAATTTGTTCACACAATGAAAACTGAAGACGAAATTCCTTAGTATACAATAATTGGAATGAAATAAGATTATTGGCGTATGCATCATTTAACTACGGAACGTTAAACTCGGTCGGTTATATATTTTTTCTAACGAAGTTTTTTTGTCTATGTGTTACGCATATCAAAAGTACTTACGCCTGTCACCCCTTGTGGAGGAGCATAGGCCGTCCACCAACATTCTCGACCGAACTTTGTCCTGGGCAACCCTTTCCAGTTGCTATGCATTTTTTGATGTCTGCTTCCAACTCCCGACGCAATATGTTCTTTAGCTTTCCTCTTTCCCTTATCTCTTCAGGATTCTAAGTTAGCGCTTGCCTCGTGATACAAGCGCAACGATTTATTTAGGTACATGGGATGTCCACATCAAAAGTAAATGATTTCAAAATTTCAGCACTAGTGTAATCCATATAATCTTATTGATTTATAAACACGTTAAGTTACGTCGGGGATAACGAGTGCACTTCAGAGGTGAAAAAAGACTCATTCAAAACAAACATTTATCAAGTTCATACACAAAAAACACAACGAAATGATATTTTATTGCTGACTAGAGGTAACACGCAATAAATGGATATTTCTGAACGAATTACTAGGTGTAGTTAGAACATCGGCCTTGAGACCATATTTCTTAAACAAAACTGAGAGGTCTGTAAAAGAACTGCTATACATAAGCTTTTTTAAATGAGGTTACCTCCGATTTTCGAAAGAAAGAAGTAAAGATGCATTGTTGTTTACTCTTAGTTGTAAAGTTGCAGTCTTCAAAAACGGTTCATATACTAAAAATGAGACTAGAATGATGGACTCACCTTCCTTATCATACAAACAATCAGATGCTAAAATGGTATCGAAGATCCCACCTGACCAGTCGAGGGGATAATTCCAATCTAATGGAGTAAAATCATAATTTTTGACTCCATTCAGCTGAGCATTAAGATGTAGTTTATCCGAATATGTCATGTCTTTATCAGTGAATCGAACATGAAGAGCCCCGAGAATAGCTGCAGTAATTCCACAAAGTCCTGTGCCAGCACCGAGCTATAATATATCAGTGTTATTGAACAAAACCTAACTTCGAGAACTCGAAGCCCTCTGACTACCTCAGGATACTTCACCAGGAAATCAGACAAGGCTTCTGCACACTTCCAGGTATAGTGACCATAATCCAGGGAAGAGTTCACTAAAATAAATTACATTAATATAATCGTACCTGATGTATATATTTGTACTTTGATCCCTTGAAATTGAAATATCTGTCTCTTAGTATCGACCTATATATATGTAAATATTAAAATAAAATTTTTAGTTCGGTGAAGCAATCCTGTTCTTAAATACATTGATGGGTTACATATTTAGTATAACGGTTTCATTTTTGTGTAGATTGCTCTTTGTAAAGAAGGTTATAAAAGGTGGGTATTTTAGTTTCTATGATTTTATTACAAAAACGACGTCAAATACAAAATATGTGTATCACGGTTCTGATGCTTAAGCATATGATTATTATTTTTAACGAAATCAGTCATTTTTATCGTGATTGCTTGGAGCACTCGTTGATATATTCTGTTCACCGATTGTCTTTGAAGTATTTTTCTTAGTTAAGATGCGGTTTATTAGATGTGTTATTATTGAGTCGCTGGCATTTTTTTGAAGAGTAACGTTGAAAACAGTAGTCGTAGCCTTGTGAACGGATCCAAACACGACAGCAACGACTGAACAAACCAAACACAAAACATTAAATGGCATACTGAAATCTGGTGTTGGCATTGTGACCAGAGATACAGGAGTGTGTAGACGAACAAAACCATCCTGAGGTACAGAATGAGTTGTATTGCTAGTAGAAAGAAGAAAGCAAACAATGATATATTTTAAAAGATAGTTTTAACATGTCGATGGCGTACTTGTATATTACTATTGAATTGGTGTCCGGGCCGGGTTAGTCTGACCTCTGCATTACAAGGTCCTATCACTCACTTCATCCACACTTTTCCTGTTATACAACTTGACAGAACATCTCCATCGTCTTGATTCTCATGATTATTCCAAATAACCTAGTGTTTTTTTATTAGCTTGTATTATTGCTGAGTTTCCTACGTGAAAACTGTGAAAATAAATGAACATTTTGGGTTAGCCAAGTAACATCCATTCCCGATATGACATTTAACTAACTTGGTGCATCGCCTACAGAATAATTTTTGAAATATCTGGACAAAGCAAGACCACGCAAGTACTAACGGTCGCATGATATAGACAGGTTGTAAGTGGATCATTCACTAGATAAAGGTCACTCCTCACATGTATCTGACTGTGCCGCCTATAGATACAATTTGTAAGGATTATTATTCGGCCTCTGGGGGATGCGGTCTTTTACGTTATCTTCTTATACTGCTCAGTCTGGTCGGTCAAGCACTAGTGGTTCAATCGGCTAGCAGATAATAATAGTCAATTATTTTTCATGAATAGATTAGCTATAACACAGGTCTACCATAACAAAAATAAGATGGAGCGTAGTGTTCCTAAATAAACTTATGACCAAAACTAGATAATGAAATACAAAGGCTATATTATTATCTTTAATCTACAGCTGATCGAAGTAAGTGCCATTCATAAAATCCTATTTTCGGATGAAAACAGTTTTTACTTAAAATGGTAAGATTCAGTAAAGATTCCATAATCATTACTTCTTCCATGATGGTGAAACGCGGGACTTTTAATCAACATTAGGTATTTTATTAAACTTCAAACAAGGAGTGAAGTTGACAGTTCTATCGTCCACAGGTCAGAAATTCATCAGTAATCTGATTACTTCCATAGATTATATCGGGAGAAGTTTGCGATCAGCATAAAACTGATCACTGGAAATCGAATGCTTACGTATTCATCTACAGACTGATCGAATTTCGTAGATACTTTAGTACGTGAGTATGGAGAATTGTAATTTCACCAAAGTGAACACTTCCGGTTAGCATTTATCGTAACTTGTAACAGGTGAACAGAGAAATCCATGTTCGATAACTACTGGGAGTAATGTTGGACTTATTCCTTAAAACTACCTAGTTTACGCTTTTTTAGCCATGAAATTGGTGGGAAATAGATCTTATCTACTTGAGCACACTGAACATAAAAACAGAATGAGTTATCTTGGGATATTAAAAGCACAAGCTAGGGGATCTATGAATAGGCAAGTAACTTACAAAAACTGATTGTAACTACTGGCCCAATTCGGGAGATTCAGATTGTGGAATGCTGTATGTTTTGTTTTGTTTAAATAATCTATTTGTTCGCTGTTTAAAACATACGAAACAGTTGCTGCAGGAAGGAAAAAGCCATGATTGGCGTCAGGAGGAAATTCATTCCAGCGTTGTAAAACTTTCCGAAACTCATAAGTAATGATTAGCTGATTAAGAGCAGGCAAGGTGATTACTAATTCAATACTGCCCATACGTTTCCTAGCCAAGCTTGGTTTAACTGCCAACCAGTCTATCAAAATAAACGTATTTCATTCAAACACTGAAATGATTTAAGAAAGACTGGTGGATAAATATGAATATTAACAAAGTATGAAACTGCATACGACTACAAAAATCTCATTCGATCTAGTACGGTATTTTTATTTTTATTTTTATTTGGACACATGAATATTGGTACAAGAGAGCGCCAATATATATGCGCCACACAAAACAATGAAAATTCGAGAGGAATACAAAGAATGAAAAAAAAGCTAAGGAGCGCAACAAAAAAAGAGAGAACAATAACGAAGAGATTGGTGTAAGGTAATGTGCTAGAAATCAGGGAACGCAAAGGTACAATCGGAAGCAATCTTTCAGGTAAGGGAGACAGAACCACTTTTTATGAAGAAAGTAAAAGAAGGTTACAGCAGGATCGCCACTGGCTTCTATTCTGAGCCATATCTGATAGCGTCTCTAGCCACTGTGTAGCACCATCTCTCAGTCGGGCAATGGAGGTGGTTACTTCGCCAAAAATCAAATTCTGTTCCATGGTACATCTAGGCGGTGTGCCTAAAGCACCACCTTCGCTATCCCGTCGTTTTTTGCCCCCGAATGCCCTGGTACGGCCGAGAGTGGGGTGAGTCCGCTCTCCCTCTCGAAATACTCTCACACGGCCGCGCGTATACAGCCTCTGCCAGGGAAGTCCTTCTCATTGCCTTCTCGTGGCGGGGGTGTTGTTTACGAAAATGAGAGGACGAAAAGCGAATGTCCGGCGCTTTAACCGGATCACAAACCAATGGTGCACATGGGCTCCAGTATCCTGCGGGAACAAATGGCGTATGAACCAATCTTTGGTCACCGGCTACCATGGGATTGCATCTCCTTACGATGCTCCACTGCCTTGTGGGTTAGACCTTTAGGTCAAAGGCTCGGGGAGTGGCCCCCTAAGAAAACCACCTGCTTCGGTTTGGGCACCCGGGCAGTATCACAGTCCACACACAAACGATGAACTCTATGTTTTTGGCAACTACTTTTATCGCTCCGAAAAACAATCAGTCGATTCAAATAATTATCATTACTATTATTGTCGTTATTATTATTATTATTTCCTACATTATTCACCCTCTTTTATACTTATACAGCGGCTCGTCTTTGGTGGAAATCCGACTGTATCTAAACGTTCTCGAGTCACTGTCCGGTTGAAAGTTGTATGTTACCATCGAATATGAGTACTGAAGCAGTTTTTCTGAAACCACGTGCGCCATTCAAACTGGCTGCCTTCAACGTTCGCACACTTATGCAGGTTGGTCAACAGGTAGGGCTGGCTATGTCTTTGGAAAGTCTTAATATTGATGTTTGTTGTCTATCCGAGACCCGTATTCAAGACTCTAGCGAAGTACTACAAATTCGCTCTACATCTGTCACTTCAAAAAGCTTGTTTTACGTGCGCTTATCCGGGGACCCTGTGGCATCTTCGTCTGGTCTTGCAGGCGTTGGTGTCGCACTAAGCGCTAGAGCTGAGGCAGCACTAGTCGATTGGATCCCCATTAACAGTCGGTTATGTGCTGTTAGATTAGAAAGTTCCATCAAAGCGAGAAGAAATCGGCGTGAGAAACGATGTCTTTTCGTCATCTCCGCCTATGCCCCGACAGATTGCAGCCCGGATGCAATCAAGGATGAGTTTTACCACCAGTTATCAGTTCTTCTCCAGAAAGTGCGTTCGACAGATATTGTGGTACTAGCCGGAGACTTGAATGCTCAGGTCGGGCGTCTAGGCACAGAAGAGAGTCGTTTAGGTGGCCGATGGGGACTTGTTGGTCGCAGGTCAGATAACGGGGACCGTCTACTGCAACTGTGCACAGACCACAACCTGTTTCTGGCTAGCACTAACTTTCGGCACAGTCATCGCCGATGTGCCACCTGGCGTCCTCCCTCTGCATCTCAAGCCTGGACTCAGATTGATCACATCGCGATCAGCTACCGCTGGCGTGGTTGTGTAAAGGACTGCCGCTCCTTTTGGAGTACCTATCTGGACTCTGACCATGCCTTGGTCTGCGCCAATCTTGCCTTACTTTTCAGTGGCCAACGAAGTGACCACCACCAAAAGATTGATGTTAGCAAGCTGGTTGCAACTTCTGTTGCAAATAAGTATCGAACCGAGCTAGCCTCTAGGCTAGCTACCACTCCACCGAAAAGTATAGATGAGCATTGGTTGCAATTGCATGACGCCATGAAAATGGCGGGAACAGTCAGTTGTGGGTTTGCGAAACGTCCCGCTTTTAAGCACTGGGTTTCTTCTGGTTCCTTACAACTCATTGAAGCCCGTCGGTCTACTCCGGGTGACCGTGAGTTTGACCATAAACGAAGCTTTCTTTCATGTCACGACACCATGTCATGCACTGACCACCTCTCCGCTTCTTCCAACCAGTCCCAGAGTCGGCAAATAATGCACGACGTGGAATCCTCTGGGACGACATTCGGAGAACATGTCCAAGCCACCGAAGTCGGTGTTTCAAGATGGTGACACCAATTGCAGTATCGTCTCTGTGCCTGAACACACGATGCCGAACCTCTGCATTACTGACATGGTGTTGCCACTGAATGTCAGCAATCCTTCGGAGACAGCGATGATCGAACACAGAGAGTCGTCTAACGTCCTCAACTCGGAGAGGCCAGGTTTCACAAGCATAGAGCAAAACTGCTCTCACCGACGCGTTGTAAATCCGACCTTTTACAGCCAGACTAACATCACGAAGGCGCCAAAGGTGGCCCAGATTGGCATAAGCCGCTCTGGCTTTCACTATACGTGCATTGGTCTCATCACTCACACCCCCACCAGCACTTATGCAGCTACCCAGATACACGAACTTCTCGACTACGTCTATCTGCTCACCATCCAGGGTGAGTACAGGATTGGAATCCTGCCAGTCTTGTAGGAGTACTTTGCACTTCGAAGGTGCAAAACACATACCATACCCACGGACACTGATTGCCAACTGATTAAGTGCGGATTGCATGCCTTGGGCATTATCGCACAGTAAGACAATATCGTCCGCATACTCAAGGTCGAGAAGTCTTTCTCCAGGCAACATATCTACGCCGCCATTACTTACATTCATCAGAGCTGTTTCCAGAATGTCATCGATGGCAAAGTTGAAGAGGAATGGTGAGATTGAGCAACCCTGCCTAACTCCACTACTCGAATGGAACAATGGAGAAAGGTGGTTGTATGCCCTCACTCTGCCTGAGGTGTTTTTATATAGGGCTTTTAGGATGTTAATAAACTTCTCAGGCACACCCTTCTTCAATAGACAATCCCAGAGAACAGTCCTGTCCAACGAATCGAAGGCAGCCCTGATGTCAAGAAACACTACGATTGTTGGCCTTTGATAAGTATGGCGGTGTTCTAACATTTGGCGGAGGGTGAAGATATGATCAATACATCCTCGACCAGAACGAAACCCAGCCTGCTCCTCGCGAGTCAATCTTTCTTGGGTTTTGAACAACCTACGAAGTATGACGGAAGCCAATAGCTTGGACGCAATCGGAAGTAGACTTATCCCCCGATAGTTGTTACAGGAACGACGTGAACCCTTTTTAAAGATAGGGACAACTATCGACTCATTCCATGACGTTGGTACACTCTCTAACTCCCAGACCTTTGTAAACAACGTCGTCAATTCCTTAGTCAAAAAGTCACCACCATCTTTAAAAAGAGCCGGAGGTAAGTCATCTGGGCCAGGTGATTTGTAACGCTTCAAGAGTTGGAGTTCCTTGCGGACTTCCTCCTCGTTTGGTGGATCAGTCGTCACCGGCCATGGAGGGCAGGGCAGTCTGACCGATGTTGCCGGAGCAGCAGGCCAGTTGAACTGCCCTTCAAAAATTCTGCCCACCGTCCAAGACGTCGATGGATGTTAGTGATTGGCATCCCATCATCCTCGCAGATTGTTTCACTCACACCAGACTTCTTGCTGCCAGTGGCTCGGATGAGCTGGAAGAGCTTCCGGTAATTACCAGATGCAGCTGCTGCTTCCAGCTCATTAGCACGCTTCGACCACCAGGCTTCTCGGTCCTTACGCAAGCTTTGCCCAATTTCCTTACATAACATCCTTCGTTTATGGTCAAACTCACGGTCACCCGGAGTAGACCGACGGGCTTCAATGAGTTGTAAGGAACCAGAAGAAACCCAGTGCTTAAAAGCGGGACGTTTCGCAAACCCACAACTGACTGTTCCCGCCATTTTCATGGCGTCATGCAATTGCAACCAATGCTCATCTATACTTTTCGGTGGAGTGGTAGCTAGCCTAGAGGCTAGCTCGGTTCGATACTTATTTGCAACAGAAGTTGCAACCAGCTTGCTAACATCAATCTTTTGGTGGTGGTCACTTCGTTGGCCACTGAAAAGTAAGGCAAGATTGGCGCAGACCAAGGCATGGTCAGAGTCCAGATAGGTACTCCAAAAGGAGCGGCAGTCCTTTACACAACCACGCCAGCGGTAGCTGATCGCGATGTGATCAATCTGAGTCCAGGCTTGGGATGCAGAGGGAGGACGCCAGGTGGCACATCGGCGATGACTGTGCCGAAAGTTAGTGCTAGCCAGAAACAGGTTGTGGTCTGTGCACAGTTGCAGTAGACGGTCCCCGTTATCTGACCTGCGACCAACAAGTCCCCATCGGCCACCTAAACGACTCTCTTCTGTGCCTAGACGCCCGACCTGAGCATTCAAGTCTCCGGCTAGTACTACAATATCTGTCGAACGCACTTTCTGGAGAAGAACTGATAACTGGTGGTAAAACTCATCCTTGATTGCATCCGGGCTGCAATCTGTCGGGGCATAGGCGGAGATGACGAAAAGACATCGTTTCTCACGCCGATTTCTTCTCGCTTTGATGGAACTTTCTAATCTAACAGCACATAACCGACTGTTAATGGGGATCCAATCGACTAATGCTGCCTCAGCTCTAGCGCTTAGTGCGACACCAACGCCTGCAAGACCAGACGAAGATGCCACAGGGTCCCCGGATAAGCGCACGTAAAACAAGCTTTTGAAGTGACAGATGTAGAGCGAATTTGTAGTACTTCGCTAGAGTCTTGAATACGGGTCTCGGATAGACAACAAACATCAATATTAAGACTTTCCAAAGACATAGCCAGCCCTACCTGTTGACCAACCTGCATAAGTGTGCGAACGTTGAAGGCAGCCAGTTTGAATGGCGCACGTGGTTTCAGAAAAACTGCTTCAGTACTCATATTCGATGGTAACATACAACTTTCAACCGGACAGTGACTCGAGAACGTTTAGATACAGTCGGATTTCCACCAAAGACGAGCCGCTGTATAAGTATAAAAGAGGGTGAATAATGTGGGAAATAATAATAATAATAACGACAATAATAGTAATAATAATAGTATTAATAATGACAATAATTGTAATGATAATTATTTGAATCGACTGATTGTTTTTCGGAGCGATAAAAGTAGTTGCCAAAAACATAGAGTTCATCGTTTGTGTGTGGACTGTGATACTGCCCGGGTGCCCAAACCGAAGCAGGTGGTTTTCTTAGGGGCCACTCCCCGAGCCTTTGACCTAAAGGTCTAACCCACAAGGCAGTGGAGCATCGTAAGGAGATGCAATCCCATGGTAGCCGGTGACCAAAGATTGGTTCATACGCCATTTGTTCCCGCAGGATACTGGAGCCCATGTGCACCATTGGTTTGTGATCCGGTTAAAGCGCCGGACATTCGCTTTTCGTCCTCTCATTTTCGTAAACAACACCCCCGCCACGAGAAGGCAATGAGAAGGACTTCCCTGGCAGAGGCTGTATACGCGCGGCCGTGTGAGAGTATTTCGAGAGGGAGAGCGGACTCACCCCACTCTCGGCCGTACCAGGGCATTCGGGGGCAGTACGGTGAAAGAATAAGAAATAATTTAAGTGCTAGATATAGATAAAACGTTCATACAATGCATGAAATGAAAAACGATTGCACAAATAAATCAGATTGTGAAATTATGCTTGTGACTTAGCTACCATTTTCAGACATTTAGACACACAAACCCTGGTATAAAGGGGCACGAAATACATATGCGCCACACAATAACAATTAGGTTGTGAAGAGATGAAGTGAGTATAACAGAAAGTAAAGGAACAATGTGAAGAAATTAGTATACGAGAGCGAGATAAAAATATTAACAATAGTGGGAGGCAGTTAAGTTGGGAAGAATACAACCAGGAAGAATTCTTTCAGCCAAAGAAGTCACTCACACTTTTATGAAGTTAAGTAAAGTTTCGGCATAATCGTCACTGGCTTATACTGAGTTATGTCTGATAACGTCTCAAGCCACTATGTTCTATCATCTCTAGGACACCGACCAGGGAATCGTGGAGGTCCGACAGAAGCCTGCCTTGTACAGCTTTCTTTCATACCACGACACACTGACTGCCTCTCCGCCTTTTCAACCAGTTCCAGCGTCGGCAAATAATTCGCGACGTGGAATTCTCTGGGAAGACATTCGTAGGATATGTCCACGACACTGAGGTCGATGTTTCAAGATAGTGACACTAATTGAATTACCGTCGCTGTGCCCGAACACGATGCCGGACCTCTACATTATTAACATAGTGTCGCCATTGGACGTCAGCAATCCCTCGAAGACAACGATGACTAAACACAGAGTAGTCTAACATCTTCAACTCGGAGGCCGAGTTTCACAGGCATAGATAAAAACTGCTCTCACTGATGCATTGTAGATCCGACCATTTGCAGCCAGACTAACATCACAGAGGCGCAAAATATGGATCAGATTGGCATAAGCCACTCTGCCTTTCATTATGTACGGATCGATTTCATCATACGCCACCACCAGCACTTACACAGTTACCCAGATACACAAACTTCTCGACTACGTCTACCATCTCACTGTCCAGAGTGTTAGTTCAAAGCTCTATCAGTCCTGTAGAAGTACTTTGCGCTTGGAAGGTGCAGAAGAAATGCCGTACTTGCGGACAGTGACTGTCAACTGACTCGGTGCGGATTACATGGCTTGGGTATCAACATACAGTACGACAATATCATCCGCATACTCAAGGTCGAGAAATCCTTCTCCAAGCAGCAGATCTACAACACTATTACTTACATTCACCAGAGATTTTTCCAGATAGTCATCGATGGCAAAGTTGAGGAGGAATGGTAAGATCGGGCAACCCTGCCTAACCCCACTGCTTGAATGAAAACAATGAAGACAAATGGTTGCGTGCCCTCATTCCGCCTGAGGCGTTTGTATATAGGGCTTTCAAGATGTTAATAAACTTCTCAGACATACTTTATTTCAATAGTTAACCCCATAGAACGGTCCTGTCCAGCGAGTCGAGAGCGGCCTTAATGATAAGATATGATCAATACATCCTCGATCAGAACAAAAACCATCCTGTTCCTCACGAGTCAATCTTTCTTGGATTTTGAACAATTACACGAAATATGACGGAAGCCAATAGTTTGGACGCGATCGGAAGTAGACAGTTGTTGCATAAACGATGTGTACCTTTTTGAGATAGGGAAAACTATCAACTCATTCCACGATGTTGAAACACTCTCTGATTGCCAGACACATATAAACAACCCAGCCAGTTCATTAACCGGCATCATCAGAAGGGTCGGAGGTAAGTCATCTGAGCCCGGTGATTTGTGGAGCTTCAAGAGTTGAGGTTCCTTGGGAATTTCCACCTCGTCAAGTGGATCAGTCGTCACCGGCCATGAAGGGCAGGAAGTCTGATTGATGTCGTCAGGGCAACAGACCAGTTGAACTGCTCCTCGAAAAACTGCTAATCATCCAAGACGTCGTAGATGGTATTGATTGGCATCACATCAGCTTCACAGATAGTTTCACTCACACCAGACTCCTTGCTGCTAGTGACTTGGATGAGTTCAAAGAACTTCCGGCAGTTACCAATTCTCAAGGTGAATCCTCCATACCCACCAACCCGGTTAAAGCACTAGACATTCGCGTTTCATCCTCCCAATTTCGCAAATAATATTCTCACCGCGAGAGGGCACTGAGTAGGACTTCTCTGAGTGGCTGTATACGCGAGGCTTTGTGAGGATATTTCGAGAGGGGGAGCAGACTTTCCTCACCTTCGGTCTCACCGCGGCATTTTTTAAAACAACTTCCCATTATTAAGAATTAATTAGATACATAACATGATTACTGAAAAGCAAATCAATTCAGATCGACTTACTTGGGGTAATCACTGTTTTGTTTTGTGTTTTGGGATCCAAACCGTAGATTTTTAAGGAACTGAAAAAAACTTGTGTGTACCACGGAATTAGATCAAAATAAACTATCTTTAAGTTGAAATCAGCTCTACTAGTCAGGAAAACTTTGACTCCACCCCTTACACTTCCAGAACCAGTGATATGTTTGGTAGCTGAAACAAGAGGTGAATGCTCTGGAGAGAACTTTTTCCCACTAGTTTTGAAAGGAAAAGATATGAATTGTGTAGATAGATCTTTTGTCGAATACGCAGCTAGAACACGATTATCCAAACAGTCGACTTTCAGTTTATTATCTAAAGGGATATTCATATCTTCATATGAAGCAAGGATGAACACGCGACTAGTGTTTGCTGCATCGCAAAATCCTTTGAATTCCGAACCAAGGATACTTCTGATAGACCAAGGAGCTGAGAATATATATATCCAAATCAAATAGTACATATGAATGAGATAAACACTAAAAGATTTGGCCAAATGAAGTTCATATTAAATAAAGTTTTATAATGTGAGCTAATTGACAAGTTGCTAGTCTCTTATTGGTAATATTAATGTACAACTAGAGAACAGTAGAGATAAGTCCTATCGAACTAATTTTTAACTACTAGCCACTAAACCGAAATACTATATCACATCAACAACCCATGTGATTTAGGCTATTTCTTTTATGTTATTCTTCTGTTCATGTCACTTAAGTGTGAACCAACTGATATATACATTTGTACTTACTAAAAGAGTATAAAAAGTAAATAACATAATTTAAATATTTCCGAATGACAAAGTTACAGAATATGAAGAGGAATGTTTATTTGTGTTCATGAAATTCCAATAAAATGAACAGATTGATATATTATCTAAAAAGTTAAATGTAATCCATAAGTAAAGCAATATGAATGGTTTGATCTCATTAGTTGAATTACATGTTGCATGAAAAAAAATAACAAGCAATACAATAACAAGAAACTAAGCGAAATTTGAGGTGCTGTGAATGGTTATTAGGAAAAGATGTTACGGAATGTTGTAGGGTCATGAGATAAAGACTAATCCCAACTCGATATCACAACTTACAAAATTCTAATCTATAATAAGGCATTGACGTACAGGTAATAAAACACAAGTGGAAGGCCTTTCTGTAAACAAAAACATGTATTACTTTGACTCTGAGATACTTTGTTAGATAGAGAACACTCGAAATGAACAAAACACTTCGGTCGTTTCGTTTGAAAAAATCTGTAAATCGTAAGGTATTATGGATAGTGGATAGCTAGACACGAAATGAAAACATAGGAGGTTGTATATCACTAGTTAACATATACAGTGTAGTAATTTTAAATTCCACTTACACGTTCTTTTCGCAAACAACAAACTTCTGTCAAAGACAACCGTCAGGGTTTCCATCAGCTCTAGCCCGATTTCGTGACATTCTAAATCCTGAGTAGTAATGATATATTACAAATAAGGCTTACCAAACACACTCGTCTAACTCCAATAGTCATGGTGTTGTAATTTGACTTAAACAGTGAAGTTGAACGCAACAAGCTTCCCAAACCGGAAAATGATTTACATGGTAAGTACTTGGTCCATGGAGTCAAATTCTCACTGCACAAAGCCTCACCAGGTAGCTGAGAATATCTGACCTCCTTAGAAACTCTACTGAATTTCGGTACTCCAGATGGCTTGTAAGAGTGGATCGGAGAGGCAAAATTTTCATTTGTAGATAGTCGGTTTAAAGAAGCACAGAATAATCCCGAAAGAGCATGTGTTAATTTAAACCATGATTGATCAACACTAAACGCTGAACTAAGTATAAGGATTACCTGGTAGTTTGACTTCCAAACCATGCCCATAGTTCAGCTCCAGAAGGGGAAACTGAAATAAAGTTACTACCCCAACGTTCATCCCATATCCCTCTTGAGATAGAAAGGTGGAATTCATCCACATCATATTTTTTTAGGATTTGAATGATGGGTTTTGGAAGAATGTTATAGTGCTTTGCTAAATCAAAATTCGTCTAAGCATTGATAGAACTTACAATGGAAAACAGACTCTGAAGTTGTAGCGGCAAAATTGAAATGGAATGCTGTATATCCATGACCAAGATCTTTGATGAGAAGTTCTTCATTAAAATTCTCGCAATAAACCGAAGCATAAAATATTAGGAATGCAATCAGACGAAAACCGAGCATAGGGTGTACTTTTCATATATCAAGTAGTGTTTATAAGATCACAAAAAATAACATTAACTAAAACATAATGAGATATTTCGAGACTTGTTAGGAATCTGCAACTAAAATTACGAGGACTGTCTGAAAACAGACGAAAAGTTAATTTGGAATTTCGTGTTACTACAAAAATGTTTTTATCACATTTCTGGAAACATTAGATGAACAAGTTATGTAAAAAAAGACGAACTATTTAAGAAATCCCTATATATAAAAGATTCACTATCATCAAGATAGTTATGCGTACATATACGTATAAAAAAGTTAACGCCGTCAACTCAGAACTGAAAACAAAATAAGTACATTATGAAATTGAGGTGCTAAACATATTATCATATACTTAATTGCAAGCTACAACTCGCGAATATATCATATCCTACAAATTCATATAGATACACGTTTTCAGGAATAAAAACAGTTCGTTTGGTTTATGCCAATCATTCGGTGTGCATAAGGCTGTTTGCAGTTTTACTGTTCATGAACGGTGTCTGGATCCACTAAAGTGCCATAGAAGCAATTTCAAAAATCACATAGTTTGCAAGAAATGAAGATAATGGTTTTTAACTTATACGGTAAATAATTATGTAGACGAGAACTAGTCAGAAAAAAATATTTTATGCAGTCTTAGATATAAGTGGGTTGTGAAGCATCGACAACATTACTGACCTTGATGACCTAGATGTACTCCTGTAACACGTGTAATCAGCAGTCACTGGAAGACGGGAAGACCTAAAGCCACAACACACACAATGTTAACTGAACACTCTACACCACAGAGAGAACGAGGAATGGAGGCCAATAGACGTTTATTTAAAAATTAAAATCCGCGGGTTCTGTACAGAAAGAGAGCTAGTTTACAAAACGGTCTTATGAGTCATCCTGTAAGTTCAGTGCGTGTAGGGCTTGCTCTTCTTCTTCTAAAGCGTTTATTCTTGCTTGCCCTGCAATAGAAGGAAAACAAAATCTATTAACAACATCATACATGATGATTTTAATCCCGTTACATCGCCCTCTCTCCTAATGAGGCACTGTCCTCAGTGCCTTATTTTGGGCATGGGTATGCTGTCCCTCCTTCAGATGGTACTTCGTAAAATCTAGTGGCCGGCGGTGGATCAGCGAGTTGAGCATCGAAGGGAAATGTCGTCCGATCGGGTTTTATCTGGTTGTAGTGCACCGTTATCACATCGTCTTTAGGTCGTTGTATGTTACGCAATACAAACGTGGTGGGCGATCGGATGAGGACAATTTCAAAGGGGCCTTGCCAGGGTTGATGGAATTTACTGCAACCCCTAGCGACGTCATTGGGCGGCGTAACCAGACGCGATCTCCAACCGTATACCTAGGTCCTTGTGCTTGACGATCATATATATCTTTTTGGTGTCCACTAGCCTTGCCTAAGTTAATGTTGACCAGACGGTAGGCATCAGCTAGTCGGTTGCGAAGAGTACGTATGTACGGAACATGCTCTTGTTCTTCGTAGGGCAGCAGGGGTGACTGTATCTCTACTGGTAGGCGTAGTTCGTGCCCGAACAGCAAAATAGCAGGCGAGAATCCCGTGGACCCATGTACCGACGTACGATATGCTAAAAGGCATTGGGGAGCACCTCATCCCATAACTCAGGTGACGATCTGCTGACAAACGACTGCAAGATGGCTTTAATAGTTCTGTTTGTTCTTTCTACGAGGCCGTTACCTTCTGGGTGATAGGCAGTGGTGTGTGTCTTCTTGATTCCTAATAGCCGGCATATCTCAGTAATGAGGTGGCTTTCAAAGGATGGACCTTGGTCGGAGTGGAGTGAGACAGGGGCACCATAACGGGAGACCCAGTGATCGATGAAAGCTCGGGCAACAGTAAGGGCGTCTTGCTGTGGAAGGGGTACAGCTTCGCACCATTTAGTGAAATAATCCACCATAACCAGTATGTAGCGGTTCCCGTTTTTGTCGTAGTTAGTGGTCCCATGATGTCTATACCAACTCGCTGGTGTGGTCCTGTCGTCACCATCGGCGTCATTGGTGCACGGGGTGTCTGCTGAGGCGATTTAAAACGGCAGCACGTGTTACAATTCTTGCAAAACTGAGCTACATCTTCGTGTATGGAAGGCCACCAAAAGCGTTGACGGACAGCGTGTTCAGTTCTCCGTTCTCCCGCATGACCAAGTTCGCGGTGTACCTGTTCCACAATACTCTCAACTTTCACTCGCGGTACTATCAGTAGGGGTTGTTTTGATTCATTCATTAGGAATAATGTGTCACCATATAGCTTGAAGTTACCCCATTTGGTGCAGATACGACGAGTTGTTACGGATTGATCTTTAAGCTCCCTCATGGATGGCTTACTATTTCCATGTAGCTGTCTTTGATAAACAATCTGTAAGTCTGGATCTGCTGCTTGTAGGGAGGGCCAGTCTGTCTCTGGAGCTGTACTAAGAATTGCGTTAATAATATCTGTGGTCTGGGGTATTCGGGAGAGGGCATCCGCGTTTGCATGTCGATTTCCCGGTCGATACTCGCATGTGAAATCGAACTCTTGTAGTCTCTCCTGCCAGCGTGCCACTTGCCCTTTCGTGTCCATCTCGAGCTACTTGTGATAAAACTGCTCCAATAGCCGAGGAACTAGCATCCGTATCAAGTATAAATTCGCCTCCGTCTGCTGAAGTATCTGGGAAGGCTAATATAGGTGGAGAAGTTAACCGAGCCTTCAAAGCATCGAACGCCTGTTGACACTCGCTGGTCCATAAAAATTTTCGTCCTTTGTGGGTTAATCGGTGTAAAGGTGCTGCTAATGATGCGAAATCACGTACGAAGCGTCTATAGTAAGAAGCTAGTCCAAGGAAGCTACGAACGTCTTCAGGTGATTTTGGTTGCGGCCAATTAACAATCACACGTGTCTTTTCTTTATCTGTTGCCACTCCATCTTCTGTAATGCGGTGCCCTAAGAAAAGCACTTCTTTTTGCAATAGTCGACATTTAGATGGTTTCACTTTTAGGTTATGCTGCCTAATACGTTGTAGGACTGCCTTCAAATTGGCATTATGTTGTTCTGGCGTGCTGCCATATACAATAATATCGTCAAGGTAGATTAAGCACTGGTGCGGTACGAGACCCTGCAGAACTGTCTGCATCAATCGTTGGAAGGTAGCTGGGGCATTAGTTAGCCCGAAAGGCATTACTTGAAATTCATATAAGCCATCAGGCACTACAAATGCAGTTTTTTTCTATCTTGGGGTCGGACTTCCACTTGCCAATACCCTGATGCTAAGTCTAGCGTTGAGAACCAGCGAGCACCTTTCATGGCATATAAGGTAGCGTCTATCCGTGGAAGTGGAAAGGAATCACGCTTAGTTATAGCATTAAGGCGTCGGTAATCTACACACAGTCGTAGGGAGGAATCCTTCTTTTTACTAAGACAATTGGCGATGCCCAGGGTGACGAAGATGGTACAATAATCTTTTTTCTAACATATCTTTTATCATTGATTCTAAATGAGGCTGATAATGCACCGGGACTCTGCGAGGTGGTTGGCGTAATGGCATGTGGTCACCTGTGACAATGGAATGTTGCACAATGGTTGTCCGATTTCCAGAGATATTCTCCGAGAAAACAGTGCTAAATCGTTGGAGTACGTCAATGGTAGCTCGACGGTCCTTTTCACTTATTAATTGGTTATCTTGTACCTGACGTACAATCTCTGCAGTTCCCACCTGGGCTACGGACTTAGTTGGTATTTCATGGTGTTGTATTTGCACGACAACTCCACCAATATTCGCTTCTGACTTATTCATGTGTATAGAGACCTGGTATTTTAACATGAAGTCGACCCCGAGAATCATGTCCCAAGTCAGTGTGGGGCAAACCCAGAATTCATGTTGAAAAGGCTTCTTGTCAATCGTCAGCTCTAACCTTATCTTAGAACACGCTTTCAAGGGTTCTCCGCTCGCGGTAATTAAGGTAGAAGAGCATTGTTTACGCTGAGTGCTGAGGTTAAGTTTCTGCAAGAGGTCTTCCTTGATCAAGGACACTGAAGCTCCTGTATCTAATAGTATATTAATCTCAGTACTTTGCACTCTACCCTTAATAGTAACAGGGCACAAATGTTTAACATAGCAAGACGATATATGCAAACGACACTGCTTACCTCTGTTTTTCACGCGGTTATGCCCGCATTTCTTGGCATTTTTGCCGAAACGTCTGCAATAGAAGCATTCTGTTTGCTGGCCTCGATAGTTGTCCCCTGACGACCGTCCGTTCCATGTGGAAGCCGGCTGCCCTCGTCTACTATTCCGGTCAGGGAACTCTCTAATAGCCGCGGCGCTTTGAAAGCTATCTTGTAGATTAGGTTCGGTGGCTTCATCGATAGTCATCACGGTTGGTCGATAGGTCGCCAATGGAACTGACAGTCTTTCAGCAGTCAACAACCGAAGTGTCGTTCGTTTCAAGTCGGCTGTGTCAGCCGATGGTACTCGAAGTAGATGTTCTCGCAGTGCACCTGACAGCAGTCCTTCAATAAAACGGGAGCGTGTAATTTCTTCTCGCCCCAAGATGTCCAGGCTAGGGAATGCCTGGGTTGCTAGCTGCTGTAATGAGTGAAGATAGTCGATGGGGCTTTCCTGAGGTTTCTGGTGGCGAGACAAAAACTGAATTGTCATCTGCTGGGTGTCTACGGGCAGGGAAAAGCAGTCGTCTAGAATTCTCCAGTTTTGTGAGAGCGTGTTACTGGCCGCAAAACCGTTCGCTATAGCCCTGCGTACTGCTTCATCGCTCAGATAGGAAACAAGGTAGTTGAAATGCTCGGTCAATGGAACTCTCTGAAGGTACGCTGTGACTTTAAATTTCCAAACGGAGTAATCTGATGATGTTTCGAGCAGTGGTGGCTGGTGTGGGGTTGAACTGGGAGTAGCCCTGATTGGAATCAGAGGGGGTTCGTCTAGGTTCTCATCGCGTTTTTCCATCTCACCTCCGACACCAGTTGTAACACGTGTAATCAGCAGTCACTGGAAGACGGGAAGACCTAAAGCCACAACACACACAATGTTAACTGAACACTCTACACCACAGAGAGAACGAGGAATGGAGGCCAATAGACGTTTATTTAAAAATTAAAATCCGCGGGTTCTGTACAGAAAGAGAGCTAGTTTACAAAACGGTCTTATGAGTCATCCTGTAAGTTCAGTGCGTGTAGGGCTTGCTCTTCTTCTTCTAAAGCGTTCATTCTTGCTTGCCCTGCAATAGAAGGAAAACAAAATCTATTAACAACATCATACATGATGATTTTAATCCCGTTACACTCCTATAATTTGAATAACGTAAATTCCTAAGACCAACACTAAAAACATGGAAGCACAGAAGGAGTGTTTAGTTTCAGTATAGGGGTCATCACCACGTGCATTCACAAGGGTGAACATGAAGTTCATAGACTACCGAAACGGCGTGAAACTATTAGTATACGATTTCAATCATTTTATGATGTAGCTCATTACTCATTCATAACCTGTGGTAAACAACTATCTCACAGATTTGCCCTGGTGATGTAATTAAGAACAGTTAGTGATATAAACTACGGAACTGCAATAAATCATAGATACCCTTTGTTAAGATCCCATTAACACGAAACAGAAGGAAATGAATGTATTTTCCAATAGATCGGTCGCTGAAGATATATCGATTTCTAGCTCGTGAACCATGAAATAACAATTTATGTAAACATTTCTAAAGTCTTGTGCGCTCCGAGTATTTTCTTGAAGCTGTGTTGAGCAATTCATACAATTATCATTCAATTAATCGTTTTATGTTATTGATTTTAAGATCGTAAATAAAAACAGTACGATTTTATCCTGCACACTTCAAGTTCGACCGCCTGATTAAGCCTTGTAAAAGTTTTAATCTACTCAGAACGATTGGCAATTCGTTAGATTATTCAAAATCCACAAGTTATCTATTGGGTCATGCAACTTACGTGCAACGGTTTCATTTGATAAGGCACAGTAAATATATCTTAGCTAACCAACTGAAAGAGTTGACATTTATGAGGCAGATTTCTTCCGGGTCCTAATAAATAAATTTTTAAGGTTGGTAGGGTTTCTACAAGCAGCTATCACGCTATAAACGTCTTGTTGCATTGGCTGTCTCAAGAATTGATATAAGAATCAGAAGAAGGTTCTCTTAACCATGCTCCCAAACATTTTCTCATAATCGAGGATGTTGGTTTATGGTGATGAATTTCATTCAACTGATCGCCCAAAAATAATCCAAGCGGTTGCGATTTTAGTCTGCACATGGTAGATTCTTCCAAAATCTAGTTTGTTGATGTCGAAGTTAGGAGGTTGGGTGATTGTGATCTATTTCGGAAATTAATACTACTTTAATAATAGGCCTGATCCCAGAATTGTAGATTTGTCATGATGTGACCACCTAATCTATAAGATCTTATGTGGACGTCACATCATTCTCTACCCTGACTCATCGTATCATGACAACATGCAATATGATGTTTAGCACTTAGGAAGAACACATTTCGGCTGATGATAGAATAATGCATTCAGTGTGGGAGTGAATGATCTACACGACAATGACCACGCCTTCAGGTCTGAGCCATGCCATGCTGACCGAATTCAATTAACAATCCCTAATTTCTCCCTTGTTGATCTTCTCTCCGAGTTAACTGATGAATATATATTTTTCCAGTTTTCTCATGTTCGGATTTGAGGATTATGTGGTTGAGACCAATACCACTACAGGCTTGCCGAATCTTTCGTTCCGTTGAGCAACGCTGTTGATATCATTACCTTACACTGATAGTCGTGAGATGCCCCTGTAGTTCCCACGTTCAATAATATCTTCCTCAAATATCGTGGTGATGCATACCTCTTCCTGATCTGCTGCTACTTATCTTTCTTCAAAATGCCTTCTGAAGTGGACAGAAAATATCTCTACATTTACTGCTACATGATGGTCTGACAGTACTAAGATATTTTCAGTCAAATGTTAACCCAACAACCCAAGTTGTTAAATCAATGTCTCCTTGTTCTTCGATCCTTGATTGTTGTCTAGGTTATATATAGAGAACCATTCTTTATTCCGGTGCTTATTGAAACCGAGAACCATTCACGATTTTGAAGTTAAATATCACCACAGTTCTTTTCTCTTATAGCAGATAACTTTTGACATGAAACCTTATTCGTAAATCTGCCAGCACATTAGCATCTCAAATGATGGATGTTTGCTCAATTACACAAAGTCTCTTTAGCCCTAGCGATTAGGTAAATCCCATTTAGTTTTCTATGTAAAGTGGAATTATTGACGCCTTTGGTTATACCAACTCTGCTCACAGCTCTCCTACTGTTACTGCCGGTCCCAAGTACGGACAAAGTAGGAGTGTTAGAAATGAAGTAAGTAACCCCAATCCATAGAAAAAAATCGCCAAAAAATCGACAGCTACAATAAATAGATTACACAATTTCAACTGTGTACTCCGAGTTGGATGATCTTCTTTCAGACGAATTATGATACTTCGGGGTGAAAGCCGAGATTCTTCGGTAGTCATGGGGCCAATGCCCCATCTAACGACCACGGCATCAGGTAATATAGGTACATGGAACGTCCGGGCGGTGTGAGAGATCAATAGGGCCAATGAAATAGCTACGGAAATGAGATACAAATTAGTGTTTTTCAGAATCTGTGAAATTGATTGGACCCATTCTGGATAACAAAGTTTAAGTACGGGAGAGATGCTACTGTACTTCGATCACAAAGAGGGACATGCCCCACACACTGAGCAAAATGCTCTGATGATGTACAGAGAAGCACGTAAATCACTTATAGGATGGGAATCTGATGGACCCTGAGCCGTCAAAGCATCTTTCGATACAATGAACGGGGGAATCAACACGAGTGTTATTCAGTGTTATGCACTCGCCAATGATAGCAATGAAGACAATAACGATCAGTTTTAAGAGAGGCTGAAGTATATAATAGTGAAGTGCTAAGGAAACAACCTAACCATCCTGATGCGAGACCTAAACAACCAGGTCGGAATGGACTACACCTGGTATGAAGGTATCATGAAACTACATGACTTGTGAGAAAGAAACGAAAATGGGGAGAGATTTGCAAATCCATGTGCATTCAACAAATTGGTTATAGGCGGCACAACTTTTCCGCACAAAAGCATACACAAAACTATGTAAATCTCACCGGATCACAATACAATGAACCAGATCGATCATACAAGTATCACTAAAATATTCAGAAGGTCAATGCAAGACGTGAGAACCAGAACCAGAACATCGAAGTAGCACCTGCAGATCTTCCTATAGCTGTCACTCCATCAACGATCGCATAATTCAGGATAGCCATCAAACTGATCAAGGGTGGGAAAGCAGCAGGAACTGACAATATACCAACTGAAGCACTGAAATCAGACAGAAGTAACTGCAATCATGCTCCACGTTCTATTCAGGAAGATTTGTGAGGAGGAACAAGTGCCGCTAACAGACTGCAAAGAAGGATATCTCATCAAGATCTCATCAAGAAAGGAGATCTAAAACAATGTGAGAACTACACAGGCATCAAACTACTATCGGCACCGGGAAACGTTTTCAACAGAGTGTTGCTGAACCAGATGAAAGATTCAGTAGACGCCAAACTTCCAGATCAGCAGGCTGGATTCCGTAAGGATCGGTCGTGAAAAGACCAAATAGCGACACTATGGATTATCGTTGACTAATCAATTGGATGGGATTCGTCACTGTACACTAACTTCCTTGTCTGTGGGAAGACGTTTGACAATGTGAATAGGAGGACCTTACGGGACCTCCTTCAACACTACAGTGTACCTGAGAAGATCGTTAATATCATCCGGAACTCATACGACTGACTACGGAATTCTTACGACGGACTACACTGCAACAGCCTAATTTGGTGGTGGATGAATCAGCTTTCATCCGAAGAGGAAATAAGTAAAAGACGTTGGAAGTAGACTGTACATACATTTCGAAAATCACCAAACTGTAACGCGAGTCAAGCACTAACTTGAAATCCTGAAGCGAAACAGAAAAGAGGAAGAACGAGAAATATATTCCGTCGGTGATCAGAAAGCACATGAAATGATGAATGACAACTGGGAAGGGTTGGAAAAGATTCTCGAGGACGGAGCTCGGCTAGAAGTTTGGTGGATGGCGTATGCTTCTCTACGATGGTTAAGAGACATGAGCAGTAGGTAAGTCAGGTCATACAGTCAACATGTTTACCTTCTCCCAGTCCATATCTACACATGATAGTCTGACACAAGATGAGAGTGGAAGTTGATCAAATACTTTGTGTTTTGACCAATCGCTCAGAAACTATAAGAACAATTTCTTCTCAAAGACCATAAGCTACGTGGGGCATGCTAATTTACAAGCATGATTACGGTCACAAAATTTGCAGTAAACTTGCTTAGCCGGCTGAACTTATGCGTTATGACGAGTGATTTGCTGTTGATGTAGGACAACAAAATTATATCGCATAAAAACACGATTGTCGCATTAAAACCGAAATGTACAGCCTTAAATACGGGCATCATGTGGATTCCGCGTTTCAAAGATGAACCTGACATACTATTTAGGCCTTTCTACTAAAGGGACTAACGATCTTCTTATCAGTTTAGAAACGGTAGAGATAGTTGGTGCTCAAACAAATCAACCGAGTACTTATACAACAGGAACATAGTACGACTAGGCTGTAATAACATCCACCTTATAGCACAGAAGCATTATGTAGAAATCATCTGCACTCCAGAATGCAAACTGTCAAGGCACTCAATAAACTGTCACAGGCTATTATGGGAGTAGAATCACCACTAGGGGAGAACATGGACAAAAATAACACTTGGTGAAGCCGAATGTGGATTCATCAAAGTCAGAGCCAGACAGATCGACGATCTGCACCAGGGTAGAGTTCGTACAAACTGGACACATCGATAACGTCTCAGATATATTTTCAAGTCCCTACACTTACGACTAATGGTTTGTGTGTGTTGGTATACTTTGATCATAAAGGTGTTACTGGTAAAAGCGTTGTCAAACTTCGGATACATGTGGCATCTTTAATCTCTTAGAATTGGTTGTTCACTCTACTGCATTTCTGGCGGCTTTACTCAGTATTCTCATCGCTTTTATCATCATAAATTTTTGCATATATTATTATGATTGATAACACATACCTCTCACTTTGTAGATTGCCACCTCTGCTTATTTATGTTTCATACATGTTATTCATATATTTAATTGATTAATTAGTTTATCTTGATTATAACCAAGATCAGATAGCTTTTTGCCGACTTATAGGATCTCATTGATTCCAGCAACCTCACTTTTCCAATTTTAGCACGGTAACACAATTAAGATAACTCAGTAAATTGTGGAATGTAAAAGTACTATTAAAATCTGTTGATTTGACCAACCTTGCTAGACACTAATAATGGATTGTAGTTTGGCCACAACGCAAATAAGCGGACGCAGAGAAATAAATCGGTTTACACTGGCTTGTCACAAAGTTATTTGAATGAAAAAAAACAATTCATCATCCATCCTTAGCAGGTTTTATTCTAGTTGACAATTAAAACTCCCTAACACAATAATTCTATTTGAGGTATATATATACATATATTTGTAAACCATTTTTTTGAATCCTCTGTTATATAATAATTGTATGATTTAAAAGAAACACGTCACTTTGTTTGAGTCATTAAAATCATGGTGATGATAGAACAACATTTTCAAAATGTATGATTATGTCCCTTTCCTTACAAAGAGAAGTAGGTTTCCTATTAACGCAGAGACTTGGAAATCAATGTTCGATTTCTGTTTAAAACAAAACAGCGACTGTAAAAAGCAGATCACCGATCTATATGAATCTTTTCATGATCACGTTATATCCAAAATGCCTGTAAATTATTCATATCTTCATAATGTTTACAAAGCTTCCCGAATTCAGGGTGGATAGAATTGAAACAGCAGAAATGTTTTTAAGTAAAGTACAAAATTACCTCAACAGTCTTGAGTACGATGTTTTGACTATTTTATTCTGTTCTGATATGTATTTAAATGTGTTTTATTTTGATATTCTCCTTGCTTTAAAAAATATGTAATTTTGGTTGAACCTCGATATTTCAGTACCTTAATTGTGTTTTCTCCTCTTGAGCTTGATATTGTGGTTATTATTCCGAAGTTTTTATACAAGATGGATGGATATCCATCCATTCGTATGTTTGAACATAATTGGCACAAACATTTTTGTGGTGAATAGACACCAGTAAAGTTCTCATAGGTAGTTCGTCACTCTAGTAAGTCTTTGTCGTTTGGGCCGTTTGCACATCAACCTTTAGAGTATTTCTCATTTTGAATTAGCAATTTATCTTCTAGATCTTTAGCTCAGATATTCTATCACGCATGCACGTTTTCTCTTTTTGCTCAAACTATATTCTTAATCTATTCATCTTTCTATCAGTCCTGCCACAACCATTTTTAATTCTTCATCACTGATTTTGTACTGAGCTGGTTTGGAAACACATTCTTACTTCTATTTGTGCCACGGCTTAAGTTGATTATGACTCACTTTTCATTTAGATTTCATGATATTAATATATGTTTTGTCGATATGGTACATTTGGAAATGGTATATGATACGAATACCCAGGTTTTCTGAGGGTGATGATGTTGAGCTGTTTTACTGGACATACTTTTGGAATATACTGATACTATTTCACGTCCTTATTAGACATAATATTAACTCCTCATTCTTATATTCAACACTTTCCATGGTATGTGCAAAGGTTGAACGTAAATTTGGATCGAGGGATACAAAGTTAATTATAATCGTCCAAACTCCTGTTATGTTTAGTTTTATCAAACAATTTTAGTAAGAACTGTTTCTTTTTAACAGACTTAATCATTGCTAAATGACATGTATGGGAATATGTACCTCTATTTTCTACAGATATTTTATGTTTAGCAAAATGCTTGCATTTACAATCAGCTACTTCCTCAACTTGAAATCAGGATGTAATGGTAGAATTATCCACTTGACGTAAGATCTTTATGATATTCGTATGTACACAGTATTGGTTTGTTAACAAAACTGACTTCAAATGGTGTATTCAGTGTATGTTAATCAAAAGTTTAGAAGTAAACATGTCATACTCTCGCAACTTGTGCCATAAATTTCCGTTTTATTCAAATGAACCTGTGTTGTTGTTTATTCTTATGACAAGCTATTTGTTTGTTCAAAAATATAGATACAATTATACTGGAATGCAGTTCTTCCAAATAAATCGAGGTGCATCTATTGTTAGGTAAATCCGTTCGACCAAACCTAATATAAATTATTCGAATGTATGTTCGTTATTTTGACTGTATAGACTTGAGGAGGTTGTAAAAATGATAATGTTGGCTTCACTCCCTATAAAATGTCTAGAGGCAACAATATTAGCCATGTAAGTGAATGTATTTTTGTGTACATAACGATTTTTACGTACTTTTATGTTCATTTTCAAGTTTTCTCACACAAGGTCAAGAATACCTAAAACGTTTTACAATATCCTTCGTTTCTGAATTCAATGGTAAAGTATTTAGACACGTCGTGCTTGGAATATACTCCAGTGGTTTATTTGGTGCATTGGGGTTGAGTCGACGAGAAAATCTGATGTATAAACCGCTTAACTTCCCAGTAATAAAAGTTATCATATTTTTATAAACTGTTTTTAATAACCGTAAATTGATTTCTTATGCTCGTTTTTAGAGTTTATCTTTACTAATAAATAATTACACTCAAGGATATCATGGTCATCATCATAAGTTATTGAGAGTGAAAATTGGTCTACCTATCTCACATCGACCGTATATGTTGGAAAAAATCCAATGGAAGGTAAATCAAATTTTATTAAATAAACGGAATAATATGGTATATATCTCTACATTGTAGGGTATCATTATCCCATTTAACAAAGGGTATACTAAAAAAGATATAAACAACATTTTGGATCACTATTCGCGATTTGTGAGTTTCATAATGATTGCAGAAGTTCTGAATGCTTTTAAATAATGTTTTGATCATAAAAGTTTATGCTATCAACTCTCTTCAAAAGCTTTAATTATAACCGACTACCGTTGACGACAAATACTCACAACATGGAGTAGTAATTAATTTGTTCATATGCCAGTGAGTTTGGTTTGGAGAGGTGGGTAGAACTTCTGTTCATAACAGATTAAACCCTAGTAAATGAACATGTATTACTTTTGGGATTCACTCAGACAAAATTTTAGGAATTAGGCACTAATATTGTAAAACTTTCATAACCTCTAGGACCTTTTGATAAAAAACCTGTAATAATGTAGAAAAAAGAGGAAATTTCGTCTATAGTTGGTTGAATGACTACACTCATCAGATTAATGTTACAAGAGTTATATAAATCGAAGTATTGTGTACTAGATAGCATGAAATTAATTAAGTAGTGGAAATATCTCCGTCTTAAGAGGGCTATCTGCGGCTTAAAGGACAACTTACTGATTTCTACCCCAAATATCAGTTATAACTGATATAAGTCCCACGATAGACGTAAATCAGTGGATGTTGCAACATCATAGTGAAATTAAAGGGATGGATAAGAAATAAATGGAAGGACCATTAATATGGATTATATGAAAAAAGGTTAAATATACAACGTTTTGTATTCAAATAGGAGGTACTGATCCATTATGTGAAAGGCAAGAGATGACACTGAAAAAGATCAATTTTTAGTTAGGCCACCAATCATCTACAATAACCTCATCTGATATTTCCACGGTTTCGCTTTTTTACAATCGGTTTAAGGTATATGCTGGACGCTAATCATTTCAATATTCACAGAGACATACTTTTTCTAACGGTAATCATGAAGTTATAAACTGCGATTAGTAAAGTGTTTCCCTCAGAGTAGACAATTTCTTTTGATTACCAAGTTTAGTGCACAACTGAAGAACTCGAAGAGAAATTTTTAAAAGGAATATTCTTTATTAATGTATCTGTATTGCAGATATTCATCACCATTTTACACACTTCTTGAAAATGAATAACAGAAAATATATGAATTTTAAGCCAAGTTTCTGTTAACTATTCGTCGTTGTGCAGCTAGTTATGCACTAACTCCAAACATTCATTCAGTTTCTAAGGTCATCGCAAATATAGTAACTTTTAATGTATTTGTTCTTTACTACGCTGTAACGGTGTGAATAATTTATTTAGAGTCGCCAAGACAGCAGCGAAATCTCAAACTCCCGAGTTTGCTCAGATATCGGGAGCTATCTTGGCGTGATAAATCATAAAGTTGAACAAAACACTTGTTCATTGCTCCTTGACTACTCTGTTTCTTCATCAGATAATTCTACATCATAATGAAAATTATGTTTGGATTATATTACTAAGTTAATTGGTGGACTTTGTTGGTTAGATAATCATTAAAGAGCAGAAGGCGTCAGACAGCTAGTTCACTCTAATATGGGACTCTATAATGGAGTGTATCCGTGATCCCTTTGTAGATCTAACTAGGAACCTCCAAGTCTCGCAGTGGACGTTTTACCTTTAGACCACTGAACCAACATCTGAGTGAAAACATCCAACTTCATCCACTTCACAAAACTTTCTTCCACTGTCACTGGTAGGCTACTAACATCTGATTAAATCTGGTCCGTGTTGCAAACGGTAAAATTTAATAATCTCCATACAGTAATAAATCGATAAGTTGGATGGAACGTTTCCATTCGGTTTAAGATATTTCAATCATACTGTGGTATGTCTGTTCAAGGTGACCTGTGGATGATCAATGTTAAAAGTGGATGTACGTGGCTATACTGAATATACGAGGCTATTTCAAGCTGTTAAATTCTCTCCAATTTTACTCAAATGATTCCACTCTATATTATGTGTTGATAAGTTCTTATTGGTTTAATATCTGGTTCTCACTAGAGAGGTCGAATTTGAATTACTGTGTTTCATGTGTTCATGAAAATGTTTCTGCTATGACGTAATGAGAGATGAATAAAATATGCCTCTCCTAATCCATAAATTTTACATAAATAAATCTCTCTATATACGTTTACTTTTGAATAATATTTAGTTACGGGGTTCAACTAATGCGATTATTAAAAAGAGTCTACCAAATATATCTTCAGATTCATTCAAAACAGCAAAAAAACAACAGAATCCTTCCTATAGAAAAGTAATACGTTTAGGTATGGTTCGAAATAAATCGGACAATAAGGTCTCGTCATCGTTATCAATTTCAAGTACCTGGAGAAGTGTTACAAATTTACCAATTATTAATTCAAAACTTGCAAGGTAATTCCATAATTTGTTATTTTTCCGGATGAATCCAAAAAAATAGTTGATGCACAATGATATGAATTCACTGTATTTCACAGCTTCTCATTAGCCGCTTTCAACCATATATGTATTAAAATGAATCACTGGGGTATGATATAATGTGAAATTGACATTGATAACGGAAAGACTCGGAATAACAAGCATTATTAATAATGATTATTTATAGATCTATATGTGTAAAAACATGTGTGAGGTCATTTGGGAATAGAGTTCAAAAACATGGGGAAAGGTGGGTGAGGTAGTAATTAAGGGAAGTCTGAAAACAGCCAATATACAATGTATGATAATTATAAAGGTTGTGAAGAGTTTACAATATCTTGAAAATAGGAATAAAAGGCATTTAGTAACTATGATTCTCTTAAGGTTCGTCGTGGGCCTTTTGGGGGTCACGGTTGCTTGGCGACTGCCTCTTCGTGGTTTCTGCCAGCAACGTTGTGCTGTAGTTAGGTTTCGACGGAGTGCCATGTATTGCTGGTGTGGATCTCCAGTAGCGCAGATGATGGTGCGCTTCAGGGTTCCGCCATCGGCTGGAATGAGGGAGTGATATTATCTCTTCTTGTTCTGTTTATATGGGAATAGCTCTGGCCGTCTTTCAAAGGGGGCCTCGGTGTACCCAGTCCCCTTGCTGGAGTCGTCCGGAACCTCCTTGTTCATGAGGACTGGCTGAGTATAAACTTACAGGTAGAGACATACCTACCCCGGACGGATTTCTTGCACCGCCTAGGGCCCATTTGGTTACTCGAAGGGTGAAGTTGGAGAACAACTTTATTGGGAAAGGTTAGTGATTATCTATGAAATACGGGCCCATTTCTGAAGTGGATTCATGAAGTAAGAGATTCACATTCACTTGGCGAATCCAAAATTTCTAGCCAAGGGAGCCAATTTAGGTCTGCTTTTACCCGTCCAACTCGACCGAGAGGTTGACTGGAGGGTTTACCTGGCCACGGTCTCAGTCAGACCACAGACTTGGTAGTGAAGTGTTGGGATCTGACAGTGAGAGAAGATATATCGGCTCGGCATCTTTTTCATAGTTCGTTCTGTTGCCCGCGATTCAACCGGTCTGCCAATGTGTATTGGCCTTGATTCTTGCCCTAGGGGACTGGATATGACCCTAGGCCAACCGATGTCATATCGGAAAATTGCGGGTAAAATAGTTTATAATGTCCTAAAGGTTGTGAATAGGATTCTCACTTCACTTATGAGTACTGTAATGAACAAATATTTATAACAGTATGGGGATTTGTGGTATTTTTACAGTTTAATTCACAAGTCGATCAAAGCTAGACCACTACTGGACGGACGTTTAGTTCTAGTGTAGGACTCCTCATAAGTTTATATCCACGATCCCGCATGCGGAACTCGAATCCAGGTTCTTCAGTCTCATGCGTGAACACTCAACCCTTAGACCGCTGAGCCGGCAACCAACGAAGTTCATGTCACACTTCAATCGGCCCATGATCTTGAGCAGCTATTTATCTATTGTCTGGGGTGAATAACTACCTCACACCCGACACGGATCGGAGTGGTCACGGCTTCTCACTAGAACTCCAGGAGTTCCATCCTAAAGTTAGTCACAAAAGAGCATATGATTATTATTAGTATGAGGATTCGTGGAGATTGTAGACTTCACAGTTGATCTAAGCTAGAGCAAGTTTATACATAAAAAAGAAACACTACGGCTAATGAAATCTCACTGATAACACTTTTTTTTATTTTAGAAGCCAAACATCAACAAACTCTTATGAAGTACGAATTTGACAGTCAATTGTTTCTATTAAGAAATGTGAATCACTCTATTAGTATGTATTACGAAAATTTTAACGTATCTAAACATACTAAAAAAAGCAAACAAACAGTTTTTGATGAGTTATTAACTAAATCAATGACTGTTATAACACTGTAAGCTTTCAGATCGCAGACCGGTTTACTCAAGTTTTTTATTTCTATTTTTGCGTAGACCATTTTGGTATGTAAAACTGTTTGGTGAAATAATCTGAACATAGATGTTTAAAGAAACTGAATTTGATGCTATTTAGAATAGTATCTGCTTAACGCTTGAATCGATATTATGATATGAAAAATTAGCCGTTAAAATATCATGTATTTTGTAAGTTTGTCAAGGTTTTCTATCAGTTCTCCAATAAGAAAATCAACCTATAATAGTTTCGGAAATCCGTTGATACAGGTTTAGAAATATTCCTGTTCGGAATCACAATAGAGTTGTAAGTAGTTTTTTAAACACCATTTGATCGTACGTTGTTTAACTGAACACTAATGACTTGGTTGCTTAAATGGCATTTTAGATAGTGATTTGATGATCATATTTAAATTTACCTCAACTTTAACTTGTGATAGATCATTGTATACTACCCAGTGCAATGTAAGTACTCTGAATTATTTAAGAAAAATTGTCAGTGAACGAAAAAAGAACTAATCTTCGACGTAATTACACCTTAACGAGTAAGCGTTTAGCGTATCTTTGCATATATATGAGAGAGCATAAAATAATTTTATCGTTAAATGGAATTACTAGTTAGTGAGAGTTTTACCGTTACAATCAAAGAAAGGATTTTGACTAATTAACTAAGAATGAATAGCTTTCTCTAGGTTAAATGGATTTTCCGAATTTAGTTTGCCAATGATACTGATAATACCCCTATTATTCTTGAATTTGGTCTGACAATTTCATCTCTCTGTGCAAATGGGGTATAGCAACTTGAATTGATGTACATACGTACAGGTTCTATGTTGTGCCTGACTGACTCCTTACATGTCCTTGACATGTAATTTCTGCGTATGAATGATCAACTTGCAAAAAGTAAACTCTCAAATAAGAAAACGTCTGAATATTTTGTTAGTTCAATATCTGTTAGATAAGATTACAGTCCGATCAAAATGTTAATTAAAATACGATTTGATTGAAAGTAACTCCCCGAAGGACATCTCACACTAATGACATTTAGTGGTCAGACAAAGAAAAACAAATGAAAACGGAAGAAAGTCTTTTAAATTTTATTTATATCAAATTAATAATTACAACGGATTTAGTGTAGCTGAGACCACTTTAAAAACTACTATGGGATGAAATTTTGTCATATCAAAGATAAAAATATCGTATAACATGAACTAAAATGGAGAATATATAAGTGTAACTACTTTAAGAACAATTTATATTTCCCTACAATTGTGATGCCTATTGTTTTACTTGATATCACTATGTTCAAGGCGTAAGTTTTGTAAAGCGAAAGATAAATAATTTGAAATTACGCCGGACTATTCAATCAACTTGACATATAAATGTAGAGAACCATTATGGAATGGTATAGGATGTTCGATATTCCTAGAGGACATTGAACTAATGACTTCGAGTAATCTATGACATTTCAAGTTAAAACAATATTACAAATCATTAAAAAATAGAAGTACTACTTAATTATCCAATGTTAACAAATAGTAAGTTCTCTTGTTGTGATTTTAGATATCTAGTTATTCACTTCGTAAATGTACCAGACAGCCATATACAAATCCCTTCGATTGAACTAATGTGTAAAGGCTACTGTAGCTAAAGAACTTTCCAAATTGAAATGGACAAAGCAGGATTCATATTGCTAATAGATAATGGTAAAGTTAACTGAAAAATGTGATAAAAGTGTTAGACCTTGATAATTCCTCGAAACTGTCTCCAGTAGTCAGGCAAGTGATAAAAATACTTTGACTAAGAAGTTGTCTTTAAAAACTTTTAAGAGAAATCTAGAAAACGACTGATCCTGTTTTTATTAACCTAACTGCTCAGTTTCTGAGTTCAATACTAATTATTAGAGGTGCCTAGAGTCTCAAGATCATATCTAACCTTATATATACCCCTACATTATTTATGCAAACTAAGTTTAAAGATAAAGCAGCTACCACATTTCAAACTTTCGGTTCGGAATCGAAGATTAGTAAACTTTTAAAATCTAGCAAGCGGTAGATGTTTAAGCCCTCTACACACTGAAACTAATAAGTAATATAGATATTGTTTGGATAATCTGAATGGGATACTTTTGAGATAATGAAATAATGCTTGAACTTCCAAACTTATTTTAGGAAGGTTATGCAGATTTAGATGGTGGTTGGAGGTAGTCAACAGGAAACCCTGGACCCGGGTTTCGTGCTACTTGGCACTCGTCAGCAAGGTGTACCTGTAATCTTGAGGGAACTGGTGCTCCCTGGCGGATTCGATCTCGTGTCACCCAGCTTCACAGTCAGAGACGTTACCACTGAGCTATCCGAGCCGTGACTAACCTCCTGTAGGACTGAGATGTAATCACAATTGATTGATCACTGGGTGGTGATCAATGTCATGCTTGTCTAGTCCTTATTCAGAGTTTTTTTCCTAAATTAGTTTCCTGAATTGATAATTATTACATTAGAAGATATTATTCAATTCCCATGAACATGGCTCCATTTTGACTAGCCGATAAAACATTTCTCAACAAAAATAAAACCAAGGCAAATAGTAGTCTGAGAATAGTAGTTTGAGAACATTATTTAAATAACAATTCTTTAATTAAACCAATGTCAGAGAGAAAGGAATTTATATGATTTTAAAAACCTAAATTCATTAGAGATCATGTACATGTACAAAACTCATCAACAGTGTTAATACACCTTTCTTTGTTGTTTATACTTGAAAGCAAAATAAACTTTCATTTCATTGTTATTAAGAAATACATGCTGAGTGAGCGATAAGAAAATACATTTTGCATACGTTTAGTTGTGATAGATAAGTGTTTTATTCTCTACAAACAAATACATAGCTTATTCGATATTTATTTATAAATATAAATAAAATAAGAAATTTGCAAAGGCTACAATGTGACTGAGAAATCCTAAATTGTACCATTTATCCATAGTATGCCACATATTATAGCCCTGTTGAAAGAAAAAAAATAGTCATGAGAAATTAATAAGTAGTGTGAATTATAATTCAGTAAAAAAATATTTAAATAGACCATAATTCGGAAACAATATTTAACACTAAATAAGAACTTTCGTCTAAATTTAAACGAATAGTTTCACAATATTTGGGCGCCGAGTTCATTTGAGACATTAAAAAGAAGAATATATTTGTAAAATCTCAGCGAATGAATTTTAAGTAAATCCAACGTTTCGCCTGGCAATCTGGTTCAAGCTTTTTCAAGGAAAATATAATCAAACAACAAAATTATCGAATATAAATAGGTACAAGGTTCTTCGGTTTACTGTATACTGAATAAGTCATCCAATCAACTTGAAGGATTTTTTAAATGGGTACTTGTATTAATGTGTAAGAGACATGTTTATATGAAAATCAATAAAGGTCAAACAAATAAAAGTTCATTTGAAAATAATCAAGAGGAGAGAAAGAATAAGAGATTGTCGTGTTATCCTAGGCCATAGAATGACTTAAGGATTACAAGGTAAATTCAAGGTTATGACAAATTGTTTTGTTCACATAAGGACAAGGTATGTGTTAAGATAAATAAGATTTATCTACATTTAATGCAGTCTTTGGCATTTTTGATTCATTTCATATATAAAAATGATCTGTTTTCTTAATATACACAGACCGTAGTCAATATTTAGTTGAATGAAATTCTTCACACATCACTTGCGTATAAACACATTCTTATTTATCTTAACACATACCTTGTCCTTATGTGAACAAAACAATTTGTCATAACCTTGAATTTACCTTGTAATCCTTAAGTCATTCTATGGCCTAGGATAACACGACAATCTCTTATTCTTTCTCTCCTCTTGATTATTTTCAAATGAACTTTTATTTGTTTGACCTTTATTGATTTTCATATAAACATGTCTCTTACACATTAATACAAGTACCCATTTAAAAAATCCTTCAAGTTGATTGGATGACTTATTCAGTATACAGTAAACCGAAGAACCTTGTACCTATTTATATTCGATAATTTTGTTGTTTGATTATATTTTCCTTGAAAAAGCTTGAACCAGATTGCCAGGCGAAACGTTGGATTTACTTAAAATTCATTCGCTGAGATTTTACAAATATATTCTTCTTTTTAATATTTAACACTATAGACAAATCAATAAGGATTTTATATGGAAATATGATAATTTTAGCATAGATTCGATGAGATATTGTTGCTATTAAAATTACAAATGATGATCGACCCTCCTAATTATTATTTTAAGTCTTTTGTCATTCGTCTTGTTACTTTCACTTCATCGTGATGATGTGATGTGGCAACTTGAGCTGATGCACATTTGTGTCAGGCTATAAATAGACTACACGTAATTATATTCAGAAGTCAACAGTTTTCAACATATCAAGGATATTACAATTATTTGTACACGATTGTGGAGATCGTTGAGTTTCATTAGGATCATGAACCGATCAATTTTAAACCACCATCGAAAACCTAGAAGCACTGGATGAATGCGAGCTGGCTACACAATGTCGTGGATTGATTGAAGCTAGGGCATTAACATAGTTGGATGCCGCTTCAGTGACCTAAGGATCAAGTGTTCGCGCGTGAAACCGAAGGTCCTGGGTTCGAGTCCAGAGTGCAGGATCGTGGATGCGCTCTACTGATGAGTCCCATACTCGGACAAATCGATCGTCGATTACTTTCAGGTTTAAATGGTGGTCTAACATCAACCAGTTCGTGATTTCAATGGATTATTACAATTGTTTTAACAAATGAAATCAATGGGACCTATGACCTCACACCTTTCAAACTTGAGTTGTATTAGGGTTGGACGTGTTATGTTCATATACAGAAATATATGGCTGAAAACTCGTTTAGATAATTACCAGAATCTCTGAGGACGTCTTCAGAAAAAATAAATATTGTTTCACTCATTTTTATTGACTTAAATCGTTAGTTACGTAGAATAACATTACACCAGCTAAAAGCAGAAAGATTTTATCATAATTATGTTAGGTTTTATAATAAAAACTACAACACAATAGTAAGTGATATTAACTGTGTATAACATGGTAAACGATTTATAAGTTTCCTTAAGGTTTTATTGCTACTGAAGACCGGTGAAAGTTCAAACAATTTACCAGCTCTAAGAAGAAAAAATTAAGTCACTTTGATTTCCAACATAATTATCACAAGAGTTCTCCTATCCTTAGCGATAAAAATAGTTATCCAATATCAAGATACATTGTATATAGAAGAGTGGATTGTTGAACATCACAAATAATCAACTACAGTGCTGATTAGTGTATGTTACATTACCAGGGATTATATGAGTTTGATTAAAGTTACAGATAATAACAGGTTAATTAATGCAAAGAAATATAAAATCAAGACCAGTAAATCCAGTAAACATGAAGATCGTCGAGTTGAAAAGTTTCTTAGTGTTTATATTAAAGATTTATAACGAATTATAAGGCGGGAGGGGAGGCGGAGAGCATAGTTGAAGTATAAAAGGGATAAATTTCCCACAATGATCATTAGTTTGAAATGAATATTTCATAAGCGAACTCTATCTATCTATCTATCTATCTATCTATCTATATATATATATATATATATATATATATATATATATATATATATATATATATATATATATATATATATATAACTGGTTTAGAAGTAAAGCTTAATATCATACCTTAAATTGCTGTTCACTCGTATCAAACATTACAGCTAAATAAGCCAAATGAAATATAGCCAAACAACTGAAGGCTATGTTGCACCAATATACCCAGAATGAATTCTAAAAACAATCAGATAGAGGAATAAACTTTGTGTAAGTGATGAGATTAGCGACATTTTCAATTTTCAAGCTTTCAATAAGAAAAACTTCCAAAACCAAACATGCTAAATAAATCAATGTAAATTCAAAATGAATTGAGATTATCATCCTTAGAAAACATCAAACAACTAGAAACCATGAGTACAAAATTTAAGTGAAATAAATATGCCAACAAATGATAATATTCTTTTGATTTTTGTAATCAAGTGAATAAAATATTAAATTTGAATCTATGCACAATAACTGAATAGAAAACTTTCTTATCAGATAAACTTTACTATATATATCATAAAGATGTACAGTTAACTAAGGCATCAGAGAACATATACATGCCGTAAGTTTTTCATAAAATTAGATAGTAACTAGATATGAAATTCAGAATGTGTAGTCAATCCTACTTGGAACTTATCAGCTGGATGAACCAAAATTCTAGTGTTGATATTCACACTAGGATTCGAATATGGGATATCTTAGTGAATGCAAAATGCGAAGTGTATTTAAGATGTGTATGTTTCAGACAGGCTAATGTTGCACAGCAGAAAAGCTTATATAAGATGCAGCGATTAAATAAAGCATTGTGGTTCGATAATACACTGACTTAAATATTGATAACGTGACTCAGTTTTTAAAAGTCATGTAACAAATACAGGAACGGGATAGATACAAATGTACTATCGTACACACAAGTACAAACCATGATCAATGTTACACCTGAGTAATAGAAAAGGTCGAGTATATAGGTGATAGAATAAAGGGGAAGATATTAACAATTTACTCGTTCAAAATTTAGAGTGAATCGCGTAGGTGTGTGACAATACTAATTACTAGATTTTGGGCTTTAAACTTTGAAGCATTATCCATTGAGCTCCTCACTCAAAGTAACCATCAGCTAAATAAAACGACTCTAAATTTCTTTCCTATGTTCGCTATTATCCAAACTTAATAAAAACTTTTGGTTAAGTGGGACTATCGAGGTTATCCACTCATGATTCATGTATATCAAAAAAGACTAATTTACTGTAGGCCTTATCATCAACGATAGAAGGAAATACAAACTTACAAACAAAATATACACCTAAGTTCCAGTATTTTGTTATACTTCTAAATTTGCAGAAATAAATATAAAATACTCTTTGAATATTTGCACATGTTTAACGTTTTCGTTTATTTAGGTTTTTTTGGTGAAAAAATGAAGTCGAGCTTACAGTTCTACTGTTATATCGGTGTACATAAGTCTAAAAACGCAAATTAAATCCAATTTATTTTTAAGGATCAAGACATGATTATAGAGATTTACTGAATTACACATTACTTTGATATGCTCATATGATAAAACGTTCATAGGATATATATATATTCTGGTACATGTAAGGTAGATAAATTATAAAATTTGCATTTACCTTGTTACTATGACAACAGGATTCAGGACATGGACGACTGGCAATACATGCATCTAGAATCTTGGCCAATTTTTCTCGAAAGACTATATGGAATATAGGAATGTTTAATTCAATTGTTGTAACAAACAATAACTTTAAATAATGTGTGTACTGTTAATCGTAAAGATGAATAACAAGGTGATCAAAATATGGTTTACTACAGATGTTGAGAGACTTTGAATTTGACCTTGAAACCATTATATCACTTATTAGCCAATTAGCATAAAGATGGGTTAAATTAGGAATCTTTTGCATAGATATACGTTCTTTTTGAGAGTGGTCTTTTTTAAAAAACGCGGAACTCTAGTTGAAACAAAATCAAGTCTGCCTATCAGAAATTTACAAAGAGCTGTTCCTTTCACCAAAATTAAAGAAACTTATATAAGTAACCATTAAGTTGGAATTCATAAATCCATAGATATTAATGAAAGGTTAAATAATAAAGCCAAATATTTGTTAAGTTGTTTTAACTGTAAAAAGATATTGATTGTTGTGTAATCTATCATGTTTGTTTGATTTGTTCAGTTGACGTTTAAAAAATTAGCTTGGTAATAAAGTGACAAATGATTAAAGTAAATGAATGAAATCTACCACTGTTGCTATGTGTCTTACATACTTACCATATTCAATATATGCATAGATTCCAATAGAAAATAAAACAGCGCTAAGTTGAAAATTCAAACCCTAGAAATAAAGGTGAAATTATAAAAATGGTCGTTATATATTGATATCAATAAGTGTTCTCTAAAGAACTTCTACAAAGCTGAATAGCGGTGAAAAATAACTTTTTGGTTAATCAAAGTATTTAGAAAGTTCTCCAGAAATGTATAAAGCCCAATACATTTATTTTTTTGGAAAATTTAGTCTTTCAAGTACCTAACTGGTCAGTAGTTTTAGGGTTTTCCTACAGTGTTTGAATACTGAAAGAATATTCTTAACCGTATAAGCAACCTTTGACTTTGTAAATGAACTAATCTTTCTATAGCATTTACGCTTCCTGATTTTAGTCAGTTACATGTTGGGAGATATCTATAAGTCGATTAAGGAGTCAACGTTACAAGCGTTTGGTGTAACATACATAACAAAAGGAAATCTTAAATGAAGTAAAAATCTGTCGTACATTCTAGTTAGACAAATCACAGATTTTATACTGTACTATACTTCCAAACTTAATTAAATGTTACTAACATTAGTTTACGTTAAGTAATATTAGGCATTTGCCTTACAGGCTTAAATGTAAGAATCATTTATGTGCACTATTAGAGAATAAAGGTGAAAATTTTGTCTAAAGTAGTTGACTGACAGTCTTATGATATTCATATTTATTTATCTGAACACATAAATATTGGTGCAAAGGAGCACCGAATACGTATGCACCACGCAATTCACTTGATTTGTGTGTGGGCTGTGATACTGCCTGGGTGCTCAGACCGAAGCAAGTGGTTTTCTTAGAGAGCCACACCCGAAGTCTTCGACTTAAACGTCTGGTCCGTAAGGCAGTGGAGCAACTTCGGGAAATGAAATCGCATAGTAGCCAGTGACTAATAATTGGTTCATACGTCATTTGTTCCCTTAGGGTCGGGGAGTTCATGTGCACCAGTGGTTTGAGACCAATGTTTTCCAACTCCTCTAGGTGGACCCTCCGTGTCCAGTAGTTAGGTTAAAGCGCTGGACATTCGATTTCTGTCCTCTCAATTTCGTAATCAACAGCCCCGCCACGAGAAGAGGGTGAGTAGAACTTCCCTGGAAGTGGTTGTGTACGCGTGGCCATATGAGAGCATTTCGAGAGGGAAAGTGGACCCCTCTACTGTCGGCCGTACCAGGGCATTTAGTGTAAATCGATCCAATTTCGCCGAAGATAATACCTAGAAAGTTCTTGAAAACTCTGAATTGATATAAATTTAAAATATACAGAGCAGCAATTATTCACTACATGTATACACAGAAACATTTGCTGACTTGCTCAAAGACCAAACTAAATCAGATATTCTATCCTATTTTGCTGAAAAAAAAAACCTAACCTAAACTCGGGCAGATGAAACAATAACATATATGATACATTCAAATAGGCAAATGAAAGTAATCAATGAGAAGTCCCATTTTAATAAAATTTCAAGTTAGTTGACACTTATGTTCCAGAAACATTAAGTAAATTCATGCAATACATGCTATGTGATTTGGACGCCAAGTCAGTCAGTGTTATACTTGAAAAACATCTCACCTATGACTGACCTCCTAGAAAATTGAAATATTTACAATGAATAATAGCTAATGTTAGCTATAAACGATGAAGTTTCAATAATCGAATATTTATTTGTAAACTAAAAACAAACATCATGTGAACACAACAAAGACTAAATACAAAACAAAAAACAAATAATTACAGAAACGAAAAACAGTATTCCCAGTAACCATATTTACAATAAGCTTCCGCGTCTGGTTGCCTCCATGTGCATCTACCAGCTCACCTGCTCTTGTGGAGCAAGGGACATTGGCCGTAACCAGCGCTCGCTTTCAACTCAGATACGGGAACACGTCCTAGTATGGTTCTACAAAGGTGAGAGGAAAGCAGTTAGGAGTTCTATACTTGAAAACCTAATCGACTGTAATCATTCTACGGATCCATAGTTTGATTTTGAGGTTGTATATATGATCCGTTCAAATCTACCTAGATTTCTTCGTATCCAACTCCTGAAAATAGCCGAAGCTCTTACCATCCATGTGCTCAAACCAGAACCATACATAAAAAGGGGTACGTCCTGTCGTTATCGTCACCTTGGCCTTAATTATTATTATTATTACTACATTCCCCTTTACTTATGTCCTATATTCTCATTATTTTATTCATAAATGTTCGTCATATCACCTTATGTATTTTAACACCTCTATGACCTTTAATTATTGTAACAAAAACATTTTAAAACAATTAGTCACTTTGATAAATTTCGATAATGATATTAGAAGACGAAGATTATCAGAACTATGTGATATATTAGCGCAATACATTTCGAACAATCTGATCACACATATACTTGTTAAGGGCATTTATATATAAAAATAAAAGGTCAACTACACAGGAAACGGGGTAAGAGGAGATAAGGATAATGATAAGAGTAATAATAATAATAATAATAATAATAATAATAATAATAATAATAATAATGTGAACACAAAGCGAAACCTAATCACTCTGGATAATAAGTCAATATTACCAGGGTAGGTTTAAGGTAAGAACAAACTGTTTTTGAACACATAAAGGGGGTTTGAATTTTCGTATGGCTAAGGCTTCAATGAACCTTAGTATACGCCCCTTTACACTTTTATACAGCACTACAAAAGCTGAATTTAGATCAATCTTGTGACCTGTTTCAATTATATGCTTAGCAATAGAGGATGATGGATATTTATCCTCTGCTCTTATTGGGTCACTTGATTGTATTTGTTTCTGAAGCCATTTGGGTACATGTTTACTCACCCTAATGTTGAGATCACGATTACTCCTCCCTATGTATGTGTGACCACACACACATTCAAATTGGTAAACACAGTGGGATGTGACGCAATCGTTTCCATGTGCTTTAGGTTTTGAATGAAGCATGCAGCTTGTTCTTTCTTTGATGATGACCTTTGCTGCGCAATAGGTTTTATTGATGACTGATTTAAGTCGTTGTTTCAATAAAAGGCTATTTGAATCACCTCTGAATGGTAAGGTGATGTAGACAGGCTTTTTCTCTACCGAGGCTACAGTAGGTCTCGCTGTACCATGGACTTTCCATCTATTTATGAATTTCAGAGGATAGCCATTTTCTATTAACGTTTTATTTAACAACTTAACATCATCATCAATGGCGTCATTGGTATAAATACGGTCGAGTCTGTTGAAAAGACATCTTATCAAACCACGTTTGTATTGCACAGGGCAATAACTATAATAACTAAGATATTGACCTGTCCACGTTGGTTTTCTAAAAATAGATCGCTTGACTGAACCATCTTCTCGTCTACTCAGAAGTATATCTAGGAAGGGAAGCTGATCGTCTTTCTCCTCTTCACATGAGAGACTAATATGGTTTTGGAGAGTGTTAAGTTTATTTAATAAACGGTACATATCCTCTTTTCTCTCACAAACAACTAAGATATCGTCCACATATCTCTTATAAAGTGACATGTTTCCGATTAGTTCATCAGTCTGATTTTCAACATGTGCCATGAACACATCTGCTAGCAATGGTCCTAGCGGACTACCCATAGCAACTCCATCAATCTGACGAAAGTATTCACCTTCAAAAGTGAACTGAACTTTTCTAGAAAGTTCCCAGTTTAAAGTTCTTCTTTTATCAGAAAGTGACATAACCACCTATAAACATTTTGCAATTCTGTTATAGTAAATTTCTATCAAGCAGTTGATCTCCACTTCTTATTTTGAAGGATAGGTCGAATTAATAAATATTTATACAAAAAACAACAAAATTTATCATCTTACATGTAATAATGAGCTAGCTGTATAGGTTCCCAATATAGCATACACATGTCCATATGGACGTAACGGCTTGTATACATCTAATTAGAAGGAAAAATCCTAGCATTCAGATTATTAAAGAAATCATTTTTTTAAAAATGATATAGCTCAAACAAACGTATTTATCTGTAGGATGTATTCGCCAAAGATACCTTAGTTAAAGTTCCACAGTAAACTACTAAGCATTGAACAGCTATTTTATCCTAGTGTAGAAGTCCTCAATAGTGCGGCAACTCGGCAAGTATTCGTACTGAGACTTGAAGTTCTTAGGTTCAATTCTTAATAGGTTCGTGGATGTGCACTACAGAGTGGTCCCATACTAGAACAAAACAGGCATCCATTGCTCTCTCGTTTTCAATGGCATCTCAACTGGGAGGAATCTGTGACGAATAGAATCTACAAATTCAACCGATCTCCACAAAATCCTTTCAGTTAAATGTAGTTATTGTAAGACATTTGATTGTCAATATAAACAAAACTTATTGTTCACTAAACAACTTTATTTTGAAATAGATTAGCTAACATTTTGGATAATAATGAGATTGGATAAGAAGTCTCTTGTTAAAACACGAATTGTTTAAGTTTGAAAATATGGATTTCCGCGTTTCAGTTTAGCAGGTCAAAGATATCACATACAATGTAAAACTTGGAGATCATACCTTAGATTCCCTATGGGTTGGTTGGTGTACAATATTGAGGCATCTCAAATTATGACAAAATAGAGCTGTTCAGTACTTCATATTACTGAAGTTTGTCGTCTAACAGTATTTGAACCGAAAAACAACTTAATGATTATACATAATGATACCGGATTTTGATGTTTGCATAACCCTCCTCTTACTATACTCTGTTGTTGCATGAATAGAAATATGATGGCTAAAAGTGGTCTTTTGTGCTGTCTGTATACACGGTGAAACAATTGATTCTCAATTATTTTTTTCTGAACTAAATTCAGTAGTTAATTTTGTTGACAAGACAACGAATAGAGCAGACACGGTAACTTGTACTGACAAAGATCGCCAATTTACATGAAAGACTGATGAAAGAATAGACAAAAACTGATGGATATATATATTTATATATGGGAGAAAAGTCACGAGGAGCTATGTGTGGTTTTTAATATCACAAATTTTATGATGAAGCAACTAGTTAAGCTAAAAGTATTGTTTTAGATCCTGAAATAAAACATGGAGAACACCAAAACAATCACACTTGGAGGAGAAACTCTGAAAGAGATGGAGACTTTCACGTATCTGGGCCGTACCATCGATGAACGTGAAGGATCTGATGCAAACGGAAAGGTAAGGATTGACAATACAATGACAGCATTCCTATAGTTGACTTACGTATGGAACTCAAAACAACTGTCAACTAACATCAAAGTCAGAATCTTCAATACCAACGTCAAGACAGTTTGTTCTATTGTATGGAGATGAAACTTGAAGCACTACCACAATCATCATCAAAAAGGCACAAGTATTTATAAACAGTTGTCTACTCAAGATACGTAATGTCCGTTGGCCGGATGCCATCAGCAACAGCCCACTGTGGGAAAGAACAAACCAGATTCCGAATGAAGAGAGAATTAGTAGAAGACGCTGAAAGTGGATAAGATACACATTAAGGAAATCACCAAACTGCATCACGAGGTAAGTGCTAACTTGGAATCTTGAAGGGAAACAGTAAAGTAGAAGATTGATTAACACATTTTGTCGAGAATCGGAAGCAGACATCAAAAGGATGAGCAGCAACTAGAGAGGAACAGAGTTCGATGAAGGATGCTGGTGGGTGGCCTATGCTCATCCACAAGGGAACAGGCGTAAGTAAGTATTGTTTTTGTTTGAAACAGGTAAATTTAAACACACTAAGTTATCTACAAACTATCAAAGATGTCCGTATTTTCCACTTAGTATGAAATGTAAACATGTAGATACATAAGACATTTGAGTGTAGCAATTAGTCTGAAATGCTTTATTGTTGTAGTTAACTTACTAGTACTACGTTATGTTTACAAAATGATCATACGTTCTAATTAACACTTGAATTCAATAAAATGCACATCCTGGAGAACACTATTAGACACTAGTCAAAACATTACATGTTATTTCATAGTTTAAAATAAAAATATTTCATTATCAAATGAAAGATTAAATAATCATGGCTTACGTTGTTTTAACCAAGTATGCATTGGCAAATTCCAGTAAATAACAACTTCCACTAACGATCGAGGAAGTTCAATGAACAATGGACGAGTTACCACAATAGGTCTGGTAAAAAGATGAAAGAGTGAAAATGCAACGAACCTGTACTTATCTGATTAGATATTATTTTATAATAAAAGTTGTATAGAACCTTATAAATTAAGGATCATTTTATATTTAATTCGACTAGTATTTCATTCGCGACGGAACATGTTGGTTTATGTAACCTAATAAACAGAATTTTAAGGAATTAAACAATTATTATGTTGCTGTAGCGTAGATTTATCACACACAGGAAATGTATGATTAACCTTTTTAAGTAGGAGAGGTTATACAAATGAAGTATAATCGACTAGTGAGTAACATTCAATTTAAGATTTACAAGACATAACTAGTTTGAATATCCGGTTAAACTAGTTGGAAACTGAGCAAGATTTATCGTTTTCTTCATGTCGATCTCAAAATTTTTATCAGTGTGCATTCTGAGATAGGACAGTGAACTTCACAACCTAGTAAGCGACTCATTACTGTATCAGTAGTTAATGATCGGTATTTATAAACCTCAGTTATATACTTATACCGTGTTATAATTGATGATTCGAAATCCGGTTTCCTCTACAGATCACAGTTTATAATCGGTAAAGAAAGATATAATGCTGAGAAGTAAATCCATAATAAGTAACAAGCTGTGTATTAGTTAGTTTCTAAGTCGTATTTATTTAAAAAAAATAGTATTCACAAACCGATACTAAAAAGTATTAAAGAACTTTCATAACTCTTTCACCCTATTTGACCCATATTTATTCTGATCATGGATCTCAAAATTTCACTTAACATATACGCAGATTTAAGTTAACATATCTATATGAGTCATATCAACATTAACAATTTTATTGTATTTTGTTTAACACAATCCTAAGTTGACATGCTTTAAACGATGTACTTTACTCTTAATCTGTCCATTTTTCGGATTATTAATTTGGATATATAATTGTAGAACCTGAAGAGAATTTATCGAATAGAATATTCTTCGTTCAAATATCAGTCTATTAATGAGAACCTTATGAATGATTTTGGAGACTGTATTAATAACATGGATTATGAAACAATTTATTATTGATAGCGATAGATGAGATAATTCAACGTTTCATGCAAATTTTTGTCCCATCACAATTTTAAGGTGTTCAATAGACCAGATAAATATTTAAAAAAAAGAAACAATATGTCAATGAATTGACTATCGATCAAAGAAAGCAAACATTAAACTTACTTGTATACATCTTTTGAATTGTCTTTCTCCTCAGTATTTTCTTGTTTGTTTGATTTTATTGAATATTTATCATAATATCCTAAAGCTGTCATGGAAGATTCACTTGATATACATACGAAATAATGACTGAAACGGAAACTTTGTGATGCAAAATAAGCATGAAGCCAACTAAGAGGAAAAAATAATGAAGAAAAAGATATGATTTTAATGAACAATTCTATTTGCACAAAGTATGGCTTTATTATCAAACAAGGAAATTTTTTAACAATAAAACAAAACTTCAATAATAACAGTAAGTTAAATTATTCTGAAGGTACGTAAACATATACAGTTTTCAGTTTAATCAGATATTAGTTTGTGAATAAACAATCTTAAGGAGATTCATAATAATACTGAACACTTCCCATTAAATGTAAATAACTGACCAAACATTGACAGTTTAAGTAGTTAGTAATGGTTAAAACGAGATGAATAAATGAAAATGACAAACGTTAGAAGTAATTTTTTCTGGGTAGATTAGTATTTTTATATATAAAATGTAGTTATTAAGGGCTTTAGTTGAGTGAATTTTATGTGTTCATATTCGTATGCTTCCATTTGGCCTACTAACTGTTGTTAAATCTTTTTCTGTTCCCAAATTAACATGAGTTATTACTAAACATCATCATCACGGTTTTTTGTCTAAGTTAGGCACATGTTACAATCTCTTGTTTATGATGCATCATGGTCCTGTAATCTATGTATATAACCATGTGAGTTTTCCAGTCAGAGATATACGGGTTACATTAGCTGTTATTCTCGAGTTCTAATTTGGTCTTCAGGACAGGTATTTTGTACAAGTTAATAACCTTTAGCATGTAGCGGTAAATAAATCCCCAAAATAAATAACTCTGTAAGTTTTCGACATTGGATGCTGACCATATGTTTTAGTGGACTCATCTAGCTGAAGGCGCTCGGTCAGGCATCCGCACCAGATCACGTGTGGTAACGCCGTGCTCAACATCTACCGCAATCACTAGCCAGATCAGACCAGAGAATTCCGATATATTGGTTATCGCCAAATACACTCTTCCGATCTCCTCGACTCTGTCTTTTGATTTCTCTGAGTGGTTACGAATTATATTAGGTGTTACTGGTAGAAGCGTTGTCAAACACTGAATACCTGTGCCAACCTTCAATCATATCAATATTACTGATTCAAACGTAGCAATCTAAAGTTAAGTCAGTGATAAGTTACACTTTAATGTAAGGATAAGTAGTTATGCTATCCATATGCTTAAAGGCGAGGGTTGAGTTCGAACCCGCTACCAAATACTTACGAGTTCACTGACCTAACAATTAGACCACTTATTTGAAAAAGAAAACCGAATACACGGTACAACCATATCTGTGTATTGACCTTTTTTTTTAAAAAAAATTTACACCCAAAAGATTAGGAATCATAAACTTACGGTTGAAATTTCAATATCGAAGCCAGTGTCTGAGAGAAACAAGTCGAATAAGTTAAATATAACAAAGATAGCCCAAATAATTTAACTGTTTGAAAAAGTGAAATTATAGTCTGTCAGAAAAAGAAAACAGTAACAATAAGAACAACAACGAATATTTCAAAAGGAAAATTTGAATAAAAGCATGTTTTCATTTGCACAGATCAAAAAAAGATTATAATCAAAATGAAATTGTATTTTAAGTAGTATCCAATTGTAAGTGTTACTTTTCTTTTATAAGCAAAGATTTTTCAATGTTACTTTATAGAATAGTAACACAAAGTATAAAAAAGGTGTTATGTTTTGTGACCCTAAGTTACATAAATGAAAATAATCATATTTTGATGAATGTATTGTTATTTCACTAGTTGAAATCATGAGTCAATTGAAGCTAGACCACCATGGAAAACCTGGAAGCACTAGACGGCCGCTTCGTCCTAGTATGGGATTCCTCAACAGTGCGCATCCACGGTCCCGCCCCCGCGATATTCGAACTCAGGACCTACCGGTCTCGAGCGCGAAAGCTTAACTATTAGACCACTGAGCCGACATCCAACGGTGTTAATGCCTAGCTTCAACTAATCCACGAAATTGCGCCACTGTATACCATTGTTAGTCGAATAAAAGGTTTAGAAAAATCTATTTTATGATATGTTACAAATCAAGTTAAATTTTGTTACATTTTCTTAGCAATTAGCAACATTGCAACCTTAGATATGTAGGAATTATATTTATTGATAAAATATAAAAGTTACTGAATAAAATAATTAAGATAACGAGATTTCAGTACGAACTGATATTTCAATTAAAGAGTCATCGAAAACCAAAGAGTATTGATGCCTTTCTACACTCTTGATCCACAACTATACATATATCAAATAGTGGGTTGAATCAAGCACACTGAAGCCATGAAGGATGAGTGTGTTGTAGGAATAAAGGTAAGCACTGTTGACGAATGCCAAGTAATACGGGTGGTTTGTCAACTACTTATAACTATTTAACGTGATCGTGATGCATTTAAACCCCTGAGTTTGAAATTTAACAGTTAGCATTTTTAACGTTAGTTTATGATATGCTGAGATGATTTCTATAATTCCTATCGACGATACTTAATTATGTAACCAAGTAATTTAATTAATTACTGTTTCACATTGAAATTTTTAAAAATTCACTTCAATTTTAGTTAATACTGAATACACGCAACCATTACTAAGATTATGAGATATATGAAGCTTACGCAATGAATATTTAGTTCCTTACAGACTGATATCAAAGCAAGCAAGGAGCAGATAAGCCAAAAACGTGGCATTAATACATGAAGCCACTAACTATTAGCCTGAGAAATTTCCCTAGGTTCAGACTGCCTGATTGAGATCCGTATGATACCTGAGATCAGTGGTTGAAGACGTTACAATAGAGCAGATGTATTTATTCTTTATCTTCTAGATACTGAGTTCAAATATTCTTTAGTACATACTTTTCCACTGTCTTTTAGAACCCTATTCTTAATGCTTGTTCCTAAGGATATATATATATATATATATATATATTATTTAGAAATCTTTTGATATTCATTTTCGCCCGTTAATGTTGTATGGTAACTTGGATGGACGCATATATATCCCAGGCTGTAAGTTGATTATCAATAACCAACTGACTACAAACCAGTCTATCATGTATTTGTTTATCTCGTAGTTACTACTTAAGAAATCTTCAAAGCTAAAATGAAATGGCTGGTTATCTTTCTATGGTTTTCCCAATCAATATTGGTTGTAGATGACAATTATCTTCAGAAACGATCTAATTCTGAATGTATTCACGTATATCTTACTTTTAACACAAATTTATAAAATATCAGTTTAACTAAACAGTTCACATCATATCTACTGGAATATCAAATAGAAATATATAAACTGAAAAATATTATTAGTCAAACATATTTAAAAACAAAAGGAATCAACAAATTCATTACAAATAGAGACATATTTAGTGCTAAAAAATAACAACCATTGTGTTTTCACACCATACTCAAGAATAAAACTTAAATCTCAATTCAGAAATCTCTCTTTAATTACTGATGTACTTTAACTATGAACGACTATGAACTAAAGTTAATAGATTGAAGCACAAATTATTTCAACAAGTCTTAAGTCCGCACATTTCACAATGTAACGATCAGCCACATTCAAGGCCCAATCATCTTGGTATTCAATTGTTTATAACTTACATTTTTTAAAGAAAAAGGTCTATCATTAACAGCATAGTTTTTAATCATTTCTTCATATCTTAATGGATTAAACCATGGACCAAACAATAAACTAGCTGGACACAGACAATAAGATAACCAAAGTAATCCACGATATAATGGTGTCCACAGTAGTATGCAGCAAGGCTCTTTATTGATCATTTTGTAAAAATTTTTATTTTCCATAGAAAAAGATATACATTTCATAATAATTATCATTATACTACCTATAAACCAAAAAGTCACAAGAGAGTAGTATAAAAAATTAGTAGTAAATTATTAAGAGACAAATATAAAGTATCATTAGTTCTGAATGTAACAACAGATTAAGTTAGATGATATTTTTAAATACAATGTTTGGTAAAACAGAAATTATTCCTGTTTAAACTTTTTAAAGAGATTTATGATTGATAAAAACCTAGATATCTTGACGAAAATTAACATCACATTAAATAATCTTCATAGATCTCCATATTAATGGTGAATATGGGCTTATTTGTGATTGATGACGAGGAAGATTTGTAGAATTCTGGTGAGAAGCTCTGACCAATAAAATTCGAAAATCCTGCGAATGTATGATGATGGGTGAGCTATGCTGAGAATTAATTGAAGTTCGAAGCATAGAAATTATTGAATTTAAACTAAGTGTTGATATGTGAACCAGTGTAGCAGCAGCCTGAGCAGCAGTAGGTCTCCACATACACAAAGGGAAAAGCAAAATTCTCCAATACAACACAGCATGCACCAATCCAGTCACAATTGACGGACAAGATTTGGAAGATGTAAAAACCTTTACATATTTAGGCAGCATCATCGATGAACAGGGTGGATCTGATGCAGATGTGAAGGCGCGGATCGGCAAAGCAGGAACAGCATATTTACAACTGAGGAACATCGGGAACTCAAAACAACTGTCAACCAACACCAAGGTCAGGATTTTCAATACAAATGTCAATACAGTTCTACTGTATGGGGCAGAAACCTGGAGAACTACGAAGGCCATCATCCAGAAGATACAGGTGTTTATTAACAGCTGTCTACGCAAAATACTTCAGATCCATTGGCCAGACACTATTAGCAACAACCAACTGTGGGAGAGAACAAACCAGATCCCAGAGGAGGAAGAAATCAGGAAGAAGCGCTGGAAGTGGATAGGACGCACATTGAGGAAAGCACCCAACTGCGTCACAAGACAAGCCGTCACATGGAATCCTCAAGGCCAAAGGAAAAGAGGAAGACCAAAGAACACATTACGTCGAGAAATGGAGATAGACATGAGAAAAATGAACAAGAATTGGATGGAACTAGAAAAGAAGGCCCAGGACAGAGTGGGTTGGAGAATGCTGGTCGGCGGCCTATGCTCCATTAGGAGTAACAGGCGTAAGTAAGTAAGTAAGTAATAAGCGATGAAATAGGACATCGGTTGGTTTTTGGTAAAGGTAGTTTGCAGATAACAAGCTTTTAAGAGGTTAAACAACAAATAATAGTCATTAAAAAACAGAATGATCTGGTAATACTTATGTTCATTTTAATGTAAAACAGCTACTAATGATGTTGACCAGATTAATAACAAAAGATTTACAGTTGAATAATCTAGTCCATAGAATATAATACAATCAACAAAATGCTAAAGACATCTGACCAAGCATTAACTAATAATAAAAAATGTAACAGAATTCATCAAGTCAACATGAAATTAGATAACATACCACGAATTTGATGCCATTTAACAGGATTTTTGTTAAACTCGCTAAATAAAAAAAAATATATAAACGTGGTTGAGAAGACGGGCCGGAAGAGATGAATAATGAAATCAAATGATCAAGGGAAAATTGATTTTTATTTTGTTAAAAACGAAATCTCTAAGAAACGAAAATGAAAATACATTTAAATGTAGTCTATACTCTTGATAATGTCATTAACTTTATTCCTAATTGTAAGATATGAAGTATGTAACAAGCATATACAGATGTAATTGCGTTGAGACATTTAAGATATGAAATGTTTTACTTTATGGGCTGATATCAGTTGAAGAATCTTTGATAACCAAAAGCGACCTAATATCTCCAGACTCTTAAACAGTGACCATTTAAAATCATACTAAGAATCAGAGCCACGAGTGTATTTAGGTAACATAGAAAGTGTAAAATTATATGCACTGTGGAGTGAAGATTGATACTGGAAATTGACTACAGTCAATAATGTAAGCAATAATATACCGACTCGAAGTATTAATTGATGTAAAGGTATTTGATTGGGTCATGTGATACATTCTAGGTGAACAATATTAAAGACTCGGAAAGAGCGATTAAACGGTCCTCTAATAATCTACTTAGTGTAGAGTAATAATGTGAAGACAGCTCTTGGTGGACTCAAGAAAGCTCTGAAAAAGCCGAAGACATTCCATACAATAATCGTTTGAAGAACATCCCAGAATCTCGGCGCGTAGCTTCCCGATTAGACAAATGCTAAACACCACTGCCTGTGGATTGGATGATTGTAATGATGATTTCGTTTTTACTAAAAACTAAAAATACCCGAGTGTTCTGTATCATATTTGATACCGGCTGGATAAAGATACCTTTCCATTCGTCTTCTGTTTTCTAACTTGAGACTTCGGGGGTTTAAGCGCTCATGTGCTCAAGTCGTACGTGATATAGCAAAAACTCAAGTCTAGATATAACAAATTCTTTCACTTCAAATTATAATCATCACTAGGTATCACAATACTTTAAATTCTTCATCTATGAACCGCAAACATAACTTAATCTCGAAAGACTAAGTGAAGACCATGGAATAATTAGTGATAAATCAGTTCACAAGTACAATTACATATTTGCTACATTAACTGGTAACAGATATAATCAATCAAATTGCTATGTTTGAAGCGATTACGAGTTCACCTAGTCTGCGAATGGAACAAATACTATACTGAATGATCATCAAATTGAATTAAACGGAATTAATGTTGAATAAAAATCAATTTAATTTTGACCTTTTACCCCATCATAACACCTCCCCTCTTTTGGAGACTTCAAGTTTAGACCCTGACTTTAAATTTTCTGGCTTTCTCCTCCCCCATGAAGTGGCTAGAATTCGAAAATTGAAGAATTGGACTTATCAGCTGTTTAAATGAGGGTTTCAAACTATAACAAATTAAATTAGTTCATCAGAACTTGTACAAATTGCCATATTTAGAGGGAACAATTAATCAGCTTGAATCTTATCCATAAGTACTATATTACATGCTTAAATGTTTTCAGACCGGAAGGTCCTGAGTTTGATTCCCGATGGGGTCTCAGATGCACACTGTTGAGGAGTCTCATACTAAGACAAAACCACTGTCCAGTTTTTTCCTTATATTTGAATGGTTGCTCAAATAAGGTCAATATACGATGTAAACTACAAAATTCGGAAGTCTACACTAATTACTAGCTTTTCAAAAAAGCATCAATGGTAACGAATCTAATATTGGAAAAAATTTAGTCACAAACTACAAAGATAGTCAAATTTAATAATCAAACGTAGTATATCAATTATCATAAAAATAGAGGAATAAACAAGCAACAATTTTAATTAATTACCAGTATAACTGAACAGATGAACAAATTCCAATTGTTACAAATAATTCCCAATTAGTATATTTCCCATGTGAATTAGAAATATCAGAGTTAATATTTAAGGTAAATAATAGTGTTAAGATAATTATAAGGCCAATAACAATCCACCACAGATCATATGAAGCATAATATAAAACTAATAAACCTAATCAAATGAAATAAAATTTTTATATTAGCTCTGACATTATTCAGAATTCTATCACTAAAAACTAGATAAATTTAAATAATGAAATGAGAAGAAGAAGTTTATCAGATGCGTGTACACGATTGCATCATATCTCTGTGTTTACCAAATATTACTTACTTACTTACTTACTTACACCTGTTTTGGAAGAAGTAAATGTGATCTGTAAGTTACAGGCTATTAAAAATGTACTGAAATGATAACAAAAAACAAAGGAAGTCGAATAGATCAATAAGAGGAAATGACAAACACCCTCCTTTATTCATTGTCAAACGAATAATTGAAATAGGTTATACAAATGATTTTAATTCGGCTTTTCGGTTTTGCTTATCAGTTACTTAGGGAGAATATTCAAGTTTAATGAAACCTTAGCTAAATGAAAGTTCAAGCTATCCTCTTGTTTGTTTAAAAATAATCTGTACACACACTAAATGTACTCAGACACTACTATTTTAATACATAGAATGGTATAGTTTACACTATTTTTTTCCTTATTATTTACGTTTTATGCTGTAATTTGTCTCCCATGTATAAATGTATTGCAAAGTTAATATGTAATGAAATTATTCAGCAGGCAATGTGGTAATAATATTATATGGTTTTATCAAATTTCATTTTCTGATTGGATCATTCATATTGGTCAAAAGGATTACCTACAATATCTTTTAGAAATTATCAACAGTTTTAAGAGTAGATATTATTTATTATTAACAAATGAGTTATAGATAGTTTATTTGTAATGTAATTCTCATTTATAATGTAAATGTTTACTAAACACCGGTCTTAGCTTCATCTGATTTAATATGTTGATTGTCATGATTGTAGAAAGTAGAGCCGAGTTTCAATTCATACTTTCTTTATTATTAGGCTAACGCTCCAACATGAAGTATACAAGTTATGTATCACTGTCTAATAATATGACTGAATGATTTATGGGATTTTTCTCAAAAAAAAGAATGATATAATGTTGAATATAAAAGAGTTTTATCTTAGGATAAACTTAAAGTAATTATTGGAAAACAGTAACCAAAAGGTCTACTTACAATTGATAATTAAAGCTAGAAATTGACAGAAAACCTGTAGGACAGAGTGATTATAACAAATGACTTCCAAGTTATTAACCCTTGAATCAACTGGTTAAACTGTAAGTTCTAAGTGCTTTACGAGCTTTGACCATACTCCGATCGTTAACTTTTAGAGTAGTTCACAGTTTTCTTAAAGTTTCAATTCGGACAAAAATCAAGAGAGTGAGGTAAGTTAACTAAGTAGTTTTCATTATTCAATACAAACCTCTGTTAGTGTAGGTTGCTGGAAATTTTTGAACTTGCAACAGAAGACTATGTCATAAAATACACTACTATATACTGTATTTTTCGCTTAGTTAATAACATGGATAAGTGATATGATGCATAAGAGGATGCAAAACAGTACATAACATCTGATAGTTAATTGAAAAGAAATGTTCAGAAAATATAGAAAATGTAAACATTTTCAAAATAACAATTACTAATAACTTTAAGATTATTTAAAGTATGTAATGTTTAAATGTAAACTCTCAATAGGATCGATAAAGGAAGTACTTACCAAGACAAATGGAAAATATATGGAGGATTATTGTGACAAATGTGCGGCAAATTTTCCCTATTTAAAAAATACACAATAGTAATATACAAAAAATACAGAGTTATCAACAATGATAGTCAAAGTACAGTTGAGTTCCGCGTGATAACTACAATCATTGGTTGAAAAAGTTGGGCGATACGGCTCAAAAGTGGTAGTAATAATAATAAGATATTACACTATAATTTTTATTGGTTTTTATCAACATTATAAGTAAATATCAATCTTAATTAAGTTTACTGTTATATGCTTGTCTACTTCCACATATTATGACTTTCGATTACATACTTATTACTTATTTCAACTTCACTAATTAAATTACAACAAACCTTTGTTTCTGATCACATAACTTTTGATAACGTTAAACCGCTTGAAACTGAATGAGAAGCCTTAAAATTTATTCCTTTTAGTCGATCTTGTTATTTGTGCCCTACTTAAAATTTTTTAAATGACTACATTATATGAAATTCTTGAAAAAAACATTTTTTAATGCTAATCATAATAATACATACTGAGTCACTAAGCTTGTAATATCGGTTGCTATGTTAAGCCTACACAGCTTGTTCTAGCTTTCGGTGAAGTTTTGTTCTCTGAGCTGGATGGTTTGGTCGAGAAGCTTTCATTGTTTTTCTGAACGACAGCATCTGCACAAACTGACAGACCAGTTTATTCATTCTTTTGAATCACATTTTGACCTTGTCAATTACTCGCTTGTCAACCTTGACTGTTTTTATGTAAGCGTATGTGTGTGCATTTCTTATCTTACTCATCACATTTCTGTAACTTATTTTCGTCTGACTATAAATGTCGAGTCACTCTTGATTAAATCGAGTTGGCTCACTCGCTTTCACCAACGCACGTCATTTTGTTTTGCTTCTCTTTTCGACCAACGATTGTACAAAATAGACGTATTCAAAATCCATTCTCGGATTGGTATTATTTAATTCCGTTATCCACTAACGCGATTTAAGTCGATGATTATATACGAGGATTGGTGACATATATAAGTCGATAACGGTAATCATACGATCGAACTGGAGTCAGATCTCAGGACACTGAAATCCGAATTCGCAAATTTATTATAAATAAATATATAAATCACACATACCATTTGAAGGGAAACATTTGTTCAGTACAAATTGTACGATACGCCATAGAAGACATGAAACAAGTATCAAAATCAGTAACCAATAGGCTTGTTTCAAAACTGGTGTAGTGCATGATAATATTTCTGACGATATAGACTTTATGGATAATGCATTCTCGAATAAAACATCTTCATAATCATCATCCCCTTCAATAGTTTCTGGATTATCTAAATAATTTCCCGACAGATCATTGTCTCCATCTTCCTCGTCTATCTCCTCAAGTAGTTCTTCTTCATAGTCATCCATATACCAAGTTTCTTCTTGTTCATCCATTTTTCTCCAACTAGTGATAAGAAAGTATTTTCATTTGATCAAAAGGACTTAAAACCTAGAGAATAAAGGTAAATATGCCAAAACTATTTACAGACAAAAGAAAATTTATTATTTTCATAATATATTTCATAGTTTGAGTGAAATAACATTGAATGATAGTTAGAAAAAGATTCGTAAGACAGCTTTTACAATAGGTTAACATCCATCGTGATACCATTGAAAAGCAGGGAGCGACAGGCAAACGTCATGTTTTAGATTGAGATTACCATAATCACCAGGTGGTACTCACAAGCCTAACAGAGATCAAACATAAAACCCTAAGACGTTTCAACGAGTGAGTGGTCAATGAGACAGGTTCTGAGATTTACATTTGCAACTAAAATCAATTCATTTTAGACAGAGTAAGATAGGGGCCGGCAGTAGAATCCAGGACGTGCGTTCCATACTGTGTGTGACTTAATTAATTAAATTCTATTAGCGTTTTGGAAATTATAAAACATGGGGGTGAGAGTAACCACATAACTAGCTTAATACATACATTAATTAACTAGATTAATGGGAATTAATTGACTTGTGCGTAAACTCAACTAGCTACACAAAACTTAAAGTATAACATCTGTTGTCTGTTTTCTCAGTATTTTAAAACGTGCATTGGCTGACTCTACTAATCTATCTTCATGTTATCTAAGCTATATTTTTGGCCGGATGGTTACAATTTTTTGTACTTGGTTGCGGTTGAATAATAAAGTATTATGTTCAATGTGACAAAAATTTATAACCAGATATATCAGCCAGTCATAATCGACATAGGACCTGGTTTAAAGATGCATCCACTCAAGCTGCTATGCTATACGAGTACAAATAGAAAAAACCGAGTGAATAGCAAACAATTTCGAATAGTAGTAGTATACAGGATATTATAGAAGAGTACGTGTAGAGAATATAGAAAAACGGGATAATACAGGATGAATCTACGCCACTTTAATTAACCCATGCCGCCTCATCTAATGCTTTCGATCGTTGGTCACAATTATCTCACGGAACAAAACTAGGTCTGTAGTCAGAACATCTTCATAAGGGTCGAACCAACAGTTAATGACTTCATGAACTGACTAGGTTTGTTGATTTCCTGATTACTAGTTGTCATCTACACAACACTACATTTCGGGATAAACAATGGTTGAAAAAAACTTCACGCAACGCAAGTAATCTGAAACCATGAATAATAAAATGTTCTAAATAAATGGGAAAATGAATATTTTAGGAAGTAATTTTCGCGTATATATATATATATATATATATATATATATATATATATATCGGAGATAGGTCATCCAATGGTATCCAACAACAAATTATGACTATAATGAACTTATAGTTTCCAACAAGGATCAGTTCTGTAGTTATTGATTTGATATGATGTCCCATTCTAGCATTCCTCAAAACCAAACATATGCTCACCAGAACAGCAAGTCAGAATAGCTTTTGGCCAGGTATGAACTACATATATTTCCCTAAACTCAGTCGATAAAATTTCACAATCTCATCAGACAAATTACTATGTTTATTGGGAACTATAACCCCACTCCAACCTCAGGACTACTCACTTGCTGGTCCTGACATACGTGAGCTGTTTCCGACACATTTGTGATCGATTATTAACAGCTTGTGAATAGGAAGTTTCTTATTGGTTTTCAATATAGTTAGTCATCCTATATCAAACATATTTTATGGACGATTGTAATTACCGCGTATTGAAGTGGTAGTTTAGCGACTGCAGCACTCAGTCTTCAACTGGCAGGTCCATTTCATCTACTTCGGTTTGGACCATCGGCAAGTAGAACCACTAGCCTCCATAAAATGTATCCTTAAAAGCCAAATACATCAACAAGAACTTGGTAAATAAGTAACATCGAACTACAATCACGATGCAATTACAGATAGATATAATTTTCTGAATGTACGTTTTTGAGAGTATTCAACTAGATATTCTAAATACATGAAGCACAAATTAAAATGTCATCCAAGCATGACACACAAAAAAAATAAATTAAAAGAACAGAACATTTTACGAAAATATGTATTTGTCTTCCTTTAATCATTCTCATTTACAAAAAATATACTGAACAATAGAAAGAAAGGAAAAAAACAATTTTTATTATACATCATAATGATTTTGAAAATGTTGGATTACTAGAGTGTGAAGACATATACTGAAGGGATAAGTAAATTACATTAGGCTGTATTTTATTAGTGCTACTATTACAGTTACTATGGGTACTGTCATTGGACGTAATTTCTTTTGATTGTACAGATAATTTCGAGTGTTCACTGACAATAACTGGGGGATCTACAACACTACCATCATTATCTTCATCGTCATTATCATTCTTAATTTCACAATGTTTTATTCTTTGAACTGTAAATTTTCTAGTAAACATTTCAATATTACTAACTGTAGCTAGAACAAGTATTTTTTTCAAACCACTCGCAATACGTAGTTTAGCTAATAATTGTGAATTGCAAAATGGATCTGTTGGATTACAAATTGTAATAATATGACTACCATGATACAAAAGTGGATCACCTAAGAAACAAAATGTAAAAGAAAAAAAGGGAAACTGTAAAGTAGAACATACTTTTTGAGTATAATAATGAAAACATATATAGCTTGAAAAACTCTTCAAGTTTTTATTTATTTAATAAAAACCATAATATCATTATTAAATTGAACAGTTTAATTTATACTGAAGATGCATTTAGATGAGCATACTTGTGATATAAGTATATAATATTCACATTAATTCATAATGTACTAATCAATTTACGTGTAAATTAGCTTTTTATTACCTGAGGATCAAACTTAGAATAGTGAATATTTATGATAATTTGACTGTGTTGATACATTAAATCAAGGTTACAAAACTGTTCGAAACTAAATGGTGTTGGACAATTGCTTTCTTTAGAGTACGGGGACATAATTCATAGTTTTTAATAAATTTGGTCAAGTAGTGATAAAGTGTGTTATGCTCTGATATCAGTGGTGAGTTATTACTGTTATAAGTGGGCAAATAAATGAAAATAAAGAAACTTTGAAAACTATCCTACCATGAATTAGCATGAAAATTATTAGTGTGCATTTATCAAACAAATCATCTATGATATTGTCCTAAATTCAAGCGGCCGTTCGACTTATTCACCATTGTCATATTTTTCTCCGTTCAGAAATTATTGTCAAAGTCCGTGCCAAAAAGGTCCAAATTATGTACAGAATGTGATTTATTATTTATGAAACCTTAAGGATGTATATGGTATGTATATAATCATGCAGTCCTGAGTCTAATAATGATATAAAGTACTCGGCTGTCTTTATAATATCCTTATTATGAGATGGAAGACGATCAAAAAGTTCTGTGGCAAAATGATTACTTATTTGATATACAGAAGATAAAAATAAAATTCATACTGATTGCGATTAACGCAGAATACGATATAAAACTAACGGCACTCGAACGAATATTAGAGGACAGACGAAGCAGGAGAAGTGATTATTGGGTAAGAATCGAAAATGTTCAGAAAAGCATGGGTATTTATAGTTATTAGCGTTGGCTATGACATCTTTAAAATGCAGCCAATCCTCAAGAAGGCAAATTAGGTTAGTGTTCAATCGTAGCATGCAACGTTGATATTCTAAGAAAACCCATCAGGGTTTGATTAAGTGGAAACTCTTCAGTTCCTTTAAGGTCGTTGGAGGCTCCATAGTGGTTCTCGAAAGCTGTCTTAACAATTACCACACCGCAATATAAGTGATTTTACAATTTTCCTATTAAAAATTCGAGAAATCCATTTTGAAACTAATTATTAGAGAGCACAATAACTCAGAAAGATGAGATATAGTGATGAATGTATTGTTTAATGCTACCTATTGCCTTACGACATATGAATATTCACTTCACTTCTGATTTATTTTATTTACATAATTAAAGCTAATTTAACTATTTATTTATGAAAATGAGGACAACACCTTTTATATTGTTATCAATAAGAATCAAGAAAAAAATATATGTACATTCCATGAAGTTGTGATCTGCATTATACTGTAGTGAACGAGAACACAAGTGGGGACAATCAAATCGATTTGAACATAAAACTACATAATATCTTAGTAAAATTTGAGAACTATACAGCAAATACTTCATTTGCAAAATGTCAATCATTCTCTGTTCTTGTACTCTGTTCTTCGATCTTCTTAACCTTCTGCCACCAGACATTTCACTTTCTATTGATGATACATACTACGTATATCTATCGACATCAGCAGCACACACCACAACAGTGTAATATTACATTATTATTTCATGTAAATAAAAAACTATAGAGAAGTGAGTATAACAACCATTATAAAGTACGGCAAATAACCCACCAGTGAAAAGTTATGAAATTGAACTTAAGAAAAATAAATAATTACTACACTATTACATCATATATTTACAGCACGACAAAAATAAACTAAAGATATTTCATACTATATTAACGTAATTAATGAGAGGAATTTTATGTAACATTTGTGTTTGATACAAGAAAAAGAAAAAAAAGGAATGAACACAAAAGACAGGTCGAAAAAGAAACAGAATCTATGACTAAAATTTACTACTCACCTTGATAAACCAGGAGATCACCACCCATTTTTACAGTGGATGTACTAATATAATAACCTTTATTCCATAAATCCATATAAATCAAACAAGATTGTAAACGTTGAATATACATATCTTGTGTGCTACTAATGTTATTTTGATCATCAGTATGCTGATTAGAAAAATTTGTTGTTTTACATTTCTCTTGTATCAATTGGATTAGCCAAGTGACAACTAAAAAAAAAGTAAAATCAATACTATATACAACAGCGGAAAGGGATCTGTGGAGAATTATTTGATTTATGAGACTGTTCTTAGTCCAGTCCTCTCTGGTTCTCAATTATACCCGATATAAAATTATTCTGTGGTATATATATATATATATATATATATATATATATATATATGATCTCGTAAAACCCAGGTTCATAGTCAGAGACGTGACTGATCTCCTGTAGTACTGAGATGTACTCATAATTGATCGGTAGAATTCGTCAGTGAGCACGAGTTCCTTCAAGATTACAGGCAAGAGATAAATAGCACGAAAATTAGGTCCAGCGTCTACTGTTGACTGCCTCCAAGCACCAGCTTATATTTAAACATAGTGCACGCAATGTCGAGTCGTTTAGATTAGTAGCCATATTGAGAGTTGATCGATAGGATTCGATCAGCACTAAAGAAGAACCTGACATACGTGACATTGGTCGCCATTCATTGGTCAACCAACTCTAAAAAATAATTATCATCAACTTTAATTAGATGTCAAGAGTTATTCTACAGATACTAAATCATTCACTAGAACAAAACAGTAATGAACAAATAACGAATACAAATGAAATAATTAAGTGGAAAATTTTGAAAATTGTTATTTTAAAAACCTCGAAAATGGTAACGGAACATTACATTAATAACTTGAGGGAAACATGTTAACCAAAAAACGAAGAGATTAAGGATTTTCCCAAGGTGAAGCTAAACGATTATCATAGTTAAAGAAACGTCGGTCAGAACGAAACAGACGCGGCACGGATAGTTCAGTGGTAACATCTCTGACGTTGAAGCTGAGTGACACGGGATCGAATCCGTCAGGGAGCACCAGTTCCCTCAAGATTACAGGCACACCTTGCTGACGAGTGCCAAGTAGCACGAAACCCGGGTCTAAGGTTTCTTAAACAGCCCCCAAATGCCCTGGTATGGCCAAGAGTAGGGAGAGTCCGCTCTCTCTCTCGAAATGCTCCCACATGGCCACGCGTATACAGCCTCTGCCAGGGAAGTTCTACTCATTGCCTTCTCGTGGCGGGGGTGTTGTTTACGAAATTCAGAGGACGAAAAGTGAATGTCCGGCGCTTTAACCGTATGGTGAACATGGAGAGTCCACCTAGGGGAGTTGGAAAACTGTGATTCCAAACCAATGGTGCACATGCACTCCAGTATCCTGAAGGAACAAATGGCGTAGGAACCAATCGTCGGTCACAGGCTTCCATGGGACTGCATCTCTTTACGATGCTCCACTGCCTTGTGGATCAGACATTCAGGTCGAAGGCTCCGAGTGTGGATCCCTAAGAAAACCACCTGCTTTGGTTTGGGCACCCGGGCAGTGTCACAGCCCTCACACATATCAAATGAAATTTGTGTGGTGCATATGTATTTGGTGCCTCCTTGTACCAATATCTACGAGTTAAAATAAATAAATAAATAATAATAACGAAACAGATATTTAGCATTATTCAATATTAAAGAATTGCCTCTCTCTTTGAAATACTTAGTCTATGTGCCAATTTCATTTAAACCTTGTCAACTGAAATGAAATATAATAATAGTATAATTAATAATTATCAAACACTAATGATAGAGAGGAAATAAATTAAGTGTAATAACATCAATATTAGGATTGTTTCGACAAAGTGACTAACTTGAATAAAGTCCCTCAGAAAATACACTTTCTGGCAAACTAACAAACACATATTCGTCAGGACGTCTCCATTCAATAGGTGTAGGACGTGGTAAATGTTGTGGAATGTACGGCAAAGATTCCTTAATGTTTTCACTTGATATCACAGACAATCTCGATGTTCCTTGACGTGTATTAGAATGTTCAGAAATTAGGTTATCCAAAGTGATAAGTGAATCAGAGAGTTCAAAAACGTCTTGATCACTGCTGTCATAAATATTGCAATGATCATCGTCATTACCAACACTACCAGAGTCATTCGTAAACATTTGTTTTTTCAATTGTTTCTGAAGTAAACGTCGTTGGCGGCGTCGTTTTCTAGTTGATATCTGTAAAGCTACATATTTTGAGCAAATACACAAAAGAGAAAGAAGATAACTAATTTTACATCATTCATGTATGATTGTTGATAAAGCGTAGAAGTAAAAGCGTTTAACAGGGATGTAATAATGAGGATTATGTAAAAAATATTTTAATGATAGTAGGCGAAAAAGTATCGGTAAGAGAAAAGGAATGAATGAATAATTTTATAGCTTACATCACGGACTGATATTAGTAAGACAACCATGGTATGAAGTTTTCGGCAGTAAATATGTACGACCACGCCACCAAAAACTGGAACCGAAACCCTCATGTGTCGTGGTGAGTGTCTAAATTTTATACCATTGAGCCGGGAGTCAATGGTTCACAAGTTTAATTTTAATCAATTCACGATACTGTGCAACCATCTTCCGACGTCATTGGTAGGCAACTAACTGCCTCACACTGAACGTGGTTGAAATATAAACAAATAAATATATTAGTAAAATATTGCACTCCACAGAAAAACAAACTACCCAAATCCTATAAACAAGGAAATAAATAAAGTTTACACCAGAAACTAAATTTACTTCATGATAAATTGTGAAACTATGGTAGTAGTTTTTCCCATATTAGGTTTGTTTTAATGGAGTAATCACTTTTGTAAATCTCATAATGAACTCTGTTAAAAGCCCACAGCCTACTAATATGTTAAATAACAGAAAATAAAAGCCAAAATACCATAATAAATGGCATATTTCTATGGTGTCAATTGTTTGCAGTAATGAGAGGAGAATATATACATTGCAAGTCATACATCAAACATACTATCCAGTGAGAAAATGATCAAAAAATCTCACAGTTGAAAATACATATCACATAAATACTGTTTCACAAGCCTTTAAATTTTAGTCTTTTGAATAGTTACAAATGAAGTGTATGTGTTAAAGTGAGATTTACAATGGTATATTGTATTTTGTATTTGGAATTCTTTTCTACGACTAAATATATAATATTGAACAAATCAATAATTATCATTGAACCATAGAAGACTGTTTTGTTTTAGTACCAAGGTGCTTACTCAAGATGCTTACTTAATGCATACTCAAGATCGAGAGAGTAGTTGAATCCACGACTTCAGAACTCATGGCAAGAGCATTAATGAGATAAAAGAATTGTGATACAGATTTGTAAATTCCCTGACTTAGTCAAACCATTTTATTTAGCGAACATCATTGATTGTTGTCAGTCATGTATCATACACCTGAAATATTTACAATTATATCAGTAAACAAAGTCTGATAACATATGATAATATAAACTCTTTGATAAAAAAGAACACAATAAAATTATATGCAGGTTAAAACAAATAACCCTTTTTTAACAAACGAATCAATGGACTTACATGAATTTAAATTATTTGTGTCATAGTTTTTTGAACACCCATTATCGTCAACTGTATTAACTGATGATGAATCATTGTGATTGAATAACTTGGATCTGGCTTGGCGTTGTTGACGTAACTTTAAACCATTCAATAGCTGACCATAGTAACCAACTGATTTTAATCGTTTTTGAGTTTTAAATATATTGACCTGTCGTTGAAAAAAAAGGAATTTATAACAAAGAGAATTTATAAAGCTAAAAGATTAAAGATGAAATTAAGTTTTTCGTCGAACAACCTAGTAGGATTCTAACCAGAATAATGAAAACAGTAAGTGATATTTTCTAGTGATGTCATCAAACTTGGTTTAAAAGAAAGGTCTATCTATGTAGTAATGGACATAGATTTACTGGATAGTAATTTCATCTGTAATACCATATATATATGTGAAAGACTGATAATGGATCTAGAAGACGTAAGTAATTTGATCATTATTTATTCAAAAGTGTTTTTAAAACACTGCTTAGATATGAAAGAACCATTGAATTGATTATACTAAACTTAGGTACACAGTACTAAGTAAATGTGGTAAATCAGTCGATACAACTGTGAACTTTTATTTAATGAAATGATCAACGTATTTACTACCCAGATTCAACGACTACCAACACTGATATCTTACGCTGGCAAGCATAGGATTAGATTAAAAGATACCTAGGGGTGGTTAGTTCAAATTATGTCATTAGTTTATGAAATAATTCATGATTGAATTGAATTGCATCAAGATATGGAGAGTTTCTATTTAAAATAATTTCAATAATCGTAATCCCTAGTTGAGAACTATATGATAGAGTAAAGCCTTAAAGATATCTAATGCGTCTAATTTAAGTAATTACAACTAATCAAATAACAGAATATTCTATCATGTAAATCCTTTTGAAACAACAGATCATTTGTATAATATTTTATAAACTTATATTTATGCATCTATAAATATCAATCAAAAATTACCATTTCTTCTGCATTCTTCATTAATGCATCATGATATGCTTCAATTGTTTCTTTTGATGGTTCAGCAACAGAAATTACTGGTCTACTACATAAAATACCATGAATAAAACCTTTAGATAATAATAAAGCAACTTCTTCAAAACTTAATCGTACAGGTAATCGATCTGGTTTTTTTGATTTATTATGATAACATCCTTTGAATAAATCCAATGGTAATGAAGCACGACCAATAATTCGATAATTACGACGTAACCAAATAACAGCTTTATAGAATAATAATAAAAGAGAATAACAATAATATAAATCGATATATAAACAATTTGTCGAAACGATAAATTAATGAAGTCAATAATTTTGTCAATAATACAGTATAAACAACAGAATAGAAACAAACAAATAACCAAATTGTAATGAAATGATAGTACACCAATAAACAAGAAAGAAAAAAACATGAATAAAGCACTTTATACGTAAATAGACTTTTGTTTTAGGGAAAATACACACTAGCAAACAAATAAATAGGCATTGGATATTTAAGGAAAAAGAACTTAAGTTAAATATATTCCATTGAATAGCGAACTTAAGAAATATATATGTACGTAATTTGTATTTGCTATAAGGTAGTGCATTCTATTACGAAACAACAGTATGTATTTAATATCGGTAAAAAAACATTCTTAAAAGCATGAAGAATAGACAACAACAACAACAACAAAAATACACACGAATTCACCAAATAATCACTCGACTTTTATAAATATGAATATACAAGTTGGTTAAGAATTCCTTCTAATCAAACGACTGTTAGAAAATTTTCATAACTAAAAAACTATTAAATAAATAATCAATGGATATGATGGATTTACCTCCGAAATAGACAATTCTAATCCTACGTCTTATTTGATATAATCTAGATTATGAATACCCATGTATTATTTATTCAATGGATAGTAATCAACGTAATCCTATTTTATTTTAGTGATAATAGAATTTTAGTAATCAGGCTAGAAATATTCAACCTATTTTCAAATCTAAACATTTCAGGAATAAGGTAATAGTAGACTTTTTTAAAAAGTGATACATACTAACAAGAGAAAATAGTTAGGAAGAAAAATTCGGAGAATAATCGTAAAACTATATCAAGTAACTTCATTATATTATCGTAATACGAATTTATGTATTAAATTTCTAATTCTATAGAGTATTTGTGATATATGATGGATAAAGTAGACTCTCAATTAATAAGAATATGATTTATATTAGTCAAACATTTACATATGGTTAATGTTTCTAGTTAGATTGTAAGACAACTGGAGAATATATATTGGTGGTATATAACCACTATATGTTACTGAATTACATTCACATCTTTTATATACAAATTGAGTTGATTGTAACGATAATATATGAAAGCTGAAAATAACACTGACTATTTCATCGAAGTGAATGATAAAGCTATAAGCGTAATGGATGAATAATTATTGTTAATGAAAACAAGTCAAGTCATAAATTAAAACAAACGGTATCATAAAATTAAATAAAACGTACACTAATTAATAAATTCGAAATATATTTTGTACATAATTAAAATTATTATTATAGTGATATAGTTCGGTGGCTTTGTGAAACGTTTGTGTCATTTATTTATTTAAACACATAAACAATGGTACAAGGAGGCACCAAATAGATATGGGCCACATAAATTATTCGATTTGTGTGAGAGCTGGGATACTCAAACCGAAACAAGTGGTTTCCTTTGGGGGTTATACTCGGAGCCTTCAACTTAAAGGTCTAATCCAAAAGGCAGTGGAATAACGTCAGGAGATGCAGTCATCATATTGCCAAATGTGAATTGAATGTCAAAAATCATCCTGTTCTATTGGTGTTTCAATTACACTATTTAAGCATTTCAATAAAATGCTTTTAGAAAATGTTTATAACTTATCATGAATCTGATGATTAAAAAATTAAAGAAGTACCACCATGGTGGTTTGTACATTTTCCTCATGATCGTCTGTCCTTTGGAGAAATGAAAGGTGGTTACTAGAGAATTCATGCATCAAATATATTTATCGATGGAAAAAGATATGATCGGAGCATAAATTATGGATAAACATATAAAAATGGTAGTAAATGAATGTTCAAAAACTTTTGACTCATACTTTTCGAATACTCACAATTCAAATATTCATAAAATGAAAATTTTGCTGTCATGTTGTATATTTTGTACTGAGAATGCTTTACTGTAATTGAACATTTGGAATGAAATAAAACGAGCAGTTTTATTATCATTATCATGAGCATAGCTGTAGCTCCGGGTCATTTTAAAACATTCAACAAACACTTACTGAAGCAGAAAATAAGTATGAAAGTTTCTTTTTAAAAAAATTCTGTACAATGCGACTAACCTTCCGCAGTCCATACTAGGAATTCACCAAAAGGAGTTAGATTGACACATTCCATATGACGCGTTTGTGAATCTGATTTGAATGGTTGATTTGACTAAGTTGTTTTTTACACAAAGAGAAAACAAATTATATGACTTGGTGTTATTTAATGTGTTAAAACCTTATAAAGTTGAGTCTAAGTAACTGGGTTATATTGAATTATATTATCCGTTGAAGAACTGTTAGAAACTAAAATGCACTGAACACAACTGTTACATTCTAGTTTGATACTATGTACAACCACTGCGTATACCTAGAACCCAACACAAGATTCAAATCAGGATGTCTAAATCTCATGGCATACATGTTGTTTACAATGGTTCCCTTTGTAAAGTTAAGTGAATCAGTGAGTAAAGTACGTTCGTAACTAATAACAGTCTCATCCTTGATATTTTCGAACAATACTGTACACTGGATCTGCCTGGTGTTTCGGAAATCTACCTTGAAGTTAATCACTAGGGAGGGTTATTTGATTATTTAACTTAACAAATTCATAGAACCTAAACCAATGAAAAAATAGTTTTAGTCAGACTGACAAACAACAGAATCGTATTTTCAGATTATATTCCCACTGAATTGGATCGATACCCATAAACCACTTACCAACACAAGGTCAGTATGTGAGGAACAATGATTGTTTACTCGATTACATTTAAACATTGATCTGATCAGGTGAAGAAATACCTTTGGTTATGTATTGAACAAAATATATGCTAAACAGTGTTATGCTTTGTAGAGATATCATCTTATGAAAACCGACTGTTTTATGTACAAAAGAAATCCCTTTGCATATGGTTAGATTACCACAGATATATTTGTGAACAAGATCAACTTTTCACTTCAATGTTCTATTGAATAAACAAATGTGAAACCATGCACATTTAGTTTTTTTAATTATTCCGTATGGAGTATGAATGTAATGTTTTTTGCATTCAAGAAAAGCAAACTGTAATCGTAATTAATTTTAGCACTATTGATCTGACAGTCAAATAATTTGCCGACCAACTATGAATATATATACATAAAATAAATTAATAAGTAAACAAAATTATTAGTTTGTCTGTAAAAATGGACTATACCAACATAGATTGATCAATCTTTTATGAAAAGTATGCCAGCTACATATTAAGAACGCCACTTGATCAGTATCGATAAGCAAATCTGTAACTTAATGGGATTGTCTTGATAGCACCTTTGATCACAAGTTATACAAATGCATACGGTGGATACTACAGTTCAATATCATAGACTGATCACCTTTTCGTTTTTCTCACCCTATCCCAGTGTCTTTAGATGGTTATACCATGAGCCTAGTGTTGATGTTCACACAGAGACTCAAGCACAATATCTTTCACTACAAATACTAATGTATTATATACTGATCTACTGTGTCTAGATAGAAAATAACTTTGTTCGTCTGCTATCACCGATCCAATTTTACTGAAATTTGTATGTTACTTATTTTTAAACATAATCATATGTTAACCAAGTATACGGTTAATAACTACATACGTACAAGACAAGAAACAAGATCTGAAAATAGAATCAATTACTAACTAGAAAACCTTTAACATGTTATACATTTATTTCAAATACTAGATTTATAAAGATATCCTAGGGTGTACATAAGATATTTAAGCGTGATATATATTTGTAAGGTTTTGGCTCTTACTAAGCACTATGATACTGAAGATTATTTCTCGTCGAGTAAAAAGGCAATGAAAATACAAGTTCTGCATTCAGATAAAAAGTAGAATATATTCACAAAAGTAAACATTTATTCAGTTATTGATAGTTTTACAAAAAAATCATTGAGGCAAAAAATAGAAGTGCAAATAAAGTTACTTAACAACATCGATACAGTTGGTGCATATCGTTTATGACCAAGTATTGACTTCATATTTTTAGATAAATTGGACATTGAGTGTACCATTTATGACAATAAAATAATAGATGATTTTAATATCCATATTAGTAGGAAATTGAATTAATGACGTTTTGCAACTTAGTGTAGGTCACTTCTTCAGAGAATATACAAATCAATAACCAGATTAATTTAACACAAGTTTACAAAGTACAGAGAAAAAAGCAGAATATTTAATGCAATCAAAATAGATCTAGTCATGTTATCTAGATCAAGTTCATTCTGTGTTCAGTTTTATTTACAGGCCATAAATCATATCTATAAAATAACAACCAATTAAATAGAATTCGGGTTTTCAAGAGGTCAAACATTTAAACTACACAAAATAAACTACAAAAATGAGGCCAAACGTTTTAAAAATCTTATTTTTTTTACATCAACTATTTTATTATAATCTTATATTAATAAATATGAATATAAGACACCTGTCGATACAATAGTATCCGAGTAGCTTATTGTTAAGAAGAGATGATATATCAGAAATCCGGTCTCAAGTTAAACTCTCATCTAACACATAATTAGTTTAGCCAGTCAAACTAAAAGTATGCAATTCACACTTACTGTTGAAGATCAGTTAACTAGTGATATCCCTTCCCTCCTTAGAAATTATTTTCAACATTTAATTGAAAACTTTAAGAATCTAGCACTACTTATTCCTGGTAGATTTAGCAGTCTATCTTTTCTGTGTACCTATATATATCACCACAGTATGAGTAAGTATGGTAGGTGCTTTGTATCCTCGAGGTGTTAAGTATTTTTCAAGGCTAACAGTAAGCTGAGGCTGCAATCACTGTTGGAAATATACTGTTAGAAGCCTGAAAGTTCATGAATTTGTGTAGTTGTGTGAGTGTTGGTGATCTGACTAATGAAATCAGTATACAAATAGCGGAAGTCAGAGTGCCTTGTACAAATATAGCTTTCATGATGCTATTCTAGCTGTAAAGATTTGGGTTTACAACGTATCGGTGAGAGCGATTCTACACTGTGCTCTTGAAACCTAACCTCTCCAATTTGAAGATCTCAAGCGGCTCTCTGCGTTTAATTAGAGTGATCCCCAAAAGCAAGAGACGGTTAATCTATGACATGGCGTCATGCTATGGAAATACTGCAATATGACTCTCTGGTCGGAGTTCAGATGATGCAACACAGTAAATCAAGACGTTACCACACACAGCTCAAAAAAAGAACCAATAGTGACGCTATTTTGCATTCTTCAAAAATGTGTGGGGAACTCCTTTAAACGAAAGAATTCTAAGCTGTATCATTTATATTTTTAACTAAACTGTTTATTCCATTACACACTGCTCTTGTAAATTATTTTGTTTATGAACTCTTTTCTTCTCTTCTAAAGTCCTCTATTTTCCTCACAAAGTTATTCTTGCTTTATGTGGCGCATTACATTTCTTTGGTGCTATGCTGTAACCAGATTTTTATGCGCTCGCATAAATGACTAAATTAAGTGTTGCACTTCGTTAGATTATGTATGAACTCACAAATAGTACAATCTACCAGGAGTTAATTCCTTAGAAACAATCAGTAAAATATTCTGATTACTCTAAAATAAGGTGACGTATCTCACGTTTAGAAAAAAAAATTAACAGATGTATTATTATGCAATAAATAGCATATGTAATCTGTCAGATTAGATTCTATACAAAAACTAACGAATAATATCATTATATAATCTTAAATTTGACTGCAGGGATACAATCCAGTCATGAAACAATTTGGCCATACAAACGATCAGTAGAGCGTTGATTGAGTGAATAAAATGCTAGCGTTACATAGTCAAACCTCCCTACATCTACTTTAGTATGGGGAGCTAAATGGTAGTACCAACGTTCACACAAAAACAGAATGTGACTCACAGCCGAATACTAAAACCTATAAGTAGTGAGTAACAGGGAAGTCACACACATACACAAACATTACCAAAAAGATTTCAGAACAAGAAGCATTCAATCAATTCTATCTACATACATAAACAGTACAAAATTCCTATTTAAGTGTCAAAAAAGACCTAACACACTTTCCGAAGAAAGTATATATTTATACCAGGAAAGAAAATAATAGAAATCTGTTAGCATATATACAATATGACTTATGAATAGACTACATTTTGAAGACAAAACGCTGTGAAATGAATAGATAAAATGGGGAAGATAAAAAGAAATACTAGAGTGTATGCAAATATGAACAATATTCACAAGAGATAATGTACATTTTCTTCTAAAACAAAAGATAATTTTTATGAATAAAAATTATTGGACTGTATTAAGCGTAAGTCTAAAGGTGGTGGTTGTATGTTATAACCTCCTTCTCCACCGACTCCTCCAGTTAAGGTTGTTTCTATTGTCGTCGTTAGTGTATCTGATGGAATATAACAGTTATTCATTGATGAGATATGTGTATCTGGTATTTTCAGTTCACTACTGATTACGGTCTTGTTAGTAGTATCATTGTGGCTAGTTGTAGTAAAAGAAGTTAACGTTTCGTTTGAACGATAAATAGCATTTTCAGGGTAAATTATAACTTCAGGGAATTCCGTTTCGCATTCTTCATCATTATTAGTAAGTAAGAGGTCGGTAAAACTGAAACCTGGTTCAGGATCCCATATTGTATGTGTTGTAAAGAATGTATTATCGGTACATTCATTTGACGATTCAAAAAACAATGTTGTACAATGTTGTGAGGAACTTAAATCAATTGGATTTACAGTTATTATATCTACAGAGGGATCAAGTGATAAATCTATCGCTTCAGTAGCCCCTGTCAATGTAAAATAATGTGTATCAGTAAGATCAAGACCAGAATTTGAATAAAATAAATTTTTAGATGAAAGACCATTGTCAATAATTCGATTAGTTTCTGTAATATATTGTGGTATAATGCTGTTAGATGAATTCACTGTTGATAAAGGTAGAGTTAATGAATCAACTTTTCCTAATTCTGACGAAGATACAGGGGTATATGTCTACAAAAAAGGGAGAGTAAAACGGAAAAAAGAGAATGACACATTTGAATATCTAAGGAAAAAGTATAATCAACAATGAGTATAATACGAGATCTATCAATCTTTCATTTATTTTATTATTACTATAAAAGTTAAACATCTCTAGACATATATAGAAAAATCCGATCCATATTTTCTTCCAAGTTATCCAAACGAGCTGTGAACTAACTCATCTGTAAACAGTGCTTACAATAATTGACTACTGACCAATAGTAATAATGCAATTATTCAATATAATATTTTAGTACAGTATAGAAATCGCAGCATAGAATACGCAACACGTGAACAACAATATATATATATATATATATATATATATATATTTGTTGTTCATGTGTTGCGTATTCTATGCTGCGATTTCTATACTGTAATTGTTAAATTATCCAAAATTGAATGACACAATCTATACATCAATCAATTGACGACATGTTTAAGAGTGTAAGGTTTTGATTAGGACAACTGCTATAATCTAGTCATCGCATAGTGTGTGCTAAATACAGTGTTGTAGAGCTCCTGTACTTTTTTTGTGTGCCTGTATTTTAATGTTACTGAGTCTAGTTTCTCCGGAGAATATGCAACGGAAAGATGTGAACGAAATGGATGGTTTGTAATTGATAAAATATTACATCTTAACTGTTTGCAAGATTTCAAATGTTTGTCCACAACCGTATCCATGATGAAATTAATAGATTCACCACAAACCATACTAACTGCTTTCATTATTACAGAACACCGATTATATAGTAACCAATCCCATGCTTGCCTGGATTTTATGGCTAACTGAATCTTGTCGATCAAGTTGTGTTGCGACAACTAGCTGATCTGAATCGATAGGAAATCATCCGTTGTCGCAATAGCACCAGCTCCCTGAAGGCTGTACATACGCTTTGATGATGAGTGGGAATTATAATGAAACCTAGGTTCAGAGATTCATATCGATTTGATATGACCAACCAAAAGCATATAGGATTGTTTTAACAGTGAAAAATAGAAAAAGAACTATTTCCATAAACTATGAAAATCAGCATACAGGTGAACATTCATGTATGTGACCATAGTGACACTATCCAGATGACCAAACAAAAATAAATTTTTTAATTGCTGAAAAATTCCCATTATATAAAAACACAATTGTATGAACGAAGAATATTCTTTTCAATAATTTCTCATCAGGTTCTACAATTATAAATCCAGATTAATAATCCATAAAATTGGCCAGATTTAAGGCAAAATACATCATCATTTGGAAATTGTAATATGTAAATCAGGAATTGTTTGTTATATAAAATAAAATCGTTAATGTTGGGACGACTAATATGAAGTGTTAACTTGAATCAGTTTATAAGTGAAATGAAATTGTGAGATAAATTATCAGAATAAATATGGTCAACATGGGGTAAGAGAGAGAGAGAGAGAGAGAGAAAATATTGTGATTACAAATCGGAAATTGCGTAATATGTAAAATAATTAGATCAAATATAGTAAATTCAGGGGTGGACATTGAATAAATTCCTCAAAAAGGGTTATCAAGTGTAAAGACAATAATAATAATAATAAGTTTGGGACATAAAATGAACATTAATCAGATTACGTCACCACATTTTAAGATTGATTATTAGCTAGTTGGCCAGGGTAAAAGGAGTGGCTGAACATACTTCTTTTGGATACAAAGCTCTGGCTTTTTGATCCGAATAGCAATTGCTTCAGCCGTCTGTAGGATTCGCAGTCTGACGGAATTAGGTAGACTGCTGTTGACACGATAAACTATTGCAAAAGATTGCTCCATGTTGGCTGTATGTCCTGTTTGGACTAAATGGTCTAAGATGGAGCTGTTAACAGTTTTGACAACACCTTTGCTTAACCACATGGGTAGGTGCTCACGAGCCCGAATGTACAAATTCCTAGAACATCTGCCAATATAACTTGCTCCACAGGAGCAGTTGAATTGATAGATACAGAAGGAGGTGGCTAGTCTAGGTAATTTATCTTTCAACCTCGGAGTGATTATTGGTCGTGTGGAAAATACTAGTTGTAGTTTAGCTGCGTTAAAAGTCCTTTGAACTGATCTACTTAACTTAAGTCTTAACATTTCACTCGGCGCGTCACCTCTGAATTGTAAGCGTACATATAGAGGCTTTCTATTTACCGTTGGGCATTCTCTACGCTGTCTTTTATTGGCTAAGTTTTTATTTATAAATTTCTCTGGATATCCATTTTCTTTCAGGGTTGTAAACAATGTCTTTGTTTCATCTTCAGTCGTATCCATAGTGCATATAGTCTTGTTTCTATGATGTAATGTCTTGATAAGGTTCCTTTTTTGTTGTAGAGGAACGAAACTGAAAAAATTAGTATATTGACCCGTCCAGGTCATTTTCCTGTTTATGTTTCTTTTTAGCGATCCATCTTTTCTCCTTGTAAGCAGAACATCTAGGAAGGCTATTTTACCCCCATTTTCTTTCTCACATGTGAATTTTATGGACTGGTGAGCTGTATTGAATTGCTCGAGTGTTCTTATCAAGTCCGTATTCTCGTTACAAAGGATAAATGTATCATCCATATATCGACAGTACAATGAAAACTTATCGATCTCTTGTGCCAGTGGGCCGTTTTCTAGTTTAGAAAGGAAAATGTCTGCCAATATGGGATCCAGGGGTGAACCCATCGCGACGCCATCTATTTGTCTGTAGATTTCCCCATTGAATTTGAAATGTACATTCTTAGTGCATTTTAGTAATAATTCTTTGATGATCTCTACAGGGATTGTCGTTTCTAGTTCCTGTTTTCTAAGTTGTTCACAAATATATTCTACAGTTTCTCTGAGTGGAACATTTGTGAACAGTGATGCTACGTCAAAAAAATCATCGTCTTCTCTTTCGTGTTTATGTACATTTCAACCCTGAAAGAAAATGGATATCCAGAGAAATTTATAAATAAAAACTTAGCCAATAAAAGACAGCGTAGAGAATGCCCAACGGTAAATAGAAAGCCTCTATATATACGCTTACAATTCAGAGGTGACGCGCCGAGTGAAATGTTAAGACTTAAGTTAAGTAGATCAGTTCAAAGGACTTTTAACGCAGCTAAACTACAACTAGTATTTTCCACACGACCAATAATCACTCCGAGGTTGAAAGATAAATTACCTAGACTAGCCACCTCCTTCTGTATCTATCAATTCAACTGCTCCTGTGGAGCAAGTTATATTGGCAGATGTTCTAGGAATTTGTACATTCGGGCTCGTGAGCACCTACCCATGTGGTTAAGCAAAGGTGTTGTCAAAACTGTTAACAGCTCCATCTTAGACCATTTAGTCCAAACAGGACATACAGCCAACATGGAGCAATCTTTTGCAATAGTTTATCGTGTCAACAGCAGTCTACCTAATTCCGTCAGACTGCGAATCCTACAGACGGCTGAAGCAATTGCTATTCGGATCAAAAAGCCAGAGCTTTGTATCCAAAAGAAGTATGTTCAGCCACTCCTTTTACCCTGGCCAACTAGCTAATAATCAATCTTAAAATGTGGTGACGTAATCTGATTAATGTTCATTTTATGTCCCAAACTTATTATTATTATTATTGTCTTTACACTTGATAACCCTTTTTGAGGAATTTATTCAATGTCCACCCCTGAATTTACTATATTTGATCTAATTATTTTACATATTACGCAATTTCCGATTTGTAATCACAATATTTTCTCTCTCTCTCTCTCTCTTACCCCATGTTGACCATATTTATTCTGATAATTTATCTCACAATTTCATTTCACTTATAAACTGATTCAAGTTAACACTTCATATTAGTCGTCCCAACATTAACGATTTTATTTTATATAACAAACAATTCCTGATTTACATATTACAATTTCCAAATGATGATGTATTTTGCCTTAAATCTGGCCAATTTTATGGATTATTAATCTGGATTTATAATTGTAGAACCTGATGAGAAATTATTGAAAAGAATATTCTTCGTTCATACAATTGTGTTTTAATAAATTTGTTACCTATTCTTTCTATTTTAAAGGCATAGTGATAATAGTTGGAGGGCAATTGAAAGCAATAACATTTAAATACTGAATTCTTTAACCAATAAATGACTTTCACATAACTTAAGTATGATTACATTCTTTTTTCGTGGAACAGCACAAAAGACACATTACATATAAAATAGTTGCAACTAATTGTAATGTAAACTTCTTTGTTACTGTATAGACTAGATATTATTCTTATTTTTCACAAGAAATCTCAATAATCGACATATACACAGAAAAAACAATAAGAATGACAGACAACTTTAGGTTTTATTATTTCCACTTAGAAAGACTACATTTATTGTTATTTTTCGAAGCCATAGACAGATTTGTGTGCTAAGCTTTAAGTCGATATAAGAAATAATTTTTGTAACAAAATTAAGATCCATATTTCTAAGCACTGTAATGTCTCTATAGACACAGAACTCACATAATTTCAACAATGATATACCCACTTGCATCACTTATTGCTTCGTTTTGTAACATGTTATTTTGTTCTGTTTTCCAAAGTCAGCAACAGCAAACTGTAAATACAGGTTGCTGTGAAACAACATTGCACTTTGTGAAAATAATTGGAACTCATTTGCAAAAAATAATACCAGACGTTTCCTACGTAATACCTCTGTGACCAAACAACAGGTGAATAGTAGTTGTCGTTTTTTGGTTGACATCCACCGATTCCCTGTAATTCTTAGCTCTCAGTAATTATCTCACAACTGTAGAACACAATAGAGTCACACGGGTGGTACAGGAATGAGTTACAATACTAACTCGTTATTCATATAAAATCAGGAAAAAGTGACATATTAACCCGTAACGCAATCGTCGCAAGTCGAGATGATTGAACCACAAATTCACTATGCAAGATGGTAGCAATAATTTCCAAGTTACCATAAAAGATGTTCTGTGCTATATGAAGAATCTTTTACTTAATTAAAACTTCATCACTTTTCTAACAACCTTTAGGCACTTACATTTTTTAGAACTGATCGCTGATTGATGTATTGCCAAATCTGATTTACTCATCAACAATAAGGATCATAACTAAAGATGGATGGTGGCTAGCAGTGGAATCCAGGACGTGCGTCTCATCCTATTTGGGACTTTTCATCTGGATGTACTTGCGTCTCAGAGCTGATGTTAATTCTGGCACTCGGACCCAGTACCGTTCACTTCAAACGCTATTGCGTTATCCACTACGCGACTGAGCCTTGGGAGCCACTAGCTTGCGCAATAGGGTGGAGTTTTAATCCGTTTTTTTATTGTCTGAATTTTCACATTGATGTTTAGGATCAAAATTGATCAGTCATATTGGAATATTTGCATCCTGTCCGGATTGTCTCGATATTGTTATAAGTCGCAAGCATTATAAGTAAAGATGAGTGGTGGATAGCAGTGGAATCTAGGACGCAACTTAAGGAAATATCGATGCGATCCACAGAGGATGCATATATGCCAATAAGACGAATCAACTGAAGTCCTCAACATCAATAGGAAGATCCAAACAAACAGCACAAAATGAATTAAAAGATTATAGCCACTCAAACTGCATAATTTTAAACTCAAATGTATTATGAGTGAGATCGAAAGCTCTCATGAAATAAAACGGTTTAATGGTAAATCGTATGAACATTTCAAACTGTTACCTGATAAGTAGAAAAGTATTTGTTTTTTCAATGGGTATTTTTCAGAAACTAAGATCTAACTACTGATAAAAGTTGTCAGTAATAAGTAAATATTAGGCAAGATTTGATTTGGCAATTTTGAAGAAAGAATATCGTTAGAAGAATATAATTGTAATTATCAGAATGGGTTTTGTGGAGATTTTTTTAGAAATTTCACAGATTGAAATCATGAGTCAGTTGAAGCTAGACCACCATTGAAAACCTGGAAGCACTGGACGGCCGTTTCGTCCTAGTATGGGACTCCTCAGCAGTGCACATCCACGATCCCGCACCACGTGGGGCTCGAACCCAGGACCTACTGGCTTCGCGCGCGAGCACTTAACCACTAGACCACTGAGCCGGCATCCGACGGTGTTAATGTCTAACTTCAACCAATCCACGAAGTTGCGCCACCGTACACCATTGTCTTTAGTGAGTTCCTATCTCACAACAGACCTGGTGTTGGATGCCGGCTCAGTGGTCTAGTGGTTAAGTGCTCGCGCGCGAAGCCAGTAGGTCCTGGGTTCGAGCCCCACGTGGTGCGGGATCGTGGATGCGCACTGCTGAGGAGTCCCATACTAGGACGAAACGGTCGTCTAGTGCTTCCAGGTTTTCAATGGTGGTCTAGCTTCAACTGACTCATGATTTTAATCTGTGAAATAATTGTAATTGTTTGGTTGATTATATGTCATCGAAAATGAAGTTTACTACTTCTTCAAGAAAAACAACAAACTTTTTATTGAAATTTTCATTTCAATACTCACTTTATCGGAATAAACTTGTAGGCATAAAGCTGAATTACATAAATCCACAGCAACATCGCTATCATATTCATTTCTTAATGTAGTAGTAGCAGTACTAGTGGTAGTGGTTGATGTCATTGAAATCACCGTCATCATTGTTGAAGATACAACAGAATCTGACGTTAATAATAAATGATACTTAGGTGTAGTAACAATATTTGTTGAAATATTTGATTTCGTGATAACATTATTACTATTATTATTATTATTATTATTATTAAAAGAAATCATAACGTTAGTAGTAACAGGTATTTCTGATGATGTCATAGACGTTGTTAAAACATTATATGGAGTAATAATCATAGGACAAACTGATTCACTTGTAATTATTAATGATTTAGATTCTGGAGTGAATGAATTATCAAATGACAAATGAGATGGATCAACTGCGTCTATATCAGTGGTTGAATTAGCGAGTACAAGACTTATAGGTTCTTCACATGAAAGAGTTTTCTGTAATGCAAAACATAAACAAATAAATTATATTTTAAATTGGTTCAGAATGGAAAAAATTAAAAAAAGTCCCATACAACTTCAGAAATAATATTAATACAACAAGATGTATAATTGTGGCATGCTACTGGGTCAATAACTCCCCCTTCTACCTGACAACAACTTTTTACAAATTTTCCATCAAGCAATAAAATCTACTAACTCAGCCAAAAAATATAACTGTAGAGTAGATGAAATCAATAAGGATGGTGGAATTAGTACAACTTGTTTGCAAAATTCATTACATATCGCAAAAGAAGCTGAGAATAGGATAGAGAGATAAATTTTATGAAAGTAAACATTAACTGCATTAATTAGGTGAACCAGGTGATAAATGTAAGAATTATAGATCTACTTACAATTTTCACTAGTAACTTATGCTGATTAAGGATCACATAAAAAATCGAATACAAGAAATCACACAATGGCATATTAGAAATTGACGTCTAGACAATCGAAAATTGACAAGTACTTTCTCTTTGTCTATGTATAAGGCAAGTTTAGACTTAAGGAGAGATTTATTTTGATAAAATACAATAAATTTGAATTCATACTCATTTTGTGATAAGTTTTAGCAATTCATATATGTCAGTATTACGTTAGATGTTAAATAAATAATTTAATGAAATGATGAATAACTGTGGGATTGTAAAAATCCATTTTTATAATTACAGTCATAATGTTCAAACTGTTCCATAACCATTCTATGAGAAATATGCACTACTTTCCATGATTTATTCATGCCACATTCTCAATATTTCTATATTTAATAGATAGATACTTTATTATTTCAGTATTAAGTTTACAAATTTCAACATAATTTTGTGAACAGGAAAAATGTAATGTTACGTGTGTTCGGGCACAGAAACGATAATGCAATTGGTGTCACCATCTTGAAACACCGACTTCGGTGGCTTGGACATGTTCTATGAATGTCGTCCCAGAGAATTCCACGCCGTGCATCATTTGCCGACTCTGGGTCTGGTTGGAGAAAGCGGAGAGGTGGTCAGTGTATGACATGGTGTCGTGGTACGAAAGAAAGCTGCAAAGGACTGGCTTGTGTTGGTCCTTCACGTCTCCCTGGCTGGGGTCCGAGAGATGGTGCTACACAGTGGCTAGAGACGTAATCAGATATGGCTCAGAATAGAGGTCAGTGGTGGTCCTGCTGTAACCTTCTTTAACTTTCTCCGTAAAACGTGGTTACTTCTTCCTTAACTGAAAGATCTCTTCTGATTGTACGTTTCTGTTTTTCCATTATTATTATTACACTAATCTGTTCGTTATTTTTCTTTCTTTTTCTTTTACGCTCCTTACCTTTTTTTTCCTTCTTCTCTTCAAAATCTCATTGTTTTGTGTGGCGCATATATATTTGGTGCCCTCTTGTACCAATATTTATGTGTTCAAATAAATAATAATAAACAATGTTACGTACAACTTAAATAAAATTATGTAAACCAAGTTGTTGTTTGTTTTTTGCTTTTGGTAAAACTAACCGAAATGTGAAAAACAAGTTAAATTTGCAAATTAATTTTAAACATACAGATAATTTTGATTTAGACATAACAGATTCATTGGTAGAATCATTATTAGTTATAGATTTTTCATTTTTCAAGTGTGCATGATAAGAGCGCATATGTTTTCTAAGTGAACTTGGATCTGTATATGCTCTATGATCATTACATATTTGACAGATATATGGTCTTGGACGAGATTGATTAATTTTATCTTCGATTTGTAAAGCAGATAAACCAGAAGAATTCCAATCATCATAAACATCTTTATACAAACATTGTTTATCCTGTTCAGATAAATATTTATCTTCAAAATGATGCTTCTTCATACACCTGGATCTTTCTGATGTTCTAGAGTACGCTTGATGACAAATTGAACACATATATGGTTTTAAACCTAAGAGAATAAAAGTAGACATTCATTAAATACTGCTAAACCGAAATATTTAGAAGATAATTTTCACGACAAACAAATACTACCCAGGGAAGTATTATAATTTTTATCCAATATACGAAAAATCTGGAGCATCAGGGTACTAAAAATGTATGCGCTACAAAGATAATGATATAAGATTATAAAAAAATATGAAGCTGAAAGGAAACACAACAAAAATAATAAGTGAACAAGAGCCATATTATAATAGGAGATAAAGTTCAGTCAAAAATACAATCAAAGTAGGTTTATTTCAATTAGGGGAGTTTCTCTTAATCATGTAGAATGTAAAAGAAAGCCACAGCAGAATTACTGCCAGCTTCCATTCAGAGCTATATCTGATAAAGTCACAAACCACTGAGTCACATCATCACTAGGATCGTAACTCGAGAGTCGTGATGGGTCGATAGATCCTAGCCCTATTCTATCCCCCATACAACGGCTACATGACATAAACTGACCTCACAATAGTTTCCCAACCAGTCCTAACATCAGTAATCAACGTACGATGTAGGATCGTCCAGTACAACATTCATGAAGCATATCTAAACCACCGAAATCAATGTTTCAGGATGCCGAATCTCTGTATTACTGACAAGGTATTAAGACTAGATGTCGGCGATCCTTCGGGGACAATAATGACAGAAGACAGAGAGTCAACGAACATCCTCCGCTAAGGGTAGCTAGGCTTTACAGGCATATATCACAGCTGCTCTCATCAACACTTCATAAGCCCAACCTTTTCAACCAGATTAAAATCACATTAGTCCATTAAAAGTCATAAGAAAAAGGTGCGTACTGTTGAACAGTTTCAAATTTGAACGAACTATCAGTCCAATGTTTCTTGATTTATAATACACCTAGGGTATAAGCCAAACCACTACTAAATCTAACAATTATCAATCAATCAAATCTGTTTGGCCCTTTCTTTCTGATTCCCTTATCGTTTTTGATTCAAGGTATAAGCAGCCTATGCAGAAATGAGAGTATACACTCAGAGCAATATAAGATTGAGGTAATTAATTAAGTTACATAATAGTACAATTAATCTAGACTGGATGACAATAAAGTATGCAGTTATAACAACCAAAATGATCATTTCCTTACAGAATCGACCCACAAATTTCAAAATAAATTTCAGAGATAAGGATTACTGGTAAGCAGAATGATTAGATGAACATATATTAGGGGATTTAAGCTAGTAACTATGTACAAAATAATTAATCGGCGACCAGACCAAGTTAATTTTTCTCCAAAGCAAAGTGATTGTGTATGCGCAAACATTGCATATACATCAATACAGAAAGGAGGAGAGTAATAATATGTGTACAAATAAATAATTACCTGAATGTACATTTGTATGCCTTTTAAGATTTTCTTTCGAACTAAAGCGTTTTCCACACTGTGAACACGATAGATTTAAATGATTTTTATGTAAAAGTAAATGACGTTTCAAATGAGTCCTTGAATAGATAAAGAATGAATGAAATTCACTGTCAAAATTCGGAATTTTTTGATTAATATAGAGGTTTATGGAAATTTATTTAAATTTGAGTAAAGTTTCTACCAGACTAACTAATAAATGACTATATGCTCATCAGTGACTGTTTTTGTAACACAAATTTCTCGAACACCTAAAGAGGAGCTAGGAATGGTATAGTCGATGTTATTGGAAGTGAAATAGTTATACAGCAATAACACTAAACAGTGGTCAGAATAAATTAACCAAAAGTAAATAGCTGAGTTCCCACTCAATAGCTTGAACGTATTATCATGAAATCTGAGGGTTTTTCTGTCCAATCTCATGAAGAGTAGATTGTGCATACATTTGAGGAATCCCTAGAAGAGTGAAATAGCTTTCGAATGTTCAATTGTTTCTAACCATACTTTGTACAATGTCAGTTCATGACAAAAATTATTTTATCTATCATGAGAATAAAATGTCACAAAGTATAAGTAATGATAAATTCGACCCTTAAGATTAAATGTGGGCTAAACCGACATAAGAATTTCACAAAGTTAAGGTGAAAGAATGTAACAAGTATTAAATGTCTGAACTGTTTTTGTAGATAGATATAAATATTTTCAACAATTAAATCAGTGAGATACTAGATAAATTAACTCAACTTTCCGAAAATAAATAAAAGCCAGTCTCAATGGTTAGATAAATGAATTTTTGACAGAGGTAAACAATAGCTATTTTCTATATTTTCTATACCTGTTTATCTAATTAAAAATAAGCTTATAACGGAAGAGATTACAAAAATACTTATTAATAGATGACATATTCCGTAATTAGCACTCTTTTTTACAGAATCCGGCCGTATTTCAGATTTACGTAGTATCCTGTTCTCACAGTTGAGTGGTATAATTGAGAAGTTTATTTGTCGTCCTGGAAGCTATCAAAATTGAAAACACTTTTTCTTCAATTCAAAATGTGGTGAGTGTAACACACTTGTATCCGACTATAACATGGACCGATTCGAACCAGAAATCATATAAACTTGGTTTTAAAATAAAAATATTGAGTAAAAAATATTTGACAGCTTAGTGATAATATTATATACGTTCAACCTAAAAGTGATTATGGGAAACCAAAGATTATTTGCAACTTATGTGCAAAGTGAACTTATTAAACCACTGACTACAGGACTATACATAAGTTATACATAAGTTTAAGTGTTTAACTTTTATTTTGTTAATATTAAGGGCTGAAGAGATGTCATATAGAGTTTTAGGTGGGTATCTTAACACTGCTTAAATATGCAAATTTTGTAATATTTTGCTGTAGACCATGGAACTGACTTCGTTCCATCTGAGACTCATCAATAACATAATTATAGGGCAGAATGATGTCCCACTAATATTTTATGATGATCATCATCGTTTTTAATGTCAACATGAACTGATCGATCTAGTCCCGAATATCCTCAATAAGAAAGCGCAGACCATTATGAATAAACACGTTGGTAACCATTACGATTCAGAACCGTAGACAATAATACCCTGTTGTTTGAAGCGATGTATATAGAGTTATGGTATTATAAAGAACACATATATTAGGATATCGAAATGTGCAGATAACAAGTATCTGAATAGAACTAAACATCAAGTCCTGGATCCGATAGAGAGCTCTTATACAGAACATTATGGACCATTTATAGCTATATAGTGATGTCATTGATGCAAATAACAATGAAATCGATACTGGTAGGGAGAATACCATCGATTAAAAGCTGTACAGGGTTTATACATTTTCTAAAAAACAATTTGACAGTCATAAATTCCCAGAAGAGGATTATTTAATATATACAAATAGTTACATTTGTTTAAAAGGCTGCTTTAGAAGGAATCGCGGACATTGTGGCCAATTGCAGTAAAGTTTATTCTCAGCACGTCTAGATCTTGATTGCTTTTGATGCTTCCGACCAACCGATTTCACTGACTTACCAACGTAGGAGGAACAAGGACCAGTACGGTTTTGTCGCTGTGAGGCATTAGGAGAGAAACGAATAAAGCAATATGCATGATCAATATTCATTTTATGAAACGTTCATCAGTATATCACGCATAAAATTCAGTTACATTAATTCTCATTCAGTAATTTCTCAGAAATAAATAATAATCCACTAAGGTGAATTGTGAAGGGATTAGAACAGGATGCCTATAGTTTTCCATAAAAAATAATAACACTAGGGAACCGCTGAAAACTAAGGACTGAACAGCAATTTACGTCTTAGACTGGAAATCACTAAATACCCTCAAATGATCGTAAATATATTGTAATGGTAGCGAAATATGCAACTCCTGGGATCGATTTTACATGGGGTGGATATGCGATGTTAAAGTCTCCAACTAGAAAGATACCGCTGTCTAGTGTTTCCTGGTTTTCAATAGTTTTTTTTACATGATATGAATTTAAAACGGAAGTCATTTTCAAGCTAAACAATAATCTTCAAAATGTATTTGTATAAACAAGGTCTATCATTTAAGTATTAAATGAAAGATAAAATTACATTCACTTATTTATCATTACTGATAGGATTTGAACTTAAGGACTGGAAAAATACGTTCGTGAGATTATTTAACCTATAACTAAACTGAGAAGTAAAGGGTTAAAATGATGTGTTCATGTAAGACGTTGTTTCTGGTTCATTTTTAAATAAATTTGAATAAGACATTTGATATTCTTTCAACTTTTATCTAAAAATTAACTGTATCATATCTAAAACTAGTAATAAATAAAAACCATATTTATATAAACTTGATTAACAGTTATATCATTTTAAACGAAGAGGAAAATCGTACATGATGGCTAAATGTAGCAATTGGAGGTAAACATGCTTCTGAATCTTCCTGAATAGCCGGTAATTTTTGGGATTCATTTTTTAATACGAATTGTTTACATGATAAATCCTGAGGAAGCCCAGGCGAAGCTGTGTAAATATCCCTTCATAGAGAAAGACAAAAGATAGAATTACGTTAGTATAATTTTTAGTTAATGATGTCAGCTTTATTTGAAAAGAAATTCAGTTGAGTGTATATCCGATATCACACATTCCAAGAAAGCTATTGATCAGATAAAAGATTACATGATTATATAAAAAGAATTTCTTGATGGAATATTTCAAATGTAAATAAAATTGCTTAAATAAAAATAATGCGGATGTTACGACTAAAAAGTAATTTGTACGTTAATGAGGGTGTAAAAATGTAATATTTATAGTGTGAAAGAGTAGAATTGAATTTCAATGTAGGTTGATGGCGTGAGATGTGGTTTGGTTACACTAAATATTTTCTCTTTGTTCCCCTGAGATATTTAAACTTGCGTTAATTTAATACGTTTAGTTATTCATTCGTCTTGAAAATCTTACTTAAAATAAGTCGTAAAACTTCAGGAACTTAAATTTTTATTTATTGTGACATTAAGAGCATATCACTATTTTTATTACTAACAATCTACCCAATGATCAAATTGCTTTAAAGTACCACATTAAACCTCTGTAATGATAATTATGATATCTTGTATATTGTGCGATTCCTAAGCACAGTCACCACTTTAAAACTTTAGTCCCTGTCCTCACAAAAGATTGGCCAAGGGTTACTGCAAGTGAAATAGAAAAGTTAGTCTTTATTTGTCATTTAAAACTGATATCCCAGAACAAATCACTGAACGATATTGAGTAGTAAAGGATTCGCAAGTATTGTAAATTAATATGAAGTTATGTAACCACCGACGGAAATTCAGTTATTCGCTTGATGGAAAATATGTCTTCGAAACTTAGGGGATTCTCGATGTTTATTTAAGTAGATTAATCCAAGTTAAATATAGAGTTAGAGTAATCAAAGAACGGGCAGTAACACCCTTACAATACTGCATGAAATTATATATATATATATATATATATATATATATATACATGCAGAAAAAAAGGTACAACTGATCAAATGTATATATTGTTCATCGAAATTGAAATTACCTCATGTTCAAGATTAAGTAGATCCTGGAGATCGAAGATCCAGATCGTTTACATCAGTATGATAGTTCGGTTTAAATAATTCACATTATAACTAAATTCTCTCTATTGTTTGAAGGCGCAATAAAATAAGACGTAATTAAGAGTGTGAGAATAGAATTCATCTAGAGATTAGATTATGCCTTTCTCCTGAAATATTTGATGTACCATCTATTTTTATTGGTAAATAGTTATAATAAAATTTATAAGGAAACTAAAATGACCTCATTGACCATAAAAGAATCTAGACACATAATATATGCGAGATATGTACTTTGTATTTTAGACATTAAACGGACTTCGTTTTCACTTAATGGCTGAGTACAAAAGTTTGAAGCACTTAGAACTCGATTGTGAGGTAATAAACTCACATCTAGCTTCATCTACTGATTTGCCGTCTTCAGGTGAAATCCTATTATGACATCAACATTGATTTTTTAGATACACACAATAGGTGCTACAAAATCGCCGATAATTGTATTCTAGTAACCTTCTTATGGTAAAGTGACACTTTCTTCGTTATAAAACGAAATTCGACCAGCTTTTTCGGGATCTCAATTCTTGAGAAGTCAAGAACAGAAAAACCACTGAATATATTTTGATGACTACATATATCAGAATGGTTGCGAAATTACCGCAAAAATTATTCACATCTTTAACTTTCAACTAAGATAAGTGATGAAAGAAAATATAATCGTGGAAACAGTTCATTCCATATATTTATGAAATCTCCAATCACTGACTGCGTGTAACCAGCAGTCCCATCAATCAGTATCATTTATAAGGCTAAATTTACCCGATGAATCGAAAATCTGGCCATTATTCCCAATCACAGATGCTGTACCATTCTTAATGACCTCTAACGACGATAGCATTTAAAACCAATCCTTAAAAGTAATTTCAAACTATCTCAGCTGCTAACGTTAGGCAGAATATTCAATGAAGGCTTTCGACATACATCAGTCCTGTGTAACGTACCTTAGTATGTCTTAGCAAACTACGAACTGTTGAGCTGAGTTTAAAAAAGTACTGTCAAAGCTATATAAAATGCGGAACAGGCTTTTACTAATAACTATCTGCCATCTTGCCTGAAATTGAAACACTGGCAAACTGCATTTTTTTTATTTGCATCAGCTGAGGTGAAGAAATATGTAGACAATCATACGAAGTCCGAAGATGTTTAGGGACCAGTGGAATTTTGTGATGAATACGGTTTTATGGTAGGTAGATACAAGAAAACGAATTTCAGCAACAATTAGGCTTTTATACTGTCACTGCCAGCACCGAAAAAACTAGAACTGTGGGACTTTTTAGAAAAAAAATACTTGAAACGTTTTTCAGTTCATGAACCCGTATTTAGAAAGAGTATGTTCAGATCAATACTCTAGACAGATAACCGCTGCCTTAATGTGGTGGCCGAAGTTATATACCACCGGGAATTAATTGCGCTATATTGATATAGATGGCCATTTATCGAAGTCTTAATGCCTGAAGATGGTTTGAAAAGAACTTGTACCATAGCTAGCTTCTCTGTTGATGTGTATAATCAGACCCTAAGAACCACACTAACAGTAAGGTTGTCTGGGGATTAAAAACAATTATTTGAGTACACATGTACTTATCTGGTTTTATAAATCCATGATTTCTGTTATCTTTTCCTCTTTTCTATCTATGACTAATAAGAAAATTGACGCCATTAGTTTACTAAAATTTATCTTCACATATAGTCTTCGAAAACGATGCAAGGTGGAATTCCAGAAACCGCGAAAAAGAATGGAATGCTAAAATTCTGTCAGGCGCACTGAACTTTATTAAATTATCCTGGAAACAAACATAAAACCAATGATCCTATTTACCCAATCTTTAAGTGACACAACTGATTATTTGGATATCTCAGGACTTTTCGGACTGCTCATGTATGTATCTAAGCAGCAACGTTTAACTGAACTGCCTCTGGAAAAAGTACGTTACTCTTGAGGAGAGTAGCTTGAAATATTAAAAGAACAGAAAATTTTAATTTCTAAACGACTCAATAGAGCACTGAACCAATACTTTGAGTGAAGCATTAACATTATATCACTATTACTATCATAAAAGCTTTGAAAGAACTGAACTAAAAAAGGCAAATGTTCCGAAGGTTTGTCTCTAGACGCTTTTAACGATAGCTATTAAATTAAAATATAAATCAGCCGGGAACTTGACCGATGTGTACGAGCCTATGTAAGAATGCGATGAGTACAGTGGGTCTTAGGCATCCCATCTTTAACATGTGTTGTAGGTTGGAAACTCACTCAATCTACTATATTTTCATCAGACGAAAAATGCCACATTTTCAGTGAATTGATCTAATACCTACCTACCTACGTGTGGAAATTAGAGACAAAATGAATATCACTTATGATCATTCTACTGTTTGAGAAATGACGGAAATGGTAGTAACTGAAAATTAACTAGTCAAGCTTGGTTCTCAAGATAGTGGAGATGGTAAAAAAAACAACCAAAGAAAATCAGTAAGTCAGAACACCAAATTAGGGTTTCTAATTAGTTATGACAGATTCCGTGGGCGCCATTGAACTAAACCGTCAGCGAGATTTGATATCAAAGATTGCCCCCAAATGCCCTGGTACGGCCGAGAGTGGGGAGAGTCCGCCACCCCTCTCGAAATGCTCTCACATGGCCACGCGTATATAGCCTCTGCCAGGAAGTCCTACTCACTGCCTTCTAGTGGCAGGGGTGTTGTTTACGAAAATGAGAGGACGAAAAGTGAATGTCCATCGCTTTAACCGGATTCCAAACCAATGTGCACATGGGCTCCAGTATCCTGAAGGAACAAATAGCGTATGAACCAATCGTCGGTCACCGGCTTCCATGGGACTGCATCTCCTTACGATGCTCCACTGCCTTGTGGATCAGACATTCAAGTCGAAGGCTCTGTGCGTGGATCCCTAAGAAAACCATCTGCTTTTGTTTGGGCACCCGGGCAGTATCACAGCCCTTACACATATCAAATAAGATTTTTGTGGCGCATATGTATTTGGTGCCTCCTTGTACCAATATCTATGTGTTAAAATAAATAAATTTCCCTCGTAATGCCTTCACATGGCCACGTGCTTATAGCCAGTGCCAGAGAAGTCCTGCTCACTGCCTTCTTGCAGCGGTGTTTACAAAATTGAGAGGGTAAAAACCGAATGTCCGGCGTTTCACCCGGTTGATGGATGCGGAGGATCTACCTAGGGGAGATGAAAAACCCTGACTCCAAACAGATGGTGTAGATGGGCTCCAGGATCCTAAGGAAAGTAATGGCGTATGAACCGTGCACCATGGAACTGCATCTCCTTGCGTTGCTCCACGGCCTTGTCGACCAGACCTTTAAGTCAAAGGCTCAGAGTGGCCCCTAAGAAAACCAACTGCTTCGATTTGGGTACCTGGGCAATATCTTAGACCTCACACAAATAGAACGACTTACATGGTGTATGTCTATTTGGTGCCCCATTGTACCAATGTTTATGTTTAAATAATAATAATATCATGAAAGCGACAAGCAAGTTTTGAAATTCAATACTGATTTTCCTATGAGTAACTAAAACTAGTGAACCATTTGTATGCATTAAACAAATATTAAATACAGCACAACAGACTGATAAGGATGTCGCTTGCAGCAATCACTTAATCGTGGACAATGAGAAGAGTCAAAGAACTCATATTTTTCTGCGCACGCGTTTACCTGATTTACCAGAAAGAATAACGCATCAGTTACAAAAATGAACATCACACACGCTTTTGCAAAGTCATGTAGATGGTGTTCACCAAATACATCAGATTGCTGCAACAGAATGCAAGTCAGCTATCCCAGAACTTACTCGTGATGTAAACATTATTTGATGGACAGAAAGACATTAACAAACACCATCCCGAGAAAAACTATTTTATTTTTAGACTAGTGTAGTAGTCACGGAGCTTTACATTATTTGGAAGAGAAATTGATTTTTGATTCTTACATTTTGAGTTAACAGCAGTTGCACAACTTAACAAATATTTGTAAAGCCGTGGAGAGTGATGGTCACCTGAAAATGGGACATTTTGGGGTGGAGAATTTTTAATTTTCTGAAAAGTTTCGACAAATTTACGAAGATTGAGAACATGTTGCGTATACTTATCACAAAGTTCATCTTTAGGCATACTGTTAAACATAGCAGCATACATCTCAAAATGACCATATGAATGATCCTGTTTCACAATCTTATCATGTTTTTTCGGAAAAGGAAGTTTAGGGTTTCCGTCTGCATACATTAAAAGATTCATTTTCGCGTTTGTACATAACCACGCTAGACCATTAGGTATCATGCCAAAAACAGAAGATTCCGAAACATCCTCCCCTCCACGATAAATCCGGCTCAAGAACGAAAGCAAATGATTCCAGCGTTCAATAACGCGAGAATCGTGCTTTAAAAGCCAACTGATATCCCCCGACTTTTGTAAAATAGGTGACGATTTATTCCCAAAAAGCTTTTCAGCACCTTGTGAGGTTATTGGAAATGACTTGGATATTTGTTCAAAGTCCATACCTTCGTCACCACCCAGCAAGAACATGACCTGCTCCTTTGCCCTCCATGTTAGTACAGACAACTCTACAGGATTACTGGTTCAGTCAAAAACCTAGCATTAAACCAAACATACTTAGAATACTTCTTTTTAAGCACTAAAAACTTGTGCTTCCGCCTTTCGACCAACTTTGCGTGTCTCAGTGCGCTCACTGACTCCTCAAAATTTTCCCCAGCAAATGAGGTTTCGACAATTTCAGCAGCATCACGATAAACGTTGAACTCACTAGCTTTTCGAGACGGCTTTGTGTGCCTCGAAAAGTAAATGCTACCCCTACATGCTGAAACACCAGTTGATATTTGAAGGAATGAATTATACAAGACAGATATTCGACTAACTGTCAACATAAATTATGACCAAATAATGATCGACCGTGAAATGTAACGTACATAGTGGAATTTCCTCAAATTCAGACTTTATCATCCGTCCAATATACAATAAAATTAGGTAAAGCGATCGTAACCCGAAAAGCTCTTCTGATGTCATCCCAGCTGCTTACATTTTAAACGTCACTGATTATTCATATGTCACAATCATGATTCTTCTAGAAATCCAGTCGTTCATAACAGTCAGTTGAAAGTGCAGTCATCACAACTTCCGCTTGAACATCGATGGCTGTTTCTCCATTATAGGAAGCCACATGATTTATTATGGCTGTCCTAATTTCTCCGTTTGTTCCATGCATTCTGATTTGCTACTGCCAAATGTTTGACAGCGAATAAATATTCACTTGTTGACCCCCTAAAATTTTTATTTATGCGTGTGTGTGTGTGTGTGTGTATAGATGTCTATATCTATCTTTGAGTTAACTGCTTGTCTATTCACTCACTGTATTTTGTACAGTATAATTTTAGCTATAATGAGATAGCCAATAAGTCAGTCATATGGTTGGTCTTCTAGTCCTTCTTATGATTTAATTTGTAGTGACTCACGTTTATCACGAGAACACGACTGGTTTAATAAAAACAATCATTATTATAACCAACTGTACCGGTGTGTGTTTTAATGTGCTTTTGTTTAACTGTGCTAATTATAGCCATTTTGTGCTTCCATTACCTTCCATCATTGTTCCGCGGTTTTTGGTACTGTTCGCACGTACTCCTGTCTTCTGCTTCCACTTGTACCATTCCTAGGCACGATCTCGGTATTCGTTCAATACCACGAGATCGCCAACGAAATAAATCTGGTTACGTTCGATCCTCGCCTTCTGATTTGTCTGGCACGTGTTTCTGGGTAGCGGTGTTCACAGTTAATCCCAACTCGACGCCACGCTACAATTGGTGATCCCAAAGTTTGGGACACGCGACAAATTCATGAAATACACGGATTTCCTATTAGCTTTCGCATTTCCGCTTTTTACTGAGAATATTTGTTAGTTCGTGGGGCCATTTCAATGTCATAGGAAGTAGGTCAAATAAATTAGCAGCCGGATCAATTAGTATCGAACGATTCACCGATCTTCTTCAAAGTCAAAGACAATCAAAGCTCATCTGTTGATTGTACGCTGTGGACTGACCCATTTGGAGCACTCTGTTTCTTGTGCCTGCTTTTGCTAATACATTCCTCGGTCATGAGAGCAGCTATAGTACCTGGATAAGACGAAAGGGTGGTCCACGTTAGGTACTTACCATACGGTGTAAATTCGACGTTATATAGTTTTTCACACCATTCCAGTCCAACTTCAGTAGGTACACAACCATACGACTTAGATCATCTGCTTTAATGACCTCCAAACAAAATTTATCAATGGTTAATTACGTCATTTAATACGGAAGACTTAAACGCAAACATTCAAAGAAACATTAAAATGTTGACCACTCAGTGAGACCCTTGTTAGTTAGGGGGAATCGGCTCATTTTTGACCTCCAACTTGTCTGTCCTTTTTAGAAAGCTGACTTAAAACAGTCCAGAAATTGTGAGGATCAATAGAACCCGGAGCCATCTCACAATATCTGGTATATAACGATTGAATCATATCTGAATCCGCATCGAAACGGCTAAGAAAAGTCTGATTTTTCAAGCCGCAATGTGAATGGTAAGCCTTTGACCTCAAAAGATGACTAAGCGGCTGTCATTTTTGCGCTTCCCAAGATAATTATTGCTCAAAAAATTTCCAAAGCATTTGTCTCTAATTAGATGGCATTGAGCAATGGTTTGACTATGGCGTCCTACTGTCGTTGTAAGTCGGTGTCAGTGGAATTTGGATTCACTCACTGTCAAAATTACTGCCATCAGTATGTTTAATATTGATTTCGAAACATTTGGTCGCATTACTCGGCACTAGCTGGTAAGTGGACAAGCTTACTGGGATATCGAGGTCTGCTTGCATCCTTTGTTACTTTTTACGAGGTCATCAGCACCGAGCAACATTGAAGACTTGACACTTTTCGTATGTTCTCTGGTTTAAAGTAGAAGGGGCGAACGGCTCAATAAGGAACCAATCGGCTCCCTACCAAGTATTGGTTTGTATGAAGGGCATTTGAATTTAATCATGAAATTCGGTAGACAGTCTCCAATAAATTTCATGCTGCGGTTATACTATTGTTTTACTTTGTCAAATTACTCCGCCCAGACTTATTGGGCCTATCGTTGGATTTCGCTGTCTATTCCTCTCAACACTTAATTTTGATGGTTGGCATATCACAGTACTTTACTCTTTTTTGTGACTGTGTAAGTTGACTGCTTCTGTTATGTATATCTGAAATTGAATCGCATTACATGTAGATAACCCGTAAATAATAGAATAATTTCTGTGTTACTTTTACGTGGTTCCAATTTTGGATAAATGATAAGGAATGTAAACAGATAGCACAATGCTAGCATACAACCTACTTATTAACTTGCTGACATCTGTGTAGATGTTCTGTTATGTATTTTCAGTGATTTTAGCTACTAGCTAACCTGACTGGGGTACTATCTTATCTTTAAACCCATTTTCACAAATTACTGAACGTGCCTGTAAAAATGGTATGTACCCGCTACGTCACAAATATATGTATTATAATTTTCTTTCTTATTTTGTTGTTGGTTACTCTCTCTCTTAGAGCTAACCAAATAAACTAGAATATTGTTCCTTGTATAATGGTAACATTTTTCTAATTGTGATAATTGAGCTTTACCATGTGTCTGTATGCGTTTTAGAACACATTGTTCGGATTAATTTAATTCGTTTTGTGAATATATCTATCCAAACGTCTCTGTATCAATATTTGCATGTACATTTAAACTCTGCTACAGGGACATTATTGACCGTTGTCATCCTTTTGATATGCCTGAACTCAAAATGAAGTCCCAGAAAAATCCAAACAAAAGAACATAACAGAATTCTTCTGATTTTGAATTGCACAACAGCTGATGAGATATTTTTCCATACGATATTTTACCTATTTTTACTCGTCATTGTCTGGCTGTTTACGGAGAGCCGAATGAGAAAGCTGTGTTGGCTCATGATAAACGATTATTCTGATTGACTTGAAAAGGTTTTTTAGTTAAAGAATGATTTTACATATGTTGGGACGCTCTGATCTCCTATTTTTTTACATGACTTTGTGATGAGCGATTTTCTCGACGTCTTTCAATGAAATAGTACCCATTATTACGGAAAAAGGATAAAAAGTGGAATTCCATTAATTTTATTCGGCTTGCACAATAGACTGGATATCTCTATGCCGTTTAGATGTTACTGAGTATTCTGCTCCTATGGTTTGGGTTATCGAATACTTGCTCAATTTTTGATAAAACAGTGATTTTAAGTCTCCACACCACCGCTTCATCCATGAATTTTAATACTAATCATCAGAAAGCGGTATATTTGTTACCTTTGCATAATTGAGAGTTTAACTAAAAGTATAGTTAAAACATAGATATGTAAGTTATATCGAACTTTGGCCCTACACTCGTGTATAGCACGAGGTCATTCTTTGTCACAATTGATTGATCGCTGGGTGGTGATCAATGTCATACTTGTCTAGACCTTATTAGTGCAGATCGAATGCTATCGATCATGTTGCAGTGTGGCCACCAGTCTAGGTGACTCGACACTGCGGACACTATGTATTGAGGTTTAGATGGTGGTTGGAGGTAGTCAACAGGAAACCCTGGACACAGGTTTCGTGCTACTTGGCACTCGTCAGCAAGGTGTACCTGTAATCTTGAGGGAACTGGTGCTCCCTGGCGGATCGGATTCCGTGTAACCCAGCTTCACAGTCAGAAATGTTACCACTGAGCTATCCGAGCCGTGACTAACCTCCTGTAGGACTGAGATGTAATCACACCTTGCTGACGAGTGCCAAGTAGCACGAAACCCGGGTCCAGGGTTTCCTGTTGACTACCCCCAACCACCATCTAAGTCATTCTTTGTTTCTGAGTGGTTTGGACTTGACGGTTTTTACCGAGCGCGAATGGTGAAGAGCACCATTATATAACCTTTTTTGATTCTAAGCTTTAGATGTAGTTTATAGTTTGTGCTAAAGGAAGGACAAAATGATACCACCTAGTGTCCACTGGACAATTTTTTGGAATCCCTGTTTGTGTCAAATAAAGGCTTAAAGGAACTACCTGGTTCGTACATAATCAGCGTACTACATAATTTGCAGTCGTTTGCGTTTCAGTCCGTTTTTTTTACTTCGTGATCTGTTCTACCCCGATGAATTTATCTATATTTTCGTTAAGTCGACAATTTATCTGCTGAAAGGAACTTGAGTTAGTTGCTTACCATACATTACCGATCACACAATCCTTTTTTTGATGGTGAGAGAAGCCATCACTGTGAATGCGAGGTGGTGTTTCGGTGCATTTTTCTGAAATCCCGAATTTCTTGAACGATCTTCCGTGAAGCGGTGGGTCAAACCGTTGCGCAACTATCAAGCTAAATAACCGAAATCTCGGAAATTCGACAACTATGTGTAGCACTTTTGATTTACGCGAACCTATGTATAAATATACAAATATACGCTTCACATGAATAGTTTTACTCAGATCTTCACAGACTATTGGCACCTATAAAACTGGATGCGATCAAACTTTCAGAACAATAGTTGATGCATAAATTATAAAAAATGAACTTTAATATCTTCGTTAATGGACTGTTTACTGTTCAAAGCACCCATCTCAAAATTGCTCAAACCGATGAGAAATCCGTCTGACGCACCACACTAGCTATCTTATGCTCTCCACTATTTTTATTTTTCAATAATGACCTCTCAGAAAACCTCCGTTAAGTAGTCTGTCAGCATAGGCATAGAATCGCGGAGAACTATCATATTTCATGGCGATTTATGCTAATAACAAAAGGGACCTTGTTGACTTTCTAGTGATATTGGTGTTGCTGCTTCGTCAGACTCACTATATAGGGTTTAGGTAATCTGTTCGAAACAGTGTAGTTGTCTGAGCTGCTAGAATAATATATCAAATAAAATACTGTGAACTTGCCATAATGTTATCACCTAATGTCTTCGATCTTACATCAGCGTCACACTACTAGGGAGCCATGCAGTCTTGAGAATAATCCGAGGTTGACCTCTACTAACGTTCACTACTTCTCGTCAAGTACTTGACGGCCAGTGTGAATGTTCTACTTTGGTGTACGTGCAACTTTAAGGATGACTAGTATGGATGATCTTATTTTGTTCTAGAACAAAGTTTTGACGTTCACCCTCTAAAATCGTCAAACTATAGTTTTTTCAATGGTAAAAATGCATCAGACATCGCTTTCCTCCGTAAATTTACCCTGCCTGGAATTGTAAAATAGAGATACCTTTATCTACTGATAACCGGACGACTGGGCAATGGAGTCAGCTGTCAAAGAGGTTCACTCAAAGCTTACTCTTACTCTCTCTTTGTTAAAAGGTAGCTACGTTACTTACTTCTGAGACCTATTCGACGCTATTCATGGCCTACATCTGCTTATATCTCGAACAAACAAATAAGATATAGATTTCTTGGAATAAATTTCGAGATATGAAGTAGTGTGGCACGAAAGTTTGATAGGCAATACTTTATGAACAATGACTTCACTACCTGTGACGTATTCGTTAGTTTGAAGGAGAATAGGAGGCAACCCGATAAGAACGTTTAGCTTATATAATGCCCCAACAATACGCCATCTGTAATAAGTTGTTTAATTAGGCGTCCGGGCAGATACATTAGGAGCAGACCTTATGCGGAGGCATAGTAAGAGCTTTGTAAAAATGTTTAACCGATGAGTGAAGTACTTAATAAAGTTGGGTTGAGGAACGAAATGAGTATGTTTTATCACTGTTCACATACTTCGTACAACAATGGACGTAGACGTTCTTCATTATCAAAGTTGCATAACGATGTATGACCATTAAAAATTAATACAGTGTAGGAAGGACGGTTTATTCTGATTGCGAACTTAGATGAAGCAGTCAGCATGGAGAGACCAAATCAACAACCAAATACGTGTACACTTTAAGAATACTGGTTAAGCGTCTTAACAACTGATATTTAAATGGTTAGGAGAAATAGAGGAAAACACTTTCATGTGTATTCAGGGATACATCTTATCCAAGCGTGGGGATACGAATGAAATATATGAGCGAATTATTATGGACTAAAATAACACTCTCTGACAAATAGACTTAGCCAAAGGCTTAACTAGTTAGAATATATATAAACCAGCCTGAGGGTAAGGATTTTGATGGTCTACCACAAATATCATAAAAAGTACAGTTATTGATAAACAGCTGTCTAGAACCTTAGGCCAGGAATGTTCAGCAAGGACTCATTCTAGCGAGCACCAATCCGTACACAAGTTGTGGAGGAAATTTGAGAAAGAATTTAGGTGTAGACAGGTCACTGCTTATCACAAGGCGAGCCCCGATTTGGAATCCTTATGGCAGAGAGTGATATTGGGGTGACAATATTAGGGAAGGTGCAAGTATTTAGAAAACTGGCATCAAAATAAAAGGCATAACACGTTAACCCTCCCAAAATAACTGTGTTTTTCTTTGTTGGAGACAGTCGTACGCTGCATCCAAATAATCCTTAAAATAACGAGTTACAATTAAGTTACAAACTGAACAAATGAACATGATCCTCGCTAATTTGCCTGGATAACACTATTTGCAGGCTATTACAGTACAAAACGCTTCGCTATTTTTGTGTTTATTGCAATAAAATCTAACTGTAGGGGTCTCAGAAATGTTTTCAAGAAAACAGTCAAATGTTGACAGTCACACGCCGAACCATGCCATGACCTTGGGCTTGGTCAACCACGAAATTATTGTCAATAGACCGGCAACATGCAACAGAAAAAATAGGTAACAAAAGTTATATATATATACATAAGCACATTAGCGAAATTTTGGTTCTGCTCTGGTTTATTTTGACACAATGGTACAAAAAGAAAAATGAGACGAAACAACATGTTATATCTTGTTTTACATGCAGTAGACGTTCATGTGTTCCAGAAATCCTACCCTTCTTCCAGAAAGCGTTGTTTTAGTCCGGCTGTCAAATGCCAATGAATTTTTGTCGCGACTGTCGATTATCGGGTGAGGTATCGTAGTTGTGTCGTTCAGTTATGCTGTAGGAAAGCTAACATTATTAGAATCTCCTTCTAAGTACGCGGCTTTGAGATGTTTGAAGCTGCTTCTATCGTTAGTTCCGTTCTTATCGATGTTATGGTACTAAGTTTTACGATAAAAAAATTGGAGTGTCCTTTGTATGCCGTTTCAAGAGGTAATCGAAGTAAGTTGCGACGTACAAAAACGTGTATAATGTTTTGCAAGGCAGGTTGGCTTTGATCAAGTGGAAGAAACTTTAAGTGAACACAACAAAATATACTGCTATGATGTTTGCTTGAACACCTGGATTAGAAAGCTTGTGCAACGTGTTGAAGACATTGAGTTGTTAGTTTCGGCACGATTGGACGACCCCTAACTGTAGATGCGTCACACAATATAGTTTTCTCACCTGTTCCAATCTTTTCAATTGTAGTTTCAGGATCATTGGAATTATTCGTGCCGAAGATCAGTGTCTTTTTCCAGAGCTGAGCGAGTTTTAAATGTTGATTCATCGGGAACTGTTAAAAAGAGTTATACGAGACAAGGTGTCTGAGTCTGAATTGTTTGCCCCAGAAATGTATCGTATATTATAAGTAAACTGAGGAATTTAGTATAGTCTTCGAGACTCTCGATGGGAGCACTTGTTTAAAGCTGAGCGTAGAACGAAGGTGAGACGTTTATGGTTGGTAAACAGAGTGGATTCTTGGCCTTCTACAGAGTGTTTAAAATGCCCTACAGCACAATACATAGCTAGAAGTTCCTTTTTGATAGTTCTACGCCATAACTGAATGTCTTGCAACCGGGTTTACCCATTGTTGTATGACTCTTCTGTTTGCCGAGTCGTATCTGTTTACGGCGATATCAATGGGTGGTGTGATTCTCTGGTGTGGGAGCATAATTGCCTTCGTGGCAGGTCCTTTAACTGTGGAGAATGCTTGTTTCGTGTTGTCGTCCAAACTGATGAGTTTTGCATTTTCACGAAGTTGATTAGATCTCATAAGAGACACGCAGTTCGGTATGGACTGTCGTTGAACATACCTAATTTCCTGACTGCAGTCGGTTCTGAGTAATTTAGGATGGCTGCCACTCTTCAAAGGTTGGGTGTCTTGAGCATCAATAGCATGTCCAACAAAATCGATTCCAATCTGACATTTCTGAACGTTTACAGTCATGCCGTGTTTTGCAGTCGTTAAACACAACAGCGTAACTTTTGTGCTATCAAACAGTGGAGTCCAATCTCACAGCAGGGTGACAAATGAGCTGTAATCTTGATAACTGCCCAATATATCCCCAAGCTGAATGCCTCTTTAATGAATTTTAGTCTGACTAGCACACTAATAAAACAATTTAGACTTGGACTCTGTAGTATGGTTTCGTACTTTAAGTCTGGACCACTGAAAATACTGTATAAATTGCAGTTACAGCCAGCCTTGAGTGTTCTTCAAGAGTAAGTTGGTCAACTATGCAAATCTCTGGAAACTGTTTCTCAAGCCATAAAACTGAGAATAAAGATGGGATTAGTGGCTTTTAAGATCCTTGTTTATTTCCGAATATTATAATTTTTCTTACTCTCTGTCGACTGACACTGGAAGTAACAAAATACTAATCAAGGTGTTTGAATGTTCTTTCTTCAGTTATCGTGTTTTGGTTTCATCAACTCGCGCTTCAGTATAATAATTAGAAGCATCCGAATTAATTTACTAACTATGAATTCCCGAAATAGTACAATTTACAGTGAATAGAACTTGATGAGTACAAATGAAAGTAATATATTTGGAATTCATAATCACTTGGACATCAAGTACAAGGGAATCACTAATCTGTACAAATACCATGTTCAGTTATGTTCATTATCTCCGACTCCATGAACAATGACAAATAAATTGGACAGGGACTCAAATAGCAATGTTTGTGGATGAATATTTATGTAATTGTATTAAATGAGATTACAATAGTAATAAATAGAATCAAGTTAAAACTGAAATAAATAGATACATTTGGATCGAAGTAAAAGTAGTGTTGGATTAAGATTAGAATTAGACATTGTTGTAAATGTATTGGACTTATTTCGATACTGCCAATCGAGTATCCAGAAGTTGTGTTATAGTAAAACAAATCCAGGGTAACATGTGTTAGATCTGAACTTTACTGTTTTGAAATGAGTTACGAGTCTCACTTGGTCATCGTGTTTCAAATATTCACAGATTAGCACAAGAACGTTATGTAATATACAGATGAATAAGTGAACAGGAAAACGAACAAATGTAAATTATGAGGATACGCATATGGAGTATTCGGATTAACCACTGAATATTGTATGAGTGACCTAACAGAATTTGTTGAATGCATTTTGTAGACATTTGCTAGGTTAGGTCATCCATTTCGAAACGAGTATATAATTATATGTATTTGACATATTTGCAATAAATGCCAGTTTTGTGGTCAGGATATTTCGCTATGTCTCCAATTTTAGCCAGCTCATTTCTGGTATCGCATTCCCTGTAACAGCCTGGTTGTTTCTAAGTGTTGTTTTTCAATCTTCGATGTGTACAGTATCATTTCTCCGTTCATCCAGTGATTAGAAGCTTCACATATAAAGATAAATTTCAAGATTTCATTTCATGCCCTTACGTTTTCTCTTCTCAATTTTCTCATGGTTAACCTTACGCTTTGCTCTCATTTTGAATGGGTGGATCAACCTTTAATCAATAAAACCTAGCTTAGCTACTTGAAACCAACGTATAAACATTTTTCTCATTTTTTTTAAGGAAGGACCCATTATTGTAGTGGATTGTGTACACATTGTTTAACTGTGAGTTTAAAACCTACAAGTTCATCTTCAGTGTCACTCTAAAAATACTGTGTAGTTTTTTTTCAAACACTTTATAACTTTGGCAGAAGACAGGAAAAATGAAGTTTCATTTCAAAAGTCAAATGTGCATACATATTCGTTCTTTAAACAGATGAATTGGTAAACCAGATATTCAGCAACACAGTATGAATTAGATTTTGGAAATTGAACATGAACAACTACAGGTAATACAATGAGAAGACAAACTTTATCATATGGTTTTGATTAACGATGTCTTTTCATTGCATTTTTTAAATATATTAAAAAGATTGTAAAAACGGTCAATACAAAACCTGATCTGTAAAAAAATCTTGTTATTATTCACGTTTTTTTTAATAATTAAAATTATGCGATCGTTGTTATTGAACATAAATTGTTGCTAAATTTGGGATTGAATTAACACTGCTCATACGTTACATTAATTAACTATGAGAAAATGCACCATGTCATACATTACTTCTCGTCCCTACTCAATTCCCTGTCGTATTAACAGGTTTCTAATATACTTGCTGCATAAACTTATGGATTGTGATTGTCAACATTACATGGTTATCATACAACTTTATCTTGGGTCATATTCCTCAGTTTAGAATTACCGATTATCTCTAATAATAGCAGAGTTATTTTCGGACTGATTAATCACGAAGCCACCAACAACTTACAAGTATATATATATATATATATATATATATATATATATATATATATATATATATATATAGTCTCTTTACCCTATCATTTCAATTTATAAGTTGAGTTTTGCATAAAATGTTTACTGATTAAGTAACTGTTAAAAAACAGCATTTTTGTATTCCTTGGAATATTATTTCCCCAACACTAAGTACTTATAAACCTCATTATACTTCTTGAATTCAGTCTTAGTAGAAATTCTGATCACTGAAATTGTTCGAATCTATTGAGTATTGTAATATTTATTTGAAATACTTCAAGATCATATAATTAAACTTGACAAAGAATCACTGATAAACAATTTAATGTTCAATAATTACATAAATCAGAACTCTGAACTGTTCAAAAGTCATATGAATTAGACGATTTACTATAAAGAAGTAAACGAAAGAAATCTTTGATAGCCCTATTATTAATTTCTGAAATGAATGGATGAAAAAGTATAAGGTAATTATCAACAATATAAAATTATTTCTAATATACATGAATAGTTTATTTAGTTGCTAAAAACATATGAAAAAGAGAATAAAATGAATTACATAACATACATAGACATTCATATAAAATATTGAATCATCAATTTGACACATAAAACAGTCAACATTGTTTTCATGAATGATTAATTCATTCACACCAGTAACTAACTATTAGACGGAATAAAAAGAAGACAAAAAGAAAATAATGAAAATGAATGATTATTTCTACAAAAAAAACCCTGCAAAGTAAGTATATAAGTAAGTAAGTAAGTAGAAAGTGGATCATGTGTATGTAATTTTAATGAATGTATTTACTTATTATATAAACAAGAATTAACCATAATATTTGCAAAATGAATGAAAAATCAATGAAGAATAAAGTTAAATTTATAAATAGTATTAAATTAACTTCAAATAGAAGATGGTTTACATAAATTACTTTTCTGTAATATAAGAATGCTCAAAAGATAACTGTACATAGTGAACGAATAAATAAGCATAAAACATAATCAAATAAACTATAAATTAAAACTACATACAAATGACATGAAATTAAAATATGTTTACTTGTTTCTTCTTATTTTGATCAACAAACTAGAAGAATATGAATACTTTAGAATATATATGCATATGAAGACAGGTAAAAGAAGAAGAAGAAGTGAAATCATTGAGTAAGGTAAGAAAAAAAAAGAGTATGTGTATGGCTGAGCCTAGTTCATTTATCATTCATTATAGAAAAGAAACAATGAATAAAAAGGTTGAATAGACTGAAATTATTTATTTTTATAAATACACTAATTTTATATTACGAAATAATTGTTGATTTTGTTTGAAATTAAAGTTTGTGTATTGAAAATTGTCATATATGTATATGTCTTTAATGAAATTATTGAAGTGTATAAATTACACTGTGAAAGACAATAAACTGTTATTATCATTTTTTGTAAAACCTAAAAAAAAATGCATTAACTGGAGATAGTATATTAATTGAAATATGAATATCATTCTTGATGATAAATATGATTCATAACTATGAAATTGTATTCTATGGTAACTAGAAATATGTCTGTTGATTAATAATAGAGAGAAAGGAAGAGAAATACAAAATTAGCATAATTTTAAAGAAGGTTATACTTTAAGTTTTACAACAAACAATTCACAAAGTAACAGAAATGTACATTTATATTTCATTTATATATTAAAATCGAACTAAATTATTTATTAGAATAGTCAATCGATCAGTAAGTGAGTTTATCTTAATCAGTTAATAATAAAATTAAAATGTAATTGATGAATATATTTATGGGTAACACATACCTCAACTATTAGTTCATTTATTCGACTATGATCAGAACAGTCGATGTATGAGTCAAGGGTACGTGTAACTAGATTTAAATCTTGAAAATATAAGCTGAAAATTGAGTTATTTAACTAATAAGTCAACTGTTGACTGACTAATAGGATCAAATTTACTTCAAAAACTATAATCACTTAGAATATTAGAGATCATATTAACGCAAAACTCAATGGTATAACAAAGCAAACTTAGAAATTCTTATCAAAAAATTTATTGTTGTTTGTTTTTAAGACACAGTGAGCAAACATCTAATGAAGCAGCAAAATAAACCAATAGAATCATTAAAAACAAAGAAATTTAGGAGTAAAAAACTTTCTATTCAATGATATCATGTGAGAAAACCTAACAGTCATATTTATATTTATTTTTTACTCATAGTGATCTATAATAAAATATAGAGCTTTTGCGTCATTATCAGAGATACCAAAGTCATTTAAAAGTAAACACGATTTGATAAATACTTATGAAAAATGAATTTCCTGCCAGGTCCATTGACTACAAAGTTAAAATACTTAATTTCAAGAACCACTACATTGAGTTCAAAGATGATATGGTTCCAAAGATCGCAAGACACCGACTATCGAAATATTCAAAGAAGAGGTTTTATTCAGTTGAGAGTTTTGTTTTCCAGCTGATTCTTGGTTTGAGAGTTTATTAAGGATGAATTTCCGCTCAAGGCCACATCACTGTGCATCTTTTAGTTCACTTGCTCCTATGGAGCATATCATACTAACCATATGATGTGTTTTTTACAAACTCATATTCGAACACAATCAAGTATGATCATTAAACGGCAAAAAAATTCAGTCAACATCCCAGTTGTAGAACATCTAGTTTCTAAAGAATCCTAACAATTGGATAGAATTAGAGCATACTAAAAAGCAACTAACACCTTTTGAAATGCTTTAGTTAGCACAAAAACAAGAACTCCTCTTTCAGTCAACAAAAAACTGAGTCTACGTAGTAGGTTGTATTGCTTATGATTCTTTCTTATTTGGAGAGTAATGGAATCCAAACTCCAGCTAAATGATATCTAATTTACACAAACACTACCTTACAATCCAGTGGAACTTAAAAAACCCCAATTTAAATCAGCAATAGCAGGTCATGGCAACTTCAATTAACATCAAATATTAATATCGATATTACAAATATCGAAATGATTCATAGACGTCTTCTTACTATAATGAAAGGCGAGTGGCTCAAGCCTTCATTGCATTGTTAAATCCTACTGCCCACAATCGAAAAAAACGCTTTACCATACATCCAACTTGGACCACTTATCCAAACTACCGTAACTAATTCTATTCACATCTTACACCATTACCACGTATACAAATTTAACTTTACGTTATCAAATGACAAATATCACATTTTTACCCTGACCAGAGTGACATGACATTAGTTTAATCAGACTTAGTTTTTGATTGTACCAAATATTTTTATTTTGCTCGTTTGTACTATATGAACTTGTGTTAATTTATTTGGTTTATTTATTTACTCTCTCTGAAGAAATACGATACACCGAGTCACTGAATATTAGAACTTTCATTTAACTACTGTAAGGATTCAAAGTTCTTTCTTAAAATATATTATTCATGAATATAATCTTATATGTTTGAGAGTAAAATAAAAACACCTTCACAGTATAATCATCAAAAAGATTGCAATAATTTGTTTGTTTTTTTTAAATTATATCCTAACATTATATCTGTACTTGATTGTTAAATATGATTATAAACAAACTATTTAGATAATTTTGTTTATTTTTAAAGTTATGATACACGATAGTCTCAGTTGTCATGATTTCTCATCTAATCAATTAGGTGGTGAAATTTTTGAAATAATGACATGAAATCGTCAACATTAACTTATTCTAAACTAGATCTTTGATATTTCAGTCGTTCATATTATATCAGTTCAATGAAATTCAATTTCATTAACTGTTATTGAACTGAGATGTCTTCATTTCTTACATTTAAGATATTCCCATAAAAGGTTTGTAAATTGAAGAGACTATTTTTAGTCTTCTGAAAACCTCTATACTTTATAGAGTAAAGTCATTTAAATTTTTACTTACTTCTTTTTTATTTGATAAAAGGGATTCACGTCTAGCAGCTACAAATATTTTACGGGCTGTATTCAAATCTTCAACTGATGGCGTATTACTTGTTGTCATATCTTTATGCTAGATAAAAGAAATAAGATAATGACATGTAGATTGACTTAGGGAATATGCTAAAATATATTTAAGTCAAATTAATCAGAATTATTTAGTGTGAAAATGTCATTAAACCTAAAACAAAATAAACATTATCACTTAGTCTATTTAAACAAATGATAATATACTAAAACAGAATCACGAGGTGATCTTTACTCCACACAGCCTACTAGATAGTAATCATAAATAATCTCTAGAAAGGTGTAAACTATCATTAGGATAAGGAGAGATTACATTTCAAAATCCAAAATTCTATTATACTGAATGGAGAATGAATTTTAGGATCACATTTCATTTGTAAAAAAAACCTACGATTAAAAGAGAGTAAAGATTGCAGATACCATTGTGGCTGTCATCACTTCGTCTTCTTTTTTGAAATTATTATCGAAATCAAAGAACTACAAGAAGTAAACTCATTATATACTCTAATAAATGTTTGTTAAGATTATTTTGGATACATTTCTTTGATAAAAAAACAACGTAAATGCTGTTGAATACATCCAAAGTAAACGCAAACATTACTAATCATAATTATGAAAATATTCTCGGTTAAGTACTGGAAGCAAAAGATATAAATGATGAAAGAGTATTTGTTATTTTTAGTGAATTTTTAAACGATAAAATCTGTTTATGTATATATGATTAAAAGTGATAGATTTGGTTGAAAGAAACAATAGATTAAAATGAGCATTTGCAATCAAACTTTTTATTGCCAAAGTGTGAAATATCCCTGATGATTTGCATCACAAACTAAAATTAAACAGGTATTTTATCCTTATATGGAACTTTTCAGAAGTGCGTATCTCCGACCCCACCGAGGATGGAATCCAGGACTATCAGGTTCATTATCGAACACTAAATTATTGGTACTTTATATTCAATGAGCTTCCTCTATACATAGTATTTGTCATAATACTAAACTATTATCATTTTCTCAACCTCTTCATTTATCATAACTTGATTGTTATATAAAATTTGGATTTAATTTCAACGTCTGTTTCAGTCAAAATATTGGGAAACTTCTTAACTGTCTGAGATCTAACTTTACGAACAATTTTGTTCTGCTTCATCTTTATACAAATTGCTAGAAATTAATAAATTTTCTGCTTTAAAACTTTTACCAATGAACTTTAGAATATACAATCGAACAGCACAATAAAAGTAAGTAAAACTCCTACTTCAGAAGTATTCTCATGAAGACTATCGAATGAATTTAATTATACGTACCGATTGAGTTTACAAGAACATTTTTTGAACAACAATAAGAATAATCTTCAAGAGTTTAACAACAAACATTTTTATGTCACAAAATGGGTTACACTATGACATATGGTCATTTTGTAGCCTATTTAATAGACAATGTTATGCCTGTCATTTATTTTATCTGATGACATGCTTCACTGACTTGTGCCAGGTAATATAAACTTCGAATCCGAAGAAGTATAGCGAAAAAATAGACAACTGATATGGGTTTATTTGACCGAGGAAATAGGTCAAATAATATATGCATAGACTACTTTTTATATGATAAATGTACAGTCAGATTATTACTCTGTTTTTAACAATTTGACTGAGTAGTATTTGGTATCAGCAAACCTGTTACCTACTGCCTGAACACATATTTGCAATATTATAATGGTTGATAGTAAATATATTTTTTTATTATATCCTAATGAGTAGAAAATTGTTTTTTTTGAAGTTTCATATCTTAATGTAAGGCACTTCTTAAGAGTAAATAAATAACCGAATTAAATTAACACAAGTTTGAATAGCACATAGGAAACAATGCAGAATATTTTTAGTACAATCAAAATCATAGTCATAATGGTTGACTTTCCCCCTGATTTGATTTTTCCTTTATGTCCTGTCACATCAGGTTGTACTCGCAAATCTATATTTTGTGAAATGTTTATTCTACAACTACAGTATACATAGTTTTCTGCTATTTTTCTGTAATTTACATTGTACTATGTTTTTTCTACACTTACCTTAGAAACACCTGAGTAATTTGTCTAATAAAAAGTTAGAATCAAAGTTATCTATGTGACTGTGTAGTTTGAACAATTTTACACTACCTATTCCTTTAAAAATTCTTAAAGATTTATGCACTGACATGTAAAGGTGGATAATTTCGACAGGTCGGTGGGGTTGTTATTGGTAGTCCGTTAGTTGCACTATTAGCTGACGTGTTTATAGTGCATGTTGAAAATCTATCTGAAGATCTAATCGAAAACATGTCCCTTTATAACGGGTATGTGGATGACATCTTAGTTATCTGTCAAAGAACGGAGAACGTGAAATATATAAAGAGTAAACCTAACACTGAATTAAAATAAAGAGAATTCAGCGAAGGAATTTTTCCTTTCGACGGAGTTACTTACTTAAGCTATACATTGATATTTATAGTTGTATGGTAAATATATGTGCATCGCAACCGATGAGATTGATGTAACACTCTATGTAATGTCTAATGATAATAACTGAAGACAGCAAATGTCTTGACTTACTTGAGTTGAATCAGATGAACGATAATTTCCTGAGTTTAAAAATCCTAACATATTACCGGCCAAATTAATCAGTTTGCCAGATTCTGGATCATAATTTGCTTTTGAAGAATCATTATGTACATCGATCACATGATTTATGTTTGCCATATTTCTAAAACAGAATAATTTTTGACGGTAACACTAATAAGTTAATAGGAAGGAAAGTGTTATTTGAAAATACCGAAGGTCAGTATATGAATGAATAATTCCCTATAGTTTTACAATAGTTTATGTATATGCTACTAGAGTTGTTTTATGAATCAGGATTCGTAAACGTTTATGGCCACAATATCATTTGTAGTGTATGTGGGGATAATCACAATTTACTCTATGAATCCTGAGTGATTTAACCTCAAAATGAAGTTATTTTTTTAAAGGTATTTATAAGTATCATTAGTTTTGGAATTTCCCACAGATCATCTATCTTGTTTGTCCTGGTACTATAATATAGCTACAACTTATCAAATAATAACAGTCATTAAATAATAAGTTAACTCCTAGTGGTAAGATTGATATTAATTAACCAATGAAAAATATCCATATCCTTGTTTTAAAACGAAGAGTTAACTCCTGTTGGCATAAATTATCTCCCAAAGCTTAGGAATCATCATTTTCATAAATGAATGTTGTTCTGTTTTATATTTTTTCAAACGAAAAATACATTAACGCTTATTTAGGTGAATAGCAGAGATCAGTCCAGTTTTTATATAGTCTTGTTCATGAATTTACATCGATCAACTAGAAAATAATCATATGAGCCGTATTAACTGGCTAGAACATGGATTTACTGAAGTTATAATAATAGTCATCAAATAACGAAGGTAACCAAGTTTAAAGCGAAACACAAAAATTATTGATAGAAATAGATGAATATGGTTTTAAAGTATCTTTCTGGTTGTATGATCTATAGATTTAAAGTTTGATGCAGAGAATAATCATTATGGAAGATTGTTTAGACCTACTGAGAGATATGATGAAATAACTATCTATTGGTTTGTTTTTAATTTTCAACAATTCATTTATTGTAATCATTCAATGAAGAAAGAACTGTCTACAAATATGTTCTACTCATTCAACATTTCACCAAAAATAAAAATTTGTTCACAATAAAATATTCATCATACCAACATTTAGTATTTCCACTGTTCCAACAACAATTATCTCTCTCATTCTCTTAAATACTATTTACACAAATATACATGCGATTTGGAATACATAACCAAAGCAAAAAAATGTTCTCTTTTTTCTCTTTACAAATCACATTATTAAAAACTAGGCAAATTAGTAAAAATAAAATTTTAATTACTTATACTAACTAATCGATAAATTGTTACTATGCTAAAAATGATGATAATAATAATTTTATTACTGTAGGAAACTATTTGCTCTAAGTAAATAGTCTAATTTTTCTGGTGTAAGCATATGACCAGAACAAAATAAATTTGAATCCCATTGATAAGATGGATGTGAATTAATTTTGTAATTATTATTACTAATAAAATTGGTATTTTGCATTTGGAATTCAACATTATTATCATTATTATTATTATTATTATTATTATTATTATTATTATTATTATTATTATTATTTATTGAATATTGACAGAATGATAATTTTGGATTTGTAGAATTTTGTTTAATTTCTTTTGATATTAATTGATATTTAGGCTTTAAAATAATTTTTTTCAATGGTCTATGTTTATCATCATCACATATGGAATGATTTGAAGGAATTCGCTTTTTTAGAATATATTTATTATTATTTAATGAATTCATTGTATTATGATGAGTATTTTGAATAGATTGTAAATAATGATTTGTTGATTTATTATAGGATTGATTGTGTACAAGTGATTGACTATTTGAATGTTTTAATTTCTTTTGAATAGATGATGATATAATTAATGGCATGCTAAAGCAAAATAAAACAATATGCAATAAAAAAAATTATAAATTGTTTACATGCAATAGATTATTTGATATTATTAGTGATTTTATCTTTGATTTAAAAATTAGTGAAGATGGATGGACCAGAGAATACTAGAAAGATAGAAATCTACAATAAAGCATTCACAAACTTGACAAGGATCTTATTTAAGAACTCTTGTTTTTACATGTCACTGGGTAAAAGTAAAATAGACTGACGCTTTCGGGTGACTTATAAGCCACTCAAGAAAAGCTGAATAGTTATAAAACAATGAACAATAAAAAGTGGTAAAATAATAGTGGAATAACTTTCCAGATCTGAGTAATCATTCCTCACATGATAAACTATACTTTGTAGTAAAGGAAAAACAACTTTTCATATTACAAGTCGGGCCAGTATTCTGAATTAAGGTTATCACCCCATAGAGTTTTCATCACTATATGTCATCGGCTAAAAACGCAGAAAGGTTTTAGCTAGGTATTAAGAGTAAGGCTAGAGTTTTGTGTTGAGTTTACAAATCAGGGTTGGGGTTCATATTATGAACTGATATCAGTTATAATGCAATGTTTTGACGTTTTTCTGTTTAAAAATTTAAAAAAAACCTAGCGGTTGATATTTGGAGAAAAACTTAGGACGATAGGATATTATATAGTTTCACTAAACACTCTTGACTACTCAATGAATTACACTAAGCACTTTAACATGTTACCTGCTTTAGGAGTAGGTATGTTTTATCATTAAGCTTACGTACTCTCCTAAATGTCCATTTTGATTGCATAATAGATATCTTTGTTTATTCCAAACATCTCAAGAATCAATTATTGTCAATTTTTATCTAGTTAATAACAATGTACAAGTGATCTATCACTGAACTTCAATTTTCGTACAAAACAAATGAACAGTTATCTTTATTCTGATTACTTATTTCAAGGTTGTCGATATATCATACTTTTACCGGATACTGAGTCGCTATCGAATATTAATATAACTAAAATAACTACATTTAAATCTATTCATGTAACAAGAACATTTTACGATGGCCATTATATAGTAGAATAAGCAGATTCTGTTTATTAGTTAATCAGTTGAATAAGAAGCATGAATTATGTGATAAATAATATTTTTATTATTGTTCATGATTTCAACTATTACCAAGCTAACAGCATGCACAACTGAAATGCACGTAGAAATTATCAAGAGACATCACTAGTTCACATGCAAGAAAGAAAAAATTACATCAAACTGTTTCATATTTAATAAAAATAACTTTCAACAAGAACCCACAGGATGCAGTGCATTTACTAAAGTGTGGACATTATGAAGAAATTTCAGATCAGTCAGTTCATTAGACCACTAAAGTATATTCCATCTTTCAAACAATAAGAACAACATTCCACAAGTCCTTAATGCAGTTTTTAGTATGTTAATTTATAACTTAACGATAGTTCACATCAAGGAATCTTTATCGAGAAGAATGAATATAGAGAAAAGGTAATAGATGGGGTATCCAGTTTATTTTGACTACTTAATGAACTGTATTCCTTGGAAATGACAGATCACCAAGAAACATTCGTCGTAAGACTTTTGAGGCATTCCAAACACAATGTGATCCTTAACACCAGCAACATTACAAAAAACTTCAGAGACACGCTACTATCTCCAAAGTCGGATACTGCTATGGAACAGAGTCTCACTTTACAAGTAGTATGTTGTTTCGGTAAAAAGGATGCTTAACAATGGATAAAGTAGTTCATCGACAGATAATATGTACAAAACAATCAAGTTCACAAGAAATTGGATATAACTAGAATAGATGCTAAATTCTTTAAAACTCAAAAGCAGTAAACATTTTTTACCTAGCTTCAGTATCTTTTCTCTCTTTTTCCATAAGTGCAACAACAGCCGGGTGAGCAGTTTTACCTGCTTGTGCATTTAAAAACATGTCATTCCATATTCCCATCCCATTCTTTAAATTATTTCCTGCAATATCATACATTCCGTTAACTTGCTGAGTATTAATGTCTCGACGACCCGACGGACGTTTACTACTTCTACGTCTAGTCCATTCACTTAAAGTTCGGCCGAAAATTCCACCTGATGTATCACGCTTCAAGAATGAGAAATGAAAAATATATATATATAACTTTTAGCAATTTTTTGTATTTAGGAAATACTCAATTAATTAAGTAGTAAAGACAGAAACCATTGCTTTTATTGAATAAAGGATAGTAGTTTAAAAAATTGAAATGGAAAGTGTTTCTAGAATTGTGACATTTTTTGAATATTGCACTTAAGATTTAAAAGTAGGAATATCAGTTTTGGTTAATTTTGACAAACATTAATATGAAATCATTACAAAAACTTAGTTACAAACTGTTTCCATAGATAAAGACGTGAAATACTGTTTTTCAGCAAACTATAGACATTGTACTCATAGTTTGAATCAAGAACTTTAAGCCAAAGTTTTAAAACTCATTCAAATTATACAGCAAATGTTTGATGTTAGAAAGTTGCAACAGATCTTCAAAGTCTAGGATCTAGGTTTTTGGTTAATTAATGCACGACAGAAGCATGCATCACCATTCATGAAAGAGCTTATACTTCAAGTCAAAAGTGAGCTCGTATCACACCTTATCGCAGTCAGAAGCAATGCCACTGAGCTATTCCGTCTGGGACTAAACCTCTGTAAGACCAAGATATTTGTATTAACTTATCAAGAGGTCATAACTAATAGGCCGCCTCACTGATCTAAAAGATATGTGTATGCGCACAAAACCGACAAGATCTGGGTTTGAATCTTACGAGGTGGGATCGTGGATGCGCAGTGTTGGGGAGTCTTACAATAGGACAAAACGGCCGTTCAGTGCTTCCAAGCTTTCCATGAGGGTCTAGCTCCAATTTACTCATGATCTCAACTATTGAAGTTACTGTAATATCCACAAACTTACTTCTGATACTAATATCATTTTTGCCTATCAGTCATTTTAAATTTAATTCTACTGATCAAGTTTCAGTGTGCCCACTATTCTAAGTCATTAGCTATCAATTTCTTGGACACTGTAGATAGGTCTTCTTAATGAGTATCAACTAGTCTGAAACCTAGGTACAGTTCTCTCCTCTACATAACACAACGAAATCGGACAACAGATTCGAGTCACTTAGTCTAGTCGGCCACATTACAACTTAATCGGAAAAATTTTACTGGAACAAAAATGAGGACATGACATACTGTGTTACTGAGTAATCAGTTAGTCTGTTTTAAAGATATATTCTGATACTCTGATTTTCTCCCACCATTAAAGACTACTTATAAGGATACCCACTTATTTATTTCAAAAAATATACTTAGTGGGTTTACGAACATATTTTACGAGCAATACAAAGAAAATTATTTATTATCCATTACCTTCGTTTTCCGAAGGCAAAACATTATTTGAGGTTGTGACATTTATTAAATTTATAAACTCTGTTGTGAAGATATAAATACCACACATACCTTATCCACGCCACGTCTGCGCTGAATCTCATCACCAGTGAGATCTGAAGAACAACGCCTGGGAAATCCAATTATTGTAGGTTGATGTGGCATTGCACGGTCACCGGCCTGTCGATATAAATAGTTATATTATACGTTATGCATTTTTAGAAAGCGTTTTCACCAAATATTCCTAGTTCCCAATTCATTATGATCATCAGTTTTCGGGATGAATTTCAAAACGGTAGTGGTTCTCATCCTAGCTTATAGAAATTGGTTTCATTATGAATTGAAATATTACAAATTCACTAGTGGAAATTAATGATTAAATAATAAATGGATCATTACGATCCCTTTACTCCATAATATTTCTTTATCCTGTTATACTGTATAGATATTAGCTGAGAAGCTTGTTAACATGTGCTTGATTTTTTTATTAGAAATAAAGATGAATGAAATCCATCAAATAAGTTTTTGAACAATATGTTAAATCCAGTTAACTATCAACCCCATTCAATATTACAATTATTAAATTTGTGTTGGATTATCATTGCAGAAATATATTTTCCTACCTCGTTGGTCAGTATCCACGCTTATTAAATTAATCATACTAAATGACTAAAGTTGATAGGCCATTTTTAGCATTAAAAACAAGCTATAAAATCAATAATAGGTTCAATTTTAAAACAAAATCTACAAATTCAGTGAAAGCAACAACGAAAAGTGAATGGATGTAGTTAATTATTGTGAATCATACCATTATTTGTGGAATATATCGTGTATCTTTTTGTATCATTTTACGTTTCTGCCATTCACGAAACCAATTTTGAATAAGAAATGTGGCATAGAATTTGCCTACTGTGACAACATCACTACCTATATGTAACAGTAACAAAAATAAATGAGTTTTATGTGTTTTTTAAAGGTATTTATTACAAAAACTATTGAACTCTAGCAATTGATTATGGATTCTGACCACATAAAAAATCATTTTAAAGACATCAAGAACGAAGATTGGTGCAAACTAATATGAATTAATTTTATTTCGTTAGGTTCTCATCAGCTGCTTACAACCTATAATATTTGAAAATCAACATTATTAATGATATTGACATATTTATAAACATGAGGGTGATTAGAAGTGAATATGTGTATCATGTTGTAGCTAAGATTCCCATAAAGTTAATATTGTAAATAAAAAACCTATTTTCATTCAACTCGAATTCAAAGGTGATAATGTCACAGGGTCAGTCAATATGAGACTAAAAACCCCTGACAAGAACTTATCCTGCAACTATATTGATTGTTCTGTCAAAAACAACATGTTCTCTAACACAATCAAAGATCGATAGGTATCACTTTCATGTTACCACCAACTATGTATAAAAATTTACATGTATGTGTCAGAGCAGTTACATTGGTAGAACAGAAAGGAGAGCCTACGTCTGATTCAAAGAACACATTGCGAAAAGTTTAAGGTCAAGTGGGTTGAAAGTATTCAATAGTGTCATCACAAAACATCTCCCTGTCACAGGACATGAAGTCGATACACTGAAATCTTTCAAGGCGATTAACAAACAACCAAACTTCAACCTTTTGAAATTTTTCGAAGCGGCAGTGATCAAATATCTAAAACTAGATCTATGTATCCAAAAAGAAGCAGTAATAAATCTTTCTTTGCTCCGGTAACAATACGCCCCTTTTTCTTTATGAAATCATTCATTATTCCAACTGTTTCTGAAGTTTAATTATATCATTGTCATTTTTCTTGAATTCATAACTGATTGATTTCAATTCATATCCTTCTATTTTACCATTAATCTATTTTCAGTTGATCCATTACACAATCATCTAATGTTCGTTAACTCCATGATTTCTTATCACTATTTCAATATTCTGGAACATTCCCTCTCAAACTTTATTTATTCCAAACAAGATTTTTTATGACATTAACTGTATCGGGATCTTAGCTACATCATGATACACATATTCACTTCTAATCACCCTCATGTTTATAAATATGTCAATATCATTAATAATGTTGATTTTCAAATATTATAGGTTGTAAGCAGCTGATGAGAACCTAACGAAATAAAATTAATTCATATTAGTTTGCACCAATCTTTGTTCTTGCTCTCTTCAAGATAATAAATAGAATTATGTGTATAAGAAATTATCAATTCACAATTATAAGAACAGGTTTTGCCACTCTGAATAAAAGATGAGTAATTTTTAGGCAACTTACAATAAGTAAAATATAAGGGATCTGATAGCAAAACATCATAGATATACCGGACCTCACTTTAAACAAGAACGACAGAAACATCGAGTAAAGCTGTCTTTTGAGAAACATGATTCAATTAATGTGTAAATTTGATTTTTTAAGAAAACCATGCAAATAAATAAATAAATAGAACATACCTTTCGGTGGTATGATTTGATCTAATAATTTCGGACTAGTACGTTTCCAGATACGTTTAATCACTATACGTAATTCTTCATTCAGTTGATCTAACGATTTTTCTTTTTCGCCGATTTCAGCTACAATTTTTTTGTAAAATAAAGAAAAATATTTTTCGAGGAAAGTCAAAGCAGTAAAACAAACAGACAAAGATCGTCATCATAATCGTTATTTTCTCCGTAAAACACAAAATAAATCTGTCCGTTTGACAGAAATAGAAATATTCAGATCATTTCAATTAGGTTATCAATTATGTTTTACGCTTGTATCATTGCTTGGTACAGGTGAGTACGCAAATATTAGTGTACACAGTAAGATAAAAACAAAAATGGAACATGACAAGTTAAAGTAATCAAAAAGGACTAACAAAGAAAAAGAGAATGGCAAATGAAAGCGAATGCAAGAAGTGATATTTTGCATTCTCCTTAAAGCAATGTAACATGTAAATAGATTAGTTACAAGGAGCATCAACAAATCACTTAGACAATAAATTATAAATATAATTTTCCAATGAAAGTTCAGTAAAACAACTCACTTGTCTATTATAAGTGAATGAAATGTACAATGAAGCTACGAAGAAGTTTTAGTGTAAAATATAACATTGCTTGATATGCATAACTGGTGAACTATTTAGTCAAAGAAGCTTATGTTTGTTAGACAGAATATACTGATATAAATACCCTTATTTCAAAATTCACAAAATTTATCAGTTGTTTATCAGCTGCTTCTAGGTTAAATGTTTAAGTAGTCCGATAATACATAGTTAAATACCATTCATAATGTAAAGTCTACAGTTGTTTGACTTAAACATCATATAAGGTTACAGGTCTCATCTTGAACATGATAACCTTCAGAGTGTAAGTGACAAATACTTTGAAAATATTTCAATAATATATAATACTATAAAGATGTTCTTCCAAGTTGCTTATTCATTATGCTTTAAAATCCCATGGATAATAAAACATTGTGTTTATGCGGGATAAGAAATTTAATACGCTTAAATCTCAGATAACTGACCAAATTTAACTGACTTGGGCTAATACTTTTGAATAACAATAATAACAAAGAACACCATGGAATGAAGTGAACACAACTTACTGTAAATATTCCAATTATTTGCTAATTGTCTAAATTAAGTGTTTAAGGAATATGAATTTGTATGAAACATACACGAAGAATTGTTTTCGTAATTAATTTAAAAAATCGTCTGTACTTAAGTAGAGAATTATACATTATCTCACACTTTTGACTTACACTATGCGATGTTAAAATCACTGTGGTTTGATAATCACTTCCTAGGTATTTATCTTAATTTATCTCTTGCTTTCATATTTTTCATGTCTGACTGAGACATTTAAATAAAAAGTCATATTTCTGTTATAACTATGTCAACAGAAGAATGATAAACATGTGTAAAAATTGATTATTTCAAGTTGTCAAATCCAATGGTAACACACTGAAAATATTAAAAAGCTTATTTAATTTTTTAGAACATAAATACAAATAGGTTACTCTGAAATTCAAAACAATAGTATAGTCAATCTGTGGTGTAACACAGGCATCTAGCTATTTCATCCAAGATCACAAACCACTTCGTTCTAGTACTTTAAGAAACCAAGAAGGTATAATAATACAGAAAAAAAGTGGTCGCTATTTATTCACACAGAAAAATTTCCCAAAATATTTTGAAAACACCAACCATGAAAATCAGATCTGTGCATACACGACAAAGGTTTGGCTAAAATTTTGGAATTTTTTTCCAGATACCTTTCCAATATTAATTAAGAGGATCGAAGTAAGAAGTATACGAAAATATTAAGTTTATACCACGAACGGACTTTGGCTAGACAAATACGGCTTGAAATAGATATAATCTATGAAAATGAACGATTTATGTGCGATATCGTGAATTGACTGATGTTAAAAATCTAAACCATCGATCACAATTCATTGGTTTGAAAATAGAGAGCTCACTGCAAGATCTGAAAGTTTCAGGATCCATCGTTGGTTGAATCAAGTATCCACAACTCTAAGTTAGTTCAATGTTCCTGAATTTTAATGGTTTTCTAACTATGGTCAATCTATGGCGTTGAGTTTCAGATCCAACAATCTCTACAGCCATTTACATGAATGAGGGTTCTGAACTGTCGGTCAAATATATGCACCATAAGGTACATAACATTCGACAGAGTGTTGTAACATTGGCTAAAGGACAGTCTATGTAAGTTGGGGATACTGAGAACACATTTCGAGAAGACACAGTTAAATTAAATGAATATTCATATAACTCAGTATCAGTTCTAATGTCAATCAACAGGCAGCTACAAATTAAATGTTACTTATATAACCATCCTTTATCAATAAATCAATAAAGATAAACAAATAAATGAAATGCAAAGAGCAGAATATTATCGAATGTTATTATTACCTCCAGGAATTTTAATTTTGAGATTTCTACGCACTAAAGCAAAAAGAGTAGCATTGAAAAATACAGTTCCATCACTATTCAGAGGCATATTCATTCTGACCAGTTTCTATTTGAATTAATAACAAAGAAAATAATTAATGGTTGAAATCTCGAATGTCACATAATGTAATTATAAAAAATAGGGATATATATATCATGGCACACTAATTTGCAACCATTCATTTGCTGAAACCTTTTTTGTCTAGCAATGTTTGCAGAAATACAACAAAACTTCGAAATAAAAAATCCCCGAGTAAATGTGATTAACTCTTTCATCTTATGAATGTCAAGCAATTTCCATCCATTTCCAAATAACCAAAATATCGAGATCATAAACCGATCAGTGTGAAAAGCTATGACCAGTGACGTTTAACCGTGTCAGGTGTGAGACAGTTACTCACCGAAGACAATGGGGAATGGTCGCGCAATATCGTTGATCGGTTGGAGTTAGACATTAAGACTGTTGAGTTTCGTTTCAGCGGGCGTTCGCGTGCGAGAATGAAGTTTATGGGTTCGACTCCCGGGTGTGAGATCATGGATACGCACTGTTGAGAACTCATACTCCAGGGCAAAACAGCGATCCAGTGCTTTCAGTTTTTCAATGGTCTTACACTGATTGGCTCATGATTTCAATTAAAACCCAACAACCTCCCTAATCCTATACTGATAATGAAAAAGTCGTTAAAGCGCTCTTGTTGCAGTTGACATAGATAAGCGTCTTTATGATCTTAATAAGTTGTGATAGCAACAAAAAGTATTATTGTTGTAGACTTTCATACATCTCAGTATTACTGATCCTTACGATGTGATATATATATATATATATATATATATATATATATATATATATATATATATATATATATATATAAGTTTTTTTCTTGTGACAGAAACTTCTTTGACAGTCTCGAATTTTTCCAGTTGTCATTAGTTTGTGATTGTCATTGCTTAAGTATTTTCGTGTTCAAATCATCCAGATTAAGTAGCTCAAACCTACAGTAGTATTGAAAGCGCCACCTGATCGTTTCTATTTGGAACACAAATAAAATGCAAACGTGATAAAACTTATTTGAAAAATTCAATGACGTGATTTATACGCAAATAAAATAATCAGCGCAATTCAAATGGAGAGTAATCTAAGTAGAAACATGTAGTTAATCATACGACTGGATAAAATCGTACATAAGTCTGTGAGTGATTCAAATAATGTTTTTCATACCTTAAACAGACAAAAAAATAATGGTTTTCATCATGAAAGCCGATAAAGACGGCATGCATTTACAGTACTAGCATGTGGATCGCTAACCTACGTGGACCGGTTTTTCTCATCCTATTTGTAAATCTTACTGACTCATGATACCAATCACACTGAGTTTATTTATTTTAATTTATTTCTTTGGCAGCTTTTGTAAATTTTTTTCAAAGTGGTTAGTATTCGCATGACGATTCACAGATCGACGTAGTTGGAAGTAGGTGGCAGGAGACTCTGTAATTAGTTTTATTACTCGTTTGAAACTCATCGAGAAGATGTACTTCTAATCTTGATTGAACTGATACCTTGTGGGATTCAGAACTCCCACACCCAGCTTTACTGTCAGAGATATTATCACTAAATTATCAGGGCCGCATGGATCATTAGTTTCATTATTACCATAAATATACTTTGTTAAATTGTGCTAATAAACACGAAACCTGGGTTTATAATTTGTTGTCGACTATTTCAAACCACTAAATATCAAGATTAGTGACCATATTCGATATATTGGATCACTACCACGGATTAGACAAACACGAAGTTTGTTAATACACAGTGTGACACTAATGTAGATTTATCAGGTTTTAGGATAAAACTCAATACAACAGATCTAATATGACTATAAATTATAAAAGCCTTAGGCGTATTTATTCCCAGAAAATAAATATTTCAATGTGCTTACATGACATGCTCTGGTATGTGGGCACATGCTGCCAAAACCAAGTGGTGGACTTATTTTTCCAAGCATAGTAACAACATCCAGATGTCGAACCCTTCCTCTGTACAAAGAAAAACAAAGTCGAATGATGGCAAAATATTTTGTGTTTGGTGGAATTGACAATAAACGAAAAATTACCAGTCAGTTATAAGTGTATAGTTTCGAATAGATGTAATAAGTAGTAAACAACTAAAATTTCAACTGTACAACTAAGTTACAAGGAGCTGTAATGTATTCAACATTTGATACATTTCACCTATTATGTCTCGGTATAAATACCTAGCAAAAGTTATGCCCTTTATGAGATTTCTGTTTATTGATCCGGCGCATATATATTATTACTGACTAAAAGTGTTAAATATGATATATTTACCCATACAAAGCCTTTTTACCATATTGCATATTAAAGTATTATAAATGGCGTAAAAATACCGTCATGATAAAGTCATATCGATTACTATCCTTTGACTACTCCAGTAACCTAGGGTTTATTTCTAGGTCCAATAGTAATTCAAATGTTACACTTGGAGGGTCGTTTATTGATTAAAGCGTCGACTTCCAACTATTAAGTCTCGGGTTTGAGCTTTGCTCCACCAATTCGGTTCGGACAACCGGGTTAAATCACTGGCCTCCACATTTCGTGTGTGGGTCATATTCAAGTACCTTGAGAATCAGTTGAGTTAGTGGTTGATATTTATTAAAAAATTAAAGCTGAACAATTTCACGTTAGGTTTTTGTACGAATATGATTTTTTCGAAGCTCAGGAGCAATGTAACGAGCATGGAAACACGTAAAGCATAAGCCTAATTTACTTACTTCCAAAAACCCAATAAGCATATCTTACTTTTAGAAAGAATAATTTGAGTGAAAATCGTATGTTCGTTACAAATTTTGTCAAACTTGAATGGTGCTGTATTTCAAAAATGTTTTTACTCACTTTGCTTCTGGATCATAATCTGCCCATTTTGTTATAAATTCATCCAGATGATGTGGTCCGAGAATTGACCAATCACGTGTAAGATAGTCAAAGTTATCCATTATAACAGCTACAAACAGATTGATAACCTGGAAGTCAATTGACATAAAATTCTGATTATGACTTAGAATGGCAGTCTAAATTATGGAATTATATTTCCGAAATTGGTTGAAACACCAATAAAAAATTGAGTATTAAAAATTACCCTGGAAGGTATTTTTAATTTTACAGATATTCAGTGAATAGGAATTTTTGTGTGTTCTTAAAATAAATTAATATGCGGTAAAAGAATGCACAAGACATGAAACACCATAGCAGATGAATCAATGAAATGGACCCTTTCCCATCAAATATAATATCGTAAATTGATTGAATTTAGAGATGTAAACTTTAGAATGCGGGCCCAGTGGTCTGAAAGTTAAGTGAATATCACAAGACTTGAAAAACCTGAGTTCGACCCCTGAATGGGTCGTAGGTTTACACTTATTAAGGTTCTCATGTTAGAAGAAAATAGCTGTCCAGTGCTTGTATAACTAACATTCATGAGAACTACTGAAAATGATGATGTTGTACAAAAAACAAAGCAATAAAATAATATTTTCAACGTACTAAAAATGCACTGATTGCATGAAAACTAATAAAGTAGGCATAGGCTAATTTTGATCCACATCCATTGACTTCTGTTTCATCAGAATCTTTTGAACACTTTTGACCTGATAATTAAAACAAAATTGTGAAAAAATTACTGCAGATAACTTCTGTGTCTACATGATAATTTCTTATCACATTAACCATCAAACAAGCAATTAACTACACTGAATTTTTACTTGAATGTTCTATCATGTTTCCTGAAACAAAATGTTGGCCAACATATCATGTATAGCTTATATGTTTTACGGACAATTGGTATGGATCTCAGGTCAGTCTTTTTACAAATTTAATATACATCTAGTGAATGTTAGATACATATAAATTCTCTTCGCAAGTAAGAATATTGGTGAAATTAAATCTGTGATTTCTTGTCATACATATAGTTTTTTTTAGTCTGACAAATATTATGAAGATTAGATATTTGTGAAGATTGTTTTGATAAAACACTTGTTTGTACTATAGACTAAAACTAAGCGCTAAACAGACAATTAAATTATTAAGCGATTAAAACAAAGCATATTCCACATCTCACCTTCTCTACATGCCATCATTATATCCTGCCATGATTCACCAGTTGCACATCTAAACAAAATAAAAATTTTTTAAACTGTATTAAGTTCCCATAAAATTTCTCGGAAAGTATTGCCGAATCGAATGACATTCTGTAAATAAAATTGCTTTGTCACATAACTCATTAATCTCCACAACCTACTTAGTGGACGCGTGCTGATGTATGATAGGCTAACTAAACTGAGATTGGCTGATGAAATGTCACTTTATAGCGCCAGCTCATTATATTAGTTAACCGTTGATAGAAACAAAACATTATGTTGTCCAGACTATAATCCTGATCAAATTCAATTATCCACATTGATAAGAGTTGATACGACAATGAACATTTAAATCAAACAATTAATAACAATCATGAATTAAGCGCAAGATCGATTTCGAAATATCCAACTCCGAGAAGAGGTCAGTCGCACCCCGAAACGTTGAATAGTAACATTTCTAGCTATGACACTGTGCTACACAAGTTGAAATCTCAATTGGAAAACTGCTTAAGATTATAAATACACTCAGTCGACAAGTGCTAACTTGTACGAAATGAAAATAAATGTGAGTTCTCCTGACCAGAAATCTACATAAATTTTTCACCAGGTAAGCTAAGTCAATTACCTCACTTTTAGGCGAAAATTAAAACTAATAAATCCTTAAAGTTTTCTTACACAGAATTAAAAGTTTTTTCACTAACCGAAATAATACTAAAAGAGCATAGAAAAAATTCTGAAAATTATTATTTCTGTGTAAAGTAGGCCATTCCTCTTCTTCTAATGGGTTTTCTTCAATGGAAATTTGTCCAAATAGTTGCATACCAATTACGGCATAAATGAAAAATATCATTGCAATTAATAATGCAACGTATGGTAATGCCTAAATTTCATACAAAATAAAGAGAAATGAGAATGTGTATTACAATAATATCCTTATACAATTTGAGGAATTCAAATTACATGCAATTGGTTCCCTTTATGAATTTAAATGTTTGTTCTTGCTCTATTTGAATTAAAATTAATTTGATCAAAATATATTAAGTGCATTCATTAGCAAATATTTCAATATATATGCAGAAAAAAAATACTATTGAGTACGAGTCATTTGTGGAGATGGAGATTAACTGATAGGTGTCCACATGATGCCTATTGACTATGTTTGACATTCATGAGTTATAGGACAGAAGACATTACTGTATTTATTCTAGTTTCTTCTTCTGTTTGTGATGAAATGAATTAGTTATTAAAGTACATTGAACAACGATCCATAATAAATGATCTTACACTTAATGTTTTTAAGTGCCAAAGTATGAGCTTTACTCGAAGATGGAAGTAACATAGACTCCTAGAGGAAATTATGTGATTTTTAAATTGCTGTCACATTTAATGCGTTTCTGTTTGAGTTTTTCTTCTGATCTCGCTCGGTCTTACCATGTTTTCTTAATGTTGTTCTTAGCAATACAGATATTTACTTTATAAATTTGCAAACCTTCGTTCATTACCTGTTATCCTATTCTATATCTTGATATTTCTTCAAGCTATTAGTAACTATGCGTGGTCATTGTGAGTATGGTTTTAAATAGACATTTCATTCAGTGCAAGCAACTCCCTAGTGTTTTTCTGTCAAATACAAACCACCTGATTAATCCACTTTTTTTCTCTAATGTATATATGTTTATTACTGAGATATAAATGAAAAAGCTTGTTTAAATATTTTAGGCTGAGAACACCACGTTATACTAGAAATATATATTAGTGAATCAAGTAATTATTTTTATAATTAGATGGGTGACAATTTAGACTTATAGAAACTTGTTTTTCATATTGTTACATACTATAACTAATCAATTATTATGATGAACAAGAATTAAGTCTAACTGTCCCTTCTTTGTTCAGTGAAAAGATAAGTGACTACAAAACTAACTGATTATTTATGACATCTAGTCATATTTACTTACGTGAAAATATTTAACATAAAAGGACATTATCTTATTAGATGAAAAACCCGATACTCTGGCTAGTGATCTCTTTAATACCAGAACGTTCGAAGGCCTTATTCAATAATCCGGTCTTGTATGCAGCCATCACTTCTTCACATTGTATCAGAGCATATCGCGTATAAATGTCCATTTTATTCAACAACTTTAACGCCTCAAAACTCATTTATTCGTCAAATCCTAATTTATAGTATTGGTTATCACAATGTTTAGCAGTCATGAATTACACATCTACTTAGCTCAATATGGAAACAAAAATAAAATGTGGCTTATAGTTTTTATTATAATAGTGGTTGTTTTGAATTTTCACGTTTTATTCAAAATACAGTATCAATAAGAAACAAAGAACTAATAATTTAGTTCATCGAGTTCAGTCAACACTAAGTACAAGGCAAAAATAATTTTGGTTTCTATTCAGTATTCAATTTGTATCAATATCACTGTCCTACAGAACTCGAATAGCTCGGTAGTTCTGTCTCATTAGGTGACCCTGATTTGATTTTGAGATGGTGGAGACCCTGATTTGAACAAGTGATCATATTTTAGCTTGATTGACATAATCCAATGAAAACTAAAGACAAATAGAACATAGTAACGGTTACTACTCAGTGATCAATCAGTCAAAAACTTCGAATTCTCATTTTATGCCAATTTTACTGAATCAAAACAGAATATGTACATTTTTTAAAGAAAGCGTTTTTTATCTAATAAAAAACAGCCTTCAATTAAACTAACAGATATTAATGCATTAACAAAATGGAATGTGAGTTGTTATTATCACAGGCTTTAGAGTGTATAGAAATTCTTTTACTGGTGAGGGAACATAATACGCTTTCAATTTTATGACATTAATTTATATCTAATGTGTCTTATTCATTCTTTAGTTTTCTGATCAATTTTTAAGTCTATTAAAATATTCATGGTATTTTAATGTAAACAATTTTGTCAAACAATTGGCAATTTAGAAAAAAAAATTGATACAAAGAGTACATCAACAACAACAAAAATTCTAGATGCTTTTAAGACATCAATGAAATATGTAGTTTTTGTAAGACATTGCTGTAGGTTTATTTCTATCAAATAATGAGCTACCAAGCGTAAAGTTTCCTATAATTTTTAACATGATTGATGAAGATCATTTATTCAAAGAAATTTGAAAAGTAATCTTATACATAAACAAAACAAAATTGTATAAATTAAATTTCACTAAGTTTGTAAATTAGTTGAACTGAATATTCCAACAGATTATTCAACGATGAATACAGACTAAAGACTAGAATAAAATATGTATTTTTCATGTAACCAATCCCACAATTTATGTTTGCTCACCGATACAAACATAAAAACTTGTTGAAATCATGTTACTGTAAATTATTAATAATATTATCTCATGATTTAAATTATTAAAGCAAACCAATAATGAATATACTCTATGAAGAGTTACAAAATTACTTGTATAGATTTGATAAATGTCCACAATAATTGACGTATAGATTCTTCTTTGCTTAACAATTTAATCAATCTCATAACACGAAATAGACGGAAAAAATTTACACTGAATTTGACCTGACTTATATCAGACTAAAAAATTAAAAATGAAGATAAGACAAGATTTAAAAAGAAATTAGTCAGTAAACTAAACACAAAGTGTTCTTTTTTGCACATATAATATTATAGTTGGAATTATGGTGAGTGAGTATCAACTAATAGTCTTAATAGAAACCATCCAGATTCTAGAATTTATTGTACAATAATTAACGATTCTGATGATGACTAATAAAATTGCAGACACTCTAGGAAATCGGTATGCAGCAGAAATATAGCAGAACATATATATGGGAGAATTAAGATCTATCTGCGCCTCGTGATTGACTGTGAACAATATATAGCCAAATAGTCATAATTTGAAACACGTTAAATACATTTTTATTACATCAATAATAGTCGACAATTTCAGCTTTTTCCTAATTTTTTTTATCATGACAGGAATATTCATGTAAACTAATAGATATTTGAGGTTATGGTAACTTCAATTTAAGTGAAATATGTATGGAAATTCCTCATTCATTTATTCTTTTAAACAATATAACGGACTACTATTCATGATCTACTTCTGAGAACAAAGTTTCCTGTTGATGGATCAAACAAGAATTCGTGAACAGAATATGAAAGATGAATAATATCACTTTATCAAAACAGTATTAAAACCCTGTTTTAATCCATAATAACTAACAAATCGACTCTATGTTACCTAATACAAAATATTATAAACTATACAAGTTGTTACACAAAAGTGATGTGTAAAGTTTACAATTGTATATTAATGATGGCTGTTTCATCCTGTCTTTAAATATGAGACGTGTAAACATTTAACAGTGGATAGTATTTTAACTGTTGTGAAGTTTTAATTTTTAGGATTCTATCAACTAATGGTTTGAAACATTATCAATGAAATCATCTATATGAATACCATCAGAAATTAAAGACAAGAGTAATCAGGAAATAATACTTGCCGATAATGAAACTAAATATTATCTTTCCAAATTGACATTAAATTACTTACAAATGTATGTTGTACAGTCAAATATGGGAAATATGTTTATATGTAAGAAATGTCAACTGGTAAAAAGCAATTCATATAAATATTGTTTTACCTGTGTCACAATGATATCTATATAACTACCAAGGACCAAGACAAAATCGATCACATTCCAAATATCACTAAAATAATGCTAACAAAATTTTTGAGAGGAAAAAAACAAAAGGAAACCATCAATAAGTAGAAGTAATTACCCCCGCAAAAAATGGAATAAAAATAGGAAATTTTATTTCACGAAAATTCCATTACATAGTCTGTTACTGTTATTACTATCTCAAATCCATGAGTAACTACATGTTTCTCCTACAGTAAAAACCACAGTATATTTACACATATGTCATGATTGCAGACTAAGTGAGCTGTTGTATGTCAGTTAGTCGGCAACCTGTGTTTACAGCTTTTAGCCAATTGGCAACGATGATCGTAAAACAAATTTATTGAGCCAATAATTTTATTCATTTATGCTCGTGACCTGTCGTGGAGGAGAATAGACCGGCAACCAGTATTCTCCATCCAACTCTGTCTTGGGCAATCCTTTTCAGTTCTTTACAGTTGCCATTCATCCTTTTCATGTCTGCTTCCAATTCTCGACGCAGTGTATCCTTATTATTTTAGCTGGCTTTTTATTAGGATATTGAAATAAATACTAAACTTAGAGTTAGGCTGGCAAAAAAATCGTACAGAAGAATAAATAATGGTAATTACTTTTGGAAATGTCACTGAAGAAGTATCATTGATATCCTATGATTTAATATTTCCCATCAGCTGATGTTTCGATAATTACCATAATTTTCGGAACTTACGAAAATTCCAAAATACCATTTAAATACAAAAGTGACATGATCATTTTAATTATGTTTTTAAACGAAGAGTATTAACAATAAGTAATGACAACACTGAACACAGTCCTTCAGTTACTGAATCATATTTGGGTCATCATCATCTTACAAAAAAAGTTTGATAAACACTTGTAAATTTATCAAGTACAAGATTATGAACTATTAGTCATTTCTGAAAAAAAAAAAAATTCGAAATGGATTAAAATGAAAATTCACTTGTTCTTAGAAATAGATACATAATAAAATACAAAACTCACCCGAAAGCTGAATGCTGATAAACGAAGTATAAATTCTACTGTAAATACAGCAGTAAAAAAATAATTGAATGAATCTAATATTCTTGCTTCAAGTTTACCTTGTTTATCATACTATGAAGATGAAACAAAAGAAATAAATGACAAATAAACTTACAAATTTTCTCAGGTAGTTTTTATCATAGAGATTTAAAAATATACACTACATTATAATTTGATATCAGTTTGGAAATCATTAAACATTAGAAAATCTTATATAGATATATTTCACAAAATTGAGACTCATCAGTAGTACGTGTTCATAAGTTTGTACATATCTCAAAGTAAAATCATATAGCTTTTCGAATTTTTTTTTTTAGTATTTTCATTCGTTCTCAAAGTGATAAAAAAGTTATGCTAGGAAAATCTCACGTTTAAAAGATGAGGTATATTTATAGACTATAACCTTATTGAAAGTATCATTATACAATTACTATACAAATGTAAAGCTATTTGGAATCATTCATAAGATAAAATCTCTAATGTCAAAAGTATTCCCTATTCAAATAAGATTAGTGAACAATAACAAGAGATTTTCAAATTAGATCAAGTGTATAACCGAATAGCTTGACTATGTATGCACTAACTTTTACAATAATTTTGTTAATATAAAATTTCAATATCGATTTTAATAAGACACATATGTATGTATTAAAATGTTGTCTATGTATCAGATTTAACTCATCAAAATTTCACTGTACCGGATATTCGGGAAAAAAATGTAAGAATCACAGAGTTTTGCAAGCTATAAAACCAAGTTAATTGTAAGGATTAATAAATTTCCGATGCTAGATGATTACAAATAAAACACAGTAACGATCAGTTAACTTCTCGATGGATTGATAATTGGTAAAAATACCCATAACACTTATGAAATAAAATGACGCATGTTCTTAGAGTAACTCATTTTTCAATGATCATTTGGTAGACATATCTTTAAATATTCATCAACCAATATATATTAAGTCGGGTAGCATTCGAGTAAATAAATTATAATATGATAAGACAATATAAATTATAAAATTATAAAATTATTTGCTTACTTTCAACATCAATGCCACAGTGTTTATAAATATGAATATGAAGATTAATATTTCAAACCTTTTTGATACAACTACAGACCAAATCTTAAACTGTAAGTGCCCTTTAGGAATGTAACGTCGACGTGGTCTAGCTTTCAAGGCATATTCTATACATTTACGCTAAAGATTAAAAAACAACAGTAAAAGAACATTTACGTAAAATACATTGTTAAAATTGATAAAATTAAAGGATAATATAATGAAATGAGATACGAATAGCAACAATGTTTGTTGACAAATGTCTAAACTAAGTTTAATGATTTAGTATATTTACGTCAACAAAACGCTTAGTTAAATAATACTTTATTCACTTTGGTAAAAGCTGATTAATCTCAGAATACTAAGTTTTTGCATCTCAGTTACGTTTGGTGACTCTTATTTAAATATGCCACATAATTAGTAAATTTAGAAGCTATGCTATGCAGATAATATCCACCAGACCTGATGGTTGTTCCATCTAGTGGATTATAATTTAATGAATTTATAAGATAACGGTTTACGAGTGCCACTCATGAAGCAATACACCAATTTTTATCAGTCACCTGTTATTATACTGATTTTGAAACTATAAAAATCATTCAAGATTCTTTTGTAGCCTACACCATAAAATTATGAAAGTAAAACTTCATTCAACAAAGCTAATGCCAGTTATTTTGTCTAAATTATAAATTGAAAATTAGGACTTATTCTTCTTTAATTTCGAACCAACGTTTTATAACGATGTTTGTCATAAGGTACCCAAAGTTTACTACTGACTTTTGGAAATCACTCAAGTTTTCATTTAACTTATCTGATCAAGACAACGTAATATCTTCCACGTTCATCATCTTGCTTACTGTCATATAAATTTCTGGCGTACCACACTTGGTAAGAACCAACGTCATATTGTCTAATACTTAATGCTGATCTAACTGTATCGATGAAACTCAAAAGCAATTTTAGCTTCTCAGCACAAAAAAAGTTAATTTCATAGCAAATAACTTATCGCCAACGTCAAGGAATGAGACAGCAGGTTTGATGAGTATAAATCCTATAGAAGGCATCAAATTCTTTCAAGATCGCAGATATAGCGTCTTGCCGACTGAAAACTAACACAAAAAATAAGTCAGACAGGCCTTTCGACCACTTGTTGCCAACCACCAAACATCATTCGGTTAGTTATTCAGTACTTTTCACTCAAAATAATTCACCATACCAAGAGAAAAAAATTCCTTACTTGATTTTTATTTAATTCACAATTTTTATATTCTGCTTCACCTTCTTTTTGAAATGTCACAATAACGAAACCAACGAATATATTAATCATGAAGAATGGAATGAGAATAATAAATGTAATGTAGAAAAATGCGACTATTGGTCTATAATTTGTTATTGGTCCATGATCTTCTGCGTTCGAATCAATAGATCGGTATAATAAACTGAATAGAAAACGTAAACACCCAATGAGTGGTCAAGGTAAAAGACTGACATGATATTACTTAATTGTATAAGTCCCACTAAAAATTCTATAAATATAAATGTTTCAATTTTTAATAACTGAGAATCAGTTTATTAGGAAACTATTTTGGAAACCATTTTACCCGGATAGTAGGTTAAGCTAACTTTTCAATGAAAATAAAACTATATCACGAATAGATAAGGTGTTTGTTTAACATGAAAAATATTCTTTTCATTTAATAACATTTATAAATGAATATAATAATAAATGTTAACTAACATATGATACTTGGTATACACAAATTTCGGTAGTTCCCATTTGATACTAACAGAAATACATTGAAAGTTAGACATATAAAGCTGACAACACTAGATGGTCGTTACAATCAAATGGAAAATACAGACCACTAAATCTCGTCTTGATGGCTTAGAGTTAGCGTTACATCTCCACAACTGAAGTTTCTGTGTACCAAATTTGTTGTGATATAGTGTACAAACCGCCAATGAGCTCCAACCTACAACAAAAACTGTCAAGTGCCTCCCCCCACCAGTTTTCAATAATTTATTAGGTAAAGAAAGTTAGTGATAAGGACTATCTCAACATACATATACAGTTCTCGTGTTTCTTTTATTTTTTAATTATGCTTTCTCAGTACTCAGACAAATAACATGCACTCAAAAAGTGAGTTATAAAAAGATGTGAGGTTGCTTTTTCAACGTTTAGATTTCCGTGTCATCTTTTAAAGAACATTACACTACCTTAACAGAAATGGAAACGCAATTGACATAAAATTTTATTTAATATTCTAAAGAAAACAATCATCGTCAAGCAAAGGCGCATAGTAAACAAATTCATTTTTCTCTCAACCTGGCTAAACCTTTCATCGGGTAACCCCAAAACACTTGTGAGTATATATGTATAAATATCATTTTAAATTGCACAATAAATAAAAAAGCAGATTAACTATTCGTCTACTATAAAAACTACTTATTTTGTTTTATAAATGTGATGTAAATAATTGTTGTCATCATAATAACGTTTGAAAATAATATTATTTATTAGGAATTGTTGAAACCGTCTATACTTACCTTGGCCAACCTTCAAAAGTAGAAACAGCAAATAGAGTTAATAAAGCATTTGGAACATTATCAAAATTGAAATCAGCATTTTTCCATTCTCTTTCACTAAGAATAGGATCGTCTAAACTCATATCTTTATATTCAATAAACTGACCTCTAAAAAGCATTCAAATATAAAAATGTACTATGAATTTCTATGTTTACAAGTAAATCGATCAAAACATTTCTACATATAATGAATATGGTCTACTAAACGATCCTGATCTGTGATATTTAGAGACTTTACCGACTTCGAAATGGAATCAAAATAAACAAACTCATTTCAAACAATGTGACGTTGCTCATTATTGTTGAATATCGTCTTCAGGTCTTCAAGAAGTTGTTTGAAGTAGAAATCTTACAATTATGTATGATGATCACTGTGTTCAATAATACAATAGTAATTACATACACAAATGTTTTCTTGATTTAATGTGACATGACACTTTTTCTATCAATTTTTTTATAAACTGACAGTTAAATAGTCGGCTATCAGTTATCTGGTTCTATGAAATAGGAGTCAGAAAGAAACTTACATTATAAACTGAAACATTCTATTACGTCAGCAATTTATTCTGTTTAAAGTGGTCTTATTGATCATTATCAATGGTTATATGAAAATTCCCATAGTTTCAGTAACTTATGATTAAATCATTTGTTTGAAAACCAAGCGAATTACTATGATTTTAATCATCAAAACTAACTTACTTGCAATCTTCTTCAACATGTTTTGATATATCTGTACATGAGTAAAATTTACCCTTGAATAACTGTACACCAATAACTGCAAACATGAATTCTAATAAGAATGTGACGAGTACGATGTTACCAATACTTTTAATGGCAATAATCATACACTGGACAACATGCTATAGATTATAAATTAAGAAAAATTAAACAAAAACTTGTTATTTAGTAAAATTTAAAGCTGAAACCGTTCAAACAGATTATATTGTTTGAGATTCATTCATGTTTTGTTGAATGATTGAGTTACAAAACGTAAAAGAGATTTTAAAAAAAAATCAAAATAATGTCCCAATAAAATAGTGAAAACAAATGGACTTTCTATGTGCAGAATAAACAACCTCAATATATTTGAGATGATGCCTTATTTCTTAACGGTTGTCATAATGTTTATTATCTTTCATGACAAATGTATGAGCAAGTAGCAATTCGTGTGTATATTGTTATTCGATAAACAGAAAATAATGTTAGATGATAACACAAACATCACTACTTAACAAAATCTCAGTATTTATTTTTCAACATACTACATGTAAGTGAAAAATATGTATAATGCTTACTTTTAACCCTTTGGCTCGATTAATGGCTCTTAAAGGTCGAAGCACCCGAAGAACTCTTAAGATTTTTACTGCAGAAATTGTTTGATTCCTACAAACAAACAAAATACACCGTGTTAAACCTTTAATGTAATCAGATGAATCAAGATATTGTACAGAAAGAGTGTAATAAAAATCTAGATTGACAACGCAACCAATTACTTACTAGCGCGCATCAATGTGTATTTTTTACAATCATCATTTATGTCATGTTAATTTACTAATAACATTATCATATCATCTCTGTAGGATTCTTAATAACTTCTTCACCTATCAGTTATTTCAAGCTAATCCTAAAAATTAAAGGGTTGTTTTATGTTTTATGTTCATACTGCTGTTGCAGAGTGAATCTAATTATTTTTTTATGCTAATATGTATAAAAAACCCATCTTAATTACCTCAAACCGTATAGTTTTACAAAAAAGAATAAAGTAATGAATTATATGCCTAGCATAAATAACTTACTGTAACACGAATGAAACTAATGCTACGCAGACAACAATAAGATCAAGTAAATTGAATACACTACGACAAAATGCTCCTTCATGAAGTACAAATCCATAAGAAATCATCTAAAGTGCGATAAAAGATATATATATATATATATATATATATATATATATATATATATATATATATATATATATATATACAAATATTAGGAAAATATCCATTTATAAAAAATAGAAATAATGAGACTTTCAGCATTCTGAACATTATCAACAACTACTCTTTGCTAAACTTCTTGAAGTATATCGCTAACGAGTCAACCAGTTATCCTTTGCCTCATGATACCCTAACTGGAATAAATCTGTCATAAATACAGCTTACTAATGTGGATTAATCTTGAAGGAACCTCTTCGGATAAGAAGATATCGGAGCTTTAAGACATTTATATAACTTTAATCAAATGCAACTTATTCTTCGCAAAATCACGAGATGACCTTTTATGGAGAATAAGATGACAGTCATTCATCTTTTGAACAATTTAGTAAAAAATAAATGATATCGTTATGAAATTAGTGTAGATTTTCAGCACTATTTGGTAGATTAAAATCCGTTACCTGATGTAAGCACATATTTTATCATTTATTTTAATATGTATGTATTTGCTACTAGTTAATGATTATATGACATTATTCCAGATTTAGTTTACTGTAATTCAGAATGGAAATAATTACCGACAAATTGTTGCAACTAGATTTTGTTGAATAGTTTTACAATTTTATACTTTCCACAAGTAATCAGAAAATCTCAATTCCAAGAGATTAATAGTACTAATTAAAACGTGATCAGTAGATAGGTTCCATGTTATGTTTTAGAGCTGGAATATATACATGTATATTTATATATAATGAAGAAGACTTGAAAATCATGTGTATGATTTTGGTGTTATCAACGTCTCCGATCTAGAAATTTTAATGTAAAAATGTTTTAGTCGTACTGGACAAAATCATCAGCGCTTGCTTCACGTAGAAGTCGTCGGAACTGACCTAGTTCACTTAGTTCAGAGAACTTAGTAATATTCAGAGATGTACATGTTCATGTGCATAAACAGTGACATAGAGTGGTGAGAATAATTTAAGTGGGAACATCATTTTAAGTGTAAATTTTATAATTTATGTGACTTTATTAAACTAAAGTTGCATATTAGTCTCAAACTGATTTAGATAAACGCAGTTTGTCATGTTAGTGACATTAATCACAATATATGCTGAAATTTTAGTATTTCATCAACAACTTACTTTCAAAGTGATTTCCACAGTGAAAACACTAGTGAAAAAGTAATCAAACATGTTCAGAATCTGAAAACAATTATAGTTTGGAAAGAGAGAGAATAAAGAAATTCGTTGTATATGTAATCTATGAATAGTTACTAGTTGTTTTGTACATACTTGAAGATATTTATTTATAAAATAACATAGCCACCAATGTAATTCAACGTAGTTCTTATCAATATCGAGTATATAATATTTGTCAATGCTATCAACGAACAAATAAAACGGATAATTATCAATTCATTCAACAAAATGTATTCTCATACATATTTCAAAACGTCGTTATTCGCCTATATAATAACAAAATTATAGTTTAGAACAGAGGCGAACTAATGGTGGTTAATATAAGAATGATTTACTTAAAGTTTATCCAAACCAACTTCATTTGAGGAATTGTATTCACTTTCAAACGCCTAATATCTTACCTTATGTGGTAAATATATAATCAAAAGGTCCGTAATGGATACCATTGTACGTGTCATTTTAAACATTGAGAGATACAACTACTAAGTCATCGTTTAATTCAAATAAATCATTTGGAAAAAAACTAATCTATGACAAATTATCGTCCGAGTAATATATTTTATTAAAGAAAAGCAAATATTTATTGGTCAGGAAAAATTCATGTGTTCACCTATATATCATGAATATATGTACGAGATAATACTACCTAAAAAAGTGTAAATCTAAAGAAATATGCTACTGTTTACAATGAGGCATCATCTATAGTAAAATTGCAAAGAAATGAAACAGAACAAAAGGGATAACAAAGTCATTTGAATTAGTGTTAAGCAAACCAAAGTATTGGCTTAAGCTTCTTAACTGACTTTCTGATCTGTTTGATTTTTATAAACTAACCGGTAACCAGAACGTTATAACTAACTTGAATAAATGGAATTATTTCAAATCGTTATATATCTGAATGTCATGCACTAAGAACTAACATGATGTAAACAGAGATCGGAAAAATAAGAAATGTAGTGTATTTATTTACTCTAAATAATAATTATCATTATTTTGGCTAAAATATTTCAACTTTATTATAAAAAATAACAATGGAAATAATCCGTACTCGATTTCTTGGAGAGTTTGCATGTAATGGATCTTCGGCAGCAAGTAAAATACTGCTTACCAAAATACAAACCAATACAATATTTCCAAAATGGGAGAAACAGACCACATTATGACAAAATATACGAAATCTAAATCGTAAAAAAGAGACATGGTTAAGATAAATTTCAACGGTAAATTCAAATCTTTATATATGTCGAAAATTTCTTTACGAAATATTCATACATTACAGGTTTTTACTAGAATATCATTTTATTCAGTATAAGATGTAAGTTAAATCTGTACGACAAAATAAACAAATTGCATACTGATCGTTTTAACAAATCTGCAAATTTTCCTGTTTTTGATTCAATCATTAAATTGAACTTTATTGGCCATTTATAATCTTTTCCTAGACGCTTCCGCCTTTTATACAGTTATACAAAATAAAAACGAATGATAACGTTATTATTATTTACCGTGTCAAAATATTCTATCTTTTGACCAGTTAACTATGCTGATATTTATTTAAAATGATTATTCTGTTTACTCTAAAACGTTTAGAAAATTTATGTTGGACAAAATTTGGACAGATTCACAACAAAAAATGTTTTTGCCAGTCTTACAAATGTTTATATATAATAAAATAAAAATTTCCAATTTCAAATGAGAGATATTTTGATATTGATAGATAACTTACTCTTTTTAAGTAATTTATGAACAGTCGGGAAGGTATCATTTTTACAAAAGTATGGTGTACAGAAAACAAACTTCAAAGGCAAATATTTCAACAAGTTATTAATCAGTTTGTGCAAAAATGTTATGTTTATTTACTCAGTATTGTTTATTATGAAGTTTGTTTTATAAGCAAACGGTTTCTTAACGAAAGTGGAAAAGTATCCTTGGTTAATGAACGTGAAATGAAAATTCATTAAACTGTCAACTAGTAAGTCATATTAATTGTGTATTTTAATATCTTCGTACAAAATCATTGAATTTTACATGGAAACCATACTTGACTGTATTTTCATAATTATTTCCCAAATTCTTTATATTATAAAATCTTGAGATCCTTTGTCGTTTTTAATTAATCCACCACAATATTAATTCAAAAACAAGCTACAAATTCATATGAAGTTATATTGATAAATTAGGGGGTAATAAAATTTTTTTTCTTTAAGTGTCTGTTACTTGACAGAATGCCTAGGTGAGAAATTTTAGCAAAATTATATTTTGTATATCCACCAAATGATTCAACAGAATGTTATGGCTAATGTTATTATTTTCAAGAACAGTGAATGTATTATTGATTTTCATTAAATAAACTTTCACAGTCAATAAGTTCGCATGATTTTATGAAAATATTTTCAATTTACACTGTCTTCAAAGTTTTTGGAGGATAATGACCTAATGAAGTTAGAATTATATACAGAATACGCTTCAAGGAGTCTATTAATTAACAATTCTTGAGAAACGTATCCAATCATGCTACCACAATGAAAGGTTAACCTTATTTAGAATTTGATTGTAAATTAATTGTTTTAGAAATCACTGACAACATAGGAAACAAAGAATAATTCGAATGTTTACTTGTTCGTATCAGCAAATATAAAGAATGCTGAATGAGGTGGCATTGTTCGACTATCTTGTGGTGACATGTCTTTCTGATCGTCTCCATCTTTACCATTTAAATCTCCTTCTTCCTCAACATCTTCATCTTCAGCAAACATTTCTTCATATGTTTGATCTTCATTATCTAAAATGAGAAATGATTCATGCAGCTAATAAATACCGCTAAGAGTAAATTATCATGGTACTGAGTTGTGAATTTTAATGAATCATTATATCATTACTGTATATATATATATATATATATATATATATATATATATATATATATATATATATCAGACCATTCACGATATCATTTGCACCTAAATCTGTGAGAAATAATTTTCAATTATTATAGAATGTGAATACAGTTTATAACTTACCTGTTCTTTCATATTGTTTAATTTTTATCCTATAAGTAAAAGAGTATGATTAAAGTATTTTATTTCCAGTGGGGACATTTGTTGTTAGATACATACTACTTGGTTGAAAGATAATAAATACTTATGAAATTTATGTTAATGAGGAACTTCAACGTAATAAAGATTTACTATCACGTGAAAATGTGTTTCAGTCGAAATATTCAACTTTGCATCAGCATGCCAACATGGTATTAGCAAACATAACGATAATACAAAGATAGGAGTATAAACAGACCATTGAAAAACTAAGGATAAGGATAGAGACCAAGAGAGCAAATAAAAGTTTAGAGTAAACAGTCTTGAATAAAACTATGTTCAAGATTAAAAATTATTTCCGAGGGAATCGGCATGAATTTTCATCAACAGATTATGAACAAGTAACTAGAAGCCCTAATTCCGTCAACGTGGCTCAGAATATTGATAAACAATAGTACAGAACGATAAAATGAATTAGTCTGACCAACGCTAGCCATGTTTCAACCTCTTAACATGTTAATAATTATAACAGAACAAGGAAGTCGTTTACTAAGCAAGCTTAATGTGTGGTTAGACTAGATAACCTGGTGAAAGTCTATAAATTTTAACTATTAATTTGAGCCTTACATAGCTGTAACTTAATCCTCATTTCCGCCAAACAAAGCGATGTCAATACTAGTAGCAGTTATATGTTCTACAGCTCCAAGCCCAACATGTATTTCTTTTAAATATCCCATTATTAATAAAATTTACTCCTAGTGATATCTTGTAATGGTATTTTAGCAAGGGAAACATTGTTTGATTAATTAATCGCCAAGAACATGGGTCTTAGAAGTAATGAGTAAACTGCAAAGTAACCTTATCTCACATCCTAACAGTAAGAACTATAAAAATTACGACAAATATTGTCCTAAAGGTAATCACAGAGCTAGATATGATAGAAAATCAGACGAAATTAACATAGTACTACAAGAGCAAATAAGATGAGATCTAGATGATGAAATGTCATCAAACTCAAAATGTGATGAGAAATATGGAATATAAGCACATGTTGCACTGTGAGCGTTTTCCAGCAAAGTCATCTAATATCTTCACACATAAATCCCAACTATTGTGTACGTTCTAACTGGAGACTTTAAATTCCACTCTACTGTTCCTGTTAAAACTATTGATTATTTGAATTCTCGATAGAACGGATCGAATAAATACATAGTCCAAGACAGTAAAAGATATGATCGCTTAATAAAGATAGATTGATATATATCATTTTTCACCTACAGATGACTAGAATCGTTAGGTGAATATTTATTGAATAACGTTCCTTGAAAAAAAATTAAATAAAACATACACTGAATTTAATTCATTTTCTCGCTGTTCTGGAGGTGGTGCAGTTGGTTCAACAGTCTCTGTAAGTTCTGGTGTGTCATTTTGTTTTCTTAGTGCATCACCGTTTCCTTCTTCCTCTTCATCTTCATCTTCGTTTAAATTATCGACAGCAATAGCCAAGAACACGTTCAATAAAATATCTGATAACATACTGCATAAGAAAATATTAGCTTTATTCATGTTACAAATAACAGACCTCCAACAAACTGGTGTTGAATATGTATGCTGACTTACACTAAAGTAGTGTGTTGTTTTTTAATATTTTGACAAATCGAAATCATTAAAATAAAACTGAGTTCATGAGGGCTCATCAAAATAATACTTTTTCTTAGTAGAGAAAAATTATCCAAATTGTAATTCTGAACATTTTGATTAAACTATAATCAAAGTATTAAAATGATTCCATTAAGAATTATACAAGTACATTAATATTACTTTAGGTATGACCTTTGTGATCCAGTCTTAAACAGAAAGCTTTGTCGAAATAAATAAAAGAAGAAACTTATACATCTGATGAACATAAAGAAATATCGAGTATTTCTGAATTAATTTGAATGAATTGATGACTTTATAGACATTTTATAAGGGTATCATAACATTCATACGAATTATCAATTTTTATATAATTTGAAACAGTCAAAAGTGCTTTTATTTTAATTTCGACTTTTTTTCCGAATGACAAAATTTACATATATATTGGGATACTAATAGTTTCATCCATCATAAGAACGAACACTTACAATAAATTTCCACATATACTATGAACTTGGCATTCGTTATTGTGTCAGACGTACATAATATCTATTTCAACAAATTCTCTTGGTAATATACAACCTTTTTCTAAAAACATCCAAAAATTACAATCATACAATGTCATTTTACTACCAAAAAAGAATCAAACGATTTTCAAAGGATACAATTGCCACATATGAAAAGAAATATGAAGTAGATAACTACAACTCCATACCAAGGACTATTTTCATATGCTCTCATTCCATGATACATAACTTCATTCCAATCTTCACCAGTAAGTATCTTCATTGTGAGGAGAAAAATAAAATAAAACAAGGAACTAAGCATGTTTGTACATGAAGACAATGAATAAATTTACACATTTAAGAATATAAAATATTTATTTTAAACAGATTAGTTCATCTAATCCAGCCTTGATTAGCCGCTAAATCATTATATGCGTACAATTCATTGTGAACTATTCAAGTATTGATTATCTTTTACAATGCTCTACAAATACAAGATATCTTACAATGAAAATAGGCCATTTGCTGAAGTCTATATGGCCTAAAACTCAACTCACTTTGTGACTAGTAAAGAATCTGTCCTAACTTACACTATCGTAAGGTAAATACATTCATAATAACTAAAAATGTGATGCAAAATATATCTGTGTTGAATTCTTTTCAACAATGAGATAACAATAAAGTACTGATTAAGTTCAAAATCAACCATTTATTCAGTTAAGAACAGAGTCATACTAAATTGAAAGTATGGTAGATTCGTTTATTTTAAAAAACAATTTCATGCTGAATAATATAACTGATTCCCATAACTCCATTTCCAACACACATATAGTCCCTTTTCACTCATAAGTCGGTATGCCAAGATAAGACCTAAAATAATTTTGAAATGATTCTTTGTATTTTTTCTGGTGATCTATAATTGATGTCAAATTTTAATTAAATTTCATGGCTTACATAACTGACTGGTCTTAATTAGACAGTCACTGAAAACCAGTAAGTATGAATCAACCGCTTCATCGCAATACGATACACTCTACCAGTGTGCATCGAAGACTCTTCTAGAAAGAGTTCACAACCTTCAGGTTTTATGACCTTTAGACCGGTAAGGATATATCCAGAAGTGTAAGTGATTAATTTCAATCAACTCGTCAGTCAGTCATTCTGTTACAACGTAGGACCAGGCACATATGTGCATCGATCCAAGTTGCCACACCTCATTAGCACAAAAAAATGAACATCAAATCCAAAGAAGCAATTAACTCAATAGTATAATATATAAAAGAAAGATTGCACATAAGGATATACTACAGGAAGGAAGTTAGTTTGTAAAAAGAAAGATATGAAATAATTTAAATATTATAGTTTAAGGGAAGACAGAGAGTGTACACACATACGCCATTGTGATCGATTCTGAGTCATGTCACCCAGTTCCCAAGCATTGGATACGATAGTCATGCGGACCCCAAACAAGTAGTTTGCATCTACCAACATGGCTCAGACCAGACGTTAGTGTCTTCAAGCACTGATACCACGTTTTGGTTTGGCCACCCCTAACTTTCTTCCAAAATCCCCCAACACTAGTAAGCATTGCGCGTCGTGGTAATCAGTGTTCAGGCATACACAACACGTGGCCCAATCATCTCAGTAGATGAAGATTCACAACCTCATCAACTGATTTACCATCATCCCCTAATACCTTACGTCTAACCTCACTATCACTTACCCGGTGACCCCAACAGATGTGAGCAATATTTCTAAGGCATCTGTAGTCAAATACTAATAGCTTACAAGTGTCTTCTACTTTCAATGACCACGTTTCGCAGCCGTAAAGTAGGACAGAACGAACTGCCGCGCAGTATACTCGTCCCTTAATTGATAGACGGATATGTCGCCTTCGCCATAGGTGACGTAAGTCGACAAAAGCCGAAACAGCTTTCTGAATCCGTGCTGAGATTTCGTCAGACACCAACCCATTAGGGCTGGTCAGACCTCCAAGATAAGTGAAGTTGTCAAAGCGTTCGACTACTTCACGCCTTTCAATGACAGACACTGCCACAGAACTTCTCGGTCGACAGAGTCAAATGCTGCTCTTAATTCAATAAGGACCACCATTGTCGGACGCCGATAAGCATGCCTGTGTTCTAGAACCTGACGAATGGTGAATATGTGGTCGATACAGCCACAATCAGGTCTGAAGCCAGCTTGATTCTCGCGTGTTTGCAGTTCACGAGTCTTAGTTATGCGTCCGATAATTATCGAGGCTAGTATTTTAGATGCTATATTAGATATATTAGTTAAACTAATCCCTCTATGGTTGCCACAGGATGATTTTAACCCTCTCTCATATATTGGGACGATAAGTGATTGCAACCAGTCACATGGGATTACATCCAGTTCCCAGATTGTGACTAAAATGTTAGTCAACCCAATCGCCAAAACCGGACCACCATACTTAGAGAACTATGGAGCCAATCCATCTGGACCAGATGCTCTCCCCCATTTCAGATCAGCTATAGCTTTTGAACTTCAATTAAAGTCGGTGTGCCTACTTCAACGTCCAATTCAGTCTGTTTAGGAATGGTAACTAGCTGTAGAGTAGCTGAAGGTCAGCTGAACTGCTCCATAAAGTGTTCCGCCCATCGTTCTAAACGTCTGGGTTGAGAGCAGATAACAGTGTCGTCTTTTTTCGAGATAGTCCCACTTACACTTGACTTCTTAATTCCAGTTTCCTTTATTAGTCTGAAAAGCTGTCTGGTGTTACATACAGCCGCTGACTTCTCCTTCTCTTTTGCTTTCGTTACCCACCACTGCTCACGATCGTTCCTTAGACTTTTGCTTAACCTAGATCTGATTTGTTTTCGCTAGTTGTCATGTTCGGAGAAAGATAGAATGAGTGCAAAAGACTTAACAGAAATCCACTGGCTTTTTCGTTACCCTTTGGTTTAAGTCACTAGCAGATGTCACTCCTGATTCCACAGCTGCTTGTATATCTTTACAAGCAACATCTGGGTCAGCCTCGTTTTCAAAACTGACTAAGTTTAACCCCAGTTGTTTCTGGAATCTACTTTTGGCTTCCTTGTCACTGAGTTCAACTCTGATGGGTCTTCTTAATGTAGTTTTTTGCATCCAGAGAGGCGCGAGCAAATGCACGCCCGTATTAGAGCATGATCAGAGTCTAAACGTGTACTCCAGAACGAGCGGCAGTCTTCTATAGAGCCTCTCAAACGATGACTGATGGCAATATGGTCTATTTGAGTCCATCGTTGGTTTGGTGCAGGTGGTCACCATGTTAGACGATGTCTCTCCTTATGCTTAAAATTACTGCTTGCTAAAAATAAATTATTTTCTGAATACAGTCGCAGCAGACGGTCACCATTATCTGTTCGCTGAGCCGGAATACTAAAATACCCGCCTAAATGTCTTCCTGTTTGGTTTAAACTACATAACTAGGCATTAAAGTCACCTGCTACGAGTACTATGTCTGGGTGCTTAGCTTAATGAAGAAGTTCAGAAAGCTTTCTGTAAAAGCCATCTTCCACTTCATCTGAGCTGCAGTCAGTGGGAGCGTAGGAAGAAATGACGAAAAGACAAGGACGTGTGTTCCTATCCTTCCGAGTTCTTACGGAGCCGTTTAGTCGAACAACACATGTGCGACTGTTAACAGGGATCCATTATAATAGTGTTTGTTCTGCCCTCGTACTCAGTGCTATGCCTATACACGCCAATTCACGAGAACTAGCCATCAGGTCGCCAGATACACGGAGGGTGTATCTCGTCGGCTCTCCGTTTTGCCGAGGTGAGGTCAAGTGAATGAGCCCACTAGGCTCCTCTATGCGTGTTTCGGAGGCACAGCATACATCAATGGTTCGAGATTCTAGGATTTTAACCAAGGAAGCCTGCTGACCGAGATCTCCTAGTATCTGACGTGAATAACTGCTTCATAAACGACATGGTTAACACTACTGGTTACATCGTAATTGCTTGTTTTGTTTTTATGCCCATAATTAAGAATACACAATTCGTTTCTACTCGAATTTTGCTTTTAGTATTGGTTTCAGTGACAGAGATCGATTACATGTTATTGAAAAAAAATCAGATTTGTAGAATATCCTAATGTAAACAAAATTTATGGTACCATGATTAATTATGTCAATAAAACTGACTTTTCACCAACCTGAAATACAGTAAGCATAGCTTGCAAAATTCCATCAAAATTAGCACGAGGTTTTTCATGTGCTATAAAATTGAATCGACCACCGAATAGTTGCATACCAAGTAAAGAGCAAATAAGAATGAATATAGATAATAGAAGTAGTAGACTAGCAACTGATCGAACAGATTTTAATAATTTCCCTACTAAACTTCGCAAACTTTCCCAGTACCTAAAATTTCAAAACCAAATGGAAAAAAATGCTTGATTAGTAGGATAAACCCCATCAAGGCAGTCAAACAAGATAAATTTTTGACAAGTTATAGTTTGCACAAGAATCTGTTTAATTATTCATTAAATTAGTGTTTTGGTGTTTTGAAAAACAAAATTAATTCGTATTATAAGTTCTATTTAGACATCTACTTTCATACATTAGACCAAATACTTGATAGAAAATTTGTAATTAGGGTATTTTTGATACTTTGAGACTTTACAAATATTTTAATTCAGAATAACCGATTATTTCCATCTGTTTTCACTTTTATTTCTTCGTACAAAGTAGTGTAGGAATTAACAAAACGTTTTACAGTACATCTGAAGTTGTCAGGAATAAGTTCGAAAACTTATTAAAGTAATTTAGACAGGAGATTTCTAATCATCAAATCATTTTAGTGTAAAAATAAGATTGGCTCACAAACTATATGATTACTTCAAATGGTCAAATATCCAGTTATTTTTGTTGAATCTTTAGCTGATAATGTTGTCTAGAAAGACAATGAAGTTTGATAAAAAAAGCCTATCCAGCTTAATAAGTCAAATATGATTAAAATCATTATCCTGATTTAAAAACCTATCCAGTTTTGTCAAATACTGAGCAAAAGAGTTTGAAGCAGTTAAGCATACATAGTGATGGGATTGTAGACCAGGAAAATATCATCGATATTTCATTAACGCTCGAGTGTTTAACACATGGAAGACAATTAAACAATTATCTGAAGGGAAATCACTCTACTTTGCACTATGTAAATCATTCATATTTACAGTAATTTTAAAAACATAAAATGTTTCACATAAGCGATTTTTCACCTAAAATGTACGGAGTGATTCAGTCTACTGATGAGAATTAATTAAAGTCATTTCTTACAAACAAACAAGTTTATTTTATGTAAGAACAGAATAAGCGAGAGATCATGATGTAATCAACGACTAGTCTGAGTTCCTATTAATTGAATAGAAAAACCTATCAAAATAAGGGATCAAAGACAGAAGTTTAACAAATGGAAAGAGTACCAAACGATCGAAATAAGATATGCTGACGTACACACAACTCACCGAAACAGAATATCTAGCAACAAATGGTTCTCATTATCCGAATGACCTTCCACCATGAAGAACCTCAGTTTACAAACCTTGTTAAGAGACATTATCCTGAGATAAGTCTTTTTATGACTTGCAGTACATAATTGAACTATCATACTAATTAGAACTGTAAGATAACTGAAACTGACATATTCTAGAGTAAATACTTCATAGTGGAAGCCACTCATCAGGTCAAAACATTGTACCGTCAAATATGCAGTCATTATTTTGACAATTCTTAAGACTTTTTAATAAAACAATTACGCAAATACAACCTATATTATTTTCATCATTTTGATATTGAAGTACGATTTCGCACACTTACTGAGTCAATTTAAATATCCTGAGAAGTCTTGCACAGCGTAACACAGAAACACCCATCGGATTGAGTAAACCAGATTTCACAAAAATCAATTCCAATATAGAAAATATAACTACAAAAAAGTCGAAGCGATTGAACAGTTTTGAAATATAATCTGAGAAACCAGATGCCCCCATTTTAATTAACATTTCCATTGTGAATAGCATCACAAATACAACATTAGCAAAATCTGAAATAAAAAATAAACACAACACTTTGCTCAACGGTAAAACTCTAAGTCTCTTATAAAATTTCACTAAGATAATGAAGTATAAAATTAAAATCGTTTTCTAATTGGATGGTGCATTTACTTTCCGATTTTCTTTCGACAATTACTAAACTATTAAATTCTAACGATAAAAAAATGAATGCATTACTCTGGTCTCGCCGAAAAACGAAATTGAGTCACATAACAAACAGTTATTATACATTATTTTTAACTAATCCCAAACTCTTTACACTTTTATTCTCTAGTTAACATCAAAAATCGAGTTATGCAGTGGATGGTCAATAACATCTACATCCTAACTAATTTGATCGATGCATGTACAGTTTCACCAATTCAGTTGCCTAATTTACCAAAAATTGTAAAATCAAACTTGATATTCAAGAATCAAGGTTAGTCAACCACTAAACATTGTCTATACTTCTATTTTTAAGTTAAAATGTTAAACAAAGTATTCTGTGTTTATCCATTTATTCTTCTTCGTGAGGTATACAGGTCGCTTAGTATAGGAATACTAAAGATTGAATTAACAAATACAACGGGATATTATGCTCTCCAACAGCATTCGACTGACTAAAATGCTCTACAAGAAAATAACTACATCTTTGTTAACTAAAAATAAACTTGCCAAACCACACTAGCTATATGAAGTTTTTTCGAAAAGACAAATGAATGCAAAATGTTATACTGGTATGACAGTAACCACAAGAGCACTTTATACAACACTTAATTTAATGTCCATAAACAATAATAAAAACAAAAATAAAATAACAATAACACATTTCAATTAAAATCAGTCGACCAACCTTGGAATTCGTCTAACCATTCTGGTTGATTGTGATGTTCAGTGGTTAAGACTACTGTGTTAAGAAAAACCAAGATAATAACTAGTGCAAAACATTGGCGGCTGTTGATAAAAGCAATCACAGCTCGTCGTGTTCGTTTACGGAATTTTCTTAAACGGCTAAAATTTTTCCAGTGAAAATCAACAGAAAAGGGATTTGGTTCAGCTACTAATTATCAAAATTTTTACAGTTATTATTTCGTATATCATTTTCCAGGTGTCTTTGTTCAAACTAGTTTCTGTAATATATGCAGTCAAGTTTTATTATTAAAGAACAACAACACAAAGACCTCAGTTCTTATACGCGATTAATAAAGTCTAAAGTCATTTTTAGACTCATTTGGAAGGAAATAATGAATAACTTAGTGTATTGCGCTTGTTCTGAAGATATAATTTAAATATGAAATAAAGAACTTCGCTTTATGCAGAGCGTTTAATTTGATGTCATTTTGTGTTATTTATGTATCAGGGCAAAGTGAGTTGTGATTGTCCATGACTTTAGATTTACGTATCCAGTTATATTAAAGAGCAGAGACATTATATGTTATACGTTATTTCACTATGAACCACACAGGAGATAACCCATGACTCCTAAATACTTTTTCAAACTAACCTCATTGTGTTATATGTGGTTCTCAATCAAAACATTGGAATTTTTGGCTGAAATTTAAGACTTAACTTTCCGAATCCATGATTTCACTGGACTTCTAGTTATAACAGTTCCCAGCACCTTTCTTAACTATTCTGCAGTCAGCACACTTGAATTATATGGTAGTTTTCGCCGCGAGCGAGCATGAGCTGAAGAATTATAAGGGGCGATGAAAAAGGACATTTTTTCATCCTTGGATGGTTCTCTTCAGCAGTACTTGCCGAAAAACCTATAAGTGACTGAATCTGAAGGGAGTAACTGAAAATAATTCATCACTGGCACGAGTAAGATACCCATAAGTGATGAAAGCATGTGAACATCGCAATACATGACTAATTTGTTGACCATGAAGTTTTGTCTCACTGACCTAAAGATACCAGGATCACTTCTAAACCTGAAGGTTCCCGGTTCAACGTTCACTGTAAAGGTAAGTGAAAACCTCCGTGGAGACTAAGATAGGTCAAAACAGCTGTTCAGCTCTTTACGATTTTCACTGATTCTCAGATTGTTCCCAGTTTGTGATAAAAAAAGTGCATAAATACAAATATCAGCAACTACTAAAATAAACTAGATTTGTGTCAAAATAAGTGTCCAGTCAAGTTGTTGATCGTCACAACGAACGATGCCGAATCTGACAAGCACATTAAACAGCAGTAGGATAAACAAAACATTTTATAAGTTCATTTATACATAGAATAAAAGATGAGTTGAATATTAAATACTCCGCGTATGTTTTGATTAGAGTTTTCTGAATTACTAAAATGTATTGTAACAAAATAACCAAAATTACTCATAATTAATAGTTTACGCCATCTAGCAATTCGACCTAATCATTCAAATGAAATGTAAAATGTCAAGTTTTATTTGTTTTGATATATCTATAGTTGATATATTATTTTTTAATGATAGGTTTGACAAATAACCACTTTTTAATATATAGATTTTATTCACATATGTACTCAAGTTACTAAGATCATCTGTTAATTACTATATTGCATCCAAGGGAAATGTGTTGCATTGTCGGGCCTAATATAATTGTATTAAAATAACTAAACTACTAACAATTGATGTAAAATACACTAGAAGGCTTGGAAAGTTTTAAGTCACTTATATTCAATTCAAAAAATTAAGATAATGAGACTGGTTTTAGATAAATTATATAATTGCCACTTACCGAAGTGTGCTATGACAGTGTGTTTTAACTACCTCCTCAACATGCATCTCGGGTTCCTCTTCAATTAGCCCATCACCACCATCAACTAAAAAATTAAATATTTAACTAATTTCAGTGAAATAAATAAAAACCCAAAATGTATGAACTGTTGTATCTAGAAGACGCTGACCAACGTCACGTATCCCATCACCAATCGAAACCGTAATTGTAATTTGGTCTACTATTAATTCTATAGCTTAGTGTCAATTACACACCCAACCAGCATTATTGACTTTGAGCTAGCAGCCAAATTACTATTGGTCATCTATTCGCTAGCTCTTCTGTGTGATAAACTTTTGATTTCAGAAGTAGCAACCAGCCCCTACTATATTTACATTTCAAACAAAAGTGTTTTATGTACAGAAATACCAGATTGAACGGCACCATATGATGAAAAACTAACAATTACACATAAACAAACTAAAAGTGACTATGAGTCTGGGAGATAAGGAGTAATAGACTTGCAATAAATTATGAATAGTAAATCGTATTGCGGTAATTTATTGGTTAACCGAAAGCTTATAGTAAAAGGAATAAATATACATGAAAAACTATTTATTCAGTAATTATACAATAAAATTATAATTAATAATCAATCGAAAAACCAGTTCTAACTTCAGTAATATTCATCCAATTATAACATGTACTCAATAATTGAACTAGACAATTATTATTGATATGAGAAACAATTTTTCTTGTTAAAATAACAGTTACATTATAATACTTCAAAATGAAATTGATTACAATATTAGGTTGCTATAACCAAAATGAATGATTAGTTATTATCAGAAGGGGTTTGTGGAGATTTTTAGAAATTTTCACAGATTGAAATCATGAGTCAGTTGAAGCTAGACCACCATTGGAAACCTGGAAGCACTGGACGGCCGTTTCGTCCTAGTATGGGACTCCTCAGCAGTGCGCATCCACGATCCCGCACCACGTGGGGCTCGAACCCAGGACCTACTGGCTTCGCGCGCGAGCACTTAATCATTAGACCACTGAGCCGGCATGCAACGGTGTTAATGTCTAACTTCAACCAATCCACGAAGTTGCGCTTCAACTGACTCATGATTTCAATCTGTGAAAATTTCTAAAAATCTCCACAAACCCCTTCTGATAATAATCATCTGCTCACTAGTGACTGACTTCAAGAGATACTCCTGGAGTTCCAGTGGGAAGCCGTTACCAGTGGAGTACAACCAGGTCTGTTGTGAGATATCAGCTCACTGAAGACAATGGTATATGGTGGCGCAACTTCGTGGATTGGTTGAAGTTAGACATTAACACCGTTGGATGCCGGCTCAGTGGTCTAATGATTAAGTGCTCGCGCGCGAAGCCAGTAGGTCCCGGGTTCGAGCCCCGCGCGGTGAGCGGTCATGGATTGGTTATTAACTAATAAGAAAATAAAACATTTAATTTAGTAAATAAATCTATCTATTAATTCTAATCATGAAATTGTTAATACAATTAAAGTTGAATTTCTCTAAATATCAATGACAAACATAATTTATAAACGATATATACAGAATACTATACAGATATCCTATTCATCTACAGTTTCAATTCTAATAAGTTTAAATTAACTAGCCATTTATTTCTTAAATTTCAATTGCTAAATGCTTTTTAGTTTTATGTAAATTATGAGTAAAAGAATAAAAATATCAGTTATCAAGTATTATTTTTGAAGTAGATAAATGTTTCATCTCAAAAATAATTATTGTTTTGGTGAAGTTTTGTTATCTCAGCTGGATAGTTTGCTTCAGGTACCTTCATCGTTATTCTAAACGAAATCATCAGCACAAACTTCAGATAGAAGTCTTCTACTCCACCAAAATCATCCACCTGAGCTACAGATCTCTACCCTAATTCAAAGCAAAGAAAATATGGTCTATCAAACAGCGGTCAACTCTGATACATGTCACTCATTGTCGTCAATCACTGGTTAAAAATCGCTCGAACCTTTGCCAGACAGTCTGCATAGGCCTACATGGTTTAGTTCGCCTTTCGATGGTTTCATGGACTGATCTAAGTCCTTGGTTTGTCTCCCTTTACTTTTCTTCTACCCTATTCCCATAATAGATGATACCTCCCGCCGATGTAGGCGGTGGTTAAGTATATATACGCATGTCCTAACAACATCAGATGATGAAAACTCACAACCTCATTAATTGATTTGCCTTATTTACTTAGTACCCTATCCCTAACCTCGGTATTGCTCACTCAATAGTCCCAATATACACCACCTACCCTTCGAAAAAACCTATCGTCAAATAATAACAAACTTAAAAATATCCTTTGCTTTTAATTAGCCACGTTTCACGCCTATAAAGTCAAACAGGGTAAATTGGTGTTCATTAAGCCCGTACGTTGACGGACAAATAGACATCTAGTTTACGATTCGGGTGAAGTAAATTGATAAAAGCCAATCTAGCTTTTTGAATCTGTTAAAAGATTGTGTCAGATATTGACACACTACGATTGATGCGACATTCGAGGTACAAATATATTCTATCTATTGACAATTATCAAATGATATAAGAAAACTAACCTGATTCTATATCTTGACTTTCTTTATCATCACCTTCAGAATCACTTAGTTCCTCTAAAATGAAATTTCAAGAAATGGAAATCATAAGAAACATGGCGGAAATTCGATGGATTGTTTTCTGTCCACAGTTAAAAAACAATGTGATAATATTGTAGTTAAGACATAAACATATTAACAGTTGTAGTAACAACAATAACAACGATAATAAATAGTGAAGGAGGTTGACAACAATGATTTACTCATTAAAAGTGAATGAATCATACTAACAAGAGAGCAATATATGGAGCACAACACTAAGCTTATTATTGATTGGTGTCCACCTTTTAATTTACATACATATATACACACACAAAGCAGATTTTCAACCTGAATGCGTAAACATGTAAAAATACACATATGTACAATGTAAATCACAAGAATTATTCTTTTTTCAATAAAATGCACAATAAGTAATGAATTGTTTTTACAAAAACACCATTTACTAACTACTATTTTGCAAAACATTTTACTTTAAATTTGAACAGTTTTGTCTCCTGGTAAAAACCAAAAAGTTTGGACAAAAAATTGAGCAAACTAAGACTGAGAAGAAATCAATAGGAAATACGTTACTGAATAACTAAATAAGTCTTGATAAGTGTAATATGAAGATGTTATATCAAGTAGTGGAAAATATTTTTTTATCCGAGTAGAAATAAAACTCGATCAAAAGTAGTCCGGATTAAGTCACTTATTATAAAGTTTTGCATCTTTTTATTAGTTTAAGTAATATGATAATCTGAATTTTTACGATTTCATTTCACATTATACTATCACTACTATTCTCATTGCGTCACTAAACGGTTATGTTTTTTCAGTAGGTTGCCATAACAATAATAAGTGAATAAAACAGTTGTTCTAGTGAATGAATAAGCTTCAGAAAAAAGAGAAAAGTATTCTTGATGAGGTCATATTTTTCAGAATTAATTCTAAGAATTTTGGAAATACATGAATCACGTATCATAGCAGTTCAAACATATTTAAAATATTATGTACATTGATATAGCTACACTGTTTGACTACTGAATGATAACGCGTTTGTTTAATCCTTAATACTGGTCGAATTCTATAAAGTTACCATATTTAGTCCTTTGGTGTTGTTAGGACACTACGGATTTGTGGAAACAACTGAGATTGTAGAGGTGATTCCATCAAGAGTGAAGGTGTACCTTGTTAACGAATCCCTCACAGAACAAAATGTAAACCCACAGTTTCCTACCAACATCCTAACGGATATGAATATTTTATACAAATAGTCCCCTTTATCATCTTGAAGAGAGCAAGAACAAAGATTCTAACTGGCGGAATCTTCAAGATATGAATATGTCTATGCTATTATATATGGTAGCTCAAAAATGTGTTTATTCATATTTTAAAAATGATTCTTAAGATCAACAACCTAAGAAAAAATTGTGACATTTAATAACGTTTATTATTAATCTGAGTAACCATTCATATAAATCCCGTACATTGTTCTATTACATTATACTTGGTTACACATAACAAAGGCTTGTAGACTTTCATTATTCGAACTTTTTCAGTTCTCCAGAACTAAGAGTATGCAGTTTATTGTGTCGTGAATATATGAGAACTTTTATGCGACATGGTTTTACTGTATGGGACTCTTTAAACATTCCCGATGCCTTGAACTTAAAACCTATTTGGATAATTTGTATCAGAATAAACCTTACTTAAGTAATCTATCAGTTTGTTTCAGTGTCAAAATCAACTGTCGTTTCTTCCAACTGTGAACGAAAACTTTTTTGACTTAGGGAGATCACATACTATAACTACAAATTTTATTTAACTACGTAATAGTGAAATGTCCTTGCATTTACGAGATAATTACGTCAACATACTATAATTTTAATTAATATAGAATAGTTGAAATGTCTTTAACATTAGACACCTATTTCGTCCTATCTGGGACTCGTCAGATAATGTACTTGAGTCCCGAAGTTGATGTCTACTTTGAGATTCAAATTCCACCTATTCTATATAAACTTGTGAAAAAATAGCTATATCGTGGCGATCCACACAGCATGTACATTAAACGTCTAAGACTAATGAGAATCCAGCCAAAATATCAACAGCGGGATAATCCAAATCATTACAAATTAGGATTCAACTTTATTAATGTGAAAATGATCAATTTCTATCGATAATCTACGTATTGTTTCTCAAACAATACTTTTAACCGTTAAAATATTTAAGCACTGATATAATTTGTATACCCTGAACTATATTACAATGTAAATAATCAATATTACTAATCAGTTAATTAATTTACCAGCTAATTCAATCCATTCTTTATAACCCATATAATCTTGTTGTTCACGTTTTTCTTGTCTTTCTTTACGAAACAATAAGGTACGATCTATTTTTTCTTTTTCCTTACTGAATTCTCTGGAAAACAGAAATATACAATAACATGGGAGAAATAAGCTTACTTAAAGTATTTTTAAACTGTCAATACGATATTAGTTTCATTAAAAGCAATTAGTCCCTTTTATAAATTTCGATACAACAATGAGAAGACGGAGTTGATCTGAAATATGTGATGTATTTGCGCTATACATTTCCAACATTCTGGTCATACATATACACACATATATAAATTCAAGGTAAATTTAAACCCCTCTTATGTGTACAAAAACAATTTGTCGTAATCTTGAATTTACCTTGGTAATCCTTAAGTCATTCTATCGCCTAGGATAACGCGACAATTTCTTGGTCTTTCTATACTATGTAAAATTGTTTCTCCCCTTTGTTACTTTTTACTTGGACTTTCATTTAATTGACCATTATTAATTTTCATATAAAATACACTGACAAGTATATATGTGATCAGATTGTTCGAAATGTATAGCTCACATACATCACATTTTTCAGATCAACTCCGTTTTCTCATTGTTCTATCGAAATTAGTTTCATTCATTACTGAATGATATTAGCAAAATATATATATATAATAACATTGAAGAAATAAGCTTAATTAGAGTGCATAGAAAAATTACTGAGAAATCTGTTTTATTTTACTTTGGTATTATACAACAGTGAATAATCATGATTACATGCAAAAAATGAAGTTCAAATTATTCATGAATCGCTTGAAATGTAATTTTATGTTAGCTTATCATCTTGAAAAAATTCAGATTTTCCACTTCAATTGATTCATAATGACTTTACAATCAATATACAATGCCATCTGTGGTATTTATCTTATGAAAATGTCGTCTAAAATGTGAAAATCATGTCAGCATAGTAGCGTAGTTTCTATTTAGTTGTTTGTCTACAACTGTTGTTTTTTGTTTACAAAAAAATTGACCAACAAAAAGACCTATGTCAATAATTTGTGAATATTTCAATAGGCTATTGAATGTCCACATTTGTTTAGATTGGATAACAACATTTCAGTGATATGAAGCAGATTTTGTGCATTAAATGGAATTTTTCATTCAAATGAAGCATTCAGAAACGCCTATTTTTACGTTTGTTAAAAAAGACAACTACTAATAGTAGTTAGACAATCTAGGTAATAAAACAAACCTTCCTCATGATTTTTTATAAAGTGTTGTAAAGCGATTTGTAGAAAAAAACAAGCTCAATGATTTGATGTAACCTATGATAAATGTAGGCTTTGTAAGGAAGATTTTATACATATGTATATACATTTACAAAAATGAATACAGCTTTTAAAATTGAAATTGAAATCCATCTACATAAATACAGTCAGACTAGGAAGAATGATGTTGCCCGTTTCATCAAATATTACCCTATGAGATTATAAACTTAGAGTACTCCTAAACAGTTTTACTTATTTTAAGATTATTATTTGTAGAACAGAACTTCATTATCCGATTACTCTATTACTTTAACACGAAAATCCCGGTTTCTAAGACAGAAACTAATTTATCAAAAAAACATAATATTGTAAAAACAAGGGATTTTATAGTTAAACTAGACATGAGATTTGTCAATAAACTGAGAGATTTGATAAGATATTCAGGAAAATTAAAATTATTTCATTGTCAAAAATGTTACTCAAACACTAAATTTTTATCACAAAATTTTATTAACAATTTATTTTAGAACTCTCTATGTGAGATCAGTGATATGAACACATTTATAATCAGCTAAATTAAGTAAAGAAATAAAATCTAAATTAACAAGCAACTTAACCTCAAGGTGTATATTATTTATCTTGTCCTCAGGTGTTACCTTGTATTATTCTTTGATGATTGTTTACACATGTTTCACCTATTTGCATAACAATCACTTAAGGCTTTATGTCAAAATATACCTGCAAATATATTGAACTTATATAATTTTCTAATGAGTTAATTTTTCCATGTTTTAAAATGTACGTAGTTCTTAAATTCTGTCAATGTTGTTCACATTAAAAATCATATTTACTTCTATCTTGAATCAAAACGCCATATAATACAAATTTGTCATCATCTAATGACAAATAATTGTAAATATATAATTAATTACAATTGTCGAAATTTCGTCGAAATTTTTTAACTTGGTTATGCTCATAAATTATGAATACGTACAACCATTTGATTGATATAGACAATGAATTCAATACTAGACTGATAGGTCCTGAGTTATCATCTCCCGAGGAGAGATCGTGGATGCGCACTGCTGATTAGTCCCACAATAGGACGAAACGGCCGTCCACTGCTTCCAGGTTTTCCATGGTGGTCTATCTTCGATTGACTCATGATCTCAACTATTGAAATTACTATAATATCCACAAAAGTCGCTTCTAATATTAAAATATAATTGTTTGAAAATTACTTGGTAGTCGTAATAGAAATAAATTCTATCACATTAATTACATACCCGCTTAGTACACCAAGAACAAGATTCATAACGAAAAATGAACCAAGTAGAATAAGGGTTACAAAATAAATCCAAGGCCACCAGGAACCAATAGCATCAGACACCTATCAAATTAATTTTACAATAGATTTAGATAATTTAGCTAAAGAACAATATTTCAAATACAGCATGAATACTTCATTTATAATAATCATTTGAATTTGTCTTATTAATGATGAAAAACAAATATTATAATTTTATGAAAAATAAATTAAATAATTTGCTTCCGATTTCTCATCAACCTGATTATACTTTTACTGTGTACTCCAAAATGTTTTTTTTCTTGAAGTTACACAATACTTAAGAAACATAATTATATTATTCTATATCACAAAATAACAGAACAAACTATTCATTAAATGATTCTATCTGATTGTCATTCGTATTAAGCATGAGAAAATATTCAACTTACATAATACCCAGTACTAGTCCAACCTTCCATTGTAATACACACAAAAACAGTTAGCATAGAATATAGAAAATTATCAAAGCTAACGATACCACCTTCAGGACCAGTGTATCGTTCTCCTTCTTTGCCATACATATCTGCACAAAAATAATCTGGCCCAAGTTCACTGCATTTAAATCCCATTGATGATGTTTCAAATGTACATGGTCGAGGATTCGGCATCATCTCAGCTACAGGAATTTGTTGCACAAAAATTCTCATAAAAAACTTGAAATATATAATTTGTTTAAATTAAATCATTTACAATCAGAAATAATGTGACTAGGTTTTACCACTCTACTTGAAAACACCAATGCAAAAACTCAAGATTAGCAAATGTCATAGTATTGGTAAACATCAATTTATTTGAATTATTCAATTTTTGATTATCTGAAGAGTAACTTGATTCAAAATAGTTAATTACCCTTCAAAAACCCTTAATTGTCTGTATTTATTTTGTATACAATACATGACACAGCTAAAAAGTACTTCTTTAATATACTTTCACTTGCGAATAGGTAAATCCTAGTTAAATGATAAAGTATATCGATATTAAACTATACAATGTTGGACACCTACTTAAATCACGTCATATAGTCATCAAGTAGTAACCTTTGTCTCGTTCTTCTAGTCCCCTATGTTGACTTAATTTTGTGAATCGATTTGAAATGTAGTCACTTGTCCCAGTGATTAGACGCTAGACGTACTACATTTTGGCGTTATGGTCTGGAGATGAAAGAAATATTCATTGTGGCATCTAATAATACTAAATGTTTCATATTTAACACCATATGCTGATATATTGTAAAGGATTTTAACTTTCATTCCAAAACTAAAGAATCTTAGCAAAAAGTATAACTTATGGTGACTTCTTTTCATATTTCCCAACGCGGTTTTACTCATTAAATAACGTGTATTTTGGGTGTTTATATCCATAAACTTCGATGCGAAAACCACTGTATTATCACCACTTGGCTTCAGTAGTATTTATGTCACAAAAGGTTTTGAACTTTGCATGAAAACTAACGGGCAAATAATACACAGACTAGATATGACTTGTTGCTTAAAACAAGTGTAAAAGAGTGGAGCGTACGGTATTATCCACACATTTTAAAAATACGTGACCTAAAACGACTAAACCGTTCAACATTGACATACCTGATTACATGATGATATTTGTGTTTATTTCTTAAGAGGAACTTACGAATTTTATGTGTTGAATTTTTATAACAAGTTAGGTGTAATTTGCTCTGAAATAATTCAAGGCCAACAATTGCATAAACAATAATGACAAAAATTACAAGCAGTGCAATATGCAACAATGGAACCATGGCGGTAATGATAGAGTTGAGCACAACCTGAAGGCCTGAATAAAATTAATGGGAATTAAAATGTTATTAGATACGGTAAATATAATTGAAAATCAGAAAGAAAAATACAGTGGTTTTCAGACTAAAAGGAATTAACTGTGAAACAACACAAATTATTTGTGAACAAAACAAAACTAGTTAGATATTGTTCGATGAAAATTTCACAGTAAGATCATTTCAGAAGAACATTATCATTCCAGTGAAATTCGTATACCTTCCAATAGACCGAACTACATACAAATTGAGACTTGTAAAATCTTTAGATATTCTTATCTAACATAGCTCTGCTGTTAAACGAATTTCTGTAAAATTACCCAGTGTGAAACAGAACTATTATGTTTGAAAATGAAGAAATTGAAATATTTTAAGCTTGAAAAGTTACTGTCTTAATAAGTCAAACATCATTTGCGATTTTCCGGAAGTATAATAGAAGTTTAAAAGCTCTTGGTAACGTTTAATTTTTAAAAATTTCATATATATATATGCCAGATTAATCACTTACTAGGTAAACCAGAAAGTAGTCTCAACGGTCGTAACACTCGAAATGCTCGAAGGGCTTTTACATCGATATTCATATTTTCCAATGCTTTTGATGACAAACTAAAAGAACAAAATAGTCGATAAATTATTGTTACTACATCTTTTTTCCGTAGAAAACTATGAACGAATCTGCTAAACTTGAGTACATTATTCAGAACATTTTATTAAGTAATGAGTTCCTTTGATTTAGTACAAGTAGCACGGTAGCTTTAGATTCACTTCTATTAAAAACAGTTCAACTTGGCCTTTAAAACGTAAGTATATCATCGAATGCATGAGTATATTTTTAGATCATTTTGTAGTAAAACCCTAGAGAAAAGTTATCAAGACTGTCATTTGGGCACCGATCTATAGATTTCATGATGTACTTCAGAATATATATATATATATATATATATATATATATATATATATATATATATATATATTAATTTCTGTTAATAACTTTAACCAGGTATAACTCAAAGTACATTTAAGCCTTTCTTCGTTAAAATATTTTAAATTCCAATTAGAAACTTAAATTACTTGATTGTTGAATAAAATTTTGTTGAATATATGGGATGAGTGAAAAACAGCGAACACTGAAGACTATTTCATGATGGACTGTTATGCAGATTTTTACTGTGCATTTGTGTACCATTTAGATTTTAAAATTTTTATAATTTCTTAATTTTATACTTCCATTTAACTCATTAAAACTGTTGATATATGTTTTAATGGTCGTTAATTATTGTTAGTTGATTATTCACCTATTACTCAGCTCCGCATCATAGGTGAAATAGTTATCTACAAATTATGATTTCTAGTTTGTCGTGTCCAGTACTCTCGTAAATGATGCACATTATTATGTTAGTTTTTGATTTTCAATTTAGAACAGATTTATGCTCTTTGTATGAGATTTCTTTCAATAATAAGATTTTTTAAAACTAAGAAGGACTTTTAACATGACCATAAAGGTTCTACAAAATAAGAAAAACCAATTGAATCTGGATAAACTGCTAACATACCCAATTAAGACTATACTGAAATCTAGGACATTCCAAAAATTCCTTAAATAAGCATCTTGATGGAGGACGAATCCATAGGCAATAATTTTTAAAGCAGATTCAGTTGTAAAAATTATCACAAATGCAAGTTCAATTTTTTCCTACAAAAAAAGTGGAATATAAGAGTCCGTTTATACAAATAAATCCTCTAGACATGCTTAAAAACGAATGTTAGGGTTATATTTAAGGGGTGTTTTAGACGTCTAGTAGTTACATCGAATCACTAGAAGTATAATCATCGGAAAATTTTCTTAAGTGAGTAGGTAGTAACTATACGTGTTCAAGGAAAACTGAAAATCAGATACGCTATGTGAAAGTAACATAGTAAGCTTCAATTTGAAACTGTTTATACATGATATAATTCAATAATACGAAAAGATTATAATATTGATAATAACAATCGCTTTCCTTATAGCTATATGCTTGGTCACATACAACACATAACTACCAATTCAGAAGATATTTTATGCTTATATCTATTTTATTTATGTATTTTTGACTTCACTTGTTTTTATCCTATGATTTATTTGAACTCCAATATGGTTGCATTTCATTTCTTCAAAGTACGAAAGAGAAGTGAAGTACTGTAAATCACCGTGATAGCTTGAATTTTGTATAGATCAGCCCATGCAATATGTTGCAAAAGAGTGTAGTTATTATATGTGATTAATCAAACCAAATAAGTCCGAAAAACATGAAAATTACTTGCGACCCTTACAAAGTTTGAAAACGTTAACCTAAAATTTTGAGCAAACCGAATCATATATTAGTATTACAATACATTATTTCATTCATGTGACTCGAAAATAATTAGTGGTTAAACTGTTTTCAAATAGACGTCTTTGTAAGAGAGAGAGAGTAACATGTTCGCTTATTTCACCAATAATAATATAGTGATTCGATCGTTTCATATTTAGGCACATAGACAAAAAAATAAACTATGGTATGATGAAAACTTATTTGTAACTTAGTTACAATTTCAAAGTACACTGATGACAATTAAACCACTCATGTACATTTCAGCAGTTTAAAACTTAGATATTTCCAACAGTCTCAGTAACAAAGTGAAGACCGCTACTTCAGAACAGTTATAATTAATACTTATCGTTCACCTTACTTATCCGGATAAATAGGCAATACTATGCTGTTTTCTTTATATGCATATAAAAAAACTGGCACTTACCATAACTTGGAAGTTAAAAATCAAATTACATGCTTGTAACAACCAAAACCATATTACAATTAAAAAACCATACTTACCAAAACCTGATTTACGGCATTCGAATCTTCTCCAGGATAAGGATGATTGAATGCCAGTGCCAAACAGTTACATAATATCGTTGCCAATATAAAATATTCAAATGGTCTAACCAATATATATTATTAAGAAGCATAGTCATATATAAACATTATATATATATATATATATATATATATATATATATATATATATATATATATATATATATATATACTGATTAAGTAGTTTGGTGAGGACCATTTTAATTTCCAAAAGGTGTCTGTCAATAGTCGATCTCAGTACCATCGGAAACCAAAGAGTACAGCTACTTCGTTTTAATATGAAACCCTTCAGTATTCAATACTTATGACCCTAGAGAGACCAAATCAATAATATTAAAGTCTCTCATTTCATTTACGATCATCAGAACCAGTGTTTCAGATTTACAACTTCAGCTAATTCGTGAAACAGCCCAACTTATTTTCATTACAAATTGGCTGGTGACCTAAATGTGTATAAACAAACTGCAATGTAGTGTTTCTATTGCTTAATCATTCACCATGAAAAACTCAAAGATCTTGGATAAGCACCTATGGCGAATCCCATACTCAAACGAAGCAGCTCTACAGCCTGCTTAGTTTTCAATGGTGTTAAGATTGATCGATATAGAATACGTTCTACACATCTTAACTCTTAATTACTAAGTATTTTAAGCGTCTCTTAAAAATCCTTAATCACAAAAAGAATGTAATCGAACCTTTAGTATTTAAGAAATTAACTAGGTTGTCGATCACTGTTAAATTAAATGTTTAAATCTATTCATTGTTAGGCAATTAATTTGCTAAGTTTATCTCAGTTGTTCTTTACAACAAGTTTAAATTGGTAAAACATCTATGCTATCCAGTTCAAATGTATTCATGAAGGACATTTTTAAAATCATTTAATATATCAATTAAATAAAAATCACACTTTGATTTTAATTATAGACAGACGGATATATATATATATATATATAAGTTATGACTTATCACTTGGGAGACCATGTTTCTTTGGAGTTTGGAAAATATTACTAAAGAATACTTGAACCTAGTGATTTGCAAAAAGCAGTGTAATATATTTAATTACATAGTTAGATTTTGAATTAAAAGTTTTAGAGAAAATCGAAAAAATTAGATTATATCTGTCATGAAATCTAAAGCATCCGATATCTGAGCTAACTGATCATTATTATTATTTTGTCTAGTCAACAAAATCATTTACTTAAGCTGTACATTTGGATTTATTGTTGTTTTATAAATAACTAAGTATACAGGAAGATAGGAGAGATTGCACAACAAAATGCTTCAAGATTCAAAATATTAAATAGAGGTTGCATCCAAAAGAGAATTATCGCTGAATTTCCTTTATTTTTATTTAATGACACGTGTTAATTTAATTATTTTGTCTAGTTCCTAATACATATCAAGTTTAAATATGATTTGTTTACTGCAGTCTTAGAAGACATTAGTGTTTATCTGAATATTTTGGTGGTATCTCCTTTCAGTTTGATTAAAATGTGTTCGAATCCTTTACGGAAGTATCACATACAACAAGATTGTAAATGTACCTTGATTTATTAAAACTAACTAGCATGAAACCTAGTGTATTAAGCCTAGTCTCTAACCAGGTATCATTTCTAATATCATTTATTTCTTAACTAATTGGAATGATTTTTGTTTTTCTACAGAATATAATTAGAGCACTGAAATTAATCGGATTCATTTCGTTGAAATTCAAAGTTAATAAATAGAAATTGTAGAAGATTATGTAATCTAAGCATTATGATATTCTACGTTATATTTGAACTTTATAATTAAAACTCAGTACAACTGCAGTTGAAAACACATCTACCTTTGTGTTAGTGAAAATATTGTTTTATTAACTTGCTTATTTTCCATCATCTGATTTGCAGATCACCAGTTACATATAGCACATTGTAGTATGAAAATATTTCACAACTTAAAGTGTTGCCACAATTCTTAACATGAAGATTGTAACTTGTTTGCATGTATGAAATAACAAGGGAAACGAACATAATTTCGATTCCTTTATTTTTGATTCAGTATTTTGTTTATAAATTCATGTTTGTATTGGTTGCTTTAGTCTTCCTACTGATGTTTAAGACTGCAACTGACCCGTCTCTTATTGGCATATGTTCACCATTTACAGAACGCCTTGATATTACCATAAATCACATACATTGTAAGCAAAGACGGATGGTGGCTAGGAGTGGAATCTAGGACGCGATGGCGTTTGAAGCAAACAATACCGGGCTTGAGTCCCGGAGTAAATATCAAATATGGGATGCAGGTAAGCCCAGCTAACGAGTCCTGAATGGGACGAAACGCTCTTCCTGGATTCCACTGCTAGTCACCATTCATCACTGATTTCATTCATAAATTTTTCTGAATAAGAATTTGAAGAATAAATTTTTCCATAATTTGGAAGATGTCACGTATTCCATCTTCACTTAAAAAATGTATTTTTCAACATCGATCAGTGCATAGATGAACAAATCTGTTGTTAGGCCTGTTTGCATTTTATGCATCCCAATAGTAAATTCCTATTGGCTTACTATAATACAAAATCTTGTTTTCTCCAAACATACCTAAATGGTTTGTGTCCATAATTGCCTAGCCACAATCGTTGTTTGTAAAAATCGATTTGAAAGGAAACATGATTGAATTTGTTCACATGTGTTTAGTTCAGTAAGTGTAGATCACAATAATATACATATATGTATATACCAGTACAATTAGATAAGCATACAGGCACATATTTTGAACAACCTCACTTTGTGTTATACGTTCTGTGCACCATGGGTAAAAGAATTATTTCCATTCACCATACAAGATTATTGATTTATTACAAAAAAATAGAATGAAATAAGCTTTAATTTTACAAGACAATAATAATGACTTGGATTAACAAAATATTAAAAACCTCTGATCCTAAGAAGTCTAGATAATCCTAAACAGAAAATCGATTAATAGGATATTTGATCAAAAAAGTAAAATGAAACTATTTTGTCTGGCGTAAAAGACTTTCAATAAACATATTGATTATTGTTGAATCTTTCTGGAACTAAATTATAAACAATTATTTGTACCTGAATAACTAAACAATGTGCAGTTAAGCTCCAGACAAACTGACACATTTTTAATCAGAAGGGTGTTTATGTGTATTTGTTCACATGCGGAAAATCCAACAAACAACTCCAAAATAAAGCTTTTCAAAACACAAAATAAGGAGTAAACTAGCTTACAAGATAATCACCAACACTGAATAGTCATACGCTGATTATAGCGTAGTACATATTCAACTGACTGAAGTGAAGTGGTTATGTCAATTTGTCAAATAATTAAACCTACAAATCACATTATTCAAATTATTCAAAATTAGAAAGCAAAAGTCTTTAGACACCATGAGCTTAGACCAGCTGATTGCGAAAAGGCAAGGTTCATCAAAGCTCAACTCTTTCTCGACTAACTCTAAACCATTTATGCCCTAGAAAAATACTATTTACACTACACTGGTTGAAAAAACTCTATTAACATCGTGACCAACGAGTTATCTAATGAGTGAATTCTGATTAAGCTGTGGGACATGATTCGTTTTATCCAACAAGAAACTGCCGTTGTACCTAAAACTGGTAATTTATTACGTAAAGTTATTTGAATACAACTAAATAGGTGAGCAAAGTAAAACTATAACAAGCTTATAAAATCTTGGTATATTTGAACTGTGACCACACTGGAATCCAGGAAGCGCATTTCATCCCACTTGGTACTCGTCAACTGCATACATCTGAATCCTAGTGGTCATAATTACAGTCACACTTGAACCTACTACCTATATGTTTAAAACTGATCGTATTATCTACTGACCTTCTAAGTCGAGATGTCTGTAACAAAACGTAATAATCAGGCATCCATAGAGGATGCGATTGTGCCAAGAAAGACTGACAAGATTTCAGTCCTGAAAATCAATAATGGTATAATGCAATCCTCTGCGAATAAATTTATAAAGTTGGAATAATTTATTAGTTTCAACGATAATCTTTTTTACTTCAAACTGAATTCAGTGTTATTATATAATATGCATGGTAGATGTTTACCAACAAGAAGCTATACAGTCTATATAACATTTAATATATAAATAAGCTAAAGACAAGTCCTTTTACATCTATTGAGAACAAGTGTATGAATTAAACTGTAATCATAAATCTACAACTTGAAATGAGTTTTGTGTGATCCCATAATATAATATCAGCATTGAAATACACAATTAATACAATAACAATTTATCACTTATTCATGTCTTGTTGAAATTATATTCAACTAATATCCATTTACTGGTAAGATATGATGATATTGATGAAACACCTTTATAAAATCCAGTAAATTCTCTATATATTTAACGAGCAAAAATAAAGATTGAAAAGTTACTTAGTAATGTGAAAGATTATCCTAAATACTGTGATGAGTAATTCTAAATGCGTGGTAGAATTGAAACAAGTAGAACATTCTCATATCAAAGTAGAATATGATAGTGTTCCTCTTAATGAATACACAATATCGTAGCTATTAGGACCTTTTTTCCAAATTTACATTGTCACTGGAGAAATTCATGATTTTTAAACCAAATAGACACTGGTACATAAAAAGAGTTCATCTGTTAGCATTAACGGCGACAGAAGACAAATTTCACAACCATATATCTCGGTTATTTGGATAAGAAAAACCATACTTAATCCATTAAACAAATTCAAATCTACTAAAACAAAGGATACCGTGCATCCACTATACATATACAAACTCTTCTAAGAGGATTTTTCTTTGTCATCAAACATAATGAACGATCTGTTCGAAATTGAGGACAAAGCTTTTTTTTCTTCACCTCACCACGTTCTTTAAGAGCAGCAAGCGCTAAATCAGCTATGAGGGGTTTGTTGCTTTGTAGAAATGCATTTCCTCCTGAACCTGGAGTGCCCCAAGGATTTTGCCCAGGTGTTGGGATCATGTTAGTAAAAGTTTAAAGCTCTGATTTCAAGTTGACCCTACGCAAAAGACAGATAATATAGAAATGTAAGAAAATTTTCATAAAATTTTCATTTAAGTTAACAGAATAGAAATACTTCTATACGTTAGTAAATATAACACGATGATAAGCCTTTATTACGTAACATGAACATGTTAACTAAACTTCGTTAAATAATCTAATTTTGTATGTCTATGTTTCACCCATGGTAAAACAGTTCAATAAAAAATAACGAATACATCATTTAAATGGAAGACGATGATAATCGATTTCTTACTAAAATATTAAAAAAACATATAGTATTACTTAAACAGTGATTTGTAGAAATTTATTTAGGCTTACCCAAACAGGTGAGTAAATTATTAATTAAGCTAGTTATCTGTAGATTAGACTAATAGATTAATTTCCCTCTAGAGATGTAAAGTATTCTGTGAGGAAACACAAATTAGAATATAGATCTTCTCTCTCATTTCAGTCTAAACAAACAGTTACGTGAAAAAGGTCGAATACATCAAAAAATTTCGTTTGTAATTAAGAATTTACACGTCGGCATTTAATCACTTCAGTGTATGGTGCACTAAAAGATAGAAACTAGAATACGGCAGCTGTCCAGGTCACGTTAGGTTATAGCGGTTTTCCCAGTGAAATCACTTTTGTACGTGAACTTTTAAAGAACGTTTTGGTCGACTGTAAATGAAAAAGATTGCTTTATTTAATTAGAGCTCAAAAGTCAATTGTTCAGATCATTCTGTCACTGGATACTGAACAACATTCAAATTATAATAATCATATACAACAAGAAACATTAAACTATTTCCAAGCACACTGAATTTTAAAATTTTGGATTTACACTGACAATCGGTCATCATTACTCTCCACAGGTTACAACAAGAAGTAAAAACTCGAATGATTTGCAAGAGGGAAAATCTAGCGAGTCTTTTTATTTAAGCGGTAAATAGAATTGCGATAGATAATTATGTTACTTATTTTTATTTGCAGTTAAACATGTAGACAAAGGTAAATACAATGTTACATTAAAACAAAGAAATACACAGTCTGTCGGGTAATTAAATGTTCACCACTTCAGGAAATTGTGATTAAAGAGTAGGTGTTATCTGATGAATCTAAAAAGTGGAAAATCAGTTAGTGATGACCGCTTTTAATTGTTAGAATTTTCTCAAAGAAATTGAGATACTGAAATCCGAAACTATACATTACTTCGAGAATCAGAACTATATTTAATTTTTATCATTCGACATTATTCGTAGTATCATTTAAGTGCCAATGATGGCCTGCTTCCTTATTGATCTTTATCATTCACTTGAAGACTTTATGGTAGGTACTTCTTAAAATTTTACGCAGATCTGTAACTTTACAACCCAGGTTTTTCCAACCGTTCGTGTTGTAGTTTCAGCTCGCATTTTTATCAGTTTGATTTATCTTTGTCTCTCCACCAATCCTTCTCGTTAAGTTTCTACTTCTCGATTCTTTTAGGTATGACTATTTAAGTAGACACACTCTAATGATACACTGCATGGAACTCTTCTTATTTTAGGAAGTGAGTAAGCGGCAAAAACTAGGTTTTACAGAGTCCTTCAAGCTAACTCAAACCTATTGGAGAAATACAAGTATAAGAACCTATTGAAATCTTACGTAATAGACTCCGAATGATATGAATACGAGTCGCTGAACGGAAAGAAATCATGATGAAGCTAATGCATAACAATATCAAACCAATTTTGTAATAAATGGAACCTATTAGAGCTGGCAAAATACACATGCAAAAACGTCTAAGTTGGACGACAAAATTGTTGATAGTCTTCGATAATCCTTAGAACCTTTTACAGCAAAGTTCGCTGACATATCTCTACAATTTTGACCACTATACCCTATACTTCATAGCCAACCAATAATAGTTGTTTTAGTTCTTACAGTAATACCTCTACAGCCTCAAACGAAAACCCTCCTCAAAGAATAAAGATACACTGTAGTCTATTCTTGATGTTTGAAAATAGTATCTCAATCCCTGCACCGATGATACTCCTAATGAGCTTTAAACAAATACTTTATGACAATAAAAGTGTACGATAAAGATAAAAATAATCGTATTAATCGTATTTATCTGAATATCGTCAGTTGGTAGAATCCTCACAAAATTATTCCGCACTTTATATGCACTAAAATAAGAGGTCATTCCTAATCATTAATGCGGAATATTCTTTGTACTCAGCTCTAATAATAACACTGTCTTGCCTGATTAAAAAACATGTATACTTAAACATATTTGTGGACAAAGTTCAACGTGGGACAATTTAAGCTTTTTATGGTGTAGATCAACCAGATATACGTTATTCCATACAACCTGTTGAGGGTTTTATCACACTTCAATGTTAAGTTAGACGTCTGTTCAATTTTGTGGATATTACATCAATCCATCTAGTTTAAACACAGAAATTATGATGAGCTGAAAACAAGTGAACATCTCTATCATTCGAAAGTCCTTTTCTTTGTATCAGTTTTTGCATATAGTATCGACATGGTGCAAGTACTAATGCGACTCGTCAGCAATTTCAGTTTTGTGAAAAACTATATTTTGCAAGTTGTTTCTACACTAAATCATCGTATCCATCGACATGGCTAAAAATAGCACACAGCAGCTAACGATAAAATAAATTTAAAACAAAATCAAGCACTTCCTATAAGCCTTTAACAAAGTTGTTGTTGAAGAAAGATAGGGTGTGTAAGTGGTTAGCACTGAATACTGTTAAATAAAAGTATTATATTGACGTCAGCAGCATGCTAGTTATCCTTCATTTTTAATCCACTCCGTGTACCTTTAATGCACAGAGTTACGTTCAGCATCATCAATCAACAAATCAATAGTCGTTCCTTTTTACTCATTTTCTGTCTTCAAATTACCATATCAGTATGATTTACTGCCTGTGCTTAAACCAAGTAATCAATATCAATATTCTTTAAAGTTGGAAAGTACAACAAAATCATCAGTCTGCTGTCAAACTTTAGAATTGATTTCACTAATTACAGCTTAGGATCAAAGGCTGCAATACATCAGAAGCGTGTCATCATTCGGGTCAATTTAACTGACAATAATTTCCTACAGTTTGACGGCGAAATCTCCTGAAATACCTTTTTTAGTAACATCAATTAACACTTCACTAGCCTGAAATTTTTATTGGATGGTTTAATACAAACTAATTTATGGAAAACCATAAAAAGATAAGATAATTGATGCTCAGCAAGTATTGTAATCCACTTTGTAGGCTTTTTCAAGGTACAGCAACGAGAAACCACAACTGAATATCGAAAGTCTAAGGTGTTACATCAGCGTATCATAAAAACCATTGCAATGAAGTCCCAAGTTAAGATATAAATCATTTGGGTACTCAGCCTACACTTCCTTTATTGTTACTACTAATTATATAGCTATAATAATGACATTAAACTCACCGTAACGCGTTTTTAAATCCAAATACACATGTACGTTGTGAATATAAAGTCTGGAATTTAGCTCGGTTAGTTGTTCAAAGACGACCACAGCGTTCTTCTTTCATACAGACCAGGTCATCGATACCTACAGTTTCAAAAGAATCTCATATCAACTATACATTTTGCATAAACCTTTAAAGTGTACCAAGTTGCTTTTAATAGTAGGTATCTGGAAATTCAAGGTATACCTTTAGTCCTAATTTGCTTGGAAAGAAGATTTCAATTTTTGTTTCCACAGTATTAGAAAACGATAAATTACCTAAATCGATATTAGTCTGGGTAAGCATAAGTACAACAAGTTGCCATGAGTTTTAAATCAAATAATTCAATATCTTGGTGATTTTACATATACGAAATAGTAAAATCAGCACACTTCTCAACCTAAACATACTAGGACCAATCGATAAAATGGTCTGTGACCTCAAGATAAATTCAACCGAAAACCATAGGCTAGTAAGAGGTATTGATAACAAAAACCTTTATATGGATTTGTTCCATCGTTGAAGAAATCTAAGTACAATTTCTAAAGTACGACACAAAGAAAAAATCTCACTGAATTACAAAATATCGAAAAATGATGTGACGACACGCTAGGAAATCATGTTTCCGTGAAAAAAGACAGATAAAACATTCGATAACCAACTCATTTATTTTAAAATTTGAAGAGGGTTTATCGTAGATGTAACAAACTTCAAAAGGAATGTATGGAGGATAAAGAAAAGATTATCCAAGAAATAAGTGTAAAGAAATAACCCATTAATCATATCTGCTGTTTGTATGTTACACTCCGTAGCTACTCCTTTTTGTGTTGCACTGAGGATATTTTCGCCAGGGTATTTTGTAATTGGATCGGAAATAAAAGTAACGATTAAAACATAACAGTAATTTTTAATATTTGAAATAGAAAAAGCACATACTATAAAGAAATAAATTAAAAACAAGAATGTTCCTTTACTTAGGCTGTAACTATACCAAAACGTCGCCCTCATGTTCTTAAAATAAAGCAACTACAGTATTTTTGGCGTTCTTAGAAATCACGTTAGGCAGCTTAACCAAAGTACTTGCCATAACATGCACAGCCTATTAGTGACAAAAGTTTCAGGACAAGCCCATAGAGTTCACTACATGACCATGAATTCAAAATCGCACATCATAGGTATAAAATACAGTTAATCCAACCAATTTCGTTTGTAATGCGAGAAATAATATTCTAGACACATGATAATTTCACAAACATTCTCTAAGATCATTCATTAATATGAAAACCAGTTTATTAAACCCCTGCTCAGGAAAACTCACATTTGTTTAAGGATTCGCGCTAACAAAAAACCCAATATTTCGGGGCATTAAAACAAACACGGCATTTCGAAAAAACGATTGAAAATGACATGTAACATGAGATATGTTAGCCAATAAAATACCTCATTCTTATAAGATGTTTGTACATAAGTTAATTCCTTTATTGATTCTGTTAGAAGAACCCGAACTATATATGTCCTTAACACATGTTTACGTATTAGCAAATCAAGTAATATGACTACCCTTTATTTTGAGCACATTTGAATCGAAGGGCTTGAAAAATTTTACGACTGTCCTCCTTATAATGATACATAAGTACGCACATGATTTTTCACACACTACTTGATTCTGTGTGCCTAATGGTCTGCGATCATATTAACTGGTAAAGCACTTTGGTTAGAGCAAGTTTGTAAGGCAAGAAAACAATACTTAAAATGGAAGTTTCCTCTCTGAAATATATAGTTTTTGAGTTGCTTTCAGACGGTGTAATGTTGAGCTTCAAGTAAAGTTAAATTATTCAGGTTCGCCGAACCAATCAGTATGTTGATTTAGTCAGCTCTTATCCTTCTATAGCAAATTAAGAGTGAAATCACATGATGAGCTCTGTCTATATTTTTTAAATGTGTTGTCAGTAAACCTTTGAACTCATTTCAGGTTATTAACATTCTAGGTAGATTACCATATCCTAAATTCCAACTCTAATCATTTCTTAATGAAAGGTTGATTGAAGGATTAGCAACCCTCAGGTAAACAACGCGGAAACCAAAATTCATAATTGCAAACGGCTAAATGTCATTGAAAGGTTATGAATTGTCTAAACAGTCTTCAGATTATAGGCTTTCAGAGCGAAAATGAAGAATACCAAATCGAAGTTTAAGATCAAACATATGCATAAATCAAGTTCAGAAGTTGGACGAAGAAAACAAACTAAAAGCTCTAGTTGTCAACCACCCAAGTACTTTGGGTTTTTCCCTTAACAAATGTGATGCACTTTTTTATGTGTTTCAAGATGTGAATAGATGGAAGTTAAAAGAACCTCAGGAGTCAATAGAACGGATGGATTTTGACATTAGAGGGTTTATGAGATCTCTATGAACCCTGGCCAAGTCATTAATCAGTGGATTACTGATTATTCATCGAGAAGCCTATTCACCTAGTAATCCTGTCAGGATAAGCCGGGTTAGGTATTAACTTCTATGTGTTAGTTAGATGCAAGCCAGTGGGCTGCACCGTTCCCATCCAACCATAACTTAGTACACACACATCGGTGAACTGCAATTGTTTGTGAATTTCTCTGTCACCCCAATCACTGATGTCTATGTTCATTCACAACAAAGCCTAGAATACGTCACATGCTAGCCATTGATAATAAAAACGACGGTAAGCGTTTATCTACAAATATTATAATTTCAGGATGTTGTACTCTCCAATCGTTCAGTAGCAATATGTTTCATTGAGGCTCTATTTACAGTTGACTTTATATAAAATAACCTTACACAGTTTATTGTCGTCTACGTACATAAAGACATATGCAATATGAATTTCGATATGGTGATTAATAAATATGCAAAATCGTAAGAATTCCCGGACCCCTGTAGTTAATGCACCTCAAATTATACCCGTGTTGATTTTGACAAGGAACTGTCCCTTATTTAGGCATTTCTTTGCTGAAAACTGGGTGTGTGATTCTATTTAATTCTAATAATGTCTGTGACTAGTGACATTACATCAAATCTCAATGGATCATTCAGAAAGTAAGTAAAATTGCATCACTGAGTTCACGATTGACTCCTCAGTCACACTGACGGCAGATAATGTAAAGTGATAGAATGACACGTGCCTCGCGCTTTCTCCAAAATGTGGCATCATCGCGGCTCGAGCCTATTCCACAGAAATGTTCATATGACAACCAAAGTTGTTCGGCATAGTCGGGTGGAGAGATATGCTTACATAATAAGAGATGTAGTATAAAAATTTCACCAAGTATACGGAAGAGGTGTCTTTCACGAAGCGTTGAGACGTACTCTGGTGACAACGCTCATACATTCGCTTACTTATCCTCTACTCCATGCACCACTAAGTCAATGAACTTGACAGAAATAAACAACTATCATAACTAATTTCCAGTGATTTGCTCTTTTGCGTCCGTTCATAAGAATAATTTAACTTGAACTCCAATTTAATATGTAAATGATCACGCGGGAGCAGACGATGAAAACTTTTTGACATTCCCCTTGTCAGTCGTTCGAAAATCAAATAATGGATCTAATAATTTTTTGACAAATAAAAACTTACTTGATTCTCTACACAATGAGATTATTGATAACAACACATTACGAATTCGTCATAAACATGATTTTGTCGTATTGCAGCTCCTGTATGTTTTGAAGGCCCAACTAAAGTGGGAAAAATAACAAGCGGACACAATATGCATGTTGATTAATACCAATGTACCTAAAAGTATGTGCTTCACTTTTCAGTAGCATGCTACTATATTCACGAACCATCGACGACTTCAATCTCGTGACTCCTTAATGATCTCTACAGTATAATTAATTCGGGATTAGAATACGATTCGGGCACTATCTTTCCCGCCCCCAAAGTCGAAGCGTCAACAATATAAATGATACTCACAAACGTGAATGCTGACCCCCACTTATAACACTAGTGTAGATACTCCTACCACCATAAGCTGGAAATCAGCTCATTCCTGTTCACTACACCTGCTTAAAACTCTTATGATGGCAATTTGTAATAACCATTAGAAATAAGAAACATCCAACTCATATGTGCTAAATGAAAACATGCTATGTAAATTCCTGCATTTTCCATTAAAAAGACGATATAACCAATACTAAGCGTTATGAAATTCACTCCATAAACTGGCACTGAGACTTAAGAAACCAATAATAATTTATAGAACTTATGAGAATAATGCCACTTCGAATTGTCAGACTTCATATTGTAGATCACCAACGTAGATGATCTATGTCGAAATGATTGGAGGCCTACTCGAGTTAGACATGAATGGTGTGACGAACCAACTAACGTCGAAGTCACACCTCGTGGTCAACACCTTACGTGGACTACCCCCATTGACGTAACAAGGTACTATAGATGCTTTGAAGACTGTACAACACAAAGGACGTTATTACAGAAATATATTAGTTAAAGTAGATACAAGCGAAAGTAAGACCACTGCCGCATGGGCCAGTCCATGGCGTATGATTAACTAATGCGCGTTGCTTGTACATGACCTTGGCAGGGAGCGATGATCTGTTCGACATTCAGTGATCCAACTGCCGGATGATTTGGCTAGGGCTCAGTGACATTTCACTGGCCCTACAATACTCCCCACCAGATTCAGCGGCCGTTTGAATCGGTACCAAACATGTTGGGAGCAGTCGCGCGCCAGAGAGTGCCAAACGAATATTATAAATTCTTCAGGTATTGCTTATCTGTAAAAGAAATGGAAAGGAGGCGGCAGAAACTGGTCGCGAAACAGCGAGTCATAATATGTTATTAGGACGTTGGTTAAACGTAAAGCGATTAACCATAGAAATAATGAAAAGAACAAAACGTTTTATTGTTCTATCAAGTCGCGCTGAAATATATAGCCTTGACAAGTAATTCAGTTCCTCCGATGACAAACGTTAAGTCTGCCGCAAGAGTAATGATGCTATAGCGATAGTAGGATAAGTGTATTATCAATCGATATCCATATTTGTACTGTCATTAGTTTAAAGTTGTAAGTCGGACAGTGTCGTTGACAGCTATTAATTAGTGTCAAATTCTAGTTATATCTATATCTAACAGACTAACCGTAAGTACAGAAGTATAACAGTGAAGAGTGGTCGTGATTTCGTTGTGCGAAGCTATTGACCAACTTGTAGTCACAGTTTGAAAAGTCGATGACTGCTGTTACAGTCAGTAAGGGTTGAAGGCTACAAATCGACAGCAAAAGGTGGCACGATGAAGTCTCTAAAAGATGATAAACGGTGAATGCTGCGTGTTTGTTCGGTTAGTGAACAGAAAAATATCGAAAAGAACATAAGAAACCAAGAGTGTCACTCTGGACTCATGTCAATGATACCCGTGAAAAACGCTGTCAGTGTTGGGATAGAGGCGACAATATCGTTTTCAGTTTGCAGGAGATTCGCTCGACTGCATAAACTGATGATTCGCGCGAATGATGTTGTCGTCAGACCACCAATTGAACTGGACAGGTTGTAAATCGTCGAGTAGTTGAACAGCCGATTGATGTACCGGAATCATCTGTTAAACAACAGCCACGAGGAAACAATACTTCATAAAATGAAGTACGACATCGAAGTAGAACTACAATAGTTCAGATGTGTTACAATGTCAAGTCTAAATAACATCGTTCTTACGTATACTGACAGTTGCACTGAACGTTCGCTTAGGTATGATTAGCGTAACAGTTGGATGTGTGAATAAAAACATATACGAAAACTATGGTTGGGTTCGTGGAGAATTTTCGAGGACGTTTAGATATTTTCTAAACCCGTATCGCATGTAAATAAACCGAAAATAGAATTAAAATGACTGCTGTGTAATAAGGAAATCGAGCCATGATTTACCGTGTGAATTATTAGCAAATACAAGGGGTATAATAACCATTAATTAAAATGGTAACCACCAATGTAACTAAGGTTTAGAGGGTCCAGGTAACGTGGCCATTTCGTAAAAGGATGATACAAAGAGCTTATTACCTAGCATTAAGTGACATATTAAGTACGACAACATGTGTACTTGGGACATGGACTAAGCGTGCTCGTGTACATGCAATATGTTTTACCACAGTATGTCGACTAACGAGTCATAAATGTACATGATTTCGACTAAAACTTGACGGCAGTGACAGAATATATGACTGGTTAACGTGAAAGCAACTACGAAATGTTATCACGCATCATAAATATAGTACGAAATAATCTAATGAAATTATGAAACTCGCCTGGGTTACTCTTGCCTCTAAGTAATGAAGATATGAAGTAGGCAGTAGTTTGAATATGGATTATGTACGAGGTACTGTTGATTAAATTGTTCGATTAACACAGCATTGTAGACTGAACCGGTATAAGTCCAGAATTAATTTAAGCCGAATACATAGCATTACCTGACGAACAGTCGTAAATTTATAGCATTCGTATCCTCTGTTTGGCCATGGAACTCAGCAATTGGAAATTAGGCAGACAGTGGTAAAAAAGCAAAACATTCTAGTGGATAGTGGTTAAGCAGAAAGATGAATTTATAGTCGATAGTTAATCTTGTCTTATTTATACCAGTGGATAAGGTACAAAGAGATATGCGTTCGTGTTGCCTTGTGGCTATACTCACGAGTGGTTGATATTTTAACAAACATATTACACAGGAGCATTTACATGCTGCTAATGCTTGTTAAAGAACCACGATAGGCGATTATAATCGTAGTTGATTGGTTAGTTCTGTCGATTGAACTAAGTATTTAAGTTTAAATACTAATCAACATTGACATGAAGCAACGAAAGTTCACAGTGATAGATTAACATAGGCGATGATAAAAATGAAAAAGAATAAGTATAGAATACAATAATAAAGATTATAGTGATAGGTTGCGTTACTCGAAGTCTTGCTCACCAGTGTTGATCACCAACGTAGATGATCTATGTCGAAATGATTGGAGGCCTACTCGAGTTAGACGTGAATGGTGTGACAAACTAGCTAATGTCGAAGTCACACCTTGTGGTCAGCATCTTACGTGGACTACCCCCATTGACGTAACAAGGTACTATAGATGCTTTGAAGACTGTACAACACAAAGGACGTTATTACAGAAATATATTAGTTAAAGTAGATACAAGCGAAAGTAAGACCACTGCCGCATGGGCCAGTCCATGGCGTATGATTAACTAATGCGCGTTGGTTGTACATGACCTTGACAGGGAGCGACGATCTGTTCGACATTCAGTGATCCAACTGTCGGATGATTTGGCTAGGGCTCAGTGACATTTCACTGGCCCTACAATATCAACACAACGGAAGCAGTGACCAACGGATTGAGGAGCCATAGAAATAACAGTGTCACTTGAAATGGAAAAGTAAACATGATGGTCGCCTAATATCGCGGATAGATTTAGGTTGGAAATGTATATCACTGAATGCCAACTAAATAACCTAAAGGTTAAGAGCCTACCGACATACCCCAGTGATATGTGTCTGACACTTAATGGGGTTATGAATGCACATCCCTTAGAAGTCCCACACTAGGGTGAAACAGCCATCTGTTGCCTCCTGGTTTTCAGGTTTCAAACTTAGAATGATAAGTACTACTCAAATTGAATAAATTATGAAGAACGAAATGTTGGGAGTGATATTAAACTCAACATTTGGAGGCGGGTGGTCAAGACAATTAAGCCACTTGACGGTAAAGTAGAACTCCCATAGGTTATTGAAACTGCTAACATCTGCTATGAGTCACAAAATAAGGAAAGATGCAAGCGCCTTGCAACAAGGATGTTTTCAGCGTATTTATGTAAATAAATCGTTACATGGACATGCACATTATTCAATAAAGCCACACTAACCCTATAAATGCAGGACCCCAACAATAGCTGGTCCAACTTAGGGACAGCTTGTTTAGACCACCTATGAGTATTATACCTATTCAGGGACCTACTACTCATAACGTTTTATTACTAAGAGTAGTAAAATAGTATCTTGCGAACTAGTTTCAGATCTTCAATTACCTGCAGTGGGATTACTGTACTTGAAAGCTAAACAATCATCTTTAAAATACCATTTCGATAGGACCGTAATTACTCGTTTTTCGGTAACCAAAGCATAGCTACGAAGAAATATGAGCAGACAGGAGCTATGTGACAAAGACTTTAAAAAGTTGATAGTAAACTGACAAAGTTAAAAATAGCATGAATTAAAGATTTCTTGTATAGCTCACAAAATAAGTCAAACAACATAATAACGCAAACAGAAGTGATTGTTATTATTATTATACACTAACAACGTAAAACATGGATGGATAGTGACAAAAAACACAACGTTGCATCACCAATGATTTTACACTCAAAATATTTTATATTCATCTACCTTTGAACCTTAATACTGCATAAGTTTTAATATCAGTACTTCAGTTTATATTCGTTGGTGTATAACATGATATACAGGGTTTCCTAATTAATATAAACTAATCATAATGTCCTTTTCCTGTCAAATTCATAATAAAAGCAAATAAAGCAGAAAATTTATAAACTGGTTTATGAGAGAATAAAATTGAACAAAAAAGACTACCATTTATAAACTGAATGATGAATACAGATTATCTTTAAGAAAAATCACACGGTAATCAAGAAAAGTAAATGCATTTTGCCTCTTACAACAAAATAATAATGCAGCATAAAAAAGAAATGACTAGTTAACGGATGCATACAGATTCATTCATAAATAAATTCTTTTTCTCTTATTGAATATCACCATATCGAGTATATAATGTATATAATAAACGTAATGTTGCCTTTAAATCGTGACGTAATACACTTTCAGGTTGATTATATTCTAAGTCAATACCTTCAACATCATGAGCCAATTGAAAGGCAACTTGAAGATTAGCCAACTTTTGAGCATCTGTTGTTGGTGTGATATGATAAGCATGCAGTGGAACGAAATAGTTGCCAAGTAAACCAAGTAATAAAATGAAGTAGACACCATCACTCATCTTTGAAAAAAAGTATTAAAAAAAGAGGATAGATAGAAAATCAATGAAATTGAAACAAACCAACGTTAATTATCAAAATAGATTAAAAAGGAAATCAAGTAAAATTTAGTTTATTGACTTTTATGCCTGGGATATTGTCTTATGACAATAATATGGATTTTACTCATGAAAAAGATAGTTGAAAACTGGAAAGTTCTGGACAGATACGTTTTGTTCTAAGTAAAATAATGTCAAATGATACATACCTAAAACATTTAAGGTAAGACACAAGTAAATTAATGATATATTCAAACTTAATCAATTTCAATGCAATTAAGTGATAATTTTTGGTAGTAATACTCGCTACTATTGCAATCTGACTTTTATTGACAGGCAATAATAAAAACACAGCAAACAGTCAACTTTGTTTACATAATTCTATGCTATTTTCGAACAAATAATCTTATGAAAAAATCTTTGCTTAAAAATAAAATCGATGAAAATTGGTAAAACTTCTATGGTATGATAGTTACCCAATTCATAAATTAGTGAAGAAGCATTACTTTTAAAACTGAATTCATGATTATGTTATGATCAAGTTCAACTTTAAAACCATCATCTTTTTATCAAATCATGACTTTAAAACATAATTTGAAAGAATAGTAAAGCAGTTAGTAAAACACTAAATTTTTTCAAAACTTAAAAATATCAATCGTAAAAATAATTAATTTTTTAGGAAAAATTTATTATCATTATTATTAAAATAAAACAAAATGTTTATTCTAATCCTAAAAAGTCTATCAATTCAAGAGCCCCAAAATGCCCTGGTACGACCGAGAGTGGGGAAAGTTCGCTCTTTCTAGCAATGCTCTCACATAGCCACGTGCATACAACCACTACCAGAAGTTCTACTCACTGCCTTCTTGTGTTAGGGGTGTTGTTTACGAAATTCAGAGGACGAAAAGCGAATGTCTGGAGCTTTAACCGGGTTGGTAGATACGGAGGATCCACCTGGTGGAGTTGGAAAACCCTGATTCCGAACCAATGGTGCACATGGGCTCCAGGATCCTAAAGAAACAAATGGCGCATGAACCTATTGTTGGTCACCTGCTACCATGGGACTGCATCTCCTAATGTTCCTCCACTGCCTTGTAGATTAGACCTTTATACTCGAGGTGTGGTCCCCTAAGAAAACCACCTGCTTCACTCTGGGCACCCGGGCAGTATCACAGCCCTCACACAAGTTAATAATAACTGCTACTTGTCGCATTTTTATTTTGTGGCTCATATGTATTCGGTGCCCCCTTGTACCAAAGTTTATGTATTCAAATAATAATAATAATAATCATAACAATAATAACTTCAAGAAACGAATTTAATCAACTCCGAGGAATTTACAAATCACATTCCAGTATTCATACAAAAGGTAAGTTGTAAGTAGTAAGCAGTTTTTTCTGACTAATCGATTCATGAAGATAATTTATATTATTTTAGAAAGTCAGATATTTTACATAGACCCCATATCTTTTTGGTAAATCCTCTGCTAGTACAAGCATAAATGATAAATCAATGTGATTGTCTGTTTATAAATTTTGATGTATGTTTTCCTTATAATCATTTTTGTTTTAGTTAATATCGAAGAATTCTTGGCTAACTTAGCGTGTAAATAAATGAATTTCATTTATTATGTAACACTTGCTTGTATAATTTATCAATTTCTGTGTAGTACTTGTTCTTCTTACCATCCTTTTCCATTCTCCCCTGGACTCTTGAAAAAAAAGATTATGTGAAATGTAAGCTTTTGAAAGTAACCAGGAGGATTAGTGGTAATAGACATTTAAACTTTATCAAAATCGTAATTGTAGATTGGAATCTTACAAGTAATCAGTCATTGATATTTTATCTCATACAAGTATATATATATATATATATATATATATATATATATATATATATATATATATATATATATATATATATATCATAGACTTACTTCATTTTCCAAATCAGTAACATGTAGATTCAGTTTATTCAAATTACGATTTACAAATGTTTTTAAAGTTTGTTGAAATGAAGCCAATTGTTCTGGTATGGCACAATCGACCAATGCACTTATAGCATCATGATCAGTTTCTGTATTATCTAAAATACAAAAAAATTATGGGAAAAACTGAAAGAAGTGGATTTACGAGATTTTGCGAGCATATTCCTCGAAAGTTATGCATGAAAAAAAGTGAAATATTTAAAAGTGCGTCCACCAGATGGATAGTGGACACAATGTAGACATAACAAAGGTATTTAAAATAATTAATAAGCAGCGAATACCACGTTTACTCAGTTTCTCATAGGCCACTCTCATCAAGCAATTTCAACATGAACTTTACCATCGTAAGATAGTTACATTACTTAGATCTTTGTCAATTAAATAAAGAAAGAAAAAATATCTTACTTCATTCAAGGTTATAAATGGGAAATGTTGTGTGAAACTTTGTTAATTACCTCATCTCTTTATTGTATTTTGTGACTTCAATGAAAAGATTTCACCGACATTTACTCATAAAGCTAACTTGAATTTGTATCACTTTAGTGCCTTGATTTATTACTATTCACTTTATTATTATTTATCCCTTCAATCCCCTTCTTTGCATATCTTCATATTCATATATATATATATATATATATATATATATATATATATATATATATATATATATATATATATAATTAATCTTAACTGGCATTTTAAATATGTTGTTTCCATTTATTGTTTCTTATCTTGTTTCCAATTTGTATCATTAGGTTTTATGAAGAAACACATATCTGATAATCCTATTAAATAATATCTTCGGAAAACAATACGTTAAAAATAGAAATATGCATATATAAAGTTGAGTTACTTTGTCTCTCTCTTTATCTTTCTCTACCACTGAATAAAAGCCATAAATATTACACATGCTAAACAAATCCAAGTTAAGAAGTATATAAATGAATGAAGAATTGAAAACCACTTACATTCAACAAACAAAATAATTAAATAACATGCGATCCATGAATGTATTTTCAGAACATTGTAATGAAATACCTTACTCTACTTTGTCAAAAACACATGTAGTTTCATTCACATATAAAAGATGAATTAAACAACAATCCAAACTGAAGGACTCGAATACATTTTAATGTTTAGAAAAAAGTTTTAGAAAAAGAAAAGTAAATATCAACATCTTTTGCCAGTACCCGAATATATATCCTTACCAAATTCATTATAAAGAGTTATTTCTTAGTATTAAGTTAATAGTAATTCTCAAACCAACCTTTCACATATATGGTATTTTAGACAAACATTCATACATTAAAAAATTATTTGAATAAAACAAATCATTTATCAAAGTTTGATATATATATATATACCTTGTTCATCTCCAATATCAGTAACTGGTTCAATTTGACGTCTATGTTGTAAAATACCATTGATTTTCCGAACTATTAAAACAGTTAGTTGAACTTTACGTGGTAGAATTATGGCTGGAGAAAATTTATGAACTAATGCCACCAATAAACGTAGTATAGCCACTAAATCTCGATTATACACAGCAGAAACAGGCCATAGTTGGGCAGCACGAACAGGTGATATGTCTAAGGCACCATTAATTTCATCAATTACAATCTAATAAATATAAATTTAAAGATATTGAAAAATCATAAATAATCATGATTGAATTCATCTACACAACTAGTTTTAGTAAACTTATATAAATCTACCAGTATAACTGTAACTATAAGGTTGACCTTGAATAATTCCTATAATGGTTTTGTGATTTCGAAGGCATTTTTCAGTCAGTAACAGAGGAGTTCATATAAATCAAAAATATTTTGTAGTAGGAGTATTGAAACCCGTTAAAGTTAAGTGGTTTTAAGGAGTTTTTTTCTTATCTTATCATCTTGGAATTATTTCTATAAAACTTTAATTATATCGAGTGCGAAAATATTCACATTAAAGATTATTCTTTGAATTCTTCACACAGCAACATATCGTTTTATATAAAATAAAATATCCTTTGAAAAATTTAAATTACTGAATACACCGAAGGGTTTTTTTAAGACAGTAATATGAGAAAATCGGTTGTGGTAAGTCATCGATTTTAGCATTGCTACTTCATGAATAGATCAATTATTTAGTGTATCATTAATAAAGTAATTTGTTTGAGTTTACCACAGAAAAGCAAACCAAATTAAAGCAAAATCTCAATGATTCATTTATTATTAAGTACAGTTTAAACAGAAAGAAATAGGCATTGAAAATCTTCAACGAAGTGCTTTTTCCACTATATGATAACCAAAAGACTGCTTTCTTTAGACGATTAGAACACTGAAAAAACATTTTCATTTGTATTGCAATTTTTGCATAAACCAAGATAAAAGCCCTTCATTTTATTTCACTACAAATGAAAACTTGAAAGTAGTTCTTGGCTTATCCCAACTAATTCACCAGACTATAATGACGTAACAGAAGCAAGGTAGGTTAAAGTCTGGAATATTCACAAAAATAATAATCTGGTTAACACATTTCACATCCCTGTTGACGTAATTTACGAAACTTACAACCTTATCAGTTCAAATTCAGTCGATAAGTAGTTTGTGAGATCATAGTAGTAAAATAAAAAGTTCACAATAATAAACTTTTATCATCGGGTGTGAGGTAGTTGGTCACTGAAGACAATGGAAGGTGGTTTTGTGCAACCTCGTAGACTGATTAATGTTAGACATTACCACCGTTCAATGCCGACTAAATGGTCTAGAAGGCGTTTGAGCGCGAGGCTGAAGGTCCTGAACTCGATTCCTGAGTGAGAGATCATGGACCACCTTCTATTATCTTCGGTAGATGCAAACTGCTGAGTTGCATACTAGGAGAAAACAAGCATCCAGTGCTTCCAGACTTTCAACGGTGGTCTAACTTAGGTCAGTTCATGATTTCAATAATACATTTTTAATTCACATTAGGTTTAGATCCAGTTTTCCGCTTTCAATTATCGTAATATTTATTAGGTTTGTTTGATGACTCTTAATGATCTGTACATTAGCAGCTTAATTGAGAGTATAAAAACACAGCGATTTGAATGGTTCTTACAAATTTTATTTCGTTTCTACATTTTGCAAGATCGTTTGCCGAAAAACACCTTATTTATATTACAAGGATTGACTCAAGTCTACGAGCTTATTATTCCTATAATTGAAATTTGAGCAAACCTTGGTGTTAGATGATAATAGCTAATTAATTTTCGGTAAACCATGATATTACAGTGACAACTTAAATAACATTCAACAAGGAAAATATGTCTAAAAATGACAAATCACTTTTGGTAGAAAAAGAATGTGACTTACTTTTAAACGTTGTTTTTGACCTATTTCAGTCTGAGCTACTTCTGGATGATCAATTTTAATATTTAACAATTTTTCAATTAGTTTTTGCAATACTTGCCCATCATATAAGTCTGCTTCTAGATCACGTACTAAAATTCTGTCGTCTACAAGTTCAGTATTAATCCATTCAATAAGTGAGCATGATAAATTATGAACTGATGGATGATCCTAATAGAAGAATTTTTAAAAGAAAAGAGAATCTATGTAGATGTATATGCAAATCCAAATCAATAAATTGTTAAGAAGCCAATTGTGTAGTATCACAGTAGATGCTATCTGTAATTGTTTTCGTCAACCCACCAAAACAGAATACATATATTGGAATAAAATTAAAAGGTAATGGAGACAAATAAAAATTTTCTATGATCAAATTCTCTGTTAGAAAGGAATAATATAACTTAAGAGTCAGTAAGTCAGCCACAACGTACGACCAGACGCATATATGCATCGGTCCAAGTTGCCACACCCCATTAGCACAAAAAAATGAACATCAAATCCAAAGAAGCAATTAACTCAATAGTATAATATATAAAAGAAAGATTGCACATAAGGATATACTACAGGAAGGAAGTTAGTTTGTAAAAAGAAAGATATGAAATAATTTAAATATTATAGTTTAAGGGAAGACAGAGAGTGTACACACATACGCCATTGTGATCGATTCTGAGTCATGTCACCCAGTTCCCAAGCATTGGATACGATAGTCATGCGGACCCCAAACAAGTAGTTTGCATCTACCAACATGGCTCAGACCAGATGTTAGTGTATTCAAGTACTGATACCACGTTTTGGTTTGGCCACCCCTAACTTTCTCCCGAAATCCCCCAACACTAGTAAGCATTGCGCGTCGTGGTAATCAGTGTTCAAGCATACACAACACGTGGCCCAATCATCTCAGTAGATGAAGATTCACAACCTCATCAACTGATTAACCATCATCCCCTAATACCCTACGCCTAACCTCACTATTACTTACCCAGTGATCGCAACAGATGTGAGCAATATTTCTAAGGCATCTGTGGTCAAATACTAACAGCTTACGAGTATCGTTGACTCTTATTGACCACGTTTCGCAGCCGTAAAGTAGGACAGAACGAACTGCCGCGCAGTATACTCGTCCCTTAATTGATAGACGGATATGTCGCCTTCGTCATAGGTGACGTAAGTTGACAAAAGCCAAAACAGCTTTCTGAATCCGTGCTGAGATTTCGTCAGACACCACCCATTAGGGCTGGTCAGACCTCCAAGATAAGTGAAGTTGTCAACGCGTTCGACTACTTCACTCCCTATCCTTAGTTCAGGTGTTGACGTAAACCAGTCTTGAAGCAACAACTTGCATTTAGAGGGAGAGAAGCGCATTCCAAACATTCTGGCATTGTTGCTTAGTGCTACCAAAAGACTCTGCATTTTATCAGCGTCTTCACCAAACAGGACTGTCATCTGCGTATTCTAAGTCGATAAGTGGACCTTCTGGAAGGAGACCAATACCCGAGAAGTCAGTAGACGAGAGCGTTGTTTCCATCAGTAGGTCTATCATGAAGTTAAACAGAAATGGAGATAGTAGACAGTCTTTCCAGAACACCACTTGAGGTCACAAAAGCATATGACAGTTTGCCATAAGCTCCGACTCGACTGGCGGTGATTCAGTAAAGAGCCTTCACAAGGTCTATGTAATTCTGAGGTACGCCTTTCAATGACAGACACTGCCACAGAACTTCTCGGTCGACAGAGTCAAATGCTGCTCTTAATTCAATAAGGACCACCATTGTCGGACGCCGATAAGCATGCCTGTGTTCTAGAACCTGACGAATGGTGAATATGTGGTCGATACAGCCACAATCAGGTCTGAAGCCAGCTTGATTCTCGCGTGTTTGCAGTTCACGAGTCTTAGTTATGCGTCCGATAATTATCGAGGCTAGTATTTTAGATGCTATATTAGATATATTAGTTAAACTAATCCCTCTATGGTTGCCACAGGATGATTTTAACCCTCTCTCATATATTGGGACGATAAGTGATTGCAACCAGTCACATGGGATTACATCCAGTTCCCAGATTGTGACTAAAATGTTAGTCAACCCAATCGCCAAAACCGGACCACCATACTTAGAGAACTATGGAGCCAATCCATCTGGACCAGATGCTCTCCCCCATTTCAGATCAGCTATAGCTTTTGAACTTCAATTAAAGTCGGTGTGCCTACTTCAACGTCCAATTCAGTCTGTTTAGGAATGGTAACTAGCTGTAGAGTAGCTGAAGGTCAGCTGAACTGCTCCATAAAGTGTTCCGCCCATCGTTCTAAACGTCTGGGTTGAGAGCAGATAACAGTGTCGTCTTTTTCCGAGATAGTCTCACTTACACTTGACTTCTTAATTCCAGTTTCCTTTATTAGTCTGAAAAGCTGTCTGGTGTTACATACAGCCGCTGACTTCTCCTTCTCTTTTGCTTTCGTTACCCACCACTGCTCACGATCGTTCCTTAGACTTTTGCTTAACCTAGATCTGATTTGTTTTCGCTAGTTGTCATGTTCGGAGAAAGATAGAATGAGTGCAAAAGACTTAACAGAAATCCACTGGCTTTTTCGTTACCCTTTGGTTTAAGTCACTAGCAGATGTCACTCCTGATTCCACAGCTGCTTGTATATCTTTACAAGCAACATCTGGGTCAGCCTCGTTTTCAAAACTGACTAAGTTTAACCCCAGTTGTTTCTGGAATCTACTTTTGGCTTCTTTGTCACTGAGTTCAACTCTGATGGGTCTTCTTAATGTAGTTTTTCTGCATCCAGAGAGGCGCGAGCAAATGCACGCCCGTATTAGAGCATGGGTCTCTCAAACGATGACTGATGGCAATATGGTCTATTTGAGTCCATCGTTGGTTTGGTGCAGGTGGTCACCATGTTAGACGATGTCTCTCCTTATGCTTAAAATTACTGCTTGCTAAAAATAAATTATTTTCTGAATACAGTCGCAGCAGACGGTCACCATTATCTGTTCGCTGAGCCGGAATACTAAAATACCCGCCTAAATGTCTTCCTGTTTGGTTTAAACTACATAACTAGGCATTAAAGTCACCTGCTACGAGTACTATGTCTGGGTGCTTAGCTTAATGAAGAAGTTCAGAAAGCTTTCTGTAAAAGCCATCTTCCACTTCATCTGAGCTGCAGTCAGTGGGAGCGTAGGAAGAAATGACGAAAAGACAAGGACGTGTGTTCCTATCCTTTTGAGTTCTTACGGAGCCGTTTAGTCGAACAACAGATGTGCGACTGTTAACGGGGATCCGTTATAATAGTGTTTGTTCTGCCCTCGTACTCAGTGCTATGCCTATACACGCCAATTCACGAGAACTAGCCATCAGGTCGCCAGACAAATGAAGGGCGTGTCTCGTCGATTAGTCCATTAGGCAAGCCCGACCACTACGTCACGGTAGTAGCAATGGTGGTAATATAATTCAATAAATTAATCGTATTCGTTGGTTATAATTTTGTAGTACTGTAAATTATATTTTATTCATGCATGATTAATTAACATCAACTGCTACTTACTTCAATTTATTAAAAACCTGATTATTAGTCAGTTTAAATAAAATATGTGGAAATTATTATATTCAGATATCAATTTACGTGAATAATAAATCTTTATATATCACTTTTATCTCCTTCTTTGCACTGAACCATAATAGTTTTTATTTAGTTCATACTCTCTAGCAGATGTACATACAAAGCATGAATAGAAGTGCTGTGCTGTAACGAATTAAAAATCACAAGCTACCAACTTTTAGTTTGATCACCAAACTGTCTTAATTTTATACATGTAATCGCTAATTATTATTGATTGCTTTTATTATTAAAATGTAAATGCACTCTATGTTCGTACCACTGCGTCACCTTGCTTCTTTTCTCTTGTTCTCTTTTCAAGAGTCCAACACACACACACACACATGTATACGAAATATCTCAAGGCTACATGCAAACCAGTCAAAGGATGGTTACAGTACTACATCAAGAATAAATAGAAATTAAAAGTGTGAAACACTGAATTGAAATTCAATGGTCTAAAGACAGTATATTCCACAAAACCTGAACCTACATATAAATAAAAATAATATATTTGTAATATCCCAGTGAGTCCAAACTTGGTCAGACCTGTTTTTCATTGATTGCACCCGATATTCTGGCTGTCTTTGTGTACTATTTAGACGGGCTAATTTAATTTGGTTATTTATTCTCTAAAGAAGTGGCCTATACTGAGTCACGGAACGTCAGAAAACTTAGAAAATTAATTTTTCTACTTATTGAGATATTACAAATATTTTATTTTTATTTATAACAATCTACTCAATGTTCAGTTTATTCGAAATTGTCAAGTCATTGGTAATGATACCTACTGAACCTACATAGTTCAATCCTGTTTTAATTCATAGTTCCGCACTGTTGAAGAGTCTAGGAGAAGTAAAAAACACCTTTTCAACTGATATCGATTCGTGATAAAAAGTAACCTGCAGACAGGAACCATCAATTTTTCGTTAAGTTCAGATACTAATAACATTGATGTAAACATGGAGGATCTGGTGCAGATATAAAGGCGAGGATTGGCAAAGCAAGAATAGCATTTCTACAGTTGAAGAACATATGGAACTCAAAACAACTCTCAACAAATATCAAAATTAGTATATTCAATATGAACATTAAAACAATTGGTTCCATTGTACGGAGCTGAAACTTAGAGAACTACAACAATCATCATCAAAAAGGTACAAGTATTGATAAACAATTGAAACTAAATTTTAAACACCAAACTTGCTCTGCTAACGTCATTTTTTCAGCATATCGTATTTCAAACGGGAGGTAAATTAACAAAACGAAAAGCATTAAATAATATATAAATAAAAATAAATTTCTGCATTCATGCATGGAATGACTAACTTTTGACTGAGGTTCTATCATAGAGCGTTCTTCACCCTCAGCCAACTGATAACCATCAGTACCGAGATCGAGTGGAGCAGGAAGTAAAGGGTCCTCCATAGCCTGCCGTGCTTCAGCTGCCAACTCTTCAGCTTCTTGTTTCCGCCTTCGTGAACGTGACAGTGTGTTTAACTTAGCTAAGAAACCAGACTCTCGTGAATCAGCTCCGCCGCCAACATTCGGACCATAGATTCCACCCCCAAAATTCGCAGCTCCTGGACCTACACCACGTCTGGGAGTCCCAGGGCTTTGAAGGTTGCCTGATTGTGGCTACAGAATTGTTTATAAGAAGTGTGCAAGTAAATCAGGTTAAGTAACAACTAATTAAATGAAAATCAAAGAGATCCTTCGTCGAACAATGTTGGTCACCAACTATTTTTAATGGATGAGAAAAATGTAATTCTGTATTGGTTCACTAGAAGCCTACAGCGTGGCTTAATAGTATTACATTCACCGTGAGAACTTAAACTCTGATCTGGTTTCACGAAGACTATGGGAGTGTTGATGTAGAAACATGCATCGTGATAAAACCGTTCCCACATATATATTATAAGCACTAAACATGAATAAATACACGTTCTGAATTGCACTCTTAGTCAACACCCAACATACAATGAGTTTTTTAATAAAAATAATATTGAAATTTCCCTATACACGAAGTTCATATAATAACAAATTGATTACAAGTTAGTGTTTAATATAAACTAGAAAATATAAACCACTACATCTAAAAAGTATAATTTAAATAGTGAGTTAATAGTTTAAGTATAATGAATAAATGTATAGTATTTTCATTAGATTAATTCATGCATAACAGTTTCATAGTTAAATAAACAACAGAGATCACCAAAGTAGTATGTGTGAAGTAGATAAAAAGACTTGAAAAAATCGACTCATGAAAGTATTAGTATACAGATACTTGAATTCATGAAAATTCTTGATAAGAACCAACAAAAACATAATGAAGTTGACTTAAAATTCAGATTAGAGTGACTTAATGTGTTTAGAATTACTTATTTAATCTAGACAAAAGAATGATCACAGTTTAGAAAACTTGTAAAATACCAAATCAAAGTCCCACAGAAGTATTCTAGTTCATAAATCATATTTGTAAGCCGAAATTTCTATGTAAAAAGACCAGAAACAGTTATGATCTAAGAGCACCTTCAACAAAAAAATTACAAAACGAGCAAGTTGTCAACTAAGCAAAAACAATAACAACTGTAGTTTTCGAGAGTCAACTAATCGTAAGACTTATATATTGTCATAATAATCATGGGTACTATATAGCTTCTTAATCAGACTATGTACCTTAAAAAAGAACAAAGTCATTTCATCCTGGACATGCATATGCTATTCAGACGAACGGTAAGATAAAACAAATCAAATAAATATGGAACATTGTATTCAAGATTTAAAAGATGTAGATCCAATCTATCTGCTCAAACTTGGACTTAAAATCAGTTTCCCTAATATTTCCAAATAATGGTTATCAAATCAATGTTAAAACTACTTATTCACAACTAAACTTAGCGATGTACATAAGGGAAGAGTAGTAAAGAAGGGAATAATATCATCGCATAATGTACGCTGGATATTACCATCAAACTATTGAAAACAACCTCAATTTACGACTAAAACATGGAAGCGCTGTTGTATTTACATAATAGATAATTTTATCGTGAAACTTATATTTATCTTTGACGGTAAGAAATAGATGCATGTAACTTTATTTAAACACAACCTTTCGAAGCAGAAAATAACCCTTATAGTTTCGTGGCTCAATGAAAAATAGTATTGTGTCCTAATGAAGATTTCTGAGACGTGATAATAAGCATATATTTTCCAACCTTAGCAATTAACGTTTTCAAGTATTTTGCCTTTCACAATCAGGGATGGATTAATCGGATAAAATTAGCATGGTAGTTAAAAGAAGTCCCTAAAACCTAACACACTTTCTGCAGAAAAGTCTGAGTCTAGAAGCTATTCCTCGGACGTTTTTATTGTGGCAGTACTAGTGTATTCGCCTTATCAGAAACCTCGTCAACATACAGTCAATTCTCTTAGACTTCACTTCTTTCGTTGTGATGGTTAAACGTTAAATATACTGACGCTCGCACAATCTCCCCAAATTCCTACAAAAGGTATGTCTTCCATAAACCACGTCCACTCCAACGAGTCAAATCACCCAAACCCCAAACTCTATATCAGATTGGATAAGAAACACTAGTTTTCTAGACTGTATTATGTTAGGAAACGAGTAAATTTCATATTTCAGACAAGCACATGAAGCACGATTTAAGATGTTCATTTAACTTTCACGCGGTTTGGTGACTTCGTATAACTCAATAAACACTCATGACTTGATATGCAAACAGAAATGATTGCACTTTTCACATTTGGAAACTGCAGTATAACAGCTAATTGTATACTGTTTGACTGAATAGTCCTAGGAAGTCCCAAGGAGATCGCGAGCTCCGCTAGCCTACTAATTGTCCTTGGCAGCATTTTCGGAATATCATACTGAAGTGAAAATGGTAGGTGATATCATAATTAGAGAGTAGTTAAAAAAAATCGGCCGACTGTCGTCCCTCCAGGAAAAATGGCCCCGATGCCTGTTTTTATGAGACACGATACATAAGAATTAGTAAGACAACTATCACAGCAATCCACACCACTTGTTACACCTGAAGGCAACAGTCCTAAACCTTTGGTAAGGGTTTGAGAAAAACAGGTCGTTTAAATTTCGTTTGCGATAAGGGATCCATAAAGGTTCATTTGGTCTGGCTGCGAAGGCAGAATACTTGGAGCATTTTAAAATGCCCAAGGCAAATGACAGATACTAAGGAAGATCAAAAAAGTGTAAAGCTAGTTCCATTTACAAAACAGATTGACTTGGAAACAATTGTATCTAGCACTACCGAGAGTAAGAGAATATGATACCACACTGATTGGAGGACCTCTTTGATAGTTCACTTTTAGTAATTAGCTACATCCAGAGTGCAATAATAGCATCGATCTTCAGACTTTTATCGAAGGTTAAGATAAAGCCAAAATAACAAATAATGAAGGGTCCGGCCGCCTTTTGACAAGTTCTGAATGTGATAGTCCGTAACCGACAGTTTACTGAGTGAACTGTGTACAATATGGTCATGACAAGAGTACATTTCAAGTGTGCAGTTCTCTGAACAATTTGTAGGAATTAGGAATATATGATATTATCTATATACCTATGGAGTGAATAATCCCGTCAATAAAACCAAAACATGTCGTAGTTATGACAAAATGCACAAAAAATGACCTCAAAAGCAAATTTATCCAACCACCACATAATGGTACACAAAAGCATGAAATCAGCAGTCACATAATACATGCCGCTAAAATATCAAGCCACATGCAAAAAAGCACAATTACGAGTATAAATATAAGCATATATTTATGGAATACAATATATGCTCGGGAAATTATTCAGTTTACATCACGTGGGTCATGTGTTATAAACAAAATACTAGTTGTGGAAAATGTTTTCTCGTCGACTGAAGCCACTACATTCAAAATTAATGCGGAGATTTAGAATCCACATTTTCATCCACTTTTTCAGCAGGAGCTTTATGTAAAACCCTATCGACTATTCCATATGAAACTGCTTCTTCTGCAGTCATGAAGTAATCACGGTCCATCCACTTTTCTATCACCTGCAGTAAAAAAACCAATGTGAGAAATGAGGCAGGTACCAAGTACTATATTTATTTCATACAATAAAAACCAAATATTAAAAATACTTATATTTGTATGTATTACGAAAAGCATGTTTGTAATTACTTAGTCTTGGTGTTATTAGAAAAATTTTTATCCAAACACATTAAACAACGCAACATAAGAAACAATCTTAAATAGGCAGTAAACAACTTGCAACATATGTAAACAGAAAGAGATTGGTTAACTTATATGTTGTTTCATACTAAACTAACATTTATAGAACTAGAATTTTTACACGTCGACTGTGAACAAGGTTCGAAAACAAAACTTAACTTTTGAAACAGGTGGTTTTTTATTTGGCGTTCATCCAGTATACGTATAATAAAGGTTATATACATTATTTGGCTTCTTTATACTGGAAGGTTGGATAAAAATTCATGGTCCCCACAATGTGAGTTATGAGGATGTGATGCGAATCTTAATCTACTCGCTACCTTGTAACTAGCACTTGGAAGAATAAGAACTGGGTGAAAAATTTGAAGTTGATAAGCCTTAAAATAACTTGAAACAACAAGCAGTAGTGTTGAGGTGAACACTTATCCTAAACTTTTAACTTTTGTTTCCTGTCACTATATTTTTTCGGTTTTTCGATATTGATAGTGTTCCTACGTCTATGCAAATCCCAATTTATATTTTCTTCTCATTCTACAGAATTTAGATGTGACAAAAAACTACTAATATTTGTCAACAGAAGAGTCCGACTATTCAGGTAGTTTTGTTTTTAATACTTATGTTTGAATGGGTCGCTACTTATCTCTATGTTCGTAGTTTTAGATGAGACTGAATGGAGATGAGTACAAACACTGTCCAACTCGGTAGTTATCAACGACTATATAATCAAAGACCGCTAAAACTCATGTGATTTATTAAGACGGTTTGACTACAAACTTCCATAATAATAATATCTAATCGGCATCATAAGTAAAATGTAGTATACATCTGTCGGTAGCAGTTTTTTTAAGTTAAAAATTAATATGTTCAATAGCTTCGTCTGGAGAATCATTATAAAACGTACAAAACTACAAAATATAACTGCACGGTTGAGACTTGATAACTGACAAAACTACGAGGAACCCCAAACAAAAGATGAAAGACATTGGTCGTTAGGTGAATATTTTGGTTTCGTACCGACAGGACGTGGAGCAGTATCAGAGTAAACAGATGTTTTTCTTTACATATATGTATGAAGAGAAGGCTCAGAAATTAGTTTGACCTTTAGTCCCTGGGTCGCAGGTCCGAATACAGCCACACCTACTTCGAATTATGCAACCAGGTGATATCACTAGTTTGGATACATAGTGTAACTTTAGGCCGAGTGCAAGAATCTGCACCTGGCAAACGAGATGAATAAACATTCGTATGGCTAAGTGCTTCACAGAAAAAGGCATCTCTCGCCAAACAAAAGCAATAACATATGCGGTGTTATCAATTGCTAACATTCAAAACGTTATCCGAAATATTCTCAGAATTATAGTGCTTACTGGCTAAAAGAATGAGGGTGGATGGATATCGAATGAAACTGAGACTTGCTAATCATAGATACATTCACTAAAAGATTCATCCCCTCATTTAGGCTCAGATACGTTTCAGATTGGTTGATATGGCTTTACAATTTTAAACGTCAGCACTACAAAATGAGTCCGTGACGAAGCTTTTAATAGCTTGTGAGTAACCAAGAAACAGAGATTAAGTTATGGTCACATAATCTAATCACTATTACTTATTCACTCCCAATAGTGACAGGTAATGCGAAACTGTGATGCGACGTCAACCAGCTTCTATGATATTAACCCAAAGTACAGACGAATAACTAAATCCCACACTTATATCAGCCACAAATACACTGATGCGACGATTCGATCGACAATCGAGAATGAGGTCACAGGTAGATTTTGCTAAAAGTGGAACCTAATCTTGGAGATAAGTTTCCCTATATGGGTCCAGTCTTTAGACCGAAAGACATTTCAATCCTTAGAATTAATACTTATCAGTCACCTTGGTAGCTGATAGCTTGCCTAAAGTATTGAGGCCACTTCAGACATCATCCTGGGACAACTGATAGTATTATAAGTTTAAGTACTCAGTGAAGTTCCTGACAAACAATCCTGAAACTTGAAATAAGACGAATTTTAGGGGAATTACACAGAAACATTTGCCGGCATAGCTTACTTCCTGGGACTGTCTTGTGTGTCGTTCGTATATAGTGTTTATAACATTACGCGTCCTAATTATCTCCTCTGCCTGAATTTTAATATCCGATGCTTGACCTGAGAGGAGTTAATATTTTAAATAAGCTCACCATGGGCAGAGCCAGATGGTTGATGGACCATTATACGGGAATGAGGAAGAGCGAATCGACAACCAGGTGAACCAGCTGCTAGCAACAAAGAACCCATACTACTAGCCTGACCTATGCACAAAGTAGCAACTGGTGGTCTAATAAACTGCATAGTGTCGTAAATTGCTAGACCTGCAGTAACAACGCCTCCTAAAGACAGTGTGGCAACAAAACCCGTCTTACCTGGACTGTTAATATATAAGTGTATAGGAATCTTCTTATCCTCTGATTGTAAGAACAGGAGTTGTGCGATAACCGACCCAGCTATTTCATCGGTGACCGCACCCATAAGACATATAATTCGGTCCTTCAATAAACGGGAATATATGTCATAATATCGTTCAACATTTGTAGTCTTGTCTAATACCATGGGTATGAGGGGCATGTGATTCTGAAAGCCCGTATGAAAGCTCTTTAGACTAAGATTTTTTATAAAACGACATTGAAAAAGAGCATAACGCGTTAACATTCTAGAGAAAGGAGAACATCGCATATACTGCAAGGCCATTGTAGCGCCAATTTCCTTCTCAATTTCCAATACTTTGTGCTCGCTTCTCTGTGTACATGATACAGTTCAAGGTCTTCATCATCATCTATAAAAAGTGAGATAGTATGGTATTTGTGCGAACTATTTGTATTTGAAAGACATTTGACAACGAATTCCAAATACAATACGTTCTTTTATGCTTATCTTGTTCTACTTGCTGTAAATTTTATTATTCCAGGAATTCATAGTTAGTACATTAATTCGAATACTTCTAATTATCACAACTCTCCAACCGGTTCTATTAGCTTGAATTCATAGGACAAATATATGATTTAGTATTATTTAAGACATAGTGAATGCGTTTGCTACGGAGGATCTGCGATATAGAACCAGTATCACGTTAATAGGCAGGAAGATCGCTGACTGTAATAAGAAAATTGTGAAATTTGCATGAAGATAATTAGAGAAGAGATAAGAGATATGACAAATAAACCCATAGATCTCATGGATATTCAGTATAAAGATAGCATAGGCATTCGATGTTTGCAACGCTTTTACATGTAAAAAATTTATAATAGAAGTATGCCAACCCAATCAAACAGAAAGTCAGGAATGAATGGGGTTCAAAGATATATTTGGAAAGCTTTCAGCTCGTTGAGAAGCATTTGGTCTTAACTGGCTAGCTGTTACAAGGGATGCGTGACACGGTGTGCCCACTCGACATCTGATGCGGATGCGCAACCGAGCACCTTCACTTATTTCAGTCCAGTAAAATTTATGCGGTCAGCATCAGGTGTCGGAGACTTACAGAACTATTTATTTTGGGGATATACTTATCTCTGCAGGTATTCAGTGTTTGACAACGCTTCTACCAGTAACACCTAATATATTTCGTTCCCACCCAGAGAAATCAAAACACAGAGTCAAGGAGATCGGAAGAGTATATTTGGCGATGACCAATATATCGGAATTCTCTGATCTAATCTGGCTAGCGATTGCGGTTGATGTTGAGCACGGCGTTACCACACGTGATCTGGTGCGGATGCCTGACCGAGCGCCTTCAGCTAGATGAGTCCACTAAAACATATGGTCAGCATCCAATGTCGAAAACTTACAGAGCTATTTATTTTGGGGATTTATTTACCGCCACAGATCACTCCCCCCCCTAGTGGGGCAGTGACGACCCTAAGACGTGGCCAGCCAGAAGTTTAAACCCAACGAGTTTGTCGTTGGTAAACACTTTTCTGATAGCTTACTAAATTTAGCAGCGTCTGGTCGTCTTTCCTTACTATATGGGACGGAGGTACAACATAGTAAAAAAAGAAAATGTACAATGAAAATTTCGAATCCTCATAAACGTCATCATTCTTTTCCAGCCGTCCTGGAAAAGAAAAAACAAAATGTAAGTGCATGTCGAAATACACTCGTATGTGCGTAAAAACACAATGTCGGCGGAAAAAAAATGGAAAATAAACTCATGAACACGTAATAGCGTTAAAAAAATGTTTTTTATGTTTTTTTTTTAATAATTATATAAATATATAGGCATAATAAAATTTTTTTAAGAAAAAATTATATATCGTAAAAAGAAAGATCGAGATAATATTAAATGTCGAGTAGTGCTTTACGTGCAGTAGTCGTTTAAATGTTCTGGAAATCTTACTCTTCTTCCAGAACGCGTCGTTTTAGGTTTATTTTCAGATACATTCGGAGTATCATCGCTAGTGTTGGTTGTTGGATGAGTTGTTGTAAGTGTCGGAGTCGTGTCGTTCGATTGTAACGAAGGAAAATCGACGTGGTCAGGATTTCCTTCTAAATACGCTGCTTTGAGACGATCGATGCTGATGCTATCGTTTGTTCCGTTCTTATCGATTATATAGTACTTCGGTTCGCGTTGAAGAACTTTGAAAGGTCCTTCGTATGCTGATTCGAAAGGTCGTCGATGCGATTCTCGACGAACGAAAACGTGTGTACTATATCGTAAGTCAGGTTGAACGAAAACATCAGTTGATTGAGGTCGAGTGGAAGCAGGTTTAACTGAACGCATTGCGTTTGTAAGCCTGTTCGTGTAGGAGGTTGGATCCATGTTCATTGAAGAGGACGAAGGATCCACGAATTCTCCTGGAAGTCGAAGTGTCGTTCCATAAACGAGTTGAGACACAGTGTATCCAATGTCAGCTTTCACTGCATTGCGGATACCTAGTAAGACGAGTGGAAGAGCGTCGGTCCACTGTGAAACGTTTGCTGCTGATAGTGAAGCTTTTAGTTGTCGGTGAAAACGTTCTACCAACCCGTTTGCTTGTGGGTGGTAGGCAGTCGTTCGGAAGCGAGTGGTTCCTAAAAGTGTGGTCAGACGACGGAAAAGATCAGATTCAAACTGACGTCCGCGGTCTGTAGTGATGGTTGAAGGGCAGCCGAAGTTTGCTACCCATCGTTCGATAAAGGTGCGGGCCACTGTTTCAGCGGTGATGTCCTTAATAGGTACTGCTTCTGGCCATCGAGTGAAACGGTCTACGCAGGTTAAAAGATAAGAGTATCCATTTGAATCTGGTAAAGGTCCTACCAAATCCAGATGAACATGGTCGAAACGAGCATCGGGAGTTTTAAACAGGCCTAAGGGACATTTATTGTGTCTGATAACTTTAGATTTTTGGCAGCTTACACAGGAGCGTGCCCACTCCCTCACGTCTTTATTCATGCCAGGCCAGCAAAACCGTTCTGCTATAAGCTTGATGGTTGCACGAACACCTGGATGCGAAAGTTTGTGCAATGTGTTGAAGACATTGCGTCGATAATGTTTCGGCACGATTGGGCGATCCCTACCTGTAGATGTGTCACAAAGTAAGGTTTCCTTACCTGTTCCCATCTGTTTGATGCGTAGTTTAAGTGTTGTGGACGATAACTCGTGCTGAAGATCACTGTCTTCTTTTTGAAGCTCGGCGAGTTTAAGAAAGTCGATTCCTTGGAAACTGTTCAAGGAAGTTATTCGAGATAAGGCGTCCGCAACTACATTGTTTGCTCCAGAGATGTGTTGAATATCTGAAGTAAACTGCGAAATGTAGTCCAGTTGTCGAGACTCACGGGGAGAGTACTTGTCAGAAGGAGAGCTTAACGAGAAAGTGAGCGGTTTATGGTCCGTGAAAAGAGTGAATTCACGGCCTTCGATATAGTGTCGGAAATGCCGTACAGCACAATACATAGCAAGGAGTTCCCTACCGAATGTGCTGTACCTCGATTCGGTGTCTAGCAACCTTCTAGAGAAAAATGCCAAGGGTTGCCAAGAGTTGTTAACCCATTGTTGTAAGACGCCACCGATCGCCGAGTCCGATGCGTCTACTGCGATACTAATGGGTGCTTCGGTGTCCTGATGTGCGAGCATTGTTACTTTAGCAATCAGTTCCTTAACTGTGGTGAATGCTTTTCGTGCGGTGTCGTCCAAATTGATGGATTTCGCATTTCCGCGAAGTTGGTCGGTCAGAGGTTTCATAAGTAATGCGCATTTCGGTATGAAACGTCTATAGAAACTTACGAGGCCGTTAAACGTGCGTAATTGCTTGACGGTGGTCGGTTCTGGGTAATCCAGAATGGCCGCCACTTTGGTTCTAAGGGGTCGGATACCTTGAGCATCGATAGTGTGTCCTAGGAAGTCTAACGAGTCGGTTCCGAATTGGCATTTCTGAACGTTTACAGTTATGCCATGTTTTTGTAGTCGTTCGAAAACAAGATCCAGATGCTTGAGATGTGTTTCTCTGTTCGGACTTGCGATTAGACAGTCGTCAACATACGCATGTACAAAGTTGAGACCTCGAAAAACGTCGTCTATGAATCTTTGGAATGTTTGAGCAGCATTTCGTAGACCGAAAGGCATTCGCAAAAATTCATAGAGTCCGAAGGGAGTTATGATAGCTGTTTTCGGAATGTCGTCAGTAGCCATAGGGATTTGGTTATACGCTTTAACCAAGTCGATTTTCGAAAAAACAGTTGTACCATTCAAGGTAGCTGTCAAATCGTGAATGTGAGGCAACGGGTAACGATCGGGAATGGTTTTCGCGTTCAATCGCCGATAGTCACCAGTTGGACGCCAATCGTTGCTGTCCTTTTTAGGGACCATGTGCAACGGAGATGCATGTGGGCTACTTGACGGTCGTATGATTCCCAAGTCTATCATATGGTCGAATTCGTTTTTCGCTAACCTTAGCTTTTCAGGAGCTAGTCGTCGTGCTTTAGAGAATACAGGTGGTCCTGTAGTCGTGATGTGATGTGTAACATTGATGGTTACACACGGTAATCTCGGTTGAGTTTGTTGTATCCCAGGGTACTTATCGAGTAGTGGCTGATAGAGTGGTTCGATCATATGCTTAACTGTGACTGAGGATAATCTGCAACCAGAAAAGGAAGTTACGTAAACGGACAAATTAGTGTTTCCGCCTACTAGCCTCCGTTTGCGCGTGTCGATGATCAGATTATGGTGTTGTAGAAGATCCATACCAATGATTGGTATAGAAACATCAGCAACAACGAAGATCCAGTGAATGGGTTTGCGTAAACCCACGTTAAGGTAAACGTACCTTTTGCCATACGTAGCGATCGGTTTTCCGTTTGCCGCCTGTAAGTTTAGGGTCGATTCGTGTAGTCGGTCGTTAGGATTTGCTGGGAGAACGCTAACTTCTGCGCCAGTGTCGACGAGGTAGCGAACTCTCGTTGTCACATCTGTGACGAATAACAGACGGCTTTGTTCGCCGGCTACGGTTGCCGTTAACGCGTGCCGGCTTGGAAGTTTCCCGAATTGCTTTTCGAATCAGTCGGTTTCGTGTTGGGAAAACTGCAGGGTTTTCTGCAATTTCTGGAAGACTTTCCATACTGGTTATGATACCAGCACCACTCGGGGTTATCTGTCTCTCGTGGTCTAGAGACAGATCGCTTACGAGAAATGCTTCTACGTGGTGTGCGCGATCTCTTACGGTCGGTACGAAGACTAAGATAACGCGTGAGTGTGTGACATAAGTCGGTTATATCATTCTGAGTCGTGTGAGGCTTTTCTTTGACTGAAAATACCTCGGTAGTAGGTTTCGTAATTTCTAAAGTGCGGTCGGCAGATGCAGCTAGCTCGTCTAAGGCGTTGTTCTGGAACGAGACCAGAACTGCTTGCACCTGTTGGGGAAGTTTTGACAAGAAGAGTTGTTTGAATAGACCTTCGTCGAAAGTTCTTGGGCCTATTACCTCTCTCATCCGTTGCAACATGTCCGTCGCAGAACCGTGTTGCAGGTCGATATTGTTGAAGAGTTGATCTAACCTTTGTCGATCGGTTAGGTCTCCTCGTTTACGAATCGAACTTTTCAAGATTTCGTAAGGATCGGAAACATCACTAGTAAACATACTAGGTGTTACGTACCTGTTGAATTCGCGCGGTAGTGCCTTGACTACTGTGAGGAATTGTGCACGTGTGTCGATCACGCCGTGCTCGGAGAAGTCGGCTTCTGCGTAGCAAAACCAGGCTTCGATGTTGTCGGGCCAGAAAGGCATCAGTTGAAACGAAGGCGGGGACAAAGTCTTAAGCTTGAGTACTTTAGGTGTCTGTTCAGTCATGATGAAGTATGAAGTACGATAATGAACGAGGGGAAAATATATGCATATCCAAGAAAAAAACACGAAAAAAATCACAATGTTTAAAAAAAAATAAAAAACAAGGCAATGATATATAAAAAATCCCAAAAAGGAACAGACTCACAGTTGCAATTAGGTGTACCAGATCACGTTGGTCTCATCAATGATGATGTCACAGGTATTCAGTGTTTGACAACGCTTCTACCAGTAACACCTAATATATTTCGTTCCCACCCAGAGAAATCAAAACACAGAGTCAAGGAGATCGGAAGAGTATATTTGGCGATGACCAATATATCGGAATTCTCTGATCTAATCTGGCTAGCGATTGCGGTTGATGTTGAGCACGGCGTTACCACACGTGATCTGGTGCGGATGCCTGACCGAGCGCCTTCAGCTAGATGAGTCCACTAAAACATATGGTCAGCATCCAATGTCGAAAACTTACAGAGCTATTTATTTTGGGGATTTATTTACCGCTACACGATGTTTGCAACGCTTTTACATGTAAAAAATTTATAATAGAAGTATGCCAACCCAATCAAACAGAAAGTCAGGAATGAATGGGGTTCAAAGATATATTTGGAAAGCTTTCAGCTCGTTGAGAAGCATTTGGTCTTAACTGGCTAGCTGTTACAAGGGATGCGTGACACGGTGTGCCCACTCGACATCTGATGCGGATGCGCAACCGAGCACCTTCACTTATTTCAGTCCAGTAAAATTTATGCGGTCAGCATCAGGTGTCGGAGACTTACAGAACTATTTATTTTGGGGATATACTTATCTCTGCAAGTACCTGACAATGTTGTTGTCGTACAGATTTTTTATTCGAGGGTCTAAAATCAGTCAAACCAGGAGACAGGAATAAAGAGTACGAAGGTACATTTTAAAAGTGACTGCTAATTCCTAAATCTAAGCTGACTGGTTGTTATAAGAAAAACCCAGCACAACGTATTAAAATGTGATCTTGTACAAATGTGTGACCGAGCGCCTACGGCTAGGGGTTTGATCAATATTATTATTGAGGCCTTGTTTGGGAGACTTGTTTACAACTGCACTTCATCCCCTCTAGTTGTATAGTGAGGACCCTAAGACGTGGTCAATAGGAAGTCCAAATCCAACAATCTTGTCAGTTATAGACATTATTCTAATAGCGTACCACGTTTAGCAGCTCATGTTAGTCTTTTCCTACTTTAAAGAGTAGTAGTTTACATAAAACTCGTTATTAAACAATATATTCCGTTCGTCGTTTGTATCTTCAGCTTTTCAAACATGAAAGTTGTCTTGTGAAATAAACGGAAGAAAATCCTAACGCGTGTCGGATATACTTGTTTGGGCCAAAATAGGTGAACCGCGCAAAAGAAAGTTGGTATTTACATGTACTTACATCGTGTGACGGACAAAAGAATACATAGACCGAAAGGTTGCATTTTGGCTGTTTACAAAAGGAAAGTGTGTACAAATGAGCTGGTTCAAAATATCCTGGTTTCTGGTTTTTTAATATAAACATGTGAAGATACTTTTAAAAATTATACTCTCTGCGTTTTCGACACAATAAAATTTCAAAATGAATCTGATAAGCTGCATAACAGAGGATGAGAGAAAAAGAAGTAAGGTTTGGAAATGTCTTACACAGAGCCGTAGTTCCCTGATTACTTTAGGGTTCCTACAGAGCACGTCATTTTCAGCCACTTATCTGATACCAGTAAAGCTTCTTTGTAGTCGCTTAGGAGTGGAAACTATTTCGTAATCTTGGGAATTATATCATTCGATTTTTTAGTCAGAAAGACGAAGGAGGGTGTATTGTCTTCTGAGTAAGTGGCTTTAAGCTGATTAATGTAGCCTTCGTACACATTTACGTTCCTGAAGATCTAATAGTGCTTAGGTTTGCGATAAAAACTTTGTTGAGTATTCCAAATGTAACTTCGAGAAGTCCGTTTTATGAATCACGACTGGCGTAACTAACCCCAAGGCGGGCTGAAAAAATGTATCCGTTGATTGTGGTTAGATTATGAAAAGTTTAACTGAATCAATCGCCTGGTCATGTAAAATTTTAGATCCACGCTTGTTTCAGATGGTGTTTGATCTACGAGTTTGTGACGGTAAATAAATCTCCAAAATCAATAGCTCTGCAAGTCTTCGACACTTGATGCCGAACAAACTAGTTTTAATGGACTGACCTAGCTGAAGGCGCTCGCTCACGCATCCGAACCAGATCACGAATGGGAACGCTGTGAGCAACTTCTCCTGCAACCGCTAGTCAGTTTAAATTAGTCACATCTCGATATATTGACATCCCATCAAATATATCTTCGAACCTTCTCGCTTCTGACTTTTAGTTTCACTGAGTGGGCACGATTCAACTATAGAGGGTGTTACTGTTTAAAGTGTTGTCAAACTCCAAATACTTGTAGCGTCTTCATTGATTGGCCCGACGTGATCTGGCACAACAACTCGTAAACTGCATGTTTGTTCTTTTTTGGAATATCATATATCATCACATTACTCTAGTTTTTATATATTGTGACAATGTACGAATCTTTGGGTATTTTTTATCCTCGCTCATTCCTATACTTTATATTCGTCACGACTGAACAGACTCCTGTGTAACTTAACATCAAGAATCTTACACCACCCTCATTTCAACTAACGTCATTCTGACCTCACAACATCAGAGTCTCGTTCTGTTACGCAGGGGCTGATATCTTCGAGCGGGGCGTGACCGATCCATGCGCACAATTCCTCGCAGTAGTGAAGGCTTTTTTGCGTGAACTCATCAGGTAAGTCACGCTTAGTATGTTTGTTAGTGATGTTTCGGAACCTTATGAAGCTCTAAAACGGTCTAGCCGAACAACAGAGGTTAGATCAACTCAATAGCATCGACCTATATCATGGCTCAGCAGCGGACATTTTGTTACGAATGAGAGGGGTAATTGGTCAAAGGACTTTCGGCGATGGCCTGTTTAGACAGCTTTTCTTGTCTAAGCCTCTTCAGCGGGTGCAGGCAGTGCTTATCTCGATTCACATCAACGCTGTAGACGAGATGGCTACATCTGCTGACTACATTTTCGAGATCACCAAGACTTCTCAGTCAAAGAAAAACCTAAAACAACACAGAATGACGTTACGGAACTCTGTCATACGCTGACAGGTGACCTTCATATTCGTAAGGATCGCAAATAATCACAAACCACTCGAAAGAGATTTTCACGAAAACGATCTGTCTCTAGACCACAAAAGACAGATAGCCTCGACTGGTGATGATATCACAATCAGTACGAAAAATCTCGAAATCGCAGGAGACCCTTTAATTTTCTGAACTCCAAACCGACTGACACGATAAACGTTTCGGGAAACTTCCCAGCCGGCATGCGTTAACGGCAACCGTAGCCGGCGAACATAGACGTTAATGATGTGATGACGAAAGTTCACTACTTCGTCGACACTGGAGCAGACTTTAGCGTTCTTCAAACGAATTCTATTGACCGACTGCACGAACAGGTTTTAAACCGATCGCCAAATATGGTAAACGGTACGTCTATTTCAACGTGGGTTTACACGAACCCATTTACTAGATTTTCGTCGTTCAACATGCTTTTATGCCAATCATCTGTATAGACTTGCTCTAATATCATATGTTACTCATCGACACGCGAAAATGGAGGTTAGTAGACGTGAACACTAAGTCATCTCTTTGTGTAACTTCTTTTTCCGGGTGTAGATTATCCCCTGTCACAGTAAAGCGAACGATAGATTCATACTATTATTGAATACCCGATAAGTACTCTGAGATACACCAAACTCAACCGAAATTGCCATGTGTAACCAGTAATGTTACACATCACATCACGACTACATGACCACCTGTATTCTCGAATGCGCACTCACTAGCTCCCTAAGCTGAGGTTGGCTAAAAACGGATTTGATCACATGATAGATTCAATAACCGTTCAGTCATCAGACAACCCAAGGGCATCTCCTTGCATATGGTCCCCACAAAGGGCAGCAATGACTGGCGTCCAACTAGCGATTACCGGTGACAGGATGTGAAAACCACTCCTGATCGCTACTCATTGCCTCACATTCACGATTTGACAGCTACGCTGAAAGGTACAACTATTTTTTTCGAAAATCGACTTGGTTAAACTATATAACCAAATTCCTATAGCTGCTGACGACGACAGCAACGAATGTGACGTTACTTTTAGGACGAAGCCTTCATTGCTCTTTTTCTGTGATTCTCACAGATCTGGGTGGATTACTTTTTTGGAATAACGGAACAAAACTCAATTCTGAATTAGTTACATATAAACTGTTAGTTTCATATTATACGATAAGATCTCAGTCTAACATATTCATGATATATATGATCATATTCATATAATAACTCACAATCACGTAATTGCACACTGATTTTGGCTATCCGATAAAACCATGCTTTATCATTTTTAAAACCATATATAATCATATTCGACGAAGAATTGTATTTCATATTTGCATTCTATTAATGATATCTTGTTTGGATGCTATAACTCACTTTATGTATTTACAGGATATATTCAGACCACTGCTTAATATTAGGAAATATATATACTCATGCGTGATAAAGCTCTATACTCACTAGTTTATACGCCATCCTTTAAATTGCATTTGGTTACTAAAACTCATTTAATGTCCAAAATTACTTGTTCAATTCGGTGAGTTCGTCATAGTTTTTGGTCAGTATTTTTATCCATAAAGCTATTTCATATATTTGGTTATAATGCACCATAATAATCTAAAACGTTAATAACCCTTTAAACTATTTATCTCTGCACCCTCCAATTTTACCTAATGCAGGCCTTCAGTTTATATATGTACCACATACTATACAGTACTTGACTCTTGGCGCGCTTTTCGAACGGGAAGTTTAGTCCTAACGTGATTTGCATTTATCAAACTTTTGCTGTGTTCTTACGCAACAAAAGTACCATTTCAGTTCTAAGGAATCTATCCTGAGCTATACGTTCGGTAGATTACTTTTTTTAGTTTCACCATATTTAATAGTTACCTGTGGTTTTGCCTCAGCTTACTATTCGGTTTCTTTTTGTTTTTCACGTATAGACTAGTTTCAGTTTATATCACTCGTTTTTACCTATTTTTGTCCGTTTTCAGTGTGCTTTTTAGTATTTTTTTAAAGGTCTTAGGCTTTTGCAAGCATCTATAACATAGTTTGCTTCAACACAGTCATGAAAAACTCATGCAAACGTCCGGGATGCCGTTTTGCTGTTACAACTGGCATGCAGTGCGACAACTGCAAAGGTTGGTTCCACGAAGCATGCACAGATCTGACAGCAACTGCTTACAACAGACTCAGCAAGTCAGAGCAAAAGTGGGTGTGTGTCACGTGCAGCACGGACGCTGTAGTCTTGCTGAGTAACATCATTGTCCTACTGACAGGTCTTCGGAACAAGTTGTCAGTTAACTTGGATAACGATAGTAAAAAAACCGGTAGACAAACAAGAGCGTGCGACGGATACAAAAATAGGGATGCCGATAGGTATACCACCGATGGAGCATCCGTCAACACTAATGATGACGTGTCGAGGCTCAGCACCATCATTACGTCGACGGTACTAGACTCCTTAAGCAAACTCGGGTCTCCCAGCTTAGGGTCCCTGAACACAACAGTGGTTCCCAAAAACCCTGTAGGTGATTCGACCCACGTTAAGAGAGCCCAAAAGAACCAGGTATCACTGCCTAAGCCGAGCAACCCAAGTGTTGCTGTACGGAAAATAACTGGTGATTTGGTCGCACAGTCTACCCCCAAGTCTGTTCGTCCGGTCAACAAAGAGCCCAAGACTCAAAAACGCGCACCGACCTCCAAACAACAAGTTATTAAACCTGAACCCATCGTGAAATCTGGTAAATTAACAACAGTTCGTGACAATTCTCTCATTATCATGAACCTCATTGACAATCCTGATCTTCCTCTCAGTCTGCAGGACAAAAACGACAGGATGCTCTGGGGTGAATTGAGCAAGAAGCTCGAACTTCCTAGAATAGAGCCTTTGACGGTCACCCGGCTCACTCGAGGAAAGGATTCTAAGCATCTAAATCACCCGAGGCTTCTCCGAGTAACACTTAAGAATGCTGCCGACGTTGAGGAGGTCTTGCTAGCAAGTCACTTGTTGAAATCCGATGGTAACGTAAAAATATTGCCCGACATACCGTACTCTGAGCGCAATATCATACGGAACATCCCCAAAGAAACTCGCGATCAGTTTTTCCGCGGAAGAAACATAATTGTGCAAGGTATACCGGAAAGTGCAGACCCTGCTCAATCAAATTCTGACATCAGGGAATGGAAATTCATTAAACAGTCCTTGGGGCTCAAACACATACTGACTCAGCATGTGACGAGGCTAGCCAAGAAGGATGGTGACCCTAGACCCCGTCTATTGAAGATAACCTTTCCATCCTCCTACATGGCAGCTGCAACTCTGAAAGCATTTCGTGCAAATGGACGTCGTTTGCCGCCTGGAATCCACATGCACCCGGATAGGCCATACGATGCTAAGACCAAACACAAAGACAAGTTCGAGCTGACCATTCCACTTGTGGACTGTCTAGACGATAAAAAAACGTGTAAAGGACAGGGTGTACCACCCCGGCAAACCTCATATAGGTGGGCTACCTGTCCATTCACATAAGGCTCATACAGAAAAACAGGACGAAGCTTACGCGTTCCAAATTGAAAGCATAAACTGCTTATATATGAACGCCGCGAGTCTACCAAACAAACTGGATGAATTACGTGAACTTAGCAACGCTAATAAAGCCCATCTGATAGGAATATCTGAAACCTGGATATCTCAGTTCTCGGACCAAGAGTTAGCATTGCCTGGGATGACTTTGTTCCGCAACGACAGAAAAACAGGAATTGGGGGCGGAGTAGCCATATACATAAGCTCTTGCTTGGAGGTGCACCAAGTTCACAACCTCGAGTTTAACAGTCTTGAGGAATCCATATGGTGCTCTGTAAGACTGTCTAGTACTTCGAGGTGTCTAGTCGGAGTCACTTACAGGAAGCCAACTGCCGACATCGAGTACGATAGTCGTATTCTGGAAAGACTATCCCACTCTACCCGTCTCGGTTTCACACACATCCTGATTCTAGGGGACTTCAATCTCCCTAGAGTCAACTTCGCGGAACACACATACACTGGAGGCGACAACTCAATTGAATCTCGGTTCTTCAACCTCATCGATGACTTGGGCTTATATGAAAATGTGAGGTCGGCAACTCGTTGGAGAAACAGCCAGGCACCATCGCGCTTAGACTGTGTATTCACAAACGAAGAATTCCTAGTTGAAAACCTCTCAATCCTGGCTCCTCTGGGAAAGAGCGATCATGCCGTCATAGCCTTCAGTTTTGTCATCAAAACTAAGCTAAGGTATCCCAACAATAATTTGCGTTGGAATTTTAAACGGCTGAATGTGCTAGCTCTACATGACTATCTACAACAGGTGGTTTGGGATGTTCACCCTCAACTCGACGTGGACGGTCATTGGGACTTCTTACTGCATACGCTCCTATGTGCTACAAACCATTCAGTTCCTCAAACGGTTCTCAAAAGCTGCAAGCCACCTACAGTAATCAAGAACCGTACCCTTCGCCTGCTAAGCCGCAAAAGGCACTGTTGGGCAGAATACAAACGAACTGATAACGACGGAGCGTATAAGCAATATAAACATATAAGGAACATATGCACGAAGGCTATAAGAGAAGACAGGCTTCAGTACCAGACAAAGCCTATGGACAAATTTGCCTCTAACCCTAGAAGCCTATTCCGCTATGCAGCCTCTCTTCGTCAAACCAAAACAGGGGTTTCTCAACTGGTAGGTCTTAACGGCCCGACCAACAACGATGGCGACGCCGCTGACCTTCTGGCGGCACATTACTCTCAAACATTTCAACCGGCTGACATCAACTTTACTGACGACAGTTTCATCTACAATTCCACAGGACTTTCCGAAGTAGACCTAAGCTCTGACTTGGTGTTCCGGAAATTGCAGCACTTAAGATTAGATACTTCTCCTGGCCCGGATATGGTTCATCCTGCCATACTGAGGGAGGCAGCCTCAATCCTGGCAACGCCGCTTAGCGTGATGTTTTCACACTCGCTAAGCCGAGGCAAATTACCGGAAAATTGGAAGCTGGCTCACATCACACCAATTTTCAAAGGATGTCGACGCAATGAACCTTCAAGTTATCGGCCGGTGGCTCTTCTGTCATTACCTTCAAAACTCATGGAGTCCCTGATATGCGACGGTTTAAATGACTATCTACTGTCCTTAAATTTCTTCTCACCCCAACAGCATGGTTTCAGGAAGAGTTACTCTTGTATAACCAACCTGCTGACTGCGGTGGACAGATGGACAAGCATCCTCGATCGTAAGGGAAAGGTTGATATCATTTACCTTCATTTCTCAAAAGCTTTTGATAAGGTTAACCACTTTTGTCTTACCAATAAGCTCAAACGCCTAGGTATCAAACCACCTCTAATCGATTGGCTTACTTCATACCTAAAAAATCGACACTTTAATGTTAGGGTTAATTTCACTTTATCTCAGGCTATGGAATGTCCTAGTGGGGTCCCCCAGGGCTCAGTACTAGGGCCTCTTCTCTTCTTGATCTACATAAATGATCTTCCTCAACAGGTAACGTCAGACTTATTACTTTTTGCCGACGACGTGAAACGTTGGAGAGAGATACGCAACCAAGACGATATACAGGCACTTCAGGAGGATCTGACTCGACCTCAAAGTTGGGCAGACGATAACGGACTTACCTTTAACACTTCAAAGTGTAAAGTAGTCCATCTGCGACATGTCTCAGACTACAGTTATAACTTAGGAAACTCCTCTCTAGTAGTATCCCAAGTCGAAAAAGATTTAGGAGTCCTGGTGCCCCATGATTTAAAGTCTTACGCTAACTGTGACAAAAATGCCTTCCGAGCAAACCTTGCACTGGTAACGTTGAAGCGCATTTTTGGACAGTTTGATGGACGAACTTTTCATACAATCTTCAATAGTTTCATCCGTCCCCATTTAGAGTACGGAAACATAGTACTCCCCCCTCACTCCAAAAGGACAAGGTCACTTTGGAGCGTATCCAACGTCGAGTCACGAAATCAGTTCGAGGACTCAAATCTAAACCTTACGAAGAACGCCTCCATTCACTAGACCTTTACCCATTAGAGTATAGGCGTCTTAGAGGTGATTTATTAATGGCTTATAGTATTCTTAACACTTCTGGACATCCTCTTAAACACCTACTTAAGCCTAGTTCGAATAATAACCTAAGGGGTAACACCCAGAAACTGGGAACACAACATAGCAAGACGGAATGTAGGCACAACTTCTACTCCTTAAGAGTTGTCAAAATCTGGAATTCGCTACCAGCCGAGCTAGTCCAAGCGACTTCTCAGGAGTCCTTCAAGAGGCAACTTGACCTATTCTTAAGGACCAAGGACAGCATCACACTATGGTTTACCAATTTCTTTTCCTCTTTTATTGTTAACATACCTAGGTTCTTGCCTGGAGGATTTGGTGATCCCCTGCTACTAGACACGGAAGCCTGTTAAGCGAAAGCTTCTTCTATTCCGTCCACAACCATTTGAACCATTTGAACCCACTTTGATTGTTTGGTGCTAATTATCGACAGTTCTAATTTACTTTACTATATAAGGCTATCTTTTTGTGTAATATGTATGTTATATTATACATAATGTTCTAGTCTGCCTCCATAAATGTACTAACATACTTCCTATATCTCGACTACGATCTTTCTGCCATTCTCCTCCCTCGTTTTTGACACCTTCAATAAACCTCACAAAACATCTACCCTTGTTTTAAATATAGGTTTTGATTTCTAGACTATCGTGATCCTTCTGCATTGATTTTTTCTTCCATTTCTATTTTCAACATTTTTGTTCAATCCATCTGCTATTTATCACTTTCTTATCATGCCACAAAAATCGAAGGCCCCTGCTTCTACGCCGTAAGCCAAACGTAGGAAAGCGATACAATCTAACACTAATACCGACACGATTTCCGACCGTTTCAACGAGACGAGCTACTCCGTTTATTGGGAAGCAGACAAGCTTATATCATCTGTCTCCATTCCAGACATGATGATATAAGAAAGTTGCAAGCTGATATGAACATTGTCAATCTGTTTAAGTATCTCACCGACCCCAACCTTTCAGAGACTCCAGATCAAATGAATGAAATTAATAATTTCCTAGATCACGTTGTTTCAGAGGCCTTTGAATAAATGAGACGATCTCGCAATGCAATTATGTTTAATACACCGGACACATATGCCCTTAAAAGTATCGAGTCTAGCCTGCATAGAGCCAGCAATATGACACACGTACCATGTGTGTGCACAAGATTACAAAGAAGTCACTCTGCTGTGCACTCACCGATCTTGTTCAAATTAACTAGTCTATGGGCGCCAGTGAATTTCTAACTTCCTCCAATTCAATGAGACAAAAACAGATTTTCGAGAATATTAAGATTTTTCCAGATAAAACACCATGCCAGCAAAAAAACAGGGAGATCTGGTTACAGACTACCAGCGCTAAACTCCCAAATTTATCATGATTCTAACGGTTGTAAAATTAGGTTCTATTCTAAGACAACATCTCACTTTACAAATACGCTACCTTTAATAAACTCTCCTGAATCTCCTGAAGTTCAAAACTCATAAGAAAGTAATCCTGATGTAGGTAGTGTCCATCCTTTTTAAAATGCTGAATTAGATTTAACGCTAATAGTCGTGTTGTTGACAAATGAAATAACACAGTCCAACTTCATGTCAGTGCAACACCCAGTTACAGTAACTGTGCAACGGATAACGGGAAATCTAGTCATAACATTTATATAGCTGACCTCGCACTTAACGTCAATATATTCGAACCTTGCAAACCATCGCATGTATGTTTAACAACACTCGATTCTCCCCAAACTATGAAGTAGCCAAAAGAAACCACAAACCTTGGAAATGAACGTCTGGAATATGTTACCTACAAATCAGGCATACAAAGTAGCCTGAATTTTAAATGGCCATTTGTTCGCACGAACAGACCTGATAGCCTTCTTGATCCGACTCCCAATGTGTACACAATGCCTCTATCAGATGTTATGTTCAATAACAACGAGAAGGGTTCCTTGTAATTCCATAGGCTTTTCTGCCGGAAACGGTAAATACATTACAAATGATGACGAAGTTTTTGAATCTACTTCCTCAACAAACACTTACCTTAACCAATCCTACGAGTAATAAAGGAACTATCAATTGTGATCTATACTCTAATCACCTTCACCATGATGATATTCTTTCGTTCAACGCCTGCTCTCTGTCCAATAAAATTACTCGTCGTAAAACCTTTTTATTTATCGTAAATCCAAACATTGTACTTATTACGAAAACCTGGTGCATATCATTCATATCCGATCACTCCTTAGGTGTAAATAAATACGTTTTCTTTCTAACTGATAGTTGTCATGGCATAGGGAGTGGTACAATTATCTATGTTCGTTCAAACATTAAGGCGTGCAAATTTGAGGAAAATCTTTAGATGCTATAAACAACTCCACTTGAGTTACTGTAAACTGTGGATCGCAAAATTATCTACTCGTGGGATGCATATACAGACCACCTCATGTGGATACTAACTTTTAAGGATTATTAATATCGCTTCACATCAACTGCATACGTTTAAAATCAATGGACGTTATTTTAATCTACCGAACACTACATGGGGTTGGACTTCGGTACCAGGCCAATATAACAAGTTCGCTGAAACACTAGAACTTTGTGGGTGTGTCCAACAAGTCCCAAAGCCGACTAAGAGGAATAGTATACATGGTTTATTGGCGAGACTCTAATTTATGGACGAACCTTGAACGAAACTTAGATGACCTTGACAATTATTAGCCAATCAGAAGACAGTCAGTATAAAGTGAAAATTCATTATAAGAAACTAATGAATTACGGTGTATATTTTTCTTTTACATGATTTAAAAACTTGTTAAGGTTTGATAAAGGTTCAGATGTTTTGAAATCATGATGCAAACGGTATAGGAACTCGTCAACATGGCTCCATAATAGTCGTCTTCTAGAGCTGTGGTACAGTCTCAAAAATTCCTTCAGTCCGGACCACACGGCTTCAATATTATTAGCATGAACGCCGGTTGTAGGGTTGACGAAGTGGCGCTTGTGCACTACGACATGATGCATATACCCAGGTCTATGCAGGCATCTATAAGCTCTCCAATCATCCGTATATACTGTAGTGCCCGGCTGCACGTATTCCTGTATAATTGGTACTATTGTGCTTGCTTGCCGGTTTCTGACCCTCTGAAAATGCCCTTTTTGCGTTGATCGATCGTAAATTCCAAGTACCTGTCAAGTATATTTACGGAAGTGCTACTTACCCAATCTTCCTTGATACGACATCCGATGTTGTATTTTCGCCTTCTCACTACTGTTTCATCTATCTCCTCATTACATCCTACTCCTCCGAATGATTGGTGTAGACGTGTCATTTTAATTGCACACATGTCACGGCAATACTCATACCACTGGACTGCTGAAGCTTCGGTAACATCTGCAAACGCCGCAGTCAGTGTTACTGGTGTCTTTATTATCCAATTTGCAACTATTATCATGATCTGCCTCAGTCTCAGTCGCGATCGAGCGAAGAAAGTCCCCGTTCGAGCAGACGTTTTCCTCTAACATAAAGAACAACGAAATACAATCTCATCACGGTAGTCTGCACACTTTACTGCAGTCATTTGATAACCGCAGTCACAGGTACAGGAACTTCCTAGTAGTCTCATCTCTTGTAGCCTCTCAATAATCACCTCTTCTCTAAAATCTGCTGTAAACTGACCGTATGTGGGCATCAGGTATTGAACTTCGCTCCGTTACATTGAAATTGATCAAACGCTTCTGATTGGCTCGTCCATAAATTAGAGTCTCGCCGATTTATTGTTTACAATCAACATAGACCTAATCAGTGCACATTAGTCATGAGTTTTTTATGAGTGATCACAGAGTTGTACTGAGTATTATTCATTTTCTAAACATTATACAGTTGAGCCCTAAAGCTGAAATAATGTACCAGAGCAGACAGTTTGATCAACAAACCTGAGAACGCACTGGAACTCTTATTCGATGTTTACAGTCGGAATCTTATTTTACCGCAAATAATATTGACACTGCGCTTTCCGATTTATACCACAACGTGAAATATTGCCTTGACTGCACTAGTCCAAATATTGGCTATGTGGCTAATAACGCTAACATGGGCCAGAATACTTTTAAAACTTCAGAAAAAGCTGAGGAAACCGGAACACCGCTACTACGAGCATAATGACGTGTGTGCACTTCAGAGTATATTTAACTTAATCGACAGAAATGCTCCATCTAAACGCAAGCATTTTATGAATATAGAAAATAAAGCCCTCGGTAGTAAAAGCCCGGAATTATCAATACTTTGGCTTTTCAGACCTCGTGTGAAGTCGAAATATCTTGGCGCGACTAAATTCTTCATAGTTAATGAAAACAATGTTGACGACCTTGATATTATTTGCGAACAATCCAGCCAGCATTTCTCGCAATGCTACAGCACTGGTACTGAAACCTCTACCAATACATTTCCAATGGTGACATCCATACATCTTTCCAAAATCGATTTCGCATCCACCAAGTAATAATAATAATAATATATATTTCTGCATGCGCAGGTACATGCCATTTTTACGGGAATGATCTATAAATTACAACACTTTTCGTGCCTTAAGGTAACCTTCGTGCTATTGATAGAAGAAACCAGAGAAGTAGTGAATAGGTCTTTATTTCGGTCTTCGCGCAGTGACAGTGGAGCGTGGGATTATCTGTTCAGACAAACAAAGGCTCTCAACATTCAATATAAGATATTAGGGAATATAACGCTTATACAAAATAAGGAAGTGAATGAATACTTGAACAATACTGTTTTAGCATATGCTTAGTTGTTTGGGGTCAACTCTTAACCAACCAACCTAAGCTGTTACATTAGCTTCCCCCTAGAATCGACTTCCGTAGGAACGTCGGTTCGATTAACGTAACTATCGAAAACACCTTAGTTCTATTTCTCATACCAAGGGAAAATTATCAACTCGCTCACTGTTTGACTTACAATCAGTGACGACTGACGCTGTCAACGATAGTCCATGGATGTCTCTTCATTTACTAGCTTGTCATCTTATTTTGTAGCATGTGATTTCTTCTACAAATATCGCTGACGGTTTGCTGCGTGCTTTCAAGGGAAAGTGTGAGAATGTGGAACAAGAATATCTGAGGAAGTGCCGCGAGCGGGCTACCCAACACCATGTTGGTGAGGTACGATTTTTCCGTGCTCAGACCGGCTATCAGGTGTTTACTCACCTGCCTCTTGAGTCGCCCTCAAGTAAAACGTAAAGAAGAATCTACTTCAAAGGTAATGGTGAAAATCAAGCAAACCTGAAGAACTGCTCCACTGCCTGCATAAAATAATGAGATACAAAATGGAAATACATAAATGTAATTGATAATTGTTCGGTTCCATGTAAGTGCTTGGTCTCCAGAACGGATTGGTATTCTGGAAGGGAATAGACATAGTGTAGATATCTTGTGCGCGAAAAACCATGAAAACAAAAAAATATACTCTTTTGTCATGCATATATGTAAAAGGGTGAACTTGCTAGAAGTTGGACTCTAACAAGATCGATCAAACGCATGACCTTGAGCCTGTGATGACCGCCTTTAACAACTAGGTGCGTAACCAAGGGTGCATCAGAGTATTCCACAAAACGGAAAAGAATATACGGTTAAGAAGCAAAAAAAAATTGTGTAGAGTATGCGGATGAAGTACAGTTGTGTCAAATACCCTTTTCTGGTTTGGTTTAGGTATGCATGATATATTGAACCAATATTTCGTCAATTCATCCAAGTAACGAATTGGTTTGTACCTCAGAAGTGTGTAAGCCCTATTACTCATTAGTATTATGAGTGATTAATTGGTGTAAGGAAATATTGAAGTCACTTCCTCCGTGGTCTGATGTGTTTGAACGGCTAAGCACGCGGTCTAGGATTCAGGAGGGCAGAGGTTCGAGTGCGTGTGGGGCCTGCGTTTTTGTTCACCAGACCCACCTTCAATACGATGTTTGTTGCCCGTAAGTCGCTCACATATGAGAGAGAAAATGACAAGAGGACAGATTGATATATCAAAGTGCCATATTGGGAAAGTATAAGTTCTTTGTTTACATTAATATTATTACTATAGAAAAAAAACTACAAGTTTAGTAAATTTCCATTTTACGTTATATTTAAACCAACGAATATATATATATATATCAGTTATTGACACAAATTGTCTTTTTATTACGCTAATGTTAAGTTCCAGGACTTTGTATGGGCCACTAATAATAATTGGTTAACGTTAACATAGCCATGATAGTCGTATCGTCAGTTCAATGTCATGATTACTAAAGAGTTCCCTTATAAGTTGTGTTTAAAATTAGGTATGTGGAATCAATGAGGCTAACATAGTAACCTTACAGTAACGCACTGTACTATATCTTCACGGTTATTGATTCTTAAATGTCAGAAATTTAAAAAAATCTGAATATTGCCAATAAAGATGGGTTATATGATCACACTAAAAAGCGTGCTGCAGGAAAACTGGTTAAGTCATTACGTAAGTTTCCTAAACATGAAAAAAAATGAGAACTTTAATAAGTACTTGACCATGGTTTAATCCAAAATGTTTTGTCTAGAAAACTACTTATTAATAGTAGTATTAATCGTATCAAGCTACTAAACATATCCTCAACCGAAAACTTTTAGAAGTAGTTCATATGGTATATATGTATAGCCAGTCTACGTGAAAAATGTATATAAATATATAAGAAGTACAGCTAACATAGTTAATTAACCAGAAAAAGAAATTATAAAACTCGCCTGGGTTGCTTTTTGAATTCGTTGTATTTGCCAGTGATAGTTGTATGAGTTTAATTAAAATCCGCAGCCATCGTTTCGGAATACCTAGCTTATGTGTCCAGTATTTTAAAAAAATATTTAACATAACACGTATATATCAAAGGTAAAAGGTCTGAGGAATTGTCGGTGAGGCGGAATAAGGAAAAAAAAATTATTTTTAAGTAGATGCAGGGTGTGATTAGCTACGTGGTTAGATTTTATCCTGCAGCCGAAACTGTCAACATCCTTGACTGACTAATTGGATGTGCCCAGCGAACCGTTTTAGTCATTTGTAAAGATTTATCATCTTTACATTTCGATTCCGTAATGGATTTGTCAGTTAAACGATCTAACAACACGTATGGTGGTTCATGATCTAGATAAGCCGGCTTTAGCCTATCAATACTTACTGTGTCGGTGTTTCCATGCTTTTCTATCACGAAATATTTAGATTTTCTTGAGACGACTTTGAAGGGACCTTCAAATGGAGGACTGAGTGGTGCTTTTATTTTGTCACATCTTATCCAGACGTGCGTGCAATTGCTTAGGTCTTTAGGTATATATACGGCGCGCGATTGTTCACGAGTATTAATCGGCTTAATTTTAGACATGTGGTCCCGTAGTTGATCTACATAATTTTCTAAATTAAGTTTTTGACTGTTAGTATTAGGGTTAACAAATTCACCGGGTAGTCTCAGAGTCGTTCCGAAAACCAGTTCCGCAGCTGAACACTGTGCGTCAGTTTTGACAGATGTTCGTATTCCCAACATAACTAATGGTAGGAATTCTGTCCACTGATTGGGGTTCGAGTGAGATATAAGGGCAGTTTTTAGCTGACGGTGAAAACGTTCTACCATCCCATTAGCCTGAGGATGATATGCAGTGCAGCGTATCCTATTGGAGCCTAGAAGTTTAGCCAAGTTATTAAATAGTTCGGATTCGAATTGCGCTCCTCTATCAGTCGTTATTGTTATGGGTGTACCAAAAATGGTTACCCAGTTCTGCATGAAAACCTTGGCTACTGTTTCCGCTGTGATGTCCGCTATCGGGAATCTGGTAAATCGATCTATGCATGTAAAAAGATAATTAAAACCGTTTGAACGTGGTAAAGGACCTACCAAGTCGATATGCACATGGGCAAAACGTGTATCTGGTTGCGAGAAAACACCTATGGGTGAATTTGTGTGACGATTAATCTTTGATTGTTGGCACTCTCTAACCCATTTGTGTACATCCTTCTGTAAATTCGGCCATATATATCTGGCATTGATTAGTTTTGTTGAAGCTTTTGCGCCAGGATGAGACAAAGAATGAAAGTTATTATATATCAACTTTCGCATACTTTTGGGAACGAAAGGTCGCGGCATTGCCTTGGTCGTGTCACAGTAGATTAGAATACCATCGACAGGTGATGGGAACTGTTTTAAATTAAGACTTGAATTGTTTGTTTTAAGCAGGTTTTGTAATTCTAGATTCTGCTCTTGTTCGTGTCTCAACGTCTCGAAGTTTACTGTGGACTGTTGTAGCACGTTCATTTCTAGCCTAGATAAAGCATCTGCCGCCTGATTGTCCTGACCTTTGACATGTCGGATATCGCTTGTGAACTGTGATATATAGTCAAGGTGTCGGACTTCTCGAGGTGAGTATTTATCAGCTCTCGCTTTTAGTGCATTCGTTAGTGGTTTGTGATCCGTAAAGACTATAAATTCCCTGCCTTCTAACATGTGTCGGAAGTGTTTAATGGTTAGGTAGATTACAAGAAGTTCTCGCCCGAAGGTAGAATACCTTGTCTCTGCTGGAGCGAGTCTTTTCGAGAAGAAAGCAATTGGTTTCCAGGCGTTTTTAACCAGTTGGTTAAGGGTACCGCCTACTGCTTTATCTGAAGCATCCACCATCAAAGCAAGTGGGGAAAGAGAATTCGGATACATCAACGTAGTTGCTTGAGCTAATTTATCTTTAAGCTGTTTAATAGCTTCGACGGCGTCAGAAGACAGTTTGAATTCTTTTGGTTTTCCTTTGAGTGAATCTGTCAAAGGTTGCATTAGTTGTGCACAACCTGGTATGAATCTGCGATAAAAGTTAATTAGACCTAGAAAACTTCTTAGTTGTGTTAGAGAACTAGGTATGGGGTATTGTTTGATGGTGTCTACTTCTTTTTTGATCGGTTTAATCCCTTCTGGGCTTATTGTGTGACCGAGAAATTCTAACGTTTGAACACCGAAAACACACTTTGATGTATGTTTATTCCATGTTCATCCAGTCTTTTCAACACTGCTTGTACATGTTGTTTGTGTGATTGCAAATCGGGGCTGGCAATTAACAAGTCGTCTATATACCCCTGCGCAAATGGCATATCTCGAAGTAGGTTGTCTATGAATCTTTGAAATGTCTGTGCCGCATTTCTCAGGCCGAATGGCATGCGTACAAACTCGAATAAGCCAAAGGGTGTTGTAATAGCTGTCTTGGGAATATCTTCATCAGCCACTGGGATATTGTGATATGCCCTGACTAAGTCAATTTTAGTGAATATGTTCATACCCTGTAAACCGTTTGTGAAATCTTGGATATGCGGTATTGGGTACCTATCTGGTACGGTTTGACGGTTGAGGGCTCTGTAATCCCCGCACGGTCGCCAGTCACCTTCATTCTTCTTTGGGACCATATGCAAAGGGGATGCCCATTGACTATCAGAGGGACGGATAATACCCAGTTGTAGCATATAATCAAACTCGGCCCTAGCGATTTTGAGCTTATCTGGTGCTAGTCTCCTGGGTTTTGCCAAAACCGGTGCACCTTCGGTTTTGATAGTGTGACTTACTTTTAGTTTGTCTTTGGAAGGCTGTGGGTTTGGTTTAGTTAAGTTTGGAAATTCCGCGAGTATATCTTGGAATTTCGCTGTTGTTACTGGAGGAGTTTGAATCAAGTTAAGAGAGCTGATGTGACTTTCTTTGCCTTTTGTGTAATACGAAGTTTCTTTTAGTGTTAATCGCCGTTTCTTGGTGTCAACTAGAAATTCGTATCTCTCTAGAAAGTCAGTCCCCAGTATTGCCAGATCTAAGTCGGCTACCGTGAAAACCCAAGGGAATTGCCTCCTGAACCCCAAATCTAGGGTTAAATTTTTCTGCCCAAATGTCGCAATTTTAGTTTTATTTGCAGCTTGAAGTGTAATTGATGATGTTTCTCGACTAGTCTCAGTTTTATTTTGAGGGATGATGCTAAGAGCAGCGCCAGTATCCACCAAGAAATTCAAGCCAGAGTTTCTGTCTCTAACATAAAGCAAGCGACTGTTTAGGCGCCCCTTTTCAGTCGTCGCGACTTGGGGAGGGGTTACTCGTTTCCCGCTGTCTTAGAATTATGCTTAGGCCAGGCGCATGGTTGCATGCACTTGGTTGAGTTGACACCAAACTTCCAGTGGTACCAACAAAACTGCCCAGATTGTCTGGACATTTGTGACCTGTTTTGTGACTTGGATCGTGGTCGTTGTGGTGACCTGCTCCTGTTTCTATGACCCATTTGCATTCTGGTGACAGCCTCAGTGAGACTCTTAACACTCGCAATGAGTCCTTCTATTACGGGGTCTTTTGCTGATTCTACTTTTTGTGTGTGATTTATTGTGCCTGATCCAGTTGGAGGACCTCTTTCCATTATTCTATCGGCTATACGCGCTAAATGAGATAATGAGGTTTCAGGATCTTGTGCATCCAAATAGTGTTGGACGTAGCATGGGAGAGCTTGTATCCATCCTTGTTTTAGGACTGCTTCACCCACTGTGTTACCACCCACTAAAACTTGGAGGTGACGTAAAAACTGTGACGGCGACCGATCACCTAGTGTTTCACCTTGAAAAAGTCTTTGAACTCTTTGACTATCTGATAATGACAAACGGTTCATTATCTCTCGTCCTAAGATGGTGTATGGTTGTGGTGATGGTGGATCTAAAATCAAGTCACGGACTTCTTTGGCGACTGAAGGAGGAAGGATAGAACACAAGTCTCTATAGCGAATCCCTTCAGATTTGATATTGTGTCTCGTGAAATAATGCTCTAGTTGAGCAAACCACAACTCAGGATCACTACGATCAAATTCTGGAATTCGAGATTTCGTAGTCATAACAGTGTCTATTTCCACTGGTGACAAATCCTCCAGATTATGGGTTTCTATTGAGTCTGACATGAGGTATGTGACAAATATAGCAATAAAGTTAGCACGAAAAATGGTTACTATAACACGAATAACATAAGATAATACGGAACAAACTAGTTATATACTCAACTTAGTTTACGGATAATCAGGTCTACTTTTACGATTAAGCAAAAAATGTTAATAACAGAAATGAGGTTGAATTTGTGTTCAAAAAGGGCTCACCACTTTCGTGCCTTAAGGTAACCCTCGTGCTATTGATAGAAGAAACCAGAGAAGTAGTGAATAGGTCTTTATTTCGGTCTTCGCGCAGTGACAGTGGAGCGTGGGATTATCTGTTCAGACAAACAAAGGCTCTCAACATTCAATATAAGATATTAGGGAATATAACGCTTATACAAAATAAGGAAGTGAATGAATACTTGAACAATACTGTTTTGGCATATGCTTAGTTGTTTGGGGTCAACTCTTAACCAACCAACCTAAGCTGTTACACACTTCTTGGTTCACAAAATGCTTCGCAACTTATTAAGTTTATAGTTGTTATAAAGTATACTCGTAGGGCGCTTGCTGTAAACCGTGATCTTGAGGAGACACGTACGTCAAGTTTGTTCCAGAAGTCAGAAGTTTCATAGCTGTGCCCTCAGAGCAAATTTCTGAAGAAAAAAAGAGAAACAGAAGAGCAGAAAGTCACTTGGATATGAACGCCAAACGTTGCTTAACACTGTGTAGTAGAAAGAACAGAGGTATAATAAATTAGAATAAATTCATATGATATCTTGTTAGAGTGAAATGAAGTCAGAGGCTCCATATTAGAGAATGTAGTAATAAAGAACAATGAGTTGTGTCGTTTAACGAGTTGTAGTAAGCTCACATGAAGGAAAGGAATTCAAGGCTGGTACAAGGAAAGTGGTTTATTAGAAAGGTGTGTATATAGAGGGTGAGGTGTTAAGAATACTAATGGCTATATCTTTTGTTGTCTAACTTTTTTCCCTTGTTTTTGTTTATCCGATGCCAGCCACACAATCCTAGTGTAAAAGTCCAAGTTAGCATGTTATAGGTTGTCTTAGTAGAATAGCTAATCCAGCATAATATTGGAAACGTGAGTCTGAGTGGTGAGCTTAGGAAAACAATCTGTATCACAGATTGATTGACTTATTCTCAATCATAAAGAGCCTGATACATACAAAATGTTCTGCCCCCACAAACACAGGTGGATTGAAGTTATCGCCCTCACCATCAATGCTTGCTGGTCAGTAACTCCACCCTCCCTCCTTTTGGGATGTTAGGGGGATGGGGTATATATCTGGGTGAGACTTCGAGATCTACATCATCGGGCTGGCTATTGCAGGCAGGCTTACATGTACTCCGTGGGCCGCTAATCAGGATGGCGGATTGTGAGATTGTTGGGTGTTTGGGGTCAGCCGCACTGTCTAAATACTGCTCAAAACATGTGATGCTTTTGTTTGGACTGACAAATGATGTCGACTCTAACGGTATGTGACTGCTCTTATTTATATCTACAAGCGAGATACAAGGTAGTAATATGTCTTGTCCACGTAAAGGGTGCACGTTTAGTGTAACTGAGGGAAGATCAGAGTAGGATGCAGACTGATCAGTGTGTAGATAAAGCTGCCCTGGAAAAGTCTTATGAAGGTGGAATTGACAATATTCGTTCATCATTTGTGAAATATGGAAGTACAGAATTTTCATTATATTGTCCAAAACGGTCCAACCTATTTATGGAATACGGGACCTAACCATCTGTATGAAAAACATCTCTTATTGCCCCTAGATTTAAAATAGGATCACTTGGTGATATGGTTTACTATAGGCCAATTAATTTGACATCCGTGCTATCCACAAACAGCTTTTATAATTGTTGCTTTCAGCTAGTCTGATTAGTCCATCCCAACACTGGTTTATGGATAAACTCTAATGCTTAACATCGCACCTGGAATTTTTCGATCAAATTACCCAGGGAAGAGATGTTAGTCAGTCAGTGATAATTCTGTACTTCGACTTTAGTATAGCTTTCGACAGTGTCACACAAAATTCTTCAACAACTTTCTTCATTTGGCATACGGAATCCCTCATTATATTGGCTCAAGTCTTTTTTGGCAGAACATAGCCAAATCGTCCGCTTTGAATCTTGCTACTCTAAGCCTGCGAATTTAACCAGTGGGTTATGTAAGGAACTGTAAGTGGTCCATTGCTCTTTTCCCCCTTTATGTCAGTATGATAAACTATTTTTTGACGATGACTAAAAAGTGGTTGATTCGTTCTCATCTCCCACCGAAGAAGCTATATTTCAGCTTTTTCAGACTTTTACACTAATTTTTCGAGAAAGAAGCAGGAACAATGTGGTGTGTTGTACAGATCATTGAGACTACTTGCAACCAACGATTTTCCTTTATATTTCCAAACATGCTAGAAAAACTAAAAAAGTACAATAGGCAGGCCAGAAATGTGAAATATCGTGATAGGTAATCGTGTTTGATGTAATATATGTAGTAGAAATTCCCATATGTATACAAAACATATTGTCCAGGCAACGAATAGACTGATGAACAGAGGCAGTTATAGGGCTGTGGACGAATGTTATTTTATTGTATTGCAAATAGAATTGGTTGAGTAATAATTAGTCATTCATAATTTAAAACAAATATCGCAAGTATGTAGTGGCATTGGACCATAACCACACAATCTTCAAAGCTGAACACAAGACTACTCAGAAAATAGATATTCAATATTTAGCACGGAGAAATACCTAACAATGGAGAAGGCGCGGAGAAGGAATTGAATGGACTGGGTTTGATCGGATGGCATGGCTCGTCCATGCAGGCGTGGTCCATCTCAATGTTACTTTATATCTTCTATTCATATTAAATATATTGTTCTTTCTCTAGCCTAACCTTGTTCTACATCATGTATTGGTAATTGATACGATACAGTGAGTTGGTGTAGTCGATGGTGTGACTTCCACGTAAGATCTTATAGATTAGGTAGTTATATCATGACAAATCTACAAATTTAGGATTAGGTCTATTATTAGAGCAGTACTAATATCATAGTAGACCATAATTCTACATTGGTAAGCCCGACTAGAGAAACGCAACCTAATATTGTTAATCTTACTTCCATTCTAAATTCTTGATCTATTTTGTATTTATGTTACCCCAATATTCTAACAGTCCTGATTAATGCTCACATGTATTATCGTAATGTTATATCGATTAGTTCTCATGACATACTAGCTCAATCGACAATAAAAACTGGTCGTCTATATTAACTAATTAGCTTTGATGGTTCGTTAACAAGCTTTAATAGCATTTACATGCTTCAGCGACATAGACTTGTTTAAGCATCAAGCTCTAGCAAATATGACCTGTAAATAACGCAAATATACATTGACTAACAATGTAGCAAGAACTAAATAGTTACCTGGATCTAATATTCAGTGTTCCTTATCTTATCACCTCATCCTGTTTCAAACTATGCACTATCCTGTAATATCTTTTCTTCCGACCACTGCCTGCCTAATTTCAAATTTTCGAGTTCCATTGCCAAACAACAAGGATGACACTTCTCTAAAAACATACGGTGAGTTCCAGCCATAAGTTTTCTGCAATCATAAGGTCATTTTAGATGGCTCGTTCAATGGTGACCGCACAATTATCTGGATTCATCCGGTTGTTCTGATCCGAGCGAGTGGCAAAAACGTCAACAACATCAAGGACTCTGGAATTAATTGCCATACTGCATGTTTTATTCTGGATACTTTTGGATCATTACTACTCACGAATGGCGTTATATATATGTCGTCCACTGGATAATATAATTTTCAAAAATAATCCAGGCGAGTTCAACTATTTTACTTAACGATTTTTTGTACTTAACATGTATATGCTTTCCAGTTGCTTTTGCCACATATTTGTAAGTGTCCCTAGGCTAAATGCAGTAACTTCTTATGGAATGTTTATAACGCGTTACATTCTTGCCTGAAGTTTCATAAGCAGTCTTGACTTTAAAATTACTTTTCCTGGTCATGTTCATTATTTTTAAATTTTTATATACGTCAACAACCTGCATGTTAACCTGGCCCGTACATACGTTACACTATATCTTCATATCTTTTGAATTTAGAAATCATCTGAATCGCCTTTAACATTTATCAATAAACCCATCATAGTCGTTGTTGCTAATCGTATTTGGGTTTATGGATTGGTTTATCATATTAGCAGCCTAAAATGCAAACATAGTTTAGATAATAAGATTAAAAACTTAGGTACTATCAACTGCACTAGTAAAATAACTAAATCCCTAGGTAGCTGTTGGCTAAATAAACGTTTAAAATCAAAACTCCGTAGCCTACTAGAATTAACACTAAACGAATCTTTCTGATATAAAATTTATAATTAAATTAGGCGTCTCGGATTCTTTAACGTTACAAATTTCTGATAATTTCGAATCACCTAAAGCAACAATACCTATTTTTCCACTGGCTAATCCTCAATCAACACTATAACTAGTTTAACATAATAGTTTCAGGATATCGTCATAAAGCATTGTCATAACTTGACAATCACGTAATATGATTGATAATATTAATGAAACTATTAACATAACCGGTCATCAAATCGACTTATAATTATCACTAGTGTTGTTTTTCTTTTATCTTCATTCACTACAGATGATTACAGTATGTTTCTCTATCAGTTGCTCATTCAGTAAATATCTCAAAACCTTGTCAGTCTAATTGATGGTTTAGCGACACAATAGTGCATGCAAATAATCAGTATAAGCAGTCGAGCAAATCTCCTGCAAACTGAAAACATCAATGTCGAATTTACCCCAACACTGACTAAGGTTCAAGCCATTATCATAGACATGAGTTGGGAGTGTACTCCCCCTGGTTACAACTTATGTTCTCTTTGATAATCACATAAGCATCACTCACTATTAATCATCTTGTAAAAACTTATTTAGCTAAATACATCTTGCAGCACCACATCACTTCGTAATATGACACATAGGCTTGACTGATTTCAATAACTTATAACCACTATATCTCAATTAAACCGTATTCCGCCTTATGATAAATTGCATACTTGCAACTAACTTGTATGCCCAATCAGCCGGCAAGTATAAATACAAATAAATAGTCTATCGCAGATCAGAACATTGAGTCTAGAGCATGTCTCTTACGAATACACTCATGTTTAACGATTTGTTCCTAGCTATCTGTCCAAAATTCATATAATCATCACTCACGTATTTAAATTTTGTTTTGATGAACATTCATGTGTATTAGTAGTATTACTAAATCCTATCACGGCCAAGTAAAAATGAGGTTGAGAAAATCTCCCCGTAACTAAATAAACCGTATCAAACTAACTGGAACACTAGTTGGAATTCTTCTCCACGGTATACTTCTGTTCCTTCAGTTAGCCTACTAATACAAATGCAATTGGAATTCAACTCATATGGACAACTTGCCGGCATAATCGTTATTTGATTTCATAATTTAAACCAAAACTAATACCAATATTAACATTTCTACAATATTCATCACTTTACTATTTCTAAACACAAAATACTTACTACCTATATGTTAAGTTATTAACCAACGGCTATTAACACGCATCGTTTTATTATTATTATTATTATTATTATTATTATTATTATTATTATTATTATTATTATTATTATTTAACCCCATTTTTGATAGCTCAAATAATCTTCACCCAAATTTTCATTTCAAGCATGTTAAGCATGAAGGCAGATATTTTAAAATTATTACATGTATTTCCCGACCAGATGCTGCTGCTTTCTTTTTGATTTATCTTTCAGCTTACCAATACCCGAAGGATTCTTATTATCCTTGGTAACCTCCAGCGCGCGACGATCCCATCCAATTTGGTATCGAACCAACATCACGTTGATTCTGGTGGGAGAGTAGTGTAGTGGCATTGGACCATAACCACACAATCTTCAAAGCTGAACACAAGACTACTCAGAAAATAGATATTCAATATTTAGCACGGAGAAATACCTAACAATGGAGAAGGCGCGGAGAAGGAATTGAATGGACTGGGTTTGATCGGATGGCATGGCTCGTCCATGCAGGCGTGGTCCATCTCAATGTTACTTTATATCTTCTATTCATATTAAATATATTGTTCTTTCTCTAGCCTAACCTTGTTCTACATCATGTATTGGTAATTGATACGATACAGTGAGTTGGTGTAGTCGATGGTGTGACTTCCACGTAAGATCTTATAGATTAGGTAGTTATATCATGACAAATCTACAAATTTAGGATTAGGTCTATTATTAGAGCAGTACTAATATCATAGTAGACCATAATTCTACAAGTATCCATGAAAAATACAGACTTCTAGCTCTATTATTCAATTATATTCTACACTTAAGCCTTACCAAAGTCGTACTGCCGCATCACTAGTGGAGGACGACTTTGGTAAGGCTCAAGTGTTCTCAAACTACTTTAGTAATGTATACGCCATAGAAACACCCTTCCCGTCAGCGCATACAGATCCCCCACACATACACTGGATAGCGTGACAATTAAAGAACTCGATTTCTTTGGTCCACTAAATAAGCTTGATATAGGTAAATCCACGGGGCCCGATGAATTACATCCTAGGCTACTGAAGGGATTATCTAACTTCGTTGCGAACCCTTTAAGTAAATGCTTTAACCTATCCGTAGCGCAGGGTCGTTTACCCAAAGACTGGAAGAACGCCATAGTAAGTCCTGTTTTCAAAACAGGTAAGAAGCACAAACCTGAGAATTACCGCCCCGTTAGCCTAACTAGTGTGGTTGTTAAGATCTTAAAAAAGATTATTCGGAAGGAGCTGTTTAAGTATCTCGATAAAAACCGGATCCTTTCGGAGAAGCAGCACGGTTTCAGAATAGGTTTCTCTTGTCTCACTAACTTATTAGTGGCTCGAGAAAGCTGGCGCGCTCTTAAGGACCAAAAGTTACCTATAGAAGTAGCCTTCATTGATTTCGGCAAAGCTTTTGACAAGGTTCCGCACAACCGGCTGTTATATAAGTTAAGAAATGTCGGGATTGGAGGCAATCTATTTATGTGGATAAAAGACTTCTTAGTTGGGCGTCAACAAAGAGTTCGGGTAAACTTAAAGTTATCTAGCTGGGGAACCGTGCTTAGTGGAGTGCCCCAGGGTACAGTTTTGGGGCCAGTGCTATTTCTCTTGTATGTAAATGACCTTCCTCGTCTCCTATCATCGGTCTTGCTATATGCTGACGATGTCAAGATATGGAGAACGATACAATGTGAGGGTGATAGCTTAGAACCCCAAAATGACCTGAAGAAATTATCTGAATGGTCTCAAACCTGGCAGTTGCCGATAAATACTTCCAAGTGTGTTGTGACGCATATCGGTCATCAAGGTACAGATACATACACGATAAATAACACTGGGCTACCTGTCGTCCAGACATATAATGACTTAGGGGTCATCGTTAGCCAAGACTTAAAGACTACTGCACACTGCCGTGCAATGGCCGCCAAAGGTTTTAGAACGTTATGGTCGATACGTAGGGCTTTTAGTCATGTCGACGCTAAAACGTTTTTGACTTTGTATACAGTGTTCGTACGTCCTAAACTTGAGTACTGCATGCAAGCGGCTAGACCCTGTTTAAAAAAGACAGTGAGCTTCTGGAAAAGGTTCAGAGAACGGCAACTAAGCTGATTCCCGGAATAGCGAAGCTTCTGTATGAAGCTCGACTGGCCAAGCTGACCTTTTCCCCGTTGTCATATCACAGAACTAGAGGCGACTTGATTGCAGTTTTCAAACTGCTTAGTGCCAAATTTGCACCTGATATGCCCCCATTTTTCTTGTCTTCCAAAACAGAATTTACGAGGACACTCCGAAAAAGTTCACAAGCCCAGAACAAATTACTTGTCAGCTGACTATCGACTTTCCCATCGAATCATCAACGAGTGGAACTCAGTACCTCAGCACGTGGTTGAGGCTCCATCCGTCAACTCTTTCAAAAGAAAGTTGAATCAACTGAGAGACGACCATTGCCAGGACTAACACAGGCCATCAAGCATCTTGTCCTTTCTAAACTGAAACTGAATGTGAAACAGTGTACACAGTTTAAGTAAGTCATTCAGGAAGCTCATAAAAAGCATACAGAAAAAATAAAATGAATACCTGAACCCATGCTTTTAAATTGCCAGTGTAGAATAGTTTCTTTCACCTTTGTTGTTTAAACCAACCAACAGGGAAATTTCATTACAGGTCCTATTATGAATGCGTCTCTATAAGAGCTGCTCCAAATGGATGATACAAAGATTATATACCACATAGATGACGAAGAGACCCCCTATTTAGTTAAAATTGCTGTATGTCCGAGCGCTGTTACCTTAGGGGACTTTAAAAATGCTCTAAACCGACCAAATTACAAGTTTTTCTTCAAATCAGTTGATGCTGATTTCGGGTGCGTTCCTTGTAAAGACTAATCGTTATGTTTCTTATAAAGAGTCGTGAAAGAAGAAATAGCGGATGATGATGCAAGACTACCATGTTTCAACGGAAAAGTTATTTCATGGGTATTCACAGTCATATATTTTCATGTTTGTCAGCTTGTTTCTGCAGATAGTAGTACAAAATCAGATAACCATTCAAACGGCGCAGGTGAAAACCACCTTTCCAGTCAAAATAAAAATTCTACAAAGTGAGTTTTGTTTAAAGTGAAGTTAAACATCAAACTACACGCAAACCTCTGGGTTTCGGGGAATTCTTGTCTTTCCCAAAGTCGTTTGAAAATTCGTAGTTTTCCAGAAAGTCTGGGGAAGCATTGATGAGAACCCTAATTTTCCACAAAGATCTTGCAGAGTTTTTCCGAATACTTCGAAATTTCGGGGTTTTTGCCACATTCCTTCAAGATTTCCCCGAAATCAGGAAATTGGGATGTTTGTTGTTAGCAGCAGGTGATATTTACTTATTGGAGTTCACTTCCTTCAATTAAAGGAACGAAGTTTCGTAGACTTACACTCCTGGTTCTAGCTCCTCTTTACTTTGAAGGTTCTTTGGGAATTGCCGAAGAAAAAGCTCGAGGGTCGAATTTTTTGTGTTAGACCGTATTATGTGTTTCTCTTTGCCTTAAGGGTATATTAGCAGCTAAAGGTTGCAAGACATTTGATGCAACGTCATGTTGATAGTAAACTGATTGGCTTAAATTTAATGTTGATTGAGTAATCAAACGAATCTTTTAGTAGTTCGATTTAACAGATATAGTTAAATCATGGAGTAGTTATGTACTGGTTTTGGTCGCAGCAAATATATCACCCTCCTGATGTACGGAAGTTTGATATCAGAGCATTGTATGCGAAGCATAAGCATTGCCAGCACTGATATGCTTATTATCTGCACAAAAAATTAGCTTGCCATCAACAAAGCCTAACAATTCAACTGTTATGTTTATCTTTGGTGAGAACGAATCCTCGAAATATTGACTTTTGTCTATGCTATATATATATATATATATATATATATATATATATATATATATATATACAAACTTTCTGGGAATAAATTTATGCCACAATTAATGTTGCTTTGATAGCGATCATTATATTTGACACAGGTTGGCTAATTATTCTCACGAAAATTGTAGAACCGAAACTTGGGAGCACTACGTTTTACTGACGAAAATAAAGTGCTTTTATCAAATTTATAAGAACTCCTGTAACATTTGCTCTTTAATATGAAAAAATAATATACTTTACACTTATGTTTGAGTAGTATGTAGTTCACTGGGTCGCACACCAAACACGTGCACAAAGTTTTTAACGTTGGTACCCGGAAAATATAGAGATAGCTTTCCTACCTCACATATGTTACAGTCGTCGCTGTAAAATGTATGCTGACTTTTAACAAGTCTTAATATTGTTTTATTTTCCTCTACTTACCGTTTTGTGGCTTGGACCACGCCTTAATCTATTTTCTACGTAATATTCTAAGTGGTAAACTGTGAGCTAATCAAAAGGAAATCATTAACGCGTTCCATTTTAAACTGCTCAAAGGACCTATTTTAATATGAGTTATTTTTTGCTGTTTTACTACATTGACTTGAGGTAATACAAAAGTGTTTGGTATTTCGACAAATGTATGTTTTGCATTATGTCATCTCTTATAATAAAGAAATTATTCTATTTCAGCTTCAACAAAACTCCCGACAATATACACAGTGCCTCGAAAAATGAAATCCCCAGTGAACAAGAACATGCCATTGGGACAACAGGGCATGGTCTTGAGGAATGTGATACTTGTGTCGAGACAGACTCAGTGTATAGCGGTGGTTAGTGACGTAGAATTTCCAGTTTTGTTTAATTATAATTTTGTTGACATTTCATCTGTAATATTTATTTGCACTAGTTCTAGCAACTAGACTTTCGTTAAGTTGGTATCACTTAATTTATTGGTCAGGTGTATCACATCAAAAACCATTCAGCTAGGTTTCTTATCTTTATTCCTCTGTTTTCGATCGGGCCCTAGCCAAAATGGTGTTGACTCTTAAGGAAAAATGTACATTTCAGTATGCATTGCAAATGTATCTTCCAGGATAAGGCGCTGTGTGATACATGGACTGATGTGTAACCGTCGACACCGAAATTTATTTCGTTTTCCTTGAAATACATCTTGTGATATCTTATCAAAAGTACATAATTTATTTCTGTTATCTAGTAAGTAGAAGTACGAACTTCTGTTTGAACTCCAAATACAGTAAAGATTGAAATCAACCATGCTTTCTTATGTAAACCTGACTTCTGATAATTTACTACATGTTTAATAGGGGTAGTTCTCAATATTTCATGATATTTAGAACTGGTTGGTTTTGTAATCTAATTTAACAATAAGCTTAAGTGTTCATTAAATTTTTAAAGGTAATTTCCTGTAAATGTGTTTAAATCTGTCTTAAGTTTACTTTTATTTTTAATAGATCGGGTTCCTCCTCTGAAAAATTTTCATAATTACAAGCATGGTAAGCGATAAAATTTTAGCCCAGGTTGTAATATAAGTGCTTCTTAATTCGCTTTTTGTCCCACAGGAAACAGTCAGTGGTAAGCCACTAAGTTTATATCTCAAAATAATGAGAATCATCACTCCAGTTTTTGCCTACTGATCACTAAAACTAGTTCAGTTGGCCAAACTTCAGATTTTCTCTTAAATTTATGCAACTCATTAAAATGCCTAGGATCATGGATATTGGCTTACGTTAAGTCTAAATAAGGATATAGCTTATTTGCGTGAATAGAACTGTTAGAAATTATGCCTCATGTTTTAATGTCATTTTGTCTTTAGGTCAGTTAACCACATAGCCTATATAGCCCTCATAGGACTCCCCAAATTCTAAGATATGGACATGTGGTCACATGGTAAGTTGCACATTCATTCATATCATTGGCTGTAAATAGTAAGCACATACTTTTGTTGAAAGAGTTATTTTAGTTGTCGACATATTATTAGGCGACTTCAAAAAGGTCTCAGGTTTCTTACCGGTCACACAACTGTTGTAATTTTGACATAGTACGTCTAATAGTTTGTATAAATGTATAATTGTTGAGCATAATCTCATTCCAGTTATATACATATTCATAAACTTAAAAGCTTTATAAATCTGTTGTGATATTTGGTATCCTTGAGACAATGCTTTATTTCTGAAAACTTCGTTTCTTCTCAGGTTCGCGCTTGGCTAAACTTGGTCAAAGAATCCAAAACTATGAAACATCTTCATCCATGATGAGTTCAGATCTGGAATCCACAAGCTTTTTCGATTCAGAAGACGAATCAAGCAGGTATGTCAGCTTAATTTAAAAGGGGTTAGGTTTTTTTACAAATAGAAACAACTTCACTAGATCCCCAGCTAAGCACTAAATACACCTTTGCGTTACGGTTGGAAAACATTTTCTGGGAAATTACTTCGGCTTAGGTTCCTGAACAAGCATCAAACTCCTGGCTAGTCTTATTATTATACATAATAGCAGTCACTTTCGGAAGATACATTTAATGTAGTGAAAGTTCTGAACTCAAGATGAAGATTGTTGTCGTTTATCATTCTTTGAGTTTTCCGGTTGTTTTGATTCCATCTAGTTTTTGTAAATATATGTGTGAAATCTTCCTTCATTACTGGGTACAGGTTTGTGCAATTGAGATCATTTTTATTTGTTGGTTTGTTTGACCTTGATTTTCGTTGTTTTATACAGGAGAAATAGGTCTCGTTAGTGGTAATGGTTAGTCTGTCATTTATATAATGGCAGTTTATTGGGTCAAACAATCCTTACCTCTATTCAGTAGGTGGGATTTTTTAAGCAGCGTACATATTCCACAACTATGTATCTTTTGAAAGGCATCTCATCTAAATACTATGGTTTTTAAGGATTTGCGGTTTTTCGAATCCTCTTGTTATGTTTTTTTATATCATCCCCCCATAGAGATGGCGATTATAAACCTCTATGTACATTTAGATCAGTGACGCTAGTTGACTGCTGACTCAAAAGCTCATCGATGTCTCCGACAACTCGGTTAATCGGACTGATGGTGGAGCTGACTTACTGTTGGTTTTGTAATATATATTTATTTTTCTTACCTGCATCATTGTAACTTTTGTTTTTTGGGTATATCTTCTAGCTGTCTCACTTTTTTTTATTACTTTCATATAAAATCTGCTAGGAGCTAATTGGATTATTCTAGATGTTCTTGATATGTTGAATAAATGATGGTTTTTCGGATGTTAACGTGACTTTTGCTTTTTCTATCGGTAATTAAATGATAGGGCTAACTGGAATACTCGTTAACCATGAATATTTCATTAATGTGGTTCATTTAACTCAATCGAAGTGACCATACAAGCCTTACATGACATTTTTATAAGCTATTGAGTTGTTACTATTGTGCCTCAGTTATGGTCTGCTCATGCTTTATCTTTGTATGTACTGAAGTTCATAAGTTTTCATCATGTGCTTTGTTAGAAAAGAGATTTAAGAACGCCATCACATCATAGTACTCTACTTCTGTGCATTTAATTGAGTTTAAAAAGTATGGCTGACATATTTAGATCAAAGTTTAGGTTCAGTACTTGCATTTATTATGAATTGTAGCACTCAAATCAATATTATATAGAATGGACGAAATGTGGCTAGGCGTGGAATCCAAAACGCCTGTTTCGTTCTACTTGAGACTTTTCAGATGGTCAAATTTCAGTCAAAAAATATCAAAAAGAGGATGATCTAAACCATTTAAAATCAAGTTGATACACATCAGTTGTTTTGTTACTGACATACCCATAGTATTTCGTTTATCCTTCATTTTCGAATCAAAAACTGCTTAGTTCTCTTAAATTTCGTATGTTTCTGAACATCATGATTGTCGTTCAGACTACCCGTTTTTTCTTTGGCTATATTATGAATCTCATAGTGTTCAAAAAGGCAGCTACATTACATGATATATTTTTACTGTCATCGTTTATTTGAGGCATTCTGTTACCAAAGCAAAATCTTTTAATTGACTGTATGGATTATTATCAACAACTGTGTATCTTGAGAGTTGTACACGATTCTTTCGATAAGTTGGATTGTAACATCTCCGTCTATGCTATTATTTTGACGCGGCGAAATATGTTTCCCATTCAATATTTGACCGTGATGCCTTGCTAGATTTACCCCACTTTTCTTCAATACACCAGTTTTTGTTTTAACTAACTTTTAATTTCCTCGATTCAGTTTAAATCTGACTATTTTGACGTTTGGCTAGATTTCTGCCTAATTCACCAATAAGTTCATAATTCATTAATTCTTGTCCTTTTTTGTCGTTTCTTGTTCTGTTCAAAGTGGCTGTTCTTTCCTTACCTGCCTCCTCTCAACACCAGTGATCTTACTATCCTTTGATGTAGGTTCGATAGTTTGAATATGATTGTAATGTAAATCATTGAAATTTCCACCCTTTATGATATTAATTCTAAAAGTGGTATTATCAAGACATTAATATTATAAGCTACAAATATTCTTCATTAATTTTTCAATTTAAAATTAACGGCTTTTGAGAAGTGTTATTTAAAAATGTTTCCGAATTTATTTGGTAATTGTAGCGCAATACTTGTATTGTTTAGTGATTTATCAGTGTCAGTTTTGTCATATTTTAAGTTTTCGTTTTTGCTTTTTTTTAACTTTTCTATGTAGATTTTCAACAGCAACAGGTACAACTATGTCTTCGGCTAAATATCCAAGACATAGAAGACAACGAAGACACAGACGAATTCTTCCAATAAGACGTACCAGTGAAGATGTAAGTTCCATAGTTTTATCATCGCAAGTTTATATTTGAACTGTATAGAAACAAAATAACAATTTCCTCACTTCAGTCTTACCTTTACACCGAACGTATCAGTCTTTATAATCTGAAAAACAACACTGTTCATTAAATTATTGCTAGATTTTTTTGATTAACCTAAGGTACTTTTTACTCACGCCATTCAGTAAGTAGTACCTTTTTAAGGTAAACAAAATGTTTAATAATTGTATCATTGAAAACTAACTACTCTTTGTTTATTGGTCTAGTTTATTCCCTTTTACAACCGTATATACCCCTTAGTTGAAGCTTACTTGAAAATATTCATCGAATGAGACTCAAGTACATTAACTATTAGTACGTAAATACGAAAATAAGAAAAATTAGAATTATCGCAAGTGAGGCTGATATAGGTATCTCTATATTACCAAAAAATGCAGGTAAATAATGAGCTTAAATTGATTTTGACAATCTGTCGATTCATGTGATTAATATCTTAAAACTATCTACAGTTTCTGTATGTCAGTGACAATCATCGTAATCATTCTCTTCCAAACCCTTTACGTTTTCACATTTCATTGTATAACAAAATCAATCAATAACAGAGTGGTATTGATATCATAAAGTCTTCTAATGTTAATTGATAGTTAATTAATTTGCCATGCAATACATATGCAGAAAATTGTTTACCATCATCATCATTATCATATTCAATTTTTTTTCTATCTGATGAATGAATGTATGTTTATAGATTGGCTGTCATCTCTGTCATTCCAAAAATATTTATCTCATTTCTACATGCATTTTTCTCTTGTATCTCTGCTGTATTCTACAGTTTTATTTTTCACTGATCAGAAATTTTTTTAAAAATGTCATAGAATTTGTTTTTTTCCTATTGTCGAAACCTATTTTTATGTAGATCCATCGTCTACTACTGACATTTCAATAATATGTAAATATGTCATTCATTTGCATTCTGACATTTTCTATTTTTGATCAATAATCTTACAGTGTTCCATTTATGTATATATAAATGTATATACAATACAGACAGATTTGAAAGGTTTTAACACACTAAAAGCGTTTTTCTCTTGTATCTTGACTAAAGTGACTTCAATTAAGGTATATTTCATGTACATTAAATCATTACTATTGGTAAATAGAAATTATAATGAAAGATGAAATTTAAAAAAACAGTGATTGTGTACAGTAAATTTAAAACGAAGATGTTACAACTCAACTCAAGCTAACCACTCTTATGAATAACTAATATACCATTTAACATATATCTAAGTCATGAAGTCTATCTTCCGATTTAACTTATGTTAGGATTTATGTTTAGTGCGAGTGTCACTCCCATTATATTTCTTGGGTTTCCAAAAAAATGCTCCAATAAATAATTTTCCCTCAAGTATACTAGTTAAAAATCAAGTTTCTTCACTCTTCTACATACATTTTTACTATATATCAGCATTTATCTTTATCCGAATGAGACTGTGTATTCTTTCAAACTTTAACATATAACCAGTAATAATGTAAAATAGCTACTGCTTGAAATGAAAAAACCTCTACAGTCTCTATTCAACTGTACTGTAGCTGTTGTGTGTCCACATGAACGAGTTCTATGCATACACTCCTCTATCAATCTCAGTCTTTAATTTGGCGTCTTGTTTCGGCTTGCTTCCTATAGAATTACAAAATAATGTTTTTTATTTTTTAAAAATTAAATAAATGAATTACTGAATAATTATTTTACGCTAAAAATTGTGACCTCTAATAATGAACATAATAGCAACGGAAATATCAACTTCACAGTCGTATATAATTGACTGGGCCTTCGCACATACACACTAGGCTGATTATCAAGTGAAAGAATAGAGTTTCCTTTTTTTCTGATTTTTTAAATGACAGTGCACGATTTTTAATCATTTCGATAGAACTCTTATATGCTGAATATAGAAATATTTTTAAAAATATACTTTTAAAAGTTCTCGATGTATATTTCTTGTTGTTAGTATGGGAATTTGTGGAGATTGTGGTATTTTAACGGTTGAATTTACGAGTCGATCTGGACCAGACCACCATTGAAAACCTGGAAGCACTGGACGACCGAAGATCCTGGGTTCGAAATCCACGTGCGGGATCGTGGATGTGCACTAGTGAAGAGTCTTATACCAGGTTAAAAGAGCCTTCCAGTGCTTCCAGGTTTCCATTGGTGGTCTAGCTTAGATTAACTCGTGAATTCTATTATTTCTTGTTAGTTGCCAACTGTTTACTGATGATAATTCTACTTGGGATGAAATAATTGAGGATTTAACAAAAAAACGTTGAGTGTTTTGTACTTTAAGGTATTCAAGTAACGGTTTGTATTAAATACCCTCAGAAATAGTTTACATGTCGCTCATTTTTCGCCTTAAAAATTGTGGCGGATACTTTTGTAAGCAGTTTATTCGGTTGTACGAAAATCATAGTCAAGTAAAACTGGATACTTTTTCGTAAATAATGACTCATATTTGTAAAAGTGCAATCGATTGAAGCTTGTAGGTAACAAATACCATATTTGTTACTTGCACTAAAATGGCAGGGACCGTTAAGTGTCTAGTATTAGAATATAAACTATGATCTGAATGTCTTATGTCTATAAATCAGTTGGCAATCAGTGTCCGTAGGTATGGTATGTGCTTTGCACCTTCGAAGTGCAAAGTACTTCTACAAGACTGGCAGGATTCCAATCCTGTACTCACCCTGGACGGTGAACAGATAGAAGTAGTCGAGAAGTTCGTGTATCTAGGTAGCTGCATAAGTGCTGGTGGGGGTGTGAGTGATGAGATCAATGCACGAATAGTGAAAGCCAGAGCGGCTTATGCCAATCTGGGCCACCTTTGGCGCCTTCGTGATGTTAGTCTGGCTGTAAAAGGTCGGATCTACAACGCGTCGGTGAGAGCAGTTTTGCTCTATGCTTGTGAAACCTGGTCTCTCCGAGTTGAGGACATTAGACAACTCTCTGTGTTCGATCATCGCTGTCTCCGAAGGATTGCTGACATTCAGTGGCAACACCATGTCAGTAATGCAGAGGTTCGGCATCGTGTGTTCGGGCACAGAGATGATAATGCAATTGGTGTCACCATCTTGAAACACCGACTTCGGTGACTTGGACATGTTCTACGAATGTCGTCCCAGAGAATTCCACGTCGTGCATTATTTGCCGACTCTGGGACTGGTTGGAAGAAGCGGAGAGGTGGTCAGTGTATGACATGGTGTCGTGGCATGAAAGAAAGCTGCAAAGGACTGGCTTCTGTTGGTCCTTCACGACTCCCTGGTTGGAGTCCGAGAGATGATGGAACACAGTGGCTAGAGACGTTATCCGATATGGCTCAGAATAGAAGCCAGTGGCAATCCTGCTGTAACCTTCTTTTACTTTCTTCATAAAAAGTGGTTGTGTCTCCCTTAACTGGAAGATTTCTTCTGATTGTACCTTTTCGTTCCCTCGTTACTACCACACTACCTTACACCAATCTCTTCGTTATTGTTCTCTTCTTTTGCGCTCCTTAGTTTTTTTTGTACTTCTCTTCGAATTTTCATTGTTTTGTGTGGCGCATATATATTGGCGCTCTCTTGTACCAATATTCATGTGTTCAAATAATAATAATAATAAATGTCTTATCTTTTTATTTCGATGAGTAATATCCTAGAGGACTTAGTAAAAACTATGGGACTTAAAATTTATTTGAGTTGTAGTTTTTGCGTAGTTATTTATTGCTTTTCCCCATATCCATATGGTATGAGTAGTAGTTGTTATAGTATGATCGATCATTACTTTAGAATTGCTGACATTTTTATGTATAATAAACATATTATTGTAAGTATTCAAACAACTAAGAATGTATCAACCCAGAAATGACAGATTGAAAAAATGTTTGAGGCTTCACATTTTCATTATTTATGTCTGCTCTATCACGTAATATATCCAGCTTCCGGGTGATTAATCTTACCAGATTTGTATCATTTACGTCTAGTTCTACATTTTTTTCCTTTGGGGAAGCTGTCTAGACGTTTTTTCTATGCTGATTTATGGATAGAATTTTATCCTATCGTGATGTCAACTGTTTTAAATAGAGAACCGGAGAGTCAAAATATTTGGTCACATCTATCTGTGTTTTTTTCTACTGGAAAGAGAATAACTAGATTTGCTGAATAAACTAAATTCGGTTTCCTATTTTCTTAATTTTCACCGGGTACACAATATTTGAAATATCGATTTTCTAGAGTAATTCAGTAAAATGATACACCTTAGCTGTAAAAAAGATGATAATTCAGAAGTGTTTATGGATTAAATTGGTCAGGTTAGGAAATCCAGAAAGGAAAGCTACGTGCAGTTACGGGTGTTGTGTTGTGCGTTATCTGATTTGGATACTCATATAGAAGCTTCCAATACACAACTCCAACTGGTTACTTGAATGAGAAGGAAACTCTACTGGCTTAACCAAATCGAGAGATATTTGTGCACTCATTCATTCATTCATATATATATTTCAATGCTTTGGTTTCTCCATCTTGTTTAGGAAATATTTTAAGATTTTCTTCTGTTACCTGTTCGTTAAATGTAGTTGTACAACATTTTAATAATTATCCTGTATACTTATATTACTCACATGCCAAGGGTTAATTTCAGTCGATCATGCCCATCATAAGCTGAGAATAATGTTCAACATGTTTATTTATTATGTGTTTATAATTAATTTGATTTAATTCCCATCTATTGTCGTTTTTTCCCTAGATATTATGAGGATCAATTTCACGAAGCTTGGTTACATTATTTTTTTCTTTTCATTCAATTTAGGCTACTTCTTTTAGCAGTGTAACCGATTCCACAATGTCTCTCAATATAATTACCGTCACTTTGAATATGGATTCAGTGAATTTTCTTGGAATCAGTATTGTTGGTCAATCCAACAAAGCAGGAGATGGTGGTATCTACGTAGGATCTATTATGCGTGGTGGAGCTGTTGCACAAGATGGTCGAATAGAACCTGGAGATATGATACTAGAAGTAAATAGAATCAGCTTCGAAGATATGAGTAATGATGAGGCCGTAAGAGTTTTACGTGAGGAAGTTCAAAAGCCTGGGTAATTCACGGCATATTTACTATTTTTCCATTTATCTATTATTTATACTTATTTTCTCACCAAACGTTTAAAAGTAAACTTCAAGAGAATCATAATAAGGCAAATGCCACAACAATGAATGACCAGCATAGTTTTCTTGTAGGAGTTAAATTTTTTGGCATCATAAACTGATATTTGGTGATTAACCACTTGCTAAGAAAATCATAGGTTATCCATTTTGTCAGTGCATGAAAATTTCTTTGTGATAACGATAACTACGAGTACAATTTTTCTAAAACATACTTTCGTTTTTTTCTGATTGGTTGTTACTACTTTTAGTATGCTCTAGGGTCATGCTTTTGTTACCCTATATATGCGGAATTTTGTTATTTTGTTCGCTTAACCATCACGTTTTCCGGTACTCTCACCTTCCTATGTTCCTTCGTAATCGTGGATTATTGTTGAAGTATGGTGTATCAGCTGTCATTCTATGGAGTCCGCCATAGAATCTATTCGTAGTAGAATAAACTCGATTTTAACGATCACCATTGGACCATATCAAACTTCAATCTCAAGATATAACACCACAAAAAGCCAAGTAGCATTTTATGTCAATGTTCAGGAAATTGGTAATATAGCGTAATCGTTTTTTCTGTCATTAGTACCACGCGGAATATAGTGAATTAGCTCTAAACCTGTCAGTCAAGTTAAATTTCATCTTGACCAAGTGGTATCGGCGTTTTGCATTCATAGAAGGAAACTTCAACTGATCGATCAAAGTTTACTTTATATAAGTGATTCATATAATTTACGTTTTACGTCTTTTTTGTCCTGTGTAGCAGTCCAGTTGTTGTGTTAGCTTTAACTAACCGCTCATACACAAATAATGGTGATCAGTTTACGTTTGCATACAAGGTTTTCTTCTATTCCTTCAGACACTGTATTTATTCTGTACCTACTGTGTAATTTACTTCGACTATATATATATCTTTTTCAAACACGATACTGTTAATACTATTGAATCGTAGTTTGAGCGTAACTAGTTAGGACACGTAAAATGTTCTCCTTAATACATTGGATTTTTCTAAAATTTAACTTTAATTACTATAAAAATGTGAAATATAGTTTCATCAAAAAGAGACAATAATCTAAATCAATGAACAATAAGGGCATACTGATGAGTGATTATGAGTAACAGTCATATTTAGAAGAAGAGTACAGTTTCCATTGATTAATAGTTAAATCAGGATAGGCCACAAGAATGGTGGGCGTTCAAACCAATATATGATTTGCCAGTTTAATTATAAACAATAATAAATCTTAAATCCTCGACGTTTTATGATCGCAAAAACAACTCTAATGAAATTCTTTCTTGTAATTCAATAATCAAGGATCATATATTTGCCTTTGTGCGATATCTAGTAATATTGTGGTGAAGGAGAACACAAACGAGGACAACCGTCTATATTTAGCACAAAATTACAGAGCAACTTGATAAAATAGAAAAACCAAACTCCAATAATTTATTTGTAGAATGTTCATTAATTGTCTCACACTTCATTGTCCCTGCATTTCCGTACCAATTGCTTTCTGTTCCCGTTCTTCCCTCCTCGATATTCTCAACCCTCTGCTGCCAAACATTCTATTTCTGACTAGCGTTATATACTACTTATGTAGACATAAGTAGCACACACCACACTATTACTCAGTTGATCAAATGGGAATATGTAGGGGGGACTCGAAGCTGCAACTCAGCGGTTGAATTCCAAATAATTCATAAATCACCAAGCCGCCGAATTCAATGGTTAATTATGGATTAAATTAGCACATAACAGGGACACTTACCAACCATGGTCTTGGTGTGTCTTCCGGTATGACAAAGTATAAAATTATACCATTATCCCAGTACTATTGTGTTTTTATTTGTCAAGTGCTTGAGGAATCAAGCTGTTGAAAAAAATCCAGTTTGTTACAGTAAAACATAGACGAATTTATTCTATACATTTTTTCCATATATATTCATCTCAAGTTATGTATAACATAAAAAATTAGAAACATTTTTTAAGTCGATACTTTTTATGTTCAGACCTTTAATTTTATTAATGACAGTTGAATAATTGAGTAGTTAAGTTACTGATATTAAGATAAACAAACTATTAATCTTAACAATCAAATATATTTGATAATGTTACTGGTTTCGAAATGATTGTCCGATTAAAATCAGTTCATAATGTTGTGAACTATGAAAATTTTAATATTTTCACAAAACCTGTATATTAATAGTTACTGTAGCTCAAACAAAAGTCCCTTTTAACAACAAGGTTTAGTCAGCCAGTCAGCTACAAAGTAGGACCAGACATATGCATCGGTCCAAGTTGCCACACCTCAGCACAAAAAGATGAACACCAAATTCACAGTAGTTACTTCAATAGTAGTGATATATAAAACAACGAATGCATATAAGAATATAATACAAGAAATAATTAGTTTGGAGAAAGAAAGGTATGTAGTAATTTTAATCTCACAGTGTAAGGGAATACAAAGAGTGTATACACCTACGCCATTGTGATCGGTTATGAGCCATGTCACCAAGAGTCTCCAACCATTAGATACGATAGTCATGCGGAACACAACCAAGTAGTTTGTATGTACCAACATGGCTCAGACCAGAAGTTAGTGACTTCAAGCACTGATTACACGTTTTGGTTTGGCCACCCCTAACTTTCTTCCTAAACCCCCCAACACTAGTCAGAATTGCGCGTCGTGGTAATGAGTCTTGAAGCATACAACACGATTACGTAAATATTAATTTCTTCCCTTCAGATAACAATGATAACTTTACTTTTTTGTTTGTTGTTATTATTAATTACTACGTAATAAAATCAGTCGTAAGATTAATTCTTATTTAGGTTTTAACCGTTTGCACGAAACTGTGAACTTATAGTTTGCACCAAATGTATATACTTCACAGGTACAATAGTTTGGTCAATTTACTTTTATTCTATAGGTTACGGATCCTAATCTTCACTTTTGTTTTATTTTAGGTAGCGTGGTAAGTTATAAGGAAGCCTCCCAATACGTTAAGGCTAAATACATAAGTATTTACTCTATATCAGAATTGCGTTGAGACTGATAAATTCATGGATGAAAGTGGAAATATTCAGTGTTTAATAAAAGAAATATGATGTTATATATAGTCTTAAAGCTAATTAAAAAAGACAGAGCTTAATCATCTTTAGATTTTATGAATATACTGTTTATTTATATGTATTCCAATTCTTTTTTTTTCTATATCGGGGTCATCCTTCCATTAAGAATTGTATTTACTTGTAAAATTTATCCAAAATGACAAGTTAGTTGGTAAGGTTGTAAGCATGTACCGACTGGTTTGTTTACAAGGTGTTGTAGATATTCGTAGCTTGGAAGAAAGAAAGTAGTCATTAGGTCTGCGACCATCGATCCAGGCTATGTGGGAGAGGGAGACAAAATATATGCTTGTAATTCACAGAATTGTCGTAACCTGTGGTTGGGAACCTTAGGTCATACACCCCAAAACCGGTTACGGTCCGCCATTTTCAGTCATGTTTTATCTTCAAAATATTAAGCTTAGAGTCATTTCACACTGGTATTTATTTTTAAATCTCACTTGTTGATTCCAAACTTGATTTATTATGGTCAGGTTTCCATTATGTTTCTTGGATGTTATTGTTTCAAACCTGTTGAATACCTGCTACGCTACGTAAAACTAGTGAACAAAATTACTCGTTATTTCGAATATAGAAGAACTACTTAATCTCAGGGTATTCATTTACTATAATAATGTTAAACGAATCTTAAAATATTAAACATCTTTTCTTTAAATTTTTATATGTAAACGCATCTACAGAATACAGAATGTTTCCTCTTTTAAAGCTTTGAAAATTCTCCTACCTGCATTTCACCATAGTAAATATTTATAAGCTTTCCTTGAGCAACGTTTTTCGTACCTAAGTAAGAAATGAATAAACAAGGATCATATATTTTACTGAAGAATCTAGCACTCTTAAATTTCTCTTCTAAGTGTTACACAATAAACTTTAGAAACTGATTATGAGCTATTGAAGTGTGTTGAATTCTTTTGTTTTTAGTAGTTTTGAGTTCTCTGATCGGTTGATAGGCTGTCTAGAACAACACTGAAAGCTCTACAATTAAAAAGGTTTGCTCGGAGAGCTTAACTACCCAAAGCAATCACCTGAAGTACACAGTCTCCCCATGTATCCATATGTTTCTACACTTTGTCAAACAATTTTAAGCTATTTTCATACACATAACTTTAGTATTCTTTTTTAGCTACCTTCTGGCGGTGTTTTCAGAAATCTGATCTATTTATGTGAATAAAATTCCTAAGTACTTCCTGTTTACAACTAAACAAATTAAAATATATTACTTTAATTTTTACTTCACAGTCCTATCACTTTAGTGGTGGCAAAATGTTGGGATCCCAGTCCAAAGAACTACTTCACAATTCCTCGTCAAGAACCAGTTCGCCCAATTGATCCTCGGGCTTGGGTCTTACATACAAATGCGATGACTGGAGCACTTGGAACACCCGGATTTGATGGAAATACACCTTTTTTTGGTTCAGGATCACCTGCTGCTGGAATGGCAATGATTCCTGGTGAGAAATGTTCCCTTGCTTTGTCTTGCATTAGCAGTATTTTGTTTCAATGATTATTTTGTGTTTTCACGAATCGGTTTAGATTTGGTACACAAAAAAGTAAATCCCGTTCTTTTGATTTTGTGTAATCTAATCTTTTATCAAGTTACTCTGAAGGCGATGAATTTTTTTAGTTAGGGATACGGATATAGGCTATACGGCGATAACTGCAACTACCATACACAATAGCTCTACTTCAAAAGAGCATTCTTGTTAGAAAGATTTGTCGGACAATGTCAAAGAAGATCGAATCTACATCCAAGCTAATTGAGCTATACATCATTCCGATGATTATCAATTGGAGAGTTTTATTAACTGAGTAATTGTTACTAAATAAAAAAATCGTAGTAAAATAATCAGTACAGGAAAAATTCATTGGGAGTCAAACAACTAAATAAAACCGATATTGCACTGAAACTCAATGTATCAAAATTACAGAAATGAGTTAAAATTCACTGAATAAAAATCACCTTAAATAGATATACGAAATTATGGTTGCATTTCGTTCTCATATGTTGAATCTGTGCATACAGTATCTCCAGCAATCGGACCCGAACTTCAACTAGTGAGAGAGTTGGTGACCAACCTCAAAATCGTGGATAAAAAAGTCAAGTAGAGATTAGTATCTTCCTCAGAGAATGGAAGATGGTCTCGCAATTTCGTGGATTGGTTGGAGTTAGACATAAACACCGTTGGATGTTGGCTCAGTTGTCTAGAGGTTGGGCGTTTGCGTGCAAGGCTAAAGGTCCTGGGTTCAAATCCCGCGCGCGGGATCGCGGATGCGCACTACCGAGGAGTCCCATACTAGAACGAAACATCCGTCCAGTGCTTTCAGTGGTGGTCTAACGTTGACCGGTTCATGATCTCAATTAAAAAAATCATAATCTATGCGGTCACACTAATGAAATGATTATTGGCGACGACATTATATATTCTATATCGATAAATCAAATTATTAGCTACTAGTCTTGGAAATGTAATAGCTGTTGCTTAAAAAGACATTGAAAGCCTCGTGATCAACCCGACACGGCATCACTAAAATTCCTCTGCTGAGCTGCAAACCACCATCTCCTTCTTCAGTTTACTAATTACTGGTCTATATTTCTATGGTAGGTGTTTATGTTCGAGTTCTCATGTTTTAATCTATTCATTTACCTTTTAGGCCATTTTATGGGTATGACTCCATCCTCTGGATTGTCCGTACCATCTATGCCTCCTGGTATGCCTCCTTTAATTTTACCACCTTCAATGGCTGGAATCAATGCAATACCTTCATCTAATATGACTACTAAATCATTACCAGAAGTTGCTGATGGTGATGGTTTAACTGGCGGGTATCATCGCAGTAGAGGTCCTGCAAGTAGTGGAGTTGTTGGTGGGCCAGGAAGTACGAAAACTAACGGTTCCCGATCAGGAGGTGAGACAACTGTCGATGCTAAAGGTACTCAGTCACTTCTGTCTGGTGCGAATGGCAAATCATCCACATCATTAACTGTAGCTTCTGATATGGCTTCTGTAGTTCATGATATGTTGATGTCTGATTCTGGTCTAGAAATACGTGATCGAACGTGGCTGAAAATAACCATCCCAAATGCTTTTATTGGTGAGTTCCATTCACTTATTTGTGACTTGTGTACATTTGTATTACATAGATTTATTTGTCTACCAATCAATACTTGCAAAGTTTGTGGATATTGGGAAATTTTTTTGGTGTCTCATTTGTATTCAAAATCACCTGTGTTTTTCTACTTTTCATGACCCTTAACCTGAGGTAATATATTTCAGTAAAAATGAAACTGTATGTATAAATGGTTAATCTAAACTTTTAATCGCACCCCGCATGGATGTTTGTTTGCAGAAAATAACTAGACAATTTGAAAATAGAACCTTCAGTCGTATACGTTTCTCCCTATGTTTTTTTACCTATATGCTGGAACCTATTTCACATTAATACATTAAACCAATATTAGGATTGTTTGATCTAGTTAGAAATTCCATAGTTGACTGTTAAGTATTCGTCACAGATTTATGTCAGTTGGAGTGGCAATGAAAACCAAGGAGCACCGGACAGCTTTTAGTACGGGACTCCTTAATAGCGCATACTCATAGTCACGCCCCGGACCTAGGCCTTCAGGTCTCTGGACGAACGCTGAGCCAATATTTAGTGACTTATTTAAAAGTTTTGTGTCCGAAATAGTGAGATTTTGGAAAAGTTTTTATCAGAGACGTGTTGTTTCAAACCTGTCTTAAAAGTACTCACGTCAAATTTTTCACATTATTTTCATCGACACTTATAAATAAAAATGAGTAATTTTTATTTATTTATTTATTTCGTAAAGTTGTTAAATCAAATCCTTCACTAACTCCCTCTTATTTATAACTTACTTTGCCAGTTTACTACAAAAGTATATATATATATATATATATATATATATATATATGACAGTTATACAGAATTGATTGAAACTTGTCTACTAAAGCGTTACTTTTAAGGACCAAAAATATATAAAATTATTATTATCATCATCTAATGCACTAATCTGTCTAATCTAGTAGAAACAGAGAACACAAATAAACGAAAGTATACGCCCTCCCGCCCCTATTTGATTAAAGACTAATAATATCCAGTCGAAAAAAAGTATTTTTTGAATCTTTAATTTGGTGTATTTCGTTTTTTCGATAAAATCAATCATTGTGTTTATGAAGTCAGTATTAATACTTTGTTTCTCTTTTTTACTTTTCATCCGGAAATATAAATTGTCTCGCTTGTAGATATTCTTGATTATTATAAATTTAAGGAGAGTAATAATGGTTTAGAATCGTTTTTCAAGTATTACATATCAATATATTTATTGGGCGAATCGTTCACATTTCTAATGTGGAGTTTTTCGTTAATAATTCTTCAGATATGTATTAGTTATCGATTACTCTAATTGTTTATTAAGTCTACGGTTAACATGTTTTTTTTCGCTAGGGATTAACATAAATGTGAAGTTTCTAGAAAACTTGCTATCAATCATCTTGCTCACTTTTGTTCATTTTTCATAGTCCCCCCTCCCCCATCGAAATCCAATTCAACACGTTTTTGACATAAATATTATAATATCATAAATTACATGCTAGTTAATTAATGTGTATAAAGTGGCGAAAAGAAGCTCGACTCGTTATAACTTCCGTATAAAAATTTAACTTTGTCAAAATGTTACTCAGGAAAAACATAAGTATATTGATTTATATACACATAAAGGATATCTGTAAATAGTAAACATACTTTCAGGGATGTAGTAATATAAAAACTAATTTTCACTTAACCTTTATGATATAGAAGAAGCAAACATAAAATCTAGCATATAAAATCTGTATTCTTTGAAGTTGAAAGGGTTTGGATTATCACCACAACATTTCTAAAATTGTTATACAAACTGCAGGAAAAAAAGTAAAAGAAAATAAGAGGTTACATCTAAAGATATTCGAATATGTCATGTTCAAAGAATGAATTGATTTTCACCACTACTGTCAGCCTTCAGTGTTGTCGTTCAAAGCTTAGTATCATAAACTTTTAGTATTATAAACTCTTCGATGTTCTTCTAACACAATCTTACGTCAGCCAATAAAGTGTTGAAAGTCCTCGAGAATCTGTAGGAAAAGTCTTTAGAAACCAGGGAAATTCTGAAAACTCTATCATTCGACCAGCGTTCAATGGGACCTTATAAGAGACCCCTAGATAAAAGACATTATGTCACACTCTTACTAGATCAATATCTATTATAATACTAAATTCAGTGGTTTCTAGAAATTTTCAAAATTTCAAAAACATAAACATCCTTGTTTTCTGCATGTAAACTAAACTGAAGCCAAACTTCTCATACTTCCCACCTCTCAATCATTTGGAGCTCAAGTATAAGAAAGCCACTGTTAAACGTCTCACAAAACTCACTGATTTAGTCGGTAACATTGCATAACACACAAGTGCTTACTATCTCCCATTAATTAAAGATTCATAGCTCCATCAAGAAACCTAACACATTTACATGATACCCTTTATCTAGCAATTATTACAATTAATTATTTCCTATATTGGTAATATTAATTTTTAGGGAATATTTTTTTAAAACAATCATAGACCCCAATTCAAATTTGTTAATTCCTTGTTTATAATTTAACACGGTATCTTCTCTATGAGAAAAATAATATTTTGAATAATTTCACTTCATTATTACTACAATTTTCATAATTAATACAGTATTACATCATTTTTCTTCACTCTTTTAAAAGAAAGTTAACGTTTACTACTTTTGACATCATAATAATATCTTAACGCTTCATTCTATTTTAGCATTGTTTATTTTTTACTTTTTCTTTACAACTCTTGTGTTGTTTTATTTGTATCCAAAGAGCAACTGTTTTTGTTTTCGTCCAAAAATATTTTGTATCATCTATTATATAAGTTCAAAAAGTTGTCGTTACCTGTCGAAATTTGAAATTGTTGAAAACAAAAATATAAATGCTTCCAGTCAATGTTCACATTCTCACCATTATGAATAATAACGTACATGATTATCATATTACATAATACGTCTATATACTTTTTCATGTATTTCCTTATTTCTTTGAATATGGAATTTTGTTTCCTTTTCAATTGACCGTTTGACAACTTATAACTAAAATGAACGAGTCTTTTTATTTCTCTTCCAACTTCTATAACATAATATTATAAATGTTTTAAACAGTATAGTTCAACGTACTTGATATCTCTGTAGATATATGTATCGTTCATTATATTTCACTGCAAAGATCAGTGTAGTACTAATGACGTTGTTTAATGAGCTTACCTATTTTACATTCGTTTTTCTTGCACATTAATATTATTATTCTATCGTTACCAGTATTAGGTGTAGTACACCGGGTTGATTGACAATCATCTTTTGTCGTTGTTATTATTACTATTATTATCTTCCAAATATAGTTTCTTCTTTGTTTGCTGCACTTTCTCACGTTTATACTTCCCAGTCACATTTGTCTTTATTTTTGTTATACAATCCAATTGAATGATGACATTGTTGATGGTAACCTGCTGTGTTTTATGCTTCACTCTTTTTGTATATTGTTATTAAATTTTATGAAGACCTTAATCGATTGATAAATATATATTCATATTAACTTTTTACTGTGTTACTGTTTCTAAAAGGATTGTCATACCAGATCAATTCGATACTTTTTTAATTCCTAAGAAAAACAAACTATTTTTATTTGAGCTTTTATATTGACTGATTTCTCTAACTCAGTAATTGGGGGTACAATTGTAAAGCTTTATTCAAAAGTCATAGTAATGGTTTGTCATTTCATGTTGTCATGTTTCTTTATGTTACAATTAAAAGAGAGTCAACAAATAACAATAAAACAAGACGAAACTTAATAATGTGGTAATAAGATATCCAATATGTGTTGTTTGGTCCAGACTACTTGATTAGGATTCGCGCGATTATTATAATCAGTGATTAATGATGTTGAATGATACAATGGCTCATAATCTGTTGCTGTGGGGCAGATGCGGTCACTCTTAGTCTTCCTTTAGATCTTGAGTCCTAAAAGGATTTTCAAATTTCTATCCCACAAATTCTTTCTTCTTAAATCATATTGTCTATCCCTAATGTTTTTTAATATTACTGATATTGTTACCACTTCTAATATTTTGATATTTATCTTGGTGATTGCATTTCGCTATGCTGCTATGATATACTAACTTGAACCAACGTACATATGTGCCTGGTTTTTCTCTGGTTATGACTGACTGACTGGTTTGATAGACTAAATATATCTTCACCAGTCACATTTAATGTAAACAATTTCTTAAAATCTGTGTCACTTAAATTGATCACCTAGATAATGTTATTTGATGCTAATTTAAGATGTTTCTGTGATTACTGTGCTTGTTTTTTTTTCGAAAAATTGGTGAGTGGGTACAAACTGCGTTTAGTTCTTTAGTTACATCCTACCTTGTTTTACTGTGAATTTGGCATTTTATGTCATACCGAAATATAAAACCTCAAGCACTTTCCGTTTTTTTCTTCGCATAATTGGTACTCGTTTTCGATAAACGGTTTCCATGTTGACTATCAGTGATTTCTTTCAGTTTTTGTTATGTGGTCGAGCCAATAAAAAACTTCGTTGTTAGAAATACTGAGTTTACAAATACCTAACTTTTTTCTTAGTTTTTGCACCATTTTCATTTACCTACTGTTTTCATTACTTTATAGGCTCTGAATTAGTTGATTGGTTATTCACACATGTAGACGGTTTCGCAGATCGGCGAGATGCTCGGAGGTATGCATCTAACCTACTGCATTATGGTTATATTTGTCATACCGTTAATAAGAGTACATTTTCCGAACAATGTTACTATACTTTTGGAGATATAGCCACGAGTAAGTTTGTTTGCCTGCTTGAATATTCCTATTTATAAACATCTTTCAATAACTGAGTTTAATAATATTTAATTTTTTTCACTTTTTTCTTCAGCGTTGTCTCATCTTAATTTAGACGAAGTAGATTCAGTTTCTGAAATCGGTGCTAATTCTTCATCTCATACTGGTACTCATCCTATGATGCCTCAAATGTATCCTCACGTCCACCATGTGCTTCCTGATGCTCCTGGTGGTGGTTCAGCTACAGGTCTATCATCAGTACAAAATCAAAATGCTCCATCTAATCCTAATCTAGGTTTAATGTCATCTCCTATACCTGGTGAAGGGAATTCACTTGCTCAAACCAACTCTCATTATCCTTACCCACCTGTACTTTATCCTATCCCATCAACAGCTCCTGTGTCTTCATCTGGTCCTTGTAATGTTGATGCGAATGGAAATGACTGTAGTTTTGTTAACCCAAACTCATCTGCTCTTTCTGGTCTTAGAAATAGAATGTCAAATAACGGGTAAGTTTAAAATGACTTTTTGTTCCGTGATGTGTTTTTTTATACCAGATTATATTGTCAATTTAGTGTTTGATTCTCTTTATTTGAGATGTCTCATACCTTTTTATTCCTAGACTTCTTCAAGATTAAAATGTTGCGACAAACGGTGTTAATTTAGTTATGGGAATCTGTTGCCAGTTTACTTTGTGTATCTCTTAATATCCATATGTTCTTAATCTTCTATAAATAACTTGAATTGAAATCCAAGTATTTAATGGATTCGTATATTTTTAAATGTTTTTTCCTGTTTTTTTCAAACGTTAACCTACGTCTCAGTTGTTCAATTTTTATGTTTGGAGATATGTTTTTCTTTTTACTTGCCTTTGTTTAGTTATATACGTCCTCAGTAGTTCTGTTTCATCTATTATTTTTAGTCAAATGGGTGTGGATTCTGCCATGTATCCGGTAAATACCACTACCATTGCTCCTCATACACGTTCTGTTATTCCTAATCAGACACATGTTACTACTATGAATGCTACATCAAATCAAAAGATACAACAGCAGAAAGTAAACAACTCTTCCTCGTCTAGTTCATCTCGTTCTTCTGCATCTTCAACATCTTCCTCTTCTACCGGTTATTCTGGTAACAGACGTCCAGCTGGTCTATCGGCTAATACTACTACTCAAACACTTAACACCAATGTTCCTCAAAGTATGATCACACCACTAGATACCTCAGCTTCTAAAGGCCTTCCTTCCTTAAATAAGGGTATTCAACGACGCACTGATCCATCAAGTGTACAAAGTCTTTCCGGTTAGTTTTTATTTCAAAATTATGAGACTGAGAGTTCACATGTTCATGCATGAGGCTGGTGTGTTTTTGAAATAACCGTGTATTTCAAATATATATGTATACTTCAAACTCCAGTTATCTATAGTGAATGTTCGGATCTAATTTCTGTCTGAGTTGGCTTTTTGGTTGACAAACATAAATAACAAGCTGATTATTTCCATCCATGCAAAAATATGTGTTAATTCTCATTGATGGTGAGATTTATTTACGAAGTTTAAACTTGACAAACAAAAATTCAACTCATTCATGAAATGATTAAATATTTAACAGTATTTTAGTTGCATGCAATGATAAATTACATAATTGACTATAAATACTTAAGAGTACTAAAGGATAACAATAGTATATTAGTAGTTGTATTAGCAATAGCAAACAATGTATCATCTTTCTGTGTACTAGTAAATGTATCAATGAATCAGTCCTTTTTCTGTGCCCATCTGAAGAAAAATAAGTTTTATCTTATTGATGCTAATTATTTCATAGTATAATTGAAATGTGAATGTTCCTCCTACTCTCTCTCTTTGCGTGTGTGTATGTTAGCTGCTGAGGTGTCTATAACTCATATATTGTTTATCATAATCCGCATACAAAATACTTGCTCGCTTTTAATCAGTTCTTTTGTAAACTCCATCACTACTACTATAATCAGACTTCTACTTCAATTAATTTATTTCTTTGTTTTTTTCTGACCCAAATTGCCGTTTTAAAGAATTTAGTAGTGTCATCTCAAAATAATTCTATCACAGTGTCGTTGTATGTTTGTACATGCTTTTTGTACTAATCGTTCATAAATAATAGTTTCAGTGCCTTGGGGATTTCAGCACCTAATGTGTTACTATTAGGTTCCAAGTAGGAATCCCATCATATATTTCACTCGCTTTGGTCAACCAGAGAATATCACCAAGCTTGAAACATACAAATAAAGTTTAGCTTAGAAACTAAATGTATAAGCTTGACTATAAAAGGAAATACCCTACAGATTTGATCTCCTTTCTTTCTCATAACTTTTATGGTTGTACCGTTAACAATAGTTATTAATTTGTTTTAGCCTTGCAATAATTAATTTATAAATTTCAATTTAATATAACAAGTTAGATTATTTTAATGGGATACTGGTTTGATTTTTTCTAGATATAAAGTGATTGATCTAAAAGGTGATCACATGAAATGAATTATTTTTCACTAATTAAATAAACTTGTCATCTCTATCTATACTTTTTTTAAGTCAAGTAATTTTTACCTCTAAATTGATAGTATAAGTGTAGTGGTTGCCTAATAGGTAGTAAAATAAATTAGTTGACCGTCAATTATTGAGTCACAGGTCTGATGAACACATCCGTTTTCTATCTTCTTTGGTTTCAGCAAGTCAATAGTATTAATATTCCTTATGATAAATAAAATGGCATAAATTCGAGCACTATAACTGTGTACTACTTACTAAATAAGTTACAATAAACAGATAATTAAACATTCAGGTTAGATATCAACTTCAGAATAGTTAACACTTAAGTAATAACCTGCAGAAGTCTTTTCTCTGATTTGAAACAATTTGTTAGTATGAATTTACAAGCCCTATCTATAAAACTTTAATTTTAGCTTTATAAATGTTTGATTGCGTTCTATTTCAGTTAATAATTTTACTTTCAAGTAATTTGTGCTATCAAAGTATTGATTAGTCTTCAATATAATCTATTAAGATTCACTGCTATCGCAGGTTACAAGTGCACATTATATCTCAGTAAATTTTTTAAAAAGTTCTATGAAAATTATCCCAAGATTAAAACTAATGATCAGCAGCACATTAATTAATTCCACTGAACTGGAAAATAATGTGAATTGAGTATCTGCATTAATTTGTAACACGATACAATTTCATAAAGAATCTTTAATTCATTTACAGTGGAGTGGTAACTTAGTGGTTCTAGCACTTGGTTTTCAACAAGTAGGTCAGAAAGTTCGAACCCTGTTTCAGTTATTTCGGTTTGGCTGACGTGGAGCGTATCGTTAACCGTCATACAAATAAAGTGTAACCCATAACTCAATACATAAAATCTTCACACAATACATGGATTAATCAATCTACGGAAAGAACAATTAAGATTTTTCTTCTCTCTCTCTCTCTTAAACATTGTTTTATCCTTAATATTAGCCATGACAATTGTGTAATTCATATTGAATCTTTACCATTCATTGATTGATTTACTCACTAGCCTTTTTCAATTTTTGTTCTTTCATTTCTTTTTTTGTTTTACCTCGGCAAAACAACAACAAAATGTGGACTACTTTCTAAATGAATGTACAAAATGTGGTGTTATACACATATGCGTGTATGTTTGTGTGCTTGCACCGCTTGCTTGTGTTTACAAATACGATTTTTTAAAATTTTATTTCTTTGTAATTACTTGTCTCCTGATTTGTTTGGGTATCATGATATTCTTGCTTTTACTATTTATCTTCGATTCGGATTATTATTATGTTTATCATGAATATAATTACTACCTGTATTGTATATGCACATATGTGTATATATGTATGTTTTTACATCATTATTGTTGTACAATACCCTAATTCTAAGTCCCGGTTACTCTGGTCATGTAATAATGATAATAATGATAAATTATATTTATCCTAATACTAATTCATTGTTTAAACCTTGAATCGTAATTATCATTGTGGATAATCATGTATTAACTGTTGTGTACATTGAACACACTGAACCTGGAAATCCTTCATCTCAAAATCAACTGACCCAATCAAATTTTGTTGGAAATGCAATATACCCATTCACTGATTTTCGATTTATATGTATATATGTGTGTGTTTAGTCTCATCTCATCCATGTTTTTGTATGCCATTCATCCGAAAAACTCTTAATTCATCATCGCATGCTAATAATAATAATATTAATAATGCATGTAAAAAATTAGATACACAACAGAAGCAACAACAAGAAGAACAACAACCATGTCAAACTAAAAATGTTGTGCATGATCGCCATTCTGATCTGCATGAACTAGATTCCGCAAAAAACTCATTAATATTGTTATCCGATGAGAATGTCAATAATAATAATTATAAGATAGTTGATAATCTATCATCAGTTGCCATTACTAATTCTACCATATCTACTACTCCTACAAATGATAATCGACGTAATTCATACTCAGTGAAATCATTAAACCAACAAATAACGAATAATGTTATTGATAATGACCGAACAACAACAATAACCACTACTAGTGAATGTTACAGTAATAATAAAGAAATAGATCATAATGACAGTGATAATAATAATCAATTATTTTTGTTGGCAAAACATGACAGTATCATTAATAATGATTTCAGTACTGAACATTTATCATTCATGGAAGATAAAATACATGAATCAGGTTTGATATCGTGCATACATATAAGTACATTATTATAGATTATTACTACTAATTCAGTTATATGATTTGACTAGCTTTAGGGTGTATATAGTCTGTTTTGTACTATAGATAAATAATCTCAAAAAATAGGCAAGTATAATGCACACTCACTGTATGATCACTTTTACTATTATTACTATTACTATTATTATTAATATCGTCTAGTTCTTACAATAAATCAAGTATATTTTTTGGTTATTTCTTCACATATCAAACACAATAATTTTTGGTACATTAAACTAATGGTAATTTACTGCACTTTTCTTTTAACAGCTCATGGTTTATGCTAGAAGGCATCATCTATTTGTGTTTTTTTCCTTTACTAATTGCAACCATAGTTCCACTTATGATATATACATATATATGTTTTTTCTGTGTGTAATATGTTTAACAGTTTAATTCTCCAATTGGATACTCCTACGCTTCTAACACGTTTTTTTTCATTACTTTCAATTTTAGGCACAAGCAGTACTAGTTCTGCAAGTCGCCAAAATGGAACTGGGGCAAGTGCTGCTGGGAGTGGTAGCGGCAGTGCCGTAACTACACATGTACTCAAAAAATTTAACACGAATAATAATGGTAATAATAATAACAGTATATCTAATAAATCCGAATTTCTTGACAATGTTCAACGTACACAGCATGGTATGGATTTTAACAATGCATTTCGTCAAACTAATTGCAATTTAGTCAAAGATTCAAACAATAAACCAGAACTCAATCAATCATTTAATCATACAATGACAACTGGTGGAAGTAACGTTAGCACTGGTGGAATTCACAATAATCAGAGATGAAGTAGTCTATGCGTTCATTCATTCGTATACATAAACTGACAGATTACTCTTTCTATAAATTGGTAATTATTTTATTTTATTTACTTATTACATAATACTTATTTATGATGTTTATTAATGCACCACCTAGAATACATTAACTTCATGTGGATTTCAAATGATATTATTTGTGTTAATTAAACATTTATGTGTATAAAATTTCCTGGAAGTTTATCATCCCTAAATTAACTGGACAATCACTAGTATTCTGTTGAAAGTAGACAATAAGATATGAATTAACACAGTCCATTGATTTGTTTATGTTCAGAATTTGGTTTTAAAAAATATTGGAAGTGATTGGAGATCCTGTTTTGACGTTCGTATTGAAGATTCTCATTTTGACATTGGCTGACAGCTATTTCGAGTAGCAGATGTTCTTCAACTGTAGGAATGCTATCCTCGCTTTTCCAATCATCGCCTTTACGTCTGCATCAGCTCCTTGTTTATCAATAATGCTTCTCAGATACTTGAAAGTTTCCTTTAGTTGCAGGGCTTCTGCATCAAATGTGATTGGGTTGGTGTTCTGCGTTTTGTATTTGAGGATCATGATTTTTGCTTTATGTATGTTGATGCCTATTGATTCAGAGGCTTCTGCTACACTGGCTGTCCTGACCGGTATTCGTTGATGTGTATGGGATAGAATGGTCAGTTCATCTATCAAGTCCAAATGGTCTAGTTGCATTCAACCTGTCCATTTTATTCCGTTCTTCCCGTCAGATGTGGAGGTTTTCATAATCCAGTGTACCACCAAAAAAAAAGAAAAAGGGTGAAAGTAAGCAGCTTTGTCTGACTCCGGTTCTTACTTGGAATGCATCTGTCTGCTGTCCTCCATGCACGACGTTGCTGTGTGATCCGTCGTATGAATTCTGGATGATGGTGATTTTCTCAGGTACGGCATAAGGTGGATGAAGTTTCCATAATGTTCTCCCACCCACACTGTCAAATGCTTTCTGATAGTCAAATAAGTTGATGTATAGTGACGAGTTCCATTCAATTGATTGTTCAACGATGATCCGTAATGTGGCGATCTGGACCGTGCATGACCAGTCATTACAGAATCCAGTCTGTTGATCTCGAAGTTGGGCATCTACTAAATCCTTTATCCGGTTCAGCAACATTGTTGAAGACCTTCCCTGATACTTACAGTAGTGTGATGCCTGTGTAATTTTCACTCTTGTTCATTTTTCCTGTCTTTGGAATCTTGATGAGATATTCTGCTTTTCAGCCTTTCGACACTTATTCTTCCTCCGAAATCTTTTTGAGTAGAACGTGAAGCATGTTTGCAAACGACTATATGTCTGACTTTAATGCTTCGGCTGTTATGTTGTCAGGTATTTCGATAGAGATCCATTCCTTATGGCGATGACTCTTGACGCCCAGAACTCCTTGCCACGTTGAAGTTAATGCTTCTTTGATCCCTTTTCAATTGTTCTCCTTAGTGTTCCCCTCACCTTTGAGTAATTCTTGTAAGCCTTGGAACCTGTTGTTGAGAGTTATCTTGAATTGGTTGAGTTAATCAGTAATCGAAGGAAGGTTGTATTGAACATTTGTAATCCTGTTTCCCCAGTTGTCCAGTGCTTCTTTAGCTTCAGTTTCACCTCGGCAACCAGCAGGTAGTGATCTGAAGTTATGTCAGCTCCTCTCCTCGTTCTCACATCCTCCATTGACCTTGTGGATTTTTTACTGATGCAAATATGATCTATCTAGTTCCCAATGTAGTGGTCCGGTGAGACCCATATAACTGTGTATGCTTTTGTCTACGAAAATTGTGACACCTGTAACCAATTCGTTGAATGCACATAGATTTGCAAGTCTCTTGCCACTCTCGTTCCTTTCTCTCAGTCAGTTAATGTCGTCCCATGATATCTTCATAACCGCTGTTGTCCATTCCGAATTTGGTGTTTAGATCTCTCATCAGAGTGGTTAGGTCCTTTTTTGGGCACTTCGCTATGATCGATTGCAGCCTATGGTAGAACTAATCTTTACTGTCGTCGTTGCTATCATTGGTGGGTGCATAACACTGGATAACATTCATTGTAATTCCCTCCTTCTTTGTTCTGAATGATCCTTTGATTATTCTGGATCCGTGAGATTCCCATCCTACAACTGCATTTCGTGCTTGTTTGAACAGCATCAGAGCAATTGCCTGGGTGTGTGGAGCATTTTCCTCTTCGTGACCGGAATAGAGCGGCATCTCTCCCGTACCTAACCTTTGATGTCCAGTTTGAGTCCAATGGGTTTCACAAATTCCGAGTACTGCCAATTTGTATCTCCTTATTTTCGTAGGTATTTGACTGGTATTGCCGGTCTCCTACATGTTGTGGATGTTCCATGTAACTATAAAAATTACTGCTCTGGTTGTTAGAAGGGGCATCGACCTCGTGACTTCCGAAGAATCTTGGCTTTCATCTTGAGGCGTCATAATTCTTCCTTCATCTCCGTGAACAGGGTTTAAATGGTTTGAATTGTATATTCTGGTTAATGTTTTTTACCAAGATTGTTTTCTACGGATGGGGTTGCCGACCTCATGCCCAACCCTCCTCCTTTGTGTGGGCTTGAGACCGGTAGTAACTCTATAAGTGCTACAGACGGAGTTAGAACTTAAATTGAAGTACCTTAAATCACTGATTTGATATGTCCCAATAGTTATGGTTAGTTATTAATATTATTTAGGCTCCCTTTTGAATGGTTTACTATTATCGTCTTTTGATGGAAAAGTACTTTTAAGAAATTTATTTATTTATTTTACATTTACGTATCTATGTAGATTATGACATTCAACATGTGTTTGATATCGCAATTACAGTGTAAAGCATTTATTATAGTACAATATACAACTTCTTTATTTTGGTTTATTCTTTTTTGCAGATATAGTATTACATTAATTTGCTATGTAAGATTTCAGACTAGTTAATCTTATGACTCTTTAGTTTTTCATCAAAAGGTTTTTTTACTTAAATTCCAAATGATAAGAAAAATTTGTAAATCCACGGTAAATATGTAATTTTTTACCACAAAATGAATTCGTTTAGTGATTACTGGGTGTTGATGATCAAATAATAAAGCTCAAATGGCCGCAAACTGTTACTCAGTTCAGATATAAGGAAAAAATCATTAGATATGCCGTACTCTCATACTCGTAATCTCTTTGCTCACGTTCATCACATTAATTCAATAGGACTCTGATCTACTATTGATCGATCACTTAGTGGTGTTTAATTTCATGTTCGTCTAAAGAGGTCGTTACACAGTAATCAATTGATTGCAAATATCTCGGTTCTACAGTAGGCAAGTCGTCGCTCAACTAGCTCAGTGAGAACACTTCAGACTGAAGCGGGGTTAAATATGGAATATGAATCCGCAGGAAGCACCAGTTCGCTAAAGATTACAGGTACACCAAATAACACGAAACCTTGATTTAGGGTTTCATATCGACTACTTTCAACCACCCAACCTATTATATACAAACTTCTACTATTACTATCATTACTACTACTACTTATTATTGTCATTATTATTAAGATTATAAAATCCAACTTTATTATGAAAACTTTAGACATTTATCATTCAGAGTAGTTTTCTTTGTTGTTTTTTTCTTATTTCTTGTAGCAAATTAAAGACCTTCAGTTTGCCGATTAATGGCATAATCATTTGTGGATCTGTTTAATTTTCTTCTATCTGAAAATCCGACAAAGAATAAAATGTTACAGTGGAAAAGACATTCATCTTGTTATTTTCAAACGATTTGCTTTATATATATATATATATATATATATATATATATATATATATATATATATATGAATTACATAACAAGATGACAATACATATGTATATAAATATGCATATGTCCGTATGTATTATTCTTCACACTTTCACCCGGTCTTTCTTTATATAATATTGTTTTGAGTTGTTTTTGTTTAGTATGCGATATTTTTTTTCTCTCACGTTCACTTATTTATCTGTTTCACTTCTTTAGTAACTTTTCTCATGTCACAAATGTAAACTTTATTTATTCATTGTGTGTACACTGACCTATTCAGCGTATACGGAGAGTTGTCTTTGCTCTGTCGTTGATATGAATATTGTTTTTAATAGAACTTGTATACGTTATGAGAAATCCATTCACAGTTCCTACTTTCAAACGATTTATTTGCTTTACTATATTGTCCCTCTTCAATCGTTTCTCTAGGTTACACCTTGTTATATCAATCTTAACTACATATGGAAAGCGTGTGATGGATGGATTGGAGTCTATCTTATTTTAATTTTCTTTGTTATCCGAAAATTAGAGGAAACTCACCGTATTCAGATATTTTTAGTCCTATATTGCTTTTTGTTTTTTCTCTGTGGAGATATTCGTGGTTGCTATGACTTGTTAAATCTAATGACTAATCTTTGTTTTGAAGATAAACAGTTACATAGCAAACTCATTATATGTTCATCGTAAAATGGCATTTTCTTCCTCTTTAATCGCTGACATATGAACATAAAAGACAATTTACTATGATATAAATCTATTCGTCTTTTTACCTGATGTGTGATATAAACATTTGTTTCATTTCTTAAAGCGCCCCATCCTCGTTCATGTAATCATGTATTTTTATTCTGTCCCCTTTCTTATCTTTCTCCCCACCCATAAATAATCTATTCATCGTTTTTGATTTCACTCTCCCTATTTTTTCCTGTATTTGAATCTCTAACTTGAGAAAATATTGATTCTATGCATAGAGTGTATTTCGCTATTGTAATTTTCAATCGAATCTTCCTTTTTTTCATTCAATCAGTGCTGGAAATGCTTCCATTTAATTCTTTTTTGTTTTCTCTTTTTGTTTTATGATTTATTCTTTTTTTTATTGTGAACTTATCTATCTGAGTTTTCTCAAATAGATATTTTGCTCTGAACTATTATGCATACATGCATATGATTAAGTAGTTTAATTCATCATATTTAGTTCTTTCTCATTTTGTTTTTCAATCCATCTTTTATTAGAAATATATTCAAAACGTTAAGATATTTGTTGTTTTGTCTTTATCTACTCACATTTTTGTTTTTGTTTTCACAAAATAGTTGTCAATCTAGGGAATACTCTCTCTTTTCCTCAACTCCAAAAATATATATTTCTATGAAAAAAAAGACAACTTGAAATAAATAACCGAGAATGTCTTTTTTTCTATTATTATCGTAGAAATTATCATCGGTATTGTTGTTGTTGTTATTATTATCATTGTGGTAATGATTAATTATACTTGTATACTTGAGATCAGTTGGAAGAGTCTAAAGTTATGTAAGTTTCTTTTAAATAATGTTAGTGCTATAATTTTTCACCGTATTATTCAACAATCATGCTATTATATGTAATAGTATCAGTGGTACTAGTAGTGTTTAAGCATAGATAATATAACCCGAGAAGAAAGAATGAATTCGTATAATGGAAAAGTATAAGATAGTCTGGAGATCTAAAAGAGGACATAGAGTGAGTGAATCTTTGCGTTACGGCCGATTTTTAGTTATATCATCCATCTTTTTCAACTATTTGTTGTGATTATCTTAAATACTCTAATCGGATAGTTTCCACCTACTACCACGGCTCTATAGATCAGATAATTATTTCATGAACTGATACCAAGTTTTGATTTGACTGCTTCGAGCTCTCTTCGAACTTATTCCTACGCCAACAAACTTCATTGACTGGGGTAGGTAGTGGTTGGGCATATGTTCCAACCACCTCAGTTAATGAAGATTCACTGTCTTACCAACCAGTTGTCATCTTTACTTAGTACCCTGTATCTAATCTCACCATTAACCAATCGATAGTCCACACATATGCGTTGATCTATGACCAAATACTAATAACCTATACATATGTCCTCTATTTTCAAAGGTCACTTCACAACCACAAAGAACAAGTGAAACTACCGTTCAGCATACTCGTCCTTCAGTTGTCAAACGGACATCTATCGTACGTCCCAGGCAACGCATGTTGGAAGAAGCCAAGAAAATTTCCTGCCTAGGTTTCGCTAAACACTAACCCACTAGAACTGATTAGACTTGCAAGATTAGTGAAGCGGTCGACGCTCTCAACTAATTCGCTCCCTGTCATCATTTCAGGCGTCGATACAGATAATTTCTAAAGCAACATTTCTCAATTCGAGAAAAGGAGAGGAAATGGCATCTCTAACGTGTTGAGATTGTTGCTCAAAGCTACCAGACATTTTCTAGCGTCCTCGCCAAACAGAACCATACCATCTGCGCATTCTAAGTCGATATGTAAAAATCATCTCAGGAGATCAGTGCCTGAAAAGTCAGATAATTAGAGCATTATCTCCAAAAGATTATTAGATAATATTAGGCAAAGCGGGCAACCTTGACGGATATTACTTGTCGCTATCAGTTGTGATAGCACTTCTCCATAAGCTCTCAACCAGTAGTGCTTGAGTATAGAGAGCCTTGATAAGGTTTATTCACTTTTTTGATACATCTTTTGTTAACGGTATTTATCGCGGTCAGTGGACCCAACAACTCTTACCCATGCAACACATGATGTAGGCTGAAAATACGAGTTCCCACCTACCTTTTACTCTCTGGTTGTACACGAGTTTACCATAACCTATTCGTCATAATAGTAATCAAGATTTTATCTGCTACTGGTCCCCATGTTACTAAACTCCGACGTAGCTCGGCAATCTTTATGAGAGCTGTTCAAACATATTTTGTCCAATTGGTTATAACTTTTCGAACACTACCTAGGCTTCTCATCGGAAATTTCAGTAAATGTTTTGAACTGACTTCCTCATAATAATGGGCGTGATTGTTTTCTTTAACTTAGTATTTATGGTCGGTTATCTAGATTGTTGGACGAGCTGGCATTATCCCTAAAGTAAGCTGTTCGGGCAAACAATTTCATACTCTAACCAACGTGTGTTTCTTTTTTTGATATCTCGTAAGATTGGAACAACTTTCAGCGGGGCCAGTTGCTGTTTCTATCTCTTTGCATTCAATAGGTCTTCCTACTCCATGTCTAAATTTAATTTGATGTAACACAATCACCAAACTACAAACATATTCAACTTAGATTTATACACCATCATACGATGAGCAGTGATATTATACATGAATACCTAAACCAAAGTGTGTGTATTCAATGATCTAAACTGGAATTTCTCAACAACTGAGCCAGTTATCCACTTAAATCAATAGATATGTAATGAGAAATATTCCAAGTAACTAATTTGAAACGAATAGTAGAATGATGAAATGTAATTTTAAATCACAACATTCAATCGAATGTAATTAGCGAATAATGTTCTAATTAGTTGAAAAAGTGAATACTTTGCGTAATCTCTTGAAGATCTGACCAAACAACCATGACTTGGACAGAAAAAATTCACACAAGTTGGTATAAAATAGTTAAAATTAATTAGTTGAAAAAATATTTGACTTTTTTACCTCGTGATCAACCTTAACAAAATGTGTTAATATTCTAAATACGTGGGTCAGATCACATTTTCCTATCTAGATGACCGTTAGCAAAAACTGACTCAATGCTTAGGGAAACATATCGCTCTATACACATATCTATAACAGAACTACACCAATGATCTTGCAAAAAACATGCTAATGATATTCACTCTTGATTTCTCAATTTTCATCTTTCATTTACCTCGTCTGAATCCCAGAACTCAAACTGCACTTTCTATGTTAAACTCCAATTTCCATCATTGTTACACTGTCCACATTATGAAACACTGGAAATTGTTCACTGATAGAACACATTAATATCTCCTTCATCATCAAGATCATAAAGTTCGAGATGTATTCCAATTATCATGACATGTGAATTCATGTGAGAATCACTTAAGATAATTTAATATATACTACTGATACTTATTTTTGATTGCTTAACTCACTGCTTATTAATACTAAACCAGAATCAGGCAACTATATGCTGATTCCTGGTTATTAGTGTTCCTCCAGTTGACTTTATTTGATAATAAGGACAAATTTGACTCATGACTGATTATTTTTAATATTATTACATTTCTTCACATTTTCCTCTAAGCGAATTGTCATCCATCTTAGGCAACTTCGTCATGATGTTGCTGTTGAATTCTTTTAGAATTTAACCATTAGGTTATGTGATTCGGCGAGGCATCAGATGTTAGACGAAATAACTGGCAGTTGTTAGTTCATTTACCAATGAAAGACTCAAGTAGTCATAATAAGCAGTCAATGGGTCATAAATGATGTGATATTAACAATCTCTTATCATTGTTTGGATTGTAATCAATTATTATAAATTGTGAAATGAGTAATCAGAAGAACGTCAGTATCCTCAAGGATGTTGATGATTTTACATCGACATAAAACATAAATCAAACAGAACCCGTTGTTGAATTTGCTTAACTGTGAAACACCAAACAAGGATTATCAGAAGAACACACCATTGCATTTTATGGTTAAATTGAAGTTACATTGAGTAGAATTTAATCAACAGTGAGGCATATAACACAAGGAACTATTCGGAATGTCTTACTTTCTTATCGACTTATTGTACCGGTACATTTGCCCAATACAATAGTGTTTTAACTGAGGTACCTAAACTGATAATCCTATCTCTTAATGCGTCTCCAAATTCTAACGAACCATTAGTCAACTAACTGACCAAATTATAATTGTAAAGAACTAAAAATGTTATTAATAGGATAGGTAACAAAAACCATGACTGATTTTCTGATTAGATAATGAATTATTATTCAAAATAAAATAAAGGTGGGAAAATGAATTCAACATTATTTTGCACGTCCTCAACATATCAAAAGGATGAGCACTATAAATGTTTCTAGGTGCCGATTCTGTTTTTCAGCCGAATCATAGTTTTCTAATCGTGTTTATCATTAGTAAATAAAATCCACATTGAATATATTCAACAGTGACACATTAATAATTAAGTAATCAAATCGTGTTATTAATGTATGTTACGTTTTATTGATCACAACAATCTTATTTATGAATAAAAATTTTAAAAAATCCCCTCTGGTTTAGAAATGAATTTCATATGCTGATGAAAAAGAAATAAATTGATTCTAATATGTTCCGTAATTGGTTTGTACAATCACCAATCGTTAAATGCTTTTCTAACCTTTACATCTATTATGAAACAATTTTAATTAAGATAATGGAAAGTGTAAACCAAATTAGAACGTATTTTATTTTTCTTAATTGGTTTACTACTAATTATATAAGTAATTAGTATCAGAATGGGTTTTGTGGATATTATAGTAATTTTAACAGTTGAGATCATGAGACAATTGAAGCTAGACCACCATGGAAAACCCAGAAACACTGAACGGCCGTTTCGTCCTATTTTGGGAATCCTCTGCAGTGCGCATACACGATCCAGCCCTGTGGGATTGGAACACAGGACCTATCGATCTCGCACGCGAACGCTTAACCTCTAGACTACTGAGCCGGCTTCTAACGGTGTTATTGTCTAACCTCATTTAATCCACAAATTGAACGACACATCCACGACTGTCTTCAGTGAGTTACTATCTCGCTCAATTTCGTGGATTCATTGAAGTTAAACATTAACCCTGTTGGGTCAATAGTCTAGACGTCAAGCGTTCGCGTACGAGACCGTTGTTCCTGGGTTTGATTCCGATGTGAGGGATCGTGGATACGCACTGTTGAGGAGTCCTGAAATAGGACGAAATGGCTGTTCAGTGCTTCCAGGTTTTCCATGATGGTCTAGCTCATGATCTCAACTATTAAAATTACATAAGTAATTGTTAAGACATTTCAAAAATATTAACAATTTAAAATAGATAATTATATTAATTAGGCTTAATATTGTTACTGTTAAAGTGCCGTACACTGATTATGTGTTCATTAAGCTGAATAGACAAATACTAATTATCAAAATTTGTATAATTTCATATATAAATCGTTTATATTTCGTTTAATTTTTTTAAAAAATATATCCCGATTTTTTTACTTCGATTTATCTATTGTATTGTTTTTTTATTCAGGAAAAAAGAAGATTCGTTTCACTTTCATTTGTACCGCTACTCTCCGTTTTGCTGAAGCGATCGCGATAAAAAAAACTCAAACCGGATCTATGTATTCAAAGAGATAGTAATAAACTTATTGCCACCCTGGTAATCCTTTTTTCGTGTGTATGCTTATTATTTTTTTGTTTTGTATTTGATTATTAGTTTTATCTAGTTATTATTTATTTTGTGTTATATTCCACTCCCATTACCGAATTCTTAAACCACCCTTTCACTCACACATTTCCGCTCACTTGATTCTCTTTAATTATGTGAACTCTTCAAATTCTATTCAATTATTACGCAACCCATCTTATCAGTTTTTAATTCCGTGAATCCTTTATTACCTCACAATTTATTTTATCTGTCTCTGAACTCCACCACCTTGATTCTAACACCAAATAACCTCTGACCTATTCTTGCATATATATATAGTTATCATTGATAACCTTTGTCATTCCATTCCTTTACATTCACTATTTCCTATCTCTATATAAAATTCTAATATATATTTGGTTGTAAGCAGCTGACGAGAAACCACAAAATATAATGAATTCATATTATTCTGCATAATTGTTTGTTCTGGCTTTTTTTTTTCTTGAATTATTTGTTTGTTACAATATCATTATTTTATATATTGTGCTATAATGACAAAATCTACTGATTTTTCACTATCACTACTATATCTACTTTTAATATAGTAGTATCTTGTCGAGTAACAATCACACTATTCACAAAACAATCACTTAACATTAATAACTTACCATTAAAAGCTAATTGATAAATGATTTTTATCAGGCGGTTATGAGCAGCATGATATATTATTGCTCTATAAATACAGACATCATAATGTATAGTTTTAACCCAATTTTATACATAGACATAGGAATTTCTCCTTACTTAAAGAGTGTCGATAAGTTGTGTTAGATTTAACTAGAATACCCAGTAAATCAAGTTTCATCGTCACTTATATCTTATTTATCAAGTGTGAAGTGAAATTATTGATCGTTTAAGGTCATAGATTTGTTTGTTTATTTTATACTTGTCATTATTGTTCATAATTTTGACATTTCAGTTTATTTAAGTGTGGATAATCAAATCAGTCATTTGACAACTACTGAAGTATACCTCAACTCCTTATTACTGAATGACAATAGTAACGATAAGTTCGTTATAAATGTCCAAAATAACCAATATAGAATTAGCAAAATGGTAAATCTCTAGATTAGCAAAGGTATCATTTAATCCATGGAAATCCAAATATTTATGGTTGTTTATTCACAATAAAAAATTTTAATGGAGCAACAAATTCTTGTCTTATATCCGTTTGAACTGAGAAATATATGTGTTCATCCTCAAGTGCTTTTGATCAGATCTGCAATCATATGATTTTGCTTACTAGCACAATCTCTTGTATGCGTGAATTCCGAAGCCGACTCCTCTTTGTTCCTCAAAAGATAAATAAAGAAAATATACTAAACAGTGTGATATTTTTTCTAATTTTTGATCATTAACCATTGAAACAAATGAGAAACTTTTCATTTACTAATGTACATTTAAATCATCAAAATGTATTGTCATGTTTACACATTTGGAAAATACATAAATCAAAGGTTTGAGCAAGGTACCATCTAAGAATATAAACAAATTATTAGTGCTTTCTAATACATGAGTAATAACCAAAATATCTTTCAAGGTAAAAAGATGTAAATAATCTTCTAGAATTTAAGTAAAGATAATACTGAAGTCTAGAAATAGATGGTAAAATTCCTGAGGATTTAATCTGACGAACTATTAAAAGAGGAATAAAAAAACAGACATTTTAGTGATTTAGTTATCATTCACTATCAAAAAGTGAATCAGTATTCGAGTAATAAAATAAGAAAGGAAAAAAGAATGAAAAAGATGTTGTATCTAAAGGACTATGCTGTTGTTTCTGGAGTGTTCTCGCTGTATATATGCGTATCACCTCTATTGGGTCCGCAGTTTTACTGCTCATAGTTGATAATCGATGACCACTGCAAATCCTTGATTCTACTACTTTTACTTTGAAAAGAGAATCACTTCAATTCTCATGACCCAAAGTAAGAACACTAAAGACTGGTGCAATGAAGATCTATTGACTATCTAAAAATACTTCCCTAAACAGTCTCAAAATCACATCGTGATTAAATCAAAATACAATCAATTATGTACTAATTCTTCTACATACTTTAAAGCAACATATATAAGGGGAAATAATATAATGTTACTGTAAAAAATACAACACTGAATACATTTCACTTGAATTAATAAAGGGAGTATAATTGTCATATTGACCGAAGTTTCCATCTATCACCCTGGCCAAAAATTTCTTAATAAATTGATACAAAAGAAATATTGACTTAAATAATATCACCTTTTTCATTTTACTATATATCAAAAGGATTATATCGTTGAATTCCGACACAAGGTTGTAGTAACTGGGTAATCATAATGTAAACAAATATTATAGACATAATGATTTTTCTAAATAAATATTTCTTATATTATAAATTACATTAATTTTCGTTACAATTTTTAAATCCATTTTCGGTGTGCAAAATTGAGGATAAAATGAATAGATGAGTTGAATATAATTGAATAAATATATCATTAATTTCATTGTATTATCATATAAATTTGTATTTTATGTCTAGAATATATTTCTTAAAGTAATTGACCATTGAGTAGTAACGGTTTAGTTATGATTGAATTCTGTTAATTAAGTTTGTGACATAGACACCAGTAGTGCACGGTTGAAAATCGATACATTGTTATTTCAATACTAGTGTCAAACTAACTCTACCTGTAGCTCTTCTAAAGTTACTGCCGGTCTTAAACCTGGATAAAGGAGGAGAGTTGTGCATGCGGTTAGTGACCCCATTCCGTACAAATCTAACTCGTTAAACAATGCTAAAAATGCTAACTCTACCCTGAGAGTTAGAAGGTCTTCATCTAGAAGAGCTATGAGGTCTCATGGTAAAAGCCGAGTTCCTTCGGAAGTCACGAGGTCGATGCCCCTTCTAACAACCAGAGCAGTAATTTTTATAGTTACATGGAACATCCACAACATGTAGGAGACCGGCAATACCAGTCAAATACCTACGAAAATAAGGAGATACAAATTGGCAGTACTCGGAATTTGTGAAACCCATTGGACTCAAACTGGACATCAAAGGTTAGGTACGGGAGAGATGCCGCTCTATTCCGGTCACGAAGAGGAAAATGCTCCACACACCCAGGCAATTGCTCTGATGCTGTTCAAACAAGCACGAAATGCAGTTGTAGGATGGGAATCTCACGGATCCAGAATAATCAAAGGATCATTCAGAACAAAGAAGGAGGGAATTACAATGAATGTTATCCAGTGTTATGCACCCACCAATGATAGCAACGACGACAGTAAAGATTAGTTCTACCATAGGCTGCAATCGATCATAGCGAAGTGCCCAAAAAAGGACCTAACCACTCTGATGAGAGATCTAAACACCAAATTCGGAATGGACAACAGCGGTTATGAAGATATCATGGGACGACATTAACTGACTGAGAGAAAGGAACGAGAGTGGCAAGAGACTTGCAAATCTATGTGCATTCAACGAATTGGTTATAGGTGTTACAATTTTCCTAGACAAAAGCATACACAAAGCTGTATGGGTCCAAGGTTTCAAGGCTTACAAGAACTACTCAAAGGTGAGGGGAACACTGTGTTAGACAATTGGGAATGGATCAAAGAAGCACTAACTTCAACATGTCAGGAGGTTCTGGGTTTCAAGAAGCATCATCATTAGGAATGGATCTCTTTGGAAACACTGGACGAGATCAAAGAAAGGAAGAACAAGAAGACGGAAATTATTGACAGCCGAACACGAGCAGAGAAAGTCCAAGCACAAACTGAGTACACAGAAGCAAACAAGCAAGTGAAGAAGAGCATTAAAACCGACAAGCAGAAATAAGTGAAAGAACTAGCAATGACTGAATAAAAAACCGCAGTAGACGGAAATGTGAAAAAAACTATATAACACAACGAAGAAACTAGCTGGGAAATATAGTAAACTAGAGAGACTAGTTAAGTACAAAGAAGGCTTAAACAATCACCGAGATTCAAGAACAAAAGAAGAGGTGGGTTGAACACTTTGAGGAACTCTTGGATAGACCAGCTCCATTGAATCCACCGAACATCAAAGCAGGACACAGAGACCTTCCTATAGAAGTCACTCCACCAACGATCGAAGAAATCAGGATGGCCATCAGATAAATCAGGAGCGGAAATCAGCAGGACCTGACAATAAACCAGCTAAAGCACTGAAGTCAGACATCGAAGTAACTACAAACCTGCTTCACCTTCTATTCAAGAAGATTTGGGAGGAGGAAAAAGTGTCGATCGACTGGAAAGAAGGACACCCCATCAAGATTGCAAAGAAAGTAGATTTGAGCAAATGTGAGAACTACAGAGGCATCACACTAATGTCAGTACCAGGGAAAGTCTTCAACAGAGTGTTGCTGAACCAGATGAAAGACATAGTAGACGACCAACTTTGAGATCAACAGGCTGGATTTCGTAAGGATCGTTTGTGCACAGACCACATTGCGACACTACGGATCATCGCCGAACAATCAGTTGAATGGAACTTGTCATTATACATCAACTTCATTTATTACGAGAAGGCATTTAACAGTGTAGATGGGAGAACATTATGGAAACTTCTTCGACACTATGGAGTACCTGAGAAGAATGTCAATATTATCTGGAACTCATAAGATGGTCTGAAGTGCAAAATCATGCTTTGAGAACAGCTGACAGATGCATTCCAAGTAAGAACCGGAGTCACACAAGGCTGTCTACTCTTCCCCTTGTTCTTTCTTCTGGTGGTCAACTGGATTATGAAAACCTCCACATCTGAGGGAAAACACGAAATACAATGGACAGCTCAGAACTAATTAGACGTTTTGGAATTCGCAGGTGACCTAGCCCTCCTATCTCATACAAAAAATGCAGATAAAGGCAACCAATGTAGCAGAAGTCTCTGAATCACTAGGCATCAACATACATAAAGCAAAAATCATGATCCTCAAATGCGAAACCCAGAACACTAACCCAATCACACTTGATGCAGAAACCCTGGAACTGATAGAAACTTTCAAGTAACTGACAAGCATTATTGACAAACAAAGAGGATCTGATGCAGTCGTGGAGGCAACGATTGGAAAATCAAGGACACATATTTCGGGAGTTATCAAAATATATCACGAGAGAAGCACTCAGTCGGAATCCCGAAGGGAAACAGGAAAGTAGTGAGAGGTCGAAGAACACACTGGGTTGAGAATTGGAAGTAGATTTGAAAAGGAACAATAGCAACTAGAAAGAGCTGGAAAGTATTGTCCATGTTATGGTTGGATGGAGAATGCTGGTAGGCGTCCTATGCTCCTGTAGGCGTAAGTAAGTAAGTGTCAAACTACGTCAATAAGTGATATTATTTTAAAACTCTAGCAAATGGCATCATATGACCGATGATTCCACTTTGATTGTGAGTACCAATGATACGAATTGACTTCTTTATACCCACCTGATGGTATTACTAAATTACTGAATCCATTTATGATGAGTCAGCTTATGCTTAATAATGAACTTGGCTCAACCAATTTACCCATAAAGTACAATGACACTGATTAGTCCTGTAACTTCTTTCTACCACCGTTCCAGCCTAAATGGAATGCGAAAAAAAGCCAGTCTATATACTCTGTATATTTTATAACCCAGTTTACATGACAAGATAGATTAATTGCAAGATCACGATGTATCATAAATGACAAAACACAATATGTACATAACTAGTTCATTTGTGGTGCAAAATTGAGTAACAGACACATAGTTAAGTGACCATAACTTATAGATGGTAAAATATATATTGACAGTTAATGATTTATACGAAAACATATAATTACGACAATATACAAATGAAAATAATCTACTGTAGTATAATTCTCAGTTTCATCACCTATTGGTCTATATCTGAAAGCCAACCATTACACATCATAGAGCCAAGGCTTCCTATAGATTGATTCCAATCATGTTTCTTAACAGAACATAATTATTTCAAACGGACAGATATATCAAATTCGTCACATAATTATATAAAATAAGAAAGATTGATGTGGAGAATTATTTATGTCAATTCCTCTGAACAATAAGTTCCTTATACGTACTTAAATTTCAGATCAACATACCGAATTTACAACACAAATAAATCCCTACTAAAGAAAGTAGGAGAATGTATAGAGAACTGTATGGAAAAAAATAGAAAATTAATATCAATATTATATATTAGATTATCTTAAGTGATCCTCAAATGTCATGAAAATCGGAATGCATCTCGAACTTTATGGTGTTGTTGACGATTATGATGACAGTGGAGATATTAATTTGTTCAATCAGTGAACAGTTTCCAGTGTTTCATTCCGCTAAAATCCATTCAACAGGCAGTTATCTCACATGTTTATTTTGACAAATGAAATCGTAGACAGTAATAGTGACGGTACTAGTAACATTAGTAGTTGAAGTATTAGTATTAGTAGTGGGAGTGTCCTACTGAAAATATTTCATTCACACTATGATGCATCGATATGAATCGTTCATCAACTAATTACTTTGCTAGTAATTTTGAAAATTCGAAAAGAAAATTTAATCAAAATATGTGAACCAGTGGAATTCACTTCACTTTGGTAAAGTGAACATAAATAATTCGAAATGGAAAATTAATTAATTGGTAAAGTGTTTCAATTTTTATCACTCTACTGAAATGATGGTGATGATAATAATGTGAACAGTGTAATAATGATGGAAATTGGAGATTAACATATAAAGTGTAGTTTGAGTTTTGGGATTCAGACGAGGTAAATGAAAGATGAATAAATTGGAACTGAATTAATAAAGAATATCGTATGATAAATCCCGAATGATACCTCTTTTATAAATCATTAAAAAAAATTTTTGTATACATTTAGTTGTATAATCATGGCTGAAAGTCTTTTAGTCTTCTATTACATACATTACTACATTAGATAGGATTACAAATTAAATCATCTTACTAAAAAATTAGTTTCAACTGAATTTTTGACTTTTGATTTAGTTACTTAGTCGTTATCGAATGGTTTTTCATCGTCTGCTTCAATCCACTTATTGTACAAATTGTTCCTTATCTAACCAACTCTGTCGATGGATATCTCATAAGAATACACTGACTAAGGTTTATCATTATAACTTCTCAAATCCATCATCACATTATATAAAATCTGCCTTAAATCAGCTAAATGTTTTTTCCTTATTCGATTACTTCACATGGTTAAATATTGAGTGACTGATTAGAAAATGATTCATTTTATTTATTATCAAACGACTAGATATGGTAGACATGTACTGGAACAGAATATAGAAATTGAAATATTGACTAAAGGTCGTCGAAAAGACTACTATTACATATATTATCTATCTATAATATCTGAACAACATAGATAGCAAATCCTTTTTGACTGATTAGTGCCAGATGGGTACAAGCAACCTGTTAATTGTTTTTAATTCATAAACAAATATTGATTGTGTTAAGGCAAATACATTTTTCTCATGAATCAGTAGGATCTGTGTTTAGTTATCTTATTCATTTAGTAGTTTACGTCATTAATTAAGTTTAATTGAACTCCCATTCAGAACTAGAGAGTTCTATGCAGTTGTTTCGCTCTGATATGAGACTTTTCACAAGTCTATATTAGGTTTACTCCACCGTGTTAGAGATCACAATAACAATAACAACAACAACAAAGCTTGTAACCAAAATCATGTTACAAAAATGTTCCAAGAATTTTAAACATTAATAATTTTCTAATTTTATTATCACTGGTTGAAATCATGAGTCAGTTGAAGCAAGACCACCATGGAAAACCTGCAAGCACTGGACGGCCGTTTCGTTCCGGCATGGGGCTCCTCAGCAGTGCGCATCCACGATCTCTCCCCCTGCGAGATTCGAACCCAGAACCTACTGGTTTCGCGTGCGAGCGCTTAACCACTAGACCACTGAGCCCGCATCCAACGGTGTTAATGTCTAACTTCAACCAATCCACGAAGTTGCGCCACCGTACACTATTGTCTTCAGTTAGTTGATATCTCACTACCGACCTGGTTGAACTCCACTGGTAACGGCTTCTCACTAGAACTCCAGAAGTATCTCTTGAAGTCAGCCAGTAGTGAGCAGATTATTATCAGAAGGGGTTTTGTGGAGATTTTAGAAATTTCACTGGTTAAAATCATGAGTCAATTGAAGCTAGACCACCAATGGAAAACCTGGAATTTCGCAGAGGGCGAGGTCGTGGATGCGCACTGCTGAGGAGTCCCATGGTGGTCTAGCTTCAATCGACTCATGATTTCAACCAGTGAAACTTCTAAAATATCTACAAAACCCCATCTGATCATTTTATTATCAACATATTTGTCATCAAATTGACTTATAAAGTATACATTTATTATTTATATTAAATTAAGTCAACTAAATGATTAGAATACATTTTCCTGTTTAGCACATACATCATTCATTCATCATTATAATAGTTAGGAATATAAATGAGAAATCATCCATTTTAATCAGATTTTTTTAAATAATACAAACAGTATTCAATGAAGAATTATATAATGAAACAATTTATCAGCTTATTGAATGACAACACAATCACATTTGGCGTTTTTTTCTTTCTGTAGCTGTAATGTCTGAAAACTTATCGATTACTTTCTAAATCCATTCTTTATATTTTCTATAATAATAATAATCATTATGAACATGTAAATATAGTTATACCTTTAAAGATATAAATTTATCAGTTCATAATAGATGCATAATTGAAATTGTTTATATTGACCGTATGTTTATAATTTCATTATTAACTTACTTACTTACTTATGCCTAGAGGAGCATAGGACGCCTACCAGTATTCTCCATCCAACCATAACATGGACAATACTTTCCAGCTCTTTCTAGTTGCTATTGATCCTTTTCATATCTACTTCCAATTCTCAACCCAATGTGTTCTTCGACCTTCCACTACTTTCCTGTTTCCCTTCGGGATTCCGACTGAGTGCTTCTCTCGTGATAGATTTTGATGATTCCCGAAATGTGTGTCCTATCCCACCTACAACATCTTTTCATAATTTTCTTTTGAACTGAAAGCTGGTTTGTTCTCTGACACAGTAGGCTATTGCTGATGATATCCTGTCAATAGACATTGTGTATGTCGATTAGGCAACTATCTATAAATACTTGAACTTATTTGATGATGGTTATGGTAGTTGTCGAGGTTTCAGCTCTGTAGAGTAGAACTGTCTTAATGTTTGTATTGGAGATTCTGAGTTCGATGTTGGCTGAGAGCTATTTGGATTAGCAGATGTTCTTCAACTGTAGGAATGCTGTCCTTGCTTTTCCGATCGTTGCCTTCACGACTGCATCAGATCCTCCTTGTTTATCAATAATGCTTCTCAGATACTTGAAAGTTTCGATCAGTTCCAGGGTTTCTGCATCAGGTGTGATTGGGTTGGTGTTCTGGGTTTCGCATTTGAGGATCATGATTTTCGCTTTATGTATGTTGATGCCTAGTGATTCGGAGACTTCTGCTACACTGGTTGTCTTTATCTGCACTTGTTGGTGTGTACGGCTAGAAAGGCCAGTTCATCTATCAAGTCCAAATCATCTAGTTGCATAATTTCATCTAATAACATTCAGAAAATTGTAAATTACTTCATAATTTGTGTTTAAATGCAATAGAATTTATGATTTAATGTTTGGATTAATTTCAAATTGTTTTATACTATTTTACATCATATGATATTTTCAAGTAGTTTGTGAATCAACTATATCGTTACATAATAAATTGCAGTAGATATATGACATTGTAAATTATTTGAATAAATTATCATCTTGATCATTAATGTCCATCTAGTTTGTTTAGCCATGTAGATTAAATTGAGGGAAGAGTAACATGGAAATTTTACTGATCATCATTAATACAAAATTTAACAAGTATGTCATTTATCTGATATTAATCATTTGAAAGATGTTAATAGAGAGTCCTGTAATAAATCACAATATTGTTTAAAAAACTGATGCCACTTGTAAGATCTAAATTCATGTCACCTGTAATCTGTACTTAAATCAATTTAAATAGGTTTTTAAATTCCGCCTGGAGTCCCTCCGGGGGCTATTGCCGGTCCTAAACCCGGATAAAGGAGGAGGGTTGGGCATGGGGTTAGCTTCCCCATCCCGTAGAAAACTAACTCGCTAAAAAAACGCTAACCAGAAAAAAACGCTAAAAAACGCTAAACGCTAACAGCGTTTCAATAACATACCTATATAAAGTATATCAAACTTCATTTTATTTTCCTTAAATGGTTTAATGTACTGGAGAACCATTCAAAATCAAGGAATACTAGGAAAAATTATATTGTCCTACCTCTCGATTACCAAATAGTATGTATTATTGACCATACAAGAGATAGAAGCCAAAATATGAGTTCAAACTGATATGAAAATATAAACTAAAAAGCAATTCCAAGTGATGTTAGTATATGATAAACAATCTCCATCCCCTTCTTTCATCGACCACCTTAATGTAATTTATTAAAGTATATGTATATTGAAAATTGAGCACATATATACAATTGAATGAGATAATTAACAAAAATGAATGAAATATAGTTATACTATTTTGTAACAAACTATAAACCTCTGATTTCAGGTCACAGTTGTTTCAAAACATACAAAACAAAATCTGATCTCATCACATTTCGTTCGTTTTTTTTAAAAACAAAAAAGCAAAAAAAAACAAGTAACTGTACAAATTTCCATGAATTATACATTTGAAATAATATTACCTTAAGTTACCGTAAACATTCAAAATGATTGAAAGAACATTGAAATTGAACGTTTGTTGAACAGCTGTTATTTTCTTTTTCTGTTCTATGAATTTCATATACCGGTAACAAAAAAAACATAAACAAACAACATACATGTATCTTGTTGGTTAGTAACAAAATAATCACTTACTATCAGTTCAACATTCAAGTATCGTCTTGAAAACTATTCAGATACTACTGGTTTATCTTCATAAAAGAACTTTTCTTTAAAAAATAAAAGAAAATTGATGATTTCAATTGTAAGATATTGTAATTGAAGAAAAAAAATGATGAAATTATTGTTACATGTTTATTTAGTGAAAATTCTCATTTTAACACTTAGTAAATAAAGAAGAAACGAATCGAGCAAAGAAATTCTTTTCCACAATAGGACGAAACGGTCGTCCAGTACTTCCAGGTTTCCAACGGTGGTTTAACATCAATCGGTTCATGATCTCAATGAAAAACGTAATAATCTCCACAACCCCTCTACTGATAATTTCTTTTCAATTAGTTTTTCATCATATATATATATATATATGACATACAATAATGAAATAATACTCATCGAGTGGATACGTTACGTAATAATTATATTATGACATATCGATTATAAACTAACATCGAGTAACCGGGGGAAAGAGGAATAATAATAATCAAAGTTATTATTCAAAAATCAAGAAGTTTCTACATCACATAATATATAAAAAAGAGAAGGAACAGAATATTTTGATGAATGGTCAGTAGAATAGTAGTTATGTAAGAATCAAGAGATCAATGGTTATTTTCATTAATCTCTAGAATAATTATTTTCATTTCAAATAAATAGTTATATACAGAGCTTTGAACTATGCATTTTCTATAAAGGCTATTCATACAAACAGTCTGTTTAAATTGAAATAAACAATGTAAAATTCAGACGTGTAACTCTACATATAAGAACTTTCGTCTAAATTCGTTTTGAATAATTTCATAGTATTTGAGTGACGAGTTGATATGAGACATTAAAGAGGGAGAATATATATGTAAAATCTCATAGAATGAATTTAAAGTAAATTCAGTGTATCTCCATACAATCTGCTTCAAGCTTTTTTTCAAGAAAATCTAATCAAAAATCAAAGTTCTTCTTTTATATTTGATAATTTTGATGTTTGATTATATTTCCTTGAAAAAGTTTGAACCAGATTGCTAGGAGTAACATTGGATTTGCTTCAACTTCATTGTCTGAGATTTTACAAATATATTCGTTCACCTTAATGTCTTATAATTATACAGTTCAAAGTTAAGTATTGTAATGACCATTCACTATTGAACAGAATAAAACCATTTGAACTTCAAGCATATTTGTCATTTTTTAAAAAGTTAAATGTGATAAAAGACAATTTGAAATTTTGGAAATCATATTACAGCCTTATTAATGGCAGAGAGGATTTGTTAATGTTGACTATAATCACTTGGCAACATTAGTTGATTGAGGTTGAAAATTTTGGAATACTGGCATTTGACTAAGCGGTTTTAGTTTTACTTGCCGGCTTTGATTAATGCACGTTTCAAGTTTTATTTTATGTCGAAGACAAGTAGATTACTGGGCCAGTCACAGCTCAAAATTAAAGAAACCAGATTTTCAATATTGCATCATTATTCATCTGGTGCTAATCCATGCAAGAAACTGACAAAACACAATTAGATCTCTATAAGAACGAGGATTAGGAAATATACTTATTTGAACAGTAAGTTAATTTTTATGTAATTTACATGAGTGAAGTAATAATATTGAATTTCTTAAAAACTTGTTGTGATAAATCACTCTGTCATACTCTATTAGATGGACGCATCAGATGGATGAAAAAATATCTAATGAGCTAACGTTCAATGAAGAAATCGGTAATTGGTAGGAACGGGTTAGAAACTATATGCCTTGAGTTATTACTGGGTTAGTGATCTTCAAACTCACTTATCTTTCAACTAATTTATTGCAAACTAGCTTTTAACTATAATTCATTTGTGCTATATGCCTACATGCAACATACATACAACATTCATACATATCACGTACCAGTGACTTGGCATCCATTAAAGAACACTTTCATCTTCTAATTTGTTGTTAACCCCTGATAATTCTTCAGAAGCTAGAAAAAGGCCTAAATGCCAGTGTTTTATAGAACCTTTCCAGTGTTATCCCCTGACTAGATAGTTATCATCTTTTACTAAATCTAAGATTGTACTAAAAGCTTCTGGAACATTACAGTCATCCATGAACCTACAAATATCCATATTATCTGTGCAAAATCTAATGGTACAAGTAAAACCTGTAACATAATTCCAACACTTGGAATTTCTTTCGATTGCCAATTGTAGGAGATTTTGGGGGACTAATAATCACTTACAAAGCCAACGTCGGCCGTTCGAGTACCAAACACATCATATTTGCTTGACTAGACTTTAATTCATACGTCATTTCCGTAATCATTTCACTCAATTAGTTTTACAACTTAAAACTAGTTTCCATCACTAAGTTATAATAATTTCAAATTCACTGGATGTCTTTAAGTACTAGACATATATTTTCATTCTAATCAATGACTTCTCAGTAACCAATAGGATTGAACTCAAGACCTCCAAATATTTTAACAATCCCAACACTTTGAGTAGTTGGGTTGAAACTCAAGCATTCACATACTGAACGTTAGTCAACATATAATATGAATGTATTTTGAATTGATAATGAAACGGGAATCTTTCATGTTACATTTTGCATATAGCTTGTATTTGTGACTAATAATACACTACTGTATGTTTTCCGATTTTTATTATCACTTAAAGTAGTTATTGAAAATTCATATCGACTTTTACTTGACATTATTCTTTGGTAAGTTGAGATTACCTACCGTTGATACATTAAAAACTGCAATGAACTTTCAATGAATAACTGCATATTTTGTAGGCAAATGTTCAACATGAATATATACCAGCTTGAGAATAATTGAAAATCAGGCAGTTCTAAATGACCGATTCTTCGAGCTTTTATTTCTCGAGCAGTGTGATCTACTGGATATCGAACCGAAAACCTGAATAACTCGTAGAGACATTTATGTTATACTGAAACTGGCTCTGCTTATTCGAATTTTAAAGCCCTTCAATTTTAAAACTTAATTCTAGGGAAACTGTCTTGTAATATGCTGGGAGAGTGGTGACATGAAATACCTGTACTCATTCGCCATTGTAAGGTCGAAGGGGAGGGAGGTTTGAGATTATAAACATGGTGCGATATTAAAGGAAGTTCATTATTCATCTGCTCAATTTTTCGGCCTACATATCTTTATCTAGGTCATACTGGCAATCGCTTATGTACTTATGATATTTACACTTTATGAACTAATATTAATGTGTTTAGCAAACGATGAGACTGAATTGAAGCGCAAAACACAATAGTTTGTGCTGAACAGTGCTATAAAATATAAGATGTATGCACTAAGCAACACAATATTAACATAGATCTGATTGAATATTGAGTGCTTATTATCAAGAAATTCTTGATTTTCTATATCTGTCTAACTAAATTCTATCCACGATACTATGCCCGTTTCGTTATTGATTGTTCTTTACACATTTAAGGTCCTCATGGTTTGATTAAAAAGCGATCATTATTGTTTATTTTATTTCTGATCAATGTGACGTTTTTCCAATTCCTGGGTGAAAGAATAAACATTGATTATTATTATTATCATATTCACTCACGATATTTAGGTAAACAGCATGTTGCCGAAATAAGTTTTCAAAAAAAAATTATTAGATTTAAAGTGTCCGAATTATAGTTTAATCAAATTTCATAGTATTTCACTAATTTAGAAACATCATAGGCATCTGTTATCTAGATTTCATTCAATTCAATTCACTTTCTTCTTAAAAACAAATGATGCCATTTAACATATCTACAATATAATCAAATATATTTATCATAATCTGTAAATTATCTTCTTTACTTTATTCTATATAGAACATTCTATATTTGTTTGTTTTTGTTGTTTTTGTTTAAATCGATTAAATTGAGATTAAAATATAAAGCAAATATTTGAAATATTATTCAAAATAAGAATTATTCCCTTTCTTTTTTTTTCAACATTATGTCTATTTCCCTTAAATTTTTACTGTTAACTTTTAAGAAATATTAACAGTTGTTTACCCTATATATAATATAATATAATGCCCATTAATAGATGTTGTCTACCAGGTGTAGGCAACATACATATTTTTCAATTATATTTACATACATATGAATAAATGATTTATGTATATGATTAAAAAAAAATAATCATAGTTTATCTTGGATACATTTTGTAATTCCATTTATTCTTTTCATTGATTATATAATGAACTCGTGTAATATTATTAACTAATCTGTTTATAATATAATTTAGGGTCAATGTTGATTAAACCAATAATGATTATTAGTTTTATTTTATTGTATTTATATGTGAATAAGAAGAGTTGAACATGTTATTTAAAATTCTGCGTCGATCTGAGTATCCAGGCAGTTCACAGCTTATACACAAATAAAATGAAATGAAATGACGATTTGTATGGTGCATATATATCTGGGTGCCCCCCCTTGTATCAATATCTATGTGTTCAAATAAAATGAAAAAAAAGTTATGAAAAATGAAAAATTTAAACAAATTTGCAAGTATTTTTTAAAGCATGAAACTTCTTTTACCGTCAAACTTCATTTGTAATTTGGGTATTACAGACTTTATAAATGGAAATAAAGTTTATAATGTGAAGTGAATATAAAAAATCTCTTCAGAATTAGAAAAAATAACTGATATCAGTATATGATTTATGACTTAACTTGGTCTGGAGCCCCTCTAGAACAACTGTTGGTCCCAAGCCCGGATATAGGAGGAGGGTTGAGTATGTGATTAGTGACCTCATCCCGTAAAAAATTAACTCACTAAAAAACGCCACTGTATGGGGTGGAAACTTAGAGAACTATGAAAGCTATCATCTAGAAGATACAAGTGTTTATTAACAGTTGTCTACGCAAAATACTTTGGATCCATAGGCCATAAACACTATCTGCAACAACTTACTGTGGGAGAGAACAAACCAGATTCCAGCAGGGGAAGAATTCAGGAAGAAGCTCTTGAACAGGATAAGACAAACATTGAGGAAAGCATCCAACTGAGTCACAAGGCAAGCCCTCGCTTGGAATTTTCAAGGTCAAAGGAGAACAGGAAGATCAATGAACACATTACGTCGAGAAATGGAGACATACATGAGATGAATGAACAAGAATTGGAAGGCCCAGGACAGAGTGGTTTGAAGAATGCTGGTTGGCGGCCTACGCTCCATTAGGGGTAACAGGCTAAGTATTTAAGTAAGTAAGTAATTTTATGACTCTAGATTTCAGAGAATACTAGAGAACGTCAAATGAACTTTGATGTATGTACATAAAGCAATTTTAATATAAAATATTTGACTGTTTTAAGTCATTTGTTTTGTTTAATAGTTAACTGACTAAAAGTCTTGGATGTCTACAAATCGATCTAGGAGTTAGTGTCATTAGCATTCACTGTCTACACATAACTAACAATAATCACCTTTCATAATACGAGATCAAATTCAGCATCTTGAAATTTTGCAGCCAATGTGTTACGTATTCAGGTTACTAAGTTGAAATTCAATAATCTGTAATCTTAACGTTTATGCTTTAAATTGTCCTGTTTGTAAAGGACTTAAAAAAAAAACAAAGAACAAGTTACTCGGCTGCTGCATTTTGTTACCATCTTTGAAGTAACTATCACTACCATACAATATAAATGTCATATACTATTTAAAATTTTGTACAAACACTAAGTTTTGATATATTAAGTCAACTAAGTTGAGAATGATGTAATAATTTATTGATAGTTCTGATGAAAATCATTTTGTATCCTAAATACGGTGATTTCAATAACATGAACAAATGAATTACTACTGGATGATTGTAAAGTATCATGACCCTTTGAACCATCTGAGTCCCATTTTTTCTACTGAATGCAGGACCGTGAAAATTTGCATCTAAAAAGTCTCAAAAACTTATGAAGTAGCTCCCTAATTTTTTGACTGATTTTTCAATAAGTTTTTATCCATTATTACATTTTTTTTAAAATATAAGTTATAGTAACTTTCCTACAATCAGTTTCGATTGTGGTTAATTTTGGTTAAGCCATTTTATTAACTTACATAACAGATAATGTTATTAGGACAGTAACAATTGGAATATTTCTTTGTGATATTTTGATCAGTATCATATCTGCATAAATGTGTACGCTTGATCACATGACAGACTCAAGCTAAAATGTTGACAGCTTAAATATCGCTTGGTGAATCATTCTTTTTCCCATGTATATATGTTCTCGAATCCTATTATTAGCCTTTGCTTTGCCTTACTGTGCCTTTATTCGATTTGACTATAAATTTGCCTCTGTATTTGCTCGCATATATATATTCGCTTCTGTTTTGAATTCGCTCGATATGCTTATAGTTTTGTTACCCGTATTATCCGTTAATAAACTGTAGTCGCCGCATCTTATTGCCTTCTGATTTTAAACATCTTTGCGATTTATGTAATAACGATTATCAAGGTGTTCGATTAACGAAGCTAAGTGACTACAAAGTATAGTTTCTCGTGTTTCAAGAATAATGTGCATGAAATATTTGGGTACACCTAGAAAAATAAATATGAATTCCTATATTAATTAAATAAGTTGTTCGAACTCCATCCTAGTACATATATTCCTTTATAATACAAGATAACTGTATTCTACCTCAGTTGTACATAAAATGAAATATATGTAGTGGATTTACTGTGACAACTGAATGATTAAATGCATAAATGTCGAGAACATCGAGATTAGAACTACACTTTATCAGTTAATTAGGATTACTATCTTGTACATCTGAATTATTGCTCATGTGTATTTCTAACCAATTCCTAACGTTAATTACAATTGTGAATAATATAATGGTATATATATCGCTTACTAACTAGCCCTAATGAATCATTAAGTGAACTAACGCGTTTTTTTGTTATACTGTTTTAATCGACACACAGAACAAATAAGAGGTAAATAATTTTAGCTAGTGAGTGTTCACTTGTTGCCCATCTTCTTACACCGTTACTGATATTTTTGTACAGATATACAATAATCGATGTGTAAATAATATGGAAATTAGGGATAAACAAATGTAAAGAAAACATCATTGCACTAAAACAAAACACTTGAAATACATCGGGAAATATAACAAAGAATCTTTATTATGAATATTATTATGACTAATCTTTCGCTTAAGTAAATATTGATTTTGGTGAAGTATATGGGTCATGTAATGATATTTTCAACTAAACTTGATCCCTAGCAGAATAATATGTTCTAATAGTGAATATAGATTTATGATGATTTCACATGTCAGTATGGTGTTGTAGAGATAACTGAATTTCATTTACATTGCGAAGTGAGTGAAATTAGAAAACCACTGAAAAAACTGGAAGTGCTGAACAGCCGTTTTATCCTAATATGACTCTTTATCAATACGCATTTACGATATAACAGGCAGGAATATAACGCAGGACCTCTAGGTTCGCGCGCGAACTCTTAAACTGTAGACCACTGAGCCAGGATCCAGTGGTGTACAAGTCCATGATAGTTCACGGACATCCTCCATTGTCCTCGGTGAGCAAGGTGTTCACTAACAAGACCAAAATTTCTCACTTGCGGGATTGTGGATGCTCACTGCTGATGAGCTTCATGCTAGAATGAAATAACCGTCTGATATTTACAGGTTTTCACTGGTTGTTTAACTTTTATCGACTCGTAATTTCAATGAAATTCACATCCGTTTGTGTTACAAGTATATTCATTGTTACTACTAATGAATGAAGTTTTATCATTTTTAAGTCGGTAAGCAAATTGTACAATGTTTATTCAAACCGAGTAAACACAACCATATATTTACTTGAATGAAGTGATTTCGATGTTTCAAGTGCAGAAAGCCTAGACCTACAAAAAAAATACGATTAGAACTTTAACGATAATTTAATGTAGTCCGAACGAAAGTTTGAAAAAAGGGACGAATCACACGAAATGAAACACCCAAAATATAACAATAGATTTTTTAATTGAATCGAATATATGTTTCTTATGTGTAAAAAAAATTGATCCTTACAGAGTAAAGATTGATTGAATATGAAAAGATTCATTAAACTGGAATAATTTCATTTATTTCTTCGAAATTAACTTTTCTGACGAATGTTTCATAAAATAAAACTCTCCTGTAAATTATACATAATTTACACAAAATAATGATATATATGTTAATCGTCGGGAAGTGCCCAACAAAGGACCTGACTATTCTGATGGGCGATTTCAATGCCAAGGTTGGAGTGGACAACACTGGATATGAAGACGTCATGGGACGACACGGACTGGGAGAAAGAAACGAAAATGATGAGAGATTTGCAAACCTATGTGCCTTCAATGAACTGGTCATAGGCGGCACCATATTCCCACATAAGCGCATCCACATAGCCACATGGACTTCACCGGATCACACTACGCAAAACCAAATCGACCATATCTGCATCAACAAAACGTTCAGGAGGACAATGGAGGACATGAGAACCAAGATAGGAGCTGATATAGCCTCAGATCATCACTTGTTGGTCACCAAGATGAAATTGAAACTCAAGAAGCACTGGACAACGGGGCGGACAATATCACAAAAGTTCAATACGGCCTTTCTTCAGGATACTAACAAACTCAACAAATTCAGGATAGACCTCAGCAATAAGTTCCAGGCCTTTCATGATCTACTCAATGGAGAAGGAACTACTATGGAGAGCAACCGGAAGGGGATCAAAGAGGCAATCACTTCAACATGTCATGAGGTCCTGGGCCACAAGAAGCATCATCACAAGGAATGGATCACCGTTGATACATTGGATAGGATTCAAGAAAGGAGGAACAAGAAAGCAGCAATCAATACCAGTCGAACAAGAGCAGAAAAAGCCAAGGCACAAGCTGAATACACAGAAGTAAACCAACAAGTGAAGAGGAGCATCAGAACCGATAAACGTAAATATGTGGAGGATTTAGCAATGACGGCGGAAAAGGCTGCGAGAGAAGGAAACATGAGGCAACTGTATGACACAACAAAGAAACTCTCTGGAAATCACCGTAAACCAGAACGACCAGTGAAAAGCAAGGAAGGCGAGGTAATCATCAATATTGAAGGACAACGAAACAAGTGGGTAGAACACTTCAAAGAACTCTCGAATCGACCAGCCCCACTGAACCCACCCAACATCGAAGCAGCACCCACGGACCTCCCAATCAATGTTGGCCCACCAACAATTGAAGAAATCAGCATGGTCATCAGGCAAATCAAGAGTGGCAAAGCAGCAGGACCGGACAACATCCCAGCAGAGGCACTAAAAGCAGACGTAGCGGCAACTGCAAGGATACTCCACATTCTCTTCAATAAGATTTGGGATGAGGAACAAGTACCAACAGACTGGAAAGAAGGACTTCTGATCAAAATACCAAATAAAGGAGATCTCAGCAAGTGTGATAACTACAAGGGCATCACTCTTCTCTCAATACCGGGAAAAGTCCCCAACAGAGTATTGTTAAACAGGATGAAGGACTGCGTAGACGCCCAACTTCGTGACCAACAGGCAGGATTCCGTAAGGATAGATCGTGTACAAGCCAAATCGCAACTCTACGGATCATTGTGGAACAATTAATTGAATGGAATTCATCACTCTACATCAACTTCATTGACTACGATAAGGCATTTGATAGCGTGGACAGAACAACACTATGGAAACTTCTTCGACACTACGGCGTGCCTCAGAAGATAGTCAATATCATACAGAACTCATATGATGGATTAATCTGCGAAATTGTGCATGGAGGACAATTGGCAAAGTCGTTCGAAGTGAAGACCGGTGTTAGGCAAGGTTGCTTACTCTCACCCTTTCTCTTTCTCCTGGTGATCGACTGGATCATGAAGACGTCAACGTCTGAAGGGAAGCGCGGGATACAATGGACATCTAGGATGCAGTTGGACGATCTAGACTTCGCAGATGATCTGGCCCTTCTATCCCAAACGCAACAACAAATGCAGGAGAAGACGACCAGTGTAGCAGCAGCCTGAGCAGCAGTAGGTCTCAATATACACAAAGGGAAAAGCAAGGTTCTCCGATACAACACAGCATGCACCAATCCAGTCACAATTGACGGAGAAGATTTGGAAGATGTAAAAACCTTTACATATTTGGGCAGCATCATTGATGAACAGGGTGGATCTGATGCAGATGTGAAGGCGCGAATCGGCAAAGCAAGAGCAGCATATTTACAACTGAGGAACATCTGGAACTCAAAGCAACAGTCGATCAACACCAAGGTCAGGATTTTCAATACAAATGTCAAGACAGTTCTACTGCATGGGGCAGAAACCTGGAGAACTACGAAAGCCATCATCCAGAAAATACAGGTGTTTATTAACAGTTGTCTACGCAAAATACTTCGGATCCGTTGGCCAGACACTATAAGCAACAACCTACTGTGGGAGAGAACAAACCAGATCCCAGCGGAGGAAGAAATCAGGAAGAAGCGCTGGAAGTGGATAGGACACACATTGAGGAAAGCACCCAACTGCGTCACAAGACAAGCCGTCACATGGAATCTTCAAGGCCAAAGGAAAAGAGGAAGACCAAATAACACATTACGCCGTGAAAGGGAAATAGACATGATAAAAATGAACAAGAATTGGATGGAACTAGAGAAGAAGGCCCAGGACAGAGTGGGTTGGAGAATGCTGGTCGGCGGCCTATGCTCCATTAGGAGTAACAGGTGAAAGTACGTAAGTAAGTAATATTCTGAAAATAACAAGTGAGAAAATTCATGCCGGTTTACAGGCGTGATCAGTTTGATATAGATAGTAATATTAAATGTAGTGAACAGACATGTGATATTAGATGGCTTGAAGTGTTCTAGTCCAAAAATTTGTTTAGTTAGTACATTTTTCACTCGTATTACAGCAATGATAGGAGTCAATCAGGAACTTCTAATTTTTTTTAAGTGGACATCCTATTGATGCATGAACGATGTATTTAAGGTTATAACGAAATAAATATTATCATCTGTAACTAAAGAAAATAAAACGGAAATAGAAAGCACAGAATGACAAAAGCAATAATTACTTCGATAAGTCAGGTCGGTCTACCATAATACATATGCCAGGTTATTTTATGATATACTGTTTGGGTTAGATATTGTTCAACTTAGTTAAGGTTACCACGCACAGCGTTTTTGTAAGGTATCATCGAGTTGGGAGATTTACTTAATGGCTTCAATAAGAAAAACGACTAAATATTCATGGCATTTTCAGAGGAGAAGTAAGCGTCGATGCAGCGAACAAAGAATGGAAATGATTTCATTTCATAGATAGTTTGTGGTAAATTATCCAAGAGTCTAGAAAATTTACTGGTAAAGTAATTTATATGGAGAGAAGATTTAGAATGAAATTATGTTACTAATAACAGAGAGTTATGGATGCTGTGACTAGGATTTTCTGCATATTGAACTGCTTCGTTGAATGTAAAAGATATTTTATTAGGTACTTTGAAGAAAAAGATTAGATTTAAAGTCTCCTGTTAAATAAAGGGTCGGATCCAAGTTAACTTATGATTTCAGTTGCAATCATTCCCAAGAATGAGTAGTGTAGATCGTCTATGAACGGATTCCAGCCTTTATTTATTCTTTATGTGAACACAAATAACAATAAATGTGCAGTATTCAAGGACTGGTCAAACACATACTTCGTACAATATAACTTTTGACTGGTTGTTATGAATTATGCAACCCAGAAGACGTTGAGACTTGAAGGTTTGTTTCAAAACCTGTTCTGAAAAGGAAAAAAATGTAGGAATAGCTGAGTCCGAAGTCAACTACTGTATGTAAACTGAACAATACCTTACCATTTATGGTAAGATCTAGGTTGTGTGAAGTAATACCAAAGCATATTCATCCATATTTAGCCGTATTAAACTCTAACTTCCATTTTGAGCTCCACTGAGCTACCTTTCTGAAATCCATACTAACGCAATTTTGCATGTCGTTCAGCTCATAAGGAGAAAATGAATACACCACTTCAACATCATCTGTATATAGAAGAGGATTACCCATACAGAAACAATCGCGAATATCATTTTTATTAACTAAAAGGACTAAAAATCACCCAAGAAAACACCTTATATCAGACCAATTTTGACCGACACTGCATCCCACGAGGAATACTTCATTTTGACTATTACATGTCGGTGACTGAGAAAACAATTAAACCAAGTAAACAGAGAGTTTTCGACCCCAGAAGATCAGAGTTTGTCTATAAGAAGTTGGTGATTGACCATGTTAAAAGCTTTAGAAATATCAAAGTATTGCACTAAAACTACATATCTTCGGTCACATCGACCAAACACTGAATTGAACTAGTCAAACTAGCAGATCATAAAAGATCGGGTTTTAAGGAAGTCATGTTGAGAATTAGTGATAAGCTTTTCAGTGTGTAAATAGTTGGAGAGTTTGTCACAAATAATTTGTTCCATTATCTTAGAGACAACTAGAGTAATATTTATCGGCTGATAATTGTTCATGTCATTCCTATCTCCAGATTTCTAATGTGATAAGATATATGCGGTCTTACAACTGTAAACGTGGGTACCTGTCTCCAGAAAGAGAGCAAACGGTTGTAGAAGAAGTAGTGGAATATCAGACCCACCATATTTGAAGTAAATCGATGCAATCCTGTCCACTCCATGACCGTTTTACACCTTGAGGGATTTCGTAGGTTTGCTAATTCTTAGATAATTGAAAGAAACAGATTTTATGTAGTTACAAGTCACTTACATAATTTTTGAATCGGTGTCATTTAGTAATTCACTATTGTTTTCCAAAATACCATTAGATAGGTCTGGAGTGGTTTTAGAGACCTCTATAAATGTGCCTTTATTTAAGATTCACTGTCAAGTTGTTAGTGGATCCAAGGACTAAACAAAATAGCCACCCCATGTATAGTTTCTCTGTTACAACAATAGAACTGGTAGTTCTGAATAATTATTTAATTTTGAATCAGACACTGCGAGATAGTAGATTGTTTCAGCGAAAAGTCAGCCTAGTAAAGCTATAGTTCTTAAGGTCGAAATTTTATTTAGAAATGAGTGTGTATTGACAAATTATAAGTTTAAAAAAAGAATTATAGAGTCTAATAAGACCGAGGACGTCCTTATCGATGTTAGGTTTCTTAAAGGTGACTAGACTATAGTTTATTTTGAGTGTTTTTTCGTGTGGGCTATGGCTTGAACAAGTTGTAGCCTAAGAGTAATTACGGATTTCTGAAGGCCGAAAATTCTCATTATTTCGATAAGGTGAACTTAATTGCTGAGGTTGACTTGGTGAACAATTAGGTAAGTCACTTACGCGTTAGAGTTGGGTTGATGGTGCATAATCTAGAAGTTCATCTTGTCCTTCGGGAAATTTCTATTTTGCAAATTCAGTATATAAAAATTTTTGGTGCAACTATGGGACACGTTCGTCCCTTCCAGTCTGTCTAATATTAAGTATGCTTACATCATGGTTGTGGTGGAACTTTTGTGCATCAGTAGTGCAAAGTGTATTTCACTGATTTACAAAGTTGGGTTTTGACAAGTCACTCAGTGTTTTTAGGTTTAGCTGGGATGATGAAATTGTGAACCGACCAGTTCTTGTTTGTGTGCCCTTATGACCAACCCTATGATTAAAAGGGTCAAACTTAGTGTTCAGGAGTATATTTTTGCCTGAATAAGTCTTTGTAATATTTTTGGTACTGGTTTTAAAGCCAGACACTGTTCATACTTTCTTATTATGTGGAGTAGATTTTTTTGATCTTAGGATTGCTTCGAAGAACTATCAAGTTAGGACTGCATGTTTGAGTATGCGCTTCTACTAGTATATTGAGAGATATCAGAAAGCACAAGATCTATGTCTACATTAATTATACACTGGCAAGTTAGCATTTTTCACTGATAAATCAGAGTATTGACAGACAGGCGATTTGTTAATCTCATGAGTTTATCCTTTTGATGAGGCAACATAATATAATATTGAATGAAGTCAAAAAACAAGATTCGTGGTAGTTTTTACATAATATTTTTGTTTGAGATACACTTTTGCATAAGTCTTTGATTGGTGGTTTTATCAGCAGTTACATGGGCCGTCTTGAACTTCGTGAGTTCTCAAATAAACCGTTCGGATTCCTTTATTTGTTCAGCTGCTAAATGTGGATCGAATCTAAGTACAATAGACCGCGAGAACTTCCGGTGCTTTTTATTAAGACGAATACATTAGCATGAACTATCCTGAAGTTTATCTGATTGCAGTATCGATTACCTAACGGATTAAAGCGAAATGTTGTCACATATGTAACAGATAATCACGTTATTATTAGAGATTATTCAGTTAGTAACTTCACTAGCAAAAACATCGATTACAGATGCTGCTATGATAATTTCTTCAAGATCAGTAGGAACCATGTTCTTCAACAATAGTAGCTTTAAAGGTGATCTAGCTTTTATCGCTTATTTAAAATCACCATGTATTGAAGGTGTAACCGCAAGTGATTTCACTTTAGACCTGCTTATATATACCATCTAATTCCCTCTTTATATTATCTATGCTATTGTATCTTGATGCGGGACTCGTAAGTAAATTAGATACTGAGTCAACTAGCGGTATGTATGGCGTAAGCTCGATCCTTACACCATCGGTTGCAAAAGTAGTCAATGTGCCTTGGGGATAGGTAACAATAGAGTTTCTATTCTCCTATCTATTAAGGCTTTTCCGAGCTCTTTTTTTTCGGTAGGCAATCCATTTTGATATTGGTGTTAATCCTAATGCTATATATATATATATGATATACCAGGAGTAATTAATAACTGCATACTTTTTATTACAGCATATTATTATAACCCAAATCTCAACTGTACCGTATAATAATAAATGTATATTTGCAATGTATGTAGAAAACAAAAAAACTTGATCTTAGCTTTTAAGACCAAAAATAAAATTAATTAATTAATTACCACCCTTACTTTATACTTTTCTTTTCAATTGAGTAAACTTATCTTGTTACATTTACACAATTTGCTGATGATACACAATGAAGAAAAAAATGAGTAAATTAATTATTCATATCAAGTTCAGTATTTTAATCAGACAAAAATTTATTATCTATTTTTCTGTAGTTTACTCAGGTGAATTAATACACACACACACACACACGCACTCGCGCACATACACACATACATACATAACAAGCCATTAACAGTAGTAACTTTTTTCTGACAATGATTGTACATTGAACAAATATAAATAAAAACTAATTAATATGATAATTTGACAAGAAGTTGACGGTTAGATGGATGATTTTCAATGAAAATCTATGCCAATAACCCTATATATTAGATACATTGTTTGTGACTCAGTTCGTTTTTTGTTTACTCTGTAGTTAACTTTATGCATTTTGAAGTTTAACTTTAAAAATACTTGATATTAAAGTACACAGTGTCTAAATAAGGGCGGCCTGCTTGAACATCTGGGCTACCTGTTCCTGCCATCTAGATATTTCAACAAGTTATCTATTTTTGTTTGTTTTAAAATATCATTATGTTTATTAATCGCATGACCTATTCTGCTGCGTTTCTGAAATGTGTACAACCTTTCGTTGTCAAAGTTACAAAAAACTCAATAAGAGACTATGTGGTTGCTGGCAATATACAGCGAAAAGAATGCACATTATTCAGATGTTCATTTACTGAACTGCTAACATCTAACTGGCGATCACTCAATATTTATCGCCAGGACCGACCAAGAAGAAAGAAACGGAAACCTGTTGAAATACTTTACGCTGAGAATTCTATATTATAACAAAAATATAATATTGAATATAGCTGATAATAATAATAAACGAAACAATTAGTCAACTTACAATGAGTTCACCTTAATAAAAAAGAATGATCAAAATTCACCACTATTTAACAATAATAGGATAATTTATGCATTTGCCAATAAACATCAGACACATTGAACAAGTTAGTGGATCTGTAAATAATGAGTTTTCGTTTGAAATGAAAAGCAGTTGGCTGAAGTCTTAATGTTAGCACTAAGAACCAGGTATATCCAGCTGATGTGCCCTAGACAGGACGAAATGCACTCCCTAGATTTCACTGATAATCATATATCATATAATATAATAAAATATAACTAGTAATGCCGAAAAAAAACCTGTAAGAATGATAAATTTCATACTTAGAATTATTCAGTTGCTGACCAATAGACAAAATAAATTACCAATGTCAATTATCACAGTTATGACCCAATTATTTTTATGATCATTTCTATAAAATATAATTTGAAATTTGTTGTTTTGGCATCTGATTCTAGACCATTTAAAAATTATTATCAGAAAATTATCATTCTGAATGAATAAAACTCATTATCGAACTGTATGTTACGAATGAAAAAGCAAAAAAAACGTATTAATTGTTTAACATTGTCTGATTTACGATACTTAATTAGCGCAACCTGTGATAGAAACCACTGTGATAAGGAACCTTAATCCTCATTATGTTAGTATGAAAAAGAAACACAATTCTCTAAACACGTTCCTACTTCTATTTTCTTTATTCTATAGATTGACGAGCGAAAATGGGTAAACGTGAGATTGTTTATTCGATTGAAAATCTTCGTCATCTTCAAGATGAATTGTTAATAAGTATCGTTAATATTTAATAGCATGATGTTTACCTACTATAAAAATAGTCTATTCACAATGATTATTATTATCGTTATTACCTCTACCAAAATTGATTATTTATTATAATGGTCTTTAAATGATTCCAGAAAACACGTTAATAAACTTATAAACTGATTTCTCTTTATTACATAAGTTTTATCAGTAATGATTAATCACTGACCAGTAACTAATGTCATCTTTTAATTCATTTTTTATTGGTTGTTTGAATCCTCTCAATGATGTTTAAGACAGTGATTAATCAATCTCTTATTGGTATTTGTGCATTTTGTGCGGATTGCCAAGATATTACTTTAAATCACAAGTATTATTAACAGAGACGGATGGTGGCTAGCAGTAAGATTCAGGACACGTATTTCATCCTGTTCGGTACTCGTTCAAACAGCCAATACAAAATGAATTAAAACTTCACTACATTGTACAAGTTAGTGACTATCTCGACTCAATTGTAAAGTGGATCATGCACTGGCGTTCAAAGTGAACGGTACTGGGTTCGAGTTCCAGAGTGAACATCAACTCTGAGATGCAGGTACATCCAGCTGATGAGTCCCAAAATAGGACGACATGCGCGTCCTGGATTCTATTGCTAGCCTCAATCCATCTCTGCTTATAATGTAATGTTCACTTAATCCTTTGTTTTGTTCGGATTCTGTCAATTAAGGTGTGATATGGTCACTAATTTACATGGTTTGACATTACATACATTGGTATTCTGTGTGAGGTGGTTGTAGGCATTCGTCAGGTATATTGGATTCAATATGAGTGCTATTTGACATTTACCAGCAAGGCATAATCGCAATCTAAACGAAATCGGTGTTTCCCGCGACATGACAACCCTCCTTAATTACTGTCACAGGAGCACATACCATTGAATTGACCAGAAATGTCCTTCGTAGTAAAAACATCACTCCCCTCATCAGTATAGGTACATCATGAGGAATAGCACCAACCACCACAGAACTTAAATTCAAACTGACTAATATCTGTCTCCAATCATTCATATACGAGTTCATTGATGAGCTGCTACAACACTCTCATCTTGATTGACTTCAGACTACATAAATTCTTCTTTGAATTTCAAAGAGTTTATCATGAAGCTAGCGATTGGTAAATGCATGATAATTGTTATTGGCTAGTTTCACTTTGAGCAAAGATATGTAGAACTTGAAGATAATTTCTATTTTAATCATATAGTAGCAATCTTCGATAGTTTTAAAACAGAAATAAAAAGCTGAAAAGCCCTTTGTAGTTCCGAATGCTCTATCAGTTGATGTCAGTTAATTATTATTACCCGTTCTAAGCTGAGTTTTTTCATTTCTATAATTTATCAACACTTCGACTAGTCTATAAATAAGTTATAAATAAGTAAACTCTGAAAACAGACACCTGGAATGCAGTTCAAATGACAAACAGCACTGTCATATCATGTGACTTTGGATAAATGAACATGACATCCTTCAGTTAAACTTAATCACCTTTACCCTGGAAAATTAACATTTCAGGCCACACATGTACACACGCAAAAACAAATTATCGAACATTCTATAAAAACACTTTTTTCAGGTAATACAATTTAACTGTCAATGGGTAGTTTATTACTATGATCATATATTTATTTCTCCAACAAAAAAACTTTAGCTGGTATTGTTTTATTGAGTAAATCAGAACAATTAAGCCATAGTTTACTAGTTTGACACTTGTGTTTTAATGATGACCTTATAGTTAACATTGAAGGGAGATTCAAACAAACAATGTATTATCAAACTAATTTTTAAATATTATGCAACACCGAAAAACGGTCATTCACACTATCATGGGTTAAATAATGTCAGTATATTCAAAGGTTCAGCCGAATGAATAGTTTTTTTGAACTACAGCCTATATATTTAAGCAGAAAACATATTTTAATGATTCATTTGAAACTGAACTAAAATCTAATTATTCTGAATGTCACTTATATTCCTACATAAATTATCAATATTATTATTATTATTATTTCTACTGAAAAGTACTAGACCTACTTTAAATCTCTTCAAGCAATGTGAAAAAATTCCCAAAGTTGAACGTTTAGATTGTCATCCTGATCAACATGCAAGTCGTAGTGTATGCGAATCTCGAGGTTGTTGTTGGATTCCAAAACCTATATTAGATGATGATGCATTGCCAATATGTTTTTTTCCAAAATCCTATCCAACTTATCAAATTTATTCAAGTCAAAAAACTGAACGTGGTTTGATTGCTCAATTGTATAAATCAAATCCAAAATATTATCGAAATGAAATAAAAAATATTTCATTTGAACTGAGACAAGAAACATCAACTAGGCTACGTTTACGATTTACTATACCATCACAATTAAATAGATGGGAACCATCTATACCGTTAGGACGATTAGAAGATACTCCAATAGCAAATGTGCAATATAATGTTTCAATGGAGAGTTCACCTTTTGGATTGAAAGTAAGTATATGTATACCCATTAAAGTACTGGTAATATTACTTTGTCTAAAGAGGTGGTTTGTATCGATTTTCTCGACTTCAAGCCAGTTTCCTTAACCAGTTGACATCAACCGGAGAGTGATTGAAATGTATGAAGTATTTTTACTCCATTTTAAGGCTTCTTAGAAGTGCGAACCAGCAACAATACACTATATTGAATCCTAAAATGTCTAGCTTTCACACCCGCCACCATGTCATCTTTAGACCATTGAGTTAGTATTTTTCAGTGAAATTAAACCGAAATATGTCATGACAATCGTTCAATTTCACAATTTCACTGTATTTTTTATGTACTCTGATAAGTTGCTAGCTCCTCTAAATTATTTCTTTCATTGATGAATCATATTAATTAGGTATTTTAATCAAAGCATTTTAATAAAGGATTTGTTTTATGAATACCAAATATACTTTATAATGTATTACTTCTAAAATTATTAATCAGTATTTAAGTAAATATATCATTATTCAACAAACTATATGAGACAGAATTCGTTGAATGAAGATTGAAAATAGTCGGTAGGTGGCATAGATTTCTTACTAGTTGTTACTTATTAGATAAGTCTATTTGTAGCTTTAATGAAACTAATGTTCTCCAGAGAATTCCAACCTATATTAACGAGCATCAAAGTCAGAGATATGAATGGTAAACTACTGAAAATGAAAATTGAAGTCTTTTAAATTTGAAATGATATTTTTTGATAGACCTACTTCAGAAGAATATCACTTTTATGCTAGCAATTAACCAGCATTCTCTTATTAAAATGAATATGATTCGAAATTAGAGAAAAGGTTAGTAGTTCAAGTGAACACATTTGGTGATGTTGTCCTGTTTGAGTTAGACTTCCGATAGAATTGAATGCCAATGATGTTGTGGAGAAAGACAACCAACACTTTGTAATGAAACCATCCGGCTTAAAGTACACAATATTATCAAAATAATGCGGTTCATTTAATAAATGTTTTCGAATCCCTGTATTGATGACCAAGAACTCAACTTCTCTTTTAAGACTAGTCAGTTGCATTTTTAAATCCAACAAACTATTATTATGGGTCAAAAATATCTTGGTATATAGCCAGATGAAAGTATGTAAAACGTAGTCAGTGGTTTGATACTGAATCAACGAGTACAAATAAATAATAAAGCTAACATTTATTCATCTTCTGTTATCATGTACCAAATTACAAACAACCAATAGTAATCTCTTTATAGCAAATAATCTGTCGAACTATAAACAGTGTGCATCTACCTAAAAAATGGAGGGCCATCCCCATGTTCCTTCATAAGGAACGGATGCAAATAAATCGTTATTATCATTAGTCTGATTTAGAGTTAGTGAATTCTGAAACATAATAATATTTGAACATTTTTGACTTGATTTACTTTTCACATCGTTTGTATATATTGTCTCACAGCATGTATATTATCATTTAACAGATCTGTACGTTTCATTTTGTATCCACTATTCTATGGAATATCATTATTTAGATAACTTGTGCATTTGAAAGGTACATACATTCAAAAAAATGGAATCCAGTTTTCTACTCCCTGCCCTTAATCTTATTACCATGTTTAGAATTCGTTTAATTGTCTTAAAAAGTCGATTCAGATGTTCAAAATTCAAAATCAGATTGAATATAAGGTTGTTTATAAAATTAACAAATTTTACACTGTCAATCATAACTATTTATTTTCACTTAATCTCTTTATAATCATGTAATTGTAGCTATCTAGCACTTGGAATACTTCATATTCTTTTTTCTAATGGAAACCCTTTTTAGAAAATTGAGTATTGTCTACTCGTTGATGAAGTTATTCTGATGATACAAGTGCTTAAATTTTGAACATTAGTTTTCAGGTTCGAATAGTGCATCATTTACCTAGTTCAAGACAACCACATAGTCTCACTAGCCTTTACAAATCAAAATTGTTTCTAAGTCTAATAGGTCAATTCACAATGGATTAACGAATTACATTACATAATAGAATAAAAAAAGATATGAGGATGATGAATGGATTTTACAAACTAAGACTAACGATACCAGTCTACTTATTACATAACTAGCATAATGTTTACTTAGACGGGAATTCAAATCTATAGAACTGGAGAAAGAATTTATTTTAAAAAATCACTTTTTTTCTATTATTGTTCTAGTAATCCTGTATTTTATTTAAATGTTAAAATGAAAATATGTATTATCTTATAAAATATTGATGTAAATAATCAACGAACATATGTCTTCCTGATTAAATAAGTTGACTGTTTGTGTAGATAATAGGAAGTTCATTATCATGATCCCAAAATATTACAATAATAAACTGTTTTACTATATATAAGGGATTTGTAAAGATTGTATCTCAGGAATATCTTAATTAAACAACCAATAAACTCATGGAGTCACTGAATAGGGTTTACGTCCTGATGTGAGACTCCTTAATTGTGTTCACTGAGCCCACTGGGGATCGAACCTGGGATCTTCGATTTTCATGAAGGACGCTTAACCATTTAAACTTCTGCATCAGCATTCAGCAATACAACTGCAATTGACATAGACAGATTCCTTGAACCACATTGTTGAGTAACCCTTTACGAGAGCAAAACAGCTGTCTAGTGTTGCTTGGCTAACAACTGTACTTTAACGAAGACCAGTCAGTGGTGTAAACTAGGATAAATAATCTGCATGGTAGGATAATGTTCGCATTGTAGTACAAATTGAGTGAAGCTAAGAAAATTTTAAAAATGTATGGAATTAGACTGAGTATTTGGTGTGATTGTGGTTCATCAGAGGATTTGAGAATCTCTAATTTGGCCCGTGTGTAGTTATAGCAATCCACTAACGAGGAGCACCAAACTGTAACGAAAAATCTATCCAGTTTTTCCCAGTTTTCCATGATAGTACTATCTATTCGTAGTTAGAGCTATTTTCTCACAACTAAAATCTTATCTGAATAATAGATCTAACAGCTGACAATAGCCATAAATTTACATACAGATATATGAAACATTGTAATTTATAATAACATATACAAACTCCTCAATTATTGGCCCAAATGACTTTATAGAGTCAATAAGCTTTCATCACTCATATCATAAAAGTTGAAGGAAAACTAGGGGTGGTCAAACTAGGAAGTTGGGTCAGTTAATGAAGTCACTGACTGTTGGATTGAGCCATATTGGCATATGTAGACTATCTGGTTATGGTCAGTGCAATTATCGTGATAAATGTCTAGAGATCAATCACAATGGCGCAGATGCAGGTGTTCTCTGACTTTCCGTAGATCCCAAATTTTAAAATCATCTTATACTTTCAATTCCACTAATTCATTCATTCTTTTTTAATCATATCCTTTACATGAATATAGAAGATAAATCTATCAGAAGAACTTATTATTTCTTATATTCATAACATATTTCTATACCACAAATACAACTCACACAATTACTAAAACTATGTGCTAAGAAAGTTCAGTTCAATTTTAACAACAAATTATACTATCGAGTAGGTAGTGTGTTAATGAGCAGTCATTTAGGACTTATCTTTACCAATACATTTGTTGAAAATTTCTAAAGAAAAAAACTACTACCTCTCACTAACGTGACTACACTATAAGCAAGATGTGTCAGTGGTACTTTGATTTTGAATAACTGCGTAAACCACGAAAATAAAATAGTTAGATCTTTCAGCAACGTCCACCGCATGGTATTTCCATGAGAAATGATGAAATTTGTCAGAAGTATGTATATAGAAAAGAGACTTGGAATGGACAGTATATAAACCTTCACAGTTTTTACTCCATTAGCTGAAAATATGCATTGGTGAAAACGCTTTATCACAGAGCCAGACGGTTAGATTTATCAGAAAAGCTCGAGGAAGAGCATACTGTGATAAAGGATTGTCTACGAGAGAACAGATACCCTTAATCAGCAACAAATACTGAGTTACTATGGAAAGATATACACCCGAAACAAGAATATTTTCATTCGATTCTCATTTAAAAATTATCAGATAATGAACAGGATCAATCAAACATGAAAAGCAGCCTTAAAAAGTACATTCTCTACTGTAAAGTTGATTCCGTTATACACAACATTATGATCAAGAACACAAATAAAAGTGAATACATATCTGTCACTTGTTACATCCCGATGTATATACCAGCTTACATGTATATGCAAAAGCATGTTCATTGTAAGAATAGAAAGACAGGATTCTATTCGTTTCAATGAACATATTCTAGAGATCCTATGCCTTCAAGGAAAAAGCTATTTGCGAATTTCAGTAGTACACTACCTACTAGATCCAGAATTCAACTCAGGCTTAATGAATTCATTCAAAGTTATCAATAAACATACCAATTCCATGTTACTAGAATTCTGAAAAACTATAGTAATCAGAAGGATTAAACCTGACTTTTAAATTCAGAAATAGTCAGTAATTAACCCTCAACTGCATTGGTAACATTTTGACCTCTTTTTGTTTTCAACTCGTCGTAAGAATAATTTAATGAATTGACCTTACATGGCCATCTTTTCTAAATTTCCAAAAAAACGATGTCCGTTATAATATTAATCCATAAAATTATCTTAACAATATAATAACTACTAGTTCATGTAATTATAACAAGACCCATTTTCTTATAACCGTAATTGTTAACTTCTATCATATTACACACAACTTATTCATTATTGGTTGGCAATTGATTTTTAACATGATGTTATTCATTTCGAAATAATTTAACACATTAACTTGTATTTAACTGAAGTGAAAGTAATAAAATCAAATGAATTCATCGTATTCTGTAGATATTGTTGTTCTTGCTTCTTCTGCTTCTTCTTTTTTTTTTTCTTCAAATTTGTGAATGGAACAAATTGTATGAACATGTTCTTTAAACTTAATCGCTTGTTTGTTTGTTTGTTTGCTTGTTTTTTGTTACTATCACTAACCAATATGAATAATTCTACTGTTTCAGTATTTATCTCGATATTTTTTGTTATCTCATTATATAATATATTTTAGTAACTTAAGCCATTTTACATTTGTGCCAAATTCCTGCAAATGATTGACCAATCAAGATGAATGATTACTAGAAAGAAAAAAATAATAATGATTTAATTTTTGAAAAGTGAATTATAGAATATTTTTTTAAAATCTGAATTTTAACATGTAGTAGTAATATGTATTACTATTCTATACATAGTAAGTAATATAGAATAAATTATTAGGTTGATAGACATAATATTCAATTATTAAAAGTGATATATAGTGATTTAGATATCAACAATCATTATTATTGCCAATATTACTACTGGTATTATTATTATTATTATTATTATTATTATTATTAGTAGTAGTAGTAGTAGTAGTAGTAGTAGTAGTAGTAGTAGTAGTAGTAGTAGTAGTAGTAGTAGTAGTAGTAGTAGTAGTAGTAGTAGTAGTAGAGTAGTAGTAGTAGTAGTAGTAGTAGTAGCAGCAGTAGCAGCAGTAGCAGCAGCAGCAGCAGCAGCAGCAGCAGCAGCAGCAGCAGCAGGGGGCAGCAGCAGCAGAGCAGGAGCGGAGCAGAGAGAGAGAGAGAGAGAGAGAGAGAGAGAGAGAGAGAGAGAGAGAGAGCAGTAGCAGCAGTAGTAGTAGCAGCAGCAGCAGCAGCAGAGTAGCAGCAGCAGCAGCAGAGAGATAGCAGAGAGAGAGAGTAGCAGCAGCAGCAGAGAGAGAGAGAGCAGAGAGAGCAGAGAGAGAGAGAGAGAGAGAGAGAGAGAGAGAGAGAGAGAGAGAGAGAGGAGAGAGAGAGAGTAGCAGCAGCAGCAGCAGCAGTAGTAGCAGCAGTAGTAGTAGTAGTAGTAGTAGTAGTAGTAGTAGTAGTAGTAGTAGTAGTAGTAGTAGTAGTAGTAGTAGTAGTAGTAGTAGTAGTAGTAGTAGTAGTAGTAGCATAAATTATTCTTTTTGCAAATAATATGATTTCTTTTCTTAAAGTTAATTATCTTGTCGAAACAAATCATATTTTTAATGTAGATGAATGTAGTTATAAACTTTATATATGGTGAATTCAATAGGAAAAGAACTTTTTTAAATTCCTTTCTTTCTGTTTTTTTTTTGTTTTTTTTTATTACACCTATTTTAATCGATTTATATTGATTTTATGTGTTTCTAGGTAAATTGCACAAGTGAAAAAGTATTCTATGTTATCCAATTAATAATAATAATAATAGTAATAATAATATTAATTTTAATAGTTGAGATTATGAGTCAATTAAAGCTAGACCACTATGGAAAGCTTGGAAGTAATGGACGGTTGTTTTGTCCTATTGTGTGATATCAATTCAAAAAAACATCTCATTTTGATAAATTGTCTTTTCTTTAAGATTGATTGTGTTACTTTAATGAGTAAACTTTCAGTAAAAAAAATTTGTCAATGAAAAGATTCTAATCACAATTGATCACTGAGTGGTGATCAATGTCATGCTTGTCTAGTCCTTATTAGTGCAGATCGAATGCTACCGATCATGTTGCAATGTGGCCACCAGTCTAGGTGACTCGACATTGCGAACACTATATATTGAGATTTAGATGGTGGTTGGAGGTAGTCAACAGGAAACCCTGGACCCGGGTTTCGTGATACTTGGCACTCGTCAGCAAGGTGTACCTGTAATATTGAGGGAACTGGTGCTCCCTGGCGGATTCGATCTCGTATCACCCAGCTTCACAGTCAGAGACGTTACCACTGAGCTATCCGAGCCGCGACTGACCTCCAGTAGGACTGAGATGTAATCACAATTGATTGATCACTGGGTGGTGATCAATGTCATGCTTGTCTAGTCCTTATTAGTGCACATCGAATGCTATCGATTCTAATATAACTTTTTAAAAAAATGTAATTAGGATTAGAAAAAAATGAAACTAAAAATTATTCATTAGATTGAGTATATTTCCATAGATCAATACAATTATTTCAAAACTAAGCTTTATATCACCTTATATTTCTGTTATATTTCACAACTCATGTTGTAACACGCAATAATAGGGTGCTATTAGCTAATACCACTCACTTTAAACATGAATGAACTAAAATAGTTACAGCTTTCCACTAGAACTCTAGAAATTCTTGTTATAGTTGATCGCCAGTGAGGAACTCATTATTATCAAAGTGAGAGACTGCAACATATTACTTAATCTAAATATAGCTTGCAATCCAAATTGATCAAAACTAGACAACTATTGAAAACGAAGCAACATTGGGTAGATGTGTCTTATTAATGAGGGGGAATTTTCAGCTTTCCAAACTCATGGTATCACCAAGGTCTGAGACCAAAAATATCTAGTCCTGGATTCGGTTCCAGTAGGGTTATGCAAGCACAATGATGAGAACCCCCATATTACGACGTAGAAGCTGAACAGTGTTTTCTGGTTTCCATTAGTTTTTTAATTCTGATTAGTTACTTTCTGTATAATGTTAATTCACGAGATATTTTCCGAATAATAATGTTTGGTGCATTTCTTTCAGTAATATGTTTAAGTGAAAACTTAAATTGTATCAGTAAACAAGGCTGAAAAAATTGATCACAAAAATGTTTTCTAAATGAAGAGGTTTTAGTAAACTAAAATGAATACTAGCCCTTTAATTCTGTAAAAACTAAATCTATGGACAGACTGACTGATATATCACATACATAATGTTGAACACTTTACTTATGCTAATTCGAATATTAATACAAATTAATTAAGTATTCAGAACTCTTTATTATGTATATCTTCTATGTCTTCAATCGGTATGAGTAATATTTGAAAAATTCTAATTAATGACATCAAATTCTCATTTTGTGTGTTCCATAGTAGCGATTGACTTGTTTACAAAGGATAGGACAGTGTGGAACTAAATGAATCCTAAACATGAAAGAGGCAGATTTTAGCAACATGATTTCTTGTTCTTACATAAACTTTTCATTATTATGTGTATTTTTCATTTGTCAGTTTAATTTAATTATTCATTCATAATATCTAATGAATAAATCATTATTCATCATTAATATTAATTACAATAAGATAGAATATATATATATATATATATATATATATATATATATATATATATATATATATATATATATATATATAGATAGATAGATAGATAGATAGATAGATAGATAGATAGATAGATAGATAGATAGATAGATAGATAGATAGATAGATAGATATAAGAGCAAATATTGACTTGTTGCCTATGTTATCTACCGGTTCGTTTTGTTGTATTTCGTTCACAAATTAAAATTTATTGTAGAATAGAAATATAATCAGTAAAAACAATGAATTTATAAACAACTAATGAACAATCATTTTATTACTTATAAGTAAACATTTCAAAATTCTGATAAGAAAATACAATCTGTAAGATAAGTCAGATTTGAAGCTGATCACATTTCTTTATTGAAGATATCATATATTACTTACGAGATACTACTTATCAATTGGAAATAAAATGGATGAATTATTGAATAATAATTGACTAGTTCAATAAGATTATGTTCATCATAAAATAGAAACTCTATGGATTTAGTCTGAAGTGGAATAGCTTTTAAGAACTACTAAAGAATCCTAGATAAGTATGTGGTGTGGCGTCGAGTCGTAGTTGACTATGATCACCACTACAGGAAGACTACGTGCCAGTTAACCCATAAGATCCCCCATAGGCCAAATATCAGAAGACAGTTGATGGCTGTAGTTGAAATGTATTTGTTGGCGATCTCGTGGTATCGAAAAAATACCGAGATCGTGCCAAAGGAGTACAACTGTGGTTACTGAGTGTAACCGAATTCGTGCAAGGTCACAATCAAAGGAAGGAAGAAGGTCTTTAGTACAATAAAACAATCACTGGTACAATTGGTTATAATAATAATTGTTTCCATTAAACCAATCGCGTTCTCTTGATAAAAGTAGGTCACTGCAAGTATATAAAAGACAATAGATCGGTATTCTTTTGGTTTTCTTCAATAGTCTATGATTTAGTTTAAACCTCATTATTCAACATTCTAAGTGAACAAAGGTTGATAAGATCATTATATTCTCTAATGCTATTTTCTTTTGTATAATGTTAGTTCATAAAGAATGTTTTAAAATAATTATGCTAGGTGTATTTCTTATTTTCTAAAGTATACTATCAACGCACATATATATGACCACAGTATATAAGATATTTCATCTGAAGTTATAAAAACCTATACATTAATTCGTAACTAATTTCAAACATAAATTAGGCAAGAAATTATTTGCAAAGATGGATAATGGCTAGCAGTGGAATCCAGGACACGCGTTTCGTCCTATTTGGGATGTACCTACACCTGAGTTGATGTTCACTCTGGGGTTTGAACTCAATATCGTTCGCTTCAAACACCTTCGCGTCATCTACTTAGCTACTGAGTCCAGATAGCCACTTACTTGTGCAGTGAGGTGAAGTTTGAATTCACTTGGTATTGTTTATTCGCTGTTAGCCACTATCCATCTCTACATATAATGATTGTGAATTATGGTAATATCGAGTCAAAACGCACAGTATGCACATATGCCAATAAGAGACTGATCAATTGCAGTCCCAAACATCAATGGGAAGATCCAAACACACATTATCAAGTGAATTTAAGAAATTATTTGTTTAATTCATCTAAAAATAAAAAGCCTGTTATCTAATATTAGTTGTTTCGTAGTGGTGGTGATTATTAACTTCATGAGAAATGATCGTAAGTAACTAAGACACAGTAAACTGAAATGATATGGGTGACTTCTAACCCAATAGGATAATTTTGTTTGTTTCCCACGGTCTAAGGTAAACACTTTGATTTTGATGCTTTCATTATTCTTGTGACGATTACTGTCAGCGTCTACTTTAAGTAGAAATAATTGCTGACAATACTAGTCGACCTCTTAATAAATTGTAAACATTTTATAAAGATACATACAGTTAATATTATTCAGTTAAAACAAATCTAAAATAGGAACGTTTACTGAAAAATAGGCAACGAAAAGTCTGATCATTCTGACTGTTGATATTGTCACACAAGATTTTGCAATGACGTAACATGTAATAGAGCGAAGAATATCTACTCTTTATAATAACACTCTGTTTCTCAATGAGATATTTTCGTAACGTAAACGCGATAGATGGGTTGTTGTTGATGTTATTGTTCAGTTCTAGATAAGTAAACTAACTACTAATAGAATGAATAATCTTCTATGAATGACAGTTATCATCAGGTAGAATGAAAACAAACTCCGTAAACTATCAAGTATAGTAAAAAGGAATAACACCCTGTACATTGAACTGTTCGATTATTTTAAAGTAATAACATGTCAGTAATCGAATAGGTCAAGTTATTGCATTTCAGACTTTATGACCTCACCAAAAAATTCCTTATTCTATCCCAGGATTAGTCCTATATAACAATGACTAATCTTAAGTAATAATAATAATAACAATAAAATTGCTGACCACGTTGTCTGACTTGCCTTTGGTTGGCAGACCAATTTTTCCACACGAATTTGATAATTGAAGTTGAAAAAAAAGTTTATATCTCAATAGAATTTGTATTATTTTCTCATTCTATCTCATTCAACCTAGTTTAGATTCAGGAAATAAATGAGGTAGTATTTAACTGACTGATTAATTCTCATCCGAATAAGACTTGATTCATTATTGTTTTTCTTAGCAAGTTTGGCAGAAAGTTGGGAAGGTAACGCGAAAATTGTTGAACCGAGGTCTTCTTCAATTTAGATCTTCCTAAAACTTCAATTATGATTTCTTTGTACAATAAATGGTCTCCGAAAAAGTAAACTGTAAGACGTTTTTTTCAGAAAGTTTTCCAAGTTTTCTGACTTCTAATATTACTATAACTCCACATGGGCTCACTAGTACCTGATTTCTATATCAAGTTTATGAAATTTACAGGAATCAATTAAATATGAATTTAATCAGGTTTGAAATGAAATATTAACTGACCGAGTAAAAATTTCATAACATCAGTGGGTGAAATTGAAGATATATATTACTGAACTTCAATCTACTCAATAGTGCTCCTCGCAAAACTTCGTGATATAACACTGGTTTCACATAATTAATAGTAAGGATATTAGAATAAAATCACCGTATAAATGACAGTTTATTCGACTCAGTAATGCTGACTTAAACAGAAATAGGTGATAATCGATACAATAAAATACATGTATCCTATATGCTGCCTAAACATGTATTGGCTCTACCATCTGACTGAAGAAATTGAGAGGATGGATGTGTTTGACTACCATACATATTATCTGACCAGTAAAAGCTTACTAGCTTAGGAAACTTGATCTAACGATACTAGTTCTTTTTCTATGTAGAATTGTATATTCATATTACCAAAAATTTTTAAACATGAGTCATTCTAGAGTGCTTCATTTCCCCCTAGTTTTCAGTGATTTGTCAGTTGATAACAGTCTGTTGGGAAATTTAATTACTAATTTCACATAGACTTACTGTGAATTATAAAGAAAACAGGCCAATAATCATATTCACAAATTAATAAAATGTTTTACAAAAATATAGGTTTATCTTCATCCGATTATCTACACTTTCTAAGTTAAGACATATATGGTTTGTAGTTAAGTAACACTTATTATACTAATTTTTCATTCAGTGGGCACTACAGTAATGCGGTATAGTTGAAAGCATCAATTAAATTGAAATCTGGCCAATAGCCCAAGTGATATAAAACTCTATTGGACATTTTTGATTATATGGGATTGGAGACAGTCAACAAAATACTCTTAATTTAAGTTTATTGACGATCACTCCCAAATCATTGACATACAACCGTTATTATGATATTACTTTTTTCAGTATGGGGTTGTGCAGATTGTTGAGTTTTTGATTTAGATTATGAATCAATCAGTGTTAGACCACCATTGGAAACTTGGAAGCACTGGACGGCCATTTCATCCTAGGATCGTCCAGTGCTTCCAGGTTTCTTTACGGTTCGTATTTCTACTCATTAAAGTGATCATATGATCCACGATCTCATGATTGATTGTCTGAGTGGATAAGAATGAGAAGAACATACAATTTGAACGAACTAGAATATAGGTATCATTATCAAGGTTTGACTTGATGATTTCGAATAAATCGAGCGTTGGATAGATTGTTATAAATAACTTAATATCTTAGTAAAATCCCAGAAAATCTAATCTTTCTACTCATTGGGATATTACAAATATATTAATCTGTTTAGAACTAGAATATAGTTGTCTGGGCAAATAACATAAGAAGTAGTAGGATAAATATTCTTAGACAGAAATAAGTAATTTCCGTACAATGCTCAAACGTGTACTATAGTGATTATAAGACAGCCTACTCAAACTGCTTGGGCCATTATTTATTCAAACTTGCAGTTTTTCCAATAAATTTTCCTGTTTTATATTCGTTTTAATTAATTAATTTTGTTTGCTTACCGCGTGCACTTATTAGTTCATGTGTTTACAATTTATTACGTACCTAATTACTGAGAAAATCACAAGGGATTGCCTCAGTAGTTCACAAATTTTCTTCCCCTACCATTTGGAGAAATGAGAGTCCCAGTCCCCATCTGGAAAGATATTTCATTCTAACTGCTCAGCAATGAGATATCATGAAATTCAGAGTCAACTCGACAGGGATCTAAACGAAAACTCACTAACCCAACCATATATGAAGAAATGAAATATTACTTTTGTATTGTCTTTGTCTAATATGTGTTCCGTTGTGTGTATGGCTGTGGGCTGGCACTACTAATGAGTTTAAAACTTAGGCGAGACAACTTACCGTTGTTTTGTTTTATTAGTTCCCAAAATGTAATCTGTTTTCACATTCAGATTGAAACCAATTAATAATTTCCTTATAATTTCTAATTAACTAAAAGGAAATGGCATCAGTTAACTTATTTTACTGACATATTGATATGTATCACATCAAATTAGTTTTAGTATAGACAGATAAAATGACAAAAAAGAACAATCTTTTCGAAAAAGTCTATTTCAAAAACAATTTATGTAATGATGCCACTTCTCAAAAGTAGTACAATTAACATTATGTTTATCAGATAAGTATTCTATGATTAAAATATAACACTGGAAAGTGTTATAACAAATAAACTATGTATAATTTTCTGTTTAAATTAGATAATTGATGAGTTTATTATTATTGAAAGCTGTTAATGAGTAGTGCTATGCATACTGTTAGGTGAATTAATACACTTAACCTTAAGAATTTACTATAGTTTGTTAATCAGATCAACAGGTCACGGACTGATGTTATGGTATTATGGTATAGGCATCGTTAGTGAAGCGATTTTTCATGATATTTAGAGGTAGAATTTCTTGTCTATTGTTGATTATCGCCAAACATCTAATATAATCTAATGTAATCTCAAGTCACTTGGAGTAACAGTCACACCACAAATCGCTCTATAGAATCTAATCACCATTAGGAACTATAGAGCATCACATTGGTGGCTATTCAAATATCGGTTCTTATAGATCCTTTCTGTTGGAAAATCAAACTAAGTCTTATACAACTACTTGTACATGCACGTTGCTCAATAACTTAATTGTTTCGGAACCTTTATACGCTAATACATATCTCTTATCATCTACTCAGCATTTTATTGACTTTGCTAGTATGTACTCTAAAAATTCAAGTCAAGAAAGTACTGATGATTTACTACAACAGTAGAAACAAAACTAGTCAATTAATGAAATTTCCCGTAGGAACTATTGTGCCAGTAACCCCATGAAACATTATTAATAAGATCTGTTTTAGTATCATTTGAAATCTGGTTAGATAAGACTTGTTCATGATAGGCTATTTGCTTCGATTATATTTAGTTTTTGAATAAAAACAAAAGTCCATATAGCACCACTAAATTAACGAACATATTTTATTTGTTTGTATTCGTTCACTTTATAGGTAGTCTATTTTAAGCCTTTCATCTATATTGTTCATGACCTCATGTTCATTATTTTTGAACCAACTAATGAACAACTATGCTCAAATTGATTTATCACATTGAAAACGACTGTACAGGGCTACCTAAAATGTAATTCCTTTAAAAAAATAATAGTGAAACAAATGTCCTGGTACGTCAGAGAGTGGACGGAGTCCACTCTCTCTCTCGAATTGCTCTCACATGGTCACACATACACAGCCACTGCCAGGAAAGTCCTATTCACTGCGTTTTCATGGCGAGGGTGCTGTTTACGAAGTTGAGAGAACGAAAAGCGAATATCTGGCGCTTTAACCAGGTTGGTGGATGCGGAGGATCCACCTAGGGGAGTTGGAAAACCCTAATCACAAACCAATAGTGCACATGGGCTCCAGGATCCTAAGGAAACAAATGGAGTATGAACTAATTATTGGTCACCGGCTACCATGGGACTGTATCTTCTGACGTTGCTCCACCGCTTTGTGGATTAAACCTTTAGGTAGAAGGCCCCAAGTGTGGCCTCCTAAGAAAACCACCTGCTTCTTTCTGGGCACCCGGGCAGTATCACAGCCCGCACACAAACCAAGTGACTTGTGTGGTGCATATGTACTCGGTGACCCTTTGTAACAATATATCTGTGTTTAAATAAGTAAATAAAAATGGACTTAAGTTGATAATTTCCTTACAAATATAGAACTGTTTTACTGAAATGTAAGTTATTTCATGTTTTAATCTTCGATGTTATGTAAGACTTATTCACGCAAAATATAAGTTGATTCAATGAATGAAAACACAATAGTCTCTTTTTAATTTTTTAATATATTGTTCTCTGGTTAATTGTATTCTAAACAAGTCGTTCAATCATGACAGCAAAGTTGAAAGTTAGATTCAATGTAGTGCGAATGAAATATTTGGTGTAAGAAGTAGAGAAAATTCATGTTAGGATAACAGTCGTATGCATGTTTAAGTGGATCTGATGTGAGAAAAATTACATTGATAATATATTCCCTCTAATCAGTGACTTTGGATGAAATCAAACAATTTTTATATGACATGAGTCAAACATGTTACAGCATACATAAAATGAAGATAAGTCAACAAAGAAGTTAGTGTTATTGTGTTGATCAAGCTAATTATTCATTAAATATTCAGATAAAAGAACTGATAAGAACAAATGAAAATAATCGTTGTTCTTCACATGATAAGTGATGGACTAAATAAAGTAAAATGTAACAAGTAGTTCAGGTTTAATTATCAATTTTTAATTGCCATGAAAGAGCTAATTGTATTCCATCTCTCTTATTAAAACTTTATGGATCTGCCCATGTGTGTAATGCTTCAGCTGTTAGTCTCTCTTTGTATGAACTAAAACATTTTTGGAGGATTCTTGTCCCATTGAAATCAATTGTATATCCAGACTCTGTTAAGTGAAACGCTATCGCTGACTTGTTTCCTAGTTTTTTCAAGACTCCAGAGGATTTAGGGATCTTCCTCAAGCAAAGTTTGTGTTCCTTCAACCTTATGTTCAACTGCCGTGATGTCTCGCCTGTGCACGTACCATTACAGTCACATTTGATATCAAATACAAAATTTTGTTATGTTTCCTTGAAAAGGCTTGAAGCATACTACCGAGCAAAACGTTGAATTTACTTAAAGTTCGGTCGCTAAGATTTTTAAAAGTATAATTTTTCCCCTTAATGTCTTAGATTACATCGGCTCCAATTACTGTGAAACTTTTCATCCAAATTTAGACGAAATTTCTTGTACATCAGAATATGATTTCGACTGAAGTCATTTATCGATCATCAGTATTGTGAAGTTTAATTATTTATCTAAACAGCAGTACAGAGTAACATAATCTATACATTTAAGTAAGTAATGCAAATATAAGTGACAAGTATTCCCTATTGTATGATTAATGTTAACAGTGTCTATTCATATTCGGAATACAATTTGCTTTTATTTAAAAAATAATAAGTCTGTTGAACATTCGATTCCTAATACGTATTAATGCCAAGGTTGGACTTGTCAGTTTCAAATGAATTAAACATTGGGTAAAAAGTTAATAATAAATATATTTTTGTTATATCGCAATGAGTATAAAAATTGTATTCCTGACGTTTCTTGACTTGGTGTAAGCCACTTCTTCAGAGTAAATAAACAACCGAATGAAATTAACACTAGTGTAAATAGCACAATTTAAACTTGTGTTAATTTCATTCGGTTATTTATTTACTCTGAAGAAGTGGCTTACACCAAGTCAAGAAACGTCAGGAATACAATTTTTATACTGATAGGGATAGAACAAAATGTATATTTACTATTCGATTCCTTAACACCAATAAAGAAAACAATACTTCAGTGCAATTAGAATTCAAATATACCATGTACAAATAAAAAAATGGTAGTAAAATTACACAGGAAATTTCATACTACTTGCAAAACTTCTATGAATTATTAATTCATGAATACAATGAATGAAAAATTAAAATGATATTATCTAAATCATTATAAGATTAATGTTGTTTTACTTCATTTTCTTTACAAATATATCACTATAGATTATGCGAAACAATCATAAACAAGATGTGATTCTGGAATCAACGGGTACACTTTCTTCATCTCTAATTATTTCAAATCAGTTCTTACAAATAACATTCCGTGTATATGCACAAAAAGGCTTTGGTCCTGGAGAGTTCGAGAAAGTATTTCCAAATCCATTAAGCAAGTGGATGCGCTTAGGATTATGGTCACATGATGCGATACCTCAACCAAATTTAAATCTTTATGGAACTCACAATTTCTTCATGGGTTTAAAGTATGATGGCACTGCATTTGGAATCTTCTTTTTAAACAGCAACGCACAAGAAGTAGCAATAACACCTCTACCAGCCATCACATATAGAACCATTGGTGGAATATTAGATTTCTTCGTGTTCACTGGACCGAAACCACTAGATGTAATAAATCAATATTATGATCTTATCGGTCATCCAACGATACCCCCATACTGGTCACTCGGATTTCATATCTGTAGATATGGAATAAAAAATCTGGATGAAGCCAAAGAAGTCCTCAAGCGAAATATGGAAGCTGGAATTCCGATAGATGCTCAGTGGTTTGACATCGATTATATGGATGCATACAAAATTTGGTCAGTGGACACGAAACGATTTGGTGGAATGGATGTTTTTGTTAGGGATGTTCTACGCAAGAATTATAGTATGAGAACAGTGTTGATCGTAGATCCAGCTATTAGCACAAAAGGTGGTCCCGGATATCGTCCATATGAGGATGGTATGAGACTCGGTATTTTCATTAATGATAGTCGAACTGGGACACCGATTCTAGGTACGGTGTGGCCAGGGGAAACAGTTTTCCCGGATTTCTCACATCCGTCTGCTGAGGATTGGTGGTTCAAGTCGACGTCTGATTTCCACAAAGTGATTAACTTCGACGGTTTGTGGATAGACATGAACGAACCGGCCAATTTCGATTGTGGTTCACTCAGTGGTTGTTCATTATCGAATACGCTTGACAATCCTCCTTTTGTGCCAAAAATTCTTGGAAACTCATTATACGACAAGACAATCTGTCCATCAGCCTTACATTACAACACAACACACTATAATTTGCATAATATGTATGGTTATGATATGGCACGTGTAACGCACAATGTTTTGACTCGAATGTTTCCCGATAAACGACCTTTCATATTGACACGTTCAAGCTTTGCAGGTTCAGGTTTGTATGCCACTCACTGGACAGGAGATGTTTTATCGAATTGGGATAGTTTGAAAACGTCTGTGGTTCAAATCATTAACTTTAATATGTTTGGCATTCCGATGGTTGGTGCTGATATATGTGGATTTACAGGAAATACAACAGAAGAACTGTGTGTGCGGTGGAGTCAGTTAGGTGCTTTTTATCCTTTCGCTCGAAATCATAATGCATATGGTTCAAACAATCAAGACCCTGCACATTGGACTGAAGAAACGATTGAAGCTATAAAACAGGTTTTCCGTATAAGATACCACTTACTACCGTATATATACACTTTATTTTATAGATCGTACTTAAATGGAACAACTGTGGCTCGTGCTCTCGCATTCGAGTTCCCTGAAGACTTGGCCACACATAAAGTCGATTCACAATTCATGCTCGGATCGTGTATTTTGGTTACTCCAGTGCTAGATGAGGGTCGGACATTCGTTGAGGGTTACGTTCCATCAGGAGAATGGATTGAACTATCCGCTGGCAAACGGTATTTCAGTCGAGGTACATGGAAATACTTCGATGCACCTCTGAATGTCATTCCGATTTCTATTCGTTGTGGGTGTATAGTTCCAATACAAGTTTCTGCTGAAACAACAGATATCGCTCGTAAGAAGGGATTTGGTTTATTTGTGATCTTGTCTTCAACTGATGATGGAAGTAGTGCTGCTGGACAGAGAATCACAGCATCGGGTGAATTATTCTGGGATAATGGAGATGATGCTAATTTAAATTATGTACATGTGAAATTTGAAGTACGTGATCGTACTTTAACAGTGACTTCTACACCTTCGAGTGTTGAAAGTTTAGAGAAAATTGATTTTCAGGAATTGGACCTTAAACTGATTTTCATTGTTGGTCTCGGTAAAATCCCCAGTGAAATTATGTTGAACAATAATCCAGTGAAATTTACATATCACCATAATGAGCAAACTTGTCAACTAAATAGTCAAGATCATATTACACTATCTAAAGATTTCATTATTAAATGGGTTTTTTGATTGGAAATTATGCGTGTTTCCTTCATTCAACTTAAGAAACAGGCTTAAAGGTTACCATCTCATCACCACACCCTAAATCTTATCAGTACGACCTTATGACCCATTTTGAGCAAATTATTCCCTATTGTTTAAATGTTTCTTTTTCAAATTTATAATTAAATGTAGTTTATATCAAACTTTAATTGATTTATTTGACCCTTATCCTTAAATATACGATCTGGAACTTTTCATACACGAATTAAAATGTATTGTCATTACAAAAATACACTTAAATGAGTAGAGAAGCTTTCATTGTCTATTTGTTTATTCGTTTAACTAGATCATGAACATTTTGTTAATTGTACTCCTATCAACTATCGTCAGTTATGAAACTGAGTTGTGAGTCTTTTGTTTAAGAGTTATGTTATGGTATGTATTTTCAGCAGACTATAACGACATAAATGAACAATCGGAGATCTATTCAGAATAATAGTTAAATTATTACTTGGTACGACTCATTAATTTACAGTTTTAATAAATCACAGATTAAAAAATAGATGAGCTTAGTTTTCTAGATAGATTAAAAATGGAAACAACATTGTCTAAGTCAAAGAGAAGGGTGCTTTTCTAAGGAAATTCGAGTTTCGCATCTATAAAAAAGAGATCATAAAATAGTGAAATCAAGAGCAATTTACGGTTATGAATTGACTTAGGCTAGACAATTACTGAAAACTAGCTAGCAATCGATAATATTTTGTCTTTTGTTCCAACTCCTCTGTAATGAAAACCAACATTTAAATCCAGGAACTTCAGGTATTTTAGATTGATGAGTTGAATTTTGGTAGTCTGTATTTCTATTGTCATACAATGCACAATTTTTGACGTGGTTGTGGATGGTGACATGGAAAGAGTCATCAATCAGAAATAAACAGTTTTCTATTTTTCATTGATTCTAAATGGTTGTCCAATTTCAAGACAGTTCATGATATCAACGATTGTCAAACTGAATCTTACTTACTTACTTACGCCTGTTACTCCTCGTGAAGGAGCATAGGCCACTCACCAGCATTCTCCATCCAACCCTGTCCTGGGCAATCCTTTCTAGCTCCGTCCAGTTGTAATTCATCGCTTTCATATCTGCTTCTATTATCCGACGCAATGTGTTCATTGGCCTTCCTCTTTTTCGCTTCCCTTCAGGATTCCAAGTTAGGGCTTGCCTCGTGATGCAGTTTGACGATTTGCGTAATGTATGTCCTATCCATTTCCATCGTCTTTTCCTAATTTCTTCTTCAGCTGGAAGTTGGTTCGTTCTCTCCCACAGAAGGCTATTGCTGATGGTATCCGGCCAATGGATGTTGAGTATCTTGCGTAAACAGCTATTTATAAATACTTGTACTTTCTTGATTGTGGTTGTTGTAGTTCTCCAAGTTTCAGCTCCATACAGTAGAATTGCCTTGACGTTCGTATTGAAGATTCTCACTTTGATATTGGTTGAAAGTTGTTTTGAGTTCCATATGTTCTTCAATTGTAGGAATGCGGCCCTTGATTTGCCAATCCTCGCCTTTACGTCTGCATCTGAACCTCCTTGTTCATCGATGATGCTTCCCAGGTATGTGAAGGACTCTACATCTTCCAGAGTTTCGCCATCAAGAGTGATTGGATTGCTGTTTTTCGCTTTGAATTTGAGGACCTTGGTTTTCCCCTTGTGTATGCTGAGGCCTACTGATGCAGAGACTGCTGCTACACTGGCTGTCTTCATCTGCATCTGTTCTTGTGTACGTGATAGGAGGGCTAGGTCATCTGCGAAGTCCAGATCGTCTAATTGGTTCTGAGCTGTCCATTGTATTCCGTGTTTTCTTTCAGATGTCGAGGTCCTCATAATCCAGTCGACCACCAGAAGAAAGAGGAAGGGAGAGAGTAAACAGCCTTGTCTGACTCCGGTCCTTACTTGGAATGCATCTGTCAGCTGTCCTCCATGCACTACTTTGCACTGTAGTCCGTCGTATGAGTTCCGGATAATATTGACAATCCTCTCAGGAACTTCGTAGTGTCGAAGAAGTTTCCATAATGTCCTCCTATCTACACTGTCGAATGCCTTTTCATAATCAATGAAGTTGATGTATAGTGATGAGTTCCACTCAACTGATTGTTCGACGATGATCCGTAGTGTTGCAATTTGGTCTGCGCACGACCGATCCTTACGGAATCCAGCTTGTTGATCTCGAAGTTGGGCGTTTACTGCATCCTTCATCTGGTTCAGCAACAATCTGTTGAAGACTTTCCCTGGTATTGACAGTAGTGTAATGCCTCTGTAGTTTTCACATTTGCTCAGATCTCCTTTCTTTGGAATCTTGATGAGGTGTCCTTCTTTCCAGTCCATCGGCACTTGTTCCTCCTCTCAAATCTTTTTGAATAGAAGATAAAGCATGCTTGTGGTTGCTTCGATGTCTGATTTCAGTGCTTCAGCTGGTATGTTGTCGGGTCCTGCTGCTTTCCCGTTCTTGATTTGTCTGACGGCCATTCTAATTTCCTCCGTAGTTGGTGGATTGACATCTATAGGAAGATCAATGTGTGCTGCTTCGATGTCCGGTGGATTCGTTGGAGCCGGCCTATTCAGGAGTTCCTCGAAGTATTCTACCCATCTGTTTCGCTGTTGTTGAATTTCAGTGATTGGCTTGCCTTCTTTGTCTTTGACCGGCCTCTCTGGTTTACTGTATTTCCCTGATAGTTTCTTCGTTGTATTGTGAAGCTGTTTCATATTTCCTTCTCTAGCAGCTTTTTCTGCCGTCGTTGCTAGTTCTTCCACGTATTTCTTCTTGTCGGCTCTAATGCTCCTCTTCACTTGTTTGTTTGCTTCTATGTATTCAGCTTGTGCTTGGACTTTCTCTGCTCGTGTTCGGCTGTTGTTTATTGCTGCCTTCTTGTTCTTCCTTTCTTTGATCTTGTCCAGGGTTTCTGTAGAGATCCATTCCTTATGATGGTATTTCTTTAGACCGAGAACCTCTTGACACGTTGAAGTTAATGCTTCCTTGATGCCTTTCCAGTTGTCCTCCATAGTAGTTTCTTCTTCTTTCAGTAGATCTTGTAAGGCTTGGAACCTGTTGTTGAGAGCTATCTTGAATTCATTGAGTTTGTCAGTATCTCGAAGGAAGGCTGTATTGAACCTTTGTATTGCTGTTTGTCCACTTGTCCAGTTCTTTTTTAGCTTCAGTTTTAAATTGGCTACAACTAGGTGGTGATCTGAAGCTACGTCAGCACCTCTCCTGGTTCTCACATCTTCCATTGTCCTTCGGAATTTTTTGTTGATGCAAATATGATCTATTTGGTTCTCTGTAGTGTGGTCCGGTGAGATCCATGTAGTCTTGTGTATACGCTTGTGTGGAAATATTGTGCCTCCTATGACCAATTTGTTGAATGCACATAGATTTGCAAATCTTTCTCCATTTTCGTTTCTTTCTCCCAGTCCATGTCGTCCCATAATAGTCAAACTGAATAATGTTCATCAAATAGCCTGTCCTAATATAGTAAATGATGTGATTGATTTTTAGTAGTGTAACTAACTTCAACATACACTTCACGTTTACCCAGTTGAAGAATGTTAACGGCGCATTATTTACAGTGTTTAACTAACATATGTACTTAGCACATATGATTTAAAAGAACATAGATAAACCAACATAACATATCACTGCTTTCTAATTTTGCTGAATAAGGTATCTTAATCAGTGAAGCATACATCCTAATCCTCCTTACTAGTGAATATTTTATTAATGTATAAAAATCACTAACCCAAAGTTAACAATAACATTACTGACATAGAAATATGACACTAGTGAGTCATTGAAATCCCATTACATATATTATAATGACTAATTATAAATTTAACATATTTATATTGATATGCTAATAATGAATTGTTTGTAATGGTGTCTGAAAAATTTCATAAAGTATATGAACACCTTACTTCAATTATAGTCCATATTATCTCTATCCTGATCTGTATTGAAAATGGTAATGATGATTAATTGTGAATACATATATACTTATATTTAGTATATGTGTATGTATATCACAATCACTCTTCATCATACACAGTTGACTATCAGGTTCTTCTCTCTTTAACTAGCATGAGAAAGAATTACAAACGATGTAAAAATAAACTGTATCATTATACTCCTACATTTTATGATGATCACTTTTGTACATTTATGACCAAATTAACTATCCGTAAAAATAAAGTTTTTGAAATCATTTATTCAAAAGTGGTAATGATGATAAAGTAGAATTAATTAACCTTAACAAATGTGAATGATATATGTTGAACTACATCAACAGTGAAGTTACCGTTCACGTGAATATTTTACATCAATGTTAGATCACCATTGAAAATCTGGAAGCACTCAATGGACATTTTGTTCTAGTATGTGATTCCTCAGCAGTGCACGTCCACGATCCAACACGTGGGACTTGAACCCAGGACCTTTCGTCTCGCACACGAACTCTTGACCTCTAGACCACTGAGTCGGAATCCAACCGTGTTATTGTCTAACTCCAACCAATTACACTTATAAGCCATAACCTCGAACATACTCAAATCCATCAGGTAATTTAAGCATTTCATTGAGAATGTTTTTATCGGACTGAGACTTGTATGACCATTCACCATTCATAATAATAATAATATTAATAATAATAATAATAATAATAAACTATCTTGGTAAAGAAAACGACATCCGCTAATATTGTCTGTATAGGTACTTTTAGTCATTCAGATTGTTACTATAAGATCTTTAATTCTTAATTGCGCAGTTTTAGCACCATTCCTACTGTTCATTAATGATTCATTTTCCTATACAATATATTGTATTAGAATATCATAAAAATAACCACAATTATTACGCTTCACATCAAGAAACCTACCAAACACAAACAATGTAAAACGATTCACATGGTACAGCAAAGGCAGGTAAACAGAGAGTTTAATAAAATAAAGCATCTAGGCCAAGAGCATCTTGTGGTTAAAACATAAACCAATAGGCCACTAAGAATAAACATTATGATGACTACAGCATTTGCAAGGTGGAGGATAACAAATCACAAGATAGGTTACCCACAACAGAATAATGACACTAAATTATAGTGATGGATGGGCATGACAAGTAAGGGTGGGAAAGGGGATTGATCAGTGAGATAAGAGGATAGGGCTTGTAAAACACAAATCGTGTATACAAATTCAGAAAAATTGATAGATGGGCAGAACACATTCAACAAGACAATTATAGAAATGCAGTTGAAGTTAGTTTTATTTGTGGCCTGATGTGAGATAGAAAATCACTGAAAAGCATTTGTCAATAAACAACTACCTAACCCTAGTTCGTAACTCAACTTAACACACATAAAACCATAGTAGAGATTGGACAAAATAGCTCTCGATTACACAGTACCATACCTTTAGGTCACTGAGTCAGAGTCCAATGGTTCACACTTTCAACTAAGATCATGTAAGTATATATAAAAATATAAATGAGTGTTATTGTGGTGTATGCTACTTATGTTGACAGATATAATTAGTGTGTAGCACCAGTCGGAAGTGGACTGCTTATCAGCAGAATATTGAATTAAATAGAACAGGAAGAGAAACACAGAGCAAGTGTAATAACAACATGAATCATGAAGTATCTAAAGAACAGCGGAAGGAAGATACTCAGATAATGTATTTAATGTATGGTTTTCATATTTCATCAATTACGCGCTAATAAATCTACCGGTTTGCTTCACCTGAGTTCTCGTTCACTACATCACCACATTATTACTATTTCCTTTACTACATTCGTCCTCATGATTTCTGTTGAAATATAATCATATCAAAGTTTCAACTTAGGAAATTTTACTGTAAATTTAAAGCCTGATAAGAATTTACTATTCGTTGATTTTAAGAGAAAACCTCAAGATTATATTTGTTTCTCAATGTTATATTCAATATTTTCAGTCTCTTTAGATTACACTGGGGATTACGGTGGTTGGGAATGTACTAGATGAATTATATTAACATAGGTCTTAATAGTACTGGATCGTAAAATTATCAATTTTCCATAACATGATTGTAAAATACTTTTACATCATACAGAAGTTATTCCCAACATATTTTTCACCTGTATTAAACAGGATATTCAAGTCAAAAATTCTTTCGAACAGAAATTAGTTAACATGGTTATTACATGTACCCTTGCGCAACATGTGAAAGAGGCAACTAGTTTCGACCCGGACTCTGAATCATGCTTACTAGATCTCATACTGATCCATGATGAGGATGACATCACAAACCTTCATCATATAACACCCTTAGGTAAGTGACCAAACAGTTTTAGTATTTGATTTTCATATAGTTGTCAATAAAAAGAATGTGTCAGCTCAAGCCAGATCAAACATCTGGAAAGTGAATATACGAGGAATTATACACTCAACATCCTCAGTAGACTGGAAAATAGAACAAGAATCCTTCGTTGAAACGGCTTGAGAGGTATTCAGAAATTTGCAAATAAAAGTCACTACACCGTATATCTCTTGGACTACACAAAAGGGTTCGAGAAACCTACCACTGTGGCTCAGTAAAGAGGTTCTCGCCCATCTACCTAAGAGGGAACAATGCGGGAGAGATTTAAGTTACTGGGTACTGACGAGACACAGTCTCAACATCGAGAAGCTCGAATTATTTGTGCCTCAACCCTCTGCAAGTTGAGAAGGCTGTACGAAGAAAAACTAGTTAAGGAACCTATAGAATACCCTTAACTCTTATGCTCGTACGCAAAACAAAGAAATAAGAGAAGAGGAAACATTCCAGTATTATAGGGAAACAGTAGTACTGCATCATTAGTGGAAGACGATTATGGTAAAACTAAGGTGTTCTCAAATTACTTTAGCAATGTATACACCGTAGATATTCCGTCGCCTTCAGTTAACACACACGCACCCCACACACACTGAGTACTGTAAACATTAGAGAACTCGATGTCTTTGGTCTGCTAAATGAGCTCCTTCTAGGCAAATCCATGGGACCGGATAGAATCCATCCTAGATTACTAAAGGAATTAGCAAATTTTGTCGTGACTCTCTTAAGCATATGTTTTAATCTATCTGTGACCCAGGGTTGATTACCGAAAGACTGAAAGAATGCTATAGGAAGTCCTTTCTTCAAAACAGGTACGAGACACAAACCTGAGAACTACCAACCTGTAAACCTAGATAGAGTGGTTGTTAAAATTTTAAAAAAGATTATTCGGAAGAAGCTGTTTAATTATCTAGACGAAAATCGGATTCTTTCTAAAAAGCAGCGTGGCTTTAGAGCAGGAACCGCACAGTCAATACGTAGAGCCTTTTTAGCCATGTCGATGCTTAAAACATCTTGACTCTATATACAGTATTCGTTCGTCTTAAACTCGAGTACTGCATACAAGCGGCTAGACCCTGTCCAAAAAGAAACAATGAGAGGTTGAAAAAGGTTCAAAGAACTGCAACTAAGCGGATTCCCGGAATAAGATTGCTCCTGTATGATCAACTAACCAAACTAAACCTATTCCCATTATTATACTATATAGAAGAACCAGAGGCGACTTAATCACAAATTTTTTATTACTTAGTGATAAATCTGTATCTGATATGGCCTCATTTTTATTGCCTTCCAAAACAGAGAATTTATGAGAACATTCTTAAAAAGTTCACTGGCCCAGAACAAATTACTTGTCAGCTGACTATCGACTTCCCCATCTAATCACCAATGTATGGTATTCATTACCTCAACACATGAAGCTACTCTGTCAACGCTTCCAGTTCTAGTGAGAAACCGTAACCAGTGGAGTTCCACCGGGTCTGTTGTGAGATGGTAACTCACTGATGACAATAGTGGACGGTGGCGCAACTTCGTGGATTGGTTTATGTTAGATATTTACACCATTGGATGCCGGCTCAATGGTCTAGCGGTTAAGCGCCCTCGCTCGAGACTGATTGGTTCTAGGTTCGAGTCCTGTGGGGCCAGATCGTGCATACACACTGCTGAGTCCCGCAATAGGACGAAACGGCCGTCCAATGCTCCCAGTTTTTCCATGGTGGTCTAGTTTCGACTGACCCATGAATTCAACTATTAAATTACAAAAAAATATGAGTAACTGACTACTACATAAAATTACTTCTCATGATATAATCACATGTCATACATGATTGATAAAACATCACTTTCATATGTTATCTTCATTCTAATCAATTTAGTCATTGCTTACCGGATCAAATAATAATAATTTAATGGAATTCAGAATTATTAAAAAATAAAAAAACTAATCAATTAATTAGTTGACAATGTAACGTTTATGATAGAAATATTTATTAAATTTGACTTAAAGTTTTATTTTGCAACTGTAGCTGCTACCTCGATATAATGACTGAACTTGCCTCTCACTATGATTCAATCAAGTTATATTGATTGGAACGCTTTTTCATTTAGTTTCTGGTATGCAGCAATCGTTGTCAGGGAAAAGATAAGACTAAAAGCATCAACTTATTGTCCGAGGACAAAGTCTTACTGGAAAATGACGTCAATAAGGTGCTTTCCTCATACAACTAACATCTCCACCTTCTCACAAAGAGAGGAGAGTTAAAAAGGCCGTCCTAAAAATATCGAAACTCACTTTACCGCATGGATTTCTGCTGTTATTTATGAAGGACTAAAAAACAAAGATAGCACATCAATAACTGCTCATAAGAAGGACGAGTGTGATCGGTCTAAAGCAGTTATCCTTTGGCTTCTATGATCATAAATTTCAGATTACCATATGCTAATATTTCATGTAATAAACTATTAACCTATTGGTTATTTAAAAAAAATATTTATTTAAATAAAATAATCAGTATGGAGTTGTGGAGGTAGTTAAGTTTTTGATTGAGATCATGAATCGATTTCGTACTTCTGAGGAGTCCCATATTAGTCCCATTCTAGGACAAAACGGCCATTTAGTCCATTCAATTTTTCAATTGTGGTCCAACATCAATCTATTCATGGACTTAATGAAATAAAACCAACCAGAGAAGATATTAAATCAGTGAAAAAGAGCATAAATATTTTGAAATTGCAAAAATTATATCCTTTTTAGTGTGAATTTTTCTTTTCAAACCAAATATATATTATCTAATTTAATAGTTGAATTCATGAGTCGATTAAAGCTAGACCACCATGGAAACCTGGAAACACTGGACGGCCGTTTCGTCCTGTTTTGGGACTGCTCAGCAGTGGGCACCGACGATTCCGCCTGAGAGATTGGAACCAAGAACCTATCGGCCGTCCAGTGCTTCCAGGTTTTCCATGGTGGTATAGCTTTAATTGACACATGAATTCAACTATTAAATTACTATAATATCCACAAAACTCCTCTCTGAATATATTATCTAGTAAAATAAAACTCCTTACAAACTGATTACTTTTGGTTCTCAGATCTTGTCACAGTTGTACAAATTTACTGATTAAAAATGATTTAGTAGAAAAATTTCGCCGATGACAGTGCAGAACTTTGAAAATAGAACGTTATTTATCGCGTAATTTCGACTGTGATGTTGATAAATGATACTCAAGTTTTAGTTCTTATATAAATTTGATATTTTATTAAGAAATAAGAATTTATCAAAGTTTCCCCGTTAAATAATATCCATTTTTTAGTGATTTTCAGATCAGTAATCATCTTCTGTTTACATAAGTCATATCAGTACTAAATAATCCATACGTAGTCTAAGCCTAATATTCGTTATCACAAATTAATTGTAGTATTTGGACACGAGTAATATTTTTTGACACATAAACGTATTTTAACTGAATTTTTTCTAAGAAATCTGATGTACATGCCGAATTTAGTTTCATCTTAGTCTTCATAACTTATCAAATAATAAGTAGATAGATAGATAGATAGATAGATAGATAGATAGATAGATAGATAGATAGATAGATAGATAGATAGATAGATAGATAGATAGATAGATAGATAGATAGATAGATAGATAGATAGATAGATAGATAGATAGATAGATAGATAGATAGATAGATAGATAGATAGATAGATAGATAGATAGATAGATAGATAGATAGATAGATAGATAGATAGATAGATAGATAGATAGATAGATAGATAGATAGATAGATAGATAGATAGATAGATAGATAGATAGATAGATAGATAGATAGATAGATAGATAGATAGATAGATAGATAGATAGATAGATAGATAGATAGATAGATAGATAGATAGATAGATAGATAGATAGATAGATAGATAGATAGATAGATAGATAGATAGATAGATAGATAGATAGATAGATAGATAGATAGATAGATAGATAGATAGATAGATAGATAGATAGATAGATAGATAGATAGATAGATAGATAGATAGATAGATAGATAGATAGATAGATAGATAGATAGATAGATAGATAGATAGATAGATAGATAGATAGATAGATAGATAGATAGATAGATAGATAGATAGATAGATAGATAGATAGATAGATAGATAGATAGATAGATAGATAGATAGATAGATAGATAGATAGATAGATAGATAGATAGATAGATAGATAGATAGATAGATAGATAGATAGATAGATAGATAGATAGATAGATAGATAGATAGATAGATAGATAGATAGATAGATAGATAGATAGATAGATAGATAGATAGATAGATAGATAGATAGATAGATAGATAGATAGATAGATAGATAGATAGATAGATAGATAGATAGATAGATAGATAGATAGATAGATAGATAGATAGATAGATAGATAGATAGATAGATAGATAGATAGATAGATAGATAGATAGATAGATAGATAGATAGATAGATAGATAGATAGATAGATAGATAGATAGATAGATAGATAGATGAATAAATCGATCGATCGATCGATCGATCGATCGATCGATTGATTGATTGATTGATTGATTTAACACATTTCATTATATCCATCTCGTTCATTATTTTATAATTTAGTCCATCATATTTTTTCATTGTTTCAAATGTCCGTGGGATAAAATCATTTAGAAATTTTAAAAAATAGACCAACTACTATTCGCAATTTTATAATATTTTTGATGAAACAATTGATTGTTTACATAAACATTCAAGTTAGAGGAAATGCTTGAGTTTCAACCTCTGCTTTGTTTTTCCGATAGTATATTTCTTTATCTTGCAACATTTAAATTAATTTCTGTCGGTAATACTAAACGGTCTTATTAATAAAACCTATCATTTCACTGAGGCATTTAAAGTGATTGGCTATTGTAAATTAAAATAAAACTACTGAATGATATTGTAATTGAGTAGGAATAATATCTCCAAGTAATTACACATAAACTATAAGACAGTGTTTCGCGATATTCAATAGAAAACCCTATTTGGCACTCATCAGTAAGGCTTGCCTGTAGTTCTGAAGGAACTGATGCTCACCGGTAGATGTAATCATGAATTGCTCGGCTTCACTGTCACAGAAACCATCATTGAGCTAATCCGGTGGCGACAGACTTCCTATAAGACTGAAATGACGATTACATCTTTCTAATAATTTCCAAATAGCACGAAACCTAAGTTCAGGGTTTACTATAATTTACCTTCAACCACCACCTTACATTTTAACATATTCCGCATGATGTAAGATAACTTAGACTGATTTCGACATTGTAATTTGATCGATAGAATTTGAACAGCACTAAGAAGGACTTGACATATATGTCACTGGTCATTACTCACTGATCAATCAATTGTACATATAAAGTGTAGAATGAAATAGCTTATGAACAAATATTGAATTTTAAAGCGAATGACTTGAAATGTACGAATCATTAAACATAATAAAATAAATCATGAAGTAGTCATTAAATTTTTCAAAAAATACTTTGATAAAATGTGTGGTTTATGGAAACCGAATTAACTTGTAGCGACCTACTTTTATCAAGAGAACGCGATTAGTTTAATGGAAACAATTATTATTATAACTATTGTACCAGAGATTGTTTTACCGTACTTGTTTGTTTAACTGTACCAAAATACATACATTCTTTCGTTGCTTGTGACCTTGCACGAATTCGGTTACGCTTCGTAACCACAGTTGTACTCCTTTGGCACGATCTCGGTATTTTTTCGATACCACGAGATCGCCAACAAATACATTTCGACTACAGCCATCAACTGTCTTCTGATATTTAGCCTATGGGGGATCTTATGGGTTAACTGGCACGTAGTCTTCCTGTAGTGGTGATCATAGTCAACCGCAACTCGACACCACACTACAAGCTTACCAAGAGTTTCAATTCCTAACTGGTATTACTGAAAAAAACATTGTCAAGTCACGGAGCACTGAAATAGTCACTAGAAAAACTATTCAATTAATTATTTGTACACAAATAATTAGTTTTTGAATAAAGTCGTATCTGACGGAGTTTATTCATGTTAAGAGTGAGATAACTGCAACTTGCAGTGTTGAATAATTTTCCTGATATAGGATCAACTTGTAAATATAAATAATTCGGTTTTCTGGTGGAACCTTACTCACAATCAAATTTGATGGTATTGAGTTATATTCTGTATGGAGCGCTGAATTCTCATTAGTAAACTTGAACAAAATAGCTATTTATACGTTTAGTAGATATCAGTTCATGATGGCAACTTTTTTTAAATACGCTGATTTTTACATGTCACAGAACATTACAGAAACACTGCCATGTCTATGATTTTAATTTGGGAAGGTATGAAATATCACTGATTACTTTGCATCCATTTATGTTTTATTCTTGGTTATTCGTCTGTTAATTGATAATTAACTTAAAGTCATGCTATTTTGGTTAGATATTTTATATGTGAATAATAATAACATCACTTAATCAATGTACATTCAAATCATCTATCAGTTGGTTAACAGTACTGTCACATAAAATCTGCTTAGGATTTTGGGTTCCATTGTTTAGTTACTTGTCAGTCTAGAGCTATAGTTAGTAAATTCATGATAAAATAATTAAACATATGTTTATATTATTTTATTGAGCTTATCTGATAATTGATGATATATTAAAATGTTTACAGTTGATAAGAAGCTTTGAAATAGTATGAAAACCAATTCACTCAGTAATTTATGCTATTTTAGTTTTGTTTTATCGGCAATTGTATACAGGTGAACAAAATCGACTAAACTTAACAAAGTCTACTAAATGGAGATACTGATTATTGAATAAAATTCATTGTTTAAATACTTAGCTAGATGAGATTAAGGTAATTCGAAGATTGATTGCATCCCAGACCGATGTAAGTTTAATGGTTCTTTTGGAATCACTAAAGAAGTAAACGCATATTGAAAAACGACTGTCATTTACACATAAACGATTCATCCCAAAAATGGTGATCAATCAAATTAGAAGTGACTAATACAAAATGAAAGTGAAGGTCAAAGAAATAAACAAATGATTTTTTACTTCTGTTTTGTGTTGATCAATGTAATATTTCGTAGATTACACTGAGCTACTTGTAAGTAGTTAATTTTTTTTAAAAAAAGGTTTGAATGATGTACAGCGTCTAAAATATGTATATTGTTTACAACTAAGCAATACTATTGTTTAAATGTAACTTAATGAACAACTTACTGCGAGTTTTATAGTTCACTGAAGCCATTAAAACTTTAGTATTAACTGATGTAGGTTTTGACTCATTTAAATTTGCGACGGGGACCAAATGCACGAAATTCTCAAAGTATTATAGCTTCCCCACAAATCACAAACAAAATTATTTGTGGTCATTTTTCAGTATCTATTATAACAATACGAGAATTACTGTCTGGCCAAGGTATCCCTGATGTTTTATTACTAATCAATGAGGGTCAGACACAATATTACGTTGTACATTCAATTATATGATATGAGAATTTCTACTGGATAATTTCTAAGGTAACTGCTGGTTCCAGGCCTTCGTAAACTTTGCGATATCATCTTGTAATAAAAAGCCTTGCTAAAAAGTGTTAACATGAGAAATTATTTAAACCACCTAAACTCTATATTGGGAGCTAAGGGGTCTAAATATAGAAGAGTTATGTAGCCTCACAGTGAAAGCCGAGATTCTTTGAAAGTCGCGAAGCTGGTGCCCCTTCTTAAAACTGAAGCAACAATGGGAACGAGTATGTGAAGTGTCCAGACTAGACTAGAAGGGCCATTCAAAAGCACTGGAAATGAGTTGATGCAAGGATGTGGACGCTCGCGATGAGTGAAATTCATTAGATATAATGTGAAATAAAAATATCAACGTACTCTGGTCAAAGAAAAGAGAGTCCCCTACATAAATAGGGACTCGTACCAATGTTGTTTAACAAAAAGTAAAAAGCTCTTATAGGATGAGAAACTTGTGGATCCATTACCGTCAAAGCAACCTTCGAAACAAAGGAGGAAAGGCAATAGTAATAATTATATTTTTTGTGATGTTCTGATGATTAGACATGTACATTTTCAACGTTTCATGCTTTATCGAAAGTCACATCTGTAAAAATACCAGTTCCTACTCAATGAAATATAACAAGAAATATAGATATTATCAAACTTCAACTTATTTCACAACTTATTTAAGCCTACCAAAAAGGAAAGAATTACAATGAATGTACATATAGCAATGAGAAGACGGGGTTGACCTGAAAAATGTGGTGTATTTGCGCTATATTGGAAGAAATACAGTTGCGATTTCGATAAACTTGTTTACCTATGCATTCTATACTCATTCAGCGAGCTATACCAAAAATACAGGGCATTGCAAATACACCAGAAAATTAAGCACTAGGTATCACTTCGAATAATAAGGCAGATTTAAACAAGTTTCTATGCTTATATCTAGTTCATAGGAACTTACTTCATGAGCAGGAATCTGAAAACCACTTCAATGTAATAATACTTACTACACGAAGTTAACCAGCCTTATCTAGTCATTTCATCATTGTCATTACACTACTTACTAATTATAAGTAGTACGAGTGTATTTTCAATGCACATAGCCTTCCCAAAGTTACTGCATGCCGCTTCAAGCCCTGTCCTGGTAAAGGAGAAAACATAGGCATCGGGTCAGTAACCCCATCCCGTAGAAAACAACCTTTCTAAAAAAAAAATGCTAAACTGAATAAACAATTCAAAACATTCAGATGATCTTGATTCAGAAGAATTATGATACGTAATAGTGAAAGCCGAGTTTATTCGGAAATTACGAGGACCATCCTCCTCCTAAAAACCAGACAAAAAATTAATATAGGTACATTGAATGTCAAGACATTGTGAGAGACCGACAGGACCAGTCAAATACATACGAAAATAAGGAGATACAACTTGACAGTGATCGGAATCAGTGAAGCCAATTGGACTCAAGCTGGACAGCAAAAGTTAGATTCGGGAGAGAATCTGTTGTACTCTGGTCACAAAGAAGAAAATGCTTCTCACACATAGGGAGATGCCCTGATGTTGCCCAAAAAGAGGTACGAAAAACACATGTAGGATGAGAATCTCATGGAACCGGAATCATCAAAACATCCTTCAAAACAAAAGAGGGAATTACAATGAATGTTATCGAGTACTATGCACCCACAAACCATAGCAATGTAGACAATAACGATCAGTTTTACGATAGGCTACAATCGATCGTAGAGAAATGTACAAGAGAGGACCTGACCATCCCGATGGGAGACCTATAGCGACTCACGTGCAAATGAGTTTAGTCTCATCTAACGCAGTTTAGCCCTTTGGCTAACTCATTTAGAGGACAAAGTCATCCGCACTATAACAACTTATTGTACCCTTATTATTTTGTGCTTGTATGAAATACGTATGCTTGAATATTGCTTACGGCCTACGCATTTATTCACTCTGCTAATCTTACTACTAACTGATTATTTGATTCGATTACTCATTCATTTCACACACTATATATATGTCCATGTTATTCATACTCACTCACTCACACACTCTCGTCTCGCTCTTGCTATGGCTCTCGCTCGCTTGCTTGCCTTTCGGCACAACTCTTCTATGCTTGTTTAACGCATCTGTACATTTGGATATGTGTGTGGTCTCGTAATAAACGTAATCAAAACTTCGTATTTGCCTTCTGATTAATAAACCGTTGGGACGTTATATAGAACGATTATCAAGACGAGCTATATACGAAGTTTAAGGATTATATCGAATACCGACCACCACAGACCTAAACCACAAGGTCGGAGTGGACAACACTAGATAGGAAGATATGATGGAACCACATGGACTGGGAGAAAAAACGACAATAGTGAGATTTACAAATTTATGTGCATTCAACAAAATGGATGTAGGTGGTTATATCACGTGACGGAAAAGGTAAAATAACACCGTTTTACTCATTGTAATTGTTCAACATTACTTCCAGTTTTAACTTAATGCAATGATTGCTCATTGTAGTATTCGTTTTGGTTTCCTCTGTGATATTTCATTCGGTATATTATTAATTTATTCGAGTATGATATCTGTTTAAGATACGGGATTCCCGTATTAAATTAGCATGAACTACGCTCAGGGTGAACAGCAGGATATGATTTGTTATAACTCTGTGTATTATTCATATACGTGATTTCATTCTAATTATCAATCAAAATGTGTGTAAAATCAATATACAAATGAGTGTATTTTTGACTGGGATAGTCGTGTTTTCAGGGTTCAGTAATCTTCACTTGTACCAGTCTTCATTTTCTTACTAGCATCGTGAGAATTGTAGTGGTTCCTCGTTCCACAAGCATAAGTAATAAGTGAGTCCGACATAACCATTAGCGACCACCAGTCATAACACGTGGCACTAATTTCCCACACAAACGCATACACAAAACTACATGCCTCTCACCGGACCACACCATAGGGAACTAGATAGATCATATCTGCATCAGTAAGAAATTCACAATTTCAATGGAGGATGCGAGAACCAAGAGATGAGTTGACATTGCTTCATATCATCACCTGCTAAAGAAGCAATCAACAACTTGGAAAACAGAATTACGAAGGTTCAATACAGCATTCCTTCGATATACTGACTAACTCAACCAATTCAAGACAGCTTTCAACAACAGGTTCCGAACCCTACATCAACTACTCAAAGATAAGGCACACACTATGGAGGACAATTGGAAATGGATCAAAGAAGCACTAATTTCAAACTGTCAGGAGGTTCTGGGCCTCAAGAGGCATCATCATAATGAATGCATCTCTATCGACAGCCTGATCAAGATTCAACAGGGGAAGAACAATGAGGCAGAAATTACCAATAGCCGAACAAGAACAGAGGAAGTCGAGGTACACACCCAATACACTCCAGCAAACAAACAAGTGAGTATTGGCGTCAGAGGCGACAAGCAGAAATACGTCGAACACCTAGCAATGACAGACGAAAAAGCTGCGACAAAGGGAAATATGAAACAACTATATGACACAACGACAAAACCAACAGGGAAATATAGTAAACCAGAGAGATCAGTTAAGTACAAAACAGGAAATCCAATCACCGACATTCGAAAATAGAAGAAGAGATGAGTGGAACTTTTTGACGAACTCTTCAATAGATCAGCTCCATTGCAACCACCAAATATCGAAGCAACACACACACACACCTTCCTCCTGCAGATGTCACTCCTCAAACGATCGAAGAGTTCAGGATGGTCATCAGACAAATCAAGATTGCCAAAGTAAAAGAACCTGAAAACATACCAACCGAATCACTGAAATCAGACATACCAGTAACTGCAATCATGATCCACGTTCCACTCAGGAAGATTTGTGAGCAGAAACAAGTGACACCGATAGACTGGGAAGAAGGACACCTCATCACCTCAAGAATACAATGAAAGGAGATCTGAGCAAATGTAAAAACTACACATCACTACGCATCACATCACTGTCAGTTCCAGGAGAGATTTTCAACAGAGTGTTGCTGAATCGGATGAAAGATTCGGTAGACCTCCATCTCCCAGATCAACAGACTGGATTCTGTAAGCATCCGTTTTGCATAGACCGGATCGCCACATTACGGATCATCGTTGAACAATCAATTGAATGGAACTCGTCACTATACATCGACTTACTTGACTATCAGAAAGCATTTGACATTGTGGGTAGGAGAACATTATGGAACCTTCTTTGACACTATGGAGTGAGCAGTTGAGAAGATCGTCAACATCATACGGAACTCATGCGACGGAATGCACAACAAAGTCGTCCATGGAGGACAGTCAACAGATACATTCCAAGTGGGGACCGGAGAGAGACAAGGCTGTCTAATCTCCCCCTTCCTCTCTCTTCTGGTGGTTCACTGGATTATGAAGACCTCGACATCTGACGGGAAGCACAGAATACAAAACAATGGTCAACCAATATCATGGTCAGAATCTCAAATTATTTTTATTATTATTGTTATTATAATTATAGTTATTATTGGTTAAACATGATTATTAATCTCTCCAATACATGACTGATTTACTTTTCATTCATCCCTTCTTATTATGTTCTACTAATGATTTTTTTAAACACAATTTAGCCTTCCATTAAACATTTGATCGAATTATAATTGTACTATTACTTCTCTCATCCTACTTTGACCCATATTTATTCTGATCATGGATCTTAAATTTTCACTTAACATATAAACTAATTCTAGTAAACATTCCATGTGAGTCAATCAACACTAACAATTTTATTTTCCATAGTGGTCTAGCTTCAATTGACTCATGAATTCAACTTTAAAATTATGAAAACTTTCACAAAACCCCTTCTGACAATTTTATTCTATTTTGTTTGACAATCCTAAATCCGCATGCTTTAACTTTAAACGATGCAGTTTACTCTTAATCTGTTCATTTTTCGGATTATTAATTTGGATATATAATTGTAGAAGATGAAGAAAATTTATCGAATAGAATATTCTTCGTTCAAATATTAGTCTTTGAATAATTTTTATCTTAATTACTAGTTAGACGATAACATTTCAAGACTTTTGTATATCTTAACAATATACAGTCTGAACAAGTTCAACGTGTAGTTTTGTGTAAATCCCACGTAAATCAGTAGAAGCCAGTAAGCTCTTCAGGAAAAGATATGAGCTTATCCAAAGTTCTTGTGACTGCAAAATTGGATTAGACAAACAAACAAACACGTTGGTAATTTACGTTGCTGTATTTTATGTGCAAGCAGAGAAATCTTTTTCGTAAAGCAGACGGGCACGTCACATCACATTCGGAAACTTCGTAACAACTCAAAAGCGTTTAGAGCTACAATGAATATATACAACCTCAAGTCACAAACATCATAGGCTTAGATGATATTTAGAAGTGGAATTCAGGGCACATTTCGTCCTATTTGGGACTCATCAGTTGGATACACCTGTATCTCAGAGTTGACGTTCACTCCGGGACTCGAACACTGTACCGTTCGTTTCAAACGCCATCGCGTTATCCATTTAGCTACTGAATCCAGATAGTCACTAGCTTGTGCAGTGAGGAGAAGTTTGATTCATTTTAGTATTGTTTTCTTGAATCTTTACATTGATGTTTAGGACTGTAATTAATCCGTCTCTTATTGGCATATTTGTCCTAGAGTGGACATCAACTATAGGATGCACGTACGTGCAGATGATGAGTCCCAAATAGGACGAAACACGCGTCCTGGATTCCACTTTTAGACACCATCATCTCATCTTATAAGCAGCTGTTCATTAAACCAAATACTGAAGTTGTATATCAGGGCCCTAACTAAGTATATAATGAACTGTTGTATAGATGTTACACAAATTAGTGCGATTTGTTATCAAACTACTAGAGTAAAACATAATTCACACTACTATTGATTCCTTTGATGATGGTGATCTAAGCTGTAAGACAAAGCCTTTTATTAGTTCTCATCTATGGAAGAATGTTTCAGTCATTTTAGCTTAGTCATATCAATATTTCAGTTTACGCTAAGCCTAAGAAATTATTATTGAACACAAGTAGCAGTAACAAACAGAATGAAATTTTATTGATTACATTATTTATCGCTATGTAATTGGTTGATTAAGTATGTCATATGGATAGATTGTCCCACCAATAGGTAAGATCACTATTAGAACTTTCAATTTTCGTGAATTTGCGTCTCGTCAATAAACACCAGATAAATAAATATCATGCAGGCTATAATCATTGGATTTACCTTATCCTTCATTAGTACCTTCAAATCTGCAGAATCTTATCCTCAATGTTCAAATATTACCAATGTTCAACGTTTAGATTGTTATCCAAATTTTGGTTCTAATGAAGGTGGATGCATCAAAAGAGGATGTTGTTGGGTGCCTAAAAGTGGAAATAATGAATTACCATACTGTTATTTTCCAAAAGATTATTCTGCATATATTGTATTATCAACTGAGAAAACTAAACGTGGCTTTATTGGACAATTGAGCAAACCTAATCCAACCTATTACCCAGATGAAATAAAAAGTATTGCCGTTGAAATTAGAGAGGAGACTTCCACTAGACTTCGTATACGATTTACTGTACCTTCACAGCCAGACAGATGGGAACCACCTATTCCATTGGGAAATGCGGATGATACTCCTGTAAAAAATGTTCAATACAAAGTTGACATGGAGAAATCACCCTTTGGATTAAAGGTAAGACATAAGATTTTGTTGCGTTTAGGACACTAATAAGCTGTCAACCGTCCTGATTTTCGTGAATATATACCACTTTATCCAATCTTGATGATCTAGACCTGTAAAATACTGTCAATATTTATCTGATAAAACATTATTTAAGTGTATACTGCTTTTTGTAGTGACTGCTCTCAAACAAAGCAAATGATGGGACTTATTCACCGAACCTTTTGGTTTATTGTGAATGAAAATTTGTGGTCTGTTCTTTAAACAGGTCTACATGAAATTATTTTCACTTAATTAAATCCACAAAGCTGGCACCTACTTACCGTTCATTCTTTAGGTCATTATCTGCAACTGACATAACCTGATTACACGTTTTCAGTGGTTTTCAGCGGTTTATTTTCACATGAGAATAAATTTAGATAATTAGGATAAATTAATGTGTCATTGAATAAAAATAAACAGAATTCTGTGAAGAAAGTTTTCTTTTCGACGAAATCCTTTACTTAAGATGTACATTCGTATTTGTAGTTGTATCTCTATAGAAGGATACAAAAGATTACATCATAAAGTGATTCGAGACTCTTAATATCAAATGACGTTGCGTAATAGTCATGAGGTTAGAGGAGAATAGAAGGATGGAAATAATTTGCGTGTCAGAATTATGAAGGATGATTGTCCGCTCGACAGATGAAGAAAAACATAAAAGTCATAATAACTGAAAAAATAATCATAATAACTGACTAAGGTTTGAAATTACAAAAACTAATTAAAAAGAACAAGACTAAAACATACTACAGAAGGAAATTAGGGCCAAGGAAGAATGAGAGGTTGGACCTATCGTTTTTGCATGCGGAATTCGGGCTTAAATTGGTGAATCTCCGACGCCTCAGTAGTGCCTAAGTTTTTGATTCGACCTTACTTCGACCCATCTGCTTTGATTGTGTAGATTATTTTAAAGGAAAACTTTCGGAGCAATGTGTCCAGGGTTGATTACATGCTCCTGTATTTAGAATTGGTCGACTCGATCATTCTGATAACAGGATATAATAAACAATATCACTTTAATTGTGTTTAAAACTTACAGAGAGAACTGAGATGACAAAATTTGAAAATACATGTGTTTGATATTAATTAACCAAATTCGGATTAAGAAATTTATGATTTAAAATTACAAGTTGACCTCAATATAATGAACTTTTAATTGATTTACTGACATATGTTTGAGAGATTGAGTAAATTTGTTAATAAACATAGAATATTGATAACGTGTTCAATAGAGATGATTCACGTTGTAAGCTATCATCAAGAACATGAGAGTTTTCACCTCCTCCAGGGTTTCCCCATCAGGTGTGATTGTGTTGGTGTTCTCTGTGTCGCATTTGAGTATTTTGCTTTTTGCCTTGTGTATGTTGAAGCCTAACGTTTCAGAGTCTGCTGTTAAACTGGTCGCATTCACCTGGAATTGTTGGAATGTATTGGATAGAAGAACTAGGTCATCTGTGAAGTTCAAATAGTCTAGTTGCATCCAAGCTGTCTATTGTATTCCGTGCTTCCCGTCAGGTGTCAAGGTCTTCATAATCCAGTGAACCACCAGAAGAGAGAGGAAGGGGGAGATTAGACAGCCTTGTCTCTCTCCGGTCCCCACTTGGAATGTATCTGTTGACTGTCCTCCATGGACGACTTTGTTGTGCATTCCGTCGCATGAGTTCCGTATGATGTTGACGATCTTCTCAACTGCTCACTCCATAGTGTCAAAGAAGGTTCCATAATGTTCTCCTACCCACAATGTCAAATGCTTTCTGATAGTCAAGTAAGTCGATGTATAGTGACGAGTTCCATTCAATTGATTGTTCAACGATGATCCGTAATGTGGCGATCCGGTCTATGCAAAACGGATGCTTACAGAATCCAGTCTGTTGATCTGGGAGATGGAGGTCTACCGAATCTTTCATCCGATTCAGCAACACTCTGTTGAAAATCTCTCCTGGAACTGACAGTGATGTGATGCGTAGTGATGTGTAGTTTTTACATTTGCTCAGATCTCCTTTCATTGTATTCTTGAGGTGATGAGGTGTCCTTCTTCCCAGTCTATCGGTGTCACTTGTTTCTGCTCACAAATCTTCCTGAGTGGAACGTGGATCATGATTGCAGTTACTGGTATGTCTGATTTCAGTGATTCGGTTGGTATGTTTTCAGGTTCTTTTACTTTGGCAATCTTGATTTGTCTGATGACCATCCTGAACTCTTCGATCGTTTGAGGAGTGACATCTGCAGGAGGAAGGTGTGTGTGTGTGTTGCTTCGATATTTGGTGGTTGCAATGGAGCTGATCTATTGAAGAGTTCGTCAAAAAGTTCCACTCATCTCTTCTTCTATTTTCGAATGTCGGTGATTGGATTTCCTGTTTTGTACTTAACTGATCTCTGGTTTACTATATTTCCCTGTTGGTTTTGTCGTTGTGTCATATAGTTGTTTCATATTTCCCTTTGTCGCAGCTTTTTCGTCTGTCATTGCTAGGTGTTCGACGTATTTCTGCTTGTCGCCTCTGACGCCAATACTCACTTGTTTGTTTGCTGGAGTGTATTGGGTGTGTACCTCGACTTCCTCTGTTCTTGTTCGGCTATTGGTAATTTCTGCCTCATTGTTCTTCCCCTGTTGAATCTTGATCAGGCTGTCGATAGAGATGCATTCATTATGATGATGCCTCTTGAGGCCCAGAACCTCCTGACAGTTTGAAATTAGTGCTTCTTTGATCCATTTCCAATTGTCCTCCATAGTGTGTGCCTTATCTTTGAGTAGTTGATGTAGGGTTCGGAACCTGTTGTTGAAAGCTGTCTTGAATTGGTTGAGTTAGTCAGTATATCGAAGGAATGCTGTATTGAACCTTCGTAATTCTGTTTTCCAAGTTGTTGATTGCTTCTTTAGCAGGTGATGATATGAAGCAATGTCAACTCATCTCTTGGTTCTCGCATCCTCCATTGAAATTGTGAATTTCTTACTGATGCAGATATGATCTATCTAGTTCCCTATGGTGTGGTCCGGTGAGAGGCATGTAGTTTTGTGTATGCGTTTGTGTGGGAAATTAGTGCCACGTGTTATGACTGGTGGTCGCTAATGGTTATGTCGGACTCACTTATTACTTATGCTTGTGGAACGAGGAACCACTACAATTCTCACGATGCTAGTAAGAAAATGAAGACTGGTACAAGTGAAGATTACTGAACCCTGAAAACACGACTATCCCAGTCAAAAATACACTCATTTGTATATTGATTTTACACACATTTTGATTGATAATTAGAATGAAATCACGTATATGAATAATACACAGAGTTATAACAAATCATATCCTGCTGTTCACCCTGAGCGTAGTTCATGCTAATTTAATACGGGAATCCCGTATCTTAAACAGACATCATACTCGAATAAATTAATAATATACCGAATGAAATATCACAGAGGAAACCAAAACGAATACTACAATGAGCAATCATTGCATTAAGTTAAAACTGGAAGTAATGTTGAACAATTACAATGAGTAAAACGGTGTTATTTTACCTTTTCCGTCACGTGATATAACCACCTACATCCATTTTGTTGAATGCACATAAATTTGCAAATCTCCCAGTCCATGTGGTTCCATCATATCTTCCTATCTAGTGTTGTCCACTCCGACCTTGTGGTTTAGGTCTGTGGTGGTCGGTATTCGATATAATCCTTAAACTTCGTATATAGCTCGTCTTGATAATCGTTCTATATAACGTCCCAACGGTTTATTAATCAGAAGGCAAATACGAAGTTTTGATTACGTTTATTACGAGACCACACACATATCCAAATGTACAGATGCGTTAAACAAGCATAGAAGAGTTGTGCCGAAAGGCAAGCAAGCGAGCGAGAGCCATAGCAAGAGCGAGACGAGAGTGTGTGAGTGAGTGAGTATGAATAACATGGACATATATATAGTGTGTGAAATGAATGAGTAATCGAATCAAATAATCAGTTAGTAGTAAGATTAGCAGAGTGAATAAATGCGTAGGCCGTAAGCAATATTCAAGCATACGTATTTCATACAAGCACAAAATAATAAGGGTACAATAAGTTGTTATAGTGCGGATGACTTTGTCCTCTAAATGAGTTAGCCAAAGGGCTAAACTGCGTTAGATGAGACTAAACTCATTTGCACGTGAGTCGCTATAGGTCTCCCATCGGGATGGTCAGGTCCTCTCTTGTACATTTCTCTACGATCGATTGTAGCCTATCGTAAAACTGATCGTTATTGTCTACATTGCTATGGTTTGTGGGTGCATAGTACTCGATAACATTCATTGTAATTCCTCTTTTGTTTTGAAGGATGTTTTGATGATTCCGGTTCCATGAGATTCTCATCCTACATGTGTTTTTCGTACCTCTTTTTGGGCAACATCAGGGCATCTCCCTATGTGTGAGAAGCATTTTCTTCTTTGTGACCAGAGTACAACAGATTCTCTCCCGAATCTAACTTTTGCTGTCCAGCTTGAGTCCAATTGGCTTCACTGATTCCGATCACTGTCAAGTTGTATCTCCTTATTTTCGTATGTATTTGACTGGTCCTGTCGGTCTCTCACAATGTCTTGACATTCAATGTACCTATATTAATTTTTTGTCTGGTTTTTAGGAGGAGGATGGTCCTCGTAATTTCCGAATAAACTCGGCTTTCACTATTACGTATCATAATTCTTCTGAATCAAGATCATCTGAATGTTTTGAATTGTTTATTCAGTTTAGCATTTTTTTTTAGAAAGGTTGTTTTCTACGGGATGGGGTTACTGACCCGATGCCTATGTTTTCTCCTTTACCAGGACAGGGCTTGAAGCGGCATGCAGTAACTTTGGGAAGGCTATGTGCATTGAAAATACACTCGTACTACTTATAATTAGTAAGTAGTGTAATGACAATGATGAAATGACTAGATAAGGCTGGTTAACTTCGTGTAGTAAGTATTATTACATTGAAGTGGTTTTCAGATTCCTGCTCATGAAGTAAGTTCCTATGAACTAGATATAAGCATAGAAACTTGTTTAAATCTGCCTTATTATTCGAAGTGATACCTAGTGCTTAATTTTCTGGTGTATTTGCAATGCCCTGTATTTTTGGTATAGCTCGCTGAATGAGTATAGAATGCATAGGTAAACAAGTTTATCGAAATCGCAACTGTGTTTCTTCCTGTGGTACATAAAAATCTGTCAAATAAGAACTTTCTGTATAAGGTATAACTCCGACCGAAACTTGTATGAAATGTTATTTTTATTGTCTTAATAACGTCTAATAATATAGATATACAAATTTCAACTAAACGGTTTTTATGAAGTCTATGTAATGAGTCATATTTCATTTTTACTGCGATCAAAAACACTAATTTCTAGTTGGTTGATGGCTCTTTCAGTACACCAAAGTTTTAGTCTATTCATAGGTCTTTTGAACAAATATCTATAAGCGTATGCCTTTCAATTTTATCGATCTACTTCGGTTAATACCAATACTTTTTGCATATGAGATTATTTCTCCGGATTCGCTGGTTGTATGTGATGTAGGGGACTATAATACCCACGTACGAGAATTAAGAGGACAAGAACAAAGAATTAAGGAGAATAGCATGAATTTATTTCTATATGTCTATATCAGCTGCTTACAATCTGTAGTATCATATAAAACCAAACTTTTCACAACGTTAACACAAGTAAATTATAATTCAGAATAACATGAATTCAAGCCAGTCAGTTAAGAACAAAATTATGAATTTGAAGTAATGAAAATTATCCACCCGAAGCAAGAGGAAGTGTTGCATGAATTTTGTAATAAAACGAGGGTAACGTCACCATGTTAACTAAAGATTTTCATTTTCGGTACATAAGTCCGTCTTTAGATGTCTGATAGCTATGCTTTCGGCAAATTTAAAAAGAATAGAGTTTGATTGCTGATCGATAATCTTGTAGGCTCTCAATATATCAACCTAATGTCCTGTCAAGTATATTTTGAAATAGCACTTTTGGAGACCTTTGATTTCTTCTTACCTAAACATTTTTGCGATGTGTTCTTAAAATCGAAAATAGTTCGTTCTTTCTGTCCTACCAGTGCAACTATTTGGGTAGATTAATGTAAATTTATGTGTTCAATTGACACTTACGTAAAAGGTATAACAATCTATCCTTGACTGTAGTAAAGAACGTGTTTTTTACAACATAATCAGTTTGGTTATAGGATAGGTTCTGGTCAGTGTGAGTCTCCATCTTTTCTATTGTTTAAGCAAAGTCTTGCCTTTGAATTCAAGGTAAATAAAAATAGGTTTTTGCCTGATATGGTTACTATAAGTTTTCTATTTTTATTTTTCCCAAATTTTCCAACAAATTTCTGTGGATACCTATTGTTCCCCAGATATTCTTTAAACATTCATTAGTTCTCCTTCTATTGTATCAGTAGTACATACCCTTTCCTCTTTGTGAAATAACGTATTCATAAGTGATTTTCCTTAACTAATTTGACGAAAGATATTAAGGTTAAGATCAACTCCATTCAATGTATTCTTTAATAAACTGAACCTTGTAGCGTTCTCCCTGCATTTTATGGGGATATCGAGAAATTGGAACTTGTAATCTTTCTCATGTTTTATAGTAAACTGAATGATTTTATGAACGACATTGAAATCGATTAGCAAATGTTTTACTTATTGTTGATTATTTCATATATTAAAAGTATCATCAGCATACCTTGCATAATACATCACTAAATTAGTCTCTTCGTTAGGCTTGATCATTTCAAGATTAGCCACGAATATATCTGCTAGGACATCATTAAATGAACTTTCCATTACTATACTATAAGTTTGATGGTACATGATGCTAACGAACTGAAAGTGACCATCTTTCGTACACATAATTAGCTGTCTTTTGAGTCCTGATACGGGTAAATGTACAAGGTCAGATTGCTCTCAAATAATATCTAGGGTTTCAAGAAGTGATGGTTTGGTAAACAAGGAGTTCCATCAAAAGAAACCACTGAATTGCCAGTAATGTCTATATAAGTGAAACTGTCAGGAAATTAAAACTAGGAGTTATTGCTGTCTATGATATAGTAATCATAATTTACCAATTTACATATCAATTAACTGATTAACTCGTCATGGATATATAAGATGTTTATAATAATTATCATTTTATGTTGAATAAAACATTAGCAAGGTTCGCTGAAGAACGAACTCAATGAATCAAGATTCGCTCTCGCACTATGGCCGTTAAAACAGAACGAAATAGGGGTATTACCATTTTTTAACCATAGGAATCATAGAAGATATGATTGACATGCAGTGTGGTCATCGAGTATCAAATGTTGTATGTGAACAGGTTGAAAAGGAAACTTAAAGGTTAACTAGACGATGGCAAACTAAATTCCTAAATACATTTATTATTTGTCTAACATGTTCTGGCATTTGACGACTACTGTAATAGGATTTTAATGACGGTGAATTCATCGTTTCTTATTCTTCCTCTACATTTAGACTATTTGTCACATTCACTATGCTAACTTAGTTTACTAGTGGTATTAACTTTCTTTTTTCCTAGTTTATTTCGCTATTCAGAAATATTAATAGTCAAATTTGGTTTAATAGCTTTTTAGATAAAACTACCTTTTTTAAAATGATTTTTATTTTATAAAAACTTTAGATAATAAGAAATACTAAAGAGCAAGATGTACTTTTGGACTCAACTGGACAGTTGGCTAGTTCGCTTATATTTTCAGATCAGTTTTTGCAGATATCATTTCGTGTGAATGCTCATGTAAGCTTTGGTCCTGGGGAAATAGAACAAAAATATCCAAACGCCTTTGATACGTGGACGCGAATAGCTCTTTGGGGTCACGATGGAAATCCACAGTCGTATGCGAATCTATATGGAACTCACAATTTCATCATGGGTTTAAAGTATGATGGCACTGCATTTGGAATCTTCTTTTTAAACAGCAACGCACAAGAAGTAGCAATAACACCTCTACCAGCCATCACATATAGAACCATTGGTGGAATATTAGATTTCTTCGTGTTCACTGGACCGAAACCACTAGATGTAATAAATCAATATTATGATCTTATCGGTCATCCAACGATACCCCCATACTGGTCACTCGGATTTCATATCTGTAGATATGGAATAAAAAATCTGGATGAAGCCAAAGAAGTCCTCAAGCGAAATATGGAAGCTGGAATTCCGATAGATGCTCAGTGGTTTGACATCGATTATATGGATGCATACAAAATTTGGTCAGTGGACACGAAACGATTTGGTGGAATGGATGTTTTTGTTAGGGATGTTCTACGCAAGAATTATAGTATGAGAACAGTGTTGATCGTAGATCCAGCTATTAGCACAAAAGGTGGTCCCGGATATCGTCCATATGAGGATGGTATGAGACTCGGTATTTTCATTAATGATAGTCGAACTGGGACACCGATTCTAGGTACGGTGTGGCCAGGGGAAACAGTTTTCCCGGATTTCTCACATCCGTCTGCTGAGGATTGGTGGTTCAAGTCGACGTCTGATTTCCACAAAGTGATTAACTTCGACGGTTTGTGGATAGACATGAACGAACCGGCCAATTTCGATTGTGGTTCACTCAGTGGTTGTTCATTATCGAATACGCTTGACAATCCTCCTTTTGTGCCAAAAATTCTTGGAAACTCATTATACGACAAGACAATCTGTCCATCAGCCTTACATTACAACACAACACACTATAATTTGCATAATATATATGGTTACGATGAAGCACGTGTAACGCACAATGTTTTAACTCGAATGTTTCCTGATAAACGACCTTTCATATTGACACGTTCAAGCTTTGCAGGTTCAGGTTTGTATGCCACTCACTGGACAGGAGATGTTTTATCGAATTGGGATAGTTTGAAAACGTCTGTGGTTCAAATCATTAACTTTAATATGTTTGGCATTCCGATGGTTGGTGCTGATATATGTGGATTTACAGGAAATACAACAGAAGAACTGTGTGTGCGGTGGAGTCAGTTAGGTGCTTTTTATCCATTTTCCCGTAATCACAATGAAGATGAGGCTATGGATCAAGACCCTGCATATTGGAGTAAAGATTCTACTAAGGCAATCAAAGAATCCTTGAAGTTAAGATACCACTTACTACCGTATATATACACTTTATTTTATAGATCGTACTTAAATGGAACAACTGTGGCTCGTGCTCTCGCATTCGAGTTCCCTGAAGACTTGGCCACACATAAAGTCGATTCACAATTCATGCTCGGATCGTGTATTTTGGTTACTCCAGTGCTAGATGAGGGTCGGACATTCGTTGAGGGTTACGTTCCATCAGGAGAATGGATTGAACTATCCGCTGGCAAACGGTATTTCAGTCGAGGTACATGGAAATACTTCGATGCACCTCTGAATGTCATTCCGATTTCTATTCGTTGTGGGTGTATAGTTCCAATACAAGTTTCTGCTGAAACAACAGATATCGCTCGTAAGAAGGGATTTGGTTTATTTGTGATCTTGTCTTCAACTGATGATGGAAGTAGTGCTGCTGGACAGAGAATCACAGCATCGGGTGAATTATTCTGGGATAATGGAGATGATGCTAATTTAAATTATGTACATGTGAAATTTGAAGTACGTGATCGTACTTTAACAGTGACTTCTACACCTTCGAGTGTTGAAAGTTTAGAGAAAATTGATTTGAAAGAACTGGATGTTAAGACTATTCTTATAGTAGGTTTCATTAAAAAGCCTGCAGCAATTCTTGTTAACAACAAACCGGTAGATTTTATATTTGATAATGACTTGGAAACTTGTCAAATTAAAAATCAATCCTTTTTAACTTTAAGTAAGGAATTTATAATCAAATGGAGATTTTGATTATCTTTCAAATTTCCTTTTTTACATTACTCTTCATCATTCAGATTATTTTAAATAGGATATATTATTTAGCTACCAGGAGTTATACAGATAATTGTGCACCATTTTATAAATGGAACTTCAGTTAACTGAATACATTACTTCTTTCTTTACTGTTATATAGTCATCAAAGTGTTTTGTTGTTGATTGTTTTACTTTTTTTTTAATCACGATTGCCTTGTTTTCTTTACAGTAACTTATTTTTAAGAGGTGATATTGATTGTTTATTAAAATAATTTTAGTCATTTATATGTTGAATTAAATTTGTTCTGTTGATAATTCTAATTTGTTTAAATAACATCAAGATTTACATCAGTCTCATTTATAGTATTATTAATTACCAGAGAATAGTCTAGAGATTCTGTTGTTGTTATTACTGTTCTTTCTAACTTTATTGACCTTGGAGACTTTTAATTTCAGAGATATTTTAATCATGAGATAAAAGCTGATAAATAACCCACCGATTGTGAGGGCAAAATAAATAACTGTTTCGTTCTAGCTTGTGACTCTTCTGAAGTATGCACCCATGGACCCTCCAGGGATTAAGTTATTACGTTGTCCGGTTGTCTGCGTCTAATACTGATATATGTGCTTCTTATATTCGTGGCCAAACCAGCTAATTGAGTAAGAATATCTATAGTTTATGTCTATTACCTTAGAAATTGAGTCACATCTTGATCAGTAATGTCCACATGTCAACATCTATCACTTATTATTTGACCGATGCCTGACTGACCCGGTGTTTCATAAAATCAGGACACTGAAGTACTACAGGAGCACCATTCTTTTAGACTGGTGTACCAGAATTCGTTGGTTTGTATTTTCAGCGATAAAGCACTGCACATGTTCTGAAAACCCCAATTTAAGTCCCAACGGCTCTTCTTATTCTTCTAAATCTTTCCAGCTGAAATCAGTCACTGTTCTGTTACATTTTCTAAAAGTATTTCCTTGACACGACTCAATTATCAAAATGCATGTAGTCGTCTCTACTGTAAATACTTCTGCCAGTTTAATTTCCAAAGCTGCTTGACATGGAGAGCATAGTTGAGGTATTTCGGGTTGATGATGGAACATCATAATTAATGCCCTGTGTAACTAACTACATGTTTGTTATAGTATCTGGAATATCCATAATAAAACACATACTAGCTTATGATAAACGAGACAACAATAATGAGACATGTCTGCTCCATGGGGAAATTTCTCGCCATCAAAATTAACCATAAATTCAACTGAGAATGTATAAAATCCTTTAGAAATCCCAATGTCCGTACAACATTCGGTAATATACAGGAAAATAAACCCAGAAATAACTGTGTGTAAACAAAGATATGACATCAAGCAGTACTTATATACATCGTCTTTCACATCCTGAAACCATTAGCACTCGGGATATTTAATAGATGGGCAGTGTAATAATAATCTGTTTGTCAACCTGTTGCCGGTAAAGTTGTGTGATCAGTTGACTTACATAGGTTGGGATTAAAATCACACATAAGGATTCTTCACGTTGAGCAACCATAATTTTGGGAAAAAGTCCTCCTACTTTCTTGAAAATTGCTAGTGTACGTGAGTAATTACAGCCAATATCTCTCAGTGGGGGTTGAAAAACTGGTAAGAATATGTTTCACTGTGAATATCATAGATCAGTATATAACTCCTTCTAGCACCCACTGAGTATTCGAAATCTAGCAAAAGTCATTAATTAGTTGTTTTCTTCCAATAACATAAGGAGTAGGCTAGAGAAAGAACTGGCTACAAAGAATTTATGACATTATCTTCAGTAATCCAAATAAGTAGAATAGACGACTGAGGTATAAAGTTCATCGGCAAAAGAGTTGGTTTGTATGAAACGGAACACATTTTAATAAATATCAGAGGTGAACATTACGGATCTTACATGTACATGGAACATATAGGAGAATTTTTTAAAATCAGTATCTGATTTTAGATGTATTGTATTAGCATTTCGCAGAGATAACTAGTCGGATCACTAGCTCGTGATTAGATTCCTGTGCACACCTTTAAACGTACAGGGTTATTAGGCCTAACGAATTATTCATACCAGTGAAATATCGTAATCATTTTAAACTCCTACAGAAACGTTACTTTAAGTCAGATGATTTGAAAACAGTTGCACAAACAAAAATAATTTTTAACCAAATTCAACAAAAGTGCATGTAAAAGCCATTATTGAGGTGTTATTAGCTCAAGAGTACAAAACTTAATTCTCCATTCCGTTAAACGGGTTAAAGCACCTCAAAATGCAGATACACAGTGGATCTCGCATAATGGTACATTTATAGACGACTTTAAAACCACTCCAGACCTATCTAATGGTATTTTGGAAAACAATAGTGAATTACTAAATGACACCGATTCAAAAATTATGTAAGTGACTTGTAACTACATAAAATCTGTTTCTTTCAATTATCTAAGAATTAGCAAACCTACGAAATCCCTCAAGGTGTAAAACGGTCATGGAGTGGACAGGATTGCATCGATTTACTTCAAATATGGTGGGTCTGATATTCCACTACTTCTTCTACAACCGTTTGCTCTCTTTCTGGAGACCGGTACCCACGTTTACAGTTGTAAGACCGCATATATCATGTCACATTAGAAATCTGGAGATAGGAATGACATGAACAATTATCAGCCGATAAATATTACTCTAGTTGTCTCTAAGATAATGGAACAAATTATTTGTGACAAACTCTCCAACTATTTACACACTGAAAAGCTTATCACTAATTCTCAACATGACTTCCTTAAAACCCGATCTTTTATGATCTGCTAGTTTGACTAGTTCAATTCAGTGTTTGGTCGATGTGACCGAAGATATGTAGTTTTAGTGCAATACTTTGATATTTCTAAAGCTTTTAACATGGTCAATCACTAACTTCTTATAGACAAACTCTGATCTTCTGGGGTCGAAAACTCTCTGTTTACTTGGTTTAATTGTTTTCTCAGTCACCGACATGTAATAGTCAAAATGAAGTATTCCTCGTGGGATGCAGTGTCGGTCAAAATTGGTGTGATATAAGGTGTTGTCTTGGGTGATTTTTTGTCCTTTTAGTTAATAAAAATGATATTCGCGATTGTTTCTGTATGGGTAATCCTCTTCTATATACAGATGATGTTGAAGTGGTGTATTCATTTTCTCCTCATGAGCTCCATTAATTGAACCCAGACAGTTCTTAAATATTTTATGCTGCTTGTACGTTACTACTGAATGTTTTCAGTAGTCAAGTTCGTTAAACAAAACTATTATGCACGCACTCAGATCATTATGCTTCATTCTAATATACGGTATTATTTATATGCACAGGTGAAAAATATTAAACCAATCAAGACAGTTTATGAATCAGTGATAACAGTGAAACAAATTACATAAGTAGTCATAATAAGTAGAAAGTACAAACTCATAGTAACATGATAGGTGTAAATGTAGTGATAAGAATATTGAAAGCTCGATCCCATGTTTTAGTATAGGAAGTCGGTAGAACTCCGAAAAATAGACATTGAAACAACAATCATTTTAAATTATTGAAGCTGAGTAATAAGATGTTTTCGAATAATTAACAAGTAAAGGATACATACGAAAGAGAATGCGGAAAAACAAACGAATGAAGGATATGGAGGGTAGTGACAATGAAAAGTTGTTTGTCAAGCCTCGTGTGGTGTTAACAGAAGTATAGATCTAGTTTATCGACAGTTTCCTCAATGAACCCATTATATAACTTTGTTAGAAAAAAATCAGGTGGAATCTGATCTGAAAAAATTAGTATAGTTGCACAACACATTTCGAATAAACAACGAACATAATCCATTGAGAAATCTTCTTTATGTTCCAAACAATATGACATGTTTATCTGTTTGAAGAGTTTTATCATAAAAACCTTAGGTTAGTTGAGTATAAAGTCAAACAAATACAAAATGATAAGTAAAATTATAAAATAGAGAGAAGTGTATCGTGGTACGATATAATGTGAATAAAAAGTTTTCACATCACTCATTGTATTCAGAACTAACGGTGTAGATTTAAAGTGAGAAAAAATTGTTTCGGTGTACATAAAAGAGGCTTATATACTTTTGAGGGAAAGGCTACTCAAAATGTTTAACTCGCCGTTGAAAATTTCTATGTAAAAATTTAAATGCTGTTATAGGATCAATCCTATGACTTGTTTTAATAATATTTTTCGTGATTAGAGAGGGTATTCTTTCACTCCTTATATCTGAAGATTTTTAGTTAACTGGTGTAGATAAGAATTTATTTTGAATGAAATTCTAAAAAATTTTGAAAGGATAACTTTTCACCTTCAACAAAATAATACAAATTATCAGTATAGGATTGTGGGGATTGTTAAGTTTTTGATTGAGATCATGAACCGATTAATGTTAGACCACCATTGAAAACCTGGAAGCACTGGACGGCCGTTTCGTCTTATTGTGTGATTCCTCGGCAGTGCGTATCCACGATTCCGCTTGTGGGGTTCGAACCCTGGGACTTCAGTTTTTTGTTTTATACTGCTCGAATCATACATAAGCATTCACTAACAGATCAAAGTACCAATAACATAATGCAATTGCATGAGCCCCTAATTATTTGAAAGACTCTTATTACTTTTAATCATAAGAGAAGCTTTCAAAGATTACTAAAAAGTACTTTGGAGCATTTAATGATGCATAAAACAGGACCTAGTTAGCATTTTAATCAATTCGTTAGTGATAATTTATGTATTATCCCGAATCTATTGCATTTGTTAACTAAATAATACAACATAGTAACAAAATACAGATTCATATACTGAATTTCAGGACACACTTTATATGTGGGAGATGCTCAAAACAGAAGTATAAAGAGCAGGTTTTAAACCTGTGACTTAATGATTAAAAGTCCAGTTTATCGTGCCACTTTTCAAATGGAGGCTTTCTTCATTATTGTGACGAAGTTATGGGGCTGAAATTGAATATGAGACCGAAAGATATGTACACTTAGATGCATCACAATTTAAACTGGGTACATACTACTCATACCCATTACTTCTCATTTGTGACTTAAAAATCTTTACACTAACACAAATTAATAAAGTGTATCGATGAGTGAAAATGATTCATTATGTTTCATACAATCAAATTCTAGTGGAAAACACCAAAAATGGTGTCACGTTTTTTGAATGCATCTTTTTTACATGTTCTGACTTTAGCTACTACCTTGAATAGATAATTCAGAACAATTGTGATAACTAAATCAGGTTAGTGCTTGCTTCGTAATGCAGTCTGATGATGCTTCATCTTATAACTATGCAAATTAGTAAATTACTCAAAATGACCTATACATATTATTATCATCAATAAAATCATAAACGAACAGATTACAAGGTCACTGTATGAGTCAAGTCAAACACTTTAAGTGAAACAAACAAAATGAGAAAAAACGACATAAAATATCATTAAATTGTAAGAAGAAAATCCATTTGTTAAGTTTTATATCATAGAAAAAAGAATAAAAGACTGTAATATTCCAAAATTACTTACGTTATATTTCACTTTTTTGTAAAATTACTGGGCTCTTACCTAAAATGTGAAAACCATAAAATCAATACTTTATTTACAAATCCTACATAAATTGTTTCCAAATTTATCGTTCCTTCATTTCCATAACAATCACTCTATGTTCCCGTTCTCTTTCATTCGACTTTACCAACTTGCTACTGATAGGCATTCCACTTTAGATTGGTGTTATATACTATTTATATCGACGTAAGTAGCATACATTACAACAATAGACATGATAACTTGAATAGTATTATAATTGAAGTAATATGAAGTACTATATATGCATCTCCTGCTTACGTTGCTCCACTGCCTTGTGGATCAAACCTTCAGGTCGAAGGTTCCGGGTGTGGCCCCCTAAGAAAACCACCTGCTTCAACTTGGGCACCCGGGCAGTATCACAGCCCTCAGACATATCAAATGAAATTTGTGTGGCGCATATGTATTTTGTGCCTCCTTGTACCAATATCTATGTGTTAAAATAATAATAATAATAATAATAATAATAATAATAATAATAAAGTACTACATAAATCTAATAAAAAACTATGACAAGATAAATATTCATTAAAATGTTAAACATTGATTCCAATTCAATCATGTACAATTCAAGCGAGATACAGCCAACTAAAATGATGAAATATCAATTATCTTTGAATGTTTTTTAAAATATTTATTTACTTGTTTAAACATTTACAATATCTACATTATGTGTGCCTTTAAAATAAGGAGAAGTGAAAGAAGAACTAACAATTATTTCCTACCATTAAATGAATGCATATTTATTCCTTTATAGAGGAAATAGATATTAGATATTATAAAATGTACTTACAGTAGTACCGTAGTGAAGAAGAACACGAGTGAGGACAATCGAATGTATTTGACACGAAATTAAAGAGCATCCCCCAAAAAATCTGAGGACCATATTGTAAATAGTTAATTTGCAAAATATCAATCTATCGTCTCAAACTTCACTGTTCTTTTTGTAAATATCAATCGATTGTCTCAGATTTCGTGCTTCATGCACTTTCATACCAACTGTGTTCCGTTTCTGTTCTTTCCTTATTGATCTTCTACTGGAATTCATTCTACACCTGACCACCGTTACATACTACTTATGTGAATATAAGTAACCTACACCATAGTACCACTAGTACTACTAGTATTGTATGAAATTTATTTTATCAATATTCAAGATGTTAATATTAAAATTTGCATCATATTCTATTTTATCTGAAAAAAGCAAAGAAATTTTTATCAGTATTTTCTTTTTTGGTAGTAATTTGATTTTATGTTTAACATAGTTGCCAAATATTTTAGTAATAATGGTAGGAACTATTTTGAATTAATATTGAATTCATTTTTAGTCAATTAATTATGATTATTTAGGATGTATGTATATTAGATGGTTAGAGGTAGTTGTAAAAATACTCTGGATCTACCTTTTTGTGCTTATTAGTACTCATCAGGAAAGTGTACTTGCAATCTTTGTGGTAATAATACTCTATGTAAGATTTAGATCTACTTTAGACAGTTTCATAGACTGAGAATTTGCTAATGAGCTACTCAGGCTATATCACAACTTTATCGATAGAATTTTATTATTGTTAAAGTGGGAGACAAATATAACCTTTGATCATTACTGCTTGATCGATCAATTGTATAGTGTTTAGAAATATGATGTGCTTCATAAGTATTCTCTTAATTAGACAAACTTTACAGTCATAACATGCTTAACATCTGCAGGTGATAAAAAACAACGAGGTATTTATGTAATCACTTGGATTCATCAACACCATCCTGGTGGAACTGACAATCCTTTAGAGATTCAAAGTCTAATAATTCAGTGCCATAGATAGAGATGTTACCACAGAGTTATGTGAGTTGTTTATAGTTTTGATTTTGTAGTGATCTTATTTTAATCCTAGTCTTACAGTTATAATATTATTCACACTTGTTCTGCATCTCTCAGATTCCAATCTACAAAGAAATTTACAAAAATGAGTTTAACTTACACTGTGTATAGCATGTATTATCGTTACGGGTGTAAATATCAGTGTGATTTTGATGACAGACATAACAGTGTACGAATTAAATCATAATAAGTGCAGTTACCATAAACGAAAATGTTTTGATTATATGTTTACCATAAGTATACTTTCGATATGTTTTTCGAATTATTGTTATCATCGTTTATTCGAAATGTCGGGATAATATTTTATACACAAAAACAACTTAATGTATAAAATTAGTGGTTGATACCGATTAAAGTCTAGATGATTATAACCTTCGCAACAGATTTAACTCTGAATAACCAAATCCATGAACTAACAAGTATGTTACAAGAACCAATAGCTAATTATTGTGTATTGCCCACTCCCCCTTCATACACCAATAACAATAATCGTATGAAATCATCCAGAGTATTTGTCCATTACCAATAAGAAAATTTATACGTTTCTAAAATAACAGTCAAAGTGCCAAAAGAGCCAGCTAAGTATTTTGTGGTCTTTTTACCCTTTAAACTCAAAAATTTATGTAACTCTATTCTCAAAATGTAAGATTATAACTCTCAACAAATAATGAATATCTATAGACAAGTATTTTTTTAGTAATTACTGGTTAGTTATAGTATAGTGAACGAGAACACAGGCAGGGATAACCAAATGTATTTGAATATGAAGTTACAGTCTCTTAGTAACCATACAGTAAATACTTCATTTGCAAAATTTCCATCAGACTTTATTGTTCCTTCATTTTCATAGCAAACACTCTCTGTTCTCGTTCTTCTCTCTTTGATCTCCTCAATCTTCTACCTCCGGGCATTCCACTTTCGATTGGTGATATACACTACTTATGTTTGTCGACGTCAGTAGTACACACCGCAATTTGAACTGTCATATATCTGTTGTCTGCTTTTATTGACTTGGGAGTCATTCAGTGTATACTGACATAAAAGTCGCTTCAAAGTAACAAACTTCATTTCTTATTGTTTTGATAAACAAACATGATGGTCGATATTACTAAATATCGACGAAACTAGTTGTAACATTTCATAAATTTCAGAAGTAAATTGAACAATTATTACTAATTGAGTATTAAAAACATTTTGGTATTGTAACAAACTCACTAACCTCTTGCAATTTTTATGAGAAGTTTGTAAACAAAGTTTTCAGATGACAATGTTTTAAGCGAGTTTCAAGTTAATAACAGTATTGCTAACTCAACAGTTATAATAGTGATTTAAAAATATTACGATGGAAAAATAAAATGTAGTTAGCTCACAAGTAAATGGATTTTATCCGGTAACTCAAATGGTATACATAGCATATAAATTACAGACTACATATTACATATCAAAACTTGACTAAAACATTTACAAATCACTATTCTCGTAAACAGATACTAAGTATATTTTCTTTCAACATTCAGGTATACGTTACCCATTTACTTTCAGTTTGCAAAGAAACATTACCCTATAAGATAAATCAATATTCTCAAACTATAAACATAATATCTAAATTAAAGTTGGTAATTTGGTATAATGAATTATTACGGTACAATAAATGTAAATGGTGAGTCAGTTTTGTTTTAAGTAATGAGATAAATCTCTTTTTTTTTCTTAGGATGAATTTCTTTCAACTAAACAACTGATGAACTTAATATTTATATCATACTACTTATTATCACTATTCTCATTGTTAGTGTATGGGCATATGTGTTTGGGTGTTTATTTAGATGTATGTTACTAGCTGTAAAGTTACTTTTATAAACAAAAGGTATAGTAGTTTATTCGAGTTTCTTCTTTACATTATAGATTGGTAACTTACATTCAAATTAGATTATTCTTTCCTTAACATGTTTGGTATTTATAGAAAATCAGTAGTAAATTAAATTCTGCACAGTTTTTTATGTTTATAATATGACTAAGATTCGCCATATAAGATTCGCCAATATAAAATTTAAAATCATTTCCAGAAAGAATCTTAAATGTTAATATTGAATTATTAGGATTATATCCAAATTGTATAAAAAATCAGTTGGTTAATGTTGATTAAAGTATTTATTTTTAGTTCTAGGTTTTATATGTACCGATGAATAAATGCCAAAAATAGATAGTTCTGTAAGTCTTCAGCATTGATGCTGACCTCATTAGTTTTACTGGGCACATCCTACCTAAAGGCGGTCGGTTACGCTTCCACACCATATCATCATTGAGTACGCTATGCTGCGCAACTCTCACAACGACTAACCAGTTTAGACTAAATAGTTCTCGACAAACTGAATACCTTACAAGCATATCTCCTTTATTCCTAAATACTGGTTTGACCGGTTTTGGGATCTTTCAATTATAAATTTGTTACGTAAAAGAGTGATATTAGGCCCTGAATATCCGCTACATCTTCATATGAGCTTGATTTTAAGTTCTTTTATCAAATTTAGATAGGGATCAACAATGGAATCCGTGAATATCATCCAGTCCCGTTTAAGACTAATCACTTGAGTATATCTGTACATCATTACTGATGTTCGAACTGAGACACACAGCTAAACTTCACTCTAGAATAGTACAAGGATTGTAATTCAACATAAACTAGTAATGTTGTTGTTCATATAAAATATCTGTTTAATGCTTTATTAAAATCATCGTAAATTTTGTAATTGTTTTTAAAATGAACATTCCAATCAACTGTTCATAGTTTACTTCCACTAATATATTAACAGAAATATAAAATAAGTTAATTGGTGATTCAACTTTTAGTTGAAACTTACTGAATTGATCTTTAGTATTATGATGCTTCAAAGTTCATTTACAAGAAAAAATTTAAGTCAGTAAGTAACTTTCAATGTTGAATTCTTATGCTAATTATACACTCAAGAAATAGTCTATGATAGTTCTAAATTCACATAATATTGTTTACTTGAATCTTCTCATTGATGTTTAGGAATGCAATTGATTTGTCTCTTATTGACATATGTACATCCTGTGCATATTACCTCGATATTGACTTAATTCACAAGCATTATAAGCAAATGGGACGAAATGTACGTCCTGGATTCAACCGCTAGCCACCATCTATCTTTGCTTAGAATGCTTGTGAATTAAGACAATGTCGAAGCAATACACACAGTATGCATATATGGCAATAAGAGACTGATCAATTGCAGTCCTAAATAACAACGGAAAGATTCACGTAAAACAATAGCAAGCGAAAATAAATTTCACCCCACTTCACAAACAAGTGACTATCAGGACTCAGTAGCTAATTAGATAACGCGATGGCGTTTGAAACGAACAGTACTAGGTTTAAGGTTCAGGGTGAACATCAACTCTGAGATTGATGTACATCTAGCTGACGAGTCCCAAATAGGACAAAATACACGTCCTGGATTCCACTGCTAACCAGCACCGATCTTTGCTTAAGATAGGTCTGTTTGTTCACAACAATTCACAAGTTCTAACATTTTAAAAATGATTCTACAAATTCATTCAATGAATAAATGATTATTTTCTACTTATTTAGTCTTGATTGGGTATTTTTGCTATACAAAAGTTGTTTTCATCATGAAAAAAAAACATTATCTAGAGAAATGCAATACATTGGGAAAAATAAATTGCTAAATAATAATAATTGTACTTTTGAATTCAGTTTTATAAGCGATTATTTATTAAAAGAATAGAACGAAACGGCCGTTCAGTGTGTTAGGATAGTCGGAAAAATATACCAATAATTATCGTGTTAAGTCTATGGCGGCCTTGGACCTTAAATGTACACTCCCTATTGGTAGATATTCGTTTCACTTGTTAAATATTGTGTAAATGTTGTTTTCTATTTTTATGGTACGATGTGGTTTGTTCGGTTAGTATATAAATAGAGTATGTCTGAAATACAATGATTCATAACTCACAGGCTGTGACTTGTGTTCTTGACTCAACTGGCTAGGACAGACAGCGAAACAGGGTCAATCAGGGCACTAGGTTGTCCTTACGTGTTTACGTGTCACTGTCACAGAAGCGATCGATAAATACGCTGCGCATCTATCCTGCAGTCACACCCGTTACAACACAGTACTTCTAGGTTTTCCATGGTAGTCTAGCTTCAACTGACTCATGATCTTAACCGTTAAAAAGAATATGTGTCAATATTTTCCAACCTACCAGTATTCATGTTCAATTTCATGTTGTTCGTTTTGAAATCTTCGACTATGATACAACGAAATAATTTTGTTTATTAAAATGATCCGATCAATGTAGGAGGTAGAAAGCCAATTTCATCTATAGCGAAACATATAATTGAGACGGGGCACAAAATTGACATTAATACAGCATTTAGAACGTTGTATAGTAATTGTTAAGGACGAATTCTTGAGTTTATTGAAGCCTTGGCTATTCGTAAATTTACCCCCCCCTTATGTGTACAAAAACAATTTGTCGTAACCTTGAATTTACCTTGATAATCCTTAAGTCATTCTATGGCCTAGGATAACGCGACAATTTCTTATTCTTTCTCTCCCCTTTGTTATTTTAATTGAACTTCTATTTATTTGACCTTTAGTATTTTCATATAAAAATGCCCTGACAAGTATATGTGTGACCAGATTGTTCGAAATGTTTCTCATCTGAAAGGATCTTAAATGTTATTGGATTATTTTTCCTCTTCATGCGCTATTTTGTGACGTAATACATGGACATTTTTGTATTGTATATATTACGCATGAGTTGAGTGCTTGTTCTTCTTGGCTGATTGTGGCATTATATATTTCTCCTGCTGAATTTGGTCTTCTTCCTCTAGTTAGATGATTTGTGGTGTAGAGGTACAGCTTGGCTTTGTGATATTATTGCGTTACTGGTTTACGTTGCGTTTGCCGGTTATAAGGTGATATCTTAATCTTTTGTTCATAGCAATTATTGCTTCATATATATGCAATCGATTTTATGACATCCTATTTCCGTTCATTATTTATGTCACTTTTTGATTACTTCACTATAGCATAAATGTTCTAACGATGTTATTCCATAAGCTGAACAAGTTTACTGTGTTTTTTTTTATATTTAAGCTAAAAACAAAGAAGGAAAAACAACAGAATCAACGATGCACTGTGTTGAACGCTTGTAATTTACTGTTTATTATCAGTGAAATATAATCATTGCATACAACCATAAATATCAGTATGTATATTGACAAGCATAAATCTCCTCTTTATTGATAAACGTAATATACATGATTAATGAATGTATTGAACTTCTTTCCTGGAAATGTTTTTTCTAACCTTTAGTTGATTTTTGTTTTATGTAATACATGGCAAGAGAAATTTTCAATCTCCTATAAGAGAATACCTAGTATTATGTTTTATTTGGAAGAGAAAAAAATATGACCAATATTGTTTTTCACTCGTCAGAGAACTATCATGCATAATAACAATCAAGTCTTTTAATGATTTAAAGACTACATCCATGTGGAGATTTGTAGATTTCAATTAAACAACCAGGGGACAGTGGAATAAATTGAAAATGTGTTTGGTCCTACTGTGGTGCGTGCTACTTATATTGATATAAGTAGTATATGACGCGAGTCAGGAATGTAATGTCTGGCAGCAGAAGATGGGGAAGATCAAGAAAGGAAGAGCGGGAATGGAAATGCAAGAACAACGAAGTTCGAGACAATTATTGAACATGTTGCAAATTAAGTATTATAGCATGGTTTTTCTATTTTACCAAGTAACTCTGTAATTTCGTGTTAAATACAATTCGGTTGTCCTCCCCTGTGTTCTCCTTCACTACACTACTAGTAATAATCATCTATAACAGCCTGGTATTCAGTTGTTGTCTAGTTAAAATGTAGTCGGAATGTAAATTTTTCAGCTTACTAGGTCATTAGAATTTTGTGATTAGTTTCCGTATCATATTTGTAGATTTTCGTTGTCAAACGTATAAATATTTAGTGTGAATAGAAATAGAAACTAAGCTGATCAGTGCTATTATTGCAACTCAGGTGTCTGTTGAAGTCCAATATGGATATTTGAAGCATCTTCTTGACAATCATTACGAGTGGTAACAATTTGGAGATTTGCCAGCCTATCAGGTTTGCGTTTATTTCCCACAGAAAATACGACCAATTTAATTTTCTGGATTGTTTAGAGTCTGTTATAAAGTTATTCAAGGACCAACATATAATCACATTACTAAACTACAATCTGTGTATATGAACTAACAAAAAATTCCATTGAAAAGTTTTATTCTTCTCTGCCAAAATTATCTACGGAGCAAAAATGTAAGACTATTATGACTTGACACATTATCCCAATTGTCAGTCTCATTAATAGTCGTTGGTGATTTCATTTAATAATTATAAAAATTTTTGTAAGGATTTGAACAACTACGACTAAGTGTATTTAGTGGTTCAACAGATAATGTAATTTAGGTTTATTTTTGAGAACATAATAGAAACTATAAAAAAGAAAACGAATGAGATTGAAAATTCATATCTGTCCTAAAAATTGTTCAGTCACATTCAGATTTTGATTACGTTTAAAATATATACGAAGTGTATTCGGATTATCTTAATTAAAGCATAATCTTAACAAAACTATAAGTTTCGGTATAAGCAGAGAAGAATGATGGCTAGAAGTGGAATCCAGGACGTGCGTTTCGTCCTGTTTTGGACTCGTACTTGTACTTGAATCTCAGAATTGCTGTTTATTCCCGGACTCCAGCGCAATACCGTTCGTTTCAAACACCATCGCGTTATCTACTTAGCTACTGAGTCCTGATAGTTACTTGTTTGTGAAGTGGGGGTGAAGTTTTAATTTATTTTCGTGTTGGTTGTTTGAATCTTCCGATTGATGTTTATGACTACAGATAGTCATTTACTTTTGTCATATTTAGATCCTGTTCGGATTGCCTCTATAAACAACAACATTAAAATAAAATCAATGTAGAAATATCATCCCAACTAGATTCAGTTGGTTTTGTTACTAGTTTCTTTCTTTGGATCTTTACTAGTTATCTAATGAACAAGAGAACGTGTGCGAACAGTCGAATGTATTCGACACGAAATTAAAGAGTATCCCAAAAAATCTGAGAACCATATTTTAAATACTTAATTTGCAAAATGTCAATCCATCGTCTCAAACTTCATTGTTCCTTTTGCGAATATCAGTCCATTATCTCAGATTTCATTGTTCATGCATTTTCATACTCATTACGTTCCGTTTCCGTTCTTTCCTTATTGATCTTCTACTAAGATACATTCTATGTCTGATTACCGTCATATACTACTTATGTGAATATAAGTAACCCACACCACAGTTTGCTAATTCTTTTCATATCCAATTTTATTAATTATCGAATTAAATAAAATTTAATTGATTCTCATTTCATATTTGATCTGTTAGACCACAATATTAATTAATTTGTAATTGACATAATGTAAGTACAGTTGACTGATATCAGATAGAATGATTTCAAACTACTATTTTTATGAATATAGTAAAGGATACGCCTTTATTTATCTTTCATATTCCACCCATTTAAGTTTATGTATTTTTTTTGTCCTGTTGTTTTGCTATAACTTATTTATAGAAGGTGACATATACATATTACATTATGACAAGAATTTAATTGTCAAATATGAATTCAATTTGACCTATAATCAATTTATTTTATTAACACTGTTGTATTTGTTTCTGTGCTTAAATTATTACACATTTAATTATTAGTGAGTTACTACGACTCAGTACATAAAATGTCGTAGTTTGATAATATATATTGTAATTTTTATTTATTGCTTTGTGATACATTACAGCCCTGTAATCTATGTAATTCATAATGTGAATTTTAAGTTCGAAACACAATGGTTATTTAGGCAATATATTATCATTATTTGAATGATGCTTAGGGGAGCGAGAAATTCTATGTAGGTCATCAGCGTAAATAAATCAAACCATTTAATTGAATTGTGAATAAAACAATCAATATCATTTAACAGAGAAATTCTTATGTAAAACAAACAATAAATAGTATTTTAATGAAGTTAGCCAAAGATTAAAAAAGGCAGACCATGATTGGTATTTATATGTTTGGATGAATAGAAAACATGTTGAAATGTCCTTTATTATTATGATTCGACAGTATCAAAACAACTCAAAGAAGTACGATAATTTAGAAAAGTATTTAATTAGCAATTTGAAGTTGTTTTGAGAAATTCACAACTGCCGAAAACTTTGATTAGTTGCGTAGTAACTTCAATCTAAACTTTAGAAACTGTGTAACACGTTCAAAACATTACACTATCAACTTCTAATTTCGATTATCAAATTGTCTTCATCTCACACTTGTGTTATTTCTGGTTATTGTCGGTTACTTTCATTAATAAATGTAAGTGCTTACTGAGCTTTGAGCTCATTTTTTCTCTTGTTTTTTCTCTTCCAGGTAATCTCACATACTGCTGCTCATAATCCCCCAACACACAAGGTACCTTCAGGCTAGACTCAAATCTACCAAAAACTGAAAGTTACAATTGATCTTCCTATAGATTCATCAATATTTTCATTTGCATTTGCCCCACACCTTGAATCATATTTCCAATTTTGATTGAAATTTAAAACTTTATAGGTTTGAAAATTAAATTATTTTAGTTTTGATGAGTGATTCGGAAAACCAAATGCGATCAAAAATTTCAATACATTCTACTTATTGATTTTGTGAAAATATCCTCAGTATATGATTGTTATAGCGATCAACGAGGTAGGAACAGGTGTGCATTTTACGAATGTATCATCTCATAGTGGTTTGGCATCGAGTTAATTCCTTAGACTTTGTGTACCAATCACCCTGATAACCGTTATTCAATAAATCCCAACGGTGTACGAATTCAGAAGGCAACACGAAGCGCCGATTGTAGTTTATTATTGGTCATTGGATAGCGCAGATCACAAAGCTCCAACACATCAGGCGAATTCGAGCAGAAAAGCTAATACGAGCAAGCAAGCGAATACAGAGGTGTATTCAGAGTCGAATCAATTAGTATAATTCAAGCATATATATGTCCCTTGGAAATTCAAACTACATTTTACCACCAAATGGAGTAGATCTTATCCCTAGAGAAGAGAGTCAAATCTTGGTAACTCTCATGAACTTGCCATTTGACCGACGTCTGATTGGCTCACTGTATTAAAACCTTCGATCATTCAAAAATAATCACATTAGCTCATGTGATATAATGCACTTTATTCATTTCCGGAATGTATTAAATGTTTTTTCTCACTCATAACAAACATCAGTCATAGATCAATAAGAAGTACTAAACAAAAGTACATAATTAAAATATCCATGGTAATTTATATCATATGTTCAAAATATTCTAGACATGAATTTATCTTGAAGCTATAACTTATAGAATTAAAAAAGCACAAAATATATGTAGTTTAAAATATCCACCTGTTATTACATTATGTTTCACTACTTAGTCAGTAAACTTCGGGCATCATTTGCGAATTCAGCAGTCTTCTAATGAATATCAGGATCAAAATTTGATACCACCAAAGACGACTATCTAATTTTTACCATATTTAGTTTTACACGCTTAGACGTCTCTGTAGAATTTATTGAAATTCGTATTAAAGTTATTCACCAGTGAAAACATTTAGACGCACGAAGAACCAAGGTTCACTACCGAATATCTTCCGTCATCAATTAACAGACTGTGCTCGTATTTTATCTTAATGATAAGAAAATATCATTTCGAAAAACTGTATTTTTGATGTTTCATGACTTAATGTAAATGAATTGCCAGTTATTTATTTACTCTGAAGAAGTGGCTTACATTAAGTCACGAAAAATCAGAAATACAATTTTTCTACTGCTCAATTTATTTGAGACCGTCAAGTCCAACTTTGGCACTGATACCTACGAATAACATTTGTATTTTAGGTCACTGGTTATTATTCTTTTTAGAAAAATTATATAGAGAATATTCATATAACGTAAAATCTTAAACCTAGGCTTTGATTTCATGACAAGATTTTGTATCTTTGACAGTATTTCAATTTATATAAGGACATATAAGTGAAATAAACACTGGTAACTTCACTGCTAAACTGTGAAGAGATGGGATCAAAGTTAAGCCCATAAACTTTCTGTGAAACAGGGGTAGATTTAAGCACTTTTTCACCTACTTCAGTTTAGGTAATAGTATAGTTAAACTGGTCTAATGAACATGATTTCTAATTATTTATTTTACATGTACGTAATTAAAACCTGTATTGAATTCTATTTCTTTCGACTGTCAAAGGTATCCTATTTAAAAATCTAAAGAGTTATCCAGTGACCTATTCTATTATCAAACAACTGTTTCAATATCATTAGATCATGGATAAAAGCAGGTATTAAATTCACAGTGAAAACAATTTAATTAATCATTCAATAAAGTAAAAACAATACATGGTACTTTTCTTTGTGATTTTCACTAGTATCACTCGTTGAAATCATGAGTCAATTGAAGCTAGACCACTATGGAAAACCTGGAATCACTGGACGGCCGTTTCGTCCTAGTATGGGACTCCTCAGTAATCAATAAGCTTGAAATAATAATCAATCAAAGAAAGATGAATATAGAACATAAAAATACAGAATAACAATATAAAATAAATAAAGAAACAATCTATCGATGTAATCACAAATTATTTTAAGGACATATTTCTTTGTGAAAAAGAAAACACGGTAAAATTGTATGTACCCCGTTTCTTTTGTCTGTTTCTTCTTTTTTCACTTTTGTTTCCAACTAAACACACAAAAACGTATATTTCCAACAACAAACAAAGGTATATCATTCACTGTAAAAATACTTTTGATTTATGTATAGATGTATATGTTGTATGTTTAAGTGAAATAGTATTAGTTGTTGGTTTTCGTTTCTTTTTGGCATTTGAATTTTTTCACCGACAAAACAAAAGTTATCTTTTAATAATGAAGATCAGTTAAGTAATCAAGGTACATTTATGACAGATTTAATTCAAAAATGATTAAATATTGCATCGTCAACAATGAAACTTTAGTAGATTCAACTAATCAGTCTCATTCAATACAAAACTCGCATCCTCGTTTCCCCTGTTATCCTCATATTATATACTTTACAATAATAATGTGTATTTTACTCCATACATCTAATTAGTCAGATATACTGAAGTGGAACAAAAGATTTGTTTCTGTAAATTAGAATTGATATTCCTGGAATCAATTAATTGTTATAACAAAGGAAATGACATTTTGAGTTGGTTTTAATATAAACAAATTTTGCTTACCAATTTATTACATTAATGTCGACAACCAAAATATTTCCGAAAAGGTAAATCACACTGTAAATTTCTTGTATCTATGCAGAAACATAATTTATCAAACACTAAACAACAGTTTCATTGTCATTTGAGATGAATTATTTGAAATTGGAACTGTGAACCATTTGAATAAATGATTCAATGGTTTAGTGATAACAGAATATCGATAATATCTGGAAGTAATAGTTTCCATTCCTATCAAAGATGTTGGTGAGCATTCACAGAAGTTGCAAGCTAGGACAAGAATATTTTTCAGTTTGGGGTCGTAGAAATTGTTGAATTTCATTGAAATCATAAACCGATCAACGTTAAACCATCACTGAAAACTTGAAAGCATTGGACGGCTTGTTCGTTCTAGCATGGGACTCATCGGCCGTGCGCAAACACGATCGCTTGCGCGAATGCTTAACCTCTAAACCACTGAGCCAAGATCCAACAGTGTCAATGTCTAACTTCAACCAATCCACGATCTTGCGCAACCATCTTTAATAACCTCCACAATTCCAAACTGAAAATTATCATGTGCTCACTAGTGACTAGAATCAAGAGGGAATTCTTGGAGTTATAGTGAGAACTTGTGACCAATGGAGTTCAACGTTTTCGGGTGTGAGGAAGTCACCCATCAAAGACAATGACAGGTGGGCATGCGACATCGTGGATTGATTGACGTTGGAAATTAACACCATTGGATGCCAGCTTAGTGGTCTAGAAGCTAAACGTTCACGCGCAAGACCGTTTGTGCTACGTTCGAATTCTGCGTTCGAGTATCGTGGATGCGTACCAACGAGGAGTCTCATACTAGGAAAAAACGGCCGTCCAGTGCCTTCAGGCCTTCACATGTGGTCTTTCATTGATCAGTTCATAGTTTCAATGAAATAGGAACTACTGAAAACTAAGGATCAGTAAACAACTATTCTTATCCTTAGCTGATGTTAATCTGTAACGACATCCAACTTCCACGTGAAATGATGTTCAAAAACCCTTCAGTCAGAAAATAAATTATACCAGTGTTTTAATATGATATACGCTTCCAAACAGTATAAATGTTGAGCTTTGAATGCTTCCTGCTTACTTTCTATGTGGAGACTTTACCGAAATATAGCATGCGCAATTTTTTGTATAGGGAAGTTGTGTAGATGATTGTTCTCCTTCTCGAGGTATGAAGGTCGTGAGTGCTTACTTTTGAATAGTCATGGTCTAGAAAGAAGCACTTGACTTTTGTTTCTCAATAGTTGACATTGGCATCACTCGATGGACATATGTTATTGAAAAATAATCACGCCAATCAGCCTCACTCATTCATTGGCTCTAAATTTGATATCATAAAACTCAAGACTAATATGATCATTGATGGCAAAGTCAGAATAAATTTTGCTTCAAATAGGTGGTTTTTTTTCCACACAAACTCTGTAGTACATTAACAAAAACAAAAAAAGCTAAGGCAAATATAAATTTTCTTATAACACTTATCTAATAAACTGACCAATGAATCAGTTGTTTGTGACTTCCTAAGTATGTAAAAATACAATCGATCAACTATAAAAGTGGTAATTAAAGTTTATCTAAGTAACGTAACAAAACATGTGATTCATTATGATCTGTAATAAATATCCTATTACCGTATGTTTTTTTATTTTTAAGTGTATAATTATGTAGGTAAAAGATTTTTTCTCTTTTTGCAATTCAAGATATCATAGTTCAATGACCATTTTATTGTCTTTCTAAAAGCTTTCTTCAGGATATATAACAGATGAAACTAATTCATTTCATCACTCAATTCCTTGACATTAAGTCTATTTGAGTTCCTTCCTTATCATTTTCACTAAAAAAGGTGTTAAGATGACATGTTCCTGTTAAATAATTGTATAACTAATATACATTATAGTGGAGATTTGTAGCTGAGGTGGATGATTTTGATGGAGTTTTGTTCTCTGAGCTGGATAGTTTGGTCGTGGGGCTTTCATTGTCCTTGTGAACATCATCATCAGCACAAACTTCATATAGAAGCAAAGTGTTCGAGGTGTACAGGACAAGCTGTGAACCACATGTGGAGAAATTCCAACACTTCAGATGAAAGCTCCACGGCCAAACCATCCAGCTCAGAGAACAAAACTCCACCAAAATATACATTATAGTTATTCGTAAATAAAATGTATAGAACATGGCATTCGTTTTAATCTTTTAAGGTTCTCATATAAGTTTTATCAAAAAAGAACTAAGTTATACATTACTTGCTTGTTTTATCCACCTATATGCTATTCTTCAACGAATTAATTAATGCACATTCATGTGTGCATTGATGTTCATGCTGTTTGCAAATTTTTTTTGTTGACAAAACGTTATGTAAAGCTTAAACTCAAAACTGATTTCTCAATAGACGATATTAACTTATCCACTCATTAGTATGCTACGGAATATGTATATCATATGTATGTAATAACATCGTTGAGCTTAGTGACAATGAGAATATACATTTTTGTCGTACAAAATTACACTATTGACTGAATTTGAAATAAATGGAACGACTTATACTTGGATTTTGATAATTATTGTCTAGCCAGTTACGAGAAAGCATTGGTCGAAACACTATTTTCTAGAGTAGGAAGGATATAAACCAATAATAAACCTGAAGATGAATTGATGAACATTGGAAAGTCCCAAAGAGACAACTATTATCAACAAAAATTCATCAGTAGAACCAATGTTATTTCCACTAAACTTGATGGCATTTGTATAATAATGATAATGGAGTAAGGAAGTATATTTTACTATTAATGGTTTCTTTATATAATGTTGAAATTACCTTTGTTAAGCTTTCGGCCAAAAAGAAAGGGTGGCATAAAGAACCTAGGCAAATTATCATTCCACTCATATAAAGTATGGGAACTTATTAATGCTATAAAAACAAAGTTGAATCCGTTGCAAGAATCTATTAATAACCTGTAAAATACATACGAAGAGGTAGTAGATTGCATTAAAATGGTTGTAGAAAATTATGGAAACAGATAGTTACCAAGTTATTTAAGTGGAATAGCATACAATGCAAATTCGCACATTTAGACGTATGCAACTGTGTTTTAGAAAATTAAAAAGAAACACTAACATCTACATTAGTGTTCTATTTTGTAGCCTTGTGCCCCTATCAATATATGACGTATTGATACCGCCAATTAGAGAACAGAGAAATATCGACCCAGCGAATGACGCGAAAAACCTGTATGAGCAGTCTAGAGTCTCTATCGGTCCTTGTTCCAACATAGCGCTGTCTGTTAAGTCCAGAACAGCAATCTCAGTCTCTGCGATATGAACCATGTATTTCAAACATACTGGGTTTATACACAAACCAACCAGACCACATAGTACCATAAAATAGCCAAAAGTGGCTGTGAATATGGGAGACTGTAATTAATAGACTAGGCATAACACAAAAACTGTAAATCGTATAATAATAGTCTATGGATTAAAATAAAGCTTTTAATAAGAGAAACATGAATATGCTTAGTTTAGGTACGTAATAATTAAACAACAAAAATATATGTCAGATGGGTTTTTGTGGAGATTGTAGTAATTTCAATGGTTAAGATCATGACGAAACGGCCGTCCAGTGCTTCCAGGTTTTCCATGGTGGTCTAGCTTCAACTGACTCATGATCTTAACCATTGAAAAATATATGTATCGTAGTAGTCTATAAATAGTTCCCAAAAGTTACCATTTATAATTCTCATCGGGATATAACAATTACATTAATAAATCGCACATTTTAATCCTTACATTTGATTAGTTATATTTAATCATTTAATACATAAGTTATAATATCCTATGGTCATGTTGATTCTCGATCGTTCAACACTCACCTTTAATGTAGGATACAAATATTATAAACTAGATTCCATAACATTAACTTATATCTTTTAAGTATATTAAAAGACTATCATAGACATTCTGAATTGGTTTCATATAATTGTTAATTGAAATTAATAAAATGCCTATTAAGTATTATTGAGTTAACATTTAATCATTAAGATTATCATTAATGGCTAGATGAATAAGTAATTACATAATTGAGATACCAATCATAGTTAACAATATTTGAATATTCAAAATTCTATCACGTCTTCTCATTAAAACAATTAAGAAGACAATAATAATAAACAAACACAAATCAATTATTATTATAATTAGTTTCCATGTTAAATTTATATGTGATATCAATTATATTAATTTATAATTTAATTAAATAAAGTATAATAGTTGACAGCTTAGATACTGGTATTTATAATTAATCTCCAAGTATATTATTTTGTCAATCCATTCTACTTTAAATGGTTAAATTGATAAGAATCAGAGAGAAGGTTTTTGGATATTATATTAATTTAATAATTGAATTCATTAGTCAATTGAAGCTAGAACACCATGGAAAACCTAGAAGCACTGAACGGTCGTTTCATTCTAGGATGAGACTCCTCAGTAGTGCGCATCCATGATCCCTCCTCTCGAGATTCAAACTCAGGACATATCAGTTTCATGCGCGAGTACTCAACCACTAGATCACTCAGCTGACATCCAACGGTGTTAATATCTAACTTCAATTAATCCACAAAGTTACACCACCGTTCACTATTGCTATCAGTGAGTTACTATCTCACAACAAACCCTTTTATTTCAAATGGTTAATTTGATAATAATTATTTACGAAGAAACAATAACAACAGACATTTATAATTTCTATTTATCAACTTTAGTTAAGCTAACAATTATTTCAATTTTACATAATATTTCTAAGTGTCATTGATTATTTGTTTCAAGCCATTTATAATAATGGCGTCAATTATGTTTGAATTAGGTATTTACTGGTTAATTAGGATTCTCCTTTATCAGAATATTTTTAAGGATTATACTGTTAATAATATGTAAGTGATAAAACTAATATCATACAATTATATATTCTAACAACACATATGTTTGTGTATTTCATCCATGGTCATTCAATAATAAAATATGATTATCATACATGAAGAATATTGATATAAGAACACATTTGTTTAAGTTAATGTTTTCTTTTTGGAAAACATTAGAGAATGGAATTTTATAATAATAAAAATAAAAGAAACTTTGGAATGATCTAGATTGTATTTTGTTTTGTAAATGAAAGCTAAATTCTAGTCAAATATATTAACCTAAATATCTCATGATACATTCAGTATTTAACATTGAACAATGAGCACACACATAAAAAACAACCAACCAACCAAACAAACAAACAGATATCTAGTAAAAACATTTTGCATACAATTAACAGGATAAAAATATCAATGAAAATGGTTTAATTTTCACAAATTCATTATTATTAACATTTTCGGCAAAATTTCATACGTCGATCATCAACAAAAGAACAAAAATCAAGACTCTATTTCATAAGTTTTCTTAAACATACTTGACCATTGTAAGCAAAGATGGATAGTCACTAGCAGTGGAATACAGGATACGCGTTTCGTCTTATTTGGGACTCGTCAGCTATATGTACCTCAATCTCAGAGTTGGTGTTCACTCTGAACCTCTAACCTAGTACCGATTGCTCCAAGCGCAATCGTGCTATCCACTTGGTTACTAAGTCCTGAAAGCCATTTACTTATGCAATGGGGTGAAGTTTAAATTCACTTGCTATTATTTACTTGAATCTTCCCATTGTTATTTAGGACTGTAATTGATCAGTCTCTTATTGCCATATATGCATACTGTGTGTATTGATTCGATATTGTTTTAATTCACAAGCATTCTAAGCCAGAGATGGATGGTGGTTATCAGTGGAATCTAGGACGTTCGTTTCGTCCTATTCGGGACAGTATGCACAAATGTCAATCAATTACAATTCTAAATAACAATGGGAAAATTCATGTAAACAATACCAAGTGAATTTATACTTGACCATTTCTAATCAGTGATATTTTATTGAATTATTTAAATCGCTAGGAATAGTACATTCACAATTAATCAATAGAATACTATACAAGAAATGAATTGATGCACATTTGCAGCATTCCCATTTGAAGTTATTTGAAATATCTATGAACTAGTCGATAGAATCTAGTAACTTATTCTTATAATCAATTTATCTAGTCCAGATTACAATCCAGTTCATGAAATAATTAAAGAAAATAAAACTGAATGACAAGACATACATAAACATCTTTACATACATTTAATTCTAGACAAAACTTTCATTGTTTCTGATTAGAATTTTCTAAGTTTCTAAATGTTATAAATTGATTATAACTTCAAATATGAATCAATGTAATCGAACATAAGAATGTTAAAATGATGAATTCACAGAGAAATTTATCATAATGTATAGTATTAATTGAAATCTTGGATAGTTTAATGCTTAATTAGTTTAATTAGTTTTTCAGTTGAATATAATTCGAACATGAATGTTTACTGTTGAATAAAGATATTTCTGAGAATTTTCAATAATATTTCTTTGAAAATTGTGTATAATATGAAAGTGAAGTATTTGACGATGAACATCTTACTTAAATGTACATTTCATATGAAAATACCGAAGTACTTTCTTTTTTTCTTATAGTACACGTAATTGTTAATTATGTATATCGTTGTTTTGATTTGACGTATTGACATACATTGTTACTTACTTACTTACGCCTGTTACTCCTAATGGAGCACAGGCCGCCAACCAGCACTCTTCAACCCACTCTGTCCTGGGCCTTCTTTTCTAGTTCTATCCAATTTTTGTTCATTTTTCTCATGTCTATCTCCATTTCCCGGCGTAATGTGTTCTTTGGTATTCCTCTTTTCCTTTGGTCTTGAGGATTCCAAGTAAAGGCTTGTCTTGTGACGCAGTTGGGTGCTTTCCTCAATGTGTGTCCTATCCACTTCCAGCGCTTCTTCCTGATTTCTTCCTCCGCTGGGATCTGGTTTGTTCTCTCCCACAGTACGTTGTTGCTAATAGTGTCTGGCCAACGGATCCGAAGTATTTTGCGTAGACAACTGTTAATAAACACCTGTATCTTCTGGATGATGACTTTCGTAGTTCTCCAGGTTTCTGCCCCATACAGTAGAACTGTCTTGACATTTGTATTGAAAATCCTGACCTTGGTGTTGGTTGACAGTTGTTTTGAGTTCCAGATGTTCCTCAGTTGTAAATATGCTGCTCTTGCTTTGCCGATCCGTGCCTTCACATATGCATCAGATCCACCCTGTTCATCAATGATGCTGCCCAAATATGTAAAGGTTTTCACATCGTTGTGAACAGGAAAACAAGAATCCCTGACAAACTACGAAAGCTATTTTTCGGGACGTTATTTCATTTTATTCAAAGCTTTTAAAACACTGACATTTATTTTTGTCCCTAATCTATTCTACAGCTTTCATTCGATGTATGATTCATTGCCATACCCTTTTTTGTTCCGATGCTATTGTAATTTAAACATAATATTTTGCACCCTAGTTTCTACTCTAATTCCCAGCTTTGGACATAATTGTATTTTTCCACTAATTATTGTACGTTGTGGTCGGGTTATTCAATTATTTGTTCATGTACCTTTTTACTCTAATCCGAACTGAAATCAGGATATCGGGAATAGATTGATTAGTGTTCCAGTTGTCTTGTCTCCTCTCGTTCGCGTGCTTGTCAGCCAATCAGTTGATAGAATAGTTTTCTTCTCTCTATCCCATTTCGAACTCACGCGTACTAGCCTCAAGGTTAGGTCTATCAGCCTATCGTTCAAGGTCTTAATCTGGATTAGATAAGTAACCTTAGCACCAAGAGTGGGTAGACAGACCAAAGGACATAACAAACATAATATCGATTCCATTCATTAATAATAATAAAATCACCAGATTGATTATTCATACTATTTGGTTAGCATTGATTAAAATATTGGAATGAGCCGTAAATAGCACATTCCCCCCCCTCCACCAAAAAAAACCCACTTGATTTATGAAATGAGGAAAAAATTATACAAAAGTAAAACTAATTAATAAAAACTCAAGTTTTGGGTTCACTGAAAAAATCCCCATTACATTACCTTGTAATGGAAACTATTGTTGTTCTATAGAAAATCTATTTGACTACCACAGATTTTCAAACCTTTTTTTATTGCTTTTTAAATATCAGCAACGATTGATATTTTATATATGATCAGTTGATAAGTTGACTATTCTAATGTTATTCAGCAGATCAAAAGATAATATGATCAATGTGTAAACTTAAAAATCTAAAGTTAGATTTACAGTGAAATCAGAGATACGATTGATTGCTCTATCCTAGTTGATGAAATACTACAGATCTTAATCCTATTTAGAGTATCAGTTCCCTTAAGATTTCATTGTGACGCTGCTAAGAAGTCTCAACTAACAAGAAACCTAGGTTTAAGGTTTCCTGCATTGAATGATTAACAATGACTGAATGAGAGTAGATAATTATGGAGAGAGAAAAAGATTTAGGGAAAATAATGAATTGTACTTATTCATATGTATACACTCAAAACAAACAATCCCCGATTAGAATGTATGTCTTGTTAGAATTTTCTAACAGTTAATAGAAAGAAAACAGTAACAACGAATACTATAAAATGTCAATGTATTTGTATTCGATTTAAAGTAGCATTTAATCCTTTTTTATTCTTAGTTTATATCATTGTGAAGTTCAATTGACCGTACTTTCATATTTATTTCTTTATAAAATAATTTATTTTTCAAAGTAAAGCAAAGAATTACACGGTATAAAACACGGATAAAACAAAAGTTAACTAAACTTTCCATCTGTTTACATAGATCAAGCTGAAAATACTTGATTAAAATAGGATTCTATGGATTTGAGTTGATTTTATCCTTGTTATTTGTCAGATATCTAACTGTTTTAAATATTCTTTTACTTTATGTTCATTACATGTTTAGAAATTTCACCAGTGGACATAGTTCTTTATTTAAGGTTTCAAAGGATATATTCATATGACTTTGTGGAGATGATTCTTTGATGTTTTTTCTCCTATACATTTATTTTAGAAATACATGTGAATATTGAATGGAACTAAAAGTGAACTCCAAAGAATACTAAACTACTCTTGATCGATTTAATCGTGACTCAATGTTACTGACTGAAATCAATATGAATGAATAAACGATACTTTATTAGTTCTGAAAGGTTATCTGCATTGATGAATAAAGATAGATTTATCAGTTATTGTTGGTTGAAATTTTGGAATAATTCAAAAAAACCTCTCTTACGTTTTCACAAGAAAATTTGTGCTCTATCCATTTTCGATATAATCATCTACAACAATCACCAACTCTTCTTTTACTATGTATTCCAAATATATTATGTTTGCTCTAATAAAAATGATTTTAGTTGGATTACATTCCTCTCGTTCTAAATGCAAATTTAGCTTATCAGTGTTATCACTTATAAAGAAGACATCAGAATTAATACGACATTGTAACTACAATATAAGAAAGAGATAATCAACATCGAAATAGCGATTTTTTGTCCTATGAGCAAACATCTAGAATCGATGAGAATTTTCAAAAAAGGACTAGTCTATTGTGTTTAAATGACTCAATATTGATTAAAATAAAAATGAAATTATATGTGAGAAAAGTGGATTGTTTATATTTGTCACATAAAGACATTCCTTTAATATAGATTCATATGTAAAAGTACACATATTACACATCATTATGTACTGATTATAAGTAATACTATGTTTTTATCACATTGTAAACATAAAATTCAACTTCATTAATTGAATATTTATAAACCTTTAATTTATAATCCAGCTATTTATTATTTGTCCCAACTGCGTCACAAGACAAGTCCTCACATGGAATCCTCAAGGCCAAAGGAAAAGAGGAAGACCAAAGAACACATTGCGCCGGGAAATGGAAATAGACATAAGAAAAATGAACAAGAATTGGATGGAATTAGAAAAGAAGGCCCAGGACAGAGTGGGTTGAAGAATGCTGGTCTGTGGCCTATGCTCCATTAGCAGTAACAGGCCTAAGTAAGTAAGTAAGTAAGTATTTATTATTTGTAACAAAATATAATCTGCCTTGTTGAACATGATTCATTTAGTTATATATATAAATGAATACAGTGGTCTTGAGTGCTGTTAGAGGTATATATGCAATCTTTCTTTTATAATATTACCACCATTGACTTAACCACTCCTATGAATCCGGTGTTCATCTTGCTGTGCTAATGCTGTATGGCAACTTGGACCGACGCATATATGTACCTGGTCCTACGTTGTAGCTGACTGATATATATTATATATATATATATATATATATATATATATATATATAGATAGATAGATAGATAGATAGATAGATAGATAGATAGGTAGATAGATATAGATATAGATATAGATATCCGAATACATATTTCTTTAAATCAATAATCTAAAAACAAAAATATGCATATCCACTTGAAATAGTATAAAGTACTATTTAATGATTTAATCAATTAAATAAATATTTTCTTAAATTAGTTACCATCATTTATTTTAATTGACATAAACAAGTGTATGAGACATTGTTCTTTTTTGTTGATTTTTCTTTTGTTTGAAACTAAAGCAAATGATCGGATTTTTGAGAGAAAAACAAAAACAAACAAATTTGATAATTGTGACAACGTATCATTTTATATTGTATAAATGAAACTTTAATATGAATGAATAATGAGAATAATTATTAATGGGACAATTAGGTTTACGTTTTAAAACAAGTAACCTATTACACATATACACCAACTGAATCTATTTCTTCTGATAAAATGTGTTGATCATAACTATTTGTATTTGTGTTATTTCACCAAATATTCTTAAGCAGTTTTGTTATTCTTTATAGGTTTTTGCAAAAACACATATAAAAGATAAAAAAGGTACATATTCCGAAAGAGCTTATGTACTACTATGGAATAGAAGGAATGTGGTTAGCAATGAAATCCACGATGCACGTTTTGTCTTATTTTGGAATTCGTCAGCTGGATGAAGCTTTATCTAAGCTATTTCAAGATGAAGTAAGTTAGTGGTTTATTATTTATATAATTCCTAGTCGCCTTAGAAAGTTATTCACTTTATACCCTTCTTACTGAAACTTAGTTACAGTTGCCAAGTAATACGATCATTTGCAGTAGTTGATCTCATCAAAGAATAAGTATTATGAATGCTGGGATAAATTGTAGACTAGAAGTAGTACTTGAAATAAATAGGTACGCACCATAATATTTAATTAAGATACTTAATTTTTTGAAATTTCTAAGTTTGGAATTAGTTTTTACTACTGAAAATTACTCTTCACTAAACATACGTTTCTTTCTAGTTTCAGGCAATTCAATAAAGGATGTATCCAAATTAACATGAAGTCGTACTAACTACCTTAAATCTTTCTGATGGACATTGATACATTTAAACCACTGAATTAGGATATAATTATTCATATTTTTAATATCAGCTTATTCGTGATACAACTAAAATATTTTATTTTGTATCCTGAATGAAGTCTCAGATTCTCCATTAGTGTACACTTCTAAAATATTTTAGAATAAATCCAAACACCTGATCAGTTCTACCTTATTTTCAATCATTCTACCATTTATTTCAGTTTCTAATAAAAGAACACTTCAAGTTAAACCCTCTAGATTTTGGTACTAAACAATTCACTCCTTCCTTATGATGTGAGACCAATTTATTTTAACCTGAAAGTCTACCATCTTTTAACAGTAACTTGCCAGTAATTTTGATATAGGTGAACATGAATATATTTTACATTAACTATCATTATTAATGCCAAAAATGAAAATCCAAACAATCGTTTATCTTCCAGCCAAAAACAAATCTCGTTTTTTCATGATAAACTATTTGTTCTGCATACTCTTTTTCTGTCTAATTGCAGTTCAAAAATTGTAAAGGCATCGTCTATCACTTATCAACATTCTTCATAACTGTTTTTTTCTTCATTTCTGTCTAACAAATGAAGTTGAACAAATTGAGTTTTATCACTGTTCATTGTTAATACACAATTCAAGTAACTTTCATGTAATATTATGAATTTATGGATAGACTGATTAAATTATTTAGTGTGACTATAATTTATGAACGAACCAATCAGATATAAGATAACGAGTCATGAGTTTTGGCAAGAAACTCATTCATACATTCGGATAAATAGAGTTTTGGGATTATAGCTGATATCAGTTCGTGATGAAAACTCTAAATCTAATTTTTAACCCTAACCATCAACTGTAAATGAAAAGTTTAACTGGTTTATAACCCTCATTTAGTCCTAATCAGTAGGTGTTCACTCTAAAGGTCACCTCAGCGTCGCTCATAGATCGTCCATAAAGTATAGTCTCACGGATTATTTTCAAATATTTGTCGTTAGATAATATTAAGTGTTTTAGCTTCCTTTTCTTAAAATAAGATAGAGAGATCAAATAAATTTAGAATTTATGTAAATGTTTAAATAGCGTTCTACAAAGTCAGAAACATAGATTTAACATATACTGGTATAAATCGTCAAGGTGTATGAACGTTATGTTAAGTAATAGAAGTTTGTTAGATTTAATTAGTAATAACAGTCTTAAGACTGAATAACATCTGTAATATTGTTATAAGATGTTAATTGAATTTAAAGTTATGATGGTTGTTTATGAGGGAGCTAACACATAATGGAATAAATTTAGATATTGAATAGTAGTGCATGTCGATAATGTCTTATTTATTTCGGGGCCTATAGTGTGGGCTTTTCAATATAATTGCGATCAAATCTCCAATGTCCGATTAAATTGAAAATATTTATTTATATATGAGACAAGTAGTTCAATTCTATTGATTCTATATTCAGCGAATATATTCCATAAAAATTTTGAAACAGGTATTGTACGTTAAGGTGATCAGTAAACAACTGTTTAGCAAACCACATTTATTAGATTACAAGTTGAAACTCCAAGCTTCAATGTTAATATTACATCGTATCAACTCTAGGTTTCTAGCTTAATATGACAATAAAGTGGTCTTGACAATCAGATCAAGTTTATTTGTGCAATATAAACAGATCTTAAAACTATTGCTGAGTAGATAGCTATAGCTGAACCAAGAAAACAGAAAAAAAATATATTTACATATCTAGTACTATTCATTTTTCTTAATATTTCGAATCACTACACAGTTGATTTGACTTTCTTTACCATTCATATGTCATGTTTTTTTCGTAAAACTTTATCTGTAAGTTAATACCTACCGTTCTAGTTTCCCTGTTAATACTGGAGGTATTCTAAAGGCATATCATCTGCTTTTACAATAAAATATGGTATTCAAAAGGCATAAATCAATGCCATTCAGCAGACATTCGTATTTATAGTTATGTAGGTGGTCTTTATCACAGAGTGACCTCAGTTGGGGTACTACTAAAAACCAACAAGAACTAGAGAAGTGTTTTGTGCTGGAGTAGTTTATTTGTGACAAAAATCAATGGACAAGTAAATCATTTTTCGAGAAACCCCTATATCAATACTATAATCTTGTGCTAACTGATGATCCTGAAGTTTAAGTAAACGGTCATGATCGGTGTTGGGAGTAAAACAGGCATCATCGATTATGGTGTATGGTAACCACACTATATTACTGGGTGACTAAAGTTGGAAACGAGTGGAATTGTATGTGAACATAGTGATCTCATGGTTAAAAGTTCCTTGTGCAACTTGAATGTGCCGAAAAGTTTTATACTAGTAAGGAATAACCGTCTAGTGCCCCTTTATTTACGGTAGTACTCGGATGGAGGTTAATCCGTGAAAAATTACTACTGACAAACTCTATACTGATCTTTATGAAAAGTTATCATCAATAAATACGGTAGTTTATCATAAAATAGATAGTTATTGCATCACTATCGGTAATGAAAAAATCACAAAATATCAGAAGGAAGCCACGCTAAGCTGATTTAGCTTTCTGAATCCATTTTTTATTACACTTTTAGATGGTGGTTGGAGGTAGTCGACAGGAAACCCTGGACCCGGGTTTCGTGCTACGTGGCTAAGATATCATACAAATAAATCTTCCTCTAGCTAAATGTACTAAATAAGTATATAAGTTTCATTCAACGTCGTTATAAGCGTCAAACCTAACTCCATTCGTTAGTTTTTCTTATCACTACATTACATTGACTATATTTTTAATCATTTGGCACTATGTAAATACATTTTTGGATTCTGTGAATTTTTTTTAAAATTCCATAATGTAATACGTCAATTTAAGGACAAGAAAGTTCGTAAAAGAAATGAAATTCGACTTCAGTACAAATCGATAGTAAGTGTAGGACATGCAATATTCTTCATCGATGAAATTTACTTGTTTGACAAAAAGAAATATTGTAAATAATGGAACAAAGGGTTTTTTTAAATATTTGACTACCTAATATTGTCTTTTTTGGCAAGTATTGTTAACCTGGACTTTTAACTTGTCAAAATGAAGTCACTTCGTTGTGTACTTTAAATATATCATATGATTACAACATAGTAATATTGTACTGTATATAACAGCATTAAATACTGTCATTTTTGTGTATGGTTATCGTAACCTTCAATACTGATAATGAAATGATCCTGGACCATTCGTAGACCAAGATCATAAACTTTGACCTGGGGGGAGTTAGCAAATATTCTAGGTCACTGAATAAGTATAAGAAACTTGGTAGTATAGTAAAAACGTTTACTCCCCACCGATCCCGAATTTCAACTTAATAGTCAAAATTTGTCGCTGCTTTCATGAGATCACAAAGTATTTGTTAAGAGATAGTGAATGGGGATTCTCAATGGGTCAATAACTGTAAATTATTCGTCTAACATCAATTCATGAAGTGATTTAGCCTTGAATAATCTTAAATTGTTAGCACTACTTTAACCAAGCTAGAAAAAAATTGGGACTTAATTCTATCACATTCTTCACAATAAAGTAAGAATCCTTGTGATAATCTGGCCTGCACAGAGAAGTATATTCAACTTCTGAAGATTAAACAAGTTTCATCAGAAAATAAATGTGTATAAAATTCTGTATGAACTATATATGTCCAATAATTTAAGCAAAAAGTAGAAACAAAATCCTCATATGGTACAATTTACTGAAACATCCAGTAATTTAAAGACATTTAACGCTATCTATGCTTGCTTTTGATGATTGGATAACAGTTAAGTTAGACTTACCTATAGCATGATAATATAGTGATGTACGAATGACAAGAATTTATTGGTTTCATCGACTGATGTCTTTCGAAATTACTTCAAGTAGAAAAAGTGGGTGTCATGTGAAATTTTGTCACGTATAATCGTTTCCAATTACTTTATTGTTCTAATAGAGTTATGAAACTTGATAGTGAAACGATATTCTTGAATGAATGAAATCCGTTTAATTGAATAATTTTAATTTGATGATTCCGACTTCCATTAGAGAAAACTAAACTGGTCAGTTTCTGTGAATAAAGTAATACTATGGTTATATCCTTTAGTTAAATGTTCAAGGTTTTACAGTTAGTAAGAAGTATTTTACTCAAGTAAGAGCTCATCAGTCACGTTTACCAATATTCTAGGGAATACGGATTCTCGCGTTGTAAATAAAGTTTAACAAACTTCCAAACTTCAATGCTTTTGAGGTTATGCCATCTTATGTCAGTTAAAATACAGTTGCAATTTGAGTTTCGTCCTTCGTTTCCCATTGGCATTGACAAAATAACAAATTCTTTGCTCAACCATGTAGACGTAAGTCAAGTTCGACGCAATAAATTTCCAAATGATTGATTTATTTTCTCCCATTCATGAGTTTTAAACTGATTTATTTATGTCTTGGATGGTGATTAAACTAGGATTCAAAGAAAACCTTGAACTAATGAGACAAAAAATAAACACAGAAAGATTAACTATTGGACCTTAATCCATTTGATAGTATATTGATATAACTTCTCAGATAAAGTAACAAATATTTACAATTTGACATACATTCAACAATTAATTGTATAAGTTAGTGATAGTCATGTGTGATATGAAGTATCAAAGACCAAGGTCAACTAGTGTGGTTTTACACACTGATATTCAAACCTTGTGTCCAATATGAAATGATCAGGCCACGATGATTCGAAAATCTGCATTGAAAGTATATCTGTAACTAAGATGAGATAGCGTTTTTTTCCGGAAAAAAGGAAAAGATATTTACCATTTGTTTAGAGTACTTCAGTTGAATTCTTTGTCTTGTAGACTTAAATATTATTTCCATTGTACTATTCAAACTTGGGTTAATTTAATTTGTTAATTTATTCTCTGAAGAAGTGGCTTACACTAAGTCACGAAACATCAGAAAATCTAAAGTTTCAATCTTTCTACTCATCCGGATATTACAAATGTATTATTTCTATCAGTAACAACCTACTCGATGGGCAATTTATTTGAAATTATCAAGTCAAACCTCGGTAATGATACCACCTATGAAACATAATTAGCAATTTAGTAGGACGTTTGCAAAAATGTTCTTTAATTTGATGAGGGTTTCTGTGATGGACCGGTATAAATCAAAAAGCTGTTGAAATCTATGGAGTACTGAGAAGCTCATTCGTCTAAATGAAAGACTGTAGCCAAGTAGACTACCGAATTCCGTATCGATGATTTAAAGATATCTGAAAGTGTGTTTTTCAATCTCCTGGTTCGGTTTATTGAGGAGTAGTAAAGTTGGGTGCAATATTATGTCCATTGCTTCTTGAAGTTAAATGATTCTCAACTTGCTTTTATTTCATGAAGGTAACTATCTTTGGAAATGATTATTACTTAATAGTTTATTCATGACTTACAATAAATATGCATAGCGTAATGATCATTAGGAGATCAACACCTGAATTGTTTTTTTTCAAACTCAATTATCAAATGTTGTTTAGATACATGTTGAGCATAATCATTGTTTCTTACAATTCACAGTATGAAACATTCTCCTATTTTTAAAGTGTATATTTTCATCAAAGGGATTCACTGGTAGAATAAATTGTGGTCTCACCGTATATACTTTAGAAAAGTCAGGAACATGTATAACTTTAAGTGGCATAAGTTTTTTTAAATCTACCATTTTTAAAATATTTCACTGAACGCAATAGTATTTTATACACTGATAAATCAGTAGTAAAAGTTATCTTTTTCTCGTTTGTAGTAGTGCCTGTATCCATAGTGGTTATTCAGTTTAGTAGGAACACATTTATTTATTCTCATTTCATGGACGCTTTGACAAGTTCCATTTATGACATATTATATTGCGTAATTTTGTTGTTTATCATAACCTGAGATAGAATATGGTCAATAACGTTTCTAATATCTGATCTCGATATGCATACATTCAACTATTATTATTATTATTATTATTATTATTATTATTATTATGTCATGATTCTATAGTGACCTACTTTTATCAAAAGAACGCGATTGGTGTAATGGAAACAATTATTATTATAACTATTGTACCAGGGATTGTTTTACCGTACTTGTTTGTTTAACTGTACCAAAACACATATATTCTTCTGGTGATTGTGACCTTGCACGAATTCGGTTGCGCTCAGTAACCACACTTGTACTCCTTTGGCACGATCTCGGTATTCTTTCGATACCACGGGATCACCAACAAATACATTTCGACTACAGCCATCAACTGCCTTCTGATATTTGGCTTACGAGGGGGTCTTATCGGTTAACTGGTACGTAGTCTTCCTGTAGTGGTGATCATAGTCGACCGCGACTCGACGCCATGCTACAGTTCTATAGATTTAGCATCAAATAGCTCATATTTGCATTGTAATAAATTCCTTAATCGATATTATTAACATAACTAAACAGTTTACTTAGTACATGGTTAATTCATGAACTGTATATTTATATTCGATAATCTTGATTTTTGATTATTTCTTCAATCTAAATGGTAAGATTTTTGACCAAAAAAGTTCTTTGTATTGAATCAATATATAATGATAGGTATTCATTAATTTATTGTTAAGGTTTGTTTTTATGTTAAGAATTGAATTGATATTTGTTTTGACTTACCAAGAATACATTTGACACAGAAATGAATCAATTTCTAATCATTTTTTGCAAATGGTATAAACTGAATAAATTAACAACGAATTAAACATCTTATTTTTAACTTTGGTTACCAAGAATGAAAAGTTATTAATTACAATGTGTATTTACCAATATATAAGAGAATGTAAATATATTGAAGATTTTGAAGTGATCTTGACGAAGGTAATTGATACTAAATGTTTTCTACTTAAATTGTCATCAGCAAGGGAGTACTGGACATATTGTGGTGAATTAAAAACGTAATCGAAGCAGTTGTTCAATACTCTCCAATTTTCACTAATCCCGTTCCTCATATTTCACTATAACGAAAACCAAAAATTGGAAATATAAACAATTTGACCTTAAATTAGTACATACTTATTAGGAGGAGTTCAGTACTATGGTAAAACAGCTAACTAGTAAATTTTGCATTTCCCTAGCACCTCAATTCATCTAAGAATTAAACTAAATACCTCAAACTTTTAAACCTGAAATCAATATGCATTATATTTTTTTAAGTGGCTTGAACTGCTTTTAACACTGTATCTAGCCAGTTAGGTGATATGTACGAGATAATCTGTTTCTATTGTTCTTTATTTTGTTAAATGATTAACCTTCTCAGGCTCGTGCATTAGTAACCAAATTTTTAACTTTCTTTCAATGAATCTACAAAAAATTGAAATTTAGCCGTATAAATCTACGATGTTCTTAAAGATCGGTCAACAAAATTAATTTCTAACTTTCTTCTTCTGTTCTATACAAAAGTTTTTGATAAACGATCATCATTTCGTTTCTTTTATTCACAACATTAATATGAAAGCACTCAGAAACCAACTGCATGTTTAAGTACGTGTCTTAGGGCTACATTATTTATGTAGAAGTTATTAGTACCACCCGGACGTTCATATCAGAGGGATTTTAATCTAACTAATCGTTTAGAATATTGAACTTATTACTCCACCAATTTCCCGGATACATTTAGAACTTCGACAAAGTATGAAGTTTTACTATATCTTTTGTAAGGTGCTTGAGTACTATGAGGTTCAATTTAATGACGAAGGTACCCTTTAGTAGAATCTAGTGTGTGGAGAGTTAGGCAATGAATAAAGCGCATAAACTTCAATTAATGAGTGAAAAGCTCAAACTCCAGTTGGATAACGTCACAATCTCTCACATACGAAGGATACAGTTCCAAACTGAGTACACCAACATGCATTTTGTAAATGAGTAACATTTTAAAATTGCTAGAATTTTTATGAAGATCTTATCACCATCATCTTTTTAAAACAACCGATCGATAATATTTCTTTTTGTAACAGACAAAATAATTTATGTGAATTCTTCGTTAAATTCATTTCTAGTTATGATTGGGAATCAATAATCATTTAGACAAATGAATAAACATTCTAATCAATTGTATATGACTGATCACCATCAATAATATCAAACTAGCAAACTGTTTGTACACTCTTTATAATGGTAAAAACATTAGTTAAGTGTATGTAAATCAAAAGTTGCGTTTTACCTTGATCACTTATTACTTTCAGGTATATTATGTCATTTATCTACTTGATTTCATGAAGATTTTCAGTAAAGATATATTTCGTAACAGACTGACACAGCAGGGGCTTGATGAAACTTCTAGACAATCATTATTTCAAACGTTTTGAATTTGTGTTTATTAATTAATTATGTCTGTCAACCAACTGTATTAACACGATTCCATAAAATGTCTAAGACCTATCACAAATCTAATTACTGACAAAGTCAAGCAGTACCACTATGATTATTAGTACATATATATCTTAATCTTTACAGTTACTACAGAATTTATGCATCAAACATATTCGGTGATAAAAAGAGAAAAGGACTGGTCATAAACATTTACGGGTGGATATATGTGGTACATGATCATTGTTAAAAAAATACTGTTTAATAGTTTTAAATTAAATGCCCCTTAAACAGAAATTTTGTCACAATTCTGAGCTGCCAACTCTTCACTATAATCAAATATACGGTGGTTAATAAATAGGGTAATAGTAATATTTATCATTGGGAAATCGAATTCCGATCATAGTGTTTTGAATTGCTCAGCAATAAACATCTAACAAGACATAAAATTTACATCACTAAATCAATGAGAAAAAGAATCGAACGTTTTACATTCTTACTGATTACTCATTTGTATTAGAACACCAATGTGTAAATGTTTCATTTTTAGGTCGACCAAATTCATTATACACTGGTTTAAACTTTCGTCTTGTTAAATAAACATCGAAATGAAATCGAATTAACATTTATGAAGCTATACAGTTGTTTCTTCGTTAATAATTTGCTTGTTCTTTTTGTTGAATGACAATTACATACAACTAGATATTTAAAAAATTCTTTAACAATAACCTATAAATCATTTCACTATGGAATATTAACCACAAAAGAAATTGCTTCATCATATAGTTTGTTAGTTAGTGTCAGAGATTATTTTGATTAATTACTTTTCTAAGTTTTTTTTTAAAAAAAAATCATTTATTGTTTCATTTATTCGTATCAGCGGTATGAAAGCACTTGGCAACCAAATAACATATAAATCACTGGAAAAACTTGAGTTTTTTTAAAGCCTAACTATAACGTTTAAGTTATCAGTCAATCGATTTTCTACCAAAAAAAAAGTAAATGATTTCTGTGTACACTGATGATACAAATATGTAGAAATATTGTAGCATCTCGAAAAACTAACGACAATCATACAATAATAATAATCGATACCAAATGGACGATGTTTATTGTTCTAATTACTATTATAAGCATATCATGTTTACTGTTGATTTGTAAACAGGTGTAAATAATACCATATTTGATTCATTATCCGTCATTTGTTTGTGATCACACCCTTTTTGATGCTTTATAATAACAATATGAATTGCTTAAATTAACGATTTTTTTAGAATTTGAATATGCCAAGAATCTTGTGACGAAATTTTGTATTTTAAGTGTGAACTTGTGTTTCTAACCGTTACACTCTATGTATGATGAGAGAAAATTTATGACTATTGCCACTTTGATCATTTGTTAAAGTTTCAAGGGATTGATGAATTAATTAGAATAACTTACGACTATCAATATGGGGTTGTAGAGATTGTCAAGATTTTTGATTGAGATCATAAATCGATTGATGTTAGATCACCATTGAAAACCTGAAAGCACTGGGTTCGAATCCAGAGAGCGGGATCGTGGATGCATACTGTTGAGGAGTCCCATACTAAGACGAAATGACCGTCTAGTGCTTCCAGGTTTTCAATGGTGATCTAACATCAATCGACTAATTATCTCAATCAAAAAACGTATGACTAGTTTGCATTATTAATGTGGTATTCAATGGGATATCATTGAAAAGTGGTGAAAAATATTCAACCAGTCTCGAAATTCTCAAAAGTCCATGACCATGAATCCTTATTGTACTAAACCCAAGACCTTCACAGACCGCATGCTACAAGTATGATACTTTCACATCATGAAGTCGAAGATTCATGCTTTAGTTTACGATATACCACTATCTAGTAATCAACAACCGTTAGAAATTAGCCTGAAAATGAGTTCCTTGAAGTCCAAACCACTAGCCACCACCTAGTCAGACTCAATGAGAGTTATTATTCTCTATTCTACATTCTTTTGAACATGCGTTCTGCTCGGATCAGAGAATTCCAAAACGATGATAAGCCTTCTGAGTTAAATATCCGCTAGTTTTCAATGACTTTTTCGGCTGGCATTAGTTTGTTTATCAGAACTTTCACCTAAATCTTAATGATTAGTTTCACAGTAGTTAGGTGTCGAGTTTAATGTAATGCACTAATTCTTAATATAAAGTCACTATTTTATTAAAAGGGATCACAATATTCGTTATTTCATGTAAAATTTACCATACAATCCTTTTAGTTTTTCAATGATCACTTGTTCATCAATATACAAGGTGGCTAGTATAATGATTTTGTTAAAATATCTTTGGACAAATTTGCAATTTTACACAACACACATTGACGTAAGTAAAATGACTATTGGAAACCAGAAAGCTTTGGACAACTGTCTTGTTCTATTGTTTAATTCTACAATGCTGACTCACCTCCTGGACATGGATCGAACGCCACACGGCAATTAGTTAACATTTAGACCACTGAATTGCCATTCAACGGCATAAATTTCTAAATTCAATCAATTTGCGAGATTGAGGGATCATCATTCAATTCCATTCGTAGGCAATTTCCACAATCATAATGCGACTAACCTCATTATTCACAGCTTCTCCCTAGGACTGGGAATTCCATCTCCAAATTAGTCACTAGTAATCATACAATAATATTTCATACTTTCATATCGCGAATCGATTTTAGTTGGACGGCTGAAAACTAGCTGTTTCGTCCTTGTACGGGACTCCTCAGCAGTATCCATTCACGACTACGTCGTGGCTCAAAACTAGGATTTTTGGGCTCTCCATCGAGAACTTGAAATTCACACCACTAAGTTAGCATGCAGTCAATTTTTACGAAATGACATTTATTTTAAAGCAAATCAATAGAAAAAAACATCGAAACAGAAAGCAAACACAGATTCTTTTATATAGACCTACGTCCCATTTTTTTAATAGCACACATATTTCATAAAAAATCGTCAGTCCACGTGACCACTGACTAAAGTAACGAATTTTTTATAAGTCGAGAATTCAAATAAACTTCTATATTACGTAATAGCTGTCGCAATAATTAATTAGTTATTCATAATAAAACTAGATCAGTGTGTTATTGGATAAATCGAACTAATTTTTGGATTAATTCATTGGTGTCTTCGTTTTATTACACAAAACTCCAATGCAGACAATAGAAGATACCTGAATAAAAGTATGTAAGTGGTCTCACATTCAGTCAGCTTCTTTTAAAACGTCGAATCCCAATGTGAACATCAACACTAGGAAGTAGGTACATGTAACTGATGGGTTTCAAGTAAGACAAAATTCGTGTCCTAAATCCCACTACTAGCCAAAATACAGATCTAATAAAACTTATAACTAAATGACAATAACGAAACCATTCGTTCCGGATGCGTATACGCTAATAGAGGCTAACCAAATATAGGAATATACAATTACACGTAATTTGCCGATAGACTTAATATTATCTAACCTCTTGATACATTTTTTTATCAGCTGGACTGTTGAACTACCATTTTAATTTATATTAATTGTATACTGTTTTGATTACACATACAGAGTAGTTATAGGACTATCAGGATCAGAAAGAAAATAAAACTTGCGATCATTTTAATGTAATCTTGAATGTACTTTAACTGAGTCTAGGTTTATATTGAGAAATATTGTGACATTAAAACAAAAATAGTAAACTGTACTATTTTATAAGGAACTTTCTCACTTATTTGGCATTCGATATTATTGGCATAAGAAAAAAATATATGTAGCTGTATCAAATGATTCAAAGTATTTAGGAGTAGAAATAGTTTATTGAAAAATTGTTAGGTGTTGTAACTAGACCAAGTTAGAGCCTAGTTAGTTTGTCATGTATAATAATATATTATATATACTATTTGATTAACTGACTAACTATATGTTCAATCCAATCTTGTTTTCAGTTATTCTCTTTGTCAATTCCAAACTATGACGAATAACCATTAATTCCTGTTAAACATTTAATTACTCTAAAGAAGTTGATGTTACGAATCGATAGATAGCTATAGAATCATTGAAGACCATGAAGTATTTGACAAACCTTTTATATTAGTCTGAAACTTTTAAGCAGAACATCCTGCTTTCTGATGGACTCAAGCAAAAGAACTTCAGATCACGATACTTTTAAACCATTTGGTTAGACATTCACACTTATTATTTCACAGCTTCAGTCAATCTCGGACGAATTTCTACTCATAAATCAATCAACAAAATAGAAATAGTTTCGATAGAGATTTTTACAGGTCAGTCGAAAAACTGTCCAACCATAAAAATAACAATAATAATTACAGAAATTAGTCAATAGACAAAATTTAGTGATTCATAAGCTGACCAAAATAAATTTGGCAAACGGTCAGAGTAAGCAGCATTATGTATTTAGACACTATTAGTAAATTAATTGAACTTTGACCTCCGTCAAATACAGAATTCGAATATCAGCTCACCATTTCAAAAATGTTAATTAGAAGTTAGTTGTAAATAATGATTTTTTTTGTATAAATAGGAGCACTCATTTAAGTATTTTATAGTGCATATTAAACCATTTAAATTGGCGTCATATAAACTTCCTTCCTTATACAACGCAGAAACAATAACTATTGATCCAAATGAACTAACCATATTTAGTTTTTTTCTTTTAAAAAAAGATGTGATTATGATAGACAATAACTGAATTCTGTTAGGAATTAATAATAATTAGAGAAGTAACAAAAATGTAACTGTATTTGAAACTATCTTGACAATTAAACTTGAATATAGTTCTTTCATATAGTTCTGTATAATCAAAGTTCAGATATATATTGTCAAATAAATGACAATAGGTCGACATGTTATCCAATCCTGTTGGCTTACAAGAGAAATGAAGTTGAACATGTAAACATTAACAAGTGCAACATATTGATTAACTCAGTAATTTTTAATATTACATTTGAAAAACAGAAATATGTCCTTTTAACTAGTTTGTTTTTAAAATATGCAGAATATTAGAAGCCAAGAAAATAAATTCAGTCAGAACATACAATGTCTTTGTAAAGTTTAATACGAGATTGGTTTTCACTGGATGGACAGTTTAGTTTATACGAATTAAGTCAGAATTAGAAGTATGCAATACAGTAAACAGTGTTAGCGCTAAATCTTATGTATTATTGGTAAATAAAGATAAACTACAGAAATCCTCAAATAATTAAATGAAGCTTAATACTCTAGTCATCATCGGCTATATCAAAGTTCAATCAGAAATTCATCAGTGTTAGGTTATCTAACCTTTTTCAGTGTTTAATAAAAGTATTATATCTAGTATTTCTAGGCACTTTCTCATTTGTTTAGTGGGTGGGTACTGTATAACAGCGCATGATTTTCGCTGGAGATTTCATTTCGATCATTTGAAGCTGTTTACATGCCTTCTGAGGACATATCACTGTAAAAACCCAACTTTTCAAATGAAAAATCAAATAAGATGAAAGAGGAAATTGAATTATGCTCATCAACAAGACGTCAGAAATAAATACACTTGTACACATCTTCAAGTATCCAGATATGTCCACTTATACTGTAATTCACTAAATCCCTGTGAGTGTAAATAAATGGATTTGTTTCCAAGCACAAATAATTCCATTCTTGTTTTTAAACAAACAGGTACTACATGACACCAGTTGAAATAACCTAAGCCGAGAAGTTTAAAAGTAAGCATAATTAAACAGGGTACAAAAAAGACTAACATTAAAAAATTATTTTCTAATGAAGAAGCAACAACACTAGTTATGCAATAAATTATGAACCATATCTATTTTTGGTAAAGGGTTTCGAATGAGAACACGCTTTATGCAAATTAAAAAACGCTTACAAAAAGACTGACATTTCACTCAGCATTTAACAATAACCAGTCGAACAGTCAGTATAACAATGCAACATCAATAGTGTGTTATTACTAATGTGTCATTAAATGCTCTTCGCAAAAAACGGGAAAAAAACAACACATTTGAGTGGTGAGTGATACATGGTAAAATAACGAATAACCAGATATAAATGAAGCCAGCAAAAAGGAGTGATAAACAAGACAATAAAAACTGTAAACAACAACAAACGGGGTTCATCATGGAGAGAATTAACGACACAAGTCAAAGAAAGTACGCTAAACTGACTGAATCTTCTTGTCTGTGTATAGCTAGAAGCAAACAATATTAGCATAGGTACAAAGTTTTGCTTAACTATACGAAAACAAAATCCCAAGAAACGCTTGAAAATAATATGATAGGAAGTTTTTTGTTTAATGGTGTAAAAAGAAAGAAATCAGAAATTTATTACAATAAATAGTAATCTAAACACAGTGGAAAAAAGAAGAGATGATGATGACGGTGAATACTGATCAGTTAAACAAAAGAATGAGCAGTTCTTGCAATCCAATTTCCTCTTCCTTCTACACCAACAAATAAACTTGGGGTTTTGAAGCAGAAACCAACTACAAAAAGCATCTCGACAAACATTTATGACAACATAAATTTTCTCTTTATGAGATGAATAACGAGGTTTGAAAGGAGTTAGTTTTATTTAAACATAAAAGTATGAAGTATGAAAATTGGTAGAAAAAATTTACGTAATATAAATTAGAGAGAGGAAGAGCACAAAACTATTATACTTCTTACATGCTTTACAGTTTCATTTGTCATATTTATATAAGAAAAAGAATTATTATAAGTTAGCTTTGGAAAAAATTTATCGTTGTTCATAGAACTTGGAACGACTCGGCATGATCATTGTAGTTGGAAAATAGGCAACTTATTGTGTTTTTTCCTTTCGACCACCGCCAATAATTGGTAACTTTTCGAGATGCGTTTTAACCCTGCGAAAAAAAAGCTAATTAGTCAAGCATTCACTATGCATATAAAGGGATATTCACTTACAAACAATTCATATACGATAGGTATTAGCACATGTCTGATGACGATACATTTAAGGTTAGTACTAATAATAGTCAGTGGGCTTATTAGTGTTTGACGTAGACAAGAAATCCCCAAAATTTTAACGAGAAGCCGTGACCGGTGGGTAGTTCAACCATGTCGGGTATTGAACAAATACCATCGATGACAAAGGATAAAGGTTATACAGTAAGGTGAATTGATGAAAAAAGTGAGAACTGCTGGATGCCAGACTATCATCAGATTGTAGCTCGTTTTCAAAATGGGTTTCGTTTTGTTAGATATATAAAAGAAATATCTGGTGTAAACAATTACAGTTAAATGATACACCAAGAATGTTTTAGAACGATATCATATGTTGTGATGATGCAATTAATTTAATTTCTAAGTATCAATCAGGAGAAGCAAGAATAGTGAAAAAAGAACTCATATTTAAAATCTGCCTTCGAAATACCAGTGGAAGAAGAAATAGTACACACATTGTCCATATTCAGATGGAAAATTACTCAGCATCACACTAATTACAGTTATCATGATCGCTACAAACTGATCAACTTTACTGTTATATAATTTAATTTACTTAAACGGTAGCTATTCACAAACGTGAATCGATTTTCTTCAAACCAATAGTGAACCGATATATTTACAATACATTGGACATTAATCATGTAATGAACCAATGGTTGAAATCAATAAATTTGGCGCAGAATTCGACTACATAACAATTCCAACAAAATAGGAACTGACAGAAACAATAAATTTAAAATAAAATCATCAAAATATTATCAGTGAAAGAGTGACTTACTGTGATGATACCATATCTACTTTTGACTTCGCTAGCTCAATCATTTTATCGATTTCCGGCTGGAATTCACAAATAAAAAGAGAGTTTTTACCACCTCAAAAAACATGGAGAATTACTTTTTTATAGTCATCCAGTAATAATTAACATATAGCCCGTGGCATATTGACATATCACATCAGAAAGACAGAGAGTCATTCGCAACGTAGAACCTGGCGCGTACGTACATCGGTTCAATGGGCCATGCCGCATAAGCACGGACAGATGGAATTATTAGGTCAAATCCCATAGTAGAGGTAGTAACAGCATAAGTGGTAATAGAAAACATGAAAGATCGGAGATGTAATCCCAAAAAATATAAACTAGTGAAATAAACAAACAAGCAAAGTTTATGAGGAATGCAGAATCTTAGAATGTGGGAGAAGACAAAGTAAGAAAAGAAACAAAATGAAACTAACAAGATGGATTCAAAAGAAATGGAAATAATGTGGAAGTAATTATAATGGGAGGGAATATTTATTTATTTATTTGAACACATGAATATTGGTACAAGAGAGCGCCAATATATATGCGCCACACAATGGGAGGGAATAAACAGCGATAATATGGTTCGAGAAGGAATGAAACGGTGTGGTGGAACGAACTACTGGAATATAAAATCTAGACGATGAAGAATTAACGCATCTGGTAAACTATGTTGCAATCAACATTACAAAATAGTGTTAACATAACTTATGTGTTAAGTCTAGGTACATGTACTCAACTTCGAACTAAGTGCTTTTATGTGTACATGCTGCTAATGATAGTATCTAGCTCTCTAAATCTGAACTAGGTGAAAAGAATCCTTGAACCTGCAACTATGTTCTGAAAATTACCATTATATCAATAAACAGGAAGACTGACACAAAATGAATTCAAAGTTCAACTTGTTTAAATTATTTTGAGAAAATAATACTTCAACTTAGAGACGAAGTCTGTTTCATACTAGAAATATTGTAAATAGGAAATCTCTCAGATGAAAACGAGTATAACTAATTAATAATGTATTACCATAAAAACTCAGCTAAATCTACAATTATAGCAATAATTTCCATTGGACAGACGGAATCATCGGATAGACTGTTATTCCCTACATTTGTGAGCACAAGTTCATAATCATATTAAATCCGTGAGTAAAAAGAATGAAATATGAACATCTCTGAATAATGGTCGCGATACATTTGAAACAGAGGATTCTGAAGATCTCTAAATACCCAAAAGTTTAATAGATGAGTGCATTATAAACCTACGGCATAATTTAGGTAACAAAGATATATATATAAGTCATATTTAGATAGTGTATGAAAAACCTTTGGGTTAGGTATATTAATAATGATGGGTGCTAGGAATACACTATGATCAAGAGATCATGTCCTTGAGGAGAAACGTAAATATGATGAATCAATTAAAACTAACAAAAGAGTAAAGACGGTTAACGTAATATGGGTAAAATGTTGAAATATTGTAAACTGAAGTGGCTACGACATTTGAACTTCAGTTGACAAGCCCCAGATTCGAAGGTTGCTCCACCTATTTTAGTCTGAGCAACGAGGTAGTGTCACTGGTCTCCACACAAAGTGAGGCTCGAAACTAAATATACGGATCTGTACCTGGTAAACGAACGTTCTCACGGCGGGGGTGTTGTTTACAAAAAGCGAATGTCCGGCGCTTTAACTGGGTTGGTGGATATGGAGGACCCACCTAAGGGAGTTGGAAAACACTGATTCCAAACAAATGATGCACATGGGCTCCAGGATCCTGAGGGAACAAATGGCGTGTGAACCAGTTATTGGTCACCGGCTGTTATGCCACTGCATCTCCTGATGTTGCTCCACTGCCTTGTGGATAAGACCTTTAGGTAGAAGGCTTCGGAGGAAAACCACCTGCTTCGATCTTAGCACCCGAGCAGTATCACAGCCCATACACAAATCAAGTGACTTGTGTGGCGCATATGTATTCGGTGACCGTTTGTACCAATGTTTATGTGTTCAAATATATAAGTAAAATGAGCTCAACCAAGAGGGATGACAGATGTTGAGAAATAAAAGCGATCAAATGACAACTCGAAATCACAACGAGATAAAGTTTAACATCACATTGTTTGATATACGTCGATCACCAGGTAATAAACATACTCAGTCAGTCAGCTACAACGTAGGATCAGGCACATAATAAACATATTAACATGCATAGTTTAGTTAATAATTTCATTACGTGGTATATATGTAATTTCTGGGGGAAAAACTTACTTGGTAGCGCTCATAAAACTTCGGCACACAAAAGACGCCAAAAGTGACTGCGATGGAAACAAAAAAGAACCAAAATTAGAAGAACAATCAGTGACATTAATCTGGTACTATGTTGTAAAAGTATAGCTAGTTAGAATACCAAAACAGTGAAAAAAACATATGACTATGTGTAGATAAAACTATGGACTCAAAGCTATTGTGAGCCACTGGACATTTTGTACAGTATGCGTTTAACATTTGGAATATTATTATTAGAAATTTGCGGACTGTGAAAAATAAAGAGAGATGTCTACATAAAAAGTGGTTTGTGTTTTCAGCAAATCCCTGCCATTACTGGGATGTACCGCAACACTTAGCTTGTAGTGAAACAATATGGGAATTTCCCTCTGAGATATGAAAGTATGTGAAACCGGTATCAATCTCTCAGTGTTATTCTGATGTTTGGAGCTTAAAACAAAAAAAGCGAACAGCTTTTCGGGATGCATAAAACTGGATTATCATTAAAAAGGAACTTACATAGTATGCATAAAGTTAGGAAGTTGAACTGTGCACCAATGTATGTCAGTAGATATAACAGTACAGCGAACTGAAAATATACAAAAAATATGCTCTGTCGGTTTGTAGTAGTATATGTAGTGTGTGACATGAAAATGAAATGTCGAGATAATTATGAAAACTAGTCCCGACAAGTTCTGATTCGAATATTTCTGGACTGGTCAGAAGTTTATCCACACATCCACTAATATCTTATTTACACGTCAAGGGGTTGTCCAGATCAAAGTAGGCATAGTATGGGGATGTAAACTGAAATGTTTTAAAATTATACTTATTCCATTAAGTCACAGCTAAGTTAGTGCTAGTATTTGGATTTAATAGATAACTGGTTATTAAGTTAAATCATGTATAGTGCACCGAACTTTGAAATATATAATTTAAGAAAGTATCAATATATGAGTTCTGTAGGCTGAACAAATCATTTTCTGGTGGAAAGTGTGATAATCTACGAAGACAAGAAGGTCAAATGCATGGATTTATGCGGAGAATTCAATGTAGCTTTAGTTGAATACGTTCGCAGCACATTGAATAATTGGAGGCCAAAATAATCGTTAAGTAATCTAATGAAAAGATCAATGAAATAAACTGATTGAAAATCATAGATATTATTTTAGTCAAACTACGACCACTTTTCAGTGTTATGATACCATTTCGGTCCAAAAGTAATGAAATCTAATTCGAAAACAGTGGTAATTTCAGTTATACAAACTGGTTTATGCACTTGTGAAACAAATTTCGTTTGGTCGGGTAAGGAAGATATCTCATTAAATAACGCTGAAAGGAATTCAACAGTGAAAAATTGACAATATTCATCAATTATATACTCATTTTAAGGTTAATCAATATGAAATAAACATACTTTCACAGATGCGGCGGGGTCCGTGAGTAAGAATATTTCTCTAGTGCGTGTTAACCCTTTGTTTAAAACTTCAGTAAGACGTCGAGAAACTTTCTCTGCTTTATCTTGTGGCACAGTGATTTCTCGTTCTAGATATTCCCTACATTTAAGTGAAACAAAACATCTACTTAAGTTGGTTAAGATTAGAATTATGATATGCCAAGTGAAAGGATGTAAGTATGTAAAATTTACAAATACCTATTAAGGAAAATATAAATATATATTGTATTGTGATTTCTACCATGTTAAATAAGTGATTCATACGAGTCGTCAATAATCCTTAGATTTGTAAGAGAAGCATTAATATTTTTTGACATGGAAATCAACCGAAACTATCGAGAACTTGAAGGTTTGGAATATGTCCTGAAGATAAATGAGTAAAATGTACATATGATTCACTGAAATATCTTTAACAGTTAATCATGAATATCTCTAAGATCCAAACCAGGAAGCCTGTATTTCGCAACAAGGCTCAGTCTATTGATCAATATACTTATAGATGGACACGACATATGTGTATGGTCACTGCTCACCTATAGTACCCAGAACTTAACATTAATCTGGGTATTAAATGAATATATGTAATACGTCTTTCTAGTATTTCAGTCAGTAAATGATTGTTTCATGAGTCGACTTACAACTTCCGTTTATTTAAAATGTAAAATTTAAGATTTCGGTAACCATGAACGATGCTACAAACGAATCTACGATTAGACATCGACAGCCAATGCATGTTATTAACCTAAAATCGTGCTTAATAGCTGTACAGTAACAAAGTGAATGAAGTTTGTCCAGATTATACTTTAAGGATTGCTATGGAAATTTAAAATAAGTAGAAAACTAACGGATATTTTAATTTTTTATCTAAAGCATTCATCTTCAACCAAACAAACCCAATTAGTTTAGCACTATGAAGTTTCGATTTGGGTATGAAAATATATTTTAAATATTAACAGCAAGAGTAAAACTTCATTTACATATTTTACAAACAACCTCGTTGTTGAATGGATTGTTATACGCAAATACAAACTTACTATAAGTACCTTTAAAACACGAGAACTGACCTGACAAAATTATTTTCTGTTTTAGCCACAAAGTGATAATACATACGCAATAAGTTGACGGAAACAAGAAGGGCTAATCCGATATAAGCAATGAAGGAGATTGCAGAAAGACACATAAAACTAAATTCGACAATCAGCAAGAGAGTCAGTATGACGCCTGTTACAATTGGTTGCCGCCAGTACACGATAGAGCGTACTGTTGAAAAGATAGAGTAAAAAGAAAATATGAATAGTATTAATTGATTTTAGTCATATTAGTGAATGGCAAATATCAGGTTTAGCTAAGAGCAATACTTTTACATCACCAACATTTAGAGCTTGAATAAATTGACAATTTACTAGATTGAAAACTGTGTACCACGTTTAGTGCTAAAATAAACAAAATATCTTTTTATTAAGCAAAGTTTATTATTATTGGTATTTGAACACATAAATATTGGTACAAGAGAGCGCCAATATATATGCGCCACACAAAACGATGAGAATTCGAAGAAAAAAAGTTAAGGAGTGTAAAAAAAGATGGTGACATCGGTTGTATTATCATCTCTGTGCCCGAACACACAATGCCGAACCTCTGCATTACTGACATGGTGTTGCCACTGGATGTCAGCAATCCTTCGGAGACAACGATGATCGAACACAGAGAGTCGTCTAACGTCCTCGACTCGAAGAGGCCAGGTTTCACAAGCATAGAGCAAAACTGCTCTCACCGACGCGTTGTAGATCCGACCTTTTACAGCCAGACTAACATCACGAAGGCGCCAAAGGTGGCCCAGATTGGCATAAGCCGCTCTGGCTTTCACTATACGTGCATTGATCTCATCACTCACACCTCCACCAGCACTTATGCAGCTACCCAGATACACGAACTTCTCGATTATTTCTATCTGCTCACCATCCAGGGTGAGTACAGGATTAGAATCCCGCCAGTCTTGTAGAAGTACTTTGTGCTTCGAAGGTCCAAAGCACATACCATACCTACGGACGCTGATTGCCAACTGATTAAGTGCGGATAGCATGGCTTGGACATTATCGCACAGTAAGACAATATCATCCGCATACTCAAGGTTGAGAAGTCTTTCTCCAGGCAACAGATCCACACCATCTTTACTTACATCCATCAGAGCTGTTTCCAGAATGTCATCGATGGCAAAGTTGAAGAGGAATGGTGGGATTGGGCAACCCTGCCTAACCCCACTGCTCGAATAGAACAATGGAGAAAGGTGGTTGTATGCCCTCACTCTGCCTGAGGTGTTTGTATATAGGGCTTTTAGGATGTTAATAAACTTCTCAGGCACATCCTTCTTCAATAGACAATCCCAGAGAACAGTCCTATCCAACGAATCGAAGGCAGCCCTGATGTCAAGAAACACTACGATTGTTGGCCTTTGAAAAGTATGACGGTGTTGTAACATTTGGCGGAGGGTGAAGATATGATCAATACATCCTCCACCAGAACGAAACCCAGCCTGCTCCTCGCGAGCAAAGGTTTGACTATGATTTTGAACACGACGAGAAATCTATGACTACAGCACAGGATGTGTTTTATACATTTCACAATTTACATCTCTCATTATCGGCCTAAATATATTGGTGGAAGTATACAAAGGTGGAATATACCATCTGAACTTGCAAATGTTAGCCACAGTTTTCATAACACATTTGTACAAGTTGAAGTTAACACGATGAATAGCAAAGGAATTGAAATAATAATTCGTCTGACAATACTCAAGATCACTGCTCTAAGGTTTCCTCGAAGTTGTAAATTCAAGGTCAGTGTTTTACATATTTGGTGGCTGAACTTCAGTTACGTAATTGACCGACGATCGATGAAATCTAAAAACAAATTTTTTTGGACATTCTTTGGAATTCATAGACTACGGAAACACATCAATTGTTCATATAAACAGCTGTAGGTTATTTATTGATCGTCGCCTCAATGTAAGTGGAGCACAAAAACCTTTTTGGCCTGGACTTAACTAATTAAGGGAATAATGAAAATTTGTTCAAAAGGGGTGCATCTACCGGAAATTTACAGCGAGATGAGCGATGGTCTACTTACTTACTAGAAATATGTTTTGCGATTATGAAACTCGAGCTACCTACACAAGTGATTCCTACGTATGTCATGAAATAAAGATCACTTGAAAGGAAACACTTAACCGAAAGTAATCGAATGTATAGGCACTGCCAAATTTGTTTTGGCCTTATGAAAACATCTGCCAACAATTAGTCTTACCCTTCTCCGAAATGGGACAACCGTTTGAACAATCCATTTTACCTGAAAATATAAATGGAAGAGTAAGACGGGTGTTAAAGTGAGACAGTTTTAAAAGAGTAATTGCAGTAGTAAATGGAGAAACGCGCCAATACAAAAAACCAACTCAGATCTCTGAGAAGAACAAATGAACAGCCAAACCATGATGATATTAGAATACTGACGACTAAACGTTGCTTGAAATGGGTCATATCCCATCACAAAACCGAAGTGACATCATTTACCTGTCTATTATGTCTGTGTTTTTTTCACAATGACCCTCTTAATAGTGTTAAAATTCACTCAGAGTTTGACGATACCTTACTCGACATTTTCGAAGATTTTTATGCCACAATTTTTAAGGTGTCTGGAAAACATGCTTTACCCTATCTGAAGACACTTAACGTTGCTAGTTTTCAAGGTAGGTAAGAAGTAGTTACTCAGAAAACTTGGGATGCACTTCTTGCAACTTCCTACTCCGAATTTCGAAATATGATCTAGGGAAATTTTTGCACGACTATCGTTATGGTCACTAAAAGTGCAGTAGTCGAGCAGCATAACTTCTTACTGAACTCGTGTCTTTGAGTTAGTGTTTGACTTTTGGTAAGATTAAAAGATCCACATTGTTTTAAACAACACCGCTTTCCGCATAGGCAAGATATATAGATGTCTAGTGGAAAGTGAATACATTGCAACAATATATTAATTGTTTCTTTGCTTACAATGGAATGCATATTTATGTAGCAACTACTCAGTTTTGTGTGCTTAAGGCCCTACTCAGGCATAGTGGTGCGAAATTTATCTTACCTCCGCTAAGTTGAGCGAACCAATACTGTCATAGGGTAAATACCCTTAGCATAAATCCGCCAAATTTCATGACTATCAGTATCATAATTATCCCCCAAATAATGTGACTGCATTAGGTTAAACAATCTATGCGCAGTTAATTGACCACATTTTAAAATCTAGCCTACATCTAACCAACTATGGCGCCTTGATAAGCAAAATGCAACCACAACTATGAGCATATTCGACAGTCTAGATAAAAACCCGATAATTAAATTGAAAAACGGCTTGAAATATACTGCGTGAGCTTTAAATATTTTCATAAAGACAACAATGTCCGTGGAGTCCAGTGGGCGGTTATCGAAACAAGTTTGCTGTCGAATCCATTAAACTATTAAGTACTGACACAGCTACACAAGTCCAATAAGATTATTCAAAATGTGCATTGACAATCATGAAAAGTAGTATTGATGAATGAAACTAAAACCTTATAACCTTAAAGTCAGAGGGGATAGTTTCAGAATGAAGTAGGTTAGAATTAAAGATAACCAAAAAATAATACAGTAATAATCATACGCACTACAGTTCGAGCTATTCGAATGGCAGTTTTAGTAATCGGGACAATCAGGAAAGTAAATTGAATCGGTCTGAGAAATATCGTGATCCTGAATAACCGCTAGCTATTTGAGACAAACAAGTATGCGGTAATAGCAAAGAGGAGTGATAAACAAAAGGATTTAAAAAGACAAAAACCGTCTAGGCATGAACTAAAAGTTTTGTTTCTTTTGATTGAACAAAACCCTTGGCAATGAATCAAGTCAAGTGGTAGCCCAACGGATTATATTTAGGTGTACGGTAGCCGACTGATCAAAATGCAGATTTATTGTCATTACACACAAACTGAACACGGAGAAATTAAGTCACTCAAAGGAACGAAACTGGTGAGTTAATAGGATACGTGAATATTCCATTACTTGCCATACAGAAATATTTAAAAAGTAAGCTGAACAATTTGAAGCGTGAAGGTAAAATAACGTATACATGTGTATTTAGAACAACAGGTAGATTTGAGACAGCCACAAAGGTAACGTGATTTAAATGACAAGATATCAAGATAAAGGAGATATAGATCAAACTTAATAAGAAGGAACGTAAAGTAAACAAAAAGGTAGGTAAGTGAAACCTCACCTGGGGGAAAACCGTCAGCCAACATCGCTTAAACTCGTAATTTCCAATAGCCCGCTGAACTATTCGATGGCGAATAATGAAATTAGCCTAAGGTTGAAGAGATAAACAAAATCTAACAACCAAAAGATTTTCTGTACAATTTATACTTCTTAAATATCGCAAAAAGTGTTTTTTGCTGATTTGATTACAGAACATCTGCCTCAAGGCACTATTTAGTTCTCTGCGTCAAATGAACTTTCAGAATTTTTAATAACGAGTTCGCAAATCATGAGGTTCGTTTCATCGATAGTCCTGGATATTAAATCATAAATAAATAATCGAAGATTGACGTATATGCTATCAACGACATTGTTTTGTGTTTGTCTTATGGTGCCGAAAAATTTGCAATAAATTATATTTATTTCACGTAAGGGAATGGTCGATATCTGTCAAGAAACATGATGATTCAATATCCCGCTTCGACATATAATGGAAAGGATAAACTTATGTAATGATGGCATTGCGGTTTACAGTTTAAGCCCATTTTTAACGCCATCTTCAGTCCGCTGATATGAGAGAACCATCCTATATATGTACTTTAGACGTTGTTCCAGGTAATTGAACTTGAAAAGGTTAATTTGCATTTTGAGTGTATTGTAGTAGTAACCTTACGATATCTTAGGTGTGCTATGTATTAAAGAAGACGCTTTCTTTGTTACTGTCCTGGTATTTCATCACTGTAATCAACCGACGACTGTTTGATGTACTCATTGCACATATCGTGTTAAAAGACCGGAATGATCTGACCACAATACACTAAATTAGAGAACATATGAAAACTAGTAACGTGGAACATGTTGTCGCTGAATGACTTCAGAAACTTTAAATTGCCATATAAGGCGGACTCATAAAACGCACGTAATGTGCGATTTTGACATACTGAGAGTTTAGTCTTCGGATATACAAACAGTGGAACAATGGACGAAATGTCAGGCAGCTGAAGACAAGGATGACTGAAATGCAATACAATTAGAACGTTCACAAGTCCAAGTTCTCAGAATGACTGCCAATAGTTATTACTAAGAGAAGTTACCGACTAATTTGCCATGTAAATTTAGCGTGAACGTTCGTCTCTTGTTTCTCCAGATAAATAGTTCACTCCTTCTAAATGTAATCGAATCTTGAACTCACAACGATGACAAATTTGATTCATACATCTATCCCAAAAACACAACTACGGTGTGATGAAACTTTACAGCACACGAAATAACGAGCGATCTTCGATCCATTACGATCAATTCTTTCAAATTCATCTGCTGATAGTGATAATCTAATGAGGTATCAGAACGTGTTTTGTGGATATTATAGTAATTTTAATGGTCGAGATAATCAGTCAATTGAATCTAGACTACCATGAAAAACCTGGAAGCACTGGGCGGTCATTTCGTCCTGTTGTGGACTCCTCAGGAGTGCGCATCCAAGATCCTGTCTCGCAAGTTTCGAAACCAGAACATGTCGGTTTCGCGCGCGAACTCTTAAGCTCCGCATCACTGGGCCTGTATACAACGGTGTTAATATCTATCTGAGGAGTCCTAGAATAGGACGAACTGGCTGTCCGATGTTTCCAGGTTTTCCATTGTGGTCTGGCTTCAGATGACTAATGATATCAACCATCAAATTTTCTAATGATATGTACTTATAAATGTAAAAATCATAATACCTACCTATTTATTCTGCTTATACTACTAAACTTAAGAGACTTATTTTTTTCTTCATTTCAAGACATCGGTCAATGAATTCAATTACTTTTTGCCGACGACGTGAAACGTTGGAGAGAGATACTCAACCAAGACGATATACAGGCACTTCAGGAGGGTCTGACTCGACTTCAAAGTTAAGCAGACGATAACGGACTTACCTTTAACACTTCAAAGTGTAAAGTAGTCCATCTGCGACATGTCGCAAGCTACAGTTACAACTTAGGAAACTCCTCTCTAGTAGTATCCCAAGTCGAAAAAGATTTAGGAGTCCTGGTGCCTCATGATTTAAAGTCTTACGCTAACTGTGACAAAAATACCTTCCGAGCAAACCTTGCACTGGTAACGTTGAAGCGCATTTTTGGCCAGTTTGACGGACGAACTTTCCATACAATCTTCAATAGTTTCATCCGTCCCCATTTAGAGTACGGAAACATAGTACTCCCCCCTCACTCCAAAAGGACAAGGTCACTTTGGAGCGTATCCAGCGGCGAGCCACGAAATCAGTTCGAGGACTCAAATCTAAACCTTACGAAGAGCGCCTCCATTCACTAGACCTTTACCCATTAGAGTATAGGCGTCTTAGAGGTGATTTATTAATGGCTTATAGTATTCTTAACACTTTTGGACATCCTCTTAAACACCTACCTAAGCTTAGTTCGAATAATAACCTAAGGGGTAACACCCAGAAACTGGGAACACAACATAGCAAGACGGAATGTAGGCACAACTTCTACTCCTTAAGAGTTGTCAAAATCTGGAATTCGCTGCCGGCCGAGCTAGTCCAAGCGACTTCTCAGGAGTCCTTCAAGAGGCAACTTGACCTATTCTTAAGGACCAAGGACAGCATCACACTATGAATTACCAATTTCTTTTCCTCTTTTATTGTTAACATACCTAGGTTCCTGCCTGGAGGATTTGGTGATCCCCTGCTACTAGACACGGAAGCCTGTTGAGCAAAAGCTTCTTCTATTCCGTCCACAATCATTTGAACCATTCTTAGATTAGATCGTTATATGGGCATTGCATATTGGACAAAGTATTCCAAATCGTATTGTGGTTTATTTAATGTTGTTATATAATTATCGCGTCAATTCAGGTAATGATTCTCGTTTGTATATTCTCATGTGGTTTCATATTAAAACGTCAAGGGAGTTGATTTGCTGGATTTTAAATTTGCTAACATATAGCTCTCGAGATGCTTTGATATGCTTTATATAAATGATATAATTTAACAAAGCATCAAATTGGGAGCTCGTTTGCTTCATTGAGCTAGCGTTGAAGTTTAAGTCGTATTAGCCCCAAATGGAGTTAGAGAGAGAATAACTGTGATACGTGTACCGAAGTTCTCCCAACACATTATTTCTATCCTTATGGTTTTTCCTCACATTTCCTCTCATTTTTCCACAGCATCCACTTTGTTTCTTCAGTAATCCATAAAAAAGTATTTCCGTTCAGTTATGTAATGTTACGGGGAGCGATATCCAGAAGGCATCACAAAACTAAACTACCAGTGTATGTCGCCTTTGAAAAACCTTTCTTCCGAAAAATTACTTGTTTATTCAACGAAAATAATCATATAGCTTCCATCTAAAACAGTTCGGTTTTTCTTAAAGTTTGTGTTCCTGACTTCTCCATCGTCAAATTAATCGAATTATCATTGGATGACGACCCAATCAACAATCATATGTTTATTGTTAAGTGTACTTAGGTTTCATCTACAAATTATAATACTATTTGACTATTCAAACTAAGTATGACAAGGAAGAGCCCCGCCACGTGAACTAGCGGCTAAGAATAAGTTACCTTAACCACAGAGTCACTCCCATAAAAAGTGACCACGCAGTCAAAATGCTGTTATAAATACTTCTACACTCAATTTTAGCTTTTAACCACCCATTTCGGCTGGTGTATTTCACAATAGTGAATACACTGACTAAACATCTAGTGTTAGAAAAATCGCTCACACATGAATTCCTTTAGCTGGTTGTAAGATAAACTAACAATACGAGAGACAAGCTGTATTGTCTAGTTGCTCAAAAAAGCTTAAATAAACATTTTGCGAGCCTATCATACAAACCTTAAGTCACATCTTAAGTTATTGTTTGGAATTCATCCGTAAATAATAGAAACTTTCCTCTTATATTGAGCACTTAAAAAGATTTAGCCGAGTTGTCGGTGAACTTCTAGTAGCGTTTCGCCAAAGCAGAAATACATGTGGTCAGATTTAATCAAACTGTACTTGACAGTTGTAGTTTTTCCTCAGTGGCTACTCAACAGCTATCGTATTTATTTACCATCAAGCCTAAAATTTGGATAAAATAAAAATAGAAACTAATTGCCTAACTGAATATTATTGAAAATATACACGCTGTTACATTCAGTAGTTGGAATAACAGTTGTCAAACATTTCTCACTTGCATCTATTCATTTCTATGTCTTCATGTAAAAAACTGGACTTTCATACGTACTTAAAAAATTATACCCCAAAATCTTAAGTTCATGATCATCATTTTGAAACCGTTCATGATATATTTGAGCTTCCTTTTTGTTCTTCAGGTTTCATGTCCTAGATTATTTTCAAAAATAATGGCTGTCAAGACTGAGCCTTTTCTTCTGGAACGAACTGTATATGTCGGCATAGCTTTAATTATCCCAAGTTATTCGATTTATAAGCTTTTTATCTCTTCGAAAAGTCCAGGTGAAATATTTTTTCAAATTATAATGACAAATTCAGTAAATCTAAATTTATTACGACTGAAAAATGTTAGTTTAACTCAAAATTTGGTGCTAATGCAAGATGCAGCTGAATTTCAGTGGACGTTGCTTCCGTTGTGGATGAGTTTTGTACCTTATCTTCTACTCTATTCGATCGTATCATCATTCGTTTTTGCGTTGGTGAACAAAAAAGTACTACATGCTTGTTTCTATTCAATCGATGTAGATATTCAAATGTTGTCGAATAATATTATCAATTTGGCTAATAAATTATTTGGTAGGTTATAAAATCCTAATGGACGTCTTTTTGAACATATTATGCTTTTCATGCATAAGTTATTTGGTCTCTGGAAATTGGCTCTTGATATGGGCGTTTGCAGTTTTAGTGTTTCAAGCATCTGAATCCTTTGTAAGTTCAACGAACTATAATATTAGTTAATTCCTTAATTCTTTTACGAGACTCACTATTGTATGTGTTTTCAACTTTTAAGCCATGTAGGAAACATTTAAAGTGTATATGCTTTCACTTAGTTCGTTTTGATTTTACTGAAGTGACAGTTTGCTGCAAACGGTGAAAAGACTAAATCTGTCTATATAAAATACTGGCGAACACCAAAGTAATGGAGGTGTTTTTGATACTTTTTGTGTTAGGACTCAAACTAAATAGCACTAACGATTGCTTAATCTGTTACAAAACGCTTCATCAAAAAACGGATTTATTTTAGATTTAATGTAAAGCGTATTAAAAAGACTGAAATAACTCTTAAAATAGATTGAATTATATCAAAATGAAATCACTGTAGTAGTTTTTAAAAGTTCGATGATTTCTCGTATATGTCCATTACACAAGTATAAAATGTGTTACAAAGTTTCGACAATGTAGCTTACAACTTATTATGGAAGTTTATAGTCATTAAAATACAAAGATTTCGTTCTAAAGCACGAATTACCATGAGTGTTTTCAAATTGTTCACTTTTACTAGAAACCAAACCACTTGTTCTTACATTTTGCTATGCAAATTCCTAAAGCATCTAAAAGTACAAAGCACTTAGTTCTTATTTTCGTATGTGATATTGATAAACAACAACCACAGCTTCCAAACAATTTCAATTTTAACTCCAATCAGATTGATATTTCAATGGTATATGATAATCTCTTATTAAAATTAAGTTCATATTGCTTACTTTGTCTCTTAGAGTTTATTTGTGGAAAAGTTGTAGTGACAGATATGTTTTATCAAATCTACCAGAAACCCTTTCTTGTTAAGTTATCTTCTCGAATTTTGATTACTTGAATGGAAACTAATTTGTCCAAAATCTTTAAAATTCCTAAAAGTAAGAAACAAAACAGCAATCAATTTTTAAGAGGCAAAACGGAGGCGTTTTGTTGTAAACTTCTTTTATTCTTAAAAAGATAACCATTTGATTCATTAGATGTATCTTTCAAATTGTGGATTGGTACAAATATATAAACATACGTAAATATTTTTGATGTGTTTGTTAACAATTATTATTTCCATATAACTATATATACGAATGTACAGCTTAAGTAAATGATTTCGTCGAAAAAAAATTTCTTCACTAAATTATTTTTTTCCTAACAATTATAAACTGCTTATCACCTCTTGTGTTTTATACATTGCTTAAACCAGGAATCATCGTTTAACTTTGGATTGATATCATACGACTGGTATATGATCTTGTATGCGGCGCATTTTTATATAGTTCTACGCAGTTTAAGTGTGGCGTTATCGTTCCATAAATGTTCGAACAATTTTAAGTCATCTTTTGTCAAAAAGACAGAAAAAGAGGAATCAATCATTAACTGTGCCCCTAAATCCTCACTAGAAAGTTTATTGGATGCATTAGACTATTCTTTATACCCTCATTCATTGCTGTTAGGTCCACTCGTCTTGTATTCAAATTGGGTTAATTTCTGGGTAAGCATTCTCATAAAAATATTATTTTATTTTTATATAATTTCTTAACTTCTGTACAACGATCATACATGTATATTATTGGGGAAGATCCAACATATATGTTAGCACTTTAGTTATATTTGTTGGTCAAAGTAGTCAAATTTATTAGTATTATAAAGTGTATACAGGTACTAGGCTAGTGAATAATTGGCGCCAGCGATCGCCCAGTTCAATGTATTTAGATCTGACCATTGGTCAGTTAAGTAAATAATTCAGTAGATTTAGATTTGGTTATGAATCTACAGATTTATTTTCGATAAATTATAAATCAAAATCTCCGTTATTTTTCATTCATAACAAGTGATACGTACTAGCTGTTCCATAGTTAAAGCAAGAAGACACTGATTTTCTTCAAGTCTCGGCATATATATATATATATATATATATATATATATATACTTATTGATTACAGTAAATAAAAAAGGAAGACATCTTATAAAAGGTGCTTTTATCGAAATATATCCCTAAAACGAGAAGCAGCAGATTTTGAATATCCCAGTAAAAAATACATTTGAAATCCATATTTATTTACAGTGTGTCTCATTATTGGTTATTTAAATTAATCCATCAAAAGTTACGAGTATACAATAAGTATACGTTGCAGCACCTTCTGTTATACATATATTTAACCGAAATATTGGTTATACTTGCGTTACTGCATATTTTCATGTAATCTTAGACTGTTTAACTGTACATTTACCATAATTGTTGTTGAAGAGTGGTTCTGTGGACTGAACTACTTCGGAAAGTCTTGATGCATTTATGTTCAATTTTACGTAGTCGTTAAATATGTGATAGTAACTTTATTCATGAATATTGTTGTATATGATAGTCAATCTTTCATTTATATGACACTGAAATATTTTTCGTCTGAATTATGATGGCACTAGAGAAGTAGTTTAAAAAAGGATACCCGTTAATATTTTTATTTTAATAAATGAATGTATTACTACTTGTACTTGAAATCAATTCGTGAAATTGATTATGCTTTACATACTAATTTGGCGCTAAACACTGATATTTGCTTTTATAAACAAATTCAAAATCTTCGCGAAAAACGTATTCTTCCAGTTAATGTGGCTATCTTAGAAAAATAGCAACAAAGGAAGAAATATAATCTTTTGAAATGATTTCCCACCAGCACACTTGTCAAAACTTTAAATTACAATGTGAACTGTACTAGCGACTTTGGATACATTAGAATCTCACTTGTAGAAAGGGGTTTCTTTGGAAGTTATATTTCTAAATGTAATTCTTCATTTAACTACATTACTGAAAACTTTGTTGTAGGATTTAGTGACCCTTTGTATCTGACCCCATTCGGATCGTATGAATGATTGTTATTGAAATATGCACGTCACCAATCCTCGTCTATAATTATCGACTTAAATCGCGTTAGTGAATAACGGAATTAAATAAGTCAAATACAAGAATGGATTTCGAACACGTATATTTCGTACAATCGTTGATCGGAAGCGAAGTAAAACAAAATGACGCACAGTGGTGACAGCAAGTGAGCCAACTTAATTTAACAAGGCGTGAATCGAAGTTTATGGTCAGACAAAAATAAGTTAGAGACATGTGATGAGTAAGATATGAAATGCACACATATACGTTTACATAAAAAGTCAAGGTTGATAAGCGAATAATTGACAAGACCAAAATGTGATTTAAGAAGAATGAATAAGTTGGCCTGTCCGTAAGCTAGAATAAGCTATGTAGGCTTGATATAGCAACCGACACTACAAGGAATTCCATCCAAATACGGGCAAAATGAAATGATTTTTTTCGTCTGTTAAGTGACTGATTATTGTCATATTGTCAATTGTCTTTATGAAAACCTGGAAGAAACAACTTGAACAATCCCTTGATTATCTATTCCAACAAGAATCATCATACATCGACAATGAAATATTATGCCAAGTAGATCACTGAAATTTTTAACAAAACACTTCTGTCATATAACCTCAGCTTTCTTTTTAATTTAGTTGTTGATCCTTTACTACTCGTTATTAAGCTAATATGCTAAAGCGATTCTCATGATAGCATATTATTTTCATCACACTGGGATTATTTTAAACCTCATTTAATCGAATGCACAATTTTAATTGTTTAATATAATAAGATAACAGGAGTGAACTGTATTATTTTTTTAAATTGCAGGAAAATCTTGATAGTTTACATTCCAATCATCTGTCACCCAGTTTTAGAACATTACTCGACACACTGATATCACTTGTTTCCAAAGCTATCCGGTTGATATTCTGGAGCTCATTTTGGTCATTATGCCTTTGTATAGTTTATCCGAATTCATTCGGTTATTTGATTTCTTATGCACAAATTAGTGAATTATCTATACAAAATAAATCAAATCAGTACTATCTTATTATTGATCGTGGTACAGTGGGTGCGAGTATTTATTTACGTAGTCTACATTTATTCATTATATATTTACAATTTTATGGATGGCCATACGTACTTTCAAATTTCGAATGCCTACTCATAAATTTGTTACAGAAATTATTGAATATTCTTCAATCATGTGGGCGAAACACCAAAGCTACTACTACTGTCACTGATCAAACAAGAAAATCTCATAGTGACCCAAGCCTAATTCAGGTTTCGTTTATGCCTGAACCACCAGCATGTCTCTTACATTTCCTTCTGATTTCTGAATGTTGGCGGTTAGTTTACGATGTACTTCTGTTCTAATAATGTGATGTTTCTGAAAGTCGTTGCATCTTTTTTATATAGTAAAATCATTCAGCGTTTGCCATAATCCCTTCAAAACCTGAATCTGAAACAGATATATCAATCATGTATTAGTTTTTTTAATTATGCGCTCCACGCACTTTAGGGATAATCCATATAACTGGTGGTTGATATTCAAAAGGACTGTTTATACTTATTGTCTCAGAAAATATTTTTCTATCGGAGTTATCTAGTAAAAATGAAATCAGACCAACTATGCACATCAAATCCGTGAACAATTCACCTCATTTGTTGAGTATTTTGCTTCATTGCCTTTTGAATGGGGATATGTTCAGACATCTCATCGTATTGATTACTTGCGCAGTGCTTTTTGTCTAATTATATATTGATCATAAGTGGATAGGTTTGAAGTAACGGAGCAGTCAGTTAGAATCCTAGCACAAAATATCATCTTCATACAAATATATGATTGTTTTCTACAAGATATACACCAGGAAGCTTATTCATTTGTATTGGTTGTTTGAATCTTCCCATTGGTGTTATAAACTTGTCTCTTTTGGCATGTATGCATTCTGTGTAGATTGCTTTGATGTTTTCATTAAGTCACAGGGATTTTGGGATTGTGGATAGCAGTAGAACCTAGGACCCACATTTCGTCCTATCTGGGGCTCATCAGCTGGATGTTTCTGTACCCATGATGATGTTCGCATCGGGATGCAAGCCCAGAACCTTTCGAACAGTGGATAGTGTTGAAGACGTTTGACTCGAAATTCACTAAGCTCGAATCCTGATGTGAACATTACGAGTCCAGGCACATCCAGCTGACGAGCTCCAGACAGGAGGAAACCTGCGTTCTGGACCCCACTGCTTACTACTATCCGAAACTTTTTGTAGATAGGATGATCATTGGTAAAATTATCCAACTTAGTAACCATACCTTACGAAGTTGAATAAGTGAGGAAACTCCAAACTGAAAGACATCTTGCATCATTTATGCCATTTCGCTTAATTTTGAACATTTTCTTTCTAGATAGTGGTGGTTCTATCAACATGTTAAATGTAACGATTTAATTCTTGATTTAGTGACTTTCAAAAAATTTATGGTCAGCCTAATTATTATATCTGACAACTTTCGATAGTGTAATGAGAAGATGGAGTTGATGTGAAAAATATGGTGTATTCTCGTCATACATTTTTAACAATCTGGTCACACAAATGCTTTTCAAGACTTTATACGCAAACTAATAAATGTCATAGAGGGGGATTGTCAAGAAGTTCCATATTGGGATGAAACAGGTGTCCAGTGCGTGCTGATTTTTAATGGTGATCTGGCTCATATCAGTTCGTGATTAAAGTCATGAGAATTCTACGACTACCACAAAACCCTTTCCTATACTAATTAGAAAAAATCTCAACAAAATAAAGCGATAATTGGAAGTAAAAGTGGTGATGTAAAGTAAAAAGAATAAGAACTTTTTACACTGCCCTAGGACGTAAAAATGAAATAAAAATTACCAATCCAAGTTCAAGGTTAGGACAACTTGTGTTTGTTCACAAATTACGTTAAAGTTTATCATCAAATACTAACTTCATTTACTCGTCATCTTTGTACAAAATGTAAATTAATAACCAAGAATTTATCATGTGTAAAGTTTATATTAGCCTTACCAGACATCCTTTTGTCTATCAGGGTCCTATGTGACACAAAAAATATCGCTTTTCAGTACAGAATACTAATTCTTCCAACTTTTTTAGATTATGATAGTTATATCCACATTAAGTCCAACTAACACCCACCGTAAACTTGAATACAGTAGCCTGGTTTATTCTAGTGTTTGTAAATACATACTGAATGACATCTACTACAGAACATTGTAAAGCTGTTTTATTTTATTTTACGACTCAGTAGTTTGAACCAACTAACGCACGTAACATCAAGTTCAAGAACTTTAGGTCCTAATGAAGTGCATCACTTCTTTTATGTCACCAAATCCATCATTTTGTCTTTTCAACTTGAGCCTATTTGTTGTATAATACGATTTTCGTCCAATTTTATTAATTTGTAATTTTTCACTTCCACAGTTCATAGTTTACGAATAGAACTTCACGAAATCCATGGTAAAGTTATTCACTGGACAAGACAGTTGCTTCGTAGGGACTTCATATTCGTAATGTTTATTCAATCTTTTAAATCGCTTATAATCTTGTTTCTCATGTTCAAATGTTTCAGGTCATTCGATCGCGGATTGTACAATTTCATTAAATCGTAAGTTTGTGCTTTTGTCGCTCGATTTTTTTCCTGATAACCTTCTTATCCATGTAATCCAGTTGACCTTTTATTTTGTCAATATTATCTCTACGTTTTTTTAACTTCAAGCAACATAAATAATTCTCATTGAGTTTCAGCATATTTTTAAACCTTGATGCATTAACAGCTTAAGTCATTTTTCATAGGTAAATAATTTACAGTTAATAATTTTGATAATTTAGTAAAAATTTTGACATCAGTAAATCATCTATGATAGTCGTGACTTCCTATTCTTATATGTATCATTTTTATCTATTAGGATATATCATTCATGTAGTATTTATTATTTATTATTATTTATTTGAACACATATATATTAGCACAGGAGTGCGCCAAATATATATGCGCCACACAAAACAATGAGAATTCAAGAAGAAAAAGAAAAAAAGTGGGAGAACGTACAAAAAAAACAATAACGAAGAGATTGGTGTAAGGTAGTGTAATAATAATAGTAATAATAGGGAAACAGAAGGGTACAATCAGAAGAAATCTTCCAGTTAAGGAAGGTACAACCACGTTTTATGAAGAAAGTAAAAGAAGGTTACAGCATGATTGCCACTGGTTTCTATTCTGAGCCATATCTGATAACGTCTCTAGCCACTGTGTTCCATCATCTCTCGGACCCCAACCAGGGAGTCGTGAAGGACCAACAGAAGCCAGTCCTTTGCAGCTTTCCTTCATACCACGACACCATGTCATATACCGACCACCTCTCCGCTTCTTCCAACCAGTCCCAGAGTCGGCAAATAATGCACGACGTGGAAATCTCTGGGATGACATTCGTAGAACATGTCCAAGTCACCGAAATCGGTGTTTCAAGATGGTGACATCGATTGTATTATCATCTCTGTGCCCGAACACACGATGCCGAACCTCTGCATTACTGACATGGTGTTGCCACTGGATGTCAGCAATCCTTCGGAGACAACGATGATCGAACACAGAGAGTCGTCTAACGTCCTCGACTCGAAGAGGCCAGGTTTCACAAGCATAGAGCAAAACTGCTCTCACCGACGCGTTGTAGATCCGACCTTTTACAGCCAGACTAACATCACGAAGGCGCCAAAGGTGGCCCAGATTGGCATAAGCCGCTCTGGCTTTCACTATACGTGCATTGATCTCATCACTCACACCTCCACCAGCACTTATGCAGCTACCCAGATACACGAACTTCTCGATTATTTCTATCTGCTCACCATCCAGGGTGAGTACAGGATTAGAATCCTGCCAGTCTTGTAGAAGTACTTTGTGCTTCGAAGGTCCAAAGCACATACCATACCTACGGACGCTGATTGCCAACTGATTAAGTGCGGATAGCATGGCTTGGACATTATCGCACAGTAAGACAATATCATCCGCATACTCAAGGTTGAGAAGTCTTTCTCCAGGCAACAGATCCACACCATCTTTACTTACATCCATCAGAGCTGTTTCCAGAATGTCATCGATGGCAAAGTTGAAGAGGAATGGTGGGATTGGGCAACCCTGCCTAACCTCACTGCTCGAATAGAACAATGGAGAAAGGTGGTTGTATGCCCTCACTCTGCCTGAGGTGTTTGTATATAGGGCTTTTAGGATGTTAATAAACTTCTCAGGCACATCCTTCTTCAATAGACAATCCCAGAGAACAGTCCTATCCAACGAATCGAAGGCAGCCCTGATGTCAAGAAACACTACGATTGTTGGCCTTTGAAAAGTATGACGGTGTTGTAACATTTGGCGGAGGGTGAAGATATGATCAATACATCCTCCACCAGAACGAAACCCAGCCTGCTCGTCGCGAGTCAATCTTTCTCGGGTTTCGAACAATCTACGAAGTATGACGGAAGCCAATAGCTTGGACGCAATCGGAAGTTGACTTATCCCCCGATAGTTGTAACAGGAACGACGTGAACCCTTTTTAAAAATAGAGACAACTATCGACTCATTCCATGACGTTGGTACACTCTCTAACTCCCAGACCTTTGTAAACAACGTCGTCAATTCCTTAGTCAAAAAGTCACCACCATCTTTAAAAAGAGCCGGAGGTAAGTCATCTGGGCCAGGTGATTTGTAACGCTTCAAGAGTTGGAGTTCCTTGCGGACTTCCGCTTCATTTGGTGGATCAGTCGTCACCGGCCATGGAGGGTAGGACAGTCTGACCGATGTTGCCGGAGCAGCAGGCCAGTTGAACTGCCCTTTAAAAAACTGCCCCCCGTCCAAGACATCGATGGATGTGATTGGCATCCCATCATCTTCGCAGATTGTTTCGCTCACACCAGACTTCTTGCTGCCAGTGGCTCGGATGAGTTGGAAGAGCTTCCGGTAATTGCCAGATGCAGCTGCTGCTTCCAACTCATTAGCACGCTCCGACCACCAGGCTTCTCGGTCCTTACGCAAGCTTTGCCCAATTTCACTACGTAACAACCTTCGTTTGTGGTCAAACTCACGGTCACCCGGAGTAGACCGACGGGCTTCAATGAGTTGTAAGGAACCAGAAGAAACCCAGTGCTTATAAGCGGGACGTTTCGCGAACCCACAACTGACTGTACCCGCCATTTTCATGGTGTCATGCAATTGCAACCAATGCTCATCTATACTTTTCGGTGTAATGGTAGCTAGCCTAGAGGCTAGCTCGGTTCGATACTTACTAGCAACAGAAGTTGCAGCCAGCTTGCTAACATCAATCCGTTGGAGGCGATCACTTCGTTGTCCACTGAAAAGTAAGGTAAGATTGGCGCAGACCAAGGCATGGTCAGAGTCCAGATAGGTACTCCAAAAGGAGCGGCAGTCTTGTACACAACCACGCCAGCGGTAGCTGATCGCGATGTGATCAATCTGAGTCCAGGCTTGAGATGCAGAGGGAGGACGCCAGGTGGCACATCGGCGATGACTGTGCCGACTGTTAGTGCTAGCCAGAAACAGGTTGTAGTCTGTGCACAGTTACAGTAGACGGTCCCCGTTATCTGTCCTGCGACCAACAAGTCCCTATCGGCCACCTAAACGACCCTCTTCTGTGCCTAGACGCCCGACCTGAGCATTCAAGTCTCCGGCTAGTACTACAATATCTGTCGAACGCACTTTCTGGAGAAGAACAGATAACTGGTGGTAAAACGCATCCTTGATTGCATCCGGGCTGCAATCTGTCGGGGCATAGGCGGAGATGACGAAAAGACATCGTTTCTCACGCCGATTTCTTCTCGCTTTGATGGAACTTTCTAATCTAACAGCACATAACCGACTGTTAATGGGGATCCAATCGACTAGTGCTGCCTCAGCTCTAGCGCTTAGTGCGACACCAACGCCAGCAAGACCAGACGAAGATGCCACAGGGTCCCTGGATAAGCGCACGTAAAACAAGCTTTTTGAAGTGAGAGATGGAGAGCGAATTTGTAGTACTTCACCAGAGTCTTGAATACGGGTCTCGGATAGACAACAAACATCGATATTAAGACTTTCCAAAGACATAGCCAGCCCTATCTGTTGTCCGACCTGAATTAGTGTGAGAACATTGAAGGCAGCCAGTTTGAATGGTGCTCGTGGTTCCGGAAAAATTGCTTCAGTATTCGTATTTGGTGGTAACATACAATTTTCAACCGGACAGTGACTCGAGAACGTTTAGATAGAGTCGAATTTCCACCACAGACGAGCTGCTGTATAAGTCGAAAAAAATAAGTATAAACAGAGTGGGAATAAAAGAGGGTGAATAATGACGTAGTAAATAATAATAATAATGATAATAATAATAATAATAATAATAATAATAATAATAATAGCAATAATAATAATTGAATCATTTGAATGTTCGTCGACGCAAGAGAATTAGTTTCCATGATCATAGACAGTTCAGTTCATTAATTGCGTGTGGGCTGCGATACTGCCCGGGTGCCCAGACCGAAGCAGGTGGTTATCTTAGGGGGTCACACCCCGAGCCTTTGACCTAAAGGTCTAACCCACAAGGCAGTGGAGCATCGTGAGGAGATGCAGTCCCATGGTAGCCGGTGACCGAAAATTGGTTCATACGCCTTTTGTTCCCGCAGGATACTGGTACCCATGTGCACCATTGATTTGTGATCCGGTTAAAGCGCCGGACATTCGCTTTTCGTCCTCCCATTTTCGTAAACAACACCCCCGTCACGAGAAGGCAGTGAGTAGGACTTCCCTGGCAGAGGCTGTATACGCGCGGCCGTGTGAGAGTATTTCGAGAGAGAGAGAGGACGAACCCACCCCGCTCTCGGCCATACGAGGGCATTTGGGGGCATTCATGTAGTAATTAATCTATTTACACTTTATCCTCAATGAGACTATGATTATTCTATGTTGAGTAACAGAAATGCTGATCACTGTTACCAATAATTTACTTAGTAGTTTAATTACCAGCAAGATGATTCCCATATAAACAAATTCCCATGTGTTGGGTGGTTGAAAGCAGTTATAAACAATAAAGCATGCCTGCAGTGTTGAGAGAACTGATGCTCCCTGGTGGATTCTACCCAGGGTCACCCACAATGAGGGACTTTTCCGCTGACCTATTCCGCCCGTGACTGACCGAATTCAGATTCTTCCTTGTTTATCATACGCACCTGTTAAATGTAAGTAGTGGATATTATGTTGATTCATAAAATTTTTAGTACAAATATCCTTATCATGTCAAAATTGAAACATTTATTAAAAAATACTTCTCAAACGTCCATACATTCATTCTTTGTTTAGACTAGTAAATATATTACTGAAATTAAGCTTTTTAATTTGCTATAAATTATTATTTACAAATGTAGTAAGATTATGATCAACTTTTCTTTTTTTTTTTAAAAATCTTTTCCAGTTATATTTTTATACCTGTTATGAAGTTCAATTTACCGTCAAATTATAAACATTCATTACTATTAATTCCCTTTCCTATCATTAAAAATTGGTTAGCGCTTACTTTATCCTATTCATTTGTTCTTTTATATCATGGAATTGATAAAACAAATGGTAAATGTCTTATTTTTTTAAAATTGTATTCATTTTTAAATGCTTGGATCAAGTTGTCACAATTCAGAGCTGACAATGATCTATATTGAGAATCACTGAAATTAAAGTTGTTGTCTTGTTAAGACAATTTCCATAAAAAGCTTGTATTTAATAAAACATAAAAATTATTTAAGTTATCTATGTAAACTATTGGATGTCAGTTTAGTGGTATAAAAGCTAAGCGTTCACTGCGAGAGATGAAGGTCCTGAACCCGACTGAATATGAGGTCGGCGATATGAACTATTGAGGAGTCTCATACAAGGACAAAATAGCTGTTCACTGCTTCCTATTGTTCAATGGTCGTCTAATTGGGATTAGTTCGTAATGTAAACTATCAAAAAAAAAATATAGAATTAACAATTAATTTTCATTCTGTGTAACATAATTATATTGTTAAATATTTTTATTTGGTCCCAATTATTGACACAAGGACGATAGATAAATGAACTTAGATGATGTATCGTTACACTGAGATAAAACCTTTATGGTAATTTCAACGTAGAGAAACACTAACTTGTTACCATGTGTGTAATAGTATACGTTCAGTGCCTAATTGAATTTTCTTATCCAAGTTGAAATAAGCTAAACAGTTGGGTAAATCAATGACCTTATTTTCTAGACAGCTTCAATTGTTAATTTAAAAAATCGGGTTTCAAGTACTTGTCTGTACAGAGTGAAGATATAAATACACATAGATTTCCCTGAACTGTGCGCAATAATTACTTCATTCCTATGAATCTATGCAGTACTTACACTGAAGTGACCTCATTTACACGAAATAAAATATTTGATGCTTCAAGAACGAACTCATTTGAACAGACTACAGTCCATTTTGCTTAGGAATTTTAGTAAAAGATTCTAGTTATCGTAGAATTAAACCAACCAACCAATCTCTATTTACTAACGATGTGTTTACCAGTAATCACCATTGATTTGTGTCATATTATAGTTTGAAAACTTGGAACGAATGTCCTCTATCTTTCACAACTGACATAAAATTTTAAAGATGTATCGCCGCTGGTTTACGTAGAGCTAATATTAATGCTTTTAGAAACCAAAAGCTTTAACCTCAATGATTTCTTTCTTTAAGATCTTACAATCGCTTTCGATGTAGGAGATCAAAAATACCACATAATATGGTCACTGTCATCGAATAATTCGACTTAATCACTCTAAATAGAAAATACAGGTTCTACGATTATCAAAATGATTAAAATTGATGAATTCCACACTTATTTAATCATCTCGGCAAGACTCTAATTTATGGACGAACCTTGAACGAATCTTAAATGACCTTGACGATTATTTGCCAATCAAAAGACAGTTAGTATAAAGTAAAAATATATTGCAAGAAACTAATGAATTACAGTGGATATTTTTCTTTTACATAATTCAAAAACTTGTTAAGGTTTGATAAAGGTTCAGATGTTCTGAAATCATAATGCATGCGATATAGGAACTCGTCAACATGGCTCCATAACAGTCGTCCTCTAGAGCCGTGGTACGGTCTTAAAAATTCCTTCAGTCTGGACCACATGGCTTCAATATTATTAGTATGAACGCTGGTTGTAGGGTCGACGAAATGGCGCTTGTGCACTACGACATGATGCACATACCCAAGTCCATATAGGCATCTATAAGCTCTCCAATCATCCGTATATACTGTAGTGCCCGGCTGCACGTATTCCTGTATAATTGGTACTATTGTGCTTGCTTGCCGGTTTCTGACCCTCTGAAAATGCCCTTTTTGCGTTGATCGATCATAAATTCCAAGTACCTGTCAAGTATATTTACGGAAGTGCTACTTACCCAATCTTCCTTGATACTACGTCCGCTGTTTTATTTTCGCTTTCTCACTACTGTTTCATCTATCTCCTCATTACATCCTCATCCTCCGAATGATTGGTGTAGACGTGTCATTTTAATTGCACACATGTCACGACAATACTCATACCACTGGACTGCTGAAGCTTCGGTAACATCTGCAAACGCCGCAGCCAGTGTTACTGGTATCTTTATTATCCAATTTGCAACTATTATCATGATCTGCCTCAGTTTCAGTCGCGATCGAGCGAAGAAAGTTCCCGTTCGAGCAGACGTTTTCCTCTAACATAAAGAACAACGAAATACAATTTCATCACGGTAGTCTGCACACTTTACTGCAGTCATTTGATAACCGCAGTCACAGGTACAGGAACTTCCTAGTAGTCTCATCTCTTTTAGCCTCTCAATAATCACCTCTTCTCTAAAATCCGCTGTAAACTGATCGTATGTGAACATCAAGTGTTGAACTTGGCTACGTGACCTTGAAATTGCTCAAACGCTTCTGATTGGCTCGTCCATAAATTAGAGTCTCACCATCATCTCCAGTCATAATGAAAGGTGAATGTAGACCTATTTTCGAAAATTCAGTTGAAACTTCGAAGATAATTGGAGTATGGTTGATATAGGTTATTTTAAAAGTTCATCCGAATATTTGATTTACCAGTAGTTCACAGACTTTAGCTAGACAAAAGGATTTTTAAGCAAACAACCAAAATTATTTATCATACCTATGAGTTGAATATTACTAATCTCATATTCACTATAACATGGAGCACCATTCATCTTAATATCTGCAGAAAAGTTTTAATTGTCCTTACAAGAAGACCAGTGATACTTGGATATGTGTAAAAAAGGTAGATTGATAGTCATCAGAAACTTTTTGAGTCATAAAACAGTTTATGTTTCTATACATTGTCACTAGTTACATAAAAATCTTATGCATTTCATTCTCTGTTCACTCATTTAAACGACAGCTTAGGATTTCTGGAGATCGTAGTGCAGTGAACAAGAACACCAATAGGGACACCCGGATGTATCGAAACACAAAATTACAGAACATTTTAGTAAAATTTGAGAACCATACAGTAAATACTTAATTTGCAAAATATCAATCAATTGTCTCAAACTGGACTGTTTCTTTTTCAAATAACAGTCCATCGTCCTAGTTTTCATTGTTCCTGCATTTCCATACCAATTTCTCTTCGTCCCCGTTCTTTCCTTCTCGATCTTCTACTGAAATACATTCTATTCCTGACTATCGTTATATACTATTTATGTGGATATAAATAGCTCACACCGCAGTAGTATTTAAACAGTTGGATTCGCGAGTCAATCTAAGCTAGATCAATTTCAGGATTCCTTCATTGCTCGTTTCAAGTAGCTGGTGAAATCACTTTTCAACATAGGTTAATGCTGCATAGTCAATCTACATAGTTATCTTTTTTCGTTTAACTGCTTACATGGCTTTAAAAGTGTATTTCATTCGCCGATGTTTCATTTAGTTGGTTCGAATTTCGAAAGTATGCGTGATGCAAAATCACAGAATATTGTACACGCATTATCAGCATCTCCAATATTCCCAAATGAGTTGACATAAATATCTCTGAATAAAACTAATTTATCCAAAAATAATTCATTATAAACTGAGACTAGTTTAAGAACCACTGAAAATCAGAAAATATTAAACACCTGATTTGTTTTCGTTCAAAGGATCGTGATAGTGCTCAATCTCTTGTAGCTCAACTGTAATCAAGCCTAGAGCATCCAAATTTTGTGGTGATTACAATGACTTTAGACCTCATAGTAAGTCAGAATCCGATATTATGCATCTCGTCGATGAGGACTATCTTTGAGTCGAATAACTCTTTACGAATAACCTAACTAACTAATCATTATAAATGTGACAAGTTTAGAGATGAATTTCTCAAGTTCCAGTAAAAGCTATGGCCCCTGTGGAGTCAACAATGTTAGAGGTTGAGCTGATACTCATTGAAGCCATTCGGCACTGGTGCCATTATTTCATTAATTTTCGAATAAGTTTAAAAATGTATACTACAGAATTTTAGATCAGTGATCTAAAAACAGGATCATATTGATCACCAGAACTCAATATATTATACATTTTTGATAAATCCCACCCTTTGATGATCCAAATGTCTTGTGAAACATGGTTCATCATTTTATGCCGGTCCGTAATTAAAACCGAAATCATCATACTGAAAAAATCTTTAGAAAAGTTTGATCTATCTGTACATTTATTAAGAGTTAAATTGATGTTAAAAGGTTTGAATTCATGGTTACGTAAATAGCACATGTGTTCATAATCGCTGCTGTAAGGTCTATACTAATAATAATGCGAATCCTTAAACTTCTTTTTGATTATTTTTTCTTCATGTAAAGCAATTTGGTTATCGACAAATTTACTGCTTTTATTTTCTGAACGTTCTGTGAAATGGATTTATCGATGTACTAATCTTGGATCAGAAATTGTACGTCTTTAAAAAAAAATAACCATAATTTTTTCTGTGATTAATATTGAGTAATTTTGCTTGATTTGTTAGAAGAGTTTGCATTTGCAAAAACATTGATCATTAAACTTTTGTTCGATCATAAATCCTTTCTTCCGAAATATTTGGTTGACTAACCATTTTCATGAAGATTATATTGATAGTCATGTTATTGTCGAAGTGGTATCAGTATATACTTTACTGAGTTTGGACTATTATTATTTTGGGTTTTATGAGTGCGAAACTTGTTATGTGTAAGCTACAAAAAGTCCAGATTTCTCAGTAATATAAACACTAAATCGCTGTACTAAACCATTTTCAGTATAAAGAGACTGTGGAGATTGTTGGGTTTTCCAGTTTTCTATCACGAATTGACCATAGTTGGACAACTACCAGAGATTAAGAAGCACTCAATGGTTGTTTATTCTAAGTGTGGGACTCTTCATCAATGCACATCCACAAACCTAACAGAGATTGGTTCGAGCATTGTAGTGAGTATCTAAACTAACTTTAGTCAACGAGAAATAAGGGGCGGATGGATTCTTACGGTTTTACTCGGCTTCAAAATGTCCCCTAGGTGGTCATAAAATTTCATTTTGCTCTATGATTTGGAAATTCTTCAACCGTATCTTACATTCTTTTACCATTCAAACAAACGTTAATTCATCCGATAAAGTTTTAATTTATATTCATAATATATGCAGTCAAACTTACTAATCACACTAGAGTTGAATTTTTCTCAAGCTCCAAAAGATTAACTTGTTCAAGAAGATGAGAAATTGAGAAAATATGGGGGGGAACTTGTCTAAGAGTGGAAAATTAATGTCATAGATTACTCAGCATGGCCACTGGTTGGTATTCAGGCATTATTTTGCCATCTCAGTCGTGTAGGCCATTTGCGCACCGAATATTTCTAAACGTCAACACTAAATAACACAGATCTATATCTCACAGAGAGAACCAGTTTACTCGATATTTACAATATCGTTTACTAAAAAGTATCGACTATAACAAAACTTAGTTCCAGGGATTCTTGTTTATTGTCTCTAATCACCAAAGATTACCCAATCATAACAAAAGAATAAGCTCATATCACTGCATTATTAGTGCGACGTCAAGAATTTACAGTCTGATTTTTGTTGACCACTAAACTCTGATGGTAAAAGCTTTAGTGATAAACATATCATCCAAAACACTTGAGAATTAATCAAATTTTATTTTGGAAATCTTTTTATAAATGACTATTTAGCGTCATCAGTTGTCTGATAGATGGATTCGACGTCTTTCACTGTTACTTTGTGCAACCAGTGGAATTTTTTCAGTTTTGGGAAATTTGCACTTCCTCTTCGGTTCGAAAGTTGCAAATCAACTAGCTGTGTGGTTGATATATGATCCAAGTTAGTTGTACTATTTTTTAATTGCATTTTAATGGCTATGGTAACATATTAAGACGTCGTCCGTAAGCGTAAAACATGCTTAGTGGCAAAATCCCCTATAAAAAACTGGACAAAAGTCCATTTGTTTTGAAAATATTTTTCCACGTTTACTTTCAATGATGTATTTGAAGAGTAACTAGCTTATTAATAAATTACACTGTTTCGTTTATTAATGTGTACAATAGGTTGCTCTGTCAGTAGGTCACCATTAGTATACGTTAACTTGTAATGTATGCCTTGTTTCATACTAGTCCATGATTTTTGGAAAATAGGCTTGATCACGAACTGGGAACAGAATAAAGACAAGATGTAATTTGACCTATGTTCTGTGAAATTTAAAGATGAGATTTTTGCTTTTTAACAAATTTGTGGTATTACCTCTTCTGTGAAGAGGGAACTGAGGTTGTAATCTAACGTCCTAATCGTAAAAATGTGAGCAGAATAGAAATTTTAAAAACTAGTGATTCACCAGACAGATTAGTAGATAAGTTATACGCAAGTAAAAGACATGTTTTAGATGGATAAACTAACTGGGTATCTATAACTTGAATAACTTAAAATAAAAGTCATTCAAAGTTGGATTATTCTGATGTTTCAGTAGTTTTCATGATAAACTGATTTAATTCGAAAAGCTATTGCAAAAATGATATTGGATGTAAGTGATAATTTGAAATAATCTCGACTATTGAAATTAAAACGATTCCATCACTTCGACCGGAAAACTGGTCTGAGCGTCTTCAAGGAAATATTTCCTTATATATACTTGGCACCCGATTTATGGCACACTATTCGTCCAAATTTTGATGAATGTTTATATAAATGAATAAGTAATGAGCTTTATTTATTTCTTCTTAGTAATACACTCTCTGAGGCCCATTATATCCGATCACATTTTCTGTATTATGGGCTAAAGAAAATTCACCACGTAAAACATCATTAATGTTGCATAATTAGGTGATAATCCTTGAAAACTGTTATTCACACAAAATATCAGATTTATTGTAAAAGATGCCTCAGCTTTCATGTATAATTCAATCCAGTTTGAGAGATAACGTAAAGCATGATGGTTGACAAATATGAAATAGATATTTATGTAACTCATGCTAATTTAGTTTAACAAGGGTGGTGGTTAAGGTAGAAGTGCGACTGTAGAATTATACCTTTAATCATGATACATATTTTTGTATTATGAGCCCAGGACAGAGTCGGTTGGAGATTTCTGGTGAGTGTCCTGTACTACACGATGGGTAACAGGCGTAAGATAAGATGATACATATTATTCCAAGAAACAGGATTACATTTAATAAAACGGTAGTCCATATCAAATACATATTTATAAATTCATCAATTTTGTCCAAATTTATCCAACATTGCTTAAGCCTTTCTAACATTCAATCTGATATACCTTTGCTAGCATAGTTAATGACTTGATCTGTGCTTATAAATATTTATTTATGGTTCTATTTTAGCTCTACGTTTCACAGTATTTGTGTATTTCTATTGCCAAATGAATTTTGTCACCGATTTAAGAAGTCTATTCCCATCGATCAGACCACATTTTGAGAAAAAGATTCAATGATATACGAAAATAATAATGGCTACAAATGGATTACTTGTAAGATGAACGGGAATGCAACAGTTAACGCCAATAGTTTGTATATTAAATCCTAATTTTTTTTAAAAAATGGATGATTGATCTAAACATTTCTTAATTTTATGGCTCCAATCTGCACAATATGCATAGAAAGCAAATTCCAGAAACACTGTAGATGTAGGGATAGGAGAGTTATTTCTAACTATGCACGGCACATATTAAGTGGTCATTGGGTGGGATCTCTAGAAAAAAAGTGTAAAAATTTGGGTATGGAAAGCAAACCAATTGGCACAAAAACGAAACTCAGTTTAATGTATATTTTGTGCCGTTTACTACATATACTTAGATGTTGTTAACCGGAACAATATGACTAAAGAGACTGTGAGAAAGAGAAATATACAAGTGCTATAATCCAAACGGTAAAGCAGTGACATTCATAATAGCGCCATTGAGTTATCTGAAAGAAATTTTCTATAAAAATAGAGAACTTTCTTGCTTTATCACAGATAACTTAATGATAAGCCTCAATAATCACTAAATCGCTCAATACTTTTGCATTTTGAATGATGGTGAAGATTCTCAGCCCTGGCGGATGCCTTTACTAGTGTTTAATATGTAAATACTGTACGTCAAGTTATGTCAGCATCTTGATACATTTTAATCAACAGTAAGAATTTAAAAAAATACGATGTAATTGTAAATATTTTAGTCTATCAACTCCAAAATTACCTGATGCACTACATTTCCAAGTTGCTTAACACTAAATGTCAAATTGCACCTTCCATGTGAGAATCAAATGCTAACAGTGGACTAATAAAATAAGTGAGGCATGTCAATGTACAATTTTTATTTATACAAAATTCAACATAATAATTTACACTACACTTGTAATTTACATGGGATTTACATATATGGACAAAGGGAATTTTAAAATGGAAGAAATCGTCTGTATAACTAAAGTCATTTCTGAACAGGTAGTTTGTCTTTATCTAAAGTTGGCGTTTCGATGATCCATCTAAAAAAGAAGTTAAAAAGTTATGATAAACATGATGATGTTTTACATAAAAGAATTCCATATCTACATTAAGTGCATAAATCAAGGGTTGAAGAATGGATGAAAATAATCTTAATCAAAAAACATTTCCAATACAAATGTATTATGACCACGAATAAAAGTACTGAACATTTTAAAATATAACATGGGGTTTTATCTGTATTGTTTAAGGATAAGCTTCCATATATAACTTACGGACATGAAAGTAGCTTTGAAAGTGCCTTTGTTCCCCAAAAAGCAGAACCTTGATGCCATAAAGACTTACAAAATCCCCATCGCTTAAATTTCATTTCTTCATTTGTGGTTTGATCCGAGGAATGTAAACGAGACTTTATTGGATGAAATTGCACTATGCGATGAAATTGTATAGCACGGGACAATGACTTCGGGGGTTGAATCTAATAAAAAAAGGTTTACCATATAATCGTTTGTCAGATGATAAAATACACATTAATATTTGAAAAGCATAAATATGCTTTGCAAATTACGTGCAATATTCAAATGTTTTACTTGGCTTACGTATGAGAATTAAACGATTATTTTAATACAAATAGACTTTATCTTTGATTACCAAACTATATTAATGACAGTAAATGGATGTAAACTCCGCCTGTAGCTCTTCTAGAGTTACTGCCGGTCCCAAGCCCGGGTAAAGGAGGAGGGTTGGGCATGGGGTTAGCGTCCCCATCCCGTAGAAAACTAACTCGCTAAAAAAACGCTTACCAGAAAAAATAATTCAAACCATTTTAACTCTGCCCTGAGAGTTAGAAGGTCTTCATTTAGAAGAATTATGACGCTTCATGGTGAAAGCCGAATTCCTTCGGAAGCCACGAGGCCGATGCCCCTTCTAACAACCAGAGCAAAAATTTTTATAGGTACATGGAACGTCCGAACAATGTGGGAAACCGGGAAGACCAGCCAAATAGCAACGGAAATGAGGAGATACAACTTGGCAGTACTGGGAATCAGCGAAACCCACTGGACCCAAGCTGGACAGAAAAGGCTAGCTACGGGAGAGATGCTGCTATACTCCGGTCACGAAGAGGAAAATGCTCCACACACACAGGGAGTTGCTCTAATGCTGTCCAAAGTAGCACGAAATGCACTTGTAGGATGGGAATCCCACGGATCCAGAATCATCAAAGCATCATTCAAAACAAAGAAGGAGGGGATCTTAATGAATATTATCCAATGTTATGCACCCACCAATGATAGCAACGACGACATTAAAGATCAATTCTACGAGCGGCTGCAGTCAATCATAGAGAAATGCTCAAGAAAGGACCTCACCATTCTGATGGGAGATCTAAATGCCAAGGTCGGAATAGACAACACTGGATATGAAGATATTATGGGACGACATGGACTGGGAGAGAGGAACGAAAATGGAGAAAGATTTGCAAATTTGTGTGCATTCAACAAATTAGTCATAGGAGGCACAATATTTCCACACAAACGTATACACAAGGCTACATGGATCTCACCGGACCACACTACAGAGAACCAGATAGACCATATTTGCATCAAAAAAATTCCGAAGGACAATGGAAGATGTGAGAACCAGGAGAGGAGCTGACGTAGCTTCAGATCACCACCTAGTTGTAGCCAATTTAAAACTGAAGCTAAAAAAGAACTGGACAAGTGGACAAACAGCAATACAAAGGTTCAATACAGCCTTCCTTCGAGATACTGACAAACTCAATGAATTCAAGATAGCTCTCAACAACAGATTCCAAGCCTTTCAAGATCTACTGAAGGAAGAAGAAACTACCATGGAGGACAACTGGAAAGGCATCAAAGAAACATTGACTTCAACGTGTCAAGAGGTTCTGGGCCTAAAGAAACACCATCATAAGGAATGGATCTCTATAGAAACACTGGACAAGATCAAAGAAAGGAAGAACAAGAAGACAGCAATTAACAACAGCCGAACACGAGCAGAGAAAGTCCAAGCACAAGCTGAATACATAGAAGCAAACAAGCAAGTGAAGAGGAGCATTAGAGCCGACAGGAAGAAATACGTGGAAGAATTAGCAACGACGGCAGAAAAAGCTGCTAGAGAAGGAAATATGAAACAGCTTCACAATACAACGAAGAAACTATCAGGGAAATACAGTAAACCAGAGAGGCCGGTCAAAGACAAAGAAGGCAAGCCAATCACTGAAATTCAACAACAGCGAAACAGATGGGTAGAATACTTCGAGGAACTCCTGAATAGGCCGGCTCCAATGAATCCACCGAACATCGAAGCAGCACACATTGATCTTCCTATAGATGTCAATCCACCAACTACGGAAGAAATTAGAATGGCCGTCAGACAAATCAAGAACGGGAAAGCAGCAGGACCCGACAACATACCAGCTGAAGCACTGAAATCAGACGTCGAAGTAACCACAAGCATGCTTTACCCTCTATTCAAAAAGATTTGGGAGGAGGAACAAGTGCCAATGGACTGGAAAGAAGGCCACCTCATCAAGATTCCAAAGAAAGGAGATCTGAGCAAATGTGAAAACTACAGAGGCATTACACTACTGTCAATACCAGGGAAAGTCTTCAACAGGGTGTTGCTGAACCGGATGAAGGATGCAGTAGATGCCCAACTTCGAGATCAACAAGCTGGATTCCGAAAGGATCGGTCGTGCACAGACCAAATTGCAACACTACGGATCATCGTCGAACAATCAGTTGAGTGGAACTCGTCACTATACATCAACTTCATTGATTGTGAAAAGGCATTCGACAGTGTAGATAGGAGGACATTATGGAAACTTCTTCGACACTACGGAGTTCCTGAGAAGATTGTCAATATTATCCGGAACTCATACGACGGACTACAGTGCAAAGTAGTGCATGGAGGACAGCTGACAGATGCATTCCAAGTAAGGACCGGAGTCAGACAAGGCTGTTTACTCTCTCCCTTCCTCTTTCTTCTGGTGGTCGACTGGATTATGAAGACCTCGACATCTGAAGGAAAACACGGGATACAATGGACAGCTCAGAACCAATTAGACGATCTGGACTTCGCAGATGACCTAGCCCTCCTATCACGTACACGTGAACAGATTCAGATAAAGACAGCCAATGTAGCAGCAGTCTCTGCATCAGTAGGCCTCAGCATACACAAAGGGAAAACCAAGGTCCTCAAATTCAAAGCGGAGAACAGCAATCCAATCACCCTTGATGGCGAAACTCTGGAAGATGTAGAATCCTTCACATATCTGGGAAGCATCGTCGATAGACATGGAGGTTCAGATGCAGACGTAAAGGCGAGGATTGGCAAAGCAAGGGCCGCATTCCTACAATTGAAGAACATATGGAACTCAAAACAACTTTCAACCAATATCAAAGTGAGAATCTTCAATACGAACGTCAAGGCAATTCTACTGTATGGAGCTGAAACTTGGAGAACTACAACAACCACAATCAAGAAAGTACAAGTATTTATAAATAGCTGTCTACGCAAGATACTCAACATCCATTGGCCGGATACCATCAGCAATAGCCTTCTGTGGGAGAGAACAAACCAACTTCCAGCTGAAGAGGAAATTAGGAAAAGACGATGGAAATGGATAGGACATACATTACGCAAATCGTCAAACTGCATCACGAGGCAAGCTCTAACTTGGAATCCTGAAGGGAAGCGGAAAAGAGGAAGGCCAAAGAACACATTACGTCGGATAATAGAAGCAGATATGAAAAGGATGAATTACAACTGGAAGGAGCTGGAAAGGATTGCCCAGGACAGGGTTGGATGGAGAATGCTGGTGAGCGACCTATGCTCCTTCACGAGGAGTAACAGGTGTAAGTAAGTAAGTAAGTAAATGGATGTAGGTTATCGGCTAACACATAATATTTATTTATTTGTTTGAACACATATACACTGGTACAAGGTTGGACCAAATACATATGCACCATACAAAAACGTGGTTGTGAAGAGATAGAGAATCAGGGTTTTCCAACTCCCCTAGGTGGATCCTCCGTACCCACCAACCCGGTTAAAGCCCCTGACATTTGCTTTCCGTCCTCTCAATCTCGTGAACAATACCTCTACCTCGAAAGAGCAGTGAGTAGGACTTCTCTAGCAGTGACTGCATACTCTATACGAATCGGGAAGTAGCCGGATGAGAGATAAATCGGCAAGACAATGAATATAAAAGGATTTTACTGCAGTGATATTTCAATAAAGGCGGAAATAGTCGATAATAATGTGGAAGATTACAAAACAACTTGTAAGTTTATTAAAGCATAAAAGGTTGTGTTGCCTGGTGCTTCAAAAAAAATGAAACTTACACAAAAAATGTTCATCACAACATAATATGTGGAAACCGACACTAATCATCTAAGATAGGTAAGCTCTCAATAGCAATCTTCAAATAACCGTATAAAAAGGTTTCTCCAGTAGCTTAACGTGACTGAATTTTCATATTATTTTTCCTGAAGTTTAGAACCTTTCAGAGCTTATGTTAACCATAAAAATATTTGATAAAAATTATGTCATTGTTGAGCGCAGTCAATTTTCGGTTTGTTTTTTAGCAGACCATTGAAATAATCATTATTTTAAATAATCGAAATTCTGAATACTGAAAAAATCACCTAACATTACCAGGAGTAGCATACTTGACAAAGGTCTCTTCTATGTCTATTATCAGGATTCGAACTATCATATCGATCTGTAGCTTGGACAGATTTACCATTCATATTGGATTCATGTGGACAAACAGAATCAGGAGGTGGAAATCCAAGACATAAATTAATATCATCACCACGAAACATTATACCCTGGGGATAGTGTTCCAGTCCGAAACAATGACCTAATTCATGCCAAACAGCACCCAATCCTGTAGCAAAAGCCGCCCAGTAAGTGTGTCTGACAAAGGAACCAGTGAAAAACATCATGTAAATTACGGATTGAGAATCATGAACAAAGTAAAATTAATTTCGATTTATCAAATGAACAGTTATAGTAGCAACTGCTATGAACTCCCTTTAAATAAGGTCCAGAAATGGCTACAAAAGATTACCCTCAAACAATGGTGCGAAACAAGCTTTTTCATAGGTAATGCTTCGGTTTGGGCACCCGGGCAGTATCACAGCCCTCACACATATCGAATGAGATTTGTGTGGCGCATATGTATTTGGTGCCTCCTTGTACCAATGTCTATGTGTTAAAATAAATATAATAAATAATATGACAAATACTGTTCAGCAAACTGTTTTTGTACACACTAATTTGAATTCAAGTTACAAATGATAAAAATTATTCAACAGGATGTAGGTGGAGAATAAAACTGTTAGGTCGGTTTGGTTGACTTATGTAAATAACATCAAATGTGGAATCAGGTTGAATTTTTTCAAATATAACAGAATGCATACGAATGGATGCTTTGAACAGCCCATTCAGACTTGGTTCAACAGAACCAAGTAAACTGTAATATGTACAATAACAGCTCTTATCATACCTGAACGAAGTCTGTCTTGTCTGACCATTAAATGTGTTATTTTAATCTGACCAAATATTCTATGATCTTCCTATGTACTTTGTTATCTGTAATCTTGTTCACCAAGTCATGTGCGCTCTTACGTATGTGTGCCTTATGTTTGTCTGTCATTTATATTTTAATTGGACTTCTGTAGTTTTTATACTGCTTATTTTAGTTAAATGATCAGGTGCTCATTATTTGTTGAGTTGGCTGTTTCTGCCAATCTAATTCACATCCATTTCCTTTCCCCACTTGTTTTTAATCTGCATTATCAAACTTCAGAAATATGTGTTCCTCAAATGCTTTTTGTATTCACATTTTCATATCTATGTTGTTATTAACAGAATTTGTCGACAGAAGTAAATAGGACCAATATTTCATCAGGATTATTATTGATTCGAACGTATTGGAGTTAGACAACGGATATAACAGTACAGTGGTTCCATTATAGATAATAACTTATCGTTTAAGAGGGAAATAATTTACATACGCATCTCACGACTACAACTCACCGATAAGCAGTGTCATCCATCAATGTTGGATCAACAATTCTTGTATTACCCAAAACTACCTGCAAATCTTTAAGCGTTTCTGGCCAAGCATGTAAAGTCCCCGTTCCAAGTAAGGCTAAACCCCCTGTTCCTATTCACAAAAAAAGTAAAGTGGACGTTTCACAAATCAAAATAAGTCTGACACTATCAGATGGGGATCTAACCCACAATTTGACAAGACAAGAATATTTAACCAAAAAAATCTAAACTGAATCATTATGTATGGATCAACTGAATATCAATAGAAAAAAAGCTTGCTAAAATTTACTTTATGCATTATTTTGATAGTTACATGCGTCAAACGTAATTTAATGAAACTAAGTGGTCAATAAAACCACTACTTTCGAGCAGGGACTACTGATTGCAACTGGGTTCCCACACCTGATTTAATGGAGTGATGTGGATTCTGTATTATAATTTAAACTATCATCCTGATGAGGATGTTAAATCCCTAAGTACGATTTACTAAGAAATTAAGTGTAAAATCATACACTGACTTAATGAGAAATATTTTCATTTGAATTTCGCACTAACTGGGTGTGGGTCTGGTTCGGTATAATATCCACTTCTATTAATTCTGGGTGACAGTTCAGTGTGACTTCTTTGTATAATAATCACTGCAAGTAATTTTCAGGAGTCTTACATTGAAAAATGGACACTAAACTTATAACCGTGGTATTTATCAAACCTGTTAAACTCGAAATAACCAGAATCATTAGTGCTTTTTCACTGGCGTTTATATTCGTGTGCAATTTTTTTTCAAACTGGGGAGTAGATTATTTATCATGTAAATTACTGGATCATTAATCGTTGACTTGTAAGTGTAAAGCTTTTGAAGTGTATATTTGTGAAGTTCAGGAAAATACGTAGCCCAATTATCGACCAGTGAGTTTTGGGAAATGCATGTTCACTTTCTTTTGCGTATTTCTTTTCAAATTTTTTCCTCAACATTACAAACCATAAAAATCATTTAAACTTTTTCTAATGTTTCAGTGATCTATTTTGCTTCAACTAACCAATGAAGTTATACATTTTCACCAGTTCGAGTTAACGCTTCTTATCAAACATAAAGATTCAACAGATAGATATGCTATTTAATAAATACAACTAGGTCTTAGAAATTCTTGTAGGCAATGGATTGCCATACATATTCGAAGGCGAACTAAATCAGTTATCAGTCAGCATCAGAAACATTGCCAGCTGTAACTAATTGCAGTTTCAATTGATTAACGATCCACTTCCACAGTTAGCTCATTTTTAGTTTTCACTTTACTTACATACAACTAGTATAAATGGTGATCAGCTGTGAAGAGCTAGGTTTATTGCTGAAACTACAGCTAACTTTCAGTATCGGTCGTGTCTATTTTAATAAATCAATCTTTCCTATAATAATGATATAGATTCTTGGTTTATCAACCCAGTAAGGCCCGAAAACTTCCCTTCATATACTCTCCTGATCAACAAATGCGCCTATCAAGTTTTAATGCGCAGACTGGTTCGAGTGCTTATCTTTATCTCAACTTTGTCTCGCAAATCACTTTGATTTTGGATTTAAATCAAACGAATATAACTCGTAAATCCTCTTGGTATCGCTGGTATGTTCTTTTCACTAACAGTCATCCCATAAGTTGGTGATTTTAACTATCAGCACCAATAAAAGCGAAATTCCACAAAAGGTAGATCTAATGTTAATCTTACACTACCAAGAACTGAAGCAAACCAGCGGTGTATTTTAAGAAAACCATCGAATAACATATTTGATTTAACAAAGCAATATAAACAAGTATCCATGTTTCGAACGGAAAGAAATATATGCCCTCCATTCAACTAAACGACAATTGGTGGGAACCTTCAAAGACTAGATCCTCTAGAACTCTGTGTCTCATTTTTAAACAGTGATTGTTTTAGTCAACAAAATTTTAGGAAAGAATAATTTTTCGGAGTATATTACAATAAAAACATAAACCTAAGGGGATTCTTACCGAGAGCGAAATGAGCTGTTGTCCGAAGAAGTATTTCATTGTAACTCAGGAATTCGGAATTGATTTTCTTGGGAGGGTGATAACGTGTACAAGCCATAAAAGCAACCCATTTTGTGTTCTCGAAGTTATGAGGATATTTTTCGTAGAGCTCGTATGCCAACTTCTTCCACACATCTTCGGGAGTATTACTATTAACAAACGTTTTACTGAGACTTGAGTAGTGACAATTACAACAGGCTTCGGAAGACCAGCCTGAAATATTTCGCGATGATTTACGACTGAGTTCTTCCTTAATTAAAAAAGTGCATCTCATTCCAAGTTCAGACAGAAAAGCTTCTGCAGTCAAAGTTTGCAACAATCTAATTCCTAGCCCAATACGTTTACAAGCACTTTCTTTCGTGGGAACCATTCCTGCAGGAGCTTGGAACCACCCAGTATCATCAGAACATATTACATAAATAGGCCTGACAGTATATGGAGAGTCACGATTATGTACATACACTATTCGAAACTCAGCGAGGTGGTGTTCACACCTTAGTTGCAAGGTATTACATCCTATGGACAATGGGACAAATACTTTGAACATTGATTCGCATACAGTCCACTTCATTTCCAAATCTCTTTTATGATCATTGTGAACAGAGACGAAAACTGATTGACATTGACAGTAAGGGTCAATATTTCCCTTTAACTGGAAGAGTGGGTAATTTACTGTGAGTAAATCATAAGCATTCAATATATTGAACATTGAGAATCTTAGTGGGAATTATACTGAGATATACAGTATTACTGTTGATTAATAAACCATTTCTGCATACAAGCATTTGTTTACGATTGCATTTGAAAGAAGCTATATGAAATATCTGCAGTTGCCTCTGAGTCATGAAGTCGTCAATAGCGATTTCAACCAAAATCGCTGGTAGCAAAAAAAAGAAAATTAGTCTCAATGCATTGAAAATGTTTGAGTGAAAGCATTTGCGCAAAAAACTTCTGTGCAAGTAAATTAGGTAAACTGAGGTGTTTTCCGACAGGAATAAGTTCCAAATTACGAAGTGTAGGTTTTCATTTGAAAACGATCAAAGCAACTAAAAGGCTGAAGCTAATTCTAGCAGGTGAAAGCAGACCCAACATAGTATTTCTGTTTACTCAGTCGATCCCCTCAGTGAAGTACAAAACCATCACCAGAAGTTATCTTTAATTTGATGAAACAAATGATAAAATATACCTATTACTATTGAAACTGTACGATGAAATTGACAATCCAAAGCATTCGAAACCCAAGCTGCCAACTTTGGGGAAATTTTGGGGAAGCCTCTATAGTAAATTCTGGGGAAATGAGACGAAAAACCCAAAATTTCCCCAGACCTGGAGAAATCCCCAAAATTTCCCCAAAGCTGGCAGCTTGGGAAGAGATTAATTGATCGTTTCAGAGGCATTTTTAGTAACACTAATAGAAACTATCAATCTTCCGATCCCGACCGTTCAAATAGTTCTGGACGGAATAGAAGCTTTCGTCTAACGGGTTTCTGTGTTTAATAGCGATAGATCCCCGATGCTTTTAGATAAGAGCCTATAGATATTTAATGATAGAAGAGTAGTAAATCATAGCCAGATACTGTCCGTACTCCTTAAGAATATGTCAGGTTTCCTCTTAAAGTGCTCCTGAGTAGTTGCTTGGACTAGCTCAGCCGGCAGAGAATCCAAGCACTTGACCGCTTATGATAAGATGTGTCTACAGTCCGTTTCGTTGTGTTGTTTCCGGTCTAATAGTGTTACCCCTAAGGTTTGTGTTGGGAATAAGCTTAAATAGCGTTTTGGCACTATAGCTGGTGTCAGTTCGTGATGAAAAATCCGGCAAGACTGCAATTTATGGACGAACCAATCAGATTTACGTCAAAAAGTCTTAGATATTAGCGCGAAATTCATTCACCTATTTGGCTAAATAGAGTTTTGGCATTATAGATGATGTCAGCTCGTGATGAAAACCTTGAATATAACTCCTAACCATCAAATGTAAATCGCAATTCTAATTCCTCACACTGAATTGTTACCCTCATTTAGTCCTCGATAGTAGGTGGAGATTCTCAAGGTCAATAAAGAGTCCTCAAATGTCGTCCATAATTTATAGTATCACAATAATGTGATTGTGTGATTGAACAAAATACAACAAGAAAAGATATCACAACTATGGACATAATATTGGAGTTTCCATTTATATACAACGTGCAAGATATTTATTTGAAGTTAAGCTCACCTTGGAAAATAACATTATGATACAGACAACGCCCTACGACCTAGAGAATGATAGTAGCACAGAACTTGTATTTCCTTCTTGCTATTTAAAACATCGTACAAAGATTTTCAAAACTGTCTTGATAAATTTGAGGTTTGATAATAGAAGTTATGTATTATTTCTTCGGGTTTTTTGTGTTTCCTGGTGACTATTATGGAAGATAATCCAACCAATAATTTTAGTAGTGTAGCGGTAAATAAATCCCCAAAATAAATAGCTCTGTAAGTTTTCGACATTGGATGCTGACCATATGTTTTAGTGGACTCATCTAGCTGAAGGCGCTCGGTCAGGCATCCGCACCAGATCACGTGTGGTAACGCCGTGCTCAACATCAACCTCAATCGCTAGCCAGATTAGATCAGAGAATTCCGATATATTGGTCATCGCCAAATATACTCTTCCGATCTCCTCGACTCTGTCTTTTGATTTCTCTGGTTGGGAACGAAATACATTAGAAGGTGTTACTGGTAGAAGCGTTGCCAAACACTGAATACCTGTGACATCATCATTGGTGAGACCGACGTGATCTGGTACACCTAATTGCAACTGTGAGTCTGTTCCTTTTTGGGATTTTTATATATCATTGCCTTGTTTTTTATTTTTTTTTAAACATTGTGATTTTTTTCGTGTTTTTTCTTGGATATATATATATATTTTCCCCTCGTTCATTATCGTACTTCATACTTCATCATGACTGAACAGACACCTAAAGTACTCAAGCTTAAGACTTTGTCCCCGCCTTCGTTTCAACTGATGCCTTTCTGGCCCGACAACATCGAAGCCTGGTTTTGCTACGCAGAAGCCGACTTCCACGAGCACGGCGTGATCGACACACGTGCACAATTCCTCGCAGTAGTCAAGGCACTACCGCGCGAATTCAACAGGTACGTAACACCTAGTATGTTTACTAGTGATGTTTCCGATCCTTACGAAATCTTAAAACGCTCGATTCTTAAACGAGGAGATCTAACCGATCGACAAAGGTTAGATCAACTCTTCAATAACATCGACCTGCAACACGGTTCTGCGACGGACATGTTGCAACGGATGAGAGAGGTAATAGGCCTAAGAACTTTCGACGAAGGTCTATTCAAACAACTCTTCTTGTCAAAACTTCCCCAACAGGTGCAAGCAGTTCTGGTCTCGTTCCAGAACAACGCCTTAGACGAGCTAGCTGCATCTGCCGACCGCATTTTAGAAATTACGAAGTCTTCTACTACCGAGGTATTTTCAGTCAAAGAAAAGCCTCACACGACTAAGAATGATATAACCGACTTATGTCACACACTCACGCGTTATCTTAGTCTTCGTACCGACCGTAAGAGATCGCGCACACCACGTAGAAGCATTTCTCGTAAGCGATCTGTCTCTAGACCACGAGAGACAGATAACCCCGACTGGTGCTGGTATCATAACCAGTATGGAAAGTCTTCCAGAAATTGCAGAAAACCCTGCAATTTTCCCAACACGAAACCGACTGATTCGAAAAGCAATTCGGGAAACTTCCAAGCCGGCACGCGTTAACGGCAACCGTAGCCGGCGAACAAAGCCGTCTGTTATTCGTCACAGATATGACAACGAGAGTTCGCTACCTCGTCGACACTGGCGCAGAAGTTAGCGTTCTCCCAGCAAATCCTAACGACCGGCTTCAGGAATCGGCTTTTAACTTACAGGCGGCAAACGGAAAACCGATCGCTACGTATGGCAAAAGGTACGTTTACCTTAACGTGGGTTTACGCAAACCCATACACTGGATTTTCGTTGTTGCAGATGTTTCTATGCCAATCATTGGTATGGATCTTCTACAACACCATAATCTGATCATCGACACGCGCAAACGGAGGCTAGTAGACGGAAACACTAATTTGTCCGTTTGCGTAACTTCTTTTACTGGTTGTAGAGTATCCCCAGTCACAGTTAAACATATGATCGAACCACTCTATCAACCACTACTCGATAAGTACCCTGGGATACAACAAACGCAACCGAGATTACCGTGTGTAACCAGAAATGTTACACATCACATCACGACTACAGGACCACCTGTATTCTCTAAAGCACGACGACTAGCTCCCGAAAAGCTAAGGTTAGCGAAAAACGAATTCGATCACATGATAGACTTAGGGATCATACGACCGTCAAGTAGCCCATATGCATCTCCGTTGCACATGGTCCCTAAAAAGGACAGCAACGATTGGCGTCCAACTGGTGACTATCGGCGATTGAACGCGAAAACCATTCCCGATCGTTACCCGTTGCCTCACATTCACGATTTGACAGCTACCTTGAAAGGTACAACTGTCTTTTCGAAAATCGACTTGGTTAAAGCGTATAACCAAATCCCTATGGCTACTGACGACATACCGAAAACAGCTATCATAACTCCTTTCGGACTCTATGAATTTTTGCGAATGCCTTTCGGTCTACGAAATGCTGCTCAAACATTCCAAAGATTCATAGACGACGTTTTTCGAGGTCTCAACTTCGTACATGCGTATGTTGACGACTGTCTAATCGCAAGTCCGGACAGAGAAACACATCTCAAGCATCTGGATCTTGTTTTCGAACGACTTCAAAAACATGGCATTACTGTAAACGTTCAGAAATGCCAATTCGGAACCGACTCGTTAGACTTCCTAGGACACACTATCGATGCTCAAGGTATCCGACCCCTTAGAACCAAAGTGGCGGCCATTCTGGATTACCCAGAACCGACCACCGTCAAGCAATTACGCACGTTTAACGGCCTCGTAAGTTTCTATAGACGTTTCATACCGAAATGCGCATTACTTATGAAACCTCTGACCGACCAACTTCGTGGAAATGCGAAATCCATCAATTTGGACGACACCGCACGAAAAGCATTCTCCACAGTTAAGGAACTGATTGCTAAAGTAACAATGCTCGCACATCAGGACACCCGAGCACCCATTAGTATCGCAGTAGACGCATCGGACTCGGCAATCGGTGGCGTCTTACAACAATGGGTTAACAGCTCTTGGCAACCCTTGGCATTTTTCTCTAGAAGGTTGCTAGACACCGAATCGAGGTACAGCACATTCGGTAGGGAACTCCTAGCTATGTATTGTGCTGTACGGCATTTCCGACACTATATCGAAGGCCGTGAATTCACTCTTTTCACGGACCATAAACCGCTCACTTTCTCGTTAAGCTCTCCTTCTGACAAGTACTCTCCCCGTGAGTCTCGACAACTAGACTGCATTTCGCAGTTTACTTCAGATATTCAACACATCTCTGGAGCAAACAATGTAGTTGCAGACGCCTTATCTCGAATAACTTCCTTGAACAGTTTCCAAGGAATCGACCTTCTTAAACTCGCCGAGCTTCAAAAAGAAGACAGTGATCTTCAGCACGAGTTATCGTCCACAACACTTAAACTACGCATCAAACAGATGGGAACAGGTAAGGAAACCTTACTTTGCGACACATCTACAGGTAGGGATCGCCCAATCGTGCCGAAACATTATCGACGCAATGTCTTCAACACATTGCACAAACTTTCTCATCCAGGTGTTCGTGCAACCATCAAGCTTATAGCAGAAAGGTTTTGCTGGCCTGGCATGAATAAAGACGTGAGGGAGTGGGCACGCTCCTGTGTAAGCTGCCAAAAATCTAAAGTTATCAGACACAATAAATGTCCCTTAGGCCTGTTTAAAACTCCCGATGCTCGTTTCGACCATGTTCATCTGGATTTGGTAGGACCTTTACCAGATTCAAATGGATACTCTTGTCTTTTAACCTGTGTAGACCGTTTCACTCGATGGCCAGAAGCAGTACCTATTAAGGACATCACTGCTGAAACAGTGGCCCGCACCTTCATCGAACGATGGGTAGCAAACTTCGGCTGCCCTTCAACCATCACTACAGACCGCGGACGTCAGTTTGAATCTGAACTTTTCCGTCGTCTGACCACACTTTTAGGAATCAATCGCTTCCGAACGACTGCCTACCACCCACAAGCAAACGGGTTGGTAGAACGTTTTCACCGACAACTGAAAGCTTCGCTATCAGCAGCAAACGTTTCACAGTGGACCGACGCTCTTCCACTCGTCTTACTAGGTATCCGCAGTGCAGTGAAAGCTGACATTGGATACACTGCATCTCAACTCGTTTATGGAACGACACTTCGACTTCCAGGAGAATTCGTGGATCCTTCATCCTCTTCAATGAACATGGATCTAACCTCCTACACGAACAGGCTTACAAACGCAATGCGTTCAGTTAAACCTGCTTCCACTCGACGTCAATCAACTGATGTTTTCGTTCAACCTGACTTACGATATAGTACACACGTTTTCGTTCGTCGAGACTCGCATCGACGACCATTCGAATCAGCATACGAAGGACCCTTCAAATTTCTTCACCGTGAATCTAAGTACTATATAGTCGATAAGAACGGAACCAACGATAGCATCAGCATCGATCGTCTCAAAGCAGCGTATTTAGAAGGAAATCCTGACCACGTCGATTTTCCTTCGTTACAATCGAACGACACGACTCCGACACTTATAATACCTCATCCGACAACCAACACACACGATGATACTTCGACAGTATCCGAAAATAAACTTAAAACGACGCGTTCTGGAAGAAGGGTGAGATTTCCAAAACATTTAAACGACTATTGCACGTAAGGCACTTCTCGACATTTTATATTATTTTTTTTAAAAAAAAACAATTTTAATATGCTTATATATTTTTATTTCTATTTAAAAAAACAAACAAAAAAAAAACAAAATTTTTTTAACGCTATTACGTGTTCATGAGTTTATTTTCCATTTTTTTTCCGCCGACATTGTGTTTTTACGCACATACGAGTGTATTTCGACATGCACTTACATTTTGTTTTTTCTTTTCCAGGACGGCTGGAAAAGAATGATGACGTTTATGAGGATCCGAAATTTTCATTGTACATTTTCTTTTTTACTATGTTGTACCTCCGTCCCATATAGTAAGGAAAGACGACCAGACGCTGCTAAATTTAGTAAGCTATCAGAAGAGTGTTTACCAACGACAAACTCGTTGGGTTTAAACTTCTGGCTGGCCACGTCTTAGGGTCGTCACCGCCCCACTAGGGGGGGGGAGTGATCTGTAGCGGTAAATAAATCCCCAAAATAAATAGCTCTGTAAGTTTTCGACATTGGATGCTGACCATATGTTTTAGTGGACTCATCTAGCTGAAGGCGCTCGGTCAGGCATCCGCACCAGATCACGTGTGGTAACGCCGTGCTCAACATCAACCGCAATCGCTAGCCAGATTAGATCAGAGAATTCCGATATATTGGTCATCGCCAAATATACTCTTCCGATCTCCTCGACTCTGTCTTTTGATTTCTCTTGGTGGGAACGAAATATATTAGAAGGTGTTACTGGTAGAAGCGTTGTCAAACACTGAATACCTGTGACATCATCAGTAGTAATATTTATGTTTTGAGATGTACATCACCTCTAGTATACTGATTATACGTTTTGGCATTGTGTATTCTTCTAAATTTTAATGTGATCATGTATTTGAATAAACACTTGAGTTATTATGGCCAAACGGAACTGGCTGATTGTACTTAACTTGCTTTGAACAGTCTGACACTAATATGCTATAATTCAGATGAACCATGACATTTTCTAATGTGTAATAAATTTTATTTGAGTATTTACTAATGGTTGCAACGTTTGGTCATCGTTTAATGTATTTTGACCACAAGGTAGTCAACTTTTCCGATTTCTAGCAGCGACAAGTAAGAACCTAAAGATGCCACAGGTACTTGTAGTTTGATAACACTTTGACTAATAACACCTTCTATAATGAATTGTGTCCACTCAGTGAAGTCAAAAGTCAGAAGCGAGTAGATTCGGAGACATTTTTGACGGGTTATCAATATATTGACAAGCGGCTGACCTAAACTGGCCAGTGGTTGCAGGCGTTCCTACTTGTAATCTCGTGCGGATGCATGGCCGAGCGCATTCAACTGGTTGAATCCATTAAAACGAATGTTGAAGACTTACAGAGCTTTTGATTTTAGGGATTTACTCACCGCTTAAAACCAAAATGGAAAAATTGGCTAATTAGCTTATTGATAAGTTGAAATCATCATAGTACAAATCAAGAGTCATTTGCTCTTCTAATTGCAAGGAATATATTTTCTTTATTCTACTGAAAGACTGATACATTTTTGCTATCATTGTCGTGCCTTATTGCACTCTATACTTCCGAGTTTGTACTCATCCTCTATATATTTCATTGCATGATACGTTCAACGCTCCGCAAACACCTACATTTCCGAATCTTGATGAACTAGGACTCCTAATGGGTTTCATTATTTCTTAAAGTATGTGAATTATTTCATACTATGATTTAAAACAGTATTTAGCGAGGATTCAACTGAAGAAACCTTTTTATATTTTTATGCGCAGCAAGTTCAATTAATTCTAGCCAGCTAATAAATAGTGGTGTATTGCAGGTTTTTTATAGAGAGTTGAAGACCTCCCGTGTGACTGTGAGTTGACGTAAAAGAACAAAATTTTTCGAATCAGTGGTGAGTAAAAAGCTTATTCTTTATTCTCTGCAGCCGATATTTTATTGCACGATAAACTGGCTTCCAGTGGAGTTTGTAGGACTGATAATTTTCTTACTGAACATTCATTTAAACCATTATATGAACCGGCTCATACGATTCATGTATTTAGCTCAGCAAAGATTTTCGATGTTTTCATTATACGAAATGCACGATAAGATATCACTCACTAAGCTTGCCTTTCACTGAGAATTCTGAACTATTGTACGAAATGTAGCGCTAAATAAACCCCCCAAATTAATAGTCCCTTAAGTCTTCGACATTTGGTGATGATTGCACTGGTTTAACTGAACTCAACTACCTCAAGGCTCTGGGTTGCTCACCCACTCCAGATCACGAGTGAGTACGCCATGCCGCACATCCTCTATAGCCGACAGTCAGCTTAGATCGAACACTATTCAACAACCTGTCAAATATCACTTCAAACAACTTGACTTCTGATTTCTTATAGGACAGAGTTGGCATACTACTAATATAAACGTTTTACGTGTGAAGGCGTTGTTAAACTCCGAATACTTGCTGCTTCTACTCAAGTCAATGTATTTCTTCAGGCAATCTGGCTAGTCTTGTGTTATAAAATGTCGGCCGGCCTTCTTCGTTCTGTGTTTTTCCGCTATTTCTTTTGTGTAGCTGCAGAATTTAATGTTTCAGTGTGCTAAAATCCAGAAGTTAGTGTGATACTCTAAACGTTGGAGTAAATTTTTTCCTGATTTTGCTTCGTCTTCTGGGTTTTACCTGCTGCTACTGAAGTCACTGTATTTATTCAGCTAAGCAGGCTAGTACTAACATAAGACCTTGCGTTTTTAAACGAAAATCGGTTATGTTTTACCTTGTTTTCTAGATATCCGGAGCCGAAGTTCGTTTTTATTTAGCTAAAATAGTTGTTGCTGCCGCCTGTGACTAACTGTCCGCATGTTCGTTCCTAACTGTTCTTTATGATGTTATCGGCAAAATGAAAGGAAATAATCTGCAGTTTTCAACTTTCTTCAGTAATATGGACAACACTATTCCACCAACGAGTCAAACTAATACAGACTACCCAGCAGTAGGGGATATCAGTATTGTTTTCGAAAGGACTCGGACTTCCGATAACCATAGATGAAGTCACAGATGCTACCAATCTATTGCAGAGGGTTTGTTATGAAAACTATACCATATAGCAGTAATGGAGGGATTGTACTCATTACGTCGTGCGTTAAAGCAAGCTTAACATTGAAAAGCCGGAAGTCTGCCATCAGTGTGTAGTGTGTATTTGCTGTTTTGGCCATAAAAGGAAGCCGAAGGGTCATGATCAGGGAGCAAAAGGGTAATTAACTGTTATTAAGCTAACTCTTTTATAGAGCATATTTCACCACTCGCAAGTTTGTGTTTTTTTACGGTATGATGTCAACCGGTACCTAATATGTTCACCCTTACGATGAGAGGTACCTGCAAATTTTCACCTTCATATTCGAATTATTTTTGGACAACTGTCTTCCAGTTTGAGTGCTTCATACGCCCCGGGAGACTAGATTCCTACATTAGTTCCAGTATAACTTTCTCACGCAGTAGGTTCAAAGTAGACACTAGTCTTTCTAAATAAGCCTGTTAAGCTGATATCCGTATTTTCTATTTCAGTTAATCGATGAAGACATGTACCACGTGCATCTGCTGTATACTGCCATTCTACTCCGATTCTAACTGTTATATCTTAGTTCTGAAAAATAAAATTGCTATATGCAGCAAATACAGACTTATTTGTTTCGATGGAGATAGGGGGTTCATGGGATTTTTAGCAGGACTGTAGTAGTATTCTCACTAATGAGCTAAGAGAGTGCGTAGACCAATGTAAGGTACCATACAGGATGCCTTTGAGTTACTAGTGTTACATTAGTGCGGGTAGGGGCATTGCTTGCTTATCATATGTCATTTGAATAAGTAGCTATAAGATTAGACGCAGGTACGGTTAGGATGTGTAACGCGTGTCCATCCATCAGCTGCCGTGACAACTCGTGGTGGTTAGAATAAATTATGAGAGGACTTGAGTCTGTAGGTTTCCCAAGAAAATGATGAAGATATTTACTAAGTCACTTAGATTTACTACATATGAACTAGGTGCTGAGAGGCTCGTGTATCGCAAGTTTCTTGCAACGATTAAGTAGATAAAACAAAGTAGCATTGGATTTAAAAATTTATTCAAGAACTTCCATTAAGAATCGAATATCAAACAAAGGTTCAAATAAAGTCCCCATTTAAAAGTTGCACTGGTAATGTTAAGCTGCAGTCTTTGTTGTTTTTTCCAAACGAAAGGGTAAAGGAAGTAACTCAAAAGTACTGGAAGTGGTTGTGAGACTAAAATGGACATCCAGCATCCTTTTTATAATCTGCTGTTAGTTAAGTCTCCCGTAAACAGTTTCATAGGGCCATAGTTCTAAGGGCGAAACAGTTCTTAGGATCTGTGAAGGCTCACTCCTGTCTCATTCTAAATGAGAAAATAGTAATGAATTTAGTCAGAAATGTTGAATAGAAAAATAACCAAATTACATGTTTTTTAGCAAAGAATTTATGCAGTTGTGACTTACCTTGAGTTCATGAATATTCGATCAGGTCAGCTACTATTACTTGTGCAAAACATAATATGGACTTAGTACCGTATCGCAATGCTTTTATTATTTTGCTCTCATTTAAGTATTCCCATGCATCTGCGTCTAGTTTAACAGGAAGAAATACAAGCAGAGTTAGTGTTTGATAAACTAAAAGTCCCAGTTGTCAAAAAAATTCTTAACATTTGTCCACAGCCAGCTGCATTTAATTGAGACACAGAACACTCATCCTCTAAGACTGTACACTGCTTTTCTGCAGGCAAATAAAAGTTCAGACACTTAGCTATTCTTCTACCGATGTTATTGCCGGGGAAGCTGTTTAATGACAGTGGTCTTGAAACATGAACAGTGTTAGACGCCCTGTCTACAAATAAACACCAAACGTATGTAGCGGTAAATAAATCCCCAAAATAAATAGCTCTGTAAGTTTTCGACATTGGATGCTGACCATATGTTTTAGTGGACTCATCTAGCTGAAGGCGCTCGGTCAGGCATCCGCACCAGATCACGTGTGGTAACGCCGTGCTCAACATCAACCGCAATCGCTAGCCAGATTAGATCAGAGAATTCCGATATATTGGTCATCGCCAAATATACTTTTCCGATCTCCTCGACTCTGTCTTTTGATTTCTCTGGTTGGGAACGAAATACATTAGAAGGTGTTACTGGTAGAAGCGTTGCCAAACACTGAATACCTGTGACATCATCAGTAGTAATATTTATGTTTTGAGATGTACATCACCTCTAGTATACTGATTATACGTTTTGGCATTGTGTATTCTTCTAAATTTTAATGTGATCATGTATTTGAATAAACACTTGAGTTATTATGGCCAAACGGAACTGGCTGATTGTACTTAACTTGCTTTGAACAGTCTGACACTAATATGCTATAATTCAGATGAACCATGACATTTTCTAATGTGTAATAAATTTTATTTGAGTATTTACTAATGGTTGCAACGTTTGGTCATCGTTTAATGTATTTTGACCACAAGGTAGTCAACTTTTCCGATTTCTAGCAGCGACAAGTAAGAACCTAAAGATGCCACAGGTACTTGTAGTTTGATAACACTTTGACTAATAACACCTTCTATAATGAATTGTGTCCACTCAGTGAAGTCAAAAGTCAGAAGCGAGTAGATTCGGAGACATTTTTGACGGGTTATCAATATATTGACAAGCGGCTGACCTAAACTGGCCAGTGGTTGCAGGCGTTCCTACTTGTAATCTCGTGCGGATGCATGGCCGAGCGCATTCAACTGGTTGAATCCATTAAAACGAATGTTGAAGACTTACAGAGCTTTTGATTTTAGGGATTTACTCACCGCTTAAAACCAAAATGGAAAAATTGGCTAATTAGCTTATTGATAAGTTGAAATCATCATAGTACAAATCAAGAGTCATTTGCTCTTCTAATTGCAAGGAATATATTTTCTTTATTCTACTGAAAGACTGATACATTTTTGCTATCATTGTCGTGCCTTATTGCACTCTATACTTCCGAGTTTGTACTCATCCTCTATATATTTCATTGCATGATACGTTCAACGCTCCGCAAACACCTACATTTCCGAATCTTGATGAACTAGGACTCCTAATGGGTTTCATTATTTCTTAAAGTATGTGAATTATTTCATACTATGATTTAAAACAGTATTTAGCGAGGATTCAACTGAAGAAACCTTTTTATATTTTTATGCGCAGCAAGTTCAATTAATTCTAGCCAGCTAATAAATAGTGGTGTATTGCAGGTTTTTTATAGAGAGTTGAAGACCTCCCGTGTGACTGTGAGTTGACGTAAAAGAACAAAATTTTTCGAATCAGTGGTGAGTAAAAAGCTTATTCTTTATTCTCTGCAGCCGATATTTTATTGCACGATAAACTGGCTTCCAGTGGAGTTTGTAGGACTGATAATTTTCTTACTGAACATTCATTTAAACCATTATATGAACCGGCTCATACGATTCATGTATTTAGCTCAGCAAAGATTTTCGATGTTTTCATTATACGAAATGCACGATAAGATATCACTCACTAAGCTTGCCTTTCACTGAGAATTCTGAACTATTGTACGAAATGTAGCGCTAAATAAACCCCCAAATTAATAGTCCCTTAAGTCTTCGACATTTGGTGATGATTGCACTGGTTTAACTGAACTCAACTACCTCAAGGCTCTGGGTTGCTCACCCACTCCAGATCACGAGTGAGTACGCCATGCCGCACATCCTCTATAGCCGACAGTCAGCTTAGATCGAACACTATTCAACAACCTGTCAAATATCACTTCAAACAACTTGACTTCTGATTTCTTATAGGACAGAGTTGGCATACTACTAATATAAACGTTTTACGTGTGAAGGCGTTGTTAAACTCCGAATACTTGCTGCTTCTACTCAAGTCAATGTATTTCTTCAGGCAATCTGGCTAGTCTTGTGTTATAAAATGTCGGCCGGCCTTCTTCGTTCTGTGTTTTTTCCGCTATTTCTTTTGTGTAGCTGCAGAATTTAATGTTTCAGTGTGCTAAAATCCAGAAGTTAGTGTGATACTCTAAACGTTGGAGTAAATTTTTTCCTGATTTTGCTTCGTCTTCTGGGTTTTACCTGCTGCTACTGAAGTCACTGTATTTATTCAGCTAAGCAGGCTAGTACTAACATAAGACCTTGCGTTTTTAAACGAAAATCGGTTATGTTTTACCTTGTTTTCTAGATATCCGGAGCCGAAGTTCGTTTTTATTTAGCTAAAATAGTTGTTGCTGCCGCCTGTGACTAACTGTCCGCATGTTCGTTCCTAACTGTTCTTTATGATGTTATCGGCAAAATGAAAGGAAATAATCTGCAGTTTTCAACTTTCTTCAGTAATATGGACAACACTATTCCACCAACGAGTCAAACTAATACAGACTACCCAGCAGTAGGGGATATCAGTATTGTTTTCGAAAGGACTCGGACTTCCGATAACCATAGATGAAGTCACAGATGCTACCAATCTATTGCAGAGGGTTTGTTATGAAAACTATACCATATAGCAGTAATGGAGGGATTGTACTCATTACGTCGTGCGTTAAAGCAAGCTTAACATTGAAAAGCCGGAAGTCTGCCATCAGTGTGTAGTGTGTATTTGCTGTTTTGGCCATAAAAGGAAGCCGAAGGGTCATGATCAGGGAGCAAAAGGGTAATTAACTGTTATTAAGCTAACTCTTTTATAGAGCATATTTCACCACTCGCAAGTTTGTGTTTTTTTTACGGTATGATGTCAACCGGTACCTAATATGTTCACCCTTACGATGAGAGGTACCTGCAAATTTTCACCTTCATATTCGAATTATTTTTGGACAACTGTCTTCCAGTTTGAGTGCTTCATACGCCCCGGGAGACTAGATTCCTACATTAGTTCCAGTATAACTTTCTCACGCAGTAGGTTCAAAGTAGACACTAGTCTTTCTAAATAAGCCTGTTAAGCTGATATCCGTATTTTCTATTTCAGTTAATCGATGAAGACATGTACCACGTGCATCTGCTGTATACTGCCATTCTACTCCGATTCTAACTGTTATATCTTAGTTCTGAAAAATAAAATTGCTATATGCAGCAAATACAGACTTATTTGTTTCGATGGAGATAGGGGGGTTCATGGGATTTTTAGCAGGACTGTAGTAGTATTCTCACTAATGAGCTAAGAGAGTGCGTAGACCAATGTAAGGTACCATACAGGATGCCTTTGAGTTACTAGTGTTACATTAGTGCGGGTAGGGGCATTGCTTGCTTATCATATGTCATTTGAATAAGTAGCTATAAGATTAGACGCAGGTACGGTTAGGATGTGTAACGCGTGTCCATCCATCAGCTGCCGTGACAACTCGTGGTGGTTAGAATAAATTATGAGAGGACTTGAGTCTGTAGGTTTCCCAAGAAAATGATGAAGATATTTACTAAGTCACTTAGATTTACTACATATGAACTAGGTGCTGAGAGGCTCGTGTATCGCAAGTTTCTTGCAACGATTAAGTAGATAAAACAAAGTAGCATTGGATTTAAAAATTTATTCAAGAACTTCCATTAAGAATCGAATATCAAACAAAGGTTCAAATAAAGTCCCCATTTAAAAGTTGCACTGGTAATGTTAAGCTGCAGTCTTTGTTGTTTTTTCCAAACGAAAGGGTAAAGGAAGTAACTCAAAAGTACTGGAAGTGGTTGTGAGACTAAAATGGACATCCAGCATCCTTTTTATAATCTGCTGTTAGTTAAGTCTCCCGTAAACAGTTTCATAGGGCCATAGTTCTAAGGGCGAAACAGTTCTTAGGATCTGTGAAGGCTCACTCCTGTCTCATTCTAAATGAGAAAATAGTAATGAATTTAGTCAGAAATGTTGAATAGAAAAATAACCAAATTACATGTTTTTTAGCAAAGAATTTATGCAGTTGTGACTTACCTTGAGTTCATGAATATTCGATCAGGTCAGCTACTATTACTTGTGCAAAACATAATATGGACTTAGTACCGTATCGCAATGCTTTTATTATTTTGCTCTCATTTAAGTATTCCCATGCATCTGCGTCTAGTTTAACAGGAAGAAATACAAGCAGAGTTAGTGTTTGATAAACTAAAAGTCCCAGTTGTCAAAAAAATTCTTAACATTTGTCCACAGCCAGCTGCATTTAATTGAGACACAGAACACTCATCCTCTAAGACTGTACACTGCTTTTCTGCAGGCAAATAAAAGTTCAGACACTTAGCTATTCTTCTACCGATGTTATTGCCGGGGAAGCTGTTTAATGACAGTGGTCTTGAAACATGAACAGTGTTAGACGCCCTGTCTACAAATAAACACCAAACGTATGTAGCGGTAAATAAATCCCCAAAATAAATAGCTCTGTAAGTTTTCGACATTGGATGCTGACCATATGTTTTAGTGGACTCATCTAGCTGAAGGCGCTCGGTCAGGCATCCGCACCAGATCACGTGTGGTAACGCCGTGCTCAACATCAACCGCAATCGCTAGCCAGATTAGATCAGAGAATTCCGATATATTGGTCATCGCCAAATATACTCTTCCGATCTCCTCGACTCTGTCTTTTGATTTCTCTTGGTGGGAACGAAATATATTAGAAGGTGTTACTGGTAGAAGCGTTGTCAAACACTGAATACCTGTGACATCATCATTGGTGAACCCAACGTGATCTGGTACACCTAATTGTAACTGTGAGTCTGTTCCTTTTTGGGATTTTTTATATATCATTGCCTTATTTTTTATTTTTTTTTTTGAACATTGTGATTTTTTTTCGTGTTTTTTCTTGGATATATATATATTTTCCCCTCGTTCATTATCGTACTTCATGCTTCATCATGACTGAACAGACACCTAAAGTACTCAAGCTTAAGACTTTGTCCCCACCTTCGTTTCAACTGATGCCTTTCTGGCCCGACAACATCGAAGCCTGGTTTTGCTACGCAGAAGCCGACTTCCACGAGCACGGCGTGATCGACACACGTGCACAATTCCTCGCAGTAGTCAAGGCACTACCGCGCGAATTCAACAGGTACGTAACACCTAGTATGTTTACTAGTGATGTTTCCGATCCTTACGAAATCTTAAAACGCTCGATTCTTAAACGAGGAGATCTAACCGATCGACAAAGGTTAGATCAACTCTTCAATAACATCGACCTGCAACACGGTTCTGCGACGGACATGTTGCAACGGATGAGAGAGGTAATAGGCCTAAGAACTTTCGACGAAGGTCTATTCAAACAACTCTTCTTGTCAAAACTTCCCCAACAGGTGCAAGCAGTTCTGGTCTCGTTCCAGAACAACGGCTTAGACGAGCTAGCTGCATCTGCCGACCGCATTCTAGAAATTACGAAACCTTCTACTACCGAGGTATTTTCAGTCAAAGAAAAGCCTCACACGACTAAGAATGATATAACCGACTTATGTCACACACTCACGCGTTATCTTAGTCTTCGTACCGACCGTAAGAGATCGCGCACACCACGTAGAAGCATTTCTCGTAAGCGATCTGTCTCTAGACCACGAGAGACAGATAACCCCGACTGGTGCTGGTATCATAACCAGTATGGAAAGCTTTCCAGAAATTGCAGAAAACCCTGCAATTTTCCCAACACGAAACCGACTGATTCGAAAAACAATTCGGGAAACTTCCAAGCCGGCACGCGTTAACGGCAACCGTAGCCGGCGAACAAAGCCGTCTGTTATTCGTCACAGATGTGACAACGAGAGTTCGCTACCTCGTCGACACTGGCGCAGAAGTTAGCGTTCTCCCAGCAAATCCTAACGACCGACTACACGAATCGACCCTAAACTTGCAGGCGGCAAACGGAAAACCGATCGCTACATATGGCAAAAGGTACGTTTACCTTAACGTGGGTTTACGCAAACCCATACACTGGATTTTCGTTGTTGCAGATGTTTCTATGCCAATCATTGGTATGGACCTTCTACAACACCACAATCTGATCATCGATACGCGCAAACGGAGGCTAGTAGACGGGAACACTAATTTGTCCGTTTGCGTAACTTCTTTTACTGGTTGTAGAGTATCCCCAGTCACAGTTAAACATATGATAGACCCACTCTATCAACCACTACTCGATAAGTACCCTGGGATACAACAAACTCAACCGAGATTACCGTGTGTAACCAGCAACGTTACACATCACATCACGACTACAGGACCACCTGTATTCTCTAAAGCACGACGACTAGCTCCTGAAAAGCTAAGGTTAGCGAAAAACGAATTCGATCACATGATGGACTTAGGAATCATACGACCGTCAAGTAGCCCATATGCATCTCCGTTGCACATGGTCCCTAAAAAGGACAGCAACGATTGGCGTCCAACTGGTGACTATCGGCGATTGAACGCGAAAACCATTCCCGATCGTTACCCGTTGCCTCACATTCACGATTTGACAGCTACCTTGAAAGGTACAACTGTCTTTTCGAAAATCGACTTGGTTAAAGCGTATAACCAAATCCCTATGGCTACTGACGACATACCGAAAACAGCTATCATAACTCCTTTCGGACTCTATGAATTTTTGCGAATGCCTTTCGGTCTACGAAATGCTGCTCAAACATTCCAAAGATTCATAGACGACGTTTTTCGAGGTCTCAACTTCGTACACGCGTATGTTGATGACTGTCTAATCGCAAGTCCGGACAGAGAAACACATCTCAAGCATCTGGATCTTGTTTTCGAACGACTTCAAAAACATGGCATTACTGTAAACGTTCAGAAATGCCAATTCGGAACCGACTCGTTAGACTTTCTGGGACACACTATCGATGCTCAAGTCATTCGACATCTTAGGACCAAAGTGGCGGCAATTCTGGATTACCCAGAACCGACCACCGTCAAGCAATTACGCACGTTCAACGGCCTGGTAAGTTTCTATAGACGTTTCATACCGAAATGCGCATTACTTATGAAACCTCTGACCGACCAACTTCGTGGAAATGCGAAATCCATTAATTTGGACAACACCGCACGAAAAGCATTCTCCACAGTTAAGGAACTGATTGCTAAAGCAACAATGCTCGCACATCAGGACACCCGAGCACCCATTAGTATCGCAGTAGACGCATCCGACTCAGCAATCGGAGGAGTCTTACAACAATGGGTTAACAACTCCTGGCAACCCTTGGCATTTTTCTCTAGAAGGTTGCTAGACACCGAATCGAGGTACAGCACATTCGGTAGGGAACTCCTAGCTATGTATTGTGCTGTACGGCATTTCCAACACTATATCGAAGGCCGTGAATTCACTCTTTTCACGGACCATAAACCGCTCACTTTCTCGTTAAGCTCTCCTTCTGACAAGTACTCTCCTCGTGAGTCTCGACAACTAGACTACATTTCGCAGTTTACTTCAGATATTCAACATATTTCTGGAGCAAACAATGTAGTTGCAGACGCCTTATCTCGAATAACTTCCTTGAACAGTTTCCAAGGAATCGACCTTCTTAAACTCGCCGAGCTTCAAAAAGAAGACGGTGATCTTCAGCACGAGTTATCGTCCACAACACTTAAACTACGCATCAAACAGATGGGAACAGGTAAGGAAACCTTACTTTGTGACACATCTACAGGTAGGGATCGCCCAATCGTGCCGAAACATTATCGACGCAATGTCTTCAACACATTGCACAAACTTTCGCATCCAGGTGTTCGTGCAACCATCAAGCTTATAGCAGAAAGGTTTTGCTGGCCTGGCATGAATAAAGACGTGAGGGAGTGGGCACGCTCCTGTGTAAGCTGCCAAAAATCTAAAGTTATCAGACACAATAAATGTCCCTTAGGCTGTTTAAAACTCCCGATGCTCGTTTCGACCATGTTCATCTGGATTTGGTAGGACCTTTACCAGATTCAAATGGATACTCTTATCTCTTAACCTGCGTTGACCGTTTCACTCGATGGCCAGAAGCAGTACCTATTAAGGACATCACTGCTGAAACAGTGGCCCGCACCTTCGTCGAACGATGGGTAGCAAACTTCGGTTGCCCTTCAACCATCACTACAGACCGCGGACGTCAGTTTGAATCTGATCTTTTCCGTCGTCTGACCACACTTTTAGGAATCACTCGCTTCCGAACGACCGCCTACCATCCACAAGCAAACGGGTTGGTAGAACGTTTTCACCGACAACTGAAAGCTTCGCTATCAGCAGCAAACGTTTCACAGTGGACCGACGCTCTTCCACTCGTCTTACTAGGTATCCGCAGTGCAGTGAAAGCTGACATTGGATACACTGCATCTCAACTCGTTTATGGAACGACACTTCGACTTCCAGGAGAATTCGTGGATCCTTCATCCTCTTCAATGAACATGGATCTAACCTCCTACACGAACAGGCTTACAAACGCAATGCGTTCAGTTAAACCTGCTCCCACTCGACGTCAATCAACTGATGTTTTCGTTCAACCTGACTTACGATATAGTACACACGTTTTCGTTCGTCGAGACTCGCATCGACGACCATTCGAATCAGCATACGAAGGACCCTTCAAATTTCTTCACCGTGAATCTAAGTACTATATAGTCGATAAGAACGGAACAAACGATAGCATCAGCATCGATCGCTTAAAAGCAGCGTATTTAGAAGGAAATCCTATCCACGTCGATTTTCCTTCGGTACAATCGAACGACACGACTCCGACACTTATAATACCTCATCCGACAACCAACACACACGATGATACTTCGACAGTATCCGAAAATAAACTTAAAACGACGCGTTCTGGAAAGGGGTGAGATTTCCAAAACATTTAAACGACTATTGCACGTAAGGCACTTCTCGACATTTTATATTATTTTTAAAAAAAAAACAATTTTAATATGCTTATATATTTTTATTTCTATTTAAAAAAAACAAAACAAAAAAACAAAATTTTTTTAATGCTATTACGTGTTCATGAGTTTATTTTCCATTTTTTTCCGCCGACATTGTGTTTTTACGCACATACGAGTGTATTTCGACATGCACTTACATTTTGTTTTTTCTTTTCCAGGACGGCTGGAAAAGAACGATGACGTTTATGAGGATCCGAAATTTTCATTGTACATTTTCTTTTCTTACTATGTTGTACCTCCGTCCCATATAGTAAGGAAAGACGACCAGACGCTGCTAAATTTAGTAAGCTATCAGAAGAGTGTTTACCAACGACAAACTCGTTGGGTTTAAACTTCTGGCTGGCCACGTCTTAGGGTCGTCACTGCCCCACTAGGGGGAGTGATCTGTAGCGGTAAATAAATCCCCAAAATAAATAGCTCTGTAAGTTTTCGACATTGGATGCTGACCATATGTTTTAGTGGACTCATCTAGCTGAAGGCGCTCGGTCAGGCATCCGCACCAGATCACGTGTGGTAACGCCGTGCTCAACATCAACCGCAATCGCTAGCCAGATTAGATCAGAGAATTCCGATATATTGGTCATCGCCAAATATACTCTTCCGATCTCCTCGACTCTGTCTTTTGATTTCTCTTGGTGGGAACGAAATATATTAGAAGGTGTTACTGGTAGAAGCGTTGTCAAACACTGAATACCTGTGACATCATCACGTACTTATCGCTATCTTATAATGTATGAGCGTAACAGCATCAAAGGCACGTTTTTTTCCTATTTTTAATCAAACTGATTTGAATCAGTATACTCACTAAAAACAGGCAGCTCTACTTACTAAACTGATCCGTTTCGTTACAGGCTTCAAGCACTATACTTAAGTATATTATGATTCTATCAACTAATCTAAATTATAACGGCAACCAAGAATACTGAACTAAGCAAATGTCACAATTAGTGTTCCATTTGCACAGACATGTTGCTCAAAGTAGTTAAATGGACATAATTAAGCCGATAAAACCAAAACACGAAATATAGGCCAGTTGAACTTACCTAAGAAAAAAAGAAGGATACATATATACTGCTTTCATACTGAAGACAACAGGCATTTGTTCATAGAAACAAAGTTTACAGTACAACAAACCTTTCTTCACTAAAATCATGCACTGACAGTCTATCTGGAAACAATCAACTATGTGATTAAGCTAACTATGACTTGAGATATCATTCCAGCGTGCAATGAACGTACAGTGTAACGCAGTCGAACGTGGCGAATAAAAATTAAAAACAGAGCAAAATTAACAACCTAATCTAGTTATTTAATTAAAAATACATTATGAAATTACAAAATCTGTGGTTACTTGAACGCACAGATGACCGTTATTACACTAGGCGATACATTAAGTTTACATGGTTGCGTTGCGGATAAGTTCGCCCGGAAATCCACCAAGTATTTAGGCTAAATTACATTCAACCTTGGTCAATCAGGGTTGAATCCGACAATAAATAGGAGGTGTTTCCTAAAGTTGCGCTACGATCAGCTGATGAGTTAAAATTTTTTGCGGCTTACTGCAGTGCATCTTCTTTCAGACATTTTCATGCATTCCAAGTCCCTAATAAATTTAAATTCGCCTCGATGTAGAGTGACCATTTTGCTTGGAAAGTTGATGTATACAATGTGCAGTCAATTGCTCGGAACTATATATCATATGATTTACAGTGGATAGTAAAGGTTAGGAATTAGATTTAGGGTTTTCATCACAAACTGACATCAACATTGGTGCCAAAATTCTAATTCGGTAAATGGATGGGTGAATTTCGCGTAGAACTTTCTATTGGATTAATCCAATACTTGTCATCGTAAATCTGATTAGTTTGTCCAAAAATTATAGTCTCTCCGCTTTTTAATATTTGTGTGCATGAAGTCTTCTGATTTCCTTGATGATTTTCTGGACATAAGTTCTATTTTATCCACTTGATACGCTGCGACGGATGGTTCCAAATAATTATAATCCCTTGTAATCTGATATCTCTCATACTTTAGTTCTTCCTGTAGGTCTTTAAAACTAACTTTTTGGATATGTCTGCTTTATGGCAAGTTCAGACTTTCAGAAAAGCGATGGTTGAAGCTTTGTGGTTCTAACCGCTTCCACTGATTTTAGAAATTCAGTCGAGCCATGTATGTACAAATATCTGCAGGGTTTTTCTAAATTTCGGACGACAAAAGTTTTATCCTTCCAAGTTCAAGATTTATTTTCAACGGTTTAGTTATATGTCGTGTTGTCTGTTTGTTATGTTCTTGGGAAATGCGTTTGTTCCTCAATTTGTTTCTTAACAGCCTTTGGCTTCCTGTCTTGTTCTCGACATTAAGATAGTTAGCCAGTTTTCTACCGGTTAATCATAGACACTGCAAATAACTCTGATAAACACAGTCTAATAATATTAGTTGTTGTTCTTAGAAAGCAGCTTTTTATGGTATATTTGGCTTGAATAATCCCCGTAATTTCTTACATCAGATGTGATTCAATGGGAAATTAGTAAATTTTTACAGGCTTATAGGGGAATCAGAATTTGTATAATATCTGAAAGGTTTTGTCGTTTCGGGGCTCACATTTTTCATTCTTCAGTGAAATTAATTTTTAATGATTTTACATAACTCTGTACAACAAAATGTGACTAGTAACTCTTGGTTTAAAAAAATGTTATTGATTTTACTTTAAAAATACTGATGTAGCCGTTTTCCCGACGTGAATGCTGTTCCAAACTATGAGGAAACCTGAAGATCATCTGTTGATCAGTGGAAAACAAATTTATCCCACGGGTTCAAATAACCTGTTGAGGCTTGCTTGCAACTCATGGATCGAACCTATAGAGATATGCAAATTTTCTAAAGTAAATACAAGTATGGAGACTACTTCCGAAGGTAAAACGATACTGTTTTTCTCGATATTTTCCTCTATTTCCTGTTTACTGACAAAGGTGCGTTGCTATCACTTTTAAAATGCCACAGATATTCAGGGTTTGACAACGCCTCTGTCTGTAAGACTTGTATAAACAAAGAATATCAACTCAGTCAAATCAGAAGTCAAGGATTAATAAGTCCTCAGATATATTTGGGAACTTTTTTATCTAAGCTGGGTAGTAGTTGGAGGCGATGCGTAGCACAACGTACCCGCTCGCGATTTGGTACGGTTGCGTGACTGAGCGCATTCATCTAGGGTGTGCAGTAAAACTAATGAGGTCAGTATCAATGTCGAAAACTTACAGGACGTTTTTGCTTGGAGATTTATTTACCTCTACAACTCTGTTTTGGTCTTACATCAACTGATTTTATTTGCAAATGCTCGTAAAAAGAAAAATATTGCTCATCACTGTAAAGGATCTTACCTATATACTGAGATTTTATCTAAAAATTCATCCTTTTGTACAAAATGAACGTTGGACAGACGTTATTCTTATCTTGCTTTATTCAAGTATCATTTGTTTTCCATTTGATATATTATTTAGAGGAGTTATATTGAGAGTCTTTTTGCATTCCCATAAGGTGATATTTCATGAACCTGGTCGTAATCGAGACATCACTACTACTATATTTCTATAAATTCCACTTCAGCCTGTCAAACACAACGTTGAACCTGGTGCATATGTACAATAGCTTGAGTTACATTAGCCAATTGGCACAAGAGGGTGAAACTGTAAGCGCGAATCCTAGAGTATCAAAAGTGGTAACAGTGTTAGTAGTAATAGACTTGTGTTTATCTATTAATTTTAATGTTGTTATATTTAGCGCATTAAAAAATAATACTTTGTAATTAAAACCAACAAACGAATACTTTTACAATAGATACATATCAATAACAAATTGACATAATTATTTTATAGAGATGGTAGTGTTTTGTGATTTTATCGGAAGCATTAAAAATTACTCCCTTTATTCAATTTAACTTTGAATTCAGCGTGCGAACGAAGTAACCAACAGTACTGATCTTCGTAATGATTTTTAAAATATAGTGTGCTTTTGCCCCACTGTTTACCACAATTACCATAATTTAGGTAGTAAGTATCTGTGAATCTGTACCTTTGATTTTACATATTGTTGTCTACTAGTATTGGTTGTAATAGACAACTTTTCACTTGTTTCATGCTCAAGGTTATATATCGAAATGTTAAGAATAGAATAATTTTATTTATGTTGTCATACCTATTGTATTACTATAGAAAGTTTTAAATGTTAGTAACAATAAATATTTTTGTGATATTCCAACTAGTATAAAATTGTTTTTCTGGCGTTTCGCGACTTAATGTAAGTCACTTCTTCAAAGCAAATAAAGATAAAAATTCTTATTCAATATGACTACACTTCGAAAATAAACTTAGTTGCAAAAACCCAGAGGTTCGACTTGTGAATAACTTAAAATTTCAAATGAGTTCGTGCAATAAACCTTTGTAACTTGACGTCTTTAGGTATGTATTCGTCTGAATATCTGAAAGTTTCTTAGCTCAACCCTGATATACATTAAAGTATTGAATATTCTCAGAGTTCAAGGATAGAAGTGAGGCAATGTATTTTTAGATGGAAATTTAGTGCAGTATTTTCCCACGGAAAAGTTGAGTGTCATTTTATTTCTATATTTTTTTGAAATTAAACAGCTAAACCTTCTGATTCAATCATATTGGTTCCAGAAGGGGATAGGAGTGTATCGACAGAATCTTTAACAAATGAGGTTAGTGAGTGTTAGAATAGTATACATTTTAATCATTGGCACAATTACAAAGAATCCTGATCTGCTATTCCAATTTGGTTTGTATTCTGATATGTGATAGGATTTTTAAACAATTTCACGCGGTAAAATTGTTGATTATCGCAACTAACGTAGCTTCATATTTTTGATAATAATGTTTAAGATGATATCTATATTTGTGGTCCGTCAATTGCACTGTCTATCTCGATCTAGATAGCTGGGCAGTTTTTTGAACTCACAAACAGAAATGTAAATAATTTTGCAAATAATAAGCGACAATTTCTGACCGTGTTGTAAATCTGGACTTGCCAAAGGTTTTGTGTTTATCGGGCTCATCCTTTGATTTGTTGAGTTACTGACATGTGTTTTGTCTCTTTGTAGAATTTGTTTAAATCGATGAACTTCTCCATAGTAATGCTTTTTTTCTTTTCTCTTTTATGAAAACCTCTACAATTTCACAGGATAACGATTGGGATATAGTTGGTGACGACTTGTTATTAGATATTACCGAGGAGGTAATCTGTTTGTTATCTTACTTCCGTTTAAACAATACTATGGGTGCATAAAATTGTGGTCGGTAGATGAGTTACAATAAACTTTTAAAAAAATGTTTTAGTCCGGTTAAGAAACATGATGATGTGGTGTCCAATTATTGTTAAATTTCTATTTTAACCATCTTGCGCTGTTGTGGTAGTTACACAAATAAACACTCTTCTTAACCTAATTAAACTATGGTGCAGAAATATTTCTGGTTTTCGTCTCTTTACATTTGAAATGGGCTTTTCTGATTGCCATTATCCTTTTTTTGTAGTTATATGAGGCATCATTGTGTACAGTGAAGTCGCCTTTCCTTGCTAATGGGGTTTGATAACTTGAACCGATGTACACATGTGCCAGGTTCTGCCTTGGCTAATTCTGATGATTTCAATTCATGTCTTTTGTCTTCACCTATCATCGTTAGGTACATTTTATGTACTAAGCTTTAAGTCGCGCTTTTTGTTTTTGGGCCAGTAATACCACCCGACCACCCTGGCCTAAGCAGTTGAGGGAGAGTTTTTTTAACTTCGTGACTGAAAGTTATTTTCATGCTTCAGTTTTACCGTAAATAACATCTGATTCATAACATCTATTCATACCAAAAACTGATGAGGATAAGTTTTTTGTGGGTTCTAATCAGTCCATAATCCTAAACAAATTAATGAAAGTTTATACTATTCTTTTTGGTGAACTAATAATCTGTTGATGAACATACATTTCACAACTGGTTCTCGAATTTCTGTCATAGAAATGAAAAGCCTAATAGTAACAAGGAAATATGTAGATTTTCTTTACTCATCAACATTGATAACAGTAATTATAACTCTAGATCCTCATAACACAATCCAACCGAGTTTCTAACAAATTTTCATCTTTAAACACTTAAGTGACTTTCTAAATTAGATTTTATAGAAGTTCCCATTAAATGTGATCCTCAGTCGTAACATCTTAATCACTCTTTATTTTTGCCTGGATTTTTATAGTTCTAACTACTTATTATACTGACACATATTAATGTTCACTAGTGATCGACTTTAATCATAAAATGTTGAAATGAGTTCGCTTTACGGATATTCGAATCCTAAAGGTTTTAGATATCTGATAAGGATCCGGTGGGATAAAACAAATTCTTGTTAGATAATTATTCTCACTCTTCCTACGTATATAGGTTAGCCGTTTAAGCACGTTAATCAGTAAAAGTATCTCAACATATAAAATGTTGCATTCAAATTTTCATCATCGAGTCACAGGTTCAAATTCCGTTCCATCATTTATTTTTCCAGTTTAAACATCTGGGTATATTAAACCGTCCGTGATTAATGATCTTGAGTTTTCAACAGACAAGATATAATTTATTTGTTATGTGTAAAAGTTAATGGTATAACCAAATAGTTCAGAATAAAGTGATATGTTGTTTTCACTCATAACTTAATGGTTTGAAGTTAACCAAACATTACCAATCCTTGACATTAGTTTATTCATTTCAATGTGTGATATTTTTATCAGTTACTTAAATAGAACTACTTGGGTATCTTGTTTTCTTTTGATTCTATGTTAGTATTATTTTTTGTTGCTGTTGAAAACAAAATCTAGGATGTTTCACGGTTGGTTGATATATTTCCTGGAGCATGTAAATTTGAATATGGAAATGGAGAAAACTCTGTGTTCTACGGACGTTGTAAACGTTGTTCCGATCGTCTGAAACCAAGTATGTGTTTATTACTATTGTTGATTTACTACTCAATAATTGATATTTTATACCAGTACTATGACTCGTTTTGTTTACTTAAAATAATAAAATTGACGATTATTTACAATGAGAATAATCAAAATATCATAATAAACTGTTATTTAATTTTATAGTTTGCATTGAAGACTGATTTTAAAACAAAAATTGAAAAGCGGAAAGCACTGGATAGTTAATTTTCGCCAATATCAAACTCGTTAATACTGTGCATCCACAACCTTACCAAAGATCGAACCTAGGACTTTCATTTAATTCTGATTTTTGATATCATCACATGATACTAGAATTTATTAGGTTCTGTATAATTTGTAATCTATCAGTTTATCTAATGAACTAATGCATTTTCCGAGTTGATTCAACCAGTGAAAATTCTTAATTCTCTATAAATTATACGCACCAGTTCCCTTAGAATTTGTACTAACTGTTCCTATGTTCTTACAGATAATGATCAATATCTCTCCCTCTCAGTGAAAAAAAATTACATATATGTATATTTAGCTTTTTATATATTAATTCAGATCATGAGCCAATCAATGTTAGACCACCATTGAAAAACTGAAAGCACTGGGCGGACGTTTCACCCTAGTGTGGGTCTCCTCAGCAGTGCTCATCCACGATCCCGCACGTTGGATTTGAACCCAGGACCTTCGATCTCACTCGCGAACGACAGCCCTCATCCAATGGTGTTAATGTTCAACTCCAATCAATCCACGATCGGTTCATGACCCCACTTTAAAACCTAGCATTCTCGACAACCCCATACCGGTAATATAATTATATATTGATTACCTGTATATCTGACGTTGTCGTGAATTACTCGAGAAATATGGTGAGAAACCCTAGACGTATGGAGTTTAGTAGTCTTTTATAAGTAGCGGTTTGCACTAAACTGTAGGTATCAATGCTGACTGACTCCTATCGATCGAATTCTCAGTGTGACCTCCAGGTCACGTGAGTTGACATGGTGATCTACTTTGATGTTAATCAGCTGTTGGTATTTGGCGGGAAGCCCTCAAATCAAAAGTTTTGTTTCTGCATTCCTTAGTCTTTGAAAAGGTGAAATTTTATTTTCCACTAATTATGAAACATGTTGGTAATATAATAATCATCATATAAAGTCATACAATCGTAATACACAATTGGTTGGTAAAGAATTTTACATAAAATACCGTAAATCAATTTTATTTTTAGTAGTGATCGATTAGATTAGAATCTAGTGGCTAAATATCTAATTACCCCTCATGAAGTTAGGGAGGGGGTATCGTTAAAGATGCGTGCTATTCAAAGAGTCTCAGACTTATATAAACCGACAAACTAATAGTTTCTGATTTCCATTGGTTATTCCGTTGGTATCGCTTCATATTTAAAATATTTAAATGAATCAGCTTTGTTGAAGCATTGATCATATACATAGACGCTAATGCATGGATTTGTAGTGAATGTGAACTACATTAACAATTTTCTCACAATAGCCATTATTCACAACTTTGTTTACAATCACAGATTTATTTCTTGAATTCAAAATTGTAACAACTCGAGTCACATTCTTAGTCTCACATAGTTCCTCAATATCTCAATTGTTCCAATCTTTGAGGTTGATTCTTATTGTTAAATAAACAATAGTCTGTATCCGAAACTTCATTATATCATTGTTAATTTGTAATTTATTTCGAAATTTTATGAGTTAGCAAAACACAAATATTTAAAAGTTAGTTATTACATCAAAATTCAATTGTTTCTTTCATATCATTTGAATTTATGTTTAAGTTTCTTACCTTTTCTTAAATTCTTGTTTTAATTATTATCTTCGCTTTCAAATCCTCGCCTTCTTTAATCTATACAAATTTAGATAATGCTTTCCTGGATCATTATGATGCTTGTTTTTATTGTATTAATTGTCATCAGTTACAAGAAGCAATTATTCCTCGTAATCTTATAATGAATTGGGATTTTTCACTGAAACCAGGTATACTGTTATTATTATTATTATTATTATTATTATCATTATTATTATTGTTCTCCATTTCTTATTGATTATGACATAAAATTAATCCTATTAAAATTGTGTGAATTTCCGTTGTTTCTCTTATCGAAAGCCAGGAGTGAATTTGATCAATCCTTGTTTGAAATTCTTTGAATCCTGTTGAATACATTGATGGCTAACATAATTCAATTAGTAGCTCTTTGGTATTTTAAACGATAGGTCACAAGTTCGAGTTCCAGTGTGAAGATCAACATTAGGATGGAGGTACATTCAGATAACTAGTCTGAAATAAAATGGAATATCCACTTTACATTTTAATGGTAAACATTATCCAAAACATGATTCTACGTAGTAATTAATGACTGTTACTACGGGATAATTGATTTAATACCCTAACTGGATACCTAATGGAATTGGACTGGTAATTTGCTTATGGAACCACTGGACAATTGATTGAATATGTATGTTAGGCGATAAAAATTTTCATTTCGTGTATACGAAATAATCAATTATTACAGTATAATCCCAAACAGAATCAAATTCTGAACCTTTAGCTTTTGTGGTGACTATAATATGTCTTAGTCATTGAGTGAGTACATTTCTGGCCGTATTTTCAAATTTGGTCAGTTTGTGTTTCATTACAATCCTCACTTAGTAGCACTACTAGCGGATATCTGTCTCATTCCGTACTTGGTTGGCTGTACAGACCATAACTTTAGAAAACTTATCTAGAAGTCAAATAAATATCACCTTGATATTCTTATCTAACCAAATATAGATATTTCACTAAAAGTACTGGTATAACTGTTTGTCAATGATTTCTTGACTGTGTTGACTGATTGAGGAATATTCCTCTTTTAATTTCCGACTTAGTTTAGATATCCTTAGTCAATTGACCAATTGTATAAAATTATCATTTTTATGTAGAATATTCGGTTGATAAACTTTGTATCTGATTAATTTATTTCTTAACACAATATATTAATATTGAAAACGTTAACACAATCGATCATTCTGTTTCATCTTGTCAAACTATGAGTAGTTGATTTCTTTTGTTCCCGAAATGATTCGACGACGACATGATTTAAAGAATCTAATCTAGTTTCTTGCTACATTGTATAACTTTACTTAAAATTGGCAATGACTTAAAAATATTTAATTATCTAGTTCACTTCTAGTAATTCAGTTTGACTAATTGAAATATCATCAATTACCCTATCTCTCTCTCACTCATACCCATGTATAACGAATAGCAAAGCTTAAATCTGAGCATATTAACCTATACACTTGACAAATAAATTACACAATATAGCATAAAATCGAGTTTTATGATTACATTTTTTTCCCTCACTTACTACCTCTACCACTACGGGATTTGAATCGACAACTGCATCTCTGTGCTAATGTGGTATAGCAACTTAAACTGATGTACGTACGTACGAAGTTCTACTTTGTTACTGACTGACTGACTTCCTCACTTGTAATGAAGTTTTCTTAATGTTAACATTCAATTAATCTTACAATTGTTTATTCTTCTTCCTCCTCTCCTTTAATTTTTCTTTCTTTCTTTAAAATTTATCTTTTAATTTCAGTTTGTCAAATTACACATCAATTTCTTAGTGCGTTACATAATAGACCAGTGATAAATTTAGCTAAATTAAACCCTATTCTTTATGCTACTATACCGAATTTATATTTAATTAGACAACTTCGACGTACTTTAGTTTTGTTATGGGATCAAATAATTAGATGTGATGGTAAAACAGCTGAAAAACTATGTGAATGTATGGATGGTCGAATGTATATGCTACAAAATATCAATGATATTGATATATATTCAATTGAGGTAGGTTTGTTGTTATAAATTCCAGTTCACTTCATTTTTATAATAAAAAATATAATATTTGATTTAGTAATATTTCTATCATTAGTTTATTTTTCTTTCGAATGTTTTCTAGAATAAAGTAGATTTGATTATGGATTGAAGTAAGACTTGTACATCATCAAATTCCTTTTCAGTGGTTTAGGGGTTAAGCATTCGCGCAGGAGATTGCGAGTTCTACGTTTGGTCCCTGTTTTCAGGGTTGTGGATGCGCACTGCTAAAGAGTCTCATACTAGGATGAAATAGCCGTCCAGTTCTTTCAGGTTTTCAATGGTTGTTTAACCTGGATCAGTTTGTGGTCTCAACAAAAGTAGAATATCATTTCTCTCAAGATAAACTAAAGAATAAATCCAATTATGTATGACTGTACTATAAAACTAAGACAATCAGAATTGTGAAAATGGCTTTTGTGTCATACTTCACATGAAAAGTCCAAATAGAAAGATCTTTGTGTGCTACTTGAAACATTTAGAATCAGTTGGAAAACCCTTTTTTGTTTTTATCACCATAAGTTGAAAATGAAAGAGTGAAACAGGTTAAATTCTTGCTTTTTCCTATCGGGATAGTGCTTGAATCTGCTTTGCTCATGGTAGCTTCCTAAACAAATCATTTTGTCAGTTATCTAGTGAATAATAAATGAGTCAGTGAAGTAGGAATCCCAAAAGGAGATAATGATTTCTTCACGTTACTTCCCCACATTGTCTTACATTTCCATCTTTCTAAATCTTCTGCGAATGTGTAATGGGAATTTCGTCACTGATGATGAATGTTCCACAAAACCATTTATGGGCATAAAAAGGATCCAGAAATAAAGCCTTGGTATATATATATATATATATATATATATATATATATATATATATATATAACTTTAAGGTTATAAACTGATAATAAGCCGTGAAAAGCTAATAAATTCCCAAAAATCACCACAGTCTTACCGGTCTTATTACTTTCTATTTATGCTGACTTCATTTCCACTGACTGAAAAGTGGTTTCAAAATCATAAGATTATTTTAATGTCGCTATTGGCCTCGGTCTATAATATAGTTACACTGCGAATTAAGTAAATACATGAAATTTCCTAGTGTTAGAAAGATGACAGTGTTCTGGAATTATCGACAGAAACTAATATAAAATATGTTTCTTATTTAAAGTCGCATATATGCTCTAATAATTGATGAAGTGATGAGATACAAAGGAAAGGTGTTTCCAAACGCAAGTTTAAACTATGTATCAACAATAGGAATTTATCATCAATCATCTAATGTAGATACATTGACTAAAGATAAGTAGTTTTCTGTATGAGTTGTAACAATGTTTTTGAAGAAATTTTTATGAGACTATGCATGATAAACTTATTTTTCAATTGCATCATTTTATGTTCACAACTAATCTAACCATTAGGAACGCATTTTTATTGTAGCATACAGTGCGTCATACTCAGTCAGTCAGTAACAAAGTAGAACTTTGTACGTACGTACGTATATCAGTTCGGGTTGCCATACCACATTAGCACACAAATACAATTGTCGATTCAAATCCCATAGTGGTAGAGGTAGTAAAAGTATAAGCAGTAATCGGAAAGATTAGGGTTTGAAGATGTTATTCAAAAAGTATTATCCAGTAAAATAAATTTGGAAAGAGAAAAAAAGGGACATGAAGAATTCAGAAGATTAGAATTTGGGAGAACACAAAGAGTGGATGCACCTGCACCATTGCAAACGATTTTGAGCCATGTCATTCAACGTCCCTAACCATCGGTTGCTATGATCTCGCGAATCTCAACCAGGTAGTCTACACCTACCAACATGGCTCAGTCCACTTGTCAGTGACTTCATAGATTTGTGCCATGTTTTGGTCTGGCCGCCTCTAACTTTCTTCCAACCTACTCCTACACCATAAAACATCCCACGTCGGGGCAGTCGGTGGTTGGGCAAACGTAACACATGTCCCAGCCATCTCAACTGATGAAGTTTCACTACTTCATCAGTTGATTTACCATCCTTACCTAGTACCCGTTTCCTAACAACAGCGTTACTTACTCGGTAGTCCCAGGATATACGAGCAATATTTCGAAGACACCTGTGATCGAATCCTGGTAACTTACGAATATCCTCTACTCTTACCGGTCATGTTTCGCTGCCATAAAGTAGGACAGAACGAACTGCTGCACACTACCTCGCCCTTTGTTTGGTAGACGGATATCTCGCCTACGCCATAAATGATGCAAGTTGGCAAAAGCTAGTCGAGCCTTCTGTATCCGTGCTGAGATTTCGGCACACACCAGACCACAAGGGCTGATGAGACTTCCAAGATAAGTGAAGCTGTCGACACTCAACTAATTCACTCCCTATCATTAGTTCGAATGACAATGCCACCCTATCCTGAAGTAACATTTAGCATTTTGAGGGGGAGAATCGCATCCCGAACATGCTAGCATTGTTGCTTAGAGTGGCTAGAAGACTTTGCATTTTGTCAGCGTCCTCACTATGTTATCGGCATGTTCTAAGTCAACAATTGAATCTCCCGTTAGAAGTTCATCATTTGGAAATTTAGATGAGGAAAGTGTTATCTCTAAAAGCACGTCGACGACAAAGTTAAACAAGAATGGAGAGAGTGGGCAGTCCTGACGAACATCACTTTGATTAATCATCATAAATTCAACGAATTATTGTTACTTTTCATTTAATCACCAAGACTCACATTCATTTTTAGTTCATATAACTATATTTTTTCTTTTAATCATGTAAAGGAAGAAGCCAGTGAGGTAATGATACGAAATATAAAAAGGCCATAGAATGAACAAAACTCAGTTAGTATATATCCTTTTTTCTTCAATCAGGCAATAGTAAATTCACGAAATAAGGATAAACTTCCTGGTTCTACTGCGTCTGTGTGTATCTACCGTTTCAACTGCTCTTGTGGCATCTGTTATATTCGACATGCAAACGTCCAAATACATTATCGTACTTCTGAACACTACCCTTCTTTGTTGTTCAAAGGACAAAAATGAATATTACGAAGCTCTGTTTCATAACATTTAGTATATACCGGTCACCTTATCGATAGAAATTTCACTTTCGAAGTTACTTGTAGAATTTCATTGAACTTTCCCTATATTTCCACACTTAATCTTATACATACATGTATTATTGCAGAGTCTTGATGAGGAACTAATTGATAAGAAACAATTGTCCTCTCAACTTCTTTTTAAATGTCTTGATGGAAATATTCAGTGTACTAAAAAGCTAACTTATGTAATACTGAACTTATTATCCTATCTTTTGACGGTAATTTCCCAAAGATAGTTCTTATGTAACGAACCTATATGTTTTCGAATTATATTCATCATTTTTGTCTGCTTTTCTCCCCGGTATCAATAATTTGAGTGCAGCATATACTGTAATATTTACAAACAAAATCGCTTCACTATTACTTGATATTAGGTTATCGAATTTCACAATTCCGTTATCATTTTCATAACTGAAAACTTTCTATGTCTCTGTTTTCTTTCAAACATTCTGATATAGATCATTTCAGTACAATTTACACCTGTCCGTCTGTAAACTGAAGAATAGAACATGTAAATCATTCGGATTAACTGTACACTGTTAGTATTGGAGATATGTGGAAATTTTTGAGTTTTGCAGTTTACATCATAGACTGACTTTGATTAGGCAACTGTTGTATATCAGGAAGCTTCGGAATACCTGTTTCGCCTTATCATAAAACTTATCAGCAATATACATCCAACATTACACTGAAGATCTTACACAAAGCTTTCAGGTCCCATACTAGGATGAAACAGCTGTACAGTGCTTCCTAGTTTTCAACAGTTGTTTAACTGAGGTCAGTTCATCATGTAAAATGCATGATTAAATTGCATGGGATATATTTATCATATGCTCCACTCACCTATTTTTTGATTGTTCAATCAGCATACATTTGTAGACTGGCTCATTCCTCTGGTACTACTTGTTATATATGTATATTTTTAGGATTTAATACTTGTACAATCTTCAAAATTAGAGGAACTACTTAAAAATACCATTCAAGATGTTGCTTTAGCACACGTACGTACATGTAAAGCGTGTAGACGAAGAGCGTTAATCTGTGATTTTTGTGGTGACTTAAATAAACCCATATGGACACATGAATTTACTACTTATAAACGAGTAAGTAAACTTGTATATAACTTGAATAACATAGAGTATTTTGTTGTTTTGCTATTTTAATTAACAAATTGGCTAGATGATTTATAGTTTCATTTTCAAAGTATCATACGTTATTGTTCAATTTCAGAAATCTAAGATTAAGTAGAGCATCATATTATGCTTGTAGATATCTTGATAATATTATTCGTTGAGTTTAATGATTTTTAGCAAATAAATTTTGATGTCTGTTCAGCAGCTATCGCCTATGTCATTCTACAAGGAGGATTTAGAAAACAATTATATTTTTAGGAAAAAAAATAGTTAACTCTTAAGGAAAGAGTTATCAGATTATTGTATCTTGTAGATAATGAAATGGTAACTAGATAATGTTTCTGTCTAGTTTACTCAAAGTCTGTTTCTATGGCAGTTTGTGTAATGCAATCCAAGTCATTTAATAAATCTAGGTTTAAGCGCTTGATTTCCAGTTACACCAAGTGTAGATTACTGATACTCCTCTCTCTTCGATTCACACTAATTGTCTCTTATTTTCTCCTAAATAATTACTTTTTGGAATAATGGTATGGTGTTCAAAGTACTTGACTTTTAGCTTTCAGGTCATGTCTTTAAACCTTGCTTTCTCCCACCTATTACCTCAGTGTAGGAAGCCGTGTAAAATCACAATGGTAGTATACCTCAACATTCACAGGGGAAAAGAGAAGATTCTGAAATACAAAACAGCAGGCCAAAACAAAATTACGCTTAATTTAATAGGTGTGGAGCCTTTACGTACTTAGGTAGCATCATCGATAAACACGGATAATTTGGTGCGAATTTGAAGGCAATGGTCGGCGTATGAAGAGAGGCCTTTCTGCAATTAAAGAATATGTAGAACTTAGAAGAACTGTCACTCAAGACCAAAAACAGAATCTTAAATGCCAACATTAAAACAGTTGTATTAGACGGAGTTGAAACTCGGGGAATTACTACAACCATCATCAGAAAATTACAGGTACTTATAAATAGCCGTTTATACAGGATACTCAGATCCATTGACCAGATATCATCAGCAATAACTGACTGGGGAAGAGAAAAAACCAACTGAGGAGGAAATAAGGTAAAGATTTCCGTTGTGTATAATATATGCTTTGCGGAAATTATCAGACTAGATCACAAGTCACGCCCTGACTTCGAATCCCAAAGGCAAAAGGAAAAGACGCAGACCGAACAATACATTGGGCTGGAAATCGGAGCATGAATTGCACTTGGCAAAAGGAAAATGAGAACCCAGGACGGGACAGTGACCTATACCCGACGATAGGGAACAGGCTTAATCAAGTAATTATTATCACTCTGTCCTTCACACAAGAAAACAAAAACAAAAATAGAGTTTGGCTCAATATTAAATTCGGAAGTAAATATATCTTTTTTCTTTACCTAACTATATTTTGTTCTTGTTATGGTATTTAACAAGATTTGTATCTTTTTTTCTTTTGTATTGTAGTGTATCAATCCAGGTTGTTCAAATGTGATGCATATTGATTGTTTGTTAATGATGGTTACAGATTTATTATCTAAGGTAGATTGTTGTTTTCAACGTCAATCCACTACAATCCCTTTAAAAGATTATTCTCAATTAAAATTTTCTGATATACAATGTAGAACATGTAAAGAATATTGTACATTATTTTCTAGAAATAATCAAACTATTGGACATTATGCTGATCCATTTTGTTTACCTAAAATAGATTCGTAAAAAACAAATATACATTTGTGTATTTATATGAACAATGGACTATCTTTCTATATAATTAAGTTTATTATATATACCTCTTGTTTTGTAGAAGGAAATAATGTCTAATTCATAATGAACGGAATACACCCATTAAGACATTAAAAAAAAAGATTAGTTCATAATGAACATCTTGTAATGTATTGTGTTTTTTGTTACATTATTTTATACTTCTTTGAAGTATATTCTTAATTATCACTTTAATACTTTGTATACTTATTCATATTTAACACAATATGTAATATTTAATTATATTTCTTCAGATGTAAAACAATCTGTGATTTGTAAACATAAACTTTTGATTACTGTTTTTTTTTTTAAAAAAAATCGAATCTCGCGAGGCGGAATCGTAGATGCTCACTGCTGAGGAGTTCCACAGTAGGACGAAACGGTCATCCAGTGCTTCCAGGTTTTCCATGTTGATCTAGCTTCAATTGACTCATGATTTCAACTATTAAAAAAGTCATTTTTTTAAATAGTTAAAATGGAATTAGGAAAAAAAACTTTGATAATCACTTGTGACCTGTTGCGACAACATAATTGTAAGTGGGAAGAGATACACTGGTTATATAGAAGCTAAGATTTTTCTCGGAAAAACTAAAGTTGTACAGTATGTACCATTTAATTTCTGCCCTCTAAACCTAGCTTTTTTACTGTTTTATTCAGAAACTACTCCGTTTTATTTCTAACAGATTTTTATACTCATGGTTCCCTAATATGACTATGAGACAAACATGAACAACGATTTGGTTGTCATCAGTTGCTCAGAACATGTGATATTTTAGTATTAAAAGTTACAAATGAAATTTTACATGCTTATGGAAATAGATTTATTCAGAAGTTAATTTAAAGTTATATCGTAGTGAACGAGAACACAAGTGAGGACAAAATTGCAGAATGTCTTAGTAAAATCTGAGGACCATACAGACTTTATTGTCCCTTAGTTTTCACGCTAATCATTCTCTGGTCTCGTTCTTTTTTCTTCGGTCTTCTTAAACTTCTGCCTTCAGGCATTTGACTTTCGGTTGATGATACATACTACTTATATCTATCGACATCAGTAACATAAACCACAATATCATTATAGTGTCGCAAAGATAAAAATGAAATTAAACAGATCGAAAAATGAAGTTACCACAATATTTTATCCAAAAAAGGTTTGTAGAGACGTTGATTAAAATGATAGCAATAGAGCATATGACAAGAATTGTATGGTTGTGTAATAATCATTAACTTGCGTTCATTTACTTCACGTAATCACTGCAAGCTTAATCAGCGTTTTAGAACATTCGGTATGCATAAGATATTTAGCTGTAATATTTCACTCAACCGTTCTAACTTTTTGCATTTTACAGTGTTCACACAAATAGTTTGTCTAGTAAATAATTAGCTACATTCCCATGTATTATTATTTCGTTCATGCTTGATTCAGCATTTTTTTAATCAGTGTACATGTTAGTGTTATGTGACAATGTTCAAAAAATACATACCAAACCTGTTTTAAATAGATTCAAACTTAAAACAACAATTTTTCAATTAGGATAGTAACAAGTGTATTTTTGCTAAATATTATACACATTTATTGTTTAGTCTACAGTGATACAACATGTCAGTCTATGAGTTAAGTGTGTGTCTTTACTTATATGAGATCCGGGTATTCAGAAAAATGATATTATTAAAACTGTAGTTTGGGTGACTTTCGTGTTATTATTTACAATCCATTAGGTGTATTTTAACATGTTTCAATATATCAATAAATTGTAAATCAGTATTGATTGATTAACTGTGGAAATCTAAACAAAATCAAGTATTTTCTTCTACTTGTTGAACATTTCTCGGTTGCCCATTTCTGTAGTTATTCACATTCAGAATGAAACAAGTTCACTGTTTTAGAAAAGTATCACTCTAGTCAAAATTGAATGTTTTCTAGCATATACACTTCAATTATTTATGATTTATTTTGAAAGGATTCTGGAAATCATTCATTCATCAATCTATCCAACAATGTGAAACCAATACGATAAAAAACCGCTCTTGAACTTGGTTCGAAATTATTTGGAAGGATTTGAAAGATTTTGCAGATAATGGGCCTAGACTAGTTGGAGAACTATTGAAACTAAGGAAACCTTGGAAAATGGCTTTATCTCTGCTTTAGACTCATCAGTTATAGTCAACTATTAACTGTCATGGAAAAGAATCTTGGAACTTCAGGTGTTTTGACGAGGGGGATATTTATAGACCGATCAGAGAGAATCCAATGATTTATAATCCTGACTATAGTCAATTTATGTTATATTTCTTTTCAGTAATTTCTAAACATGACCACGTACTTAAAAAAAAGGTTCGAACTTCTTAGTAACTCAACATCTCGATATTTTAGTGATATTCTAATGAGCACTTCATTTATATTCATACATTTAGAACATGACATCCTTGTTTAGATATACTCATCTATCATTGTTCTAGTAACATTGATAAACAGGTTAGGATGTTAATTTATTTGAATAGAGGCCAGCTGTGGAATATTGGATACATAAAAGAAAGGCTATACTGAGGCAACCTATTCATGATCCCCTTATATTAAAAAGACAAATCAACTGCATTCCAGAATTTCAACGACGGGGAAGTTGCAAACATATACTAAGATTTGTATACTAATTGGGCAGGTGATTTATGAAGATTTCAGAGTAACGGTAGTTGGAAAATGGCAAGCGAACATGAGTTCATAAACAGTGATCATCAGATTTGTCATAGTTGGTGAATAATTAGTGTAGCTTTACAACTCCATGAGAGATTGAACCTGACGTTTTTTGTTTTCTTGATGATTTCCGTTGAGTTGAAACCCATCAATCAGAGTTTACGGTTATTTTAAAGTGGTTTACCACCTTACGATTTATTCGATTACATCGGCTATGGTTTTTGGTTGGAACATTCGTACACATATTTTGAGGTTGATCTTTGACATAAAAAACAAGATATTGCTCTATACTACTTACAAGTAGTGACTTAAAAAACATCTACTTCTTACAGTTTGTACTAAATCATTTTTGAGTAAAATTCTTGATTTATTCACATAAATCGCATCTCTATTATTTTAAAACTTATCAATTACATATGTGACAATAAAATGAATATAAAGAGGTTTGGCAAACTAAATCCAACTTGCACTACTTAATTCACCTATTGAAATTAAAATACTCTTTGACTACATATAATGCATTCTTTTATTCTCTTGATACATACACATGAGTAAACTTTGAACTAATAACTGATATCCCATACTGAACCATTACAAGCTGTTGTTCTACCTTGAACAAATCACAAGAATTCTGTCATTAGTCGATGTCACTGACGAATTACTGCTTTATTTTCAGCACGTTAAATAACTTCCCAATTCATACAGTTGAATTATAACTTCGACGCACCATCTTAAATTCATCTACTGTTAAACAAAATTACTATCGAAATAAATACCTTTGTTTAAATCTATTCAATTTAAAAATGGTTCGCAGCTCGTAATGGATGCAAACTGATTGAGATCGTGATCTCAATCAAAAACTTAATAACCTCCACAACCCCTATACTGGTAATTATATTAGTTAGATGAGTCATACCACCATTGAATTAACTGCTTCTATGAATCCAGTGTTCATCATACTGTGCTAATGAGGTATGGCAATTTGGACAGATGCATATATGTACCTGGTCCTACCATGTAGCTGACTGACTGACTGGAGATGAATCAAATACCTCAATGTTAAACATTTCAATATAATCAGAATGGGTTTTGTGGAGAGTTTTAGAAATTTTCACAGGTTGAAATCATGAGTCAGTTGAAGCTAGACCACCATGGAAAACCTGCAAGCACTGGACGGCCGTTTCGTCCTGGCATGGGACTCCTCAGCGGTGCGCATCCACGATCCCGCACCACGCGGGGCTCGAACCCAGGACCTACTGGCTTCGCGCGCGAGCACTTAACCACTAGACCACTGAGCCGGCATCCAACGGTGTTAATGTCTAACTTCAACCAATCCACGAAGTTGCGCCACCGTACACCATTGTCTTCAGTGAGTTGTTATCTCACAACAGACCGGTTGAACTCCACTGGTAACGGCTTCTCACTAGAACTCCAGGAGTTTTTCTTGAAGTCAGTCACTGATGAGCAGTTGATTATTATCAGAATGGGTTTTGTGGAGAGTTTTAGAAATTTTCACAGGTTGAAATCATGAGTCAGTTGAAGCTAGACCACCATTGAAAACCTGGATGCCGGCTCAGTGGTCTAGTGGTTAAGTGCTCGCGCGCGAAGCCAGTAGGTCCTGGGTTCGGGCCCCGCGTGGTGCGGGATCGTGGATGCGCACTGCTGAGGAGTCCCATGCCAGGACGAAACGGCCGTCCAGTGCTTGCAGGTTTTCCATGGTGGTCTAGCTTCAACTGACTCATGATTTCAACCTGTGAAAATTTCAATATAAATTCTGATTAATGTCAAGGGTAAAAATTCATGTATTGTAGTAAATAATACAGTGAAAAACTTTTATATCATTTTAATTTTATGGATAATGAAATGTAATGGTTACTTCTTTTATTGTTTCAAAGAGTATAACATTTCATAACCTTAGTAAACAACTTTTCTCTAAAATCATTACAGACAGTTTATTTATTTAGAGAAAAGACAAGTGAGTTCTTTTAAATCTAAAAGTAGTTCTACTCATCAGTATACCTAAATATCTTAGTTCCAGTCATTGTCGGAATCGTAGATGCTCATCAATGAGATGTTTTAAGATAAGACGATCATCTAATGCTCTCTCATATTCTGTAGTTAGATCATCGAAGAGGTATAGTGTAATCTGTCTCTAAAAAATAAGACATCTACCTATAAATTCTACATATTGTATTTACTTATCTTCATTAACTTTAATATTGAGTCAGTAAGTATTGTAATTTGAATTTTTGACCCTCCTGTAGATTAATATAGATTTTCTAAATAAATATTCAATTGATATTAGTTATTTATTTATACAATTATTTAATGTGATTAAAGCGTTTCTGTTATGACTTGTGGACTGTGTGCTCTGTTAATGGATAACGTAACGATACCGCTAATTAAAGAGCAGTGACTTTTCGATCAGATCAATGACGCGTAAACCCGTATGAGCAATCTAGAATCCTTATTGGTCCCGCTTCCTGCCTAGCCCAGCCAATTACGTCCATAACACAAGTCTCAGCCTCTGCGATATGAATCACTGCATTTCAAGCATATGGGGTTTATATACCAATCAAACAGACTACAAAGTACCATAAAATAACATTTGTACAAGATTTGGCCAAAAGTGGCTGTGAATGAGGGAGGCAGTGATTAATAGGCAGGACATAATTCAAGAATGATGAAACGTATAATAATAGTTCATAGGTTAAAATAAATCTTATGGTAAGAAGAATATGAATATGCATAGTTTAGTTATTTAACAATTATACAATAAAAATATACGTTTAATATTGGTCCATAAATGGATCCCAAAAGTTACCCTTCATTATGCATATCGGGACATAACAGTTTCTTACTTGTTATGTACATATTATTGATGAATTTGTTCAATAAACAAATTTCTTAGTCAATGTAGATTTAGCAAATCAGATTTTATAATGAAGATAGTATCTTCGAACATTTTACGGTTATAGATGACACATCTAAACGAAAACAAATACATTTTCAGTAAATTGGATTAGTGGAATCAGGGAAGTGCATTTCGTTTTATTTGGGACTGACTATCTAAATGCACTACGTACACCTTAGTTATGATCGATTTCAGATCTTAAGGATAATCGTAGAAAAACTCAAAGAATTTACAAGTAAAATGTGTACTCGTTGTACAAGACAGTGGTTATCTGAACTCAGTAGATAAATGCAAGTATGTAAGATGAAATACGCGCCCCGTATTTCACTGCTAGCTATTAACTAACTTTACGGAAAATACTTGTGACTAAATGTCAATATAAAGGAAATTTACTCAAGATGTACATATTCCAAAAGGCAGTAACTAGTCAATTGCCATCTTTAATATTAACAACGAAAAGATTCAAATACTTACAAATAAAGGACATAATTTCTCTTCTCGATATATATATATATATATATATATATATGTATAGATTACGAATTATCTGGGAAAAATAGTTTGGTGTTTATACCGTACCCTATTAGTTGATATGACTAGTACAGTAGTTCAACGAAATAAGGCACCATTTTCTCCTGATCAAACGTAATTATTTAAGAGGAAATATAGAAAACCGATGAAAATCTAATTGTTAATCACTAATGATAATTTATTGATTCCAATGTAAATATAATTAATGATATGTTTAATTCTTTTAATAATTTGCCTGTAGTAAATGATGTTCTTTGTTATATTGATTTTGAAATAGCCTTATGTATATTTGTTATGACATCATATTTGATTGAATAAAATTATTCCATATAATGAGTTCATCAAAATGATGGTTTTATCCATGAAACTAATAGTAAATTTGAACTAAATAGATTGTAAAGAATAAACAAAACTATGAACTAAGTGATTGTAAATGTTCCATTAAGTTTCACTAGTCACTTTTACTCAAATTAACGAAGTAAGACAATGTGACTATGAATTACTTATCAGTTAACAGATAGTTTATCAAGAATGAAAACGATGATGTTAAAGCAATCAGCGTAGTTTTCCTTTTAACAGCCTCATCATTAGAAAAATAATCTTAAATGTTTTCCTAATAAATGTTTATCTTATAGTAAATTTTAAGCATGGTTTTATCCTTCATAATTACTATGTAGCTTTATGTATTCATATTGTATATCAGTGAACTTGATTTAAACCCATACGTATACGTTCACATAAATGACGAGTTTGATCTTCTGTTACGCTCATCAAATAATTTTTGTAAGAACGACAGTGTGAACGGTTAAGTCATTTCATGAGTAATGTTTGCATCACCAATCACATTGGATGATGGTAATGCAATATCGAGAATAAAAGGTAGAAGACCTTAAATACTAGATGTCAACACTTTTGTCTGAAGGTAATGCTCTTACTGTGAGGCTTGATCACCCAAGGTTCCATTGTTGACAAGACTGTTCCTCGGTACTTTTGAAAAGTGCTTTACTGTAAGGATTTGACGATTATCTAAAGTCGTTCAAAAATAGCTCATTAACTTATACAGGGTTTAGTAGCTATAATCTGATGACATTAAGAAATCCATCATCACACTATTTTGTCCAGAAAATTAGAAGATAACTAACTTCACTTGTATATCGTTGTCTGCATATATATTAAACCAGTCGGAAATAGATTACAATAGTCCTCTAGATGATTGCGAAACTTGAAGTACCTTACCAATTAGAGTAAATTCTTATGTAACAGTCCAAAATATCGTGTCTCTTAATTACACATGTTGTTTTATAGTACATTGTATTAGTTCAAGACTAGTTTATGAAATCAAAAGTAATTGAGCTGTTTGATCGAAAAACTTGTCAACAATCACGATGAGTGATCGAAATGCTCCTGAAATATGTGGAATAATAATATGAGAATCCCATATTCATTGTTAAAACTCAGCTTCTTCAAGATCTTCTATCAAATATTTTTATTCTTTGAAACTCAAATATCTGAAACCCATACTCTACTGACAAGAATGCTTCATGATTGAAAAATTTCTCTCTTTAACACCAAAACAGATTATTTTATTGATTAAATGACATCCCATAGATTTGACTAAATAATATACAATTAGTACCATATTTTATATGATTAAATTTATGCCTAATGTAATCACTTAAGTTCAGTTGACAATTTATTCTTCAATCTATTTTAAACAAAAAAATAGGACCTTTTTCAAATATCTAGAACAATTAATTAAGTAACGAGTCGATGATTAACGGATTGATGCATTAAATAGTACCTTATTTGTTTGGTTAATTAGACATTATTACCATTTAATATACAGTAATAAACTTCTAACTCGATCAATTTATTACAATTAACATATTAAATGTGTTTTTCTTTATCATTATTACTCGTGTTGTTGTAAAAATAATTGCAAGTTAGCTTAATTTTGATTGTATGAACTATGGAAACTGTAGTCTTATCACATAAAATATTCTACACATTCATATATATTTATGATAGGACATTGAGTATAACCCTTTTTTTTAATATTAAGTTAAGAAGGTATCAAGGAATCTAATAAAAATGAATAGTCTCCATTCAACCACGTCATGGACAATCATTTACAGCTCTTCACACTTCTTATTCATCCTCTTCATATCAAATTCTATTTCCTCACATAATGTCTTCTTCAACCTTCCACTTTTCTGCTTCCCTTCAAGATTCCAATTTGGGGATTGCCTTGTGATGTAGGTTGAAGATTTCCTCAATGTATGTCTTACCCACCTACAACGACTTTACTGAATTTCCTCTTCAAATGGAAGCTAATTTGATCTCTACCACAGTAGACTGTTTCTGATGGTATCCGACCAATGCGTGTTGTGTATCTTGAGTAGACAACTATTTATAAATACATGTACGTTCTTGATGACGGTTGTAGTAGTTCTCCAAGTTTCAGCTCCATACAATGGAACGGACTGCCTTGACATTCGTATTGAATATTCTCACTTTGATATTGGTTGGCAGTTGTTTTGAGTTTCATATATTCTTGCATTGTAGGAATGCGGCGTTTACTTTGTCAATCCTCGCCTTTACATCTGCATCTGATCCTACTTTTTCATTGATGCTGTTTCCTAGTTATGTGAAGGATTCTATATCTTCCAGAGTTTCATCATCAAGTGTGATTAAATTGGTGTTTTCTGTGTTGCATCTAAGAATTTTTGCTTTTTCCTTTGTGTATGTTTAGGTCTATATATATATATATATATATATGATTTTAAGATAATATATTTCAATGAATCACCGTATAAATATTGTCATTATATGGTTTACTAATTATTATTATTATTATTATTAATATTTAATATTATTAATAATAATCCATAATAATTATTTCCTGATTAATTTTTTCTCTCAAAATTTTACTTCCTCAAATTATACAGTAAGTTATGCTTTTGTTATACTTTTAGTGAATGAATCAGATGAATAAACTATAGACATCCATATAACTTTATATCATTATTGTATTGTTATTCGTGTATTGTATTATTACTATTATTGTCTAGAATAAAGTTTATCTTATGGATTACATAATGAAGTATTATATAACATTGATTTATAATTATTCAATATAATAATAATAATAAATTCCTTTAATTAATTTTTGTTTTTATTCTTAACGGATATGAATCATTTCAATGAATAATATATTGTCTATCAATAATTGAACATTGAAAAAAATAATAATGAAAGATACTTATTTAAATAAAATTATCATTATAAATTATGTCTCTTTTTAAGAAAAAAAAAAGAAAATTATGTTTATAATCAGAAATTAATCCATGTCTCATATTGATTTTATATAATATTAATGTTTTTCATATTGTTTAAATTTACCTGATATTGTTTTACTTTACTTGTATGTTTCTATTGATGTTTAGGACTGTAAATGATTAGTCTCTTTTTGATTAGCATATGTGTATAGTGTGCTCAGTGCCTCGATATTGCCTTCATTCACAAAGGGTATAAGCAAAGATACATAGAGGCTAGCAGTGGAATCCAGAACGTGCGTTTCGTCTTATTTGTGACTCGTCAGTTGGGTGTACCGGCATCTAAGAGTTGATGATCACTCTGAGACTCGAACACAATATAGTTCGCTTTAAACACCATCGCTTTATCCATTTACCTACAGAGTTCTGATAGCCACTTGCTTGTGCAATAGGGTGAAGTTTATATTTACTTGCTATTGTTTACTTGAATCTTCTGATTGATGTTTGAGACTGTCTCCTATTGGCATGTGTGTATCCTGTGAGGACTGCCTTTATATTACTTTAATTCACAAGTATTATAAGCAGAAACAGATAGTAGCTTGCAGTGACTAGTTCCAAATAGGACGAAATGCGCGTCCTGAATTCCACTGTTAGCCACTATCCATCTTTGCTAATAATATTCATACTGTTTTTTTAAAATTACATTTCAATCTATAAATATTCATTTTAATTTTTAGGAAAATTTCTAATTTTTTTATGTAAAAAACCAGTATGATTTGTTTAAATTAAAAATACTGAAATATTGGCAGTTTTTGAATAAGTGGTATATACTAATAGGATAATAGTTAGTGCTCCAGTTGAAATCTATATCAAAATCTCTGTTATGATAAGATACTGGATATGACCATTTGTTTACAAAAAATCCACCTTTGAATTGCAGCTAAAATTAAGCTTTTGAATATAAAAGTACTGAAAAATGAATTGAATATCTATTTCAAAATTTAAATAAAACAACGTTGTTTGGAAGTGAAGTCTTCCAGTGTGACATAGATTGTATCAATAAATTGTGAATTTTAAGACCCAATCTAATACTTTCATCATTGGTCGATGTATACATGAGTAGTTTTACATGTTCTGAACCATAGTAAACAAGCTAAAATGGACTAACAGGGAGACTGATTTGATGTTTTAGTTTGAAAACATTTTTGACAGTACTTGATTCTGTTTTCTATCAAGTGACTAACACTAACATACAGTTGGTTAACTGTACTTACTTACTTACTTACTTACGCCTGTTACTCCTAATGGAACATAGGCCGCTGACCAACATTCTCCAACCCACTCTGTCCTGGGCCTTCTTTTCTAATTCCATCCAATTCTTGTTCATTTTTCTCATGTCTATCTCCATTTCTCGGCGTAATGTGTTCTTTGGTCTTCCTCTCCTCCTTTGGCCCTGAGGATTCCATGTGAGGGCTTGTCTTGTGACGCAGTTGGGTGCTTTCCTCAAGGTGTGTCCTATCCACTTCCAGCGCTTCTTCCTGATTTCTTCCTCCGCTGGGATCTGGTTTATTCTCTTCCACAGTAGGTTGTTGCTAATAGTGTTTGGCCAACGGATCTGAAGTATTTTGCGTAGACAACTGTATTTTCTGGATGATGGCTTTCGTAGTTCTCCAGGTTTCCGCCCCATACAGTAGAACTGTCTTGACATTTGTATTGAAAATCCTGACCTTGGTGTTGGTTGACAGTTGCTTTGAGTTCCAGATGTTCTTCAGTTGTAAATATGCTGCTCTTGCTTTACCGATCCGCGCTTTCACGTCTGCATCAGATCCACCGTGTTCATCGATGATGCTGCCTAAATATGTAAAGGTTTTTACATCTTCCAAATCTTCTCCGTCAATTGTGACTGGATTGGTGCATGCTGTGTTGTACTGGAGAATCTTGCTTTTCCCTTTGTGTATGTTGAGACCTACTGCTGCTACACTGGTCGTCTTCTCCTGCATTTGTTGTTGCGTTTGGGATAGAAGGGCCAGATCGTCTGCGAAGTCTAGATCATCCAACTGCATCTTGGTATATTGATCAGAAGTCTTTCTTTCCAGTCTGTTGGTACTTGTTCTTCATCCCAAATCTTGCTGAAGAGAATGTGGAGTACTTTGCAGTTACTGCTACATCTGCTTTCAGCGTCTCTGCTGGAATGTTGTCTGGTCCTGCTGCTTTGCCACTCTTGATTTGTCTGATGGCTATGATAATTTCTTTAATTGTTGGTGGGCCAACATTGATTGGGAGGTCCGTGGGCGCTGCTTCGATGTTGGGTGGGTTCAGCGGGGCTGGCCGATTCAAGAGTTCTTTGAAGTGTTCTACCCACCTGTTTCATTGTTCTTCAATGTTGGTGATTACCTTGCCTTCCTTGCATTTCACTGGTCGTTCTGGTTCATGGTGATTTCCAGAGGGTTTCTTTGTTGTGTCATACAGTTGTCTCATGTTTCCTTCTCTTGCAGCCTTTTCCACCGTCATTGCTAAACCTTCCACATATTTACGTTTATCGGTTCTGATGCTCCTCTTCATTTGCTTGTTTGCTTCTGTGTATTCAGCTTGTGCCTTGGCTTTTTCTGCTCTTGTTCGACTCGTATTGATTGCTGCCTTCTTGTTCCTCCTTTCTTGAATCTTATCCAGTGTATCTACAGTGATCCATTCCTTGTGGTGGTGCTTCTTGTGACCCAAAACCTCATGACATTTTGAAGTGATTGCCTCTTTTATCCCCTCCCAGTTGCTCTCCATAGTAGTTTCTTCTCCATCGAGTAGATTATGAAAGGCCTGGAATCTATTGCTGAGGACTATCTTGAATTCGTTGAGTTTGTCAGTATCCCGAAGAAAGGCCGTATTAAACTTTTGTGCTGTTGTCCGCCCCATTGTCCGGTGCTTTCTGAGTTTCAATTTCATCTTGGCGACCAGTAGGTTATGATCTGATGCTATATCAGCTTCTCTACTGGTTCTCACATCCTCCATCGTCCTCCTGAACTTTTTGTTGATGCAGATATGGTCGATTTGTTTCTGCGTAGTGTGATCCGGTGAAGTCCATGTGGTTTTGTTTATGCATTTGTGTGAGAACGTAGTGCCGCTTATGACCAGTTTATTGAAGGCACATAGGTTTGTAAATATCTCACCATTTTCGTTCATTTCTCCCAGTCCATGTCGTCCCATGATGTCTTCATATCCAGTGTTATCCATTCCAACCTTGGCATTTAGATCTCCCATCAGAATGGTCAAGTCCTTTGTTGGGCACTTGTCGACGATTGACTGCAACTTATCGTAGAATTGTTCTTTAACGTCTTCATTGTAGTCGTTGGTAGTCGCATAACATTTGATGACGTTCATTAAAATGTCCTCTTTCTTTGTTTTGAAGGAGGCTTTGATGATCCCTGGTCCATGAGATTCCCATCCTATAAGTGCATTTTGTGCTTGTTTAGACAGTATCAATGCAACTCGTTGTGTGTGGGGGGTATTTTCTTTCTCATGGCCAGAGTATAACAGAAGCTCCCCTGTAGCTAGTCGTTATTGTCCAACTTGCGTCCAATGTGTTTCACTGATCCCAAGTACCTCTAGGTTGTATCTCCTCATTTCTGCAGCAATTTTGAAGGCTCTCCCGGTGTCCCACATTGTACGAACATTCCATATACCTAAATAAATGGTCGCTCTGGTTGTCAGAAGGGGCATCGGCCTCGTAACTTCCGAAGGAATTCGGCTTTCATCATGAGGCGTCATAGTTCTTCTAAATGAAGACCTTCTGACTCCCAGGGCAGAGTTTAAAAGGTTTGAATAATTTTTTCTGGTTAGCGTTTTTAGCGAGTTAGTTTTCTACGGGATGGGGTCACTAACCCCATGCCCAACCCTCCTCCTTTATCCGGGCTTGTGACCGGCAGTAGCTCCCAGAGGTACTCTAGGCAGAGTTAATTGGTTGACTGTATTAAACATTAATGATAAAGGTTAAAACTAAACTGTAGTGTATATCCAACAAGCAAATTTGAATATATACATAAAGTTCTTAAAATAAAATAAGTTAATTTAGTAATTCTATTAACATTTATTACTATTGTCATTTACTTTTCTGATTGTATCTTATTTGCTCGATGAATTCTGAATATTGTCTTATATTGAGATTTCATATAATTACCATTAGCGGTGTTAAATTGTTTTGTTTTTTTTTTACTTAACAGTATTGTTATCTGTCATCTACCTTTCTAAAACCAAATTTCTATTCTCTTTGAAATCCTGATAATAAAAAAAAGTAATGGATATTTATCTGTCAGCCGCCACATAATTCCCAATAATGAATAACCCATATATATCCGGCTTTACAAAAATATAATTTACATTGAATTTTTCCTTTGAAGCTGGAAAAAATGAATAAATAAAGTGAATGAAGCTGTCATTGTTTAAGAAACCGTTTTCAATAAAGTAAATTTATACATTTAATAATAATGAACAAAGTAAGGCATGTTAACTCTTTAGTAAAATCATTCTTTTCACTTATATTTATAATTATTGGTTCTTATTGTGTATTAACGTATTTACTATTATTATTATTATTATTATTATTATTATGAATAATGTTATTATTGTCATATTGTTATATTTACTACACTTTAGGAAAAATCTAGCGGTAAATGAATAATGTTAATACTTTTGACAAGTAACCCGAAAATACTAATGATAATAGTCTACATTCATAATTCATTTCACAATTCATTTTTGTTTTATATTAAATGAATATTTATGAATTATCATTATGAAAAAAGTTTTACTGATGATCTTATTAGATTAAATACTTAGAAAATATTGTGTAGAATAGATAAATTATGGTTAGCAACAGAATCAAGAATATGTGTTACATTCTAGTTGAGACTTATTAGTTGAAGGATCGGTCGTGCACAGACTAGATAGTGACACTACAGATCATCGTCGAACAAACAGTTGAGTGCAACTCGTCACTATACATCAACTTCATTGATTATAAGAAGGCATATGACAGTGTGGATAAAAGAAAATTATGGAAACTTAGTCGACATTACAGAGTATTTGAGAAAATCGTCAACGTCTTCCGTAATTCATGAGATAGATCACACTGCAAAGTCGTGCATGGACGACAGCTGATAGATGCATTTCAAGTAAGGAGCGGCATCAGAAAAGGCTGCTTGTCTTCACCATTCCTCTTTCTTCTGTTGGTCGACTGGATTATGAAGACTTCGACATCCGAGGGAAAGTACGGAATACAATGGACAGCTCAGAATCACTTAGACGATTTGGACTTCACAGATGACATAACCCTCCTATCGCATACACACGAACAGATGCAGATGAAGACAACTAGTTTAGTAGAAGCATCTGTAGCAGTAGGCCTCAACATACACAAGGGAAGAAGAGAGATCCTCAAGTACAACACAGAAAACATTAATTCAATCACACTTGGTGGTGAAACTTTGGAAGATATAGAATCCTTCACATAACTAGGAAACAGCATCAATGAAAAAGTAGGATCAGATGCAGATGTAAAGGCGAGGATTGACAAAGTAAACGCCGCATTCCTACAATGCAAGAATATATGAAACTCAAAACAACTGCCAACCAATATCAAAGTGAGAATATTCAATACGAATGTCAAGGCAGTCCGTTCCATTGTATGGAGCTGAAACTTGGAGAACTACTACAACCGTCATCAAGAACGTACATGTATTTATAAATAGTTGTCTACTCAAGATACACAACACGCATTGGTCGGATACCATCAGAAACAGTCTACTGTGGTAGAGATCAAACTAGCTTCCATTTGAAGAGGAAATTCAGTAAAGTCGTTGTAGGTGGGTAAGACATACATTGAGGAAATCTTCAACCTACATCACAAGGCAATCCCCAAATTGGAATCTTGAAGGGAAGCAGAAAAGTGGAAGGTTGAAGAAGACATTATGTGAGGAAATAGAATTTGATATGAAGAGGATGAATAAGAAGTGTGAAGAGCTGTAAATGATTGTCCATGACGTGGTTGAATGGAGAGTGTTGGTGAGCGGCCTACGCTCCTCTACGATGAGTAACAGGCGTAAGTAAATAACCTAGACCCCAATATTGACGTTTATAAATTATCTCTTAACTACGGTTGGTAAGATTCGTTTTGTTTTTTAAAACAAATGAGTGCTTATCAGATATAATAGCTTTATTTTCCTTCAATCAAGATAGTTTTAATAAGTAATTAATCATTGATTTTTGTTATTAAATAAATCTTAAGATAATATCAAGATAATTAGTTCTCTTCTTTATGTCATTTATTCGATGCAAGCTGCAACTAATGTTACACGTATCATCTTGCTATCATATTTTGCTTACAACTTATTATTCTTAGCAATGTCATGTAAACCACTGTTATCATTAACCTATAAACCACGTTACCTAGTTTAACATTTTACATATGTGGATTGAAACAATACCATAAATGATCCCCTCATTGATAGTTTCGAATGATATTTGGTCGGTCTTGGGTGAAACATGGGCATCCTTTGCCGATTGCCTCGTTATAGTCATTTTAATACAAGTTGATATACACTAGATAGAATGTGGATAGCAATGAAGGCGATCCTTACTGTATGCTCATATGCTAATCAAAACTTATTAAAATTCAGTCAAAAAAGATCCAGTTCAGACCATTTCAAATAGAATTAAATTATCAATCATTAGTGCAAGGCCTGATTAAGATCTAAGTGAAAATAATATTGTTCAGCTATAGGTGTTTTCTTTACTTACTTATTATATTGTTCAAATTATTTATAAGGATCTTAGCACAGATCTTTTAATGAAGCAAGAAAGGATAGATGAAGTAAAGCTAAAGGAAATATTGTGACTTACCATATCGACTGTTTTAAAGTTGATAACGTTTACCTTTGGTTTGTAATCTTTGATTCTTTTGATGACTAAGATAATACAATAACCTAATAAAGTAAGTATACCTATTGTATGAATGTGGTTTCATGAATCTAATATGGAACTTCAGTTTCTATGCCCGAAAAAAATTCTATCACACAAGAATATATGAGAAATGATATCAAATTAGTAGAAATTGATTGTAACGATTCTACAAAGAAGCAAAACTAAAGCGTATTAAAAACAATCTAATACATCATATCCATTCATATATAAGCATTTATGAAAAATCGTTTTCAGCTAACATTTATACATTACCAAACTATGTTAGGTACATATTAACTATGATAAACACTAACCAGTTTAAATTACAAAAACAAAAACCCGAGATTTTTTTCATTCATATTATTGATAGTTTGTTTCATCATGATAGAAGCTAAAATAAGGCCTCCGCATCACTGAATAGTACTTCATGCAAACATTTTGTATTTTGTTGTTAGGGTTCTTACACTATAAATTGATGTGACCTAAAAACATCTTTATTGTAAAATCATTAAAATATTTGAGATGATTTTTATTTGTATGTATTTTGCTTGAAATACTTAGAATCAAAATGTGTTATTATATTTTTTGATTGAGATCATGAACTGATTGATGTTAGACGACCATGAAAAACCTGGAAGCATTGGACGTCCGTTTCGTTCTATTGTGGGACTCCTCAGTAGTGCCCATCCACCATCCCGCTCCCAAGATTCGAACCCAGGGCCTTCAGTCTCGCGCGTGAGTACTTAACCTCTAGACCATTGAGCTGTCATCCAATGGTTTTGTTGCCAATCCATTGTACTGAAGTAGATGCATGTCTCTACCCGATATGGATTAGGTCCACTAGTCACGGCTTCTCATTAGAACTTCACTAGTGATCACATAATAATTATCGGTATAGGTTTGTGGAGATTATTAAGTTTTTGATTAAGATCATGAGAACATGTGTTATTCTATCATATAAAAATATTTTCTCTGGCTTGTTCTCTTTTTTAATTTCTGATCATTGTAGAATTAATTGTGATGTTGTGACCTTTTACAATTTCAGAAAATGGATAATTTAACTAGGAATCTGGCATGTTTTAATACTCGGCTACTGTTTTTGAAATAACTTATTAAAGTTTAAGTTGAAACGTTGTAAGATAGTTCTCGAACTCACGAACTCATATAATTTGACAAACAAAGAACATTGAACATCCGCTTCATCCTATTCTTGAAGTCCCCAAAAATATGGAATAATGAAAAAATAATAACTTGGCTTTGTCATTACCGACAAAATAAATGATCGATGCTTTCAAAACTTCTCTGGATCATCAAAAAACATTAACAGTTCTAAATCGAAGTAAATAGCAACAATCTCTACCTCCTTTTTTAAAGCCTGTTTATTTGATAGTATTTACAATAACAAACCTGTAAATGAAAATCAAATGAATAATGGTTCTTTGATTTATCGTTTTGTCGTTTTAAATCCCTGAAAAAAAAAAGATTCTAAATAACACGTATATATGGATGTCAGCATGCTCAATCATGTTCTTCTATTGAGTCATTTTACAATGAACGAAATATTTCCCAGATATATTGACATATATAATAATGAATCATTTAGTTTCTATTAAGAGAATGTCATTATTAAATCAAGAATTATTCTATTAATTAAAAATAGTCTACACTTCATTGATTGAAAGATTAACCACTAATATTGGTGTGTTAGTGATTTAATATGAATCAAAGTTAACCTTTTTAAATCACGAATCAATTTCACTTGAAGAATGATTTAAAATCAATAAGATATGGACCAATGTTTTGTTTTAGTTTGATATCCCAAAAACTGTGAGCACCAACTATAAGATCTATATTTGTATGCTCATGTTTGAATATAGAGAAAATCCATCCAAGTCTGTTGTTTTGTTTCTTATAATCAGTCCTTTATATTCTTGTAGTATGTACCGTTTATCTTATTACTGTTTTTTTGTATATTGCTTCTTATTATCGAGTTTGATAACAATTATTTCCACTATATGATCTATAAATTCTGAATTCTATTTCCCAGATTCTGTTGTTGAATGTTCCAATAATCGTTTTATCTTGGTCTTAATTAATACTGATTTTATAGTGCTCCATATACTTGGATTGATACTTTGTAAACTGAAAGCCTCTGTTTCGTGAGGTTGATTTTGAAGCATGCTCCCTGTTTTTTTATGACATTTGCTGTTATTCACTGGTAATTAATTGTATTTTTTGCATAATCATCGTCTTCTAGTTGGTTGTTCATATTTGAAGAAAATCGAATTGACCTATTTTTTTCTAGGTAGGATACTGTTTGTCGACTGATAGGATTATTTTTCCAGTTGCAAAAATTAAGTTTTATCGGGTGATCTTATCAATTGGAAGAAGTGCCACTCAAGTACTACTACTCTCTGTTTGTATTTACATTATTTATTACAGTACCCCTGCTGTATACCATCAGAGTTGTGTCAAATGTTTGTTACGTCATTATAAAGAAGTTATAGGCTGTTACCGTCATATGAATTATTAAACTCGCTAAAGCGTAAATGAAACCTTAATATTGAGACAGACACACTGAAACAGTTTAATTTATGAATCTAACACTAACAATCATAGAACTCTCAAGCAAATTTATGAAGACAAAATCTTGAAATCACTAAACTACGACTAAATGATGTACATTTTCAACACTAGTCGTAATGATATGCAATCACTTAAGATCTTATGATAATGATCAAACGAGAATTATACTAAACATCATCCAATAACAAATTTAAATGATGTGATATCACATTTAATAAAATCTTCGTGTCAGATACCCAGAAGCTTCTCGTATAGATTAACATAAAAGCTGTTTACATCAGTCATCTTTATTATCATTTTTTCATTGTTATTTCATAACTGCTAACTGTTTTAACTTAACTGAGAATTATAAATCATCATGAGATTATGTGTTTCTGTTCTTTTTAAAAATAATGCAATCGTATCTAGTAGGTTAAAAGTTAGACCTATTTATTGACATGAAGTGTTATGACGATTTGCTGAACAATTCTGTACAATGAACCATGGTTGTTTTTTGTTTTGAATCACTGTAATAAGAAGAACTGTTTTAAAATGGTAATCTGAAATTTGAATAACCAACGTTATTTCAATAGTTGAGATCATGAGTCAGTTAAAGCTAGACCACAATGGAAAACCTCAATTTCGTGGATTAGTTAAAGTCAGACTTTAACACCGTTGGATGCCGGCTCAGTGGTCTAGAGATTAAATGTTCGCGCACGAGACTGACAGATCTTGGGTTTGAGTCTCTCGAAACGGGATCACGGACGCGCACTACTAAAAAGTCCCACAATAGAACGAAACGGCCGTCCAATGCTTTCAGGTTTTCCATGATGGTCTGGATTCAATTGACTCATAATCTCAATTGTTAAAACTATTATAATATCCCCAAAAAACCCCTCCTAATATTAACTAATGTTATTTCGGTTTGTTTTACATTACCAATTTTATCCCGAAAAGAAGACATTAAATTTATCACAAACCAATATAAACATAGTGTCAATTTGTTCGTCATAACGAATATCATTTAATCAAAGTTTTAATATGTTTACATATTTCGTTGATAAACGTTTCGTGGTTTATCTTCTTTATAGAATAACATGAACTAGGGAATCTTTGAGATTCAGGTAGTTGTGGACAATTATAAATTGTCAATAGTATCCATTACACTTTCTCATAACTTTTTGAAACTTTCTATAATTTGAAAACATTCTTTACAAAATAAAGTTGCAGCAGTAAATAAAAAAGCGTGACACTCAGTAGATATTTTACCCCTATTCAACGCTACGGAGAAATTTATATTCATAGCCACTTGTAACGTCAAGTGATGGTTTTACATTTAGTGAAGTTCACATGTTACATTTTATCCACGGTCTCTAAATTTAGTGTTGCACGACTTAAACTTCAATGAATTTGTAGTACTGTGTTATTACTAATGAAAACCATCAGTTTTTTCCCTGCAGTAAGAACTGATACAGCATTCATTAGTTCAATGATTCTTAAATGAAGATTGATTACCTATGCTTAGTTATTCAATCAAGACTATGAAATGGTGGAGAAGATTTGTAGCTCAGGTGGATGATTTTGATGGAGTTTTGTTCTCTGAGCTGGATGCTTTGGTCGTATCTATATCGTACACTTGTTGGTAGAACATGCTGGCGAAGACGCACATGGAGAAAATATAGTTGTTCTCGAGTGGAAGCCAACCTTTTGGCGAAATTCTCCCATTTTCGAACAACGAGAAGCGTATTACGCTCATATGATTTTGAGATGGTGGAAAAGATTTGGAGCTCAAGTGGATGATTTTGATGAACCAAAACCATCCAGCTCAGAAAACAAAACTCCATCAAAATCAAGACAATTGATAAAATCCTTTCCAAAATCTAGATATTCCTTTTTGAAGTCCATTTTAGTGTTCACTTTATTCGTAACATTTTTAAAGATTATTGTTTACATTGGCTTGATAAGCCTATTTTGTTTCCCAGAATTACATATTTAATGTTACGTGATTAAATCACTTGTTTAAATAATGTTAATTATAATAACATAATTATCATAACATTGAAATTCAGTTTTCTTTTTTAAGAAAAAAATGATTCACTGTTCTGTTTTTCAAAAAAAGCGGAAATTAAACATAAGTTGACAAAAAAACTTGAATGTTAACTAGTTACCATTGATAAATAAGTGATTTAAGTGATAAATATAGTTAAGCGATCAGTTATCCAATAGAGTAGTTAACATATGTTTAACTAGAAGTTAAATGAGATGTAACTTGTTTAATAAGAACTTGGTTTTGAACCGCATTTTATTTTTAGGGTCAAATGATACTGTACTATATTATAGGTTAAGCGTTTGCGTGTGAGACTGAAGGCCTTGGGTTCGAATCCCGCGAGCGGTATCATGGATACGCACTGCTAAGGAGTTTTACAATAGGACGAAACGGCCATCCAGTGCTTCTAGGTTTTAAATAATGGTCTCAATCAAAAACTTAATGATCTCCAAAAACCTATACTACGAATTAGATATGGCCAGATTGGAGCTTGTGATCTAAAGATGTAAAACCGAACTCTTTATTTATTAAGTTACAGTATCAAAATATAAACGAATAGGTTACATTGAACTTATGTTCATAAAAAATTTGAAAAGTGGTGTGGATTCATTAATAGAAAATCATCCTAAAAATCTGATAGTTACAATGATGTTATTCGAAAAAAACTTCAAAGTAACATTAAACTAGTACTTTAAATTGAAATAAAACGAAGCCTCATATTATGATTATAGGTCTGAGATTTCAGTAGCCAACTGGATTTACTATTTGTATAACACTGTTGTAATTTAACAATTGTCTCGATTGATGGTCATAGTATCAGTTATATTAACAGGAGACAAGATAAAGTCAGTTTGTGTAATTATAACACTATTTACTAGAACATGCTTAATCAACTTATAGTCGTAGTTATACATTAACAGAAGGTCGATGCAATGTAAAAATATATTGCGAAAATATATAATGTTCAATCTAATCGGATCTTCCAGTGGAAAATATTTTTCATATAAAACAGTAGCTTATATAACTTTATATATGAAACCGATATTGTCCAAAAATGTTTTATTTTTGTAATAAAATTGTCAATATCTGACAACCGATAATATAATAAAAGAATTCATAAGCAGTCAGCAGAGGGATTTTGGTTAATAAAATACTCGACTTCTGACTAAAGGGTGGTAAGTTCAAATCTACTACTTTAGTTTGAGTAGCTGAATGATATCATAATTCAAATACGGTTTACAACCAAATACTTTAACCAATACTTGATAAACCAGTTAAGTTAGCCTTTATGAATATACAAAATAACTATTTACCAGACATTAATATCGTGTATCTACAGTCATATTTGAGCTTACTAGTAATAAATTATCATCAATTAAGTGAAATGAAATAAAAAAAATTAACCAACCCATAGATTTCGAGAGATTTAAGAAAACTGCTGAATGTTATTGGGAACACGAACCAACCTTAGACAACCATTGAGAACTATGAAGTGCTGGACACCTGGTTTTCTAGGATGGATTTCTAACAGTGTACACTTAGGGTCTGAACCCGGGCCACTCAAAAATTGCCATAAACTTTCTATGGCAATCATTATCATATGCTCACTGGTGACTAATTTCGATAGTTACTCCCTAGATTTATGTCAGGAAGCCATAATGAGTAGAGTCCAACCAAACCAGGACTGAGGCAGACATCCATTAGCGGCTATATTGCAATATTGCGAATTGACTAAAGTTAAAAATATGAACTATTCAATGTCAACTAAGTGATTTAAATGTTGAACACTCGCCGCGCTATCTGAAGGTAATGAGTTTAAACTTAGTAAGACTGCGGACACAAAATGTTTCCTTTAAGCATACTAAAAGACATAACGAACCAATAGCGCTTACTTGTCTCCCAAGTAAGAAACACGAGATGAAAATAGAAATGAGCGCTTTTGACACGAAAACAAGAAATTCAAATTTTTAAAATAAAATTACAAAAATATGGTATTTACCAAACGAATTCTGAGGATCTAACATCCCCAACAATTGCCCAAGATAGAATTCGATGGCGAAATTTGGTAGGCGGTCTATGCTCCTCTATGAGAGATCACAGGCTTAAATAAGTAAGTAAGTAAATATTAATATAATTATAACAATTCAATCGGGTTCGAATCCTGTGTGAGACATCGTGAATGCATACTTTTAAAGGAATTCCATGCTAGGATGAAACCGTCGTCTAGTGTATTCAGGTCTTTAATACTGATCTTATGAATTCAACTATAAAAATACTACAATCTCCACAAATTCCCATATCGATAATAATATAATTATTAATAAAATGAAATGGTACAATATCATATTTTAGTTCAATTTAGTTTATCCCAGTCAATCAAATCTATAAATCTATCTATCTATATATACAAATAACTTCTTCTTTAGATTAACCACACCCAATAAATAATTCCATAAAACCCTATTTTATTTATTATTTTACCATTAATGTAAATTAATTAAATACCAGTGATTCAATTACTTTCTGTTTCTGTGTTGTTTCACAGATTTATATTTTATTGAGGAAAATGGAGAAAACAATTAGTTTCAGTTAAATAATAATAATGATATGGCTAATCATTTTCTTTTCTTTCTTCTTATTCTATTTATCTCTTTGGATTTATTTTCATTAATTAATTCCCCCCAAAATGCTTTTATAATGGTTTAATGTCTATATTTTTATTATTATACAGGATAATGAATATTTACAATGTATATAAATATACTACTTATATGACTGACTTAATAAAAGAATTAGTAAAATCAAAGTAATCATGATCTCTTATGTCTTAATATGGAATGTTTATGAATGTGTACATGAATTCAAAGTGGTCAATGTGTTTGTTTTTCCACACACCAAAGAAAATGATATAAAGTTCAGGCATAAATTATTCCAATTATAATATCAAGGTGTAAACTAGGTTATTATTTGGGGGGTATATCATACAAAGTTGTAATAGCAGTGATTTCAATTCCTGTTAAATGTCTGACATAATCATATAAATAGTATTTGATTATTGAATAACGTACCATTTTTTTGTTTATTTATAAGTAAAGTTGCTATGGTAAATAACACAGTCTAAAAAGTAGGTTATAACTTGGAATAATAATAGTTAAACATATTCTAATATAATGTAGTTATTGGAAAAAATGTTCTATAGATATAGTAGAGACCTAAGATAGACAAGTAGTTGGTAAAATAGTCAGTTATAATTACTAATAAGATTAATTTTGCAATAAACGAATAGTGTATTTGATACCAATGGAATCAAATTGATCATGATCCCGTGGTTCTGCCATTTTGTGTTCAGCAATCTATATTATGTTTCTGTCACACAAGTAATGCCTAATACTAATAAAACATTATTCTTTTAAACTTATTGAATAACAGTGTATGAAAAATAACATTTTTCATTAAAATGATAGTACCTGATAAGTTCTTACTTTAAGCGTAAACAATCCTTTTTTAATATATTTCAATTTAATAGATGAATTGGTCAGTCAATTGAAGCTAAACCACCATGGAAAACCTGGAAGCACTGGACAGCCATTTTTTAGTATGAAACTCCTAAGCACTGCACATCCGCGATCCAACACACAGGACCTGAACCCAGGACCTATCGGTCTCGCACGCGAATGCTTAAACTCTAGACCACTGAGTCGGCATTCAGCGGTGTTAATGTCTAACTTCAACAAACCCATGAAATTGAGCAAAACATCCACCATTATCTTCAGTGATTTACCATCTCACAACAGACCCAGTTGAACTCCACTGGTCACTGCTTCTCATTAAAACTCCCGGAAATATTTTTTGGAGATCGTCACTAGCGAGCATATGGTGATTATAATCAGAGAGGGATTTTCTGGATATTATAGTAATTAAGTAGTTGAATTCATGAGTGGACTGAAGCTAGAATATCATGGCAAACCTTCAATTGACTCACGAATTCAACTATTGAATTAATATTATATCTGCAAAACCGCTCTCCAAATATATATCAGTTTGCCATGCAGCATTAATTCATATTCGAAATAGGCACTTTTTCTATCATCCGTATAATATCTTAGAAGTGAAAATAGTTTAACTTACTGTGAATCATTTTATCATTAAGCTTATCATTATGTAATACTATATATGCGCAAAAATTAAGAATATAATAAGCTTGTATTATGGATATCAAACTATAGAACACTCAGTAGATGCATGGTTTATTCGTAAGAAGTATGTGCTTCTAAACATATACGAAATTGAAGCCAGGTGATTCATGTGTCGTGAAGTGCATAATACTTAAAGACCAGTGGAATGAAGTTTAATAACAGTTTGAAAAATTCGCTCATCTTTATCATATATCATCATAATAATATGGTTAAACAGTTTTCATTATAAACACTTCTTATTCTAATCCATTCTAGTATTTGTCTATCTTTCTAATTAGTTTAATGATAAAGTCAACTTTGATGAAACATTTACACATAATTGTATTCATTTAGTTATTCAATATATTAGAAAATTTGATAGTTACATCAAAGATTTTTTCTTTGAATAAACTAAATTACCCAAATAATTATTATGGACAGCATTCATCTAACATTATAAAATCAATGAGGTAAAACATAGTTTAGAGACATTCATGTCATTTCGATTCGTCTTTATGGATAAGACATACATAGTTAAAATAAATGTATTGAATTATAAAGAAACGAACAATTTAATTGATAAGAGGTTTGTGTTCAAGATTGGTTAGCTTGGAAACAAATTCCTGAGAATTAATAAGTATTAAAAAAATAGATAAACATTATCAATAGAAACAATATTCGCGTAATACTCCAAAATGATTTATGAAGAAAACGTAGATCATTTAGTCTCGAACGAGACTTACTTACTTGCTTACTTACGACTCTTACACATCATAGAGAGGCATAGGCCGCCCAATAGCATTCTCCATCTGACTCTGTCCTGGACAATCCTTTTCAGTTGGTTACAATTTTTATTCATCCTTTTCATGTCTGGTTCAGATACCCGACCCAATGTGTTTTTCGGCCTTCCGCTCTTCCGTTTCCTTTTAGGGTTCCAAATTAGGGCTTGCCCCGTGATGCAGATTCGTGATTTCCTCAATGTGTGTCCTGTCCACCTATAACGTATTTACCTAATTTCTTCTTCAACTGGAAGCTGGTTTGTCCTCTCACACAGTAGACTTTTGATGATGATATCTTGAGTAGATAACTATTTATAAATACTTGCACCTTTTTGATGATGTTTGCAGTAGTTCTCCAAGTTTCAGCTCCATACAATGGAACGGACTGCCTTGACATTCGTATTGAATATTCTCACTTTGATATTAGTTGACAGTTGTTTTGAGTTCCAAATGTTCTTCGATTGTCGATATGCTGCTCTTACTTCTCTAATCATTAACTCTACGTCTGCGTCGAATCCTCCACGTTCATCGATGATGCTACCCAGATATGTGAATGTTTCCACCTATTCCGGAGTTTCTCCCTCAAGTGTGATTCGGCTGATGTTTTCTGTGCTGTATTTGGGGATCTCTCTTCTTCCCTTGTGTATGTTGAGGCCTACTGCAACAGATGCTTCTACTAAACTAGTTGTCTTCATCTGCATTTGTTCGTGTGTGTGCCATAGGAGGGTTATGTCATCTGTGAAGTCCAAATCGTCTAAGTGATTCTGAGCTGTCCATTGTATTCCGTACTTTCCCTCGGATGTCGAAGTCTTCATAATCCAGTCGACCAACAGAAGAAAGAGGAATGGTGAAGACAAGCAGCCTTTTCTGATGCCGCTCCTTACTTGAAATGCATCTATCAGCTGTCGTCCATGCACGACTTTGCAGTGTGATCTATCTCATGAATTACGGAAGACGTTGACGATTTTCTCAAATACTCTGTAATGTCGACTAAGTTTCCATAATTTTCTTTTATCCACACTGTCAAATGCCTTCTTATAATCAATGAAGTTGATGTATAGTGACGAGTCCTACTCAAGTGATTGTTCGACGATGATCTGTAGTGTCTCTATTTAGTCTGTGCACGATTGGTCATTAAAAAATCCAGCCTGTTGATCTCGAATTTGGACGTCTACTGAGTCTTTCATCCAGTTCAGCAACACTCTGTTGATCATAAATATAGTTTTAAACCAGCTACGGTCATGTTATATCAAAAATGACCATTTGATTTAATTTCATGTTTTTCAGTAAATCTAAGTGTGGATATGAGTGAATGTGTCATTTAGAATTTGATCATTTTATTCTATTTAGATATTTGTCTGTAGCTTGATTTTGATCAGATTTTAAGTAAGGTTGTTTTTTCCATAAATGATTGAAATGTTTCAAGTATTAAGATATGTCAATTAATACACATGAAAGGATTTAGTACAATAAAGAAATACTTTAGATAATTGCCTTTTCATCTGTTAAAAACAAATCGTTCATAAATAAATTCATTTTCTTTGACTGAGATTACCATAATGAATGATTGTGATTTCCTCAATGTAGGTTAAATTTACAGTTTTTTTATTTCAATCTAATAATGAGAAGAAAGGGTATCACTTGTTTGAACTATCCTTTCTATCATAACTAATTACTAATTTCATCTTATAAAGGTGTTTCATAAATAAATTTGTTTTGTCAGTTTTCACTAATGAACTATTTATTTATTTCTACATTTTAATGAGATAAATATATTTGATTATAATATAGGGATAAATTTTAAACATATACGAAGAAGGGATGATCACATTATACTATCCTAGTCTCATTAATCGTGCGATTTTGGTTTAAAAGCGGTACATGTATTCGAGTAATAACCAATACTGCATACCATTATTACTATTGTGGTGTGTGCTACTAATGTCGACAGTTATAAGTAGTATATATCATCAAGTGAAATATCTAGAGGCAGAAAAATAAAAGAAATAAAAACGAGAATCGAGAATGATTGGTGTGTAAATGAAAGAACAATAAAGTCTGAGACGATTGATTGATTTACATTTTGCAAATACAGTATTTACTTTATGGTTCTCAAATGTTTACTAAGATGTTCTGTCATTTTGTATTCAAATCCATTCGATTGTTCCCATTTGTGACTTCATTCATTACACTACTATTCTGTAAAATAATTACGATTTAATGAAATTTCATTTGACAAAAACCAACAAGAACACTTTTAAAAAAAAGGTATTTGAACAAAAAAGATTTTTACTTTGTTGACAACCAAAAATTACTCACCCTAATGCTTTTATGTTCATGTCAAAAATTAAATAATCAATCTATGTACAATCTTTAAACTAAACAATGATGATTCTGTCATAGACACATTGTTAAAAGTATAAATTAGTGGATCTTATCGACAAAACTAAATACGTTAAATAACCAACCATTTGACAACTACTTTTTTCTGACTAAAAGTTAAATAACTAAATTCATTTACTAAATGTCATATAAAAATATGAGAATAAGTTATGAATTGGTTGTTTGGTTGTTTGTTTCAATCGAATTAGATACATTGATGAAATTAAATGCTTCTTGTCATTATTACAATTTAGTTTGACAAGGTAAAATTATGTACACATTGGAACTTTGGTAACTGATAGAAAAACATCATTTTCTGTTCGATCGTTTTTTATTTTTTGAAAGTTAATGTTCCATGTCCTGAAAAAAAATTTTGTGAACTACACATTGTTGAATTATATCTATCTAGATACAACTCTATCGTTTTATACTTTACAAAACTAAGCATAATTGGGTAAAATTAAAAACGAAACTCCGTGGATTTCGTTTTGTTTTTCAAAAGACTACTTATATTTAAATTGAAGTTACATAAACATCATTTAATCGGGCTAATTAAGTCAAACTTCTTACAACTGTGTCATCTACAAAACTTAAAAAAACATATTAGGCTTTCTTTTTCATAGTATTCCATTATTATCAGAAGGGGTTTTGTGGAGATTTTTAGGAATTTCACCGGTTGAAATCATGGTTCAGTTGAAGCTAGACCACCATGGAAAACCTGGGACTCCTCAGCAGTGTGCATCCACGACCTCTCCTCTCGAGATTCAAACTCAGGACCTATCAATCTCGCGCGTGAGCGGTTAAACATTAGACCACTGAGCCGGCATCTAACGCTGTTAATATCTGACATAAACCAATCCACGAAGTTGCGCTACCGTACACCATTGTCTTCATTTAGCTGATATCTCACAATAGACCTAGTTGAACTCCACTCGTAATGGCTTATCTCATTATGTAAATTTATGTGATTAATACAACAGAGAATCTACTTAAATGCTAACTAATATAATTCCACATATCTTGAAGCCACTGGTTCTAATTACATTTTCTAATAACTGAATGCGTTTACTAAATAGCTAAAGTGAATCCGGAAGAAGAATTTTCAGAGTTACTTGAAGTCAATCAGGAATATATGAATATGGAACATTTTGTAAAACTTGTTTTTCACTTACATATCTCAAATGTTTGAAAATGTTTCTTAAACCTTTCAGTGATCTATTTTAGATGATAGATACATAGATACCTTAATAAATCACTGTTGATTACAATATCCATAGAATAATGTAGTGTTATAAGTAGCTGGCAAGATGATTTAGTTATTTATCTACACAATTATTACTTATAAATCATAAAGGTACTAACCATCGTTATTATTTTTAGTGTCTGAACATATCGACAAGATTCAATTTTCACTAAGAAGGATCTGACATACATGACATTATTCGCCACCCAGTGATTAATCAATTGTAAAAACGTCTCAGTCCTACAAGAGGTCAGTCGCGGCTCCCATAGCTCAGTGGTAACATCTCTGACTGTGAAGCTAGGTGACACCGGATTGAATCCTTCACGGAGCATCAGGTCCCTCAAAAACAATACAGGTACACCTTGCTGTCGAGTGCCAAGTCTCATGAAACCTGGGTACAGGGTTTTCTGTTGACTACCATTAACCACCATCTTATCTAGGCATATCTATATATTATATTGAATATATTATCTATTTAGCATCTTTCCATAATCAGGGTCAATTCCTTTTTCTATTTAGCTTTTTTTCTTTTTCCTTTTCTTTTTCCAAATTAAATATCAATAATTTATTGGGAACACTTTCCAACAACACAGTAAATGATGTACATGTAAACTAAATTGTTCAGTTTTATTTTTCTATAAACCATAGATAAATCTTTAATTCATGAGAAACTAATCTGAATTTCCGTCACTTTTAAGCTAAATTATTATTATTTTTCCTTTTGTTTTAAACAAAATAATCAACTTAAAGATGACTAGAATTGATTTAGTCACAGAGTATTAGTTGTAAACATTATCGATATATCAAATGTAGGCATGGTAAACTAATTAATAGTTCGTTGGTGCAATAAAAATGCAATATTTCTTGTTTATTGTATGAATACTCTTTGAAAAGAAATACAACTCAACTAAATATTTAACACTTTAGAATAAAATATATCAAGTAGATTGTGGTTATCAGTGAAATTCAAGTCAAATGTTTCATCCGATTAGGAGTTTTCCAGTTGAATAATTCCACTATATAGTGTTAATTCACTTGATGTTGTTGTTATTTAGGATTGTAATTGATCAGTCTTTTGTTGGCATATGTGCATCCTGTGTGGATTGCTTTGATATAGTCTTAAGTCACAAACTATTACACAAGCAGGTGGCTATCAGAACTCAGTAGATAAGTAGAGAATGCGATAGCATTTGAAGTGAATGGTACTGGGTTCAAGTCCCAGAGTGAACATCTACTCTGGGATGCAGGTACATCCAGCTGTCGAGTCCCAAACAGGACGAAACGCGAGTCTTAGATTCCACTGCTAGCCACTATCCATTTTTGCTGAAACAATGTTAATTTTCACAATGAGACTCAAATTTAGTGCCTAATACTTCAAAAGTCTAGTACATTATTCAATGAGTCGGTTAGGTATGGTATTTATAACAACATTATTTAGCGTTAGTTATCTCATCGGGATAAATTGAGTTGACACTTTGAGCACAAGTTACAGGGCTCTACTTTCAGTGTACATATATGCACTAAGACTTCTGAACTTCTATGCAACAGAATAATCTGTAGTTTACCTAACAGGCAAAAAGGATACAATAAAAAAAATTGCATAACATTTATTGAATATAAGTGGAAAATGATAAAAGAAATGGTGGTGAGAGAAATGACAATACAAATGATTCCTGTATCCTAATTGGTTATCTAGCAGTACCCAATGTTTTGTTAAGTTTTTCATACTGAATGTTAATATCAAAGCTCCTCAATTTTGTTTTCAGGAAGTCTAAAATAAAACGTTTCTTTCTTGTTAACACTTTCTTCAACAGCAAAATGTTGTTCAGAAATCACACAAAACAAACCTTTTCCAAAAATATCATTATTTATTATTTTTACTCTCTAGTCATTTTATTTAATCATCTGTTGAATGCAATAAATTTCTAGTAATCGATTAGTTAAAGTCATTTCGCGAGGAATCCTATCTCAGGATTCAATTAAACTCCGACACAAAATAAATGAAACAGTAACTGTATCTTCTATGGTAACTAGCTGTGAAGTAAATTTCGGAAGTTAGGCTCACAAACGGTGGAGTTAATAAGTGTTTAGTCCTTATTACTACTTAAATCCTACCTATCTAGTCCTATTAAGATCAATTGTCTAAGTAACTCGATATCCTTGTGTACAAACTTTGGAAATTAGTATGTCAACAAGTTTTGTACTGACCTTTTAATAACTGCGACATATTGATTTAACCTGTTTAAACTCTTTTCATTCTAGTATAATAGTCAGAGACGTTAACATTAGGCAATTTGGGATCCTGGAGGGTGTTAGTGAAAAACAATATCAACAGTAAAGATGATGAGAGGATTTATCTTTTCGTAGTCTGATCATTAAAATCAATTTTAGCAAATAACTAAATACGTCGCCCAAAATATACATACTTTATCTCTTATATAATTGGAACGTTTGCTAAAAATGAATAGAAAGCCAAATAAGATTTATTTTGATTTTCTGGAGTCTAGTTTTTGAGGTATAACATCATCTGCGTCCAGTTGTCATATACCAGCTGCTCCCTCAATTCTAACCTAATTAATGTCATACATAGTGAACTTTCATACGAACTGTAAAACATCTATTCTGACTCAAAAAACTAGTGAACATAAGATGATCATTTGTTTACTTATTTTGTGGGAAGTTCTTAGGTTTGATGCAATTCTTTTTGTAACACAATCGCATCAAACGTAGGACTAACGAAGATCTGAAAAAAAACTTAATAACTATCTTATACCAGTTTGGAATTTTTCATCAGTGTAAACTCATAACTCTACGAAGGACTGAATCTAAGACCATCATACTTTGAGGTTTCCAGGATTCATTTAAAATAATATGTCAAAACTTAATATCCATTCAATTCAACATCAACACGCATCTATCAGTTTAGCTGCTCATGTGGAGCAGGTTGTACCGAAGTGTCTCTCTAATCATTACCTTTCCTGACTCTCCAAAGTATTACAGAAGTCAGTCAGAAGCTTAACCTTAAAACATCTAGACAATTTAGGTCATTGAACTTTACCAGAATCCTCCTTCAGAATTATACATAATGAGAAGGGTCGGCTAAATAAGAATGCAAATGAAAAACTTATGTACATTAGAGACTATTGTTGACCACCAGTTTAAACCTAACCTTTGCGCGCAAAAACAGTATGTTTTGTCCTTCATGTTTCATGGTCTTAACCTCTATTTCTTTCTTCCATAATCTGGTGTTTTTATTTTTATCTTATTATTTCTACACCTTTCCAATTATTTTCATAACTATTAGTGAACCATTATTACAATTTTTAAATATTCCATAATTAATGACTATCAAGTAGATAATTATTTTCACCTTACCACTTATTCACTTGCTGATTATCACATCTGATTTTTCAAGTCTTATCAACGTACCACTACAAGTTTTTTTTCTCTACTAATTAGCACCTTTCTATCTTGTTGTAGAACATTATTTTAGCAAATAAAATTAACTCTCTTGGTATTGTTTCGCTTGAATCTTCCCATTAAGGTTCAAGACTGTAATTGATCAGTCTGTTATTGGCATATGTGCATACTGTGCGTATTGCATCGATATTGCCTTAATTCAAAAGCTTTATAAGCGTAGATAATGGCTAGCAGTGGAATGATACTGGGTTCGCGTCCTAAAGTAAACATCAACTCTGAGATGCAGGTATATTCAGTTGAAGAGCCCCAAATAGAATGAAACGTGCATCCTGGATTCCACTGCTAGTCACTATCTATCTTTGCTTAAAACTAACTCTGTATACAATCGTACAGTTTAAATAAATTAAATTTTTCTTCACTGAACTGATCTACTTCTATCAAATGTATCTGTTTAATCATCATTTAGTTGTTAAGCGGACAACATCAAATTAAAACTCTTTTTTTTTGAAAAATAGAAAGGCAAATGTGTAACCATTTCCCTCATATTTATCATTTTATTTATTTAAATAAACTGATTGAAAATTAATTGTTTCTATGGCGGATAAATTGACAATTATTGATTACTATTATTTATCATTATTAATCTCTTTTTTTTAATTAAAAAAAAGTGATTTTTCATGCATAACATTTCAGTTGATTAATTAACAATAATGATTGACTTTGTCAATATAATTTAAAATGGAGTAAAAAGATAATGATAAATGAATATTTTACATATACTACTGATCATATCGCTAATTATAATGATCATTTCGTGTATAATATTATCATTATTTTTTATATCAAGTTTAAAAAAGAATCTACTTCAAGGAGTTAGATCACGACTACTCTACATAGCTGGAGCCATCTAGATCAACTCTAGAATACTAAATTTATGTATCCAGAAGAAGTATATCCAGCCTCTATGTTTACTTTGGCCTACTACTGGATCACTCGATACCTGAAATAAATATTATAAACCTCTTGCTCCCTTCCCGATTTTGTTTTTGGATTACATCTATCTTAATTTCCATATCCATCATTCCCAAATCACATAAATCCTCTTTTTTAATTGATAGTAATTGCCTTGATAACACCCCTCTTATTACATGTTCTATTCATACAACAATATTATTTTTGTTACTATTACTATTATCATTATTATCTTAACTGACAGGATGAAATTCTCCTATTATGCATTTTATTCACACGATTTTTTGCATTTTCATTTTTTCTATATTACTATAATACCGATTGTGACTGGACACTTTAAATTATTCTGACATTTATTAAATGACCTTTCTAATTTACAAATAACACAATTTTGTAGTATATATGTCGTAACAGATACAAATGTTCACCATTTTTTAACATATAACATTGTTAAATTTATTAATATATGCCTAGTTTCGGCCTTTGTAAAATATCACAATAATTATGAACGTATAACTGTAGAGTCTGGTGATGAAGTTATTGAAAACAATTGTTCGCTCAAATATTTATCTTTTTTTATTTTTTATTTTCAAAGTTGAATTCATGAGTCAAGTGAAAATAAATCACCGTGGAAAACCTGGAAGCATCACATGGCCGTTTCGTCCTATTGCGGGACTCCCCAGCATTGCGCACCCACGACCCCATCCCGCGGGATTCGAACCCGGGACCTATCAGTCTTACACCAGGCGCTTAACCAACTAGACCACTGAGCCGGCATCCAACAATGGTAATCCCTAACTTAAACTAATCCAAGAAGTTGAGCAACACATTCACTATTGTCAGTCACTAGTGAGCATATGATAATTATAATCAGAGGGGGATTTTATGAAGATTACAGTAATTTCAGTGGTTGAGATCATGAGTCAATTGAAGCTTGACCACCATGAAAAACCTAGAAGCACTGGATTTTGACTTAGTTTACTTTTATCATGATATATACTACTTACTTTTGTTCTTCTCAAGAATTTCTTTCCCTATTGACATTTTCTTACCTAACAAGTTTTCAACTTATTTCAAAGACAAATCTAAGCATTCTTATTTTATACTTGCTTACCTAGTCAACCTTGCTTGAATGAGTTAGAAAACTTTTTTATTTACAACTCAATATTTTCTTCTGATTCAAGTAGAATGAAGAAAAAGAATAAAATAGTTATTTACATTAATTATTAATGTAAACCATCAGTAATGGGTGCACTTGCATTTACTTGTTAGCCCACTGCTTACATTAATGAACCAAACTCTAACAGACAAATAATAGTTTTTTTATTATTACTAGTTAACAATTTTCATTTGAATAATTCACTATGTTTTAATCACCAGCTACTTTGGACAATAGTGAGTTCATGAAATAAGGATAAATTGATTAGTTACGCCAACTCTACAGAAATTATTTGTATAATTTTTCAATTTACTATGATTTACTACACCTTAGTTATTACATTTCTCAAAATGTCCACTTTCATTCAGATTTAACTGATCACTTCCATTTACTTGATCTATCTTACCTTTTATTAATTACACATAATTTTTTTATCAACAACATTAAACATTCCTATTTTATTACTTAATTCTTATTCTTATGTAACAAATTATGATCACTAACCAACTACAATTTTAGACTTGGATCTGTTTTTATATCCTTTTAATTTCTGAGAAATTTATGTCTTAATCTTAATTGTAAAACCTATATATTAGTGTAGGACCTTAATGAGGAACTAATTGGAAAGAAATATTCCTTTGCTCAACTTGTGTTCTTCAATATCTTGATGACAATATTCAATAGTTTGAAATACATTACAAAATGAAATTGAATAATTCATTATATGATATACTCAATTAGTCAATATATTATCTAATACAGGGTCAACATTTTCCAAGATATCTAATTTTTACGTTAACAAAATTAAAAAGTGAAATTGGTTAGTCACTAAAACTGTTTCACACCATAATGAATTTCATTTTATTATGTCACCATTTGTAATTTCAACAAACTCATCGTAAAATATCACAAAGAATCCTGTGAAGTGTCTAAAAAATTTAACAAATATCTTAACTATAGTGATTATTAAGAAAACAAAAGTGGTATTTAACTGATTGGCTGCAACTATAGTGAAGGAGAACACATATGAGGACAACTGATTGTATTTATAAGCAATGATGGATAGTGGCTAGCAGCTTGTGACTTCAGGTAATATCGAGACAATACGCACAGTATGCACATATGCAAATAACAGAGTGATTAATTGTAGTCCTAAATAACAATATGAAAATATAGGTAAAAACAACAACAAGTGAATACAATAATATATTCAGTATAAAATTACAATGCTAATTGATAAAATAGAAGAACCATACTCTAATACATCATTTGTAAAATGTTCATTAATTGTCTCAGGTTTCCTTGCTCCTGCATTTCGATTGCTTTCTATTCCCATTCTTCTCTTCTTGATTTTCTCAATTTTCTGCTGCAAGATATTATATTCCTGACTCGTATTATATACCACTTATGTCGACATAAGTAGCACACAACATAGTGACGTTTTAACCTGGAAAAAAACTTTTGTGATAATCTCAAAATGAAGGTACTTTAACTAGGTTAATACTATTGCAGTGAACAGAACACGAGTGGGGACAATCGAATGTATTTAACACAAAATTACAGGACTTGTCGATAAAATCTAGCAATCATAAAGCAAATGCTTAATTTGCAAAATGTCCATTGATTGTCTCAAAATGACTCAGACTTCATTGTTTTTGCATTTTCATACAAATTGCATTTTGCTTCCATTCTTTACTGTGCGATCCTCTTGTCTCTCTGCTGCCAGACCTTTTGTTCACGACTAACATCATATACGACTTATGTCAATATAAGTAGCACACACCACACTATCATTATAAATAAATAAATAAATAAATAAATAAATAAATATATTCAAAAACGAAGAATATTTGAGCGAACAATTGTTTTCAATAACTTCATCATCAGGCACTACAGTTATAAGTCCATAATTATAATATTTTACAAAGGCCAAAAATAAGGCATGTATTAATGAATTCGACAATGTTACGTGTTAAAAATTGGTGAACGTTTGCATCTGTTACGATATATATATATATACTTCAAAAAATTGTAATATTTGCAAATTAGAAAGGTCATTCAATAAAGGTCAGTAAATTGTTCAGTCACAATAAGATAATAGTACTATTGCAAAATTGAAAATAATTTTGTCAACTGAGATAATAATAATATTGTTGTGTGAATATAATATGTAATAAGGGGGATGTTATCAAGGTAATTACGGTCAACAAATTGGGAATGATGGATATGAAGATTAAGATATAGATAAATGACAAATAATGATAATAAGGAAAATAAATAAAAATGGAGGAAGGGGTAAGAGGTTTATAATATTCAGTCTAGGTATTCGGTGATTCAGTCGTAGGCCAGGGTAAACATAGAGGCTGGATATATTTTTTCTGGATGCATAAATTAGGTCTTCTGGAGTTGATTCAGATGGCTTCGGCTGTGTAAATCAGTCTTAATCTAGCTCCTTGAGGTAGATATTTTGGAACTTGATATAAAACAGAGAAAGCTTCCTCTATTTTGATATGATGTTCACTATCTACCAAGTGAGAAAGGATGGTGCTGTTAATCGATTTGGTGACTCCTTTTCCCAACCATGCTGGTACATGTTCACGAACCCGCAAGGATAAAGCCCTCTGAGTACGGCCTATGTAACTAGCTCCACAGGAGCAGTTGAATTGGTGTACACACATGGAGGAGCCCATCTTCGGTAACTTATCCTTGATTAGTTGTATGAGCACTGGTTTAGTCGAGAAAGTTATGTGTAACTTGGCGGCATGAAACGTCCTCTCGACAGATCTTTTGAGTCGACGTGTTAGAATATCACCCGCTATGTCGCCTTTAAAGTCAAGTTTCAGATATAAGGTCTTTTTACTGACTGTGTCCCAATGTCTTCTCTTTTTAATACTTTGTACGAGGTATTTTTTGACGAAATTATTAGGATAGCCATTATTATGTAATGTGTTCTTTAGTATAACTATTTCTTCCTCCACACTGTCTTCAGAATATAATAACTTGATTCTGTGGTTGAGACACTTAACCAAATTTATTTTATATTGCAGAGGTGTGAAGCTTTGGAAATGGGTATATATATATATATATATATATATATATATATATATATATATATATATATATTAATGATGCATTCAACTGACTATACTCATTATACAAAATATCAATGATTTGTTTATTCAAATGATAAATATAATTAATAAAGAAAAAGTAGCAATTTGAAAACAACAACAACAATAACACAAAAAAGGTTACTATATAGACACTTACTAATAACAATGATAATATCATTATAAAATGAGAACAATCTTAAAAGATAAATGTATATTGTGTAGATAATTGTACATGAACATTAAAAAAGCAAAATAATTAATGCTTTGAGGTTTGTTTATTTTGTTTTTGAATAAAGTTCCAGATTTTGTTCTTTAATTCATATTTTGTTTGATCATTTTTGAATAGAAAAGATTGTATATTATAATACAGGAGAACTTTTTCGAATTAATGGGAATTTTAAGTAGTATGTTTTTCAACTTTAAAAGTATGTGGATATGATGGAAACAAATTTAGTTTGAAATGATTAATCACTTTAAATGGTTAGGATTTATTATAGGAAATATCTTTAAAAACGACTATAATTTCTTCAGTCTTTTTCATTCTTAAAATGTTATGAAACATATATCATTTAGATGGAGGGAGAGAGAGGTTAATTGTAATGCCTGAACAATTTTAGGCATTTACAATCATGTTCTTACGGTTTTTTTAGGTAATTCATTTTAGAAGAGGTTTTGTGGAGATTGTAGTAATTTTAGTAGTTGAGATCAAAAGCCAATTGAGGCTAAATCACCATGGAAAGCCTGAAAGCACTGAACGGCCGTTTTGTCCTGTTGTGAGACTCTTCAGCCGTTCAGTGCTTCCAGGTTTTCCATGGTGGTCTAACTTCAATTGACTCATGATCTCAACTATCGTGATTAATTATATTTTGAAATTCTATTTCTACCATTTAGAGTCATATATAATTGTTCTCCATGAGCATGTTAATCTTGTGTGTATGACACCATATAAGCTTAGTGAACTTGGTGGTTATAACTATACTGTTTATTATTCTGTGTTTCAATATGGAACACCTGTCTACCATGTGAACGGGAAAATATATGTATGTTTCAGGTACGGAATGCTTAGATGTTAAAAATGCTGGAGGACAACAATAGCATATATTCTGTTGTAAAGTTTCTCAAGGTGTGATAAACATTTGACTATGAAATATATAGACAACAACTGGGATAAATTATAGCTAATGTAAGGTTGGAGATTGTGTTCTGTATAAAAAATAATAATAAAAACTGTTGCTAATGGTATTCTTTCAACGGATATTGAGTATCGTGCGTAGACAACTCCTTATAAATACTTATAACTTCTTGATGATAGTTATCTTAATTCTCCAAGTTTCAGCTCTGTATAATAGGACTAACTGTCTTTACGTTCGTTTTCAACATTCTGATTTTGACATTGACGAATCGACATAAACTTTAATGCCAAAATTGTATTTAGCCAAATGAGTGACTGAATTTCACATCGAAATCCAAAATCTGCTATCTTAATTTCGATTGATCTGTCCGTAACTTATAGCCTAGCTTCAACTGACTCATGATCTCAACCACTGAAATTACTGTAATATCCACAAAATCCCTCTCTGATTATAATCAGCATATGCTAACTAGTGACTGACTTCAGTAGGTGTTTCCTGGAGTTCTAGTGAGAAGTAGTGACCAGTGGATTTCAACCGGGTCTGTTGTGAGATATCAACTCACTGAAGACAATGGTGGACGGTGGCTCAATTTTGTTGGTTGGTTGAAGTTAGACATTAACACGGTTGGATGCCGGATGGCTCAGTAGTCTATAAGTTAAGCGTTCACGCTCGAAACTGATAAGTCCTGGGTTCGAATCTGTGGAGGCGTGATACGCACCGCTGATGAGTCATACATTAGAACGAAACGGTCATCCAATGCAACCAGATTTTTCACGATGATCTAGCTTCAGTTGATTCGTGAATTCGACTATTTAACTGTAGTTTTGTCTAAAACCTAAGCAAATATAATCTCATCAATGTTTCTATTGAATTGTTTCTATGATATACATAGTTCGGATTAACATTTAAATGTGTGAATAAAACCAGTGACACAAAATATATGCTCATATATTTAATTCATTTACTGCATTATTATTATTATTACCGCTGATAAACATAGTGAATTAAACTGATCAGTCTGAAAATGTATCCTCATTTGTTTTATAGTAAAACAACTAATATATGACATTGTAAAATTGGTAAATGTCAACTGCTTAAACAAATAATAATAATAAACAAATAGTTAGATTAGAAAAAAAGAAGAAAAGCAAAAGGAAAAGAAAAGAAAAAAAAGAAAGAAATCAGCCGTTCCATTTTGATTATGAAATAATTTCAACACTATTTCATTATTCTATTCTATTTAATCCAAATCAGTTTAAGGTCACTTGTCAAAAAGAAGAAAAAAGAAGAAAGAAATGGATAACTACATCTTTTTTATTTATTACGGCAGATGGTTAATTATCTATTGACATATGTTCACCTTTCATGTATCATTTTTATCACATATACATATATGAAATACTTAATTGAATCTAATGTAATTGTTTGGATTGATACTTCCAAGTCATCCATATACATAATTCATGTAATTTAAACAACTCATAGTGTCATTGAATAAGAAAAAAGAGAATTCAGCGAAGAAAATTTTCTTTTCGACAAAATCATTTACTTAAGCTGTGCATTCGTATATATATGGTTATATGGAAAATGTATGTCTATAAGAGGATAGAAAAAAATTGCATCACCAAAATGGATTCAAAGATAAATAACAAATGAAGTTACGTACTAATCCTATTGTAGGACTCCTCAGCAGTACGCATCCACTCATGATCTTAATCTTTAAAATTACTATAATATCCACAAAACTCATCTGATAATAATGATAATAATAGTGAAATGCAAAATAGTAACCTAAAAAATGATTTCGTCGCAAAGAAAATTTTCTTTACTGAATTCTCTTTTTCTTATACATAACTCATTCTAATACTATTTGAATAACTTCTAAATTAACATTTGTATAATCTTTCAGGAAAAAATGTTTTACACCAAAATAATGATAGGCATTATGAACGGAAATGTATGAATAATCAGTTCATGAGTTTTTAATTAAACAATTAGATTTTCGATGAATAAGTTGCTTTTAAAAAGATGCACACTGCTGAAGAGTCTCACAATAGGACGAAACAGCCGTCCATTGCTTTCAGGTTTTCCATGGTGATCTAGGTTCAATTAACTCACAAATTCAATTGTCAAAAGATTAATTATCTTGTAAAATTATATCTCATTAATATTCGACATAACAACAATATTCAATTGTGGTTATATTCGAAATAGAATATTTGATGTTTCTGGAGGAATTGGCATTTATTGAAGTTTTTTTCTATTCATCATTTCATTTCTTAATTTGAGAAAAATGAAATAAAAAGTAAAACGTGGTAGTGATACATTTATCAGATATTAAAAATGATTTCAAAATAATCTTTCATCCCAGCTTTTATATGAACAAGATGATAAACATCATGAATAAACTGTTTTGTATATAAAGGTATTAGACATCAATGATACAACGGAAAACTACTGGAAATTTTGATATTTGATCGTAGGATAGTTTGATTATTTATATATCACAGACGATATAGGCTCTATCTAGTTGATTGTGAAGAAAATCATCCTCAACATTTCAAAGAACCACCCGAAATTTTATAATAATACTAATAGTTTTAGAATGGACATCGAATGAATGTTATGCATCATATCGTTTAGACGGTTTGTAATTTGTTATACACTGCATTTATCATGTTAATGTGATTTCCATTAATGCACTTAATTCAGTGTAACAAGATACTATTAGATAATTAGAACGAACTGTTACTTAGTCATTTTTGAAATTTGACGTTAACGCGAATCAACGTCAGAAAATGTGTCTGATATATACTGGATTACCATCGACCCTAATCTAGCTCAAAAAGTAATAAGTTGATTGAAGAGTAAACATTAGAAAACTAAGATAACCAATTAATGGTCAGTGATTATTCATCAAGATCAGAATAGGATCCCAAAAATCAATGAATAAAGATCTTAATATAACAAACTATGATTAGTCATGCTGGTTCTGATCCATTCACCGTTTGCTGCTCCCTCGAAATTAAAAACTTCACGTTCTCTTACATTTTCCATTTCTTTTTTGGGCGTATTTTTAGCGATTATCAAAATATCTTTACATTTCTCTCAATTTCACCTTTCTGTATTAGAAACTAGTGGTAAATTGAAACAGATATCTTTTATCATTTTCATATATCTCTACTAGAGAATGAGAATTCACTGAAAAAAACCCGTGTAAATGACAATGACGATATATTTCATCCAAAAGTCATTTAAAACCTCATTAATTCATAACTTCATCCATAAGACTTAGTGTATATTTTTCTGTAATACATTTAATGAAAGACTAAACTGATTCCGGGAAACTTTGGGGAAATCATTCGTAAAAGTTGAATAGTAGGATATAAAACTAACTAAATGTAACATAGAGAATATTTATACTTGAATTGTAACTAAATCATATTTGTATCAGGAGGGGTTTTGTGAAGATTGTACTAATTTCCATAGTTGAGATCATGAGTCACTGGTGGATGTGTTGGATGTGTTGGAGTTAGACATTAACACCGTTGGATGCCAGCTCAGTGGTCTAGTTGATTAAGAGCCTGGCGCGAGACTGATAGGTCCAGGGTTCGAATCCCACGGGGCAGTGTCATGGATGCGTACCGTTGATGGGTCCCACCATAAGATGAAACGGTCATCAAATGCTTCCAGAGTTTCCATGGTGGTCTAGCTTCAATTTACTCATGATCTCTACTATTTAAACCATATTTGTGAAGGCAACATATCAGTGATGAACAACAACTTCTTTCTTCACTTGTCTACTTTCCAGATGAAATCATAATGATAAGAATCGACTAAGAGATCATATAAAACTGAACAGATTGTTGAGCACTGAAAATAGGTCAACATTAAAAAAGGTTTGATTGGATGTTTTATAATACTAAATTAAATGTATGGATAAGTAAAGCTGAAATGTAAATATAGGAGAACAGGTTACAAAAGGAATTGAAAACGGTTAAAAGAAGAGGTGTAGTATTCTGTGATGAAAGGAAAAGTAAAAATGCTACAACTTTCTTCTGGTTAAAAAGGATTATGAAAACTAGCTCAAATATTTGAAGATCCTTAGAATAGGGTGGAATGGTAAGGAGAGTGATATGATGGAAAGAAGTCAAAATTCGATTGATTTACTAATTATGAGTTTTGTTCAACATTACTTCCGTTCTGATCCAATGTGATAGATCATTCAGTGTAGTATTCGGTTTCGTTTTCTCGTATAATATTTTATCCTGTATAATATACGATATTCTTGTATTCAATTGACATGAACTATGCTCAGTATGTGATTTGTTATAACTAAGTATTTTTTATATATGTCGTTTCATTCTAATTATTAATCAAAATGGGTGTGCAATCAATATAGAAATGAGTGTATTTTCGACTAGAGTTGTCGTCGTCATCGTGTTTTGGGGGTTAATAAATCTTCACTTATACCAGTCTTGTGTTCTTACATTCGCGTCATGGGAACTGCAGAGGTCTCTCGTTTCGAATATATGTGATAAGCGTTTCCAACACAACAGTCAGTGACGACCAGATATAACAGATAGAATTGAATTTTGTAGTTACTGTCCCTTATTGACCTGATTTAGATAACTAGTGTAAACTAGGAGACACTGAACACATGATTCGTCTTTGCATGGGACTTCCCATTGGCGAGCAACCACAATTCCAACTTAAGTCAGTCTTTGATGCAGACTGTAAAACAAAGAGATTCTGTTTTGTGTAAAATATGATTTGTAACCCAGATATAGAAACGAAAACTTCTTTATCCGATTAACCGTATGATCCAAATGGACTAAATGTAATGAAATCGAGTTATGTAGTAAAATTTACTTAACACCTCTTGACCTGATATGCACAACTATTTTGCAGATATCTGTAAGAGAGTGCTTGAGAAAATACGAAACGACAACTTAGTGGACATATAGAATAAACCTATTTCTATCAATGAGATTAAGTCCCAACAATCAACAATGCCCAAACGTTAATTAAAAGTAATCTGGTAACTATTATTAGTAATAAAGTGAATCAAGGTTTTGAATTTGTTAAATGATAATGTGTCCTTGCCAAAACATACGCCAAGTATAAATACTAAGCAAACATATTGAAACATTTTTAACATTAAAAAATCATAGTAAAGCTAAGAGAATGTTAAAAACACACAACTTGATATCTTAGAAACATATAATTTATTACCTTTGAATTAATGTGACAGTATAACACTACACTATTTTTAGACAGCTGAAAAGTTTTTGAAAGGTCAATTTCCAAATTACAGAAATGTACTTTCCTGTCATATATCCTTTAGAATATGTGTACATATCACACAACTGTGTGTACTATGCGTCAAAGATATTCACCATTTTGTCATTATTTCTGGAAAGCTGAAAGTAACAACGCTTCATAAAATAATAAAATTGAAATGTTATACAGAGTCTATGTTATAGTACTGGGTTTCATGAATTTTGTGGTACAAAAAACTATTGATATTCACTTAGTCAATAAGAATATTTATGAGATTCAATGATAAAGTTCATTTAGTTAAAACACAAATTAGCTGACCCCTGAAGCTGCCAAATCCGATAGCATAAGTATTCTAAGTTAATAAAGGTATTAAATGCTATTAATGACTACACTAAGCACATCAAAGCTGTTAATGGAATCAGTAGTGAGATGATTTTCATTTCCTTTATACAATTAATGGGCTTTTCTTGTCGTTTTTGAAAGTCATTTACTTCGTGAAGTAACATCATTCAAAAGAAATGATCAACCACATTCATTATAGTTTGTGACTTGTCAAATGTTCACTTCAACAGCTTTACATGATGGGACTGATTACGACACCATCTAAGCATCAAATTGTAATCAAACAGTTCTCAGTTTCTACTTCAGTTAACATGTGATGCAGAAAAATTCTTATTAACTTACAAAATTTACATAAATATGCCCAAATAGCGGAATCAACTGATTTATTTTGTTGTTTCTGACCTATGATAAAAAAACATTTTTGTGAGGATGGCCCAAGGATTAACTCGAGGAAGCTCTAAGAAGCTTAGAAAGAGCCGAAGATATTCCATTCAATCATCTGTTGGAAGAATATTCCAGAATCGCGACGTGTAGTTTTTCTATTAGACAGATACTAAAAACTCCCTGTATGTGGACTGGATGACTATAATGATGATTTTGTTTTTACTAAAGATTATAAATACCTGGGAGTTTTGTACCATATTTGACACTGTTTGGTATATCATTACTTCCACCTGTCTTCTGTCTTTTTATTTGCGATTTTGAAGATCCTAGCATTCGAGTACTCAAGTTGTACACGGTATATCAAGAATTTAAGCACTAGATACAACAATCATGAACGACATTAATTGTTCTCATTATTACATTGAATGAAATACTGCATCGTGCACATCTGTTGGTAATTGTTTTGGATTGAAACAAATATCATAAAATCATTCATCATCATATTAATTCTTTCTATTGTTGTATTGTTGTGAGCTATAACACCTGGACTTGATATACTTTTATGTCAGATTCCTAATTGTCTAATACTGACGGACTACATTGTGTTTAAAGTGTTCGTTTTTTTGTTATTTTCACAATACCGATGAATGAGAAAAAAAGAGTTAAACAAATTATAAATACACTATTTACACAAAACCTAGTTGATTCATTAATTCACTATTTTACATTGTCTACCGACTAATTAGGCAACGAATATTAAATCACGATTTTTAACTTATATACAAGTAGTGATTATGAATGTTTTTACTTTAATAGTTGAATTCATGGAAACACTGGACGGCTGTTTCGTCTTAGTGTGGGACTCCTCAGTAGTGTACATTCACGATTCCGCTCGTATGATTCAAACTCAAAACCTATCCGTTTCGCATGAGAAACAATAAATCATTTAGTCAATGTATTATTACTATTATTATTAAGCTTTTTCGTTTTATCTGATGACATTTTTTTTGGGGGGGGGTAATTCCGCTTTCTTTCTGATCTTAACAGTCAAAAAGATTTAGAGAAAAAAATTACTATTTGGGTACATCAAAAATGTCATTGATAATTCATTAAATCGACTGTCACAATACCGACTTTCATGATTTTAATCATAAATTGTCATTAGTGAACATTAAATGATTAAATAATATAATATGAGCTTATGTAAAATATTTAGAATACATATAAGCGGATATACATATATATGTATACATAAAAATAATTTATAAATCCACTTAGTTATTAAATAAGAAAAGAAGTACAAATGATCTGTTTGTAGAGTACCATAACGACTAATAGTAGCCAACTGAAATATGAATAATTTGAAGAAAACCGCTTTTATTTTTGTTACCTATCAAGATATATAGATATACATGTGTACAGAAATAAACGATGTAATGCTTTAAAAACACGGAAAAAAAAACAAATTATGCTTTATGATTATTTATTTTGTTTGTTTGTATAAATACATACGAATAGATTACTCTCAAAGAAGAATAAGAAAGAAAAAAAAGCTGTACTACAGAAATAAATAAGTTCATCATATGAATAAATAATAATAATTATTATTATTATACATTAGGTTAAAGACATAATAAACCCGAAAACTAAGATAAATGAAGTTAGTTAGCAACGAAATTCGGAACAAACTTTTCAGCTTATTTGAAACTTGTCATTTAAATGTAACTGCTTTCTAATCAACATGTTACCCATTGAGCTACTGAATCCAAATAAATACCAGTTTGTATAAACCCTGATAAACAGTTAATAAAACATGTGTAAGCTGATAAAAAGGTTATTGTTATTATTATTATGCAGCTTAACTGAATATACTTTGTTACTATCAGTGTTCTTTATACTGAGTAGTCTGATTATAAACTGTCAATCAACATTGAGTAGTTCATTTATTAAGGTCTAAACTAATTTGATATTACTATTTGTTGCAATGATTCTCAATAATAGCGACGATTATTCATTTAGAAAAAATTGAATTTTAAATGAAATACTTTGACAAAAAAATAATTTCAGTAGTTGAGATCATGAGCTAGACCATCATGAAAAACCTGGAAGCATTAGACGGCCGTTTCGTCCTACGGTGGGACGCCTCAACAGTGCGCATACACCATCCCACTTGGCGGAATTCGAACCCAGGACATGCCGGTCTCGTACGCGAACGGTTAACCTCTAAACCACTGAGTCAGCGTCTAACGGTGTTAATGTCTAACTTCAACTTATTCACGAAATTGAGAGACACATACGCCATTGTCTTCAGTGAGTTACTATCTCATAACAGACCCGGTTGAACTCCACTGGTCAATTAATAATTTTTAAAGTATTTTGAATTTCGAAATTTTAAAATTTTATAGAATTTTATAACAGGAATAAAAATTAGTGCTAATTTCTCAGCAAATGCCTATAAAAGACAGTGTTAAAAATCAATATTTTAATTATCATAAAGAGAAGATAATGAAAGTGATACCTACTCCAAGAATTGAACAAGCTACTCATTGTTTCGTACAACAACTCATAGTCGACTAACTTGATCAATGTTTATGAAGTTATCTGTAAGAAATTTTAATTTCTCGTCGTTGACATCAAAGATCGTAAGTGATTATGTGAGATACTTACATTTTCAAAGAGGCTCTTTGATCCTAATCTGTAAGTGGTCATGCACAAATTATAATTAACTGAACATTTTCCTTTACATTCCTCTAAGAAATTATTATTATTAGCTTTATTCAATATTACATTTTGGTACAAAATAGAATTCTTAGCACAAAGTATTCCAACAAGTTTCCGTTTCTTAATTCTTGGCCGAACCTGACGAAAAATATTAAGTGGTTGCCAGTCAGACATTCGCAGTCCAGTGAATCGTCATCTAAATAATCTTCATTCTTTTCGTTGCATATTGCCAGTAACCACTATATCTCTGACTGAGCTCATTTGTAACTTGTACAGTGAAAGGTTGTAGACATTTCATAAACGCGCCTGAATAATAGACATAAGCATATGTTAAAACAAACACAAAAACAGATAACTTGTTGAAATATCTAAATGACAGAAACAGGTAACCCAGATATTCAAGCAGGCCGCCGCCCAAAGTTTTTCTGATAACTACTTAGAGCTTACTTAAAGTTCAACTAATCATATTTTAAACACATTTTATAGCATTGTAGTGAAATTACTTTTTTCTGGCTGAATATTCCTTTTAACGATGAAATCCAATTCCCTCTTCTCTGTAATAATATAATGTCTTGAAGTGGAATAACAAATACGACTTAACAACAGGAATCCATAATAATTTTAATCCATTATTTTAGTACATGTGTCAGCACTGCAGAGATGTAACTAATATATTGTAGAACAGTTCATAAAAACAAGTTTTATTATACATTCAAAATAAATAAATAACTTTGAACAATAGTTTTGTAGTGTTTGAATGAACTAATAATTCCTTTGTACTTGTTAAATGCTTGATTTCGAATCCCAAATACAGTACATTCGTCCGTGCTTATCTGGTACTTCTTGACCCGATCACGTTATTTCTAAGACTCTTAGTTCATACTATAATTCAAATACTCCTAATCATCATAAGCTTACTATTTTGGAACTCTGGACATTGTTGAAATGTACTGAATAAAAATCATTTAGTTATATTTCGAAAAAATCAAACAAATAGTGGCAAATTATTTTTAGATATTAAATTTAATATATAAAAACAACAAAGTAAAGATAAGCATTGAGAAAACCGAGCATATCAAATACTAGAAAAGGCTAAAATGACAAAGCATTCTCTCACATAAGCGTGAGCACGCGAGATCGATAGGTCCCGGGTTCGAATCTCGCGGGAACTACTAAGGAACCCAATATTAGAACGAAACGGCCGTCCAGTGCACTCAGGTTTTCCATGGTAGTCTAGCTTTAATTGACTCATGAATCCAACCATTAAAGAATACTATAATATCAACAAAATCCCCTTTCTGATAATAACTGATTTGATCTTGTTTTAGACTATGTCCAAATTCACTTAAAGTGAATTGTATCTATTTAGGCGGCCTCTAAATATAGAAATTCACAACTATATAGCCAAACACTTTTACTGTCGTATAGAATGGGTCATTCATGCAAATTTGTCCTTGTTTTATGAGATGATATGTTTCGTAAGTTTTAATTTTGAGCTATTGGGTCAATATTTCACTCAGGATGCTTACTGATAGCATGAAATTGTTAAGCTAAATAAAATTAGGCTTGTAACCTATAAAATTGTAGATTTAATATATAACCAAGATGAATCTATACCAATTAGTTCATCAAAGTACTGACATAAAATACATCTGTATAGTTTAAAATTATTAAACTACAAACCAACATATTTCCAAATAAATCTTCACAACGATTCAATAGTGTTGAATAAACAAAATGATGTTTCCTGTAAACGATTTTGTAAAAAAATTTTTTTAACTTTTTCGAACATTTACTTAATTACTTACGCCTATTACTCGTGGAGGAGCATAGGCTGCACACCAGCACTCTCCATCCAAAACTGTCCTGGGCAATCGTTTCTTGCTCTTTATAGTTGTCATTCATCCTTTTCATATCTGCTTCTACTTCCCAACGTAATGTGTTCTTTGGCCTTCCTCTTTTCTGCTTCCCTTCAGGATTCGATTATACAACATTTAATATACAATGTTCAAATTTATATGATGTCGCTAAATGTACATTTCACTGATTTGAATGAAGTAATGAATAAATTCAAGGAAATGTTTGAGCTGGTGATAATCAGTAAGTGTAAATTGTTTGTTAAAATCTGTCTTCATGAAATACTGATAGAGATTTATAGTTCAAGTGGATACTTTTTATAATGTTATTTTCTTTGATTTCTATAGTTTTATTGCAATGCTTTCATTTGCTTCCTTTGATGACAACATCAGCAAATGCCTATTGATTTAATCTTTAGATTATAAATTCTCAATATCTGTACTTGTAATTAGTTGTCTTTTTACGATATATTGTATTTATAAGCAGAGATGGATGGTGGTTAGCAGTGAAATCCAGGGCGTTTCGTCATATATCTGCTTATAATACCTGTTGACTTAAGGAAATATCGAGGCAATCCTTATAGATTGCGCATATGCCACCTTTGGTGGTCTGCTTGAATATCTGGGTTACCTGTTTCTGTCATTTAGATATTTCAACAAGTTATCTATTTTTGTGTTTGTTTTAACATATCCTTATGTCTATTATTCAGGTGCGTTTATGAAATGCCTACGACCTTTCACTGTACAAGTTACAAATTGGCCCAATGACTGTGCTATGCTATGCGAATTCCTTAGATACCTTCTGATGACGTCTCCAGGGTATCCATTTTACAGAAAAAAATACAGATGAGTCCCTGTAATTTATCGTGCATTCAGAAAGTGAGTTATATCTGTTTTCCTGAGGAGAAAGCTTCACAATTAAAGCATCTAGTTCAAACAACACAATAAAAATTAAATTGTAGCATCATATTTAATTGTTTACGACGCAATAGTCTTCTAAATAAGTATAAACATGGTACCTCATCAAATATGGTGCATGACATTTGAACAAGATTAGTGACATTTATGGTTTAGTTTTCGAGAACAGACTATTATTTGAAAGTATTCATTAGCTATATAAGATTCATTCTAGCTGACGTCCTCGTTCGCCATCGTTTACATAGATGTAGTACACTAGTTGTATAGTACTGTCTATATGTTTTTTTAAAGGTTTTGCTAATCAGTACTTTTCTTGTCGACAGTTGACATCAAAATAATAAAATTCCGAGCAAGAAATAATGTGAAAACTGACAAACATAATTTGATTTATACAACAACAGTGAAATGTAGATCATGGAAGTAGAAATACAATGGTGCCTGATTTCGAAAGGTTACGATTAGTAATAAATGACATGTATGGTAAATTAGTTCATTCGAAAAATATGGGAAAATTTTTATTTTTAACGACTGTTTACATCCTAAGACGTACACGTGTCAGTAATCGTGTAGTTTATGTTGACTACAAATATTGGATATATTCGACTGGGACTACGCAATGTGATGGGTATATAGTTTAACCTTGAAACGAAATAGTATCTTTTTGCTTAAAATGTCAAAAGTAACATGATAGATATTTTGAACCGATCATAACTTCAATAATACATCTATATGAAAATTAAATGCACATATACGAATGTATGAATACTATAGGATATCTGCCGAAATACTCACTGTGTCTAAGCCTAGAGTTTGTATCTTATACAGGACCCTTAGTAAAGTGAGTAGAGAAAAGTGAATAATTTAGTGATTCAGAAGCAATATACGTACATGTCATATCAATTTCTATACACGTTACTTTTGAATGCGACTTATTGCCGATCCTGCCAAAACAAACTAAGCTGTTGTTTTTAAAGATAAAGTTTTTATCCAATTCAGAAACTTATCATTCTTCATTAGAATCAGGGATGGTCCATCACTAATTATTATGAATTAACATACTTATTGATTAGAATAATACAAATGAATAATATGATCTGATGTTTTGAACTGTTAACTACTTTCACTGTATTTTGACAATATGCAGTGTTGGACATGAACACAAATTATGATGTTTTTTTAACAAAATCATATAATCACTATGACCGGTTTACATTTTTCAGTATGGTCACTACAAATAAATATTTGCTGAATTACAGAAACCTTTTTTTATCCAAGCAGTTGAGGAGAAGCTCAGCTTGGAAGAAAGGGTATATCACAGACTGATGACTGCTGGAGAACTACTGGAAATCAGAGAACAATCAAATATTTCATCACATTTTACGACTCCTCTAGAATGCGCACTAACTACTCAGTACGGGACCAATCTCAGGGCAACCAGTTCTCGTAGCGATTAAAATACTAGTTATCTGATGAATCTGAATCAACCGACTAAATTGTTTGAGTGAAGCCAATTCACGATAAACTGCAGTCATGGAAATGCCTCACTCCTAATAAAGTTTAGAAACCTTGTGATCAATTTATTTTGGTAATGAAATATGAATCCAGTGCTTTTTATAGTCCACATTGATTTGCGTTAAAAATATGTTACAATTATGCATCTCCATAGAAAATATATGAATACAGTAGTTTGCTGTTACAAGTTTATCTATCTCTTTCTTACGTTCCATTTCAGTTTTTCCAAAACTTCATGATTACTGTTTATACATAAAGCAAATATTGTTTTATTTCATACGAGGAGGAAACATGTTCCAACTATCACACAATATTATTGATATACATCAGAAATATCAAACATAACATAAACTGAATTGTACAGTTACTATTTTCTTTAGAATAATAAAGGTAACTGTCAAAAATAAATGAATGTTGCGTAGTTAGTTTGTACTTCGGTAATTTATCAAAGTTAATATCCTATAGTTTTTCATTGTCATCTTTGAATCGATAGTGCACAATAACTTGTAGTGTCAGTTACTATGTTAAGCGAATATGCCTTATTGTAGCTTTCGAACAAACCAATTTATTCATTCTATTTGAGTCCCATTCTGACCTTGTTCATTATTCGCTTACCAATCTCGACTGTTTTTATATGAGCGTATGTGTGTACATTTCTTATCACATGTCTGTAACTTATTTTTTGTGACTATAAATATTGATTAACGTTTGACAAAATGGGAGTTGGCTTACCCGCTATCTCCACTGAACGTCGTTTCGCTTCTCTCTATTCTATTCGCTTCACAAACAAAATATATGTATTCAAAAGTCCATTCTCGTCATTCGACTTATTTTATTCCGTTATTGACTAACGCGATTTAAGTCGATGATTATATACGAGGATAGGCGATAACAAACATTCATACGATCTACTTGGAGTCAGATCTCGGGACACTAAAATGGAGAGCCCGTCAACAAACATCGTCCGATCTAAATGACGATGAAATAAATGGTCCCACAAACTGCTTCAAACTAGGTATTACTTACATATTAATTAACTAAAATACAAATTAAAAATTTTAACCACACTATATTTCACTAAAACAACATAATAAATACCGACTTTGATTTCTAGGCAAATTTAAATTTGGTTGAGTTGTCGAATGTTAACATCTGAATAATTTGAAGATGTTATCAAAAATAAGTAGGTCAACTAGAAAAAATATTCAGTTACTGTGTTTTGTAATTTTTTTCAAGAAAGAAAAGAAAACCTCGTATCAAACGTAAATGTAGATTTCACTGCTAATCACTATTCATCCTTGCTTATAATGCTTGTGAATTAAGGCAATATCGAGGCAATAGGCACAGCATACACATATAGCAATAAGAGACTGATCAATCGCAGTTCTAAACATTGATCAGAAGATTCAAGTAAAACAACACCAAGTGAATTTAAACTTCACCCTATTGCACAAGCAAGTGGCTATTAAGACTCAGTAGATAAGTGGATAATGCGATGGCGTTTGAAGCGAACTGTACTGAGTTCGAGTCTCATAGTCAGCATCAACTCTGAAGTGCAGATACATCCATCTGACGAGTCCCAAATAGGACGAAATCTGAGTCCTAGATTCTACCGTTAGCCACTATACATCCTTGCTTATAATGCTTGTGAATCAAGGCAATATCGATGCAATACGCACAGTATGCACATATGCCAATAACAGACTGATCAATTACAGTCTTAAACCTCAATGGAAAGATTCACGTAAAACAATACCAAGTGAATATGAAATAATTTATGTTTGAAACCTATTTAGTTATAGATAAAACTACCAAGATTATTTGTTGTTGTATTCTCAAAGTTCATTGGATAATAATTAACGTGATTCAATTGTATGTGGAAAAATACTCTAAGGAAGATACTATTTTAAGAAAGATTCTTCACTTTTAAAGGTCATTGTCACCCATTATCAAGAAGCTTTGGAATAATCAAGTATAGTTTCGTTATTTTGTCAGCTCATTAATATATTTAGTCAGGTACAGACAATATTTGAATAATTCTAGGTGTTTCATGCTACTTTATAAATATTTAAGTATTTGTTGTCTAATGCATAAAAAATGATGTCACTCATTATTTATTCAAAAAAACTTTATATTTTAATAATTAAATTAATGAGTCAATGAAAGCTAGACCACCATGGAAAACCTGGAAGAGGTATTTCCTCAAGTTCTAGTTAGAAGCCGTGATCAGTGGAGTTTAACCAGTTCTGTTGTGAGATAGTAACTCACTGAAGACAACAGTAGCACAATTTCGTGGATTGGTTGAAGTTAGACATACAGTGCTTCCAGGTTCCCCACGGTGATCTAACTTCAATTGATTCATGAATTTAACTATTAAATTACTTAAATCTCCACAAAATCCCCTTCTGATAAAACTATATATCTTGATAAATGTTATTTTCACATCGGTCAGTAAAAGGGCATAAAAAAGTCTTTCTACAAATCGGTGTTGTCAACACACACTGCAAAGACTCGTACTACTTTTTCATAAGTTTATATATCTGGAATAAATCACTTGAATATAGAATCACTCAAAAATCCAAGATTCACTTTTTTTCAATAAACCAATTCCAATTTTTAATGCAAAATTATTGAATTCAGTAAGTAATCAGCTTGATATTCAATATCATTAACGAAAATATTTTTATCAGAAAGGTTTTGTGGATATCATGGTGATTTTAATGGTTGTGATTATGAGTTAATTTAAGCTAGACCACCATAGAAAACCTGGAAGCACTGGACGGCCGTTTCGTTCTTTTCTGGGACTCCTCAGCACTGCGCATTCACGACCTCCCCTCGCAAGATTCGAACCCAGGACCTATCAGTCTCGCGCGAGCACTTAACCACTAGATCACTGAGCCGGCATCCAACGGTGTTAATATCGTGGATGCACACTGCTGAAGAGTCTCACAGTAGGACGAAACGGTTGTCCAGTGCTTCCAGGTTTTCTATGGTGGTCTAGCTTCAACTGACTCATGATCTCAACCATTGAAAACATTTCTGTTTACTATATCTGGTACATTTATCTCAACTCCAAGTTATCGCGAACATTAGAGCAAAGAACACTAGGCTATCAATTCATGACGACTATTAATGGTTCTTCAGGTAGAGAATATCTTCTTGTGTCAACCATCTCAAATATCAAAGTGTCTAACTCATATAAGTGCAAGTAGCCAGTCTATAGATATATTAGTTTTTAATGTTTTTATTTTTTCAATGTTTTAAAACGGATAAGGATATTTATGTACGAACCATAAATGACCATGTTATTTTCCTATTCAATGTTGATAACTTTATATTCATTCAATGAAACATTCTTTTATCGTTTCATTTTATTACTAAACAAAAACTTTTTTTGTTTAAATCAAAGAAAGATTTTATCAAACAAAACATTATAAACAACAAAAAATAGAAATAATGATTCACAAAAGTATTATTGTAGCGTGCGCTACTGATGTAAGTAGTATATATCATCAACCGATAGTAAAATCCCTGTCAGCAGAAGGTTAAGAAGATCAAAGAAAAGAAAAAGAGAATAAAGAATGATTGGTGTAGAAACGAAAGAACAATAAAGTTTGAGATAATTGATTGACATTTTGATAATGATGTATTTACTGTATGATTCGCAGATTTTACTAAAATGTTCTTTAATTTTTGTATTCAATTGCAATCGATTGTCCCCACTTGTGTTCTAGTTCATTACATTATAAATTGTATTTTCACTCATTACAATTATGCATTCACTGTCTAAACGTCCTTTTTATCATACAATATGCTATATATATATATATATATATATATATATATATATATATATATATATATATATATACATAAATAAAGGGACAAGTTTTATTTATTTGTTAGTCCATTCATGTGTAAGTGTACTACGAAATCCACTTGTTCAATCATTTGCGCAAATAATTTAGCCACATATTGAGAAAACCAAAATTATAATGACTCATATTTCACATTGTTGTATGAGAAAGGAAAGGGATTAAAAGGAGAATTTCGGATTCCTTAAAAAGAACATTCTTCGCAGCAACATTGCGAATATTATTCTGCAGCCAATCATTGTTCACCAATAATCTGAAAGATAAATTATTGCATCCGACCAACTCAATGTGCATTTACTAATTTACCTGCTCTTGTGGAGCTAGGTATATAGGTCGTTCGATGCGTACTTTATCCAAAAGAATTCAAAGACATTATCCGGCGTGGCTAATAAGAGGAGGCAACGGCTGAATAAGAAGTTCTATAATCGAACACCTTGTGAACACAGGTCATTCAGTCAAGACAGACTTTGAGTTCAAATTCATCTACAAGGTAAGTAGAAGTCTTCGTAAGACAATTAGACTGCATCTTCTTTACATTGCCGAAGCAACAGCCATACATCACTTAAATTACGTCATATTTTATTTATTGTAACACAAGTTTCCTCTTATTCTCTTAATTATATAGTTAGTTATTATTAAAATGCTAATTTCAGTCAAAGAATATAAGTACGAATAGTACAAATTAATATTTATTAATTATAATGGAAAGTATTGATATAATCGTTTAATTTAGTTAGGACATATGTTTCCTGAATATTAATTAAAATTGGAGTCGATTATTGTTTTCATTGTGATCTTGATTGACAACCTTTAGAAACAGAACATCAAGACAGTCCTACTGCATGGTGCTGAGACTTCGAGGACTACTAAACCATCATCAAAAAGGTACAAGTATTTATAAACTATTGTCTATGTAGGATACTGAATATCCGTTAGCCGGATGCCATTAGCGATAACCTACTGTGGGAGAGAATAAATTAGCCTCCATCTGAAGGGGAATCAATTAGAAGACTTGAATTTCACAGATGACCTAAACCTTCTATCCTTTACACACGAACAAATGCAGATGAAGACAACTAGTGTAGCAGCAGTCTCTGCATCAGTAGGCCTCAAAATATGCAAAGCAAAAAGCTAGATCCTCAGATACAATACGGAGAAAACCAACACAATCACACTTGGTGGACAAACTCCGGAATAGGTGAAAACATTCACGTATCTGAAAAGCATAATCGATGAACAAGGAGGATCTGATGTAGATGTAAAGGCAAGGATCGGCAAAACAAGTTCCGTATTCCGACAGTTGAAGGTCATATGAAACTCAAAACAACTGTCAAACAAATGTCAAAACCAGAATCTTGAGAACGAACGTTAAGACAGTTAGTCCTATTATACAAAGCTGAAACTTGGAGAATTACGATAACCATGATCAAGAAGTTACAAGTATTTATAAACAGTTGTCTACGCACGATACCCAATATCCGTTGACAGAATACCATCAGCAGCAGCCTACTGTGGGAGAGAATAAACCAACCTCCAGCCGAGGAAGAAATTAGGAAAAGACGATGGAGGAGAATAGGACGTATAATACGGAAATCACTAAACTGCATCATGTGGCAAGCGCTAACTCGGAATCCTGAAAGGAAACGAAAAGTTGAAGGCCAAATAACATACACCACCAGGACTTGGAAGCAGACAGGAGAAGTATAAATAACAACTATAGCCACCTGGAAAGGATTGCTCAGAACAGAGTTGGATGGAGAGTGCTGGTGGGCGGCCTGTGCTCCTCCATGGGAGGTAACATGCGTAAGTAGGTACCCACTGAATACAAAATTTCTTTTAGCTTAATGGTTTTAATTTCGATAATTTTTATTTAAAGAAATATTCTTAACAATATTGATAGTTGGATTTCAGCATAAACACGAAAAGATTTAACATTTGTTTATAAACTATAGAAATCTTAATGAATGTGGTTTAATAGTTGAATTCATGAATAAGTTAGATCTAGATTACCATAGAAATCCTGGAAGCACTGTACAACCGTTTTATTGTAGAATGAGACTCTTCAGAAGTACGCATCTACGATCCTGTTCGCCTGATTCGAATCCAGGACGAAACACTTGTCCAGCGGTTCCAAGTTTCCTATGGTAGTCATTTGTAAACTATCTAAATCTTAATGAATATATATAGTTTAGGTTTAAACATAATACTTTTATCTATATATATGAATCAGTAACAATAATCTTTGATTTTATGCATAAATTTAAAACTTCTTCATATTGAAAATAGTAATCTATGTTTAGATATAATAGACAATATCAACGATCTTTATTTGAAAAATCATGATTGATTTTATTCTTTATCTCGAATTGTCTTTTATTTTTACTTCTTTAAATCAGACTAAATAGTTGAATAATTTTCTCTTTGATTTTTTTCTTTTTTAATTTGTGACTATTTCCGTTTTTTTGTTCCCATGATATTTTTTCATAATTAGGATTCTTTTTCTTTTTTTTCTTTTTCTTTTCTTTTTTCATCGAAGGTTCTTTGTATAGAGAATTTGAAGTTTACTTCCTTTTAGATCATAAATTAAAATGAATGTGTTTTTTGTAAAATTTCAAATTATGCAGAAAAAAAGAAAATTTTTGTGAAAATTTAAATATACTCACAAAAATTGTTGCTTAGGTTGAAAACATGCTTTCTATGTTTGTTTTTTTTTTGTTGGTAAAATATGCATTGAAATGTAATATGTTATTTCTAGTTTGTTCAAAGAATATTTCGATTATAAAGATGAAAATGTCATGATAATTGCGGTAATAATTGATTTGAATGGCGGTATGACTATTAGTGATATATGGTAGTCTTATAGTCATATAGTGAATTAGAATAAAGAATAACAATTTATAAGCAAATATAGATAGTGGCTAATAGTGGAATACAGAACTCACGTTTTGTCCTATTTGTCACTCGTCAGTTGAATGTATCTGAGTTTATGTTCACTCTGGTACTCGAACCCAAAACCGTTCACCTCAAATGCCAACACATTATTCAATTAGCTACTACGTCCTGATAGCCACTTGGTTGTGCGATGAAGTGAAGTTCAAATTCACTTGGTGTTGTTTGCTTCTATGTTCCCATTGTTGTTTAAGACTGCAATTGATCAGTCTCTACTTGGCATATGTACATATGTTCAATATCGTAGCAATCCACACAGAATGCACATATGTCAACAAGAAACTGATCAATAGCAGTCCCAAATAACAATCGGAGGAAGATACAATCAAACAATACCAAGTGAATATAATGAACAATACGTTCATGGGATATTGAAAAACTTTGTTTACTCTCTTTTAACATTAAGTTCCAATGTATAATGAATAACCGATAATTTAAAATGCTTCAAAATTCACCGGTTTTATTGTGAAAAAAATTAACATTTACACTTTCAGAAAAGAGACTAATAAAATTAAGCTTTTGTTTACAAACATTCGTTATTAGCTTAGCTTACTATTAGACATATGTAAAATAGAATGCTCCGAAAGATGTTTGAACACTGAACACATCTTACCACAATAAAATTCTTGTCTTAACGTGAGATGTCTTCTAGAATGTAGTTATTCTATAATGAATATATATATATAACAACTCGAGAAAAATAACATTGTCTGTTCGTCTGTGTTTGTCCGACTCTTTCTCATTATATATGTGTTATTAAGAAGCAATAACGAATTCAACCTCCAATATATTATACCTTAACTTACACAATGAGTAGATTTTGAAAACGTTTTAGTAGGCTGTATTGACTTTAGTGACATAATGAATGAGTAAAAAATGATATAGCATTTGAAGTGATAGTTAATAGGGGTTTAGAAGAAACAAAACAATGAGTTTTATGCATATTTAGAAGATACATTTGTTAGTAGAACTGAGTCTATGTTGAATTCCAATGTTAGTTATCATTAAAAATAAATAACTTTCTCCTCTAAAACCTTTCGTATCATAATTGTAAATTTAATTTTGGTGTTTTAAGTTTGCAAGAGTAGATAAACTTACATTCAATTGTTTTATGTATGATCATGTTAAGTACTAGTATACATGCTGAAATCATAAAATCTAGTCAATTTCGGGTAATAACAATTCTTAACAGTCGATATCTTGTATTCAATTAGATTTAACAGATTTTCATATATCACAGTTTGATTTGATTGGTTATCCTGGAATAGAAAAACCAATCCCACCATTATAGCCACAGCAACAGGTGAATACAAAATTGTTAAAATAACTAACCTATAACTATTTCATGACTATGTTCAGTACAATTATACAATATACATTGAATACTAAAGAAACGATTCAGAATATCACCAAATTTACTCACTTACTTATGTAAAAAAACAGTGAAAATATTATTTTCTCAGATAAACAAGCAAAAAACCAATGATTGATATGAGTAATTCGAGATTTATCTTAATAATAAACCGCATAACTATGTTTATACGTTAGAATGTATAAGTAAAAATAATATATTTGTAATATCCTAATGAGTCAAAAAATAAAATTTTCTGATGTTATATCCTGCGTTCGAATCTCGCGAGGCAGGATCGTGGATACACACTGCTGAGGAGCCCCATACTCTTCTCTGAAGAAATGACATATACTGAAGCACGAAACATCAGAAAATTTATGTTTTCTACTCATTGGGATATTACACAAATATATTAATTACTTTATTTATAACAATCTATGAAATACTCAATTTATTCGAAATTATTAAGTCAAACTTTGGTAATCATACCTACAAACTGATTAATTAGAATGTATATTTATGTTGACATATTAAAATAAGAATGTATTTCAGAACATTATCATTTTTATTTAAACTGTCATATTTGAATATCACACTGTGTAACATATAATTATAACTCAACGTTCATATAAAGCAAACATAATGAAATAAATCCTATCAAAGCAAATTATCAGGTTAAGTAAAATTCATTCATTTCTACCTGAAGTTTGTGCTAATGATGTCGTTCAGAAGAACGATGGAATCTCCACGATCAAACCATCCAGCTTAAAGAACAAAATAATCAGAATTTATTTATCTTTAAAGTTAATATTTGAATAAGAACTAAAACTGTTATCACAATTGATTGATCACTGGGTGGTGATCACTGTCATGTGTATCAAGTCCTTATTTAGTGCAGATCGAATTCTATCGACCATGTTGCAATGTGGCCACCAGTCTAGGTGACTCGACACTGCGTGCACTATATATTGAGATTAGATGGTGGTTGGAGGTAGTCGACATGAAACCCTGGACTCGGGTTTCGTGATACTTGGCACTTGTCAGCAAGGTGTACTTGTAATGCAGACTGAATGCTATTGACCATGTTGCAATGTGGCTTGACACACATGACATTTATCACCACCCAGTGACCAACCAATTGTGATTACGTCTCAGTCCTATAGGAGGTCAGTCGTGACCCGAATAGCCCAGTGGTAACGTCTCTGACTGTGAATCTGGGTGACACGGGATCGAATCCGCCAGGAAGCACCAGTTCCCTCAAGATTACAGGTACACCTTGCTGACGAGTGCCAAGTATCACGAAACCCGGGTCCAGAGTTTCCTGTCGACTAACTCCAACCACCATCTAATCACACTAAAACTTTTAGCTTGAAATCGTTTACCTACTTATTTCTTATTTTCAACTTATTATTTACTTTAACATAATAGTTTAATAATTTTATGAATCGTATGTATATTGTAAGCAAAATCTATGTTTTATCCATGTAGGTGGTATTTTACTGAAGATCATAGTTTGACAATTTAAAAAATCAGACAGCTGATAATTATTGTTTCGTTTTTTCTACATTATTCTAAAGAAATTGTAAGTTTATTTTCTTTTAAAAAGTTTGGCTTTTATTTATCATAAGACTAGACACTGATCAACGTAGCAATTACATAACATGATTTATTTGATATTCTGAAGAAGCATATCAACATGAAATAAGTTTTATTGAAACTTATAAACGAACTACAATGATAACAGTATGTTATTTATTCAATATAAAAATTACTTTGATTATAGATTATCAAATGATTTATAGTGTAAATAACAAGAATCCTAGATTATGACAGACCATTTACTTATATGAACACAATTACAACTGTTATGATTCTAATCAGAAAGGGGTTTTGTGGATATTATAATAATTTATTACTTGAATTCATAAGTCAATGGTAGACGGTGGCAAAATTTCATGGATTGGTTTAAGTTAGACATTAACACTGTTGAATGCCCGCTCAATGGTCTAGAGGTTAAGCGTTCGCGAGCGAGACCGATAGCTCTTGGATTGGAATCTCGCGAGGCAGGATCATGGATGCGCACTGCTGAGGAGTCTTGTACTAGGTCCAGTGCTTCCAGGTTTTCCATGGTGGTCTAGTTTCAATCGACTCATGAATTCAATTACTAAATTATTATGATTCTGTCTAAATATCTTCATATATGCTAATAACTTATTTTTAATAATTAGATATTCCTTATTTAAATGAAGGTTTCTACATGTAATGACAAATATTATTTGCATATTTAACAAAAGAAAAACTAGTCCGTCACAACATTTTTCAATATTCAAATAAAACTTGATAAGCTGGTTTTTATTGATTACAGTATTACATAATCCAATGTAAAACAATCTTCTAAGTAATAGTTCCAGATTTTCGAGTTGACAAAGTTATTATTATAAGCTGTATAATCTTTTGTTTAACTCTGTTTGTTAATTAGTAAATTCAAAAGGGGAAATGATAATGGCCGTGTACGATAAGGAAAGATGTACAGAAAGAAGAGCATGTGCTTACCTTACTTTAAATACTTTAAGAAATCTAATTGAGTCATGTGGAAACAAACAGTTTGATTATATGTTAACAAAAAATATTTTTTTACTGTAATATTCTGACAATTCCGTAAGGAAGTTCACTTTTACTCATACGCAAAATAAATACTATGGCCGGTAAAAGGAGGGTTTTTGAAAACGAATGCTCTGAACTCACTTAATCGATAATAAACAATATTTTAAACTGAACAGGACGTCATTTTCAGAAAACGACCACAATGTCTTTAGAATATTTAATGTGCAGATAGCACTAAAATCCAGGACATGTGTTTAATACTGTTAAAGTTCATCAGCTAAATTTGTCTCTGCTCAGTGTTGATCTTCACTCTGAGAGACGAACGCAGTACCTATATCTTTAAATATCAAACAGTTTTCTATCAACAGAGTGAATTATGTGTTCATGTTCAAAGTGAAAGTTGCTGGGTTCGAGTTCCAGTGTAAACACAACTATTAGGATCAATGTACATCTAACTAGTGAGTTTCAAACCAGAAGAGTCACAATTTCTGAATCCCATTGATGGCTAAATATCAGACGAAGTAAATTCTTGTGACTAGAGACAATCTGATCAGGATACACTTATCGCGATAATAATTGATCGGATTTAGTCTTTGCTATCAACAGCGGGATGTTGCAAACCATGACAAGAAAGAATGATTTTGATTCAATCTATTATTTATAACGCTTATATGTAACTTTATTTGCATTTTACACTAATAAACGGTCTGAAGGTAACTTGTGTGCTGCGTGAGTGTTAGGAGGAGTATATGATACTAACTAAAGAAGAGGAGAACAAGAGAAGTGGGCCGATGATGCACTAAGCACATAGAATGAATAAAAACGAAAACAATTGACAATAATCAGAAAGAAGGTTAAGATTCGTTTGGTCGTCTGGTAGCACGCTTCTGCAGGAGCAGCTAAACTTGCAGATGTTCATTGAGTAGAAAAATTCGGGTGACTTAACTTTTGCTTGAGCAGACATCACTGGTCAACCAGAAAATGTCAAAGCAAGGTTGGCTACATAGTATATCCCATTAACCACCCTTATGAATCTATCATATACGATCTCGTTTGCCACAATGCCGTTGAACTGTGGTTTTAAGAATTGAGGTTTCTTATGAGCAGTGAATATCTCCAACTAATTTTCCCACCATGCATGTATTTTTTTAAAAGAACTTCCCTATAGCCGATTGTCAGTATGTTATTGATAAACCACAACTATTTTCATATCATCATCTGAACAGATCTGTTTGCCCTGCTTGTGAAACATCTAACTAAATTTCCTGTGTTATTTTATTTTTTATCACTACTAGTTAACCTGCGTTCCTGATATAAATTTGTTCCTTGCATCTATAGTTATACAATATATTTCATTGTAATCATTGACCTATAAACTGCTTTGATTGATTTGATATTTCATTTTAAACTTGATGATTATCTAGTTGAAAATAATGTTGTTCTCTTATAAGTGTTCTAATTGTTTAATATGAGAATCTTTAATAACTTCATAGCCATAATTCCGATCGTAAACTAGTATAATATAATGATCATAAAAGGAAACTAATCACATAAACTTTATACTAATTGATTATGTAAGTTGTAAATAAAATAGTTCGGATCTGTTGGCCAGACACTATCAGCAACAACCTACTGTGGGAGACAACGAACCAGATTCCAGCTGAGGAGGAAATAAGGAAGAAGCACTGGAAGTGGATAGAACATACATTGAAGGAAGCACCCAGCTGCATCACAAGGCAACCCCTTACTTGGAATCCTCAAGGCCAAAGGAGGAGAGAAAGACCAAAGAACACATTACACCGAGAAATGGAGACAAACATGAAAAGAATGAACAGTTGAATAGAACTAGAAAGGAGGGTTCAGGATAAAGCGGGATGGAGAATGCTGGTCGGCAGCCTATGCTCCATTAAGAATAACAGGTGTAAGTAAGTAAAATAAAACATTATTTCCATTCAGTAACTTGTAAACTAACTAATATAGTAAAAAAAATTCCAATCAAATACCCTGTCTATTTGACACCTTATGTTATGTATGATTTTGCTGTTTAGTTTCTTCTTTTATAAAATTCTCTTTACTAATGCATAAAGAAGAGGAAAACGGCAAGACGAATGAAAAAAAGTAAGAAAAGAAGTGAGAAAGTAGATTAACAAAACAAACTAATATTAAATTAGATTAATATAACTAAATAAATGAAATTTGCCTAAAGGTGAATTTAACAGAATTATGAAACAAGGATGAGGAAAGTAAGAAATTATGGAAAATATTTTAATTTTGTTCTCTATTTTTTTCCTTTTTGACTTTGAAAATTGTTTTGAGATGGTGGAGAACATTTGTAGCTCAGGTGGATGATTTAGATGAAGAACAAAACTCCATCGAAAATTGTTCTAAATTTTCCTTATTGTATTGCTGACGTTTTTTTTGTTGTTGTTCCAAATTAAGTAATCATGTATAACATATATTTAGATACACATCTAGGACTATACTTTGATCAACTTACTTATCATTAATTAGTATCCAAGTGAATAACAAGCTAATATTTTAAATGAGAGATATATTTTTCGAGTGTCAATTTAAATATTACCACTGAGTTATAGATTTATACAGTAATCGAATATCAAATAGAACATATTGTACTAATAACTAGATTATGAAAGAAAGGTCAAGTACATCAATACATCTCATCATATTACTCAAATGCAATTATAATCTTGGATATCAACAAGAAAATAATAATCCTTATAAACTATAATATAATACGTTTAATGGGTATAAGAGTTTATCAGAAAAACCTCCAAAACACCTTGAAATATTTTCACATGACTTTATTTTATCTACGTTTGACAATAAAGATTAAATTCTATGTATTACAAACGGATTCAAAATTAAGCATATAAACAAATGACCTATACGTAATTTTCGACCATACATCTTTATTTTCTATTTGGTAATGAAATGAAATATTTTTAAAATAAAAGTAGTTAGCATGGAAACAATTGTGGTAATCGCTTTTTGAATGAATTTAAACCAAATAATTTTATTATTTATAAGGAAAGATGGATAGTGGCTAGTAGTGGAATACAGAACGCGCGATTCATCCTATTTGGCACTCGTCAGTTGGATGTACCTGCATCTCAGATTTGATGTTCACTCCAGCACTCGAACCCAGTACCGTTCGCTTCAAACACCATCGCGTTATCCACTTATCTACTGAGTCCTGATAACCACTTGCTTGTGCAATGAGGTGAAGTTTGTATTCACTTGGTACTGTTTACTTGAATGTTCCCGTTGTTATTTAGGACTGTAATTGATCAGTCTTTTTTGGCATATGTGAATCTTGTGAGTACTTCTATGATATTGCCTTAATTCACAAGCTTTATAAGCAATGATGCATAGATAGGTAGATAGTTAAATGGATAACCTGATAGCGTTTGAAGGGAATGGTACCGGGTTCGAGTCCCAGAGTGAACATCGAATCTGAGATGCAGGTACATCCAACTGACGAGTCCCAAATGGGATGAAACGCGCGTTCTGTATTCCACTGCTAGCCAACATCCATCTTTGCTTATACTACTTGTGAGTTAAGGTAATATCGAGGCAGTTCTCACAGGATGCAAATATGCCAACAAAAGACTGATTAATCGAAGTCCTAAATAACCGTAGGTAAACTCAAGTAAACAACACCAAGTGAATTGAATTTTATTGATTAATTAATTAATTATTATTGAATTTTATTTTATGTCATTAATTGAAAAATAAACAAAGTTAGTAAAAAAGGTTTATTTAATAAGTCATCATTAAAAAGTTCAATATGAATGGATATATATATATGTTTATTATTTTATATGGCGCCCATCATTGGATACATACATTAAAAGTATACAAACTTATAACTCTTTGTATGATTTACCTCTTTCACAATAACCATTCTAGCTAGGTAAAGTCTCGTATAATTAAATGCATTTAATAAAAGCCTAACAAATAACTTATTTCATGTGGTATTCATTATTATGTACAAAATTGTTATAAATATAGTACAGGCTATCCATGTATATATATAATGGAATAAAAGTAAATTGAATCAAAATATGATGACTAATTTGACACATAGATTTATTGTTTTAAATAGACAGCTAACCACAGAATATATATATAAACTGAACAATGTAGTCAGATGAACAATATCGATAAAGATTTTTCTATATCATTCATGCTGTAATGAATACACTACTTGTTATTTAAATCAGATTTAGTTTACATAGTGAAGCAATACTCATAACGTGTGGAATTGTTCGTGCTGAGGCAAGATAATATGATAAACACTATATAACTATATTCAACAATGATTGACATTACAAACAAAATCTATACGAAGCTGGTTGACATCAAAATAATCGAATATAAATATATACATAGTTCTCCGGTTCACTGTATTCCTTTAAAAAGCTTGGACCAGATTACCAGGCGAAATGTTTGATTTACTTCAAATTCATTCGCTGAGATTTTACAAATACATTCTTCCTTTTTAATGTTTCACATCAACTCGACGTCCAAATACTATGAAATTATTCGATCAAATTTAGACGAAAATTCTTATTCATGAAACAGGTTGATACTGAAATGTTCAAACTATGCAACATAAACAGTCGTGATTAGTTTTCATATTACTGAATCACTTCAATAACAAGAAAAACAAAAGTCTAAAGAGAATTCATTAAATACATTAGGCATATAATAAGTAGCCATTGTACAACTGTATAAATTTACGAAGTTTTCATTTTAAATTCAATGTCTCAATATAAAATAACATGATCATAAAATGTCTTATTTTATGCATAGTCAATTTGAAAAAAATCTGTTGTTGTAGTGAACAGAACACAAGTGGGGACAATCGAATATACTTGAACACAAAATTACAGAATATCTTAGTAAAATCTGAGAACCATACAGTAAATAATTTATTTGTAAAATATCAACCAATTGTCTCAAACTTGACTGTTCTTTTTGTAAATATCAGTCCATCGTCTCAAATTTCACCGTTCGTGCAATTTTATACCAATTACTTTTCCTTCCCGTTGTTTCTTTCTCGATCTCCTACTGAAATACATTCTATTCCTGACCATCGTTATATACTAGATATGTGGATATAAGTAGCCCACACAATACTACTACCATTACATGTAACTGAATTTTTTTGTTTGATAGGCTAATTCTTAGCAATAACTACTACAAAAATGAGGAGTATTTTTCATTAAAATTACTCTATCACACTAATATGATCAATAAAATACATTCAGGTACTTTAAATTGAGTCAATTCTTAAGAACGTTTTTCCAGGTTTACCATGGTGCTCTAGCTACAATTCACTCATGACCTCAACCATTGAAATTACTAATAATATCCACAAAACTCCCTTCTGATATGAATCAACATATGCTCACTAGTGACTAGCCTCAAGAGGTGTATCCTGGAGTTCTAGTGAGAAGCAGTGACCAGTGGAGTTCAACCAGGTCTATTGTGAGATGTCAGCTGACTAAAGACAATGGTGGATGTGTCGCTCAATTTCGTGGATTAGTTGGAGTTAGAGATTAACACTCTTGGATGAAGGCTCAGTGGTCTAATAGTTAAGCGCTCGCTCGCGAGACTGGCAGGTCCTGTGTTCGAATCTCGCGACGAGGGCGGGATCGTGTTTGCGCACTGCTGAGGAGTCTCACAGTAGAATGAAATGACCATCCAGTGCTTCCAGATTTTCCATGGTGGTCTACCTTCAATTTACTCATGATCTCAACCATTGAAATATATTTTGATTTGATTTATAAAAAGTTGAATATACTACTGATATTATATGGGCTAACTACAAAAATTATCCTTATGTATATATTTTCTTTTTGTATATCAAATTGATTTTTTATTTGTTTAGTTTTTTTAGAAATAAAATTTCTAATTTGAAAGATACATGTCACAGTTAGTTGCTTAATCAAAGTAGCCTTCTTTTGAGATAAACAGTGAGATTCTTTTAGTTTACTACTATTCAACAAACAAAGAATTTGAACCTTATCAAAAAAATAATTAAAGTCAGTTTATTTTTCTAAAAAACCAATATTTATACTGAAATTAAAGAGTAATTGAAATTTATAAAAATGTTGATCTGGTTATATAGGATATAGTTTAAAAAAATAAGTAGTATTGTGTTGTTTGTGCTACTGATGTCGACAGATATAAGTAGTATGCATCATCAGTCAAATGTGAAATACCTGGAGGCAGAAGGTTTAGAAGATCAAAGTAAACAAAACGAGAAAAAAAGAATGATTGTTGTGGAAACGAAAGAACAATAAAATCTGAGACAATTGATTGACATTTTACAAATAAATTATTTACTGTATGGTTCTCAAATTTTATAAAGATGTTCTGTAACTTTGTATTCAAGTATATTCGATTGTCCCTACTTGTGTTCTCGTTCACTACAGAATCAATAAGATTTATTCAAATTACATTTTCCAAAAATTTACTTAATTTATCTAGGTTATTGACCGAGAAAAACTATCTTCTCTACTCCATCATCTACTGATCATGTATAATCGTATTTTTAGTTATTTAAAATATAGTTTGGGACATCAGATCCTCGAATTTACCAATATTGTATTACTCCTGTTATTTAATTTGCAATTTAATCACTAGTCTAACTGAGACAACATCCTTTGAACTGTGTAGATTGCCAGACGAGAATTCTATAATGTTCTAAATACCAATAATATGTAATTGTATTAATAATTCGTAAGTAGTAGGAAGAACCATATAGAAAGAGTAAGTGGAAAAGTTAAAATTAGTAGAAAGTCTTTGAGATAGTATAAACAACTGATCAACGGATACGAAAATTAAAAGTGATGAACTGACAACTGACTGTCAAGTTTACAATATTAATTAAACATCAGTATGAGGTTGTGGAGATTGTTAAGTTTTTGGTTGAGATCATGAATTAATTGATGTTTCCAACGGTGGTCTAACATCAATTAATTCATGATCTCAACCAAAAAAAATTAATTAAACAATGAGTTAAGTTCATGGCGAAATAAAATATACTGCGTAGTGTATGCAGAACTCTAAATGACTAATATATTATCAACACATAATATTTTGAGCGAAACGACTTTAATAGTTGAGATCATGAGTTCATTGAAGCTAGATCACAATGGAAAACCTGAAAGCACTGGACGGTCGTTTCATCTTATTGTGGTACTCCTCATCAGTGTGCATCCACGAGGAGCCCCCACAATAGGAAAAAACGACCGTCCAGTGCATCCAGGTTTTGCATGATGATCTGGCTTCAATGAACTCATGAATTCAACTGTTAAAATTACCGTAATATCCACAAAAAGCCCTTCTGATATGCAACAATTTTGTTTCACTGTTAATGACTTATAAAAATAATTGTAACTTCCCCTCTGTTCAGTAATGCTAATATTTTCGTAGCAATAAGTTAGCGAATTTATTTTTTTACATTTGATTTTCATTGAAATTTATTTCTCATAAAAAGATTAAAAAAACTATTCGGTAGCTAAGTTACTTTTTTACCTTGATCAATGTCTCTTAAAATGATAAAATGTTCATTGAATTCAGACCTTTCAATATAGAAACAAATTTGATTAAAACCTTATGGTATATTACCATAATATATTTCAATAAAAAACCTAGTCATATAATGAATTCATTGGACTATTTATCATATCAAATAAGAATGATGAATTATATCTGTGAGATTATGCGAAATTGAATAATAATCATGCTGGGATAACATTGTTCATAAGCATTTTCGACGAGACTATAATTTATGAACGAGCCAATCAGGTTTAAGAAAACGTCTCTCAGATTTTGGCGCGAAATTCATTCACTCATTTATTCAAATATCGTTTTGGTGTTTTAGCTTATATTATTTCATGATGAAAACCCTAAATCTAGGTCCTAACCTTACTCATCGACTTTAAATCAGAATTCTAATTCCTTACACTGGTTTATAACCCTCATCTAGTACTAGCATGTAGGTGAAAATTCCCAAGGTCACTCTACCGTTGGTTAAAGGTCGTCCATAAATTATTGTCTCATTGCATTTTCAATACTAAAACTCAAATTTATGTAGTAACCCAAAACAACTTTGTTTATTAGCCGAAACCCTGTTACATAACACATGTTTGTTTGCATGCATATCCCAGTAGTATACAACTTTGAGGTATTTAATGTCATTATTGCATTAGGAAAATGACTACCTTACTCTACTGTAGAGAGGTAAGTTAATTGAGCTAACACTAACAAAACACACTGACATATAGCTAAGAACATCAGAATTAGGAAAGTGAAGTTCATAGCTAACAATAAATCTTAGCAATTTGTGAAAATCATATCACAGCCCCTTGTTTCCTTAATTTTCATAAATATATGTGGAAAGGTAACTATGATATACAATCGAAAAAAATTTAAGAAAATAAATTTTGACTAATTGATAGTAGCAGGTGATATATAATTATTCGTGTCAATCGTAAAACATTGGACAAAAGACATTCTTAGCATTGATCTGAAAACATGGTTTGTCATAGTATGTATACAAACGGTGAGAAGTTAAAACATTTATTTGTCAAAATGCATAGCTATATTATCATTCAAGTTTTATTTATATGTTCAGCATTATTTTGACACATCTTAGCATTGCATAAATGCAAAAATGACTTCAATGATTTGGATATATTAAGTTTATTGCCCTCATATTCAAATTGATTTCGATCGTTTAAATGTTTTATTGATTCGTTGTGTAATTAGATTGTCCAAAATTCAGTGAAACAAAATGAATAAATTTTCACTCCTATTGAAAGTTTTTGATTAACTTCAGGTAACTATTTCACTTATCTTGATACTGTTATCACTTCATTTACAATATTTACTCAACTGGTCACTTCATTATGTTGTCATTTCTTGGAGGCAACCCCCAGACGCCCTGGTACTACCGAAGTTGGGGAGAGTCAGCTCCCCCTCTTCCATGTGTATACAGTCACTGCCACAGAAGTTCTGCTCACTGCATTCTCCCGGCGAGGGTGTTTTTTAGAAATCGAGAGGACGGAAAGCGAATAACCAGTGTTCTAACCGAGTTAGTGGATATGGAGGATCTACCTTGAAGAGTTGGAAAACACTGATTCCAAACAAATTGGCGTATGAACCAATTATTGATCACTGGCTACTATAAAACAACATCTCCTGACGTTGCTCCACTGCCTTTTGGACCAGACCTTTAGGTCGAAGGCTCCGGGTGTGGCCCCCTAAGAAAATCAACTTCTTTGGTCTGGGAACCCGGACAGTATCACAGCCCACACACAAATCAAGTGACTTGTGTGGCGCATATGCATTCGATGCTCCTTTGTACCAATATTTATGTGTTCAAATAAACAAACAAATATATTTTTTGAAAAATTTGGTAAAATTCCTTGATCATTAACCAATAATGACCTTTGTCGAACTTCTAAATTATTAATTCAACTGTATACTAAATAATCATAAGTAAGTATAAATATTGTGAGAAACTTTAGTGCAATGATAACCATACTTTACATTTCATTCACTAAATCCATTTTCTATGATTATTTTTCTTACTTTGAAAGACATCATCAGCATAAACTTTAGGTAGAAATTTATGCTGATGATGTCGTTCAGAATAACAATGAAAGCTCCACAACCAAACCATGCAGCTCATAGAATAAAACTCCATCCAAATCATCCATCTTAGCTACAAATCCTCCCCCACCATCTTAAAACTCATTATTCAATAGCTACTTAAATGGTTTACGGCGAAGAGATTCATAGAGGTCCTAACTGTTGAACTTCAGTACCAAAATGTCATGAACAAGATTGATATCACAGATAATATTATATAATCTATACAAATTATCACTAATTTACTGAGACAAAACAGTCTTGCCCTCAACATTGTCAGTGAATGAGCAAATGTTCATTTGTTCTCAATTTTTTTTTATAAAGCTAGCATCAGTCTTTTTTTCATTAAGACTAGTTACAAACTATTTAAAAAGAAAAAAAGTAATGTAAAATTGTAACTAATTCAATCGATTGATTTTCAAGTATGTTTATTTATCAACTTCAATATTGTTACATAATCAAAATATTTATTTCCTTTTCTTTTTATTTACTTTTAATTAAAAGTAATATTTTACAAATTTTAATTAAATAATTTCTATACCCTTTTGTTTATATCATTGAAAATATTTAATTAAAATAAAAATAGACTATAAATAAATCAATTTAATTATCCAATAATCAATACAATTTCAACAGTTGAGATCATGAGTAAATTGAATGTAGACCATTATGGAAAATCTGGAAGCACTGGATGGCCATTTCGTCCTATTTTGGGACTCCTCAGCAGTGCGCATCCACGATCCCGCCCTCGCCGCGAGATTCAAACACAGGACCTACCAGTCTCGCGCACGAGCGCTTAACTATTAGACCACTGAGCCGTCATCCAACGGCGTTAATGTCTAACTTCAACCCATCCACGAAATTGCACCACCGTCTACCATTGTTTTTAGTGAGTTGATATCTCACAATAGACCTGGTTGAACTCCACTGGTCACTGCTTCTCACTAGAACTCTAGGATATACCTCTTGAAGTCAGTCAGTAGTGAGCATATGTTGATTCATATCAGAAGGGGGTTTTGTGGAGATTGTAGTAATACAATTGTTAATCAGTTCACATATAATAAGATGAAATGGTTATTTAATGCTTCCTAAGTTTTCTAATAGTAGTCTAACGTTAATCGATTCATGAATTCAATTGTTAAATTAGTAAAAGGAAAAAAACAACTAACATTCAAATTTTCCGTTTTTTGTAATCATAAAATTATAGAATTTTAAATAACAGTTTTTATTTGTTAAGTAAGTCAGGAAAAACTTGGCCAGGTAAACTTGCATAGTTAAAGTAATTAACGGATAGTAAAAAAGTATACTTATAATCATAACTATTGAAACACGGTAAAGATATTTGACAAAACAAAGGATTTGATATTGTTTAATTGAATCTTCCCATTGATGTTTAAGTACATTCAGCTGACGAGTTCCAAATAGGATGAAACGCGCGACCTGGATTTCACCGCTATTCACTATCGATCTTTGCTTATAATGCTTGTGAATTAAGGCAATATCGATGCAATACGCACAGAATACACACATGTCAATAAGAGACCAATCAATTACAGTCTTAAACATCGGTCGCAAGATACAAGTGAATTTAAACTTCACCTCATTGTACAAGCAAGTGGCCATCAGAACTCGGTAGCCAAGTGAATACCGTGATGGTATTTGAGGAGAATTGTACGGGTTTGTGTCGCATTATGAACATCAGCTCCGGGATGTAGATACATTCATCTGACGAGTGTTAAATGGGGTGAAACGCGAGTTCTGTATTCCACTGCTAGTCACTTTCCATCTTTGCTTAAAAGAAAGGTTTGTTTATTTAGTTTTCAAAGAATTGGTGACAAAATATGGTGAAAAAAAACATTTTGACATAGATCTTCATTCGCATACTGAAAAGAAACTACTTTATACAACTGTTATGCAAATAAAAGTGTATTCAGAGGTTTATTGTTATCTTAATTGATATTCTTTTGTGTATTCATTTTGACTTAACATATTACAATTGACTAGTTGGGGTAAATTCGTTGTTGATAGTTCATCAAGTTATCAATTTTGGATAATCCAACATAAAAGTGTTTCACTAATAATAACATGGATTTCAATAACTGAAAATTCAAATCACTTAAACAAATTAACAATATATTATTGCTCATACATAATAAATACATATAATCTATTCATTAAATGATCTTAACTTATGATGGATAGATCATCTTATTTTACGATCAATTTAAATTGTCATAAGCGAAACGAAATCATTGATATGGCTAACTTTGTAATTATAGACACAACTGATTAATTTCTATTGTATATCTGACATGTGAATGCAACTTTTTATATCTGGTCGTCGCTGACTGTTGTGTCCGAAATGCTTATCACTTATACTCGAAACGAGAGACCTCTGCAGTTCCCATGACGCGAGAGTAAGAACACAAGGCTGGTATAAGTGAAGATTTATTAACCCCCAAAACACGATGACGACGACAACTCTAGTCGAAAATACACTCATTTCTATATTGATTGCACACCCATTTTGATTAACAATTAGAATGAAACGACATATATAAAAAATACTTAGTTATAACAAATCACATACTGAGCATAGTTCATGTCAATTGAATACAAGAATATCGTATATTATACAGGATAAAATATTATACGAGAAAACGAAACCGAATACTACACTGAATGATCTATCACATTGGATCAGAACGGAAGTAATGTTGAACAAAACTCATAATGAGTAAATCAATCGACTTTTGACTTTTTTTTCATCATATCAATAGCTAAATAAAGACTGATATAGATTATTGCAAGTAAGAAACCCAAAACTAGAAATGAAAATTTTATTATGAACCAAAAATAAATTCATAATTCATAATTGTAACACGGTAACAATGGTACCATTGTATTATCTGGTAAATAGTCAGATTTGAATACAATGAAGTGGGTGTTAGCTTAATGAATATACATAATCTACAGTACCAAAATACTAAAATGTTTTAAATAAGAATATCAGTAAATTATTGAATTGTAAATTTATCTTTCTCTAATGGAAATATATTGTTGTGAATGAGAACATAAGTGGAGACATTCGAAGGCATTTAAACACAAAGTTACAGAACATCCTAGTAAAATCTGAGAACCATACAGTAAATAATTCATTTACAAAATGTCAATCAACTGTCTCATAATTTATTGTTCCTTTATTTCCACAACAACTATTCTCTGTACTCGTTCTCTCTTCTTTGATCTTCTTAACCTTCTGCCGCCATACATTTCACTCTTGAGTATTGATACATACTGTTTATATCTGTTGACATCAGTGAATTTAAAGCTTCACCCCGTTGCACAAACAAGTGGTTATCAGTACTCAGTAGATAAGTAGATAACGTGTTGTCATTTGAAGAGAACGGTACTGGGTTCGAGTCCCATAGTGAACATCAACTCAGGTACATCCAGCTGACGAGTGCCAACTGGGACGAAACAGGCGTTCTGTATTCCACTGTTAGCCACTATTCATCTTTGCTTAGAATATAATAATAATATTATTAGTGAAATCTCATTTTAGACTGACATATTGACCATTACAAAAAAACAATGAAAATATATTACCGATATAGATGTTGAATAAAATAGACGACTATAAGGAAAAAAGAAAACCAAAGAAAGATTAATTAAAATTTAGTGGTACAATATGAAATTATTTAATTCAAAACTCGTTTCTATTTGAGTGATGATGAGGATAATAAACTTAATTTTTATTTCTTGGGTATTATGTAACAGATTATAGAAACAAACGAGTTAATATAAGATTGATTAGAATTCGACGTATTTGATTGTTGATATACAAAAATAAAAGAAAAATTTGATCAGTTGTTGTCGTCTTTAGGTGACTAGTTTCAGTGTATTCCAATTGTAGATGATTATGCAATTTATATTGGTTAAATTTTAGTTTTTATTATCATTAATGGCAATAATGCAATAAATAGGTATTATACACGTTGATAATGTATATGGTTATTCGAGCTTAATGGCTCAAAAGATAATTCGAGGATTTGTTTTAAAACACTACTTACTGCGCTTTAGTATCATAGACGACATCAATACTAGAGTAGAGGTAAATCCATATGGGGTAAAATTTTAATTCTTAATTCCGAGAATACTAAAATTAACGCTTCACATTGAGTATCTATATAAAGTGCAAATAAAAGAATATCCACTCTACGTGAACTATTCTAACTGAAAATTAATTTATATTCACTGTTTAGTTACTGCAAATATCTATGTCCTATAAAAGAACAGTTGCACTATTTCCGATTTTGATGACGTGTAATACGGCTATAAAATGCATGATGTGAATCATGTTAGTTACAACCATAGTCACATTTTACGAACGGATGATTACTAGGAAGTCACTTGAACTCAAGGCTTCCAGTATATTACATTCAACTTTCTAACAGAATCAAGTTACATGTCACATATTATTAATTTATTTTTAACCTCGTTTCCTAGTATAAGCAGTTTAGATCATTGTACACTGATCTGTTATACAGTTTGGTTTTTATACTCACTGCCACATAGTAAGATAATTGATCACTATTAATTACAATATTTTTATTTATTATTTACATAACCTTTGTAACTGATCTTTTATATACCAATAAACGAATACATTAGCGTGATTATTATAATTGATATGTAAGTGTTGTTACAGTAATGAAAAGGATACAAATCATAGAAAAGAGGTAAAAACAATTCCCTCAGAATTATAGATATGTCTTGTTGATGGGTGAAGAATAACAAGAAATCTATTTATACAACATGATGACAACTATCTATTTTTTGTTCAACAATATTTTCAATCTTTTTCAGTAGAACAATATCTCATGAAAACATTCAAGATGTGAATATGTGATTTATCAATTAATCATATTAAACGTGTAAATCAAGATGAGAAAAGTTCAGTAAAGTAAATCGATATAGAAAAATGAGTGAAGATCATTCGGATATTATAGTGTGTTCTACTGGTATCTTCTCATTGATGCATCTTTATAAAGCTTATGATCTAAGGTAATATCGTGGCAGTTCGCACAGAATGCATATATCCCAACAAAAGACTGATCAATTGAAGTCTTAAATAACAAATGGAAAGATACAAGTAAAACAACACCAAGTGAATTATGATATATTGTTTATTTATTTTCAATGTTCAACAAATAACATATTTACCATTAACCTTAATCATTTAGTGGGTGTACATTTTGTCAACCCTATTCTTAATGATTATAATAATAATAATAATAATAAACGAAACACTTTATTATCTTACTCATTCCAACTATCAACTTAATAGATATAAATTATGAATGCAGATAATTTCGGTAAAATATATTGAATCTACCGAAAATCAAAATTGTATTGTTAAGTTAAATGATTCAGCAGGGTTATTTTTTAAAAATTTTCTTTCGACATTTATCTACTTTTTTTCTTTTTTTTTGTTCTACATGAAAACTGAATGGTTTGTCAATTTAATGAGTAAGAAAAAAATACAGAAAAAAAAATCTGTATTTTATCAGTTTTTCTTTATTTTTTCTCTGGTACTTAATTTTTGTCTATTTTTTTTCTTTTTTCTAGGTGTGGTCATTTTTCAATTAAACTAAATATTTATTCATTGAATACTTAAGTGTTTCTTCTTTTTTATTTTTGATCTTCTTTTTCTAACTTTAGTATTCACCTAGAATAGTTTTAATGAAGTGATGGAGAATGAAAAAAGTTAATTTTGCAAATGGATACATTTTTCTTCTTCTTCTTTTTATGTTATTATCTCTTTTTGTATTTCGTGATTTATTTTGTATTTGTCACATTTTGTTTTCTTTATAAAAATGGTATTTATTTTCTTTTTTTGGAAATGACTACTCATCTGAATGACTCATAGGTATGAAATGACCAATAAAAATAAGCTGTTGAATTAGTAAAATAAACTTTTATTCCATTTGTATAAATTCATATAAAGTAAAATTCGATGAGACTATAATTCATGAATGACCTTTGAGTGATGCTAAAGAGATCTTGAGAATTTTCGGCGAGACTCTAATTTATGGACGAGCCAATCAGAGGCGTCTTAGAGATTTCAAGGTTACAGTGACAACATCAGTGCTTAGTGCTAACGTACGATCGGTTCACAGGGAACTTTGTACAAAAAGTGATAATTGAGCGGCTTTAACAAATAAAACTGCGGGACTATAATTTGTGGATGAATCAATCAGGTATAAGATAATAGATCTCGGATTTTAACGCAAAAACCTTTCATCCATTTGGCTAGATAAATTTCTGGCATTATAGCTGATGTCAGTTCGTGATGGAAACCCCATATATAATTGCTAACTAAGGCCAATTACGACAATTATTGCAAACTGGATAATAAAAGCACCAGTAACACTGGCTGCAGCCAGGTACTACAATATATACGGATGTTTGAAGAGTGTACGGACTCCTTCATAGGCTTGGTTATGTGCATTGTGTCGTTATCCACAAGTCGCATTTTGTGCACTCAACAACCGGAGTGTACATAAACAATACTGAAGCTATATGGTCGAGGCTGAAAGAGTTTTTGAGACTTTATCATGGCTCCAGAGGCCGACTATTCTGTAGCCGTATGGATGATTTCCTCTACTGCATGCATTACGATTTTAGAACCTCTGAACCTCTTTTTAATCTTGAAAAGTTCTTAAACTACGTATAAGAAGTGTATCCACTTTATTTCCTTGGTTTTGTATAACGTATTTTTACTCTATACTGACTGTTTCCTGACTGTCTAATATTTCTTAAGGTTACTTAAGATTCGTTCAAAGGTCGTCCATAAATTAGAGTCTCGCCGAATTCTAACTTACATACTATGGTTAGATGAGGCTTATAAACCAGTATGAGGAATTAGGATTAATATTTACAGTTCATAGTTAGGGTTAGGAATCAGATATATATATATATATATATATATATATATATATATCTTCCAAATTAATAATCTTATTTTATCAACTGAGCTGCACTCATTTTATTCCTATCAATGTTTACCCCTTATGTGATCACTCGTTTCTGGCCGTTTGAACTGTTGTCACAATCAGTGTTGTAGAACGTTCTTTCGCATAAGGTATATATTTACAATATTCGGTCAATTAAATTTATTTACATCCTTGCTATACTGTACTAATATGTCTTCAATATAACTTCCAAACAAACCCTCACATGTAGGTAATTTAAACCTATTATGTAATGATAATTTTAAATACCACAGGTTGTAAGCAGCTGATGAGAACCTAAGAAATAAAATGAACTCATGCTATTCTGCTAGAATCATTGTTCTTGTTCTTTTTAAAACCAAATATTGGGTTTTAATCACCAAATGATATCAGCTATAATATTAAAACTCTATTTAGACAAATAAATGAATGAATTTTGCACCAAAATTCAAGACCTCGTATTGTAAATCTGATTGGTTTGTTCATATATTGTCTTGCCTAAAGTTCTTGAATCACGTTTTCCAAATGTTACTAAAGGACTGTTGATTGATTTCATGGAAATTATGTCACGCAAAAGATTGAACGAAAGGCTTCAGGACATTACTTTCTGTTTCAGTCTGGAGTTCATTATAGATTGATATCAATCTACGTTTACCTTGATAACATAACTGGTATTCGATTACAGTATTCTAAATTACTTCAACCATTTGTCTATTATTTTCACTACTTCTTATTAAACTTCCTTCTAGCATGATAATTTTGTTTAGCTAGATTTTACTTCACACCAATATTTGTGTATTACATAACCACTTATTTCTGGTTAATATAGAATAGACGGAATGTAGCTAACAGTGGAATCTAAGAATGGTGTTTTGTCCTTCATAGTATTCATCAGCTGAAAGTATCTATATCTCAGAGTTAATGTTCATTCTAGGATTCAAACCCAGTACTGTTCGCTTCAAACTGACGAAATTTCAGTCAAAGTATCAACGATGGGATAATTAAAACCATTTCTAATTGAACTAACACTTATTTATAATATTTTCGCATTTTGCTGTAATTATTATTTAACAATGTTCTTTAGCAAAGGATTTGTATTTCGAATACTTTATTCAGTTTCTTGATTCTATTTGGATATATGTTGCACTTACCTTATAGATACTGGCATTAATCTCCAATCAAATTCATTTCTGTAATCATAAGTATATTTTTAATTTTGATTCATGATATGATTGATCTTTATTCAACAAAAAACCTGAACATTAACATAGTTAGTAGTAAACTTATAAGGTAAATGTTTACTTTGATAGTAAAAAACAACTTGATTCCCATATATATTAGAAGTTTAACCAGATTGTTCAATGTGATCATTGATTTCGCCACAAGTTGATATCAATTGTATAAACATTGCAAACGGACAAACCATATGTGACTGTCTCTTTGGAATTTGAGAGACTGATATTTCAAAAACACAAAGATTGTTAAGATCATGTGGTAAATATGGTCAGTTTAAACTACTGTCTACGAATGCAGTTTTCTATATTTTTTTGAATTTAAACAATCTATGATATTACAACATTCAAAACATCCACATTCAACCGTATATTTTTCTATATTGTTACAAATCAATCATAATTTTTTATTCAATATTGTTGTAGTGAACAAGAACAATGGCGGATATAATCGAATATATTTGAACACTAAATTACACAACATCTTAGTAAAATTTGAGGACTGTACAGTAAATACTTCATTCTTAGAAGAGGTTTTGTGGAGATTTCAGTAATTTCAGCAGTTGAAATCATGAGTCAATCGAAGCTAGATCACTATGGAAAACCTGGAAGCACTGGGCAGCCGTTTCATTCTAGTATGGAACGTCTCAGCAATGCGCATTCAATGCTCACTGGTGACTGGCCTCAAGAGGTATTTCCTAGAGTTCTAGTGAGAAGTAGTGACCAGTGGGGTTCAACCAGGTCTACTGTGAGATGTCAGCTCACTAAAAACAATGGTGGATGTGTCGCTCAATTTCGTGGATTAGTTGAAGTTAGAGATTAACACTTTTGGATGAAGGCTCAGTGGTCTAATAGTTAAGCGCTCGCTCGCGAGACTGGCAGGTCCTGTGTTCGAATCTTGCGGCGAGGGCGGGATCGTGTTTGCGCACTGCTGAGGGGTCACATGCTAGGACGAAACGGCTATCCATCGCCTCCAGGTTTTCGATGGTGGTCTACCTTTAATTGACTCATTATTTCAACTGTTGAAATAATTTATTTGCGAAATGTCAATCAATCGTCTCAGACTTTCTACACCAAACACTCTCTGTTCTTGCTCTGTTCTCTTTTCGTTGATCATCTTCACTTTCTACCATGAAATCTTTCACTTTTGATTGACAATACCTACTACTTATATCTGTCGACTTTAGTAGAACACATCAAAGTGTAATAATTTATGCTTCTTTTCTTTTAAAATTCAATTATATATCTATTATGTAAAGAAAATTCACTTGAATTAAACTCTATTTTATTCTATCAATGAGCCATTTCATTTTCTTCATGCTTTTTAGAATAAGAAAAATGAATTACATCATTTGAAATAATCTGTTCTCAGTAATTGTATTTAATCATGCATATAGGTTTATTAAAGGAGATTCAGATGAATTTTGGTGTATATATCAATGTCTTATTAAAACTTTTAGATAAAAGAGGAAAGAACAAGGGTAGTTTTCATTATTCTAAAGTGTTAAAATTATTTCACGGATTTTTTTCTCTTCTTTTTATTTGATCATAATGTGAGTCATAAAAAAAAAAAAATTAAATACAAGTTTTATTTCATTCAGTTATTTAACTCAATTTCACTTATTTTAACTAAAATGTTAATGATATTGAAATAGAACTAGTATTAGTTAACTTTCATTTCTTATTCAATGAATTTAATGGGAGGGGGGCGGGAAGGTTTCAATCATTCAAATGTCATATGAATGGAGGGAGGGTGGAGGAAATAAAACCCACATTAACTTTGATATATACTTGAAAACTTTAATGTGATCTTGTAGATATATATATATGAAAATGAATATAGATTGTAATCTATTTCACTTGAGTTATATAATAGTAAACTTTTTGAAAAAAAAAAAATTCTATAATTTATTGTATTAAATTTAATTTAAAAACCAATTACATAATAACATCTTATATGATAGAATAGTTTCGTATACTCATATGGATGATTCATCAATAGATTTTACTTGATGACATCATTATTGTTTCTTTTAATTTCTGTATGACTATATATTGTTTTCATTGTTTTAATGTAATATTGGAGAATGCTGGTCGACGGTTTATGCTCCATTAAGAGTAACAGGCGTAAGTAAGTAAGTAAGTAAGTTTAATGTAATAGTTTAAATGAAATTTAAACCTTCTAACTTATTTTTTGTATTGAAATAAAAAGGAAAGAAATGGATAAGATTCTGTAGGGAAATATGATACCATCTCAATTTCAATATTCATTTATTTGTAATAGTATAAGATTAGAAATAGATCATGGATATATATAGGGAATCTTCTGTCTTATAATGGTTCTTATAATATGAGTAAATCATTTTACAAAGTTGTTAGAATCTATTAGTCGAATAATGTAGTATATTTGAACTTGTATACATTAGACCGATTTTCGTCTTGTCTAGCTTTTGAGCTTATTTTCAGATGTTTATTGAAGTTTATCAGTGGGGAAAGTTGTACATTGTTTTCTTTTTAAAGAAGGATAAAAATTTACATGTAAATTATAATGTTAATTATAAAAAATTTTTTTTGACTAAGATCATGAACTGATTAATGTTAGACCACCATTGAAAATCTGGAAGCACTGAACTGTACTAGATTCTGGTTCAGTGGTTTGGAGGTTTGGCATTCGTGCACGAAATCAGAAGTCCTGGGTCCGAATGCACACTGCTGAGTAATCCCGTACTAGAACGAGATGTCCGTCCAGTGCTTCAAGATTTTCAATGGCAAACTAAGATTGATCGATTCATGGTTTGAATGAAAACTTCCACAACCCCATACTGATATTCATAAAAATGTTATTGGTCATATTTTACATCCCTATTACTTTCACTATCTATCCAGATAACAAGTTATACACGATAATGTAATGTCATAATGAAAGGAGGTAAAATTTTTAAAATGCCGACGAACAAAATAACGAGGATAAAACAAAACGAAGACATTTTTGTTATATAAACCAGTAGAAGTCAGACTATTAACACTATTCAATGTAATTTTATCCTGGTGGAGAAGATTTGTAGCTAAGTTGGATAGTTTTGATGGAGTTTTGTTCTCTGAACTGGATGGTTTGTTTGTGAAGCTTTCATTATTATTCTGAATGATATCATCAGCATAAATTCCTACCTGAACTTTGTGTTGATGATACCGTTCAGAATAACGAAGAAAGCTCCACGACCAAATCACCTAGCTCAAATACAAAATTCCATGCAAAAAAGATAGTTTTATCATTTCAGCCTATACACATCTGAATAAAACATATCTGTAAATACATTTTGATAAACACTTATTTTATCTACTGTATAAATAAACGCTATAATATTCATCAGATTTATGTGTTATCTAATTTGCAGACAAATAATAATTCTGTTAGTTAAAACAAATATTGAATGTATGAATTATGTTTTATACATTGATAGAAGGAACATTTCATATATGATTATTACATTTTATTAGTAATTATGGTCATTAAGCAAGTAAATAGTT